>NW_027142371.1:6983237-8277692 GCF_026170545.1 Melanerpes formicivorus | reverse complement strand
CTGAGGACTTGGTATAACCAGCCATACACAGATAATCTTTGTAATGTGGCCCTTTCAGGGCTAATATGGACATATAATGGCTCAGATTTGGAGCTGTCACTAATCGCTCTATCTCTCATGGAATCTGAGGATTTACATTTGTTTCCCAGATAAGATTCTCATCCAGGTTCTCTTTGTAGTCAAGTAAATCATTTTACTCATTACTTGCTAATCTTAATTTCATCATCCTCACCAGTATTAGCTTTATTTACATAGCTCATTTTTTGACAAAAGCTGAGCTGCTATACTTTGTGTAGTAATACTTTAGGATCACACTCGCTTCCCTAAATTGTATGCGATCCACACAGTTCTGTACACAAAGTGGGGAAATGCATGAGCAATCCTAAATGACCACACATAGATATTCATGCAAGTAGCAATCTGTTTTACATGCAGATGGCCAGAAGTTTCCCTCCTTAAAAAAGCAGGGGGGCCCCCCCTCACCTAGTCCTCTGAAAAAGAAGAAAAAAAGAAAAAGAAGAAAAAAAAAGAAAAAGAAGGAAAAAAAAGAAAAAGAAGGAAAAAAAAAAGAAAAAGAAGGAAAAAAGAAAAGGAAGAAGAAAAGAAAATAAAAAGAAGAAAAGAAAAAGAAAAAAAAATGAAAACAAAGAGAACACCCTGGACTGGATGTGCAGAACTCCTGCAGCACCAGCACTCTCTGCTGATTTGTATGACTTTGTGAATCTGGATCCATTTAGATCCTGGACTATGGAAGATTAAAAGAATGAAAAACTCCACATTGCAAACCAGCCAGGCACTCTCCTCTCCACGAAAAATGGGATGATTAAGACATACTTCCAAAGAAGGGCTCTACTTTAAGTGACTGGTAGAACCTTAGGGAGGTAGTGCCATGGATTAAGTGTTCTTTGAAAGTTAACTAGAGAAAACAAGCTGCGCGGTTTGCTTTATTATTTGTGGTGTGCACTGCTGCTTAGGTTTTCACCTCAAACTGAAAAGACTACAATCATCTAGATTGCTGTCAAGAATAATTTTTTTTGAGAGAAAAAGTTTTAAATGATGCTCCAGCACATCTGTTAGTAAGAGATTCCACTCTAATGCATTTCCTAGCCAGGACATTTTCCCCAGATACTGAAACATTTTTATGTTTTCTTAAACTTGCAGAATTTTTAGCTAGATCAAGGAGTTACTTCCTACAGTCCTTTTGTTTCTATAGGACTAAATGCTTGCTAATGCAGCAAGCAATACATGGTTTGTATATTATAAGCATCAGTGTTACAAATCTTTACTCTTTATTCCAATTCATATTAAAAGCTCCTTTTTTGTACCTGTGGGCAGGTGTATGGATGCCATCCACAATTACCATACACACAGTCACATTTTTCCTCACATGACCCAACTGCAAAGGCACCAATATGTTGCTTTGAGGAGACAGAAAAGCTCAGACACAGTTTGGTGACTGCTCTTAGTACACTAAAACCCAGAATTATGTAGGAAAAGTAGCACCCTCGCCCTGTAAGATCCAACAGAACCATGGAACAGCTAAGACTGAAAGTCATCTCTGGATTTCATCTGGTCTAAAATTCTGCTCAAAACAGGACCAATTTCTGTGTCTTGTTGCCCAGGGCCTTTTCCAGTGGAGCTCTGGGTATGTCCAGGGATGGGGATCCTACCACCTTTCTCGCCCTTAGCTTGGCTCTCTCCGCTGAAGAATTTTTTCCCTTAATCTAGATGGAGTTTCCCCTGCTACTTCATAACCCACACTACCTCTCCTCCTTTCTGTGTCCTCTCTAGGAAGGAGTTTGCTCTATCTTCTCTAGCCACCCATCAGGAATCTGAAGACAGCAGTTATGCCCTTCTCCTTGTCCTTAGCCTTGTTTTGTTGAGACTGAGCAAACCCAGTTGTCTCAGGGTCTCCCTGATTGCCCTGTGCCGGACCACCCTGGGGCTGCAGGGATTTTTTGCTCTGGTTTGTGCTCTGGTTTGTCCTTCCACTTGGAAGCCCTGAACTGGAAACAGCAGAGTAGATGTGGCCTTACCAGTGATAGACAGAGGGGAGAAAAAACAAAACAAAACAACCCTTTTCTGTAGCAGTTTTCTGGTACTACTGTCCAATTATGCGTAACCCCTCCATCAGGTAATGTGTGAGTCACACTTGTGCAGCTTTCCTGAGAACAAGGAAGGGATAGGAGTCAGCAGTGGAGTTTGCCTTGCAGAATGTGATGTTGGAGTATACATGGGAATGTATTCAGGCTGTCTTTCTTTTAGATCACTCCATGAGATCATGAGATGTTGGCTGCAGAAAAGCTCCTAACACCTAGCTATGTACACTACGCCTTGTCTACAATGAAAGACAGAGGCTCAGCGATCATTCTCTCTGCAGAGAGAACAACTGGGAGCAGGAATTACCAAGACACAAATACAGGACCTTACTTCACCCAGTTTCAAACTAAACCTGTACTTCAAAGCCTCAAATTGAGCACAGCACATGGTTACAGCCTGCAAATATGTTGGGCATTGCTCTGCTGAAGGATGTTGATGCTCATCACCATTCAGAGCACTCAGACTAGGGAAAGCTTAATTAAAAACATCTGACAGCCATGCTTATGTTCATACATAATCGCCAGGATGCCTATACCTGTTATGCCAGATCTTCATACTGCAAATAATTAGTTATAGGAAACCTCAAGAGGTTTCTTCAGAACACATACTTCACCATATTTTTATAGCATTTGCAATTTTAAAATCAGGAATTGAAGTAAGTCTATTTTAAATAGGAAATACTAATAACAGGCCTGCTTGGTTTTCCCCTACATTAAGAGCAAAATTAATTTTGAAGCAGTGCTGCACATTTTCCAGAGCAGCTACTAATCTGCTAATCTGTCTTTTGGAGGTGTTTAAATTGTTATGATCAGCTTCCTTATGCAACTGCTGGGTTGAGTATTACAGTGGAATGGTTAGGAAAACATCAGGTAGAATTCCAAGAGAAAACAATGCAACTAGGGATAAAAGAAAATGGTTTTGCAGTTAGGGCACAGGCTGAAGATTTGGGGCCTTTGGGCTCTCTCTTGGGACCCAGTGTGAACAGTGTGAAGTCTGCTCAGCTCTGTAACATCAGTGTTTGTGACCAGGAGTGGGTCTTTGTCTCTGCATCTGGCCTTAGCATGTCTATTTGTATTTGTAGTGACTAGTATAGGACTCTCAATCCCAAACTACAAATCCCATCAAATGACTTAACCCTAAGAAATTTGCCCAGCAGAAGGTGTGATACTCCTGCAAATCTATGGCAAAACAAGTGCCTCCACGTGGGAACCTGGTTAAACTCACTGCTGGGCTGGAAGGTCCTGGATGCCCAGTCATTGACTCATAGAAGCACCGAGTCAAGGAAAGGATGGAGTCTGGACAAGGACAAACCGCAGTCAAATGCTGAAGCTTGCTCTGGTTACAAGGTGTGTCACGCGCTCCCTGGGTTGGCAAAAAAATGCTGCAGAAGGAAGATCCCTGAACAGACCCTGCAAAGTCTGTGGAAGCCCTGGGAGCTCTAAAGTCAGTGTTTGTTGGCTTTAAATAAAAAGTCCCCCTCGTTCAGAGATCCTTCACACAAACCCAAAGGTACTCAAGCATGCATGATCCATGCTCATTGTCTACACAACTGCTTGGCATAGATGACTTGACTAAGTTTGGTTTATTTTATTTTGCTAGGCTTGGCAATCTAATATAAAACAGAACAATAGTAACTCTCCTTTCTAAGACTGGTCTTTGTTAAAACAGGTACTTCCTATGATACCTAACTGTAGACTTCTCTTTTGATTTCAGCTGGTTTTCAACAAAGTTTTGCTGATTACTAAACTGAACACAAAGTTCCACAATATGTCAGTGGTGCAAAACCACAAAAACTGATATCCAACCTCATGAATCAAGGTTCTGTTTTGTGATTCCTAGAGAGTGCAAAATTTGCAATACCCCATCCTTGTGAGGAACACCATGAAGCACATTCTATTTCCCCACATTACCAGAGCCAATTTCTATAGCATCTCTCTGTGGTTAAGTTCATGCTGTTTCCAACCAGGCTTTTATGTCATACTAAAGCATCACTTCTTGCCTCATTTCCTCTCAGCCTAACTGCACTGAAAAAATCTGACATTTGCTCACGTTTCATTTTAACCTTCTGGGTAGCTTTGGGTAAAGCACTGAATTATGTAACTCCTCACACCTTCACATTTTATTTTCAACATTTTTTGTTAAGCTTGCTCTTAGCTGCATCTTTCCATATCCAAGATAATTGAGCAGGGCTAGCTTAAAAGCAGTATGATAGTGGGTTTACCAGAGACCAGCTCTAGCAAAGCTCATGCAATGGCTCCATCCAGGCAAGATCCTGTGTTCAGACTGTAAGGACTGTGAAAACTAAATGCAGCAGATGTGGAGCAGCACTAAGGAACAGTTAAATTACATGCCATTACAGACTTTCATGTGCTTATTTCTTTCCTTTTCTGTGGGCTACCATTTCATCCAGCTATTCTTTCAAGGATATTTTAATCACCAGCATAATAAAAATGTGTTGTAGGAAGTTGTAAGAAATATTTTAAGATTTACATTTAAAGCACACACAGAAGGATTCTCATCTAGTCCCAGGGTCACTACAAAGTAAAAGAAGAAAATCTTGAGTTCATGACCCAATGAATGACTCAATGACTATAGGAGTAAATGGTTTCAATCCAGTGCTATTGGTACTGCCTGGCCAAGTAGCTTTGGAAAGCTTTACAGTACTGTTACTTCAGAAGAATTTGTCAAAATTTCATACTGAAATAGTCTCAGTATAAAAAACAGCTTTTCAAATTAAAGTTCTAGCTCTCCATAAACCAAAACAAATCCTCAAACCAAAGAAAAAAATCTCCCCACAAAAAACCATACAAACCCCTCCAAACCGAAACAACAACAAAAAAAAACCACCACAACTTAAAGAAGCTGCATTTTGATTTAAAGGCCCATGAAAACTTCAAACATTGATGTTTTGAACAACAAAAGCATCCTCCCCCATTCCTCTGTGAAATACTCTTAGAGAAAGAGTTTTGCCTTAGAGTTACAAAACATTCAACCACAGTTGTGACTCTGTTCTGTTAGGGGACAAAACCCAAAACCCAGAAAAAGTATTCAAACAAAGCCTTATTATTTTCTTTTCCTTTGACATATTCAAACAGAAGGTATGGCTGATTTCAAGTAGCTCTATGGCAGGCAAATTATCATTCTCTCATCTAGTCTCAGAAATGATCTATGCAAAAAGTGTACCTCTGTCATACAGCAGCACTTGGTCGACGCTGTAATTTTACGAAGTTGTAGATTGAAACCAAACCAGCTATTTCCTGGAATCATTGCAGTCACAGTTTTGTAACTCTCCACAATCTGTGCTAGTCAGAATTAATGAAATACCTAGGCATGGTAGTCAGAAGGGGAATTAAGTTCCCAACACATACCAGCAGTGACTATCGCCACACCCTTTCTTGACAATTACTAACCCTCAAAAGCTAGCCACAGAAGATTTGTCATTCACATTTCTTAACAGGCAGCAAAACAAAGAAAGAAGCAAAACAGAAGGAAAAAAAAAAAAAAAAAAAAGAAAGAAAGAAAGAAAAAGTCATAGGATTCAGTCAATAAGTTGCATGTGTTCACAGGGGTAAACTATAATGGAACAATCTAACTCTATGGAAACTTGTGCTGACAGCATAGCAATTGCCCTTTCTGGCATAAACCAAGCTCTAGTCCATGGGTGGAAAGTGAATCTACTGAAAGGACAAGCCATGCAGCTTGGGGTTTGAGGTGCCATAAGCTGTCCTTCCTGACTGAAAATCAAAGATTAAGCAGATGGTGCAGTCTCTCCTAGCACAGTTATCGATTTTTGCCAATCAAGTTTTAAAATCTTTCTATGGCAGATCATTTGCCTCCAAATTTATGAATTCAAATAGGATGAAATGCTGAAACAATCTCAATAACCTCCATTACAAGTTGGTGTCACACAGTGTACTGCTGTTTTGTTTTGTGAAAGCAGCATTTAGACTGAAGAGTTACAATCACTTCACACTGATTCCATTCTATAGGTGAAAACAAGTCTGGTATGTTGTTTGGAGAAAACTGCTAAGATAGCACATGCAACGTGTGGCACAGAAGGATGGTGAAATGCACAGTGTTGGAGAAGTGACTGAGCATGGGAGCTATGAGCCTCAGAGGACATTCTAATTGTTTTATTATGAGGGAGAGCTTCTTAAACAGAAAGAACAGATAAGTTCTGAGATAGTATTTGAAGGAATCAGTACAGAGGAAAAGGTTAGCCTGTCACACAGGGCTAGTCCTGTGAAGTGCCTTCATGACCTTTCATTCTAGCTCATCAGTTGAGCACTGGGTGACCTGTGAGCCCTCTGCCAGTCTACTGTCTTTCCTGAGGCAGGAGGTTGTGTGTGGAGCTCAAAGCAGACAACCACCTCAAAGTAGTGTAGTCCCAGGCCCTCTACATGAGTATTTCTGCTCCTGGAGAGAATTTAATAAGGGGGAATTACCACTCATTAAATGAGATAACAGGGAAGAACAGCTGAGCTTCTAGGTACAGATACCTGAGCTAAGCTTTGAAGTTTTCCATTTATAACAATACTTTCAAGTAGGGGATCTCAAAGTTTGGAAGAGCATTAGGAAAAACACTGTTAAGTGGCAAAAGCAAAGATTTTTCCCCACAAGGACCATCTTTAAACATTCAAATGCTTTGTGACAGCGTCAGCACAACATTTCACAAGCATGTTACTTTGGTTTGTCATATAAAAAAAAAAGTCATTCTATAAACCTAAATGAATTCCTCATTGTGACCTACCATCATCTGTCAAAAAAGGTACTTATAAATATGTATATGATATTTCTTTCTCTTTTTTTTATTTCCTTGCATGAAGAAGGTATCAATGCTACAGCTAATTGGGCTAATTTGCATCAAAGTCTATACATAATTAATTTGTTTGTTAAAAGCTTTCAGCATTTCTTACAGGAAGTGCAAGAGATTGTTGATGAAGTTTGAAGAAATAATTAGCAATAACAGATGTCAATGCACATAACTGTAAAATGAGACCAGAAAATGTACTGGCAGAGTCTAATTTCACAACAATTAGGTTTCTATCAAATCTTTTACTTAATGGTATTTATAGAAAAACTATGAGAGTTTATTCCTTCCTCATTCCATGGAGAAAGCTCATTTTTGCCACCAAACAAGAGCTTTACTTCTATGGCTCTTTGATATAATTATGAGAATAAATCAATCCACACTTAAATATGACCTAATCAGAGATATCAGCCACTCATTCTTGGAGGGGAAAATGAAAAGAAACAACTCATATGGTCAGTAGATATTGTAATGGGCAGACATAAGCAATAATAGGCCCCAGAAAAGCTCACATGGGAGCATAATACTACTGTGAGTCTTTTCCAAAACGTGAGTCTTGAGACTGGTGATGATGGGGAGCAGGGCTCTCTTTGTCCCAACATGGGACTGTGATCATATGCCACGCTGAGCTTTGCTGGTGGGGAGATGAATTCCTTCAGCTCCCCACTCAGTTCACACACTCTCTGATGCTGAAAATTCTGGGTGTGAACAGCTCTCAGGATTGCATTAAAGAAACAACAGAAAGTGCAGCTATGCAAACTCCGTGTGCTCTTCTAGCCGGGTGCACACAAGTGCAGTGCTGAATATTCACACATGGGCCCCCTCCTGCAGATATCACTTCAAGCTGTCTTTAGATAAAGTCTTTACATAAAAATCAAGGAAGAACAACAGATCTCCTAGATTTTCTTAGCATTGTTTTGCTTTTACTTGGCCCAAATTCACCACCCTAACTAAACCTTTTATTGAAAGTACTCAGCTCTAAGTGAATTTCAGTCCAGCTATTTTTGTGTGGCTTTTGAGCATTTCTGTAAATGCTTTATAGCATTCCTAGAAGGAATACAGTCCATCTCTGGAAATACATCTCTCCATTTTACATTTGGGACTGAGGGTTCCCTACAGGGGACTCTCTTCACTGTGCCATGCCATATAGCTGTACTGCTTCTCCTAATGTCTTCAAATTACATGGGCTCCACAATTGCACTCTAACACATCCAGACAAAATGCCAAGAGCATATCTTATTTTAGCTATCATATTGTTGCTATCTATGAGTCTCTACATCTATCGATGTTCCAAAGATGATTTCTGAAAGGTAGAAACTGCTAACAAAACTTGCCTCCCAGAAATCCCTCCCCTTTGAAGAACAACAAGTAGTTACAGAACATGCAAATGAAGTGACCAAGATGCCTATTCAGGAACTGCTGGCATGGAGGATAATTATGACCTGTGAAAAGCTCTTTTGGAATCCTATACATTAGGATTATCCTACATGAAAGAAGAGTTTTCCAGTATGAAAAAGGACAGGTGTGTCCACACCACAATGGAGGTGCCACCTTCATTGTCTGAGCGACAGTTTCAGCACAACCCACTTATTACCATTTCCTCTTGTATCCAGTCTTAACA
The DNA here is from genome assembly GCF_026170545.1 of Melanerpes formicivorus. Classification (NCBI taxonomy): domain Eukaryota; kingdom Metazoa; phylum Chordata; class Aves; order Piciformes; family Picidae; genus Melanerpes; species Melanerpes formicivorus. The sequence goes on along the minus strand of NW_027142371.1, from coordinate 8,269,161 downwards.
AGATTAAAGTTTTCTGTTCAGTAAGCACCTACTCTTCTTCACTGGCCAGATTGTATTAGGATGGTTGGCATTCCACCAAGCTTTAGCAACTCTTTCTAAATAGGTTTTAATAAAGGACTTTGAAAGGATCATATAACTAGACAGAAAGAGTGTAGATAATCAAATTACTGGCTTTCTGCACATACTTACCCTTCCTTGCATCTAGCCAAACAAGATTTCACATCAAATGCAGGAAAAATCCATGTAAATAAACCACTAATGGTTATTAGAAGATTTTCACTCTTATGAGAGGATGCCTTATGACAGATACCCAACATTTACTCAAATGATTTGTCACCTTATTTTACAATAAATTTGAGGTGACACTTTTCATGTCTAAAGTGTTCCTGGAGGTATTTCAGATTAATTACTCTTTACAGCACCTCTGAATTTATAGACTAGTAAGTACTCAGAGATCAAGGTAATGAGGCTTGTCTGTGGTCACCTGTCACTCTATCTACACCAATATAGACACTGTAAGAGCAAGTCCATATCTGTCCTCTAAGTACCACCCATTCTGCACATCTCCAGCTGGACACTGTACTGAGTTACTCAGTGTGCACCTTCAGCACCTTCACGTGATCCTACTCACTCACTCATTGACTTGGGTAGACTGGACGCAGACAGAGATCCCCACATTCACTAACAGACAGTCTGAGCTCAGGTTTGCCAGGCAGGGTGCATGATCTGAGCCAACTACCAGCCAGCTGCATGGACAAGCAACATCCAGCACCTCCAGTTTACTGTGTGGGCAAGACCATTTTCTCCATTGTATTGTAGACCTAATGCAGAAAAGCTGTTACCAAAATGAGATTCTTTTTCTCCCTCTTCTTCTTTCTTAACCCCTGTAACATATTTCATCTTTATCACTCTTCATCCTTGACTGTACATGTTTGTGGGAGCCCATTTATGGCTGAGGCAGCTGACAGGGCAGCTCCAAAGGAGGTGATGCCAGGTCTGCCTGGGCTATGCACCAGTAAGGGTTTGTCCTATGCCTAGACCTGCCAAAAGCCCATCAGGGTTTCAGTGTACTCTCCCAGCATAGCAATAGTTACATCCCTTTTATCTCTGATGTTAATTTCGGTGGATCTCTGCCATTTTCTTTAGGGACTACAGAGTTCCCCGTTCCATTCAGAGAGAACTGTATTACTCTTCCAAATTGCCTCACATATATGTCGTAAAATCTAGCTCCAAAAAGAAGAGATTTCCTTGAACCTAGTGCTGAGGCCCCCTAGCTGCATAGACATCACAAAGCTCATTACAATCAGAAGTTTTAAAGAAGATAGACCTGGGCCATGAGCTTGGACCATAATAGCTCTTGGTGTTTACAGACTCAGAATTAATGTATGTAATTAATTAATGTACATAATTACATTGTGTGTCTCTCTGGCTTTAGGTCTGAATGCACCCACAGCTTTATCAGTAAAGAAATCAGCTATTAGTTGGTGTCACCAAGAGGTTTACATGTAGGTAGATGTCACCATGTACAAACAAGATAGAAAAGACCAGAATACCCATTTCCACAGCAGGATCACCAACAGCACTGACATAATAACTAGAGTTGGATCAGTGTCAGGCCAAGGCAGAACTTTACCAGAGGGGAATAGGGCTGGAGAAAGACATACCATCCTCTCCTAAGCCTCATGGTATTTCTGCAGAGCAGCTTGGTGAACCAATTCACCAAGTTTCCCATCTAGAAAGGAACACACTTTTAGGGGATAAGGCTGACAGCCTTGATCCCAGAGATCTGTGCAGGCCAGGAGGGAGATGGGGGCTGTGGAGCAGTACCTATGCACAGACACAGCTTTATGTGAAGGCAGAATTCCATTACAATATTTGTACTTCTATTATCCTTTGTATAAAAGCAAGCCCACTGGGCTCTAATGCACAAACCTTTCCATGCTTTCTGTCTAACCCTGACCTTCCATTCCAAGTGGTAGTGCGGGGGTTTTGTATCTCAGTGCTTTTCCAGAGCTGCACTCACAGCCCAGGACCCCACTGCATGAGGCATTGCTCACCCAGCAGTACAGCTCTCCCTCCCCAGAGCATTTTCAATACTTTAAACCTACTTAAATACACCTAAGCAACCTATTAAAATCTGGAATCCTACACATATTCAACTATTCAAATAAAACAGAGCATTTTTTCATATACAACTTGCCTCCTGGCAACTACACCTTATGACAAGACCTTGTACGTAAGCATAATAAAAACCCATAAATGAAAGACAAGACAGCATGGTTCAGTGGATTTCAATAAAGAGTCTGAAACAGAAATCCTCTAAGCCACACCTTATACAATGACTATAACCACCTTCTCCACTAAACAAAAAGGGAGTTAAAAAAGCTACAGATACCAGAGGTCCAAAGCTGCAGAAGGGAGATGCTCATGCTGGCCCCTGCCCATTTCCACCCTCCTGCTGCTGGCACCCATCCCCACGCTGGTGTGAGCCCACCCACCACATGGGGAATAAGAACTGGCCATTGCTCTTGTTAGGGAGTTATTGTTAATGAGATGTTGAATTCCCTGGGAGAGAAAATAAACTCAGATAATCATAAGCAAAAAAAGTAATCTCCTTTATTTATTCCCCCCCACCCTTGCATTTTTAGGCCTCTTCTAGTCTAACGAGAAAAGCAGCTCTTTGCTTTTATCAAAGCCCTTTTTTCTCCTTTCCAGTTCTCAGGCAGCTGCTGTGCTGGTGTGGTATTTGGGTACTACAGGTTAAGGCTTATCTTCTGGAAATCACTATGTCTGCTGACAGTTTTCTCTTCAGTGCCTAGAAATCTTTCTAGAGGTTTTTAAGTTTGCTGACAGAGGAAACGGTTTGAGCTCCTCAGATTGCTTCAGTGTAATCTTCCTCATCTGTTTTCACCAGCACACTCCAGCCCCTGCTGAGCTTGGTTTGAAAGAATTAAGATTTAATCCAGGCATCTCTTTACCTGCCAGGCCTGCAGACACAATTTCTGATTGACTGAGCAATGATGTAGTGCCTTTGATATTCAATGACCGTTTAACAATGAGTGGACTCCACTGGGGATCAGAGAAACCAGTGTCAGTGGAGGGCACTAGCATCTTGCAGGAAGTAAATTTTGTATAAACTCAAGGCTGGCAGTGCACAAAAATTCATAAACTAATGAGCACAGGTGGTTTGTAGGTTTGCAGTGGTCCTGCCTCTTGCTGGGCTACCAACAGTGGTGAGCTGCTCTTCTTTTTCACCATCTCCTCTGAGGCCAGGTCTCTTCTGCAGATTTGGCCTTGAAAGAGCCAGAGCCAGAGCAGTCTAGGACAGTTTTTGCAGGAAGAGTCAAAATCCATCGTCCAGGGCCTCTCTGGCAAGAACACCTTCAGTGTCCTACAGCAGGGCTGGTTTTGGCCCTACTGCACTTCTCAAAATGCATTGTGTGGGAAGTTCCCATTAATGCTTGATCATTTGGTTCAGATGGGCTGCATTTCATCTAAGAAATGTTTTTATTTAACTGATGTTTGTTTTTATCAAAGATTATTCAGTATTTAATCAGAGCTAGGAGATTAATATTCTTCAATAGAGTTTGGAATACAAATAGACATCAGACTGAAGATTAAGTTTTGTTTCAGATGCTTTTTTTGCCAGAGACAGAGACAACGACAACCAGGAGCTGCTACAACAGAGTGAATCGATTGCTTATCTTTTCTAGCACCCTAACTGCAACAGTCCTTAGTGCCAGATGACTTGGAAATGGGAGATGATAGGAACCTGGACATTAGGAATGTTCACCTGGTTTGAAGACTGAGTCTCTTTGCTCAATTCTTTGAAAAAAGTTAGTGGTCCTTAATACTTGAAGAAGCTAAGATTTCCTTCTGTATTTTCTTTTGGCTTCCTAACAGTAACTGAAGATGTTTCTGCTCCCCACACACTGCAAACACTTTCACACTAATCCTAAGCACCAGGGGAATACCAGAATATTCCTTGTCAAAGGTCCTTCTTTCCCGGTATCTTGTTGTAGCCCTATAACAGCTGCCTACAAAAAGTCCTTGAATAGGGCAGGCAAACAATGATACTTCTCCCAGCATCTCCTCTCAAACAAAAAGTAATTACACAAGGAAAAGCAGAATACAATGAGAGACATATTTATAAATCTTCCATTTTGCCAGTTTTACCAGTGTCTAGACCTCATAGAGCCTGTGAATACATGGCAAGAAGGACTTTTGGTATTCAATGGAACACAAGCATGATGTTAGGTATCTAAAATTTTGCCATACCATAAAGATTATTTCTTGACTTTATTGCAAATATTGTGCTTTGTGGTAATTCCCTGTGGACTTCTACAGCTTTCTCCTCTGGAATTTTTGGTAGCGAAGGAATGAGATCTGCTGGATGTCAGCATGCATCAGGCTTGTTAGTATAGATTTCCTAGTGCTGAGAGAACAGCATCTGGATGCCTGACTCCAAATGTAGGAGAGAGACAGTTAATTTTTGTAATGATATACAGAACTACCAGGAATGCTTCTGACATTTTCCTACTAATTCCTTTTCCCTATAACCTTCCCCAAAAATCTACAAATCAAAACAATGATGAGCTGAATAACTGAAGAGCACTTGGTTCTCTCTTTCTTGGAAATGTTTTATATTTGCACTAGGCAGAAGTTGCTTCTTACTGCAAATATTGCTAGACTCCACTCTTCATCTATTAGAACTAAAAACTAAGTCTCTTAAAGCAAAGACTACTGCGTACCACTAAACAGAAGTATTAAAGAATTATTTCCAACCCCCACCCCAAAATTACTGCATAGCCAGCAGAAAAGACACACACAAATATTTTTCTAATGGATGGTTGATTGAAATGAGCCTAATTCAAAATTCATTTTGCCATGGCCATTCATTTGTGAGTGCTGTTATGAAAGTCACTCACTCATCAGCTGTAGAAGACAAGATATACTTTATTCTCAAACTTGGCATTCTTCGGTACAGATGAAACACCCACGGACTGCACAGCTACCAAAAGATTCTGTTGAGACCTATGTATCACCAACCCCAAACCAATTTAAACAAAGAGAAACCTTGCCATGATGTCAATACATGTTGGATCAGATCCTGGTAGAGTTATTTCCACGCGCTTGCTCATTGCTTTTCTACTTTGAACAAATTACCTGAAGACTTGGCCGCATTGCAATGCTGTTGTTAGGCACAAGTTTCTACTACTAATGCTAAAGTGGAAAAAAAAAAAAAGATCAAAGGAACTTTCAACAGTGAAATTAAGGCATGTAAAGTTGAAATACACATTTCTTGCAACATGAAACTCTTTTGATTGCATGCTTTCACTCTCTAAAAGGAAGTGCCAGAGGAGATAGAAACACGGTAAAAAAAAACCCATTGTGCCGGGGTTTTTTGGTTACTTATTCAGCACCCTCAAAGCACAGTGCTTTGCAGTTCCTAGAGTCCATTTTGCAGCATCTGAGGCAGGTGAGTTGCTGCTTTCTTTTAAACCATAGGAAGGGAAATCAAGCCACAAACTCTTTACCCAAACAGCGAATGGATGAGCAAAATCTGATTTCATGGCTGTTTTAACAACACAAGAGCTATAGGCAGAAGGTAGGCTGACAAGACCATCTTTCAGTCCCATGCAATAGATATACAGGCTTATAGATTTTATTTTCTAAGTCACTAAACATGTTATTTTCTTTTCCTTGAAAAGTGTAGTCAAGAGCCCATAACCAATCTCCTGGCTTCTTTCCTTGCATATATAATACTTTTCTGAACAATCCCCCAGCTGCCTCCCACCGAGAAACTGAGAGTTCCATCTGTAAAAAAGTTGAGCTTTCTTTTCTAGCTGTCCAGAGTAAAAGAACTTTCCCCTCTCTCCATACTTGTCTAGTATCATTATGGCAATATATTAAATTCAACTGTCTGGCCCTCTCTGTGCCTAAAAGGCATGAAGGACATGGAGCAACTGTGGGCTCTATCACATGCAAAATTTCTTTTGCAGCACATCAGAATCAGATGTGATCTCTTGTGACATGACATCAAGAAACAGTTTTGTTTCTTTCTTTACCCCAAGCTAAATGAAGGATTTATATTCCGCTTGTGGTTAATGCCTCTGTTCATAGCCATGTATCTTTTTAAGCATCTCTGCTGTATCAAGCATTACTGCCTCTATAGCAGTGCAGCCCATAACCCATTGATAACTTGGTTTTCAGAGGTGCCTATTTTGTACCTCTTAGGATTATTTTCCTTTCCATTAATTTTTTTCCCCTTTGTCTGTCACTCAAATTTTGGCAACCGCCTGGTGCATTTCCTCAGGCTGAAAGAGCAGCGCAGCAGTCTCAGCAGAGAGGATGCCCCCAGCCATGTGCACAGTGTCCAGTTGTGAGCTCACAGGTGGCAGATGCCCACTTCCACAGCTCTGCACACAATTCACCTCAGCATTATCATCAGGGCTGTGGAGCTGCCCTGGATGCCCACAACAAAACTGTTCTTTGCTTCCCTTCCTAATCCATCAGATATTCCCCTTATTGGAGAAGCAGCTCTGGGAAAGAAGAAAAAAATAAATGGAAGCAGCAGACAATATTTTGTCTCAGTGCTTTCACCATTTTAGCATGGTCTTTTCCTTGTCAGTTAGTTTTTCACACCCTGACTTTTGTGCTGCTGGTCATTTGTGTAACGGTGAGAAAGATTGTGCCATTCCCATCACTGCAGGAGAAGTCCACCACACATGTTTCCTAGCACAGAGTATGTGAATCTTGCTTCTTCTGTAAAGATAAACTTGCAGGAAAGCATTTGTTGTGTTGTTTTTCCTTGATATATATTTTTTTATATATTTCTTGCAGAAATCAGTTCATTAGCATTCAAAAACACCATTAAAAACAAATAGAACTTTACTGACAAATAGAGCCTTACAGTCCAAAGTTCCACCTTTGGGAATAAACACAGTTCCAGACATGAATATAACCTGCAGTGCTGTCAGGGCAGGGAGCACCCAAACAGAGGAGCCAACTGCAGGCTGTCATTTGGAAAAGTGGCCAAAAAGACAACAGGTTTTGAATAGTGGGGGGAATTACTTTTGGCACATATAAAAGAGATTTTAAAAAAATACTTAAAAATATAGTCCCTCTAAGTTTATGACCCTTGGTTCTCAGCAACAGATAGGAAGAGTATCATAGAATCAATAAGGTTGGAAAAGACCTCAAAGATCATCAAGTCCAACCTGTCACCCAAGACCTCATGACCACTAAACCATGGCACCAAGTGCCATGTCCAATCCCCTCTTGAACACCTCCTGGGATGGTGACTCAACCACCTCCCTGGGAAGACCATTCCAACAGCTAATAATCTCTTTATACCCAAAACCTGGGGTGACTAGTTGAGAATGACCACTTAGAAACTACAGGAAAAGAACCTGGTAAGCACACTCAGAAATAAAACCTTCCTAGCCAGGAACTGTATTAGTACTGCCTATATTAATCCATTCCTCTAAACCAAGGCATTCCCATTTCATATATATTCAGTATTCCTAAGGTTGGAAGGGACCTCAAAGATCATCAAGTCCAACCTGTCACCCCAGACCTCTTGACTAGAGTAGGGAGGACACTACTGCCCACTGCAGGCCTTGAACTCACAACCTTCCTATTAAGGGTCTGATGCACTACCAACTGAGCCACTTGAAGGACCCAAGGAGGAGCCCTGGGGGTTTTTTGGGTGCACCCTCAGGTGGGGATGGGATCTTTCTGGCACTGCGTCTCTAGCTTTCTGCACTCACTCACTGTTCTCTATTTAAACTTTCCTTCACTTTTGCAATCTGTTTGAGTCGTTATTTCTGCACATGGTGGGGAGGGGGTTTGCCCCAACCCATTACATTTTGGTGAAAGGAAGCACACTTCTGTCTCAGCCCATTGCAGGATTCGAACCCATGATCTCAACACTCATAGTCTCATGCCCTCCCAAGGACAATTTACTGCTTTAATTTTCTATCATCATTCCTGATGGTAGACCATTGTTGTTTGCAACACACTACCAAGTGCAGTTCACTTTTCCTGTCCTCTTTCTGCGTGCCCAAAAGACAACCACATATGTACAGATGTTTCATAAACACTGTCTAGCCTCAGCATTGAGGGACAGCTATGGTAATTTTCCTATCTTCTTAATATTTAAACAACATCCCCCTCCTCCCCCCTTTTTCTTCCCCCTTATGAGCTACCTGGATTTATTCTGTGCATTCACAGTCACAGAAATTCATACCAAGAGCTGTGTTTGTATTAATCAAAAACATGTGGCAACGTGCTGTACATGTAGATAAACAGCATGGTTAATTGAGAGAAATGTTCTGCTCAGCGTTTTGCTTGTTCTGGTGTGGCTGCTGCATTGGTTTGCATTCAGAGAGAAAAATTAAACAGAAAAAAATATAGAAGTCATCTTTCATCTAATTCCTCATTGAAAAGTTACAAATTCAAGTGAATTTCCAGATCCCTTCCCTCAGCAATAACTAGAATATGTGAAGTTATTTACTCCAGACAGACACCAGAGTTTCTTCCATATGCCAAATACTTTAAGCTGTGCTACTCTGAGATTGAAATTGATGGAGAACATCTGATCTAAAAGATTCTTTTCTTTAAGTTTAATATGCCATATCACATGATCTTGTCAGGTGGGATCATGTCAGTGATCTATATGCCATAATGTGAATTGGCCATGTATAAGTAGACTGTACTAATACAGAAATAGGAGATAGGGGTTTTTTGGCAGACTTTAGCTGACTTTCTTCTTTTCTTAGCTTCTTTTTAAAGAAGGGGGGGAAAAAAACCTTCTACCAAGCCCAAATTCCTGATCCTGTGTTTTGTGTGGGTGGATTAGATCACCAATAATAAGAAAGCCATTAGAAGAAAATGAGAGTGAGCTTTCCTATCATTTTCTTTGGGTTCAGCTATCGCTATAGCACTTTTCTTCTACGAAATTCAGACCTCAGTTTGTGGGATTCTCCTTTCTCTAACTAATTTTCTCTCTTTGTTATACCATTGGAATGCAGCAAGAAGAACAGAATCTGAGGTCATCTTTCACTTGAAGATTATGAAGAATAAGTAAATAAATAGATAGATAGTAAATACATGAAACCTCTCACAGACTCCCTGACATGTGGTAAGCTTCTTGGTAACCCAAAACCATCACAACAGGTGGCAAAGGAAACCTGCCTGAGCAACAGAAATGTGAAAGACATAGCTCATGTACTGGGGGAGATCATGGGACCAGATTCTACTTCCACTTGCACCTCTTGTGCTCTGCTGAGTAGCTCTGTGAGGAAATTTGGCCACATGCAGCCAATTCTATACACAGGCTGCTGCCATTGACTCAGAGGTAAAAGCATATGGCACTAGTGACATCCAAAAACTGTACTCTGACATGGCTTTTCAGAGCTATTCACTAAGAGGGTTGGCATTGTAAGAGGGAAAAGGCCCACCTAAAGTTGAATGTGCTAAAAAGCACTAATTCTTGTTTAGCATGCAAATAGGTTTTTTTGTTCTTTAGGAAAGAAAGTGTATCTTGTGATGCAGGTCTCTGGTGCTGGTAACCAGGAAATACAACTGGGCAGAGGTTTCTGCCAAGAACATGTTCTAGCAGAGCTTCAAATAACCTTTTTAAGCATTCTTTCCTATGCCACTTCCATCACACTATGCTTTTCACTTGTTCTGGAGGGGCTGTCCCCAGCTACCCCTTTGGTCCATGATGCTTTTCACAAGATCCATCTCTTCACAATGGATTCACACAGAAAAGAAAAAAAGGGGGGAAAAAAGTAAAGAAAACCCAAACTGCAGACACATAGCTTCAAAATTTATCCGGATTGTGTGAGCCCAAGCTCACTTCCCAGGTACAAAGTGTGCAAAAGACAGATGTCTGTATTGTTTGTGGTTCTAGATTAGCATAGTTTATCCTTTACTCTGAAGCTTATTTAAAATACCTAAAAGCAGCTTTGCCAGTTCTCTTTTTATCCCACACAGAAAGTTGTCCTAATTTGCAGTTGGTGGGGAAGTCAGCTGTTACACCTGTGCCATGACAGGCTGCCTGCTGCTTGTACTTCTACTATCCTGGTGTGTCTGCAGGAATGTTTCTGTGGGAATAAATCTGTGTACTAAAAATAGAAGAGGGAGGAAAAAAAAAAATAAATCAAGCTGCTTCTGAGTTTTGCAACCAGTTTTCATGCATGCAAACTGAAGGCAGTATATGCTGCAAAGAGAGCCAGCACACAGAGTCTGCCTTGCCAGACCCGAACCAGCAAAGGCTTCCCAGCTGCAGCCCAGCAATGTCTCAGCAAGAGGAATGAGACAAAATGTAGGAGCCAAGTCTAAGTTAGACATATTTAGACTGTCCATTAAGTATCAGTTTATGAATGGTTAATACTATCAGAAATATTACCTCCTAGTTAATAATAATGGTTGCCTTATCCAATTTCAGGTTTCAGCAGATACAGGAGAATTATGATGTTCTTCAGGAGTCAGAAAGCTTTCAGCCTCATGAGAAAACATCCCCATCTGGGAAAAGGAACTACCTGCAGGTAACAAACCTAGCTCCAAGGGGAGAGGAAGACAGAAACAGATAATGTTGTGCTATGGCTCATTTGGCTTTTGGAGCTGCAGCAGAAGTTCTGTAATAACTAGAAGTCTGCTAGTATCTATTATTTTGTGCCTTTATGGAAGTGTTGAATAAAATCCCAATTTCCAGTTCCTTAACAGAAACTGTGTGGGGGAAAAAACCCAAACAATCACACAACAACAAAAAGAATCCAAAACAGTAAATCTGTTGCACTACTGCAGAAGAAATAAAGAAGAAATATCATCCCTTTCCTGCTCTAATTTTTTAAGGAAGATGCTTTTACAGCTGCATAAGTGGACAAAATTTGCAACAAACTTCTCCACAGATTCGTAAAAACAAGGTGCTGCTGCACACAAATAACGTATTCCAACTGACAGAGAAAGATGTGTTACATTAGTTTATATTTCTGGAGATGATCTAAGCCCTTAGTTATCTGTTACATCAAATATCTCAGTTTTCCTCCTGTAATCTAATATCCACCTTCAAGCTTGCCCTACATTTAAAATTTATACAAGTTTTTTCAGATGCTGCCATTTTGCCTCAGGCTTTTTAGGTGTTAAGCTCCAGTAATAATCTACACTGTTTCTTTAAGAAAGTTCATCCATTCACTTTAATTACATTTTCAGCCCTGGTTATTGTCCCTGTGCCTGCAAAGAATGTTTCCAGCCATAAAAAACCATTATCTGCCACAATTATGGATAACCAGAGCGTGGCCAGAGGGCAGAAATGCCATGGTGAAAGATTGTACCGCAATTCAGGGCAGAATTTATAACTTTCCTCAGGGCTAACTGTCAGCCTGATCACAATGCCTGACAAAAAGATCCAGTAAAGCAAATGCAGATGCTTCTTCTTGCCTGCATGGTTGCTCTTTTTAATTTATTATTTTTTTTAAGGTGCAGTTTGTTATAATACATTAAGTTGCAGCCGCTGTAGATGCAACAGTATAGAAAAGACACTGCACCTGAGCCAGTTTGCTGGAGCACAGATTTAGACCACACAAATCCAGCAGCATGGTTTTAAACACAGGTTGCTCTCTGTGCAACCAGAGCATTTCAAAGGTGTACACAAAATGCTGCTGTTTATTTCCTCTGATGGCAGAAGCTGCAGGCTCAGTTTTTGCTGTGCTGTGTTCTCTTTGCCCATTACTGATGCCAGATGGAAACAGATGATTTTCCATAGCTACCCATGTTACTGCTCTTGCAACATTAGATCTTTCCATCTCTAATTCTTGTGGTTATTAACATGCAGTGGAATGCCAAACTGGAAGAAAGATTAACTTCTTGACACAGTATTTATTTAATTTTTTCTCTTCTTCCATCTGGACAACTTTGTTTTAATGGAACAGAAGCTTGCGTTACACTTCCTGATCTGTAGGATTTCGGCAGAAGAGGGCAGGAAGATCATGTGTCTCCTCAAGATATTTATTGATGAGAATAATAATACAAATCCCTCAATTTTACTTTTTTTAATCCATCCAAAAGTCTCAAAGCACAATACAAACAAGACTCAGAATTATCCTTTTTTGGTCTCATGGTGAAGAAAAACTGAACTGATATGAGGGGCTTGGGTGATGTTCCTGGCATCTCTGATGCCTATTAACCTCCTGGAACTGCCATCCCCACCATGCACATGAGAGCTGAAATAAATGCAGAATAAAGATCTTGGAAGGTATTTGATTTCTACCTTAATCTCTTCCTGGCATTCAAAAGAATACAGTGCTTCTAATGAGATGATAATGCCTGTGGGCATCTATTTGCAGCATTAGGCATTCAAGAGCCTTTAAAAATTTGACCCTAAACGTCCATGGATCAGACTGAAAGAATTTGTAGCAGTTTAGCTTTTGTAGTTTAGTTTAGAATTTGTAGCAGTGTAGATCAGCCCAGTTTCTCCTCCCCTTTAGTTTCAATTACAGGAATACACAATATGGAAAAGATAAAGGTTATAAATTTCAGATAAGGTGACTGAGCTGGTTTTTTGCTTGGTTCTAAGCAATGCAGTGAGACAGATTAGTAAGGAGGTTTTGCTTAGCAAAACACCTTTTAATTTTGTTCTGAACTGTCTGAGCTTTCTTTGAGTCTGACCAGTTTCAACTCTGATGCAGCAGAGTTCTTTGCAAAGGAAGAATTTCTCACAACTTGGAGATGGCAAGTCTTCCACAATTCCCACCACCCTAACCCCAGCTCTGGCATGAGCAGGTCACAAGATTTGGCAGCTCTGATTCAGCTTCAAACTCATCTTCTAATCCTAAACATAATCCAAGGCAGAACTCCACCTCCTGGCATATCTTCAATAAAACATCATTCTACCTGAACCTCAGAAAAGATAAACTATTAAAGTAATAAGAGGATAATTTAAACTCTTTAATCAGATAATCCTCCAGCACATTGGACATTTATTTGCAGGGTTTATTCTACAGTAATAGTTTGCAGCTCCGATTTAAACAATTCCCCACCCTCAGAAAAAAGCTGAAGGAAGTGGTTGAGACGTTCCCTATCTCAGGTGCCATTATGTGAATGTGAAAACAAATGAGTTTAATTGGGGAGAAATTCATCCCAGACAGAGGGCTTGCCCAAGGCCCTTGTCTGAGAAACCCCACTTAACTCCACTCTAGCACAGAATAGCTACACAGGCACTAGATGCCAATTAAGACCTACTTATCTTTTTAATGAAGGGCTGAATCTGAAAATGAATTATTGTCTTGATGTGTAAATGATGTTGGTTTGGTAAGGTAGTGAAAGTATTCTATCTGGGGGGACAAGCAAAAATAAAGTGATAAGGTGTTTGCATGAACCTACATGAAAATGCTACTGAGCTTGCTGTGGCTCTCCAACAGTGAGAAAAACTCTCCACAGCATTCAGACTAAAACTGCAAATTCAGCAAACTTGGATCCCTCTGTGCCTTTGTGCCAGTTTCAGCCAAGCATTCCTTTCAGAGACCAAAACAAACAGAAATACTTCTCTGAAAACTAGAACTTCTCCTTTCAGCTTTTGCTAAAATGATTTCTATGCAGTTACTCATTCTCACATTTCCTTCCATTTCAGATGTGTAAAAGTTAAATGTTCTAAAAGAAAAAAAAACATCTTACTTTGGGTCAAACCAAGCATTTCTTTTAACTTTTCAGTAGATGAAAATATTTTAGGTTGTTTTTTTCCCCCCCGCAATTTCCCAGACCAAATTGCTTTCCCAAATTTAGAACTGTCCAGAAGAAACTAAACTACCAACTAAACCAGGTCAATGTATGGTCCAAGAGCCTCCAATGAATCTAAAACAAAATAAATCAATTTTAATCTAATTTAAATTTCAATTTAGGGAGTAATTGTCATTATTTCTTTATTTTTTTTCTTAGCTGAGTTGTGGCTGTACTTTAAATGGTGTACCTCTTCTTGGTAGCTGCAGTCATGAATGGTGCTTTTTGGAAGACAGTTTCCCCTGATACAGATCTTTGGAAATGAAAACAATTCCCTTGCTAAGAAACAAAAGTGAAATACAGTGCTTCCTCCTAACCTGAGTGCCAAAGACCTGTGAGCTAGCTTGGATCCCAGCAATAAAGTCACTAAAGTTTATCAGGCTTTCAAATCCCTGCCATCCATGAATGGGTGAAAATACAGTGTGCAGGATTATAAAGCTCTACAGATGAGCTGTCCCAGGCAATGCATTTCAGTTTGTGGTCTACAGACTTAAAGCAGTACAGGGACTTGGAGTGGTGACTTTTAAAATTGAGCCCAAAATGAGAAGCTTAAATATTTTATACAAACTTGCATATGGACCATTGGAAGAGAAATCATCATTCTAAAGCAAAATGTACTCAAAATTGTGAGAGAATTTTATGTTGGTGTTGTTTTCTTTCCATGGGGTTTTGAACTTCTCCTTAACAATGCCAAATAGTAGGGCTCATCTCTTTGAAGACAATAATGTAGTAATTGTTTCAATGTGCTAGTAGTCAGAATTTCATTTGAGGAAGTGGAACTGTGATTAATAAGTTTTTGGACACATGGATCTCTCATCCGCAAGACTGTCACCTTTCTAGGATTGTCACCTTTCTGTGTCACACAGATTTCAGAAGATAACTAAAATTGTCTAAAGTAACCAGTTTTTAAGGGAGAGAGAGGTCATGGTCACTGTCAGCCAAGGGTGGGGGGGCTCGCTGGCCTTTCTCACCTATCAAACATGCTGATTTTCAGAGATAGGAGCAAGCTCCATGGTTTAGGGGTGAATAATGTAAATTAGTGTAAACTCACTGGGTTATCGTTAGAAACCTGCACTCATGCACTGCACCAGTCAGTAAATATCTATTTACAGCTTTGTGGTCTATGGTTAGAGATCTTGAATTCCAGTTTAAAAAAGAAAGACAAAATATCATCCGACTGCTACCTTAAGTCCTCTTCATTTCTGCTCCACCTTTATTACACACACACACAATTCCCTTTGCATGATGCAACATCAAATCCCTCATCCCAGCTTGTAATTACAGAGTAGGCAGGGAGTAGGTGCCATCTTCCCTTTGCAGGGTCATACAACTCATTAGTCAATCATATTATTAAGGCATTTTCAGTTTTAATAAATGAAGGTGGTGTTCATCTCATAGCTGAGAATGGTTATTTTTATGGAAATAAATACTTGATGCATATCTTCACAGCATCTCTTTAAGAAAACCATTATCACTTCAAAATAGTTCCTCCTAGCTAAAAAAGCACAATTGCATCATTCTCGTTCAAGCCAAGTAACGAGGAGACCTAGGGTTCTATTTATGTTTTTGCCACGTTTCATACCCTAGATATCAGCACTGGTACAACTTGGTGAAACTTCAATACAGCTGCAGAGCAGAGACTTGGTGCTTCAGCCATCTGCAGTAAGAACTAGCTCCACAAATAGAGCCGCTGAACAATGGGCTAACAGAATCCAATTCTTTGCTTAGGTGCGAAGAATCATCCACTTAATGAGAGTAATTAGCACTGACCTATCATGCTAGCTTCTTAGTATGTAATATCTTACTCCTTAAGATAGGAAAATAAGTTATTTTAACCTCCTAAAGTGGATTTTAAGAGTCTCCTAAAAATTCCCAGGACGAGTCTCATTTAAAAAGGAGTGGGACTATGTTCAGAAGCTACACAGATGCTTTTGAAAATTCCTTCTTGATAGTTAAAATACAGAGCCCTTAAGTAATTTTCCCTTCAGTGTTTCTTGAAATCAAGCTTTAAAAACGGACTTTGGCGCCAGCACACATCTTTGTATCTATATTTTCTGTTGGCTCCTTTTCCTGCTGTAACACAACGCCGCAGTGCTTCATTCACGAACATACCCAAAATACTGACATCAATCCCAAACTGCTGTTCTGATCTGGGGCTACTGAGTGATTTGAAGAGAGTCTGCGTTGTAATGGACACACATCAGTCACACCAAGATCAAGTGGGCTTGAAAACATTAAGTTGGGTAAATAAAATGGTTCAAAAATGTGCTTATTTGCAATAGATTTTGAAAAATGTTGTTCTTTGGAGGCATTGTGCTACCCAAACTAACCTTTTTGACCACATCCTGCAGAGATTAAAACTGATGACAAGATAAATTCCATAGATGTCTTTGGAAACTCAGAAGTACAATGCTCAGAATGCATGTTTCACATGCAGTCCCTGCAGTGTGCATGAATGCAGATTTCACAGGGTTTTCTTTCAGTACAAACAGTTAGAAACCAGGAGAACAATTTATTATTAGTGTTATTACTAATAAATACTTATATTATGGAAATACACACAATTCCCAGTCAGGATAGTGACCCTGTAGCATTTACTTCTAAATAATGCATTGTTAGATGCATTTAAATGCATTTAAATAATGCATTGTTAGATGTCAATTTATGGTAATTGCATCTTGCAAAATAACAATAATAATAAAAAAAAACCCATAATATTTGCTGCTGTTGCACTTGCATATAGGAAACTGCAGGGTGGACCTTTCCCCCATATCACTGAATTCACACCCAAGTAGCTGCTGGAGAGCGAGCTGAAGAGCGAGCTGAAGAGCAAAGACTAAACTATTGTCAGGATGGAGAATCACCTTTGTGAAGCACAATTACCATAGATGGAATTTTAATATTTGATCACTCCTGACACTTTGGTACTCGAGGAAAACTTAATCATTGGGAAAAAAATACTAAGAAGCTTTGCTTTTGTCACCTGCACCACTCTGCAATACTCCCAAAGGTTGTCCTTTAATGGCATGGCTCCAGATTTGCACTAGGAGAAGGAATGTAGGCCTGTAAGTTTCTGAGGGTATTTGAGTCATCAAGTAATAGGTAGTCTCAGGGACACACCAGCTTTCACCAGCTTGGTACAAGGCTGGTAAACCCCTTAAGCTTGATATTACTATCTGATTTCCCTTCCTGCTCCTAAGCAAAGCCCTGCCCTACAAAAAGACACTGACGATCCCTGTCATTTCCAGTGAAAATGAAGAGACCTAGCACCACAGAAAATTCCCCCAGCAGGCTTTGGGGAAAAAAAAATAAAGAATTCCTTAATTAATGCACATGTGAGCATTTGGAGAACTTAATTATGAGCCCTCCCAGGCCCCTTCACTGGCTCCACTGGCCATAGCCACTGGTGTAGGAGCCTCAGCCCAGTGCCTTCTCCGTGCCACTCTGGCTGGCGGCTGCTGGGGAGGAAAGGTTTGCTTTTGCAAAACCCATCTGCCAGCCGCTGGAGCTGGGGCTGCTCACACCCTATTGTTGCAGACAGTGAGGAAACCATCCAGTGTCCCAAATAAATTAATGAATTATTCTCCTCCTCCCAACAGACTCAATGTTCAAGCCAGAAGCCGTAATCACACTCTTGCTGCCTCTGAGTCACTGTCAGACAGAGCCCGGCACAGAGCAGTCTGCAGAGTCAGCAGAAGCAGTGTGCTGCAGCGTGTCTGTAGTTCAGTCCAACCAGTTTAAAAATAAACTCATCTTCCCTTGGCCCCTCCATAGGCCCCTCTCTGCACACACCAACGCTGCAGCTTCCCGCCATACACGTAACTTTTTGGAAGAGAGTGCCTGACTTGCACGAAAGAGATTTTGCCCCTTGGGTGAAACCTTGTTAGTCAAACCCCTAAGCAGGCAGATGAACCAAAGCTGAGGTTTCTGGAGAAGCCTGAAGGAGTCAAGCACTCAAAACCCATTAAAATTCAATGGGAGTGGAGCACTTGTGCTCCCAGGTGCCTTTGCAAATCCCAAAATTCCAGCCTTGCTCTTGGGGTTAAATCAAGGAGATGAGGACAGGAGCTTTCACCTTCTTCCTGTGTTTTCTAAGGACAAAGAAGGGTCCGTGATTGCCAAGACGGCTATTGCGAGAACCTTGCGCTCATCATCACAACCACAGAAGTTACAATCCCTCAAAATTCCCTCTGTGATTTCCCCCCCATATTCTAGACTCGTTGCACAGCTGGAGTGGCTAAACAGTCACTGTCACAAAGCTGTGATACTGTTTAAAGCATAAACATCATTTTCACTTCTTCTTCAGACTTTCATTTCACCTCTAGCTGCACAGAAATGGTAATTTTTCATTATGAACCATTTTGTGACTAAAAAAAACCCCAACCAGCACTGGCAAAACATATTAAATCCCCTCTCCCTTTAGTATGGAATTGGAAATTAATTACCAGATAAATTCTGGGAGGTATTAAAGGTCTCTAAGAAGATTTTGAATAGCTCAAAATTCAAATCATGTCATCACACACAAGAGGCTGACTAGCTTGTTTCTGCTGCCTGGCTGTAGTGAAACACTAGGAACAGTTTGCTGATCAGTAAGTGTTCAATGTATTTACAGATATTTACTGATATTTGCCTAATATTAGGATTTTAGGTAAATGTTTCTGCCTCAAGGTGCAGCTGTATGTTTGATACAAAGAGTAAAACTCCAAAGCACTCCAACTGAAAACACAGGGAGCATCTGGAAGAACTCAAATTGGTGTTAATGTTATTTCACTCAAAAATGTTGTTAGTCCACGTATTTTCCTTTATTCTTTCATTATTCCAGTGGGGAAAAAAAAATGGATTAGTTCTGTTTGGGTTTTGTTTTTAGCAGTAAGAAAAGAAATTATTCTCATTAAAGCTAGTAAAATATTTTAAAGCTTGATTGTTTTTCTTTTCAGAATAAGAATGTCTAATTTTTTAATAGAAAATATTATTTGTGCTTAATTATTTTACTCTGAATATTCTCCAAAACAAGCAGGTTTTCAAATGTGTTTAACAAATTAAAA
Organism: Melanerpes formicivorus; assembly: GCF_026170545.1. NCBI lineage: Eukaryota > Metazoa > Chordata > Aves > Piciformes > Picidae > Melanerpes > Melanerpes formicivorus. The sequence goes on along the minus strand of NW_027142371.1, from coordinate 8,250,334 downwards.
CCAAAACAAACCAAACCAAAAAAACCCACTAATGCTTCCTCAAATCATGCAGACAGGATTGTATTATTTTCCTACTTTTGGTAACATGTTGTTCAAGAGCCTGACTGACACTCTCACACCCTGAACATTTTCAATGCCCATATAAAATAGCATGAGATTCTGTGACCTAAGAGCAAATATGATCCTACGCCTAATTATTCCCACTCTCCAGGCTGCAAACAGCAATCACAGAATCACCAAGGTTGGAAGAGACCTCGAAGATCATCAAGTCCAACCTTGGGGTTTTTTTTTACCAGAAGAGATGATCCTGAAAAGAGTGAAAATAAACACACAACCCTTCCCCTCGTGCTCTAATAGGAACATCCCTAGAATAGGATGTTTTAAATTAATTGTTCTACTCCAGGATAACACAACAGCACTGTGAACTGCTGCTCCTCAAGGATCTTGTTTTCACTGAAAATACAAACTAAAAGTTTCATAGCTTTCTCCAGAAATTCTTAACAGCTACTGAATACAAGCTGCAGAGGCACAGTGCTTGGTCCTGTGTTTGTGCCTGCTGCAAGTAAGGAATGGGACAGGGAAAAGAGCTCCTAATATCCAGGTCCTGTTGCCCCTTATTCACATTCAAATTACCAGGAGTTCCATGCTGAACTATCACTGTTGATCTGACCCCAAGGTAATTGCCATTCCAGCTGCTCCTGGGGCAGTTATTGTAGTCCCTCAAGCAGCAACTATACATTTTCTGTGCACACCATTTCCACTAAATCTTTGCATGATGTGTGATGAGCTCCAGTGCTGCAATGTTGATGTTTACAAACACAGATTCATCTTGGGACTTGCTGCAACAGACCTATGAGTTGGTGCTCTGAGGGATGGAGGAGAACAAGGAATCTTGCCAGAACAAGAGCCAGCTTTATCAGGAGCCCTGCAGGAAATCCTCCTCTGTAACCCGCGAAGCAGAAGACATCAAAGAAAACAAAGACAGCTGATATTAGGATGGCAGCCTTCAGGAACACTACAGGATATGAGACAGTGCCATGGCCAGCCACCAGAACTTGGCTCACCAGAATCAATAGAACTCAAGGTGTTGAGAGCTAAGCCACATGACATATCTGCCCTGCACACTTCAAATTGAAAAAGAGCTAGATAAGAGCTACTTTAGGAACCAAGCGCAACCTTGCTACAGTAGCACAGGCTCTGCTGCTATTGTTCCAGTTGTGAACTCCAGCATTTAGTGCTCTAGTCTCTCTGTGCACTAGCTTTCACTGGTATAAATTAAGATAAATAGTAACTTCCTTGGGTTTTATGGTGGTTGTGGGAACAGAAATCATTATACACAGTGGGGGCTACCTGAGTATCTCTGTTGAACCAAATGCCAGGGGAGCAATGGAGGTAGGACCCCAGATCAAAGCTCCTCTTTGTGCTGGCTCCCAGCATTACGTCAGTCTGTCAATAGGTAACCTGTGCACCTCGAGTATTTCAGGGAGATCCAGGAGGGACTGTGCCTACTTGCACAGGGAATTCAAACAGCTTATTACCAAAGCCATTCTCTTTTTTTATTATTACTTTCTTCAAACAAAGCTAATAAATCACATCACCCAAGATGCACATTATGCAAAGCTTAATTAGATTTGGCACACATCTTGCTAGGAGTAGCACCCATCTGACTTTAGATCAGAGAACTTAGGTTTGATGGGTGGAACCAAATCGCCCACTTTGGAGTTGCTAAATCTACTTTTAAATGCAGTGTGTTTGCATTTTTTCACTCTGGGACCTGGAGGAGGTTAGCTTCGTTTGGCTTTTGGGCAATGGGAGCAGAAGAGAATACAGAAATAGAAGGATACACATTTATGAAGAACATAAATCTCATTCTACAGGCATAGAAGAATCACAGAGTTGGCAGCAGCCATTTCATGGGGTTATATTTCACAGAGCTACTGCAAGCCTGTGGAGTTTCCTCCTTGACTACCTACTCTTTTAGGGCACTCTGGGGTATTTTTAATACACATGTATAAACTAATGCAAAATTACTGTTTTAATAGCATATTATTCTGCTTATTGCTGATACCTCTCTTGATTTCCTTATGACCACAGCTCCTCAGAAACCAAAGTTCTGGTGAAAGATTTCAGCTATTTTTACAGTATACATTTGTAACCCTAACAAGGAAGAAAGCAATAGTGGGGGGGGGGGGGGGGGAAGGACAAAAGCTTTCCTAACTATTCAAGAAAAAGTGGAATAAATATTTTTTTTAACAGTAAAAATGCTGTCCTACAATTTTTACTCCTTTTTCTGCTGAAAGACAACAGCAAGAACCATCAGGGTATAGGAAAAACCTACACAGAAGCAGAAGCCCATGGCAGTAACTTCTCAGTTGCCTAACCACCTTCCATGGAAGAATACTTGTGAGAGAGACAGAGGGGAGGCAGACAGGCTGATCATCTGCAAGGGGTTCAGACATGCACATATCAATACAGTTGCATTGGAAGTCCTGCACACAACAAACCAGAGCCTGGGCAAAAATGCAGAGAACTTGATGGGTTTTGCACTATGGATAGCTTGTGACCGGGCTGTATCTCATCCTGTCATGGTCTGCCTATACAGGAGGAATGGCATGTCAGGCCATCACTGCTGGGACACACCAGAAAGTGCAGTGCTCCCTGTTAAACAAAACATCTGGTTGGACCAAGAGGGTTTGATCTCGCTGACATCCCTATGTGTTGCATGTGCTGGTTGAAACAAGCACAGGTTAAAGCCTGCCTCCATGCCCTGCCTGCCAGGTGACAGCTCCTGTGCCCTGTCGTTTGTGTTGCCATACCCACCCCCCCATCACAGCTGCAGTAGTTTAGTGAAGCATTGTCAACATGGGCCACAGTCAGACATCCACTGCACTAGGGAGACATTCATCTGAGCTTAATGCTCATCCAGACATGGGCACAGAACGGATCCCAGCATTTGTTTGCCCAAGCAACACCAACCAATGCAAGGCACATTTTAAACAGCAAGTGTGTGTGGTCACATACAATCTTGCACTTACAATTCAAATAAGAAAAAAAAAAAATTAAAGATTTAGTGCAACAACAATTTACTCAGGAAAACCTTGGGTCACTGCTAGACAACCAACACACACACACATACAAAGCAGTTTCAAATCCATTCTTTGGAGAGACAGACCCATTTGGAATCTGACTTTTAAAAGGCTGGTGGACACCACTGATGAAGTCTGAGTTTTGTAATCTAAGCACTTGACATTTTTCTATCTTCTAGATGGGAGTCTCACATTTGCCTTACAAACACAGAAATGGGCAGAAATAATTAAATAAAGAGAGCCCAGTTCATGCTCCACTGCACCATGTATGAGAAGCTGCGGCTGACAATGACATTGAAAACCAGTTGTCAGTCTAATATAATCAAAGAGACAATTGGCTCTGCTGGCAAGAACTGAATTAGTGTTTTCTGTCTGAATCAGTGTCATCTTCTAGGGAGCAGTGAAGCTTATGCAATGATAACAAAACTCCCCAGAAGCTGCATTTGTTACTGAAATATGGTGGTGCTTTGGTGCTGTGTAACCTCATTCTGTAATACAATATACCTCATGGTCATGCTGCTGTTCTCATGTTTCTTGCAATGATACAATTCAATGACCAGATACTAGATCAAACTAGACAACCATAATATTAAAACTTTAAAATCTCTCTTTGAGAGCTAATGCTGTTTATTCTCAAGTGTATTCTCTGCTCTCTTGCACACTGTACACAAATGTAGAGCAGGAAATCAGGGCACAGAGTCCAGGCCCAGATGAAACTTCAAATGCTTGTGCTACAGGGAAGACAGAAGGGTGAATGGTGCTGGGCTTCATTTTCTTAATGAGGACAGTGAGTAAAATTCAAGCCAAGGTCAGAGATTAAAGGACTCATTGCTGATGCAGATACGTGAAACTAAGAGATGTGTGTACTGTTGGCATTGTGACAGGACCCAGTGTCTTCACCTTTATTTTTGTTTCAGTTCATAGCATGGGCTGCTGTTGAGCACTGGAAAATGCTGCATTTTAAGTTTTTTTCATTTTCACTGTAGTAGAAGCTGGCACTGTATCTACTATTACCTGAATAGCCACCGCAGTGGCCCCTCCTGGGAGATATAAATAGTTTTCAGAGAACTCCTTTCACATGGTCCAGAGGGTGGGAGGATATAGAAGTACAAAGCAGAATGGCTACCTCAGGAAAGACACTTATTTTCAAAGAAATACTACTTTGGCGTAGGGAATTTCAAGGATTTTTACATTTACACATAGCAATATTACTCTAATAACTGTGTTTGTGTAACAAACAACTGACAGTCAGATATTTCTGTTTCCTACTCTGTCCTTTCTTACTTTCAGCAATACTGATAGAAAATTCAAGCAGTAATCAAAGCAACAAAAGCAGGTAGCTCTTATATCATTTCAGTTTTAACTGTGTTTTCTCTTTTTCACCTCTAACACATTTCTTTAAAGAGGTACTGGTACAACGGGAGGATACTGTCACTCCATTGATACACACCCGTAATTACCAAGTTGATGGTCCTCCTCAGGCCAAGGAGACACTATATGATGTGTCACTCAAAGGCAGGACATCAAAATATACACCCTTTTTTTGTTTCCCTAATGAAATTAAATATTAATTAAAACTGATATAAATTATTTCCTTGTTCAACTTCTCTTTGTTCAGACAAAGCTCTCATTGAATCAGAATGTGGTTACCCAACTAAGGCTGGGTATGACCGCATTGTAAATCTGTTGTACTGCCACTTTGTAAGCCTCTGGTCTTGCTCAGAGAGAACAAAGTACAAGTCAACTCCTGAAGCTCTTAATATGTGATTCCTCTTCACTTCTACCTCAAGTCTCCTTAAAACAAAAACAACAACAACAACCAACCAACCAACCACCAAACAAAAGAACCCCCAAAACACTAAAAGCCCACCACTGATGAAACAAAGCCATTCAAGTACAGGAACAACAGGAGACTCACGGGAGCAGGAAGCATTGGTACATCACATTTGCCAGACCAGAGCTTCGGACCAGGCCTAGATGGAGCTCCCCGCTGAAAGACAGAGCAAGTGAGATGAAGAGGAATGGCTTTTGCCTTAAATCTACTGTTTGTCAAGCCAAAGCCTCAGACGGGAAATGTTTGACTGGGAAAGTTTTGTAACGGCGTGTGTTTTTCGCATGTACAGAGGGAATTTCAGAGGTCACTTCAATAACCGTTTTGCTTCACTCAAACAAGGCAAAGAAGAAAGAAGCCCAGTGAGGGCAAGACAGATGACCACATCCCTTTGGCACACACCTTCTAACTCCAGCTCTGCCCTCTGAAGGCATGCACACTCTCCAGTAGTGCTTATTTATATGTCACATTGCAGTGATGGATGTTACTGTTGCTCTCAAAAACATATGCTCAGAAGTTTATTATGGCACTAAATATGGGCTGGGTAAGAATCTGGATTGTTTAAGTGTCAAACAGTGACAACATGTGTACAATACAACACAGACATCAAGGGAGAACCAGCTCAGCTAATATGTGGTATTCATAGAAGCTTTTAGGAACAAAGACCACCCATAAAGCAAAACCAAAGCTGCCACAAGAATAGGTGGTACTGCTTCCGTCATTCCATACGATGTGCCACTTGGTTTCCTAATTAGATTTGCAGACTAATAAAACACAATAAAAGAACAGTATGTTATAACTTCTCCTGTAAAGGACATTGCTGTAAATTCAGCAGATTTCTGATCATGGTAGGTACCATGCAGGTTTGCTTTTCTTATAGTTGGGTTTGTTTTCTCTGCATTTTGCATAGTTCATATCTTTCCTCATGACAGTGAGTACTTCTTCAACAAGGATGGTCCTGAGCATAACAATTTTCCAACATTCACTGAAGAACAATCAACACAAATAACTCTTAATACTTCTCAGTGTCTTCCTTCAAATAATAGTGCTTTGTTCTTTTTTGTACTGTATTTTGTTAAAACACATGGTAAATTGGCTAGTAGAAAAAAGAACTGAAAAAAAAAAACAACCACCAAACAAAAAAACCTAATTAAACCCCAAGGAAAGCATTATGAAGTACATCTCCTTAAATGCTTAGAAGTTAAGCATGTTGGATACAGCAGTACCACATGGGAACTGCTGGAGATCTATTCTCACACCGTAGGGCCTAAGAGATCAACCAGAGCTAGAGTATTGCTTCAGAGAGATTCAACAGAAAAGGAGTTGAAACAGGAGTTAAAACAGAGGGAAAACAACAGGGGAAAAACTTGATGGGGAATGCAGGCTGAAATCTAGTGCATCTTCATCATGTGCACATATCACTGAGTCAGAAAAGATTTTTTTTTCCTTGCTAATGAAACCCCTAACACAAAACTTTCCTTTCTTAGCAAGAGTTACAAACAATGACCAAAGGAAAAAACCAAACCAAAACAAAACCAGAGCTTAATAAGAGAAAACTGCAGTGCCATACTGACTCTTTATATGAATTAACATTTAAACCTGAAAAAACACTGTCCAGGCTCTGTGGTCTGAAGTGCAAAGGTAATCCTGAGATATATGTCTTGAGATATGTATCTTAATATATGTAGTGAAAGTCCCCAAAGATGTCACCACACCTTGGTATGCAATCTCCAGTATGAAGTGGAGAAAGCTCTTCTAAGAACATGAGCAGTACCACCTACACCACCAATCTGAGAGCATCTACCCCACACCTCACGTGCTTCCATGAACAAAAAGCTTTATAGAGTCACAGAGTGGTAGAGACTGGAAGAGACCTCTGGACATCATAAGTCATGAGCTGAAAGCAATATTTTGATTACAATTGCAAAGGGTTTCATTGCTGGTACCCATTCATATTCAGATGGTCTTTTTGTCCAACACAGCATTCCTTCCCAGCCTTTTGGAGCATGGCATAAAGTCTCTTCCCCAGAGTTTCTTAAAGGAGATGGGTTGAGTGAGGTGTGGGTGCTGGAAAGAAAGATATATTGGCTCAAAGTTAAATAGCTTTTTGTATGCACAACCTGAGGCATAAACAAGTCAGGATTTGCGTACTGGACCTTTGCATATACAATCTATGTGCTTTGGTAAAATTGTTCATTAGTCCTTCTGTTTCATGGGTGTGAAAAGACTGGGTCAGCTACTTTATGTTTTAAGCAGCATAGAAATGAGTGTGAAATACGGAAATCCACAAACATCTTCCTACAGCCCATGGACTATCTGCACAGGCAGCTCTGGTTCTAACTAAGGAATGGACAGATGAAGCTGTATGGACTGTGTCATGAAGAAAGTCAGGCTGGATGAGCAAAATGCCCCAGACAATCCAAGGATGTCTGGAGTAGATACCATACAGTTCATATCTGGACCAAGCAAACTTCAGTGACATGGAAGCTAGAGCAAAGGTTTAAGCAAGGAGCAGTAATAGTATAAAGGCATCCTGTCACATGGGTCTTGATATGTTGCTTACATTTTCATTCATTTCTATGCTTTTTGAAAGAGCCCTTCACAGAGGAGGACCCCAGCTAGCAGGCCTCTTGGAAGGAAAGCATTTTCAGAAGTGACTTGAAAGAAGAGGGTGGGGGAAATCTGATTTAATAAATGATATATAGGGGTATAATTATATGGTTTTAAACACAGTTCCAGTTCACTTGTCTCAGCAAGAAATGCTGGTGTGAGAGAGAAATCATTTATATTGCTTACTACAGTTTTTAAACCTTGGCAAGCACTTTTTCCATTCTAAGATGTGGGAACACCCACATCAGTAATTATATACGTTAGCAAAAATACCAGATAACTTGTATTCTGGATGGGGGGGGGGAGGTCCCCCCTTTTCTCAGTGAACTCTTAGGGCAGTAAAGGGGAAGAATTCTACTCTACCTGCTTCATAACTGTAAATTATTACTGAAAATCTGAAGTTGTCCCTAGGTACTGAAACATAGATCCATTACCCAAAATATTTCTCATAGCTCTGCAGCAAAACTAGCAATTTAGTATCTTTCAGTTCTGGACACATTATTCAGTGTGAAGAGGAAAACCAGTCCACATAGCTGGGTGCAAATTGTCAGAGCCACCACTGAGATTTTACACATCTGTAAGCACAGGTTAATTGGTAGGGCACATTCATGCATGCATACCAGTAAAACCTGGTGTTAAAATATGGAAGCCAGTCTTTCTGAACCTGAACCACTTACTGAGATTGTCATAGGGGCGGGAGCTACAGCTAAAGGGAGACAGAGCTGTGAACTCCCATGGCTCCCACTGGTGCCTGTGGGAAGAAGCTGTTCACGTGCTCCAGCCACAGCCTGAACCACTTGTGAAGTGCACGAGTCTCCCGAACCACAGCTTGGCTCTCCTCAAAATACATCATTATGAAAGCTGGAAAGCTCATCCAGCTGGAACTAGGTAATGTCCACTGAAAATGCCCTGAAAGAGTCCCAGGTTGTTCTCACAATACTTATCTCCATTAATTTTCACATTCTCACAGTGGCCAGAAGAGACTTAGAATAGGCAGGCTTTCATTTTGCAGGTACATAAGAGAACTACTCACTTCCATAATCCTACTTAAAGCATTCCTATTTGCAGGACAAGCCTGTGGGATAGTTGGAATCCTTTACCTGACCTTATACCTGATGGACTGCACCTTTTCTTCCTATGTGCAGATTTTTCCCTGTATGTGTCTAGGTACAAAGGCACAATCAATCCTGGGTTTGTTTTGGTTTGTTGTGATTTTTTTTTTCTTTTGTGGTTGCACAGCTCTCAAATCTTAATAAAGATTTAATTACATAATGCTTTAAAAGAGAATCGAGTTAGCTTTCTTTAGGATTCCTTAAATATTCTGTTTATTAAAGCAGATGCAGATCATGAAGAAAAGCAATGATAAATAATGGTCCATGGGTAAAAATTATAATCTGTCCTTCTTTTGTCTATTTTGGAGTCAAAGAGCCATTAGACCTGGAGACATCACAATAGTTGGGCAAAACACAGATGGGAAATTCATGTTTTTATGACCTTTGGTATCCCCAACTTGCTACTTACCACTACACGTCCAAAGCTAACTTGCATCCTATTTTAAAACCCTATTTTTCAGACAGAAATAAAATAACCTTCTGGGTTTGCTTTCCTTTCAGTGTAAGCAGAAGTGTGCTAGGACCCACCCATTGTCAAATACCAGCTTTCCAGAGATCGATTCAAAGCCACAGAGGAGATTCCCATCACCTCCTGGGAGGGCTTGGATCAATGAGAACTAAAGGCAAAGCTGACAAGAAGAGACTCTACTCAAACTGAGTGACCCATGAGAAGGATGGAAGTAAAGAAAAGGATCTACAGATGTCTGAAAAAAAAAGTTTGGAACACCCCAAAATTCTATGGGCTTTATACCAACTTGTAGCCTTTTTAACATATCAGAAAAAAATCAAGCCATAGAAATAGTCATTCATATCTATCATTGGTGTAAGCTGTCTTGCCAGCTTTCTGTAAGTCATCACCTTTAACTGGAGCTGAATTGCTATGTCAGATGGTTGAGAGCGTTGCATGTTTCACAATAATTTTGAAGTTGTTTAAACAGTATTGGGCACAAGCACAGAAAAACAAAACCAAACCAAAACCCAACAGCTTTCTGGTTTGCAAGCCAGCTTTTTAAATATCTTAAATGGCACAGCTAGATAGACAATTTTAAAATGAGATTATTCTAATGTCATATTCTGAAGTAGCTCTTAAAAAAAACCCAGCAAACCAAAACAAAGCACACTCCCTCCTTGCTGCCCCCCCCCCAAGAAAACCCAGATGCACACAGAAAAAGCTGTCAAGCTCAGTCTTGTCCTAAGCAGATCTGCCAATGTTCTGACAATGTTTGCACTTGCTTGTCAAAATGGTCACTTCAGCTGAGCATCACTTACACTTTGGCTTACAAATTAGTTATGTAAATTACCTATAAATTTAACATGAAAAAAAAAATCCACTTACCTTTAAAATTATATATAAAGGGTACACTTACTATATATGTATTATAAATTGTGGTATTTGAGGACCAACATTTCCTGGCTGGAGAAAAATGCTACAGATGGACTATACAGAAGAGACTGGAGGCTGTAGCATATGGCTCCAGGCCTGTGCATCTGGGTTTCACCCTCTCCTCTGCCACCAGTTCACCGTTGGAACTTGAAGAAAGCAATTATTTTTGTGCCTCACTTTCTCTGTCTGCAAAATGAACAAGGCTGGCTAGATTAGTCTTTGTTTTATGCAGAAAATATAGAGTTTTGGTTGTTGTTTTTTTTTGCTTTAGCAACTGGCCTGCTCTCTGAAACTGCTTAGAAAGTAATTTTCAGCAAGAAGTAAAATCTGTAAGATTCGTATCACCTGGTCTATTGATCCATGTGGCCCGTTTGTGGGAGCAGCGCTGGTTATGTAACATGCTGCATGATGCACAGAGGCTGCCTTTGCTGTTTATGTGAAAGTCTTTAATTGTTCAGCAGATTCTAAAGATAGCTAACCATGTTGTTATTAAAAAAAAAACAAGTGCTGAAGGCTTTATCATGGATGGCTTTCCTTCATTTATAAAATGAGTTCAACTGAATAAGTACACAAAGAGGAGTAGGACCGATTACAATGGAAAGTGAAGAAAACTTTCAACAGGGGAGAGCATCCTGCAATGTAGAGTATCCAACTCTGAAGTTGAGACATGCATCACAGCAATGAGAGCTTGTGCAGGAGGAAATTTTAAAGCTTTCTGAGCTCCCACTGTGCATCTGTATATAGAATAGATAAATATTGCTGTTGCAAGGACAGAAATTACTGGAGACAGGCCCTAATCGAATAATATCCTGGGTCTTTCACCCAGAAGCAGCTCACAAAATTGGGAACAATGATAATATTCTACATTTAGGACATAAAACCTCTATCAGTGTTTTTGTTCCTCTTATCTCTTCCTTTCCTCTCCAACATCTTGGCTATTAAGACAAAAATAGCAGTGATTGTTCTGACATGCCAAGGAAACGCCCTCTGAATTGCTGTAACTTATTCTTTTGATTCTCTGATGATTTTTCTAATCAAAACTTGCTTGGATAACAAATGCTGATAAAAGCTGCTAATGAAAATGATCAATGGCTGACCCCTCATGAAATGTGTGCTCAAGAGCTTTGCTGTATTTAGTCATTACTATGATTTGGAACAGGATTACTACCTACCTACAGGACATGCCAACATTCCACTAATTGCTAATGGACTTGGAGATCCCAGAATCATTATGAACCAGCAATGCTCAGAGCATTAATGTTGAGATTCACAGCATCCTTGACTATCACAATCATCTTCAGTGCACCAACCTATTCTTCTCTGGTTAAGAATCTCCTGAATTAGCATAACCCTGAAAGGATGGTGAGACACCAGGTGTGAGAGCTTGCTTACTCAGACACATGGGCACTGTTACTAGTTGGAGTCAGAAATAATACTCACAAGGGACAAAAAGCTGTTGCTGCAGCCCCTCCAGTGAAGGCTGCAAAAATTAAATATGATTCAAATGGAAAGACCCTATTATAGCATCAGATGCTAGTAATTTTATGGCTCTGAATATCAAATCTCTCAGCTAATTTCAAGTGACAATTACAGATAAGTGGCAGAAAAATACGACAAGCTTTTTAATTCTGTTAAGGCTTCATTGTATTTCTCTTTTCCCACAAGAATCACAAAGAGACAGATGAAGGTGTGCACATCCTACTTCTCAAAGCACTGCTTAAATATTATTTGTAACCCACAAACAAATGCAAGACTGGGGTTTGCCCACAAATGTTTAAAATGGTGAGACCCTCTACAGGTGCCACTATGTGGACTTAGCTGCTGATCAGCCCATGAAGGATAGGTATGGGAAAGTTGAGCCATGGTTCATGTCTCAGGATGCTGATGTATTTACCAAAAAGTCAAAAAAAAGCAGCTTCCATTTCTCCTTCATGTGACATGTCATATGCCCTGATAATTTTATCTATGCATAAATCTACACAATAAAGAGAACAGAAACCTGAGCCAAAGAGAATAAATCCTAGAAACACCTAACGCACTGTCAGCCCACATAACCACACCGCTTGAAGGAAGGCAGAATTCCAGAGGGTCTAATAACTGCTGCGTGGGTTGCTGCTAGGTTCTTGACTCACAGCATAATTATGTGATAAGGGATCAATGCTGTACATGTGGAAGGCAAATTTAGCCTGATACTGTCCTGTTTTCCAGTATGCAAGAAAAATCCCTCAAGAATTTGCAGAGAGCTGGAAACAGAGTGAGATAGCTGAAGCGATCCACACTTACACTTATTATTAGAACTGAGAGAAAGCTGTAAATAGGCCTGTGAATATTCTGTCTCACTGTATCCAAGTTCCTTTCCAATCTGGATCTTCAAATGAGTTTCTACAATTCAATCTCTGTGCAAATATCAGAGCAGAAGTCTACGTGTTGGTTAAAACTTTGGTATGTTGCTTGATCAGGACATGGGGAGAGAACAGGTTTTTGAGTTTGCTGCACTGAAGAGAACCTTGCTTAGAAATGAGATATTTCAAAAGTGTTTTAAAGTATGATAAAAGCTACTTATGAATTCACACACATTTTTAGTATTTGCACCAGCCCTTTCCCCAGTCCATTTTTCCAATCAGGCAAAAGAAGCACATCATGTGACTTAGATACCCATTACAGAGAGCTTAAACTTCAAACATTGGGAACCCACAATGAACTGCTGGCAGGCAATCTGTCGAGAAGAATGAATCAGGAAATCAGTTCAAATAACGAATACATTGAGAACATTATAATAAAGTCAGCTGTGATTCATACACAGAAAACAGACAGCATTCATTCACCATCCCCTGGTGAATAAATCATTGAATTCCTCCTTATCTGAATATGTTTCTCTGCTAAAGCTGGACCTTACAGTGACTTTCCAATTTAGCATTTTCTGACAGTAAGGAAGAGGGAGAACCTATGTGAAACAAGCAAAGAGTCAGTTTTTCTGAGAGCCAGATTTATCAGTGCCTCTTGGCCATCTACTGATGGAAAGCAGCCCATAATATAATCTAGGTTACGGATGCACCCCACCAAGTAGTAATGCAACCTATGCAGGGTACTGCTACAACTAGCAGAAGACTGGGATCTCTGTCAAATAGAGATTTTCTCCTGAGGCAGAATCCTGGCCACAGAGAGAAGGTTTGCATTTGGCTTCAACAAACCCATATTCTCGTTTGTCTTGTTGGCAGTCAAGGGACAAGAGGTAAGAGCACGTTTTCCCTGTAGGTGCTCCTTTGTATTCTTCAACCACTTTCATCCACTCCCGTGTGCTTCAAAATCTTTAGCCAGACAGCTAGTTTGCATATGTTTTTGAGATAATAATTAAACACGTACAAACAAAGAAAAACCTTGAAGCAAGAGAGAAAACACAAAGAAATTAAGGAACAAGTCTTCAGAAGTCTTGGGTAAGCCAGTCAATTGGGTTTTCCCCACAGATTCCCCTACTGCCTTGACTTCCCCAATCCACACACTCCACTAATTCCAACAGCGAATCCATATAGTCACAACCAAGAGAAACAGCTTATAGACCTTAACCACAAAGCTACATGAGCATAACTGCACACAAGCACATGCTTGTTTTAAAGAAGCAATCTGATCTACCTTGAGAAATGCGTAAAGCACAATCCGTTAATCTTCTGCCTGCTGGAATTATTCTGTCCACAACGACGCAGTAGTTAAAATAACAGTAAAAAGCCTCCAAAAAAATAATAAAAATGCCAAACAAAACCAACAATGATAAAAAAAAAATCAAAAAAAATTAAAGTATTGCATCAATAAAACAAATCTGGAAATGCTCTGTGACTTCTAGTGCAGAGATCACAGTAATGGAGAGGTCTGAAAAAAACCAAGATGCTTTCAGTCAAAGTTTGAAATTCCAGCAGTGAAAACTGGAATCTTAGATGATCAGCTCAGGTGTTTTCTTTCTCTAGCTCCACATTTCAGTGCAATAAAGTGCCATGCGTACTCTGATATCATCTTTCTCAACCAAGAGGGCTGTCCAGCCAGAAAATCTCAAACTGCATCCTCCAAACAATATAATGACTAAGAAATTGTTTTTACTCTTTGCCATAAAAGCACAAGGTTTCCTCAGGTCTACCCAGGGAACAGATTATTTCGGGTTCAAATGATACCTGACAAGTGATAACGGCTTATCTCGTTAATTTTGCTCTTGGGAAAACTGCTGGAGATGATCAACTTCTTCTCCCATTTTTTGTGTTTGTTTCCTATCAAAGATTTTTTTTTTTTCCTTTCACAATGAAATGCAGATAAGAAGTTTACCTCAACAAGATAAAGAGTGAGATGGGAGCAATTAACTGTGGAGTAATTTGTTTTCTACAAGACCCGTGACTTCAATAACATAACATCTAAAGTGCTGGAGGTATCAAAAAACTGGAAACAAAACCAATAAGATGAAATGTCGGCAGATGGATTAACATCATCAGGGACGTGCCAGATTCTCAAGGCTATATTAAGCAACTTTTTCCTTTCTTTCCAAAGCAAATTCTATGATAATTTTAACAACTTTGCAGTGGAACTTGATTTGCTTTTTAACATGAATTTCCTATTTTCCTGCTGTTCCTCATTACTGCTTCTGCAGGGAAGAGGGGGTCTTACCAAGCTGCTGCCAGCGCTCCAGTGTCTCAGCTGGGCTACGGATTCCTCACCTTAAAGGCTTAGGTGCAAAGTTCCCTATTGTGAGAAATACTCATAATGTGAAACAATCCCTCTTCCAACGTGAGGCCCTCTTGAATTTTCAATGTTTGGGGTTTTTTTTTTTTAATTTGCACAATTTTTCTTCCCCAAAAGTGTGGTTCCCTTCTAGCTGATTTGCTGTGCTTGTCAGCCGTCACCTATGTGCTAGCTGTCTAAGGGGTTAGAATACAACACACCCTCGGGGGAAGACTATATATAAAACATGTGAGACTCAATAGACAGTTGATTTAATATGACCTTATCAGCTTATGGCACGGTGTCTCCTACCATTCTTCTCTGACAAAATTGAGGTGCTTTTGGCAGAAGGCAATAGATACACACCGTATCGTATTTAGTTCCATTCCCAGAAATTTAACACGACTGATGCAGCCTTTCCTGTCATTTTTCCTCTTAAAACAGGATTTTCAAGAACATTGAAAAAAATGGCACATCACTGCCTAAATGCCTGTCTTTGCTGTCAGGAAAACAAAGGCTCCATCGGGCAGCTTGTTTACCTAAGAACTCTTTTATTTGTTTTGGGGAGTTTTATTTTCCAATGACCCTTGGTAAGACCAACACAAGCCAGTAGAAAGAACAGAATTTTCTACGCATGGGAGGACTCAGCCAATTGAACTGATGATGGAAACTGCAGTGATGTATCATAGAAATGCACAAGGGAAACAACCTGTAAACGTTTTTAGAGGATATCTGGCCAGCTGCTGTCACTTTAGAAATGCAGTGTTTTCAAACATAGCAACACAGTAGATACACAACCTGTTACCTTTCATCCCTCTACTTTATCTCATCCAAGCCAAAAGACAGTTGGAAAATACAGCCCTGACACAGCTGTCCTGCTTGTCTCTGGCACCAACCCAGCCATTGGTGACCTACAGTCTTCTCCCTCCCCGAGCCTTCGCAGTGTGGACGTGGTTGTAACAGCTCCACTTGCAATAAGCACAAACCAGATTGGTAAGTGAATCAAAGCGTGTGCCATTGCTCCCTGTGGCCACCTTCACCAACATGGTCTGGATTTTCAGTTAATTCCTATTAAAGAAATCAGCTCCCTTTAGAAACCACTTTTGTGTAAGTTTGTTCTAATTAGCACCGAATAACGAAACTATAACAGCAGCACCTCTTCTACCAACATTTTTAACAAGCTGTTGGAGGAGGAACAGTGTGAATTACTGCTGAGTTTAATATGCTCCTTTGCCTTTCTTTTTTTCCTTTCTCTTCCCCCCCCCTCCCCTCATTGAGTTGCTTTTAATATTTCTGGGTGACCAAAGTAACAAGTTTTGAGGTCAACTGAACACACACAAATTCCTACAGTTCCTTGACACAAAGAGTTCAATCTCAGTAAAAAATAAGCCCACAAAGAAGTGTCCTTGCATGACTCAGGGATGTGTCATCTGATGTATTTATTGCTCAAGGTCTCTGCCAAAGCTCTTCAATATACAGCTATGTCAGCTGTGCAACAGCTCTTATTTCTACGCATTTAAATTCTTCAGCCTTCTCTCCATAATTCTAATTGAAAACTTTACCAACACTGAAGTCACAGGATGTTAGGGGTTGGAAAGGACCTCCAGAGATCAAGTCCAACCTCCCTGCCAGAGCAGGACCATTGAAACTAGTGCAGGTCACTAAGAAATGCCTCCAGATAGATCTTGAAAGTCTCCAGAGGAGACTCCACAACCTCTCTGAGGAGCCTGTTCCAGCGCTCTGTGACCCTCACACTGAACAAGTTTGTTCTATGTTGAGGGGGAATCTCCTGCGCTGTAGTTTATATCCATTGCCCCTTGTCCTATCACAGAGTGCAACTGAGCAGAGCCTGTCCCCTCCTTCTTGACACCCACCCCTCAGATATTTATAAACATTTATTAAATTCCCTCATAGTGTTCTCCAGATTAAAAAGCCCCAGGACTCTCCTCGTAGGGCATGTACTGCAGTCTCTTAATCATCTTTTTAGACCTCTGTTGGACTCTCATGAGTAAATCCCTGTTCCTCTTGAACTGAGGAGCCCAAAACTGGATACAATATTCCAGGTGAGGTCTCACTAGGGCAGAGTAGAGGGGGAGGAGAACCTCCCTCAAGCTGTTGGACGCACTCCTCTTAATGCACCCTAGGATACCGTTGGCACTCTTGGCCCCAGGGGCACATTACCATCTCATGGATGGTATGTTCTTGGATGTCCAAGATATTTCTTCTTTATTAGAGATCTGCTTATGGACATAGCAACTTACTGATGAAAAGTACCTATCCAAGAACTTTGTGGATGCCTGTTCTCATCCTTCCACGTTCCTGCAAGACCTGAAACCTCCAGCAGAAGCAGAGAGCACTCCAAGGGCTGAAATAAGCATTTACAATTGATCTCTCAGGTTATCCATTTAACTAAGGAGATGTAGTATGAAGATGTAAAAAAATAAAATAATTCATTGTTTCTTGATATAAATGGCATTGGTTCTGATTCAGGGAGGTCCCTGGTTCTCAAATCATTGGAGTCTGGAGAAGTACCACTAAGTGTTTGCCCCATTTGTATAATCTTTCTTGCACATCTGTTTACCTATACTGAATGAGAACTGTGAGTTGTCACCTTGAAGAGGTGCCTCACCCAGCTTCCACACAATGCTGCCCTCTCTTTCCATTAAAAGCAACAAGGTATGTCCAACCTTGTTCAGATGCCTTCAGTCAACGCTGTAAGCACATTGCAGATGTTTTCTTAGATTGGACCAAATCTTCAGGTGCTAAGAACAAGAGTAATTCCCTTGAAGTTGTAGGAGTTCTTCCAATTTCTGCCACCTGAGAATGCTGCCTACTGTTTAAACCCGACTCACCTACCCCCTGCAAACATTTACATAGAAAACAGGTTTAGGGAAGGATTGACAGCATCGTTCCTGATATCCTATTTGTGGGCTGGACAGCAATTTATCTTGTCTCTGATCAAACCTACAAGCTATGAACAGTTTCACAACTGCAGGAGGCTTTGTGTTGTAACTTGCAACAAAAAAATGTGGCATCATAGATTATGGCTTAAGTGTTCAATGCATACAGATCTGTCTTCGTAGGCTAACACAACTTTTATTATAGGATTTTTGTTGTTGTTGTTGTTGAATTGAAGAGATGTAGCTCTAGTCTTTGAAGTTTAAGACTAGTTGTAAATTCCTTGAAGTCAGCCCTATTTCCTTTTATATTAGCATGTTAACAAGCTTTGGAAGACTGACAGACCTTACAGGAAGACACAGCTGGGTGCTCCTCTAGTCTGGGCTTAATGAAAACCAGAACATGAAGGCTGAACTCTGTGGCTTGTCTGCTGTTTACAGACTCGGCAGGAAGAATCCACTGCCCCAGTGATGAAGGCATAATGTCCTCATCAAATACTGATACTTTCTGTACTACCAAGGAAAACAGTTGGGATTAATTAAGAAAGGAAATGCCACAATATTTTAAATTACTTCTGTAGTTTAAACCTTTGTACCAGATGAAGTCCAACAATAAATAAAAAAATAAAAAAACAACCCAACCCACCCTGTGAAATACTGTGAAAGATGGGATTTTGCAAACAGGGACTGATTAAAGGGTGAGGGCCTAACCGTGAATGTGATCCAGATTCGGACCACGAGAGATTACCTTTCAACTCCTCCAGTGTGGAGAGCTCCAGGTTACTGTGGGCCAAGTGAAAACGTGAAGGGTCAGGAAGAACAAAACATTGTGTCCCCAAAATTCTGTCAGTAACAAAGTATAGAGCAATCCCCAAAATACACTGGGAATTGGTGTTTATCAGGATGACTGATTTCAAAAGATGCTCAAGGGATGCCTATCCCATGGACAATGTCTTCATAGAATAACACACAAAGAGAGGAGTTTGTGCCCCCTCTCCAGAGAGCTGAGACCTCAAGAGAGGAGGGCAGGCAAAGGCAACTTTGAATAACACTTTCACCCTCTGGTCTCAGGCAGCTCAAGCACCAGCAGTGATCCATTATACTTCTTTGCACTGAAGAAACCCTTCAGCTCCTGCACTCTCTCACAACCACTTAGGCCAGGGCTACCTCTGTTCCACCTGCCTTGTGACTCCATGTCTCTATTTAATATTCATGGGCGTGTAATACAATCCTGGAGGTAGTTTTATGGCCAACTTTTGCAGTACTGTATTTAGAAGGACCATCTCCTTCCTGCAAGTCCCTTATGCTATTCTAGCCCTTTTATACTGCATGAGCTGAGGAGAAGATCTTTTCTCCCATTTCTGCTGGTCCAAGCCCCGACAGTTGGAAAAAATGTTTTAGAGAGCTTCAATGCTGCTTTCCAGAGCTCTTATATCTTGGAGAACATCTAGGAATATTGTCTCAACCCTAACAGTGGATTTTACTACAGCATCTATTTGCATACACTTCTTAGATTTAGTGAAATGTATGCTCCACCACACTTGTAGTACATGTCTAATTTCCACATGCATACAAGACAAATATGCACATGAATTAAATATCTGACTGGAATTGTCCATGATATACACAGTTTCTGTGACAGTTGCATTTTTCCTACCTATATATAGTGTGAAAATCTATAGTCAAGTGCTTGGAAGAAAAGACAGAACAATCACAGGTTGAATAAAACCCACTTTTGTATTACTATTTCATGTCCTTTCTAACAAAATGTCATTATCAAAGGCCAAGACAAAACTAGTTTCTTGGGGTATAGTCTTCAAGTCATTCAGGCAGTTTTGCTTTTGCTGCTATCACAGCAACATCAGTAGAAATCTTCAATGTTGATAGCAAAGATAACCTTTAAATACTGCCCAAATCTCAACAACCATATGTTGCATTTTCAATGCATGCTTAGAGCTTTTTGCTGGATGCCAGATTTCCATGTGTACCTGGTTATGCAACCAAAATATCCAGCCAGAAACATAAATAATGCAGAGTCTGAACCTCATTTAAGCCCTATCGTTAAATGTTAAAAGTGTAAGTTCAGAATCTGCTTTGATGAACACGTCAAATAAATCATTTCTTGTGCAATGAAGACAGCTCTTGTGACCCACAGCAGAAAGGAAGGAGGAGCTTGGAGAGTCCATGCAAGAACTTCTGTAATTCTGTAGTTTATGGACAGTAAGTTTGTATAGGGGCTTGATGGAACCCAGAGTCAGATGTATTATTGTTCCAGGTTTTCTTCAAACTTAATTATATTTGGTGGCTAAGTTGACTTTTTTTTCCCTTTGTTTTGTTGCTAGGGGCTTTTTTGTTTGGTTTGTGTAGGTCTTTTGGGGGAGGTATTTGTTTGTTTGTTTTGGTTGGGATTTTTTTCGTTGGTTGGTTTGGTTTTGGTTGTGGGTTTTTTTGGGGGGGAAAGGATGTTTGTTTTGTTTATTTTCTAGATCTGTTACATACTTAACAATGGGTATGAGATCAATGTTACATACTTAACAATGAGTATAAGATCGATGAGTAGCCTTCATAAATAGGCAAAACCCCAACAAACTCAGTATGAGAAAGAGACAGCAAGATACTACAGACCAAAACCAGAAGTTTTTACTTGAAGCAACAAGATCAGAGTCTTTTACTGAGTGCACAAAGACTGGTGAATACAGCAGAAGCAATAATGCTTTCACTGCCAAGGGGATTTAAACTGATGATTTCAAAACACAAATATAAGACATTCAGAAAACCTGCCTCCTGTTTCATTGTAGACCATAAAGCCTTTGTGCAGTTGTGTTTGCCTCAACTTTGCTGGGCTAACTCAGCATGGTTTCTGAATAGGCTTTTTATAAGGCAGAACATGTCAGTTAAAAAAAATAAGTTAAAACCCACAACCATATAATCTAGGATCAGGACAGAAGCCAAAACTTGCAGGTTTATACATTTAAGAAAGGCTTTTTATGTGCCTCATGCACTGTTTGTTCTTATGGATCAGTTGGTGATGATAACATTCACATTAAAGACCTTTCTCTGACTTTATTAAAGTGTCCTGTACCCTTCACTTAGCTTGTGTAGCCAGTGTCTAGAAGATCATACAATGCTTTGTCAGTGCTTATTCTTTTGGAATAGCAGAGTTCCATCTCACCTGAAATAGTGCAATGCATAATTTTTTCTTCCACAGTTTCTCAATTACAAATGCAAGTTGCCCTATTAAAACATGTTTGCAGTTTCATCAAATAAGGTTCATTACTGGAATTACCTTCCTGCTTTAGTTCTTATCCTAACATTTCATCCTAAATATGCGCCTCTGACACTGAGAAGTCATAAAATAGGAATTGGTCTATAAATAACAAAGTTTTGACTAATATGGATTGAGTGTGCTCCTTTTGCAATCTCCATATAACCTCTACAACATCCAGCCCCTGAGTGATTTTGTTGATTATGTACAGCATCCTGACATGCAAACTCACAATTTAGCCTGAAGACATTTGCAATTAATTAATTAATCCCAACAGAAATTATCAAAACTCATTCACCAGGCATTGCACAGCCAGCAGCAAGCAAGAGAAGACTTTTTAACCATGGAGGAGAACTCTTCAAGCAGAAATAAAGCCTGCTGAGGAAAACAAAATGTAAATCTTAGAACAAAGAAAGCTTCCTGTTAAGGCATGGATGCACAAAGAGTTGCCCAGGGGTTGCATGAGGTCCTCCAAGACCTACTTTGACGCCCATCGTGCCTCCCTTAAGGCTTTGTGAGTTGTGTCTGACCTCTGACATGTAGAACTGCAACATCTCAACTTACCACAGAAACATCAACTTGAAACATAAGCAGAAGATGCCTCAAAATACTGGGCAGATATCCAAACGTTTGGTGTGTTTTTTCTCTTAAATGAGCAAGAATTGGATGTTGCTCTGGCATGACAAATGAGAACAGTAATGAATGTCAGGAGTTTTGTTGAAATCTTAATTTGAAGATACCTCTTCAAAATGACTCAAACCTTAATGCATAGAAGCTGGTTGCCTTACATGCTCTCTCCAAGCCAGCTCTAGTGCAGCTCCAACCATCTGGATGCAAGCTGAGTGGTTACCAGTGACTGCCTAAGTCTGATGTTTCTGCTGGACATTATGTGCTTGAGAAATCCTTTGCTTGCCGTAAGTTGGCTGGGAAATAAGTATCAATTAATGCTGAGCTAAAAAGAGGGGGAAGGAGGAAATCTCCTGGCAAAATCCAACTAAACAGAGTTGCGTACAGCATGGTGGTCAAGACTAGATATCAGCATTCAAGCCCGTGTTACACCCATCTCCTTTCACATGTGCAGGAGCTATGATGATGTGATCAATATTCAAGACTATTTCTACACAGGTTCTTTAACACACCAAATTCCACCACAGATTAAATAGATAATTAATTATTTTTGTTTCACTCCCAATAATGCTTTTGAAAGGCTTCTCTTGTAACTTTTACATTAACTTTCTTCTTCAGGTCTTGGCTACTTCATTGAATTGATTAAAGCAATAACTTCCTGGTTATGTGACTTGTATACACATTTAAATTTTAAGTTAATTCCTGGTGGTTAAGGCTTCCTCTTCATCTCACATGGCACTTTCCCAGTTGCCTAAATTACTTTTCAAGCAGTATATGTATAATAAGGAATAAAGGAGCAGATGATTGGACAACTGAGCACAGCATAAGGAATAATTTGCTGAGTTTTGTTTACACTGGATGTTGAGAACCCATTGCAAAAAATTAAAGGGAAAGAGGTTTAACCCCCGAGCCTGCTGGGCATTTGCACATCCACACTTCCTGCTCTGTTTGCTAACCAAACACAAACCAGTTATTCATTTGCATTTTTATTTCTTCTAAATATGTTTATGTTTAGGACAGAAGAATCTAAATACTGCAAGATTTTAAAAAACCAAGCTTAAATGGCATAAAGCTGTCCACAGCAGCTCCTTAGAAGTATACGTGGATGATACAATAATGCAGTCTACAAAATCCAGACCCTGTTTGCAAGTGCCCATCACAAACAGACATTAGTTAGCATTCAGCAGACTTTACACTGAGCAGATGAGAAAGACACTCTGCACTTCCCAATGCTTATATGAAGGTGGCTTGTAAAAGACACTTTCTTCTCAAAGAAAGCCAGGCAGGGTTTTACCCTTCCCACTCAGTTCTGAGAAAGGGAAGGCTTTCATCTCTTCCATTTTTGATGGGTACTTTTGGGGTACTTGATGGGTGAAACACTTGCTGTGTTTTCTAAAATGGTGGCTAGCCAGTGGCAGTAAAAAGGGTTAACTGCATGAGGGAAACCAGTGCAGCTCAATGGACTGAAAGTCCCCATCATTTCTCAAAGGTCCTTTTTCCTTCTATTATCGTTTCACTAATCTTTGCAAGACTGCAGATGCTTCCAAACTGAGCGAGATTTGACTGTGTATATGATAAAACAAACAAAACACAGCAAAAAAAAAAATCCTACCCTAAAAAATGTCTGTGCTTCACCAGTGCTGGGACTGTGGAGATTCTCTGTCTGGATCCAGTGCACAGCTGAGCTCTACCCTTCTTCCACCAACTGCCATCAACACATCCCCCATATCATCTGACAAAGCATCTTTAACACAGCCTTGTTATGGCCACAGACATTATTATCAGTGTGTTTTCCTGATGTAGGCTCATAGTTATTATTACACAGCAAGTATTTAGGGCAAATTCTCCCTGGACAAACCCCCGCACATGTAGCTATAGCTGTAACTACCTAAAGCAAAAAGGGACGAACCTGCACGTGCACCAAAGAACCAAAATGAACCCAATGAATGCACATGTCAAAAACTGAGCAACTAACTTTTCTGTACTTAGAGTCACACAGAAAGCATTGTTTCTCCTGTAGCCCCAAGAAAGGAAGTACTAAAAGATCATTCTTAAGCATCATAACAATTTTCACACAGCAGCTTCTGTGAAAAGAGACTCCAGTTACGTAACCACGTGAATGCAATGAATCAATTATGTGACTTCCAAAAATTGAAACAAGAGGCATGATTCAAGACCAAGGAAGACTGCAATTTACCTCCCCCAATTCAGTAGCTGGAGGCTTCAAAGAGAAAGTACATCTGAGAAGAGAGAGAAACACAGTGGAACAAATTATCCACCTAAATGATGTAAAGGGACTGGAATCCGGCTACAATTGGTAGATATAGATTTCTTACAATATACAGGAAAGTGTAAAATCTGGTGTGACATGTTTGGCAAGCTAAAGGCAGAGGACTCCCTTCCCACCCTCAAAATTTAGATGTCTTTATAGAGATTGTGCGAGTCAGAGTGGGCAAAGGAAGAGAGTCAGAGGTCTGCTATCCCAATTCGACATGTCTCTAATTTAGTTATCAAGACCGTAACCGATCTAGGAAAGCCACAGATAGCTCCACTGGGCCACCAGGCCACCCCTGAATTTTAGGATAGTCCCCTTATCTGTTGTAATCTGGTTTAAATCCAATCTTCTGTGTTTGAATAAAATGATATTTTTTTAGAATGACATTCTCTTGACCAAGATGGGAAACTATTCTTTCACTTGGTCATTTCTTGGTGTTTTTTTTCCCCCTCAAAGCTAACTGCCCTGATACTCGATGTTTTACCTCCAAGGTGAGCTTAACTAGGTTCACTTCTATTCTTTGGTTCTTCCTAAGTCTTCCTTCCTTAGATTTGAAACATATTGTTTCATACCTTGCCCTGGAGGCACTTACACATGGTAACCAGGTCAGGCCTCTTTCTGAAAATTTAACAGTCTGAGCCCTTTATTTCACACAATAAGGAACATTCTCCACAAATACAGTGATACATGTCAGCTTTCTGCTCTTCTCCAAAATAAAAACGCAATAATCTCATTTGTCTTTGCTCTCTTCTCTCCACGCTATAATGCCATGAATACACCTTCCTTGCAGGCAAATAAATTCACATTATAAGCAGCCACAATTTTAACATGGGTTCAGCTGGTGGGGGGAAGCATTTCAGATGCTCTCTTGCACATCAGTAGTGCTACCCTCTTCAGTACAATCCAAGTGACTGCTGTGTGATGCTAATTGCTCAGTTTAAATTTGCAACTTTAGTGTCGCAAAATGGAGCCAAAGTAGCAATGACAACTGATGAGCAGTGTTCAGGGCAGGTCAAAAGAGGAAGGAGCATATGCAGTGCTTCATGCAAATGCTCTACAAGTCACTATCTGCCCACCTTCCTTCTCGTGCAGGTTTCCACATTTCCAATACAATGTCACTTCTATCTCATGTTTCTCTCCTTTCACCTTTCTCAACAATTTTTTTGCCCTTTCTTGAAGAATATTTGTCTACTTGTCAGTCACATCCAATTCAAAAGCTGTGTTCAAATAGGAAGAAAGGAAAGATGAGTTAATCAATTATGACAATAATTGGGCAAAGGAGAGTCAAAGAATCGCTTGTTTGTAAAATCATTTATTGCTAAATTCACAAGGCAGGGTCAGAGCCAAGGAGCACTGCTGCTCTGTACAGGATGCACACAAGCACTGAATGGCTCTTTCCTGTGCCTTTATTTTACTAAACTTGTCACACCAGATTTTACACTTCCTTCTGAATTATGAGTAAAAAGAGCCCTTTGTTTGTCATTTTTCCACTTTGATGGATATGGAACCTAATCAAACAGTGCAGCCAAGTTCCCATCTCCTGCTCACAGCAGTCTCGGCTCCTGGAGTCGTTGGAAATGCCCCTGATGGGTAGCTCAGGGCACCTGGATTTCTCAAGCCTGATGGGTATCACACTCTGCCTGGCTCTGTGCTGCTCATCTGCTTCCCTACTGCCATTGCAAAATCATTCACCACTGCCTCAGGGAAGTGAACAGTTCAGTGATAAATGCAGGTCACTCTTAGATCTTGGCTGTATCTGAGCAGAAGACACCTGGTATTGGCTCCCTTCTCTTCCCTATGCTGCATTTCAGAGAGGGTGCTATGTGAGGATACATGCCTTTTCTTTTCCACAAACCACCTGTTACCTGTCAGCACTGCAGCCTTTGTTTGTATTACTTCACCCTTCTGGCATGTGCCTTCCTCTTCACAAGCACTTTATATCGTCACCGGTAATTGTGTGTTTGCGATGGCAGCATGGGGAACATTGGTCATCAGCAGCATGCTCCTTTTCCTACCTCAAGGCATGGAAAGCTAGTGGGTGGTTCAAACAGCCAGGGAAGGAAATAATGCTGGGAGCATTACTTGGTCTAAGTTCCTGTCCTGAAGGCCTGTTGTATTATTCACAAAGCAGCAGCAAATAAATCAGGAAAAGAGCAATAACCTCCCACCTCAATCAGACAAATAGAGAGAGTCATTTTTTACTTTAGTATAATTAGCATGCCCAATTTTATGATTGAAAGGGGACAGGTATGGGCTAGATAACCTTAACAGAAATTGAATGGAAACAAACTGACCTGATGGGAACAATCAGTGAACTGGGAGCAATGAAAGAAAAGAACCATAAGAACAGGCACAGAAAAACAAGACATCTTTAACAATGAGGTCTTTAACACGAGAGCTACACAAAGCTTTCAGCTATAAAGATGCAGAGCACAAAAGCTATCCTTGCACTGCAGACGACGGCTGTCCTAGATGGTGCTCGCTCATGCAAACAGTCCTCATGGGTATGCATTACACACCTACACACACATACGTGTCATTTCTAGGTGAGGAGTGGCCCAGAACAGCAGGTGACCTGCCTAGGCAAGGCTGTGGCAGAGAGGGCACTCCCAGCCCCTCTGCCAGCTGCCCGCCCCAGCATGGCCCCTCCTATGCCCAGCTTAGCAGGGGCCCCCCATCAGGGAGAACCCATGCAAGCCCCAGCACATCCTTCTGCTCTGCCCCTATGGACACCTGGCTCTGAATCATCACCTCACCTTGCTGCTTCCCTAGGCCACACAGTTCCCCTGGGTGCAGGGCAGCCACAGACTTGGAGTTGCATACCCTGTGGGGGTGGTTTTGCGAAGAGTGGCCCTAAGCTGCAGAGAAAGTACAAACTACCTGCACTGCAGAGTTTTGAGAGGCTCTGGCAGTCCTTGTGCCCAGAGTGGGACTAGTGACACCACAGAGGAGATTACATGCGCAGGGTGGGAGAACCAGGCAAGGGATTATCCCGGGACCAAGAGGTCTTATCCCATCCTGCATCATACTACAGCTGAGCACGCTTGCCTTGTGACAGGAATGGCTGCAAAACACAAGGCAAGGCACTACCCTCTTTATCTCTGCTTCAGGGAGCATTCAGTAGCACTGCACTGGCTTGCTAGAGAGCAGCACCTTTCCAAGAAGCATTTTTCAGTGATACTGGAGAAATTTTGCTGATCTCTTCCAACTCAAATCTCTACAGCCTGTGAGGAAAGCACTGTGGAAACCACATTAGATTATGCAGAGACTATGGCAGAAATTTATCTCTTTCCCCCCTTTCCTTTCTCTCTTTTGTTCTGGTGGTTTTCATTTGTTGGAATGTGACAAAGTTTCGGTGATCTTTTGGACAGGCACACACTATGCAAGTCCTCACACATGTAGAAGTAGAAAAGCAACTTGCTGGAAACTGCTGTACCATTACTGAAGAATATTTAAATGAATGTGATTTTACTGTGACTTGTCCCCTCAGGGAGCTACAGAGAGATTCCTCAAATAGCTTTCATTTGTCAGTGAAAATATGCTGTTCAAATCATTTTCCAAAGTATTTATCTTTTCTTTTTGTTGTTGCTGTTGTTTCAGAATAGTGGCAACTTTAACACACTAATAAATCTTAATGTGAGGCAGCGTTTCCAACGTAATTGTAATAGCTGCAGGCTAGATTACAGGTGTCCTTTTAGACACTTTAACTTGTTGTATTTACATCTTGCTGCATCAATTGGGTGGCTATTGTAAACTTTATATTATGCAAGGTGTGTAATTACGCAGCATTTCAAGCTCCCATCTCAAGTGCACACCTGGCCTGCTTCAAACAAGCACATTCCTTCTCAAAATGACTACGTAATTAGAAAATTCCACTTCTTGGACACAGCACCGTTCTAAGCATATGTATATTTTACTGTGAAATGTGTTACCATTTCTCTTACAGGGTCACTAGACACGCTGTGAGCTGTTCATTGTTTCTAATCCTAACATGACCTTTATACTCAATACAAAAACCAACCTCGAGACTGAAAAGCATAGCATGATGTCATGAGCACAGAGAATGATTTCAATGAAGCCAGTGCTGTTTGATCAGGGACCAGTCCTCCCAAGGTGCTGAGTCCTCATTTCCTGCAACTCCCAAACTGTAGTTTGTAGTGCCTGAAAACTAGTTGTACCAATTAAAACTGGAAAATGAGGCATTTGAAATCTGCAGCCGTTCAGGGAATACCCATTCAAGAGTTTCCAGCTTAAGATGCTACACCACACTTATATGGCTTGTATAGAGAATGCTCCAAAACGTTGTTTTCACACATACACAAAACCCCCCACTATCAAAAGTGCAGACCAGTAGAAAGACAGTAATGATTTTATCACTGATTTACTCAACTAGGATTGATTATAGATGTGTGAGAGCAGGATCTCTGCGGTGCCCTCTCCCACCTTGAGCACAGGGATAGATGATGGTAAATATGTGGTTAAACATTTGCAGCAAACAGCAGGGAACACACTTTAGGTTCCTTCTTTCCTAGGAGAGAGAGGACTAGGAAACACAGGGAAAGTTGCAAGAAGATTTCAGGATTGGGAATCACTGGCAACGATTTTCACATATACTGTTGCAAATAAAAGAGAGATAACTGTAAAGCTTTTTCTTGTGGAAGAAAGAGAGACCATCAGACCACAAGTGCAGAGAAATCCTTTGGGGGGAAAAAAAAAAAGGAAAACAAAAAGAACAAACCAAAACCTAACAAATGCCTAGATGCTTTCCCACACTCCTTTAAACAGAATTTTAGATTCATCCTCTGTGATCTGTAAAATAGCAGTTATCAGATTAAACCCCAACTTCTCGGCTAAGCAACGCAACCCCGTGAGTTCAGATGAATATAGGGCTAGATTTATTCCCAGATATTTTCAGTCCTAAACAGTTAACATAACAGTCAAAATGATACTTGGTTACTTACACAAAGAGAAGGCTATAATTGTAACATCTCTGCTCCAAGGTGAATAATTAAGTAGATTCCACTGACAAAAGGATGAGAAGACTGTGCCTCAGGACATTTAGTCAGTAGAACTAAGCAACAGGTTACAGGGAAGCAAACAAGGCTATATTTAAACACAAACCTATTGAGTGGATAATTTTCAATGCAGAAAAAAAAAAAATAAATAAATCATTCCTACAAATGCTCACATACTTCTGAGTAATCCTTGGGCAATTTAAGAGAAGGAGGGAGAATAAAACCCTTCAAGACCAGATATTATTGTTGCAGATCCGTATGCCCAGATATCCTTTCACCTGTCCTCTTTTGAGTCCCCTTGACTCCCAATTTCTACACAACAGACAGGGGTAAAATTCAGGGGAAAAAAACATCTTGTTCTTTATTTAAGTCCTTCACTAAATCTCAACCATATTTATGAATACCTTTTGCAGACTAGGTCCCATGTGTTTGTAACAGTCAGAACCAAGCTATATATCTGCATTCAAAACTGTTGGGATTTTTTTTTCTCCTTTATCTAGTAGAGAATTTACATATTTGTAAATATAATGGTAAAGTTCTGTTAAAAGAAGAATACAGAATGCCTATGTGTTCACCACTCACCAGGTGATCCAACCAGAAGCCAGAACTTAAGAGAACTGCCCAGGTGTGTGGCAGTTAGCTAAGGCTGGAAGCCTTCTTTCTGTGGAGGCTTTTAGCACACATTCCATTCTGTTGGTGCAGAAAGACCAGCATCAAGAACACGTGACCCTGCTCTTCCCTTAAAGAAGTGAAAAAACTATTTTACATATAAGTAGCATTTATTCCCAGACTATAGTTGGAATCAACTCTTCTCTCAACAAAAGAGGCGAGATTCCCTTCTATACATCCTCATCTCTTCTACCTGCGAATTTAGGTCACACTGTGACAGCATCATTAGGAGTCCATCTGAAGCTACAGTGATGAACAGTAACTAAGCCATGATACAGCACTGTGAGGCACAAACTACTACCAAAAAATCAGCCCCGGGTTGTTTGACGTCTCAGCAAATCCAGCCAACAGCAAGGCGGGTTTCCAGCTGCTAAAGCTTATGCAAGAGCGGCTGGAAATGTTGCAGGCAGAGCCCTCACTCTGGAAACTCTAGCATTCTGCACTCAAAAGTCACTTTAAGCCAATATGACGTCTTTCTCATCTTGTCTTTCTCTCATCTGGAAGAGGGGGTAGGAGGTGGCTTTTTGGATCAGAGTCAGTAAACAGTAGTAATGAAGTCTGGATGGCAGATCAGGTCAGCACACAATCAAACACCCTAGAAAAGGATTAGGAAATGAACTCACAAGATCTAGACAGCAGAGGATCCCAGGGATATAAAAGGCAGCAAGTCAAGAGAAGGACCGGATTGGCTGGCCCAACTAGTTTTCCATCCAGCAGGACTATCATCTTAAAAGAAAGATTTTTAAGCTTTTCTTTTCCATCTCCTATTAATTTGTTTGACATGACCTTATCAGGACTCTGCTAGTTATGTTCTGCTTTCCTTATGTAGTTGTTTTCAACAAAGTGAAACTGCATATAGTTGTCTCCTTCTGTTATGCATTCGCTGCTGCAGTGCTGAAACATTAAAACAATTTGAAGGATATGACAACGAAGTTCCTCAGTACACTGAGCATGTGGATTGATATGTTTTGATTTTTTTCTTCAGAGAACAAGACTTGTCAGTGCTCAACTAGAAAAGCTGCCAAATACATCATCATCTCTCATTCACTATGACCCAGGTGCTGTCAGCCCAAACTGAGTTTTCAGTAAAAAAAGAAAAAAAAAAGGGGGGTGGGGGGAAATCCTGTTGGGTGAGTTCAAAACATATCCCAAGAGGTGCCAATTAGGAAGCATTTTAAGTGCAAATTCTAATGTTAATTTTCTGAGTTCATTTGCTCTGCGTCCATCACTAAATCTCCAGTTTCAAATGCACTAGTTTTGCACTACACAATCTGCTTCTTTCCTGCTCAACGTACTCTTACAGGCGCACGTAGGGCTAACAAATGCATTTAAATATTTGATTCACTGCCATCACCGAGAGAGGGAGAAGAAAAACTTAATGATGGATGATATGATACGCCGTGCACAGAATGCCTTCATGCTATTCACAGCACATTATTCTCAACATACCTCTTCCCATCATGTGCATTTTTTAGGGAGCTAAAGCAAACAATGCCGCTGAACTCAGAAAAGATTTGATAGTAAGAGGGATTAAAGTCTATGGATCGTATAGATGCTGTTGAGTGATCACTTTTGTTCAAATCTTATCTGTTTGGTTTGGTCCTGATTTTTCTGCAGTACACAGCTTTACACTGAAATGTGGGGGTTTACTGCTTTAAAAGGAGAAGAAAACTATACAAAACATCTAAACATGATTCTATGTAAATTATAATCTCAAAACCGGTTACCCAGAGCTCTAATTCAGCCATTGCACTCATCAGTTTAGCAACTCAATATATTTAATCCTGGGAGAAATGCAAATGGAAGGGCTGAAATATTTTTATAGTCCATCCATATTTTAAAATACCTTATCAGCCAGGCAAGAGCTAGCTCAGAGGATGTCGATATCCCTTTATCTACTAGAAATGAAAAAAGCCTTTCCAAGTGCCGCACTTATCTTTTGCACATTTTAAATGCTTCTATGCGATTCCCATTCAGTGCTGTTACCTGACAGGAAGACCACAACCAAAAGGCTGTGCTCAAAGGACACAATGCCATTGCTACCATGAGGGACACAGCACAATCACTCCCTTGGAGAACCTGTTCAGTGGTAAGAAGAGCTGCTGCTTTTGTACCTTTCTGAATTTCCAGTGTTCCTTTCAGGAGGGGAACAACCTCAGTCTGGAGCTGCCACCAGCATTGATAAATGTCCTGAGCATGGAGCAGAGAAACTAAATTTATAATTATCCTGACAGTGGTGGTCTTAATATTAGGAGTAAGTATACAGTTTATCAGCAAGTACATCAACTGACCTGAAGAATCTACCCCTTCTGTATGTATTCTGAAGCCAAAGGTTCCAAAGCTTAAATTCAGTCCACTCGGGCTTCAGTATTTTTTCTGTTGTATGGCTTTAGACAAAATGCCATAAGAAAAAGCTAGGGTTTGATACCTGAGTTTTTCTGATTTCTGATGAATATCTAAGAACAGTCAGGTACCTCCAAATGGAATTATTCACATGCTTAAAAATGAGCACCAGAAGAAATTATTGCAGCTTGGAAATTAGTTGATACTGAAAGTATTACTTGCATAGGAATCCAGAGGGTCCTTCTGACCTTCAGTAATCAAGGCAGGGAATATCCCACTTAGAAGTCCATTTAAGAAAACTCCTAATCTAATTTAAGAAATCTCCCCTTCTCCACTGCCATTTTCTTGTGCAATTATTCACCACATCCACAATTTTTGAAGTTCATCAAAAAAGTTTACTTGCTGTCAGAGGAAACACTTGGTTACAGGGATAACATAGCAGTTCTTCACCTCCAATTGCTCTTCCTGATTTTTCTGATTATGAGCTGCCTAACCTGGTGATTTGTTGAGGAAATGCCATGCTGAGTCCCTGGGAACTCAAGCTGGCAGCACCCGCTCATTGCCAGGGTGCAACCTTGCCCATGGCAGCTGAGCCACCCCTGAGCCAGAACAGCCCTGGGAAACAGATGAGCTACGACCAGGGCTCAGACAGAGAAGGAAATCAGCCAAAAGAATGAGAAACCTCTACATTACAACATGAAAGTATACAATTACTGCCACAGTGTAGGTAGGACCAAATTTGAATTGCTTAATGTGCCGTGTCTTTGGACATCTCCACATGCATGTGTTGCTTCATGTTAGAAGCAAACACTCTCAGATGAGAAGTAAATGAATTAGTTTTCCAGATTCATGTGCATCCTGCTTAAGCAGAATTTCCCAGCCAGTGCAGGACCATTTGGTCACACAACATTTGCAGTTTGCTTCTATATTTAGGACACTTGCCTGCAAAAGCCCACATGTATTTAATAAGGTCAGTGGATAAATTTGGGTGAGTGCAATTTCTGCTATGTTAAGACACAAACATGATGAATGGAAGTAATTCATTTCTCCTCTGTGTCAAAACGTAAAAACATGTAATGCTGAGAAACACCTCACGAATCCAATTCTCACTGCAGTGTTTTGTCAGCTGTTTGTTAGCAAATGTTGCCTTTTCCCACCTTTTACAGAAGGATACATCAAGACTGAATTTGATCAAGATGTTGAATTTGTAAAAGCTAAAGCACCCTGGAAAGTTCTTCCAATAGAAAGAGATACATTCTGATGTAGAGACACAAAGAGAAAGCCAAGATAATGAACCAACCACAGACACAGCAAAGCATTATCAAGACAATTACTTTTGTCTAAACGTGTATCTTGATTCTGATGGAAGACTGAAATCTAACTGCATGCAAGGTCCTAAGTAGCAGTTCAATTTTAAGTCTAAACAACCCTAATTTTCAATTTCCTTTATTGGTACATACTGTTCCTGCAGCAATCAGCATCTACTTTGCATAACCATAAGCATATTTACATTTTTGTTTCAGAGGTATAAGTTACTGTACAAATTACAACTCAGGAGAGAATCAAAGATATATTATGAGGAAATAGCATTTTTTTGAGTCCTTTGAAACTCAATTGAGTTTTTAATGCCTTTTTTTTTTCCCCCCCAAAGCACTTTCCCTTAGCCTTGATTAAAATCAAGGTTTAGAAGGGTCAAATCTTTCTCCTTTCTTAAAGGCAGTAACTACTGACAGGAGCTCCAGTATTCAGGAGTCCTATTCAGAGCGTCTCCAGACGTGGTACCCATTCTGCCACTGCTGGAGGCTCAGAGCATGCCACTAAATTCCAGAACTGAAACTTCATTGCTAGCAGACAGCTTTCTTCAGCACTAGTCAGTGAAGTCAGTTTAGCAAGCAAATGTGTGTCGAAAAATTAATCGGTGCACCCCCCTGCTGAGGGGTGGTGAGTAACGCATTGGGACATAGAACATGTAACGTTCCCAAGCACCAAGCAGGGGAGAAGTGTCCTGAATTCCAAGTGCTCTATCTCAGTGCTCCATCTCCGCCTGAGCTCTAGCCTGCAGAAACAGAATTCACTGTTCCATGGACAGGTTCCAGAAGCTGTTTCCGTATGCAGTGCGTGCCAAAACTGGGCCTAGTCGGCTGTTATTAAAATGTTGCTGTCAAGCTATTAAATGCTTGAAAAGCTGAGAATTAAAAGGAGCTTTATGCATGTACTCCCCATGGTGTTTCTAATCACGCCATTGATGTCTGGAGATCCAGTTCCCTTCAAAATTTAGTTACAGTTTGTGTTTATAAATCATTTCTTTTAAAGACTACCACCAAACAACCAATCTCATTCCTCAGTCTAATCTGCAGTTTGAACAGGAATGAGATTGCGCTCCGAGATTGCAAAGCATTCTTCAAAGGTACTGCCAAAAGCAGGTGCTTTATGGGACTAGTTGTCCCAGAAACAAGGTGTTTTAAAAGCATCCATTCCTCCTGTTGGACCAGTTTGCACTGGAAGTAAGACTGGGAGCCTGCAAGATACTCCTTCACCTGCATTGCCCCCGGATCTGCATCATTCCCAGGATGTGTTTGGCCAGTTTACTGTAATTCAGCTATCCAGTGACACCTCAGCTACTGAAATGAATGACTAAAGAACACACGACATTTTATCTGAAATCTTCTCTATTATTTAACTTTCCATCTAAAGGAGAATAATTTTTTACTATCTTCTCATTTATATGTTCAATAAGTCAATATATTTTTCTTTCCTCTTTTTTTTCCTCCCTGTAGATTTTATGAATTTAATTTAGGAAATCATTAAGGAGAGATAAAAGAACTGGAATACATACATTTGGTTTAGAGGAATGAACTCATATTTCCTGTTCCTGTCTGGGACATTTCAAAACAGACAAAATGTTCTCTATATCTGATTACACATTAATTTTGTGCTAATATATTAATTTGTAAATGCAGAATAAATGTATTTCTCTGTATTATTATTTGTCATTCTGGAGAGCATTTAGGGCTATCACTTCATCTACATTTCATTGGACTAGATGATATGCAAAGACAGGGGTAGAGAAACACTCCAAAAAGCAGTGTAAGACTTTCATTGTTGCTGTGCATCTATGTTCTTGAAATGTAGAGACAGGTTGTAATAGATGTAGTGCAGGGAGGCAGTGGAGGGATATCTGCTGAGAATTGCAATGGTCAAAGCAACACCTTAGGGACCAGACTTCGAACATAGCCACAGAGTCTTTACCTAAGGAGAGTTGCAATAAAATGAACTTAGAGCCTGGACAAAACATTGTTAGGTACAGAAGGCCCTGTGAAAGATTTGCCATGCAGGAATTAGACTATTTTGTCACAATCTGTGATCTACAGAGATCCAAACAGAGATAAATGATGCCTTTACCGCAGAGCAGGTGACTTTAAGAGAGGAGAAAATTACAGATGCATCTACATGAAAACATATATAGGGCGAGCAGTGCAACAGTTGTGAGAGCAAAACCAGGGATAGGACAAAGGCAAATATTTCAAGAAGAGGGACCTGGCTGACTATGTCAAAAGCACCATGTTGCACACACACTAGTTTCTGGGAAGGAAAGTGAACAGTGATCAGTCAGTCCCACATGGGATCAGCACTGGCTGCAGCCCCTCTTGCTCTGCCTCACGGACAAAAGAAAACCACCACAGATGCAAACAGCCAATCACACAAGGTGGAAGGCAAAAATACTCATCCTGTAATTGACTGCTTACTAATGGTACCCATTCATTTATGGCCACAGAAGAGCCAGCTACTTTGTGGTTAATAGTGTTTAAAGATAAGCAATCCAGACTGAATCAGACATGCATAATCCCCTCCATGGTGGTGCCATGCTTTCAATCTGGGGAGACTTCAGCATTCCCAGAGAAATTCACCTGAATCTTAAGAATCCACCACTTCCAATGACACCAGGTAGGGTGGAGGTCTCTTTGGCTTATTTAATCTAGACCAAATGGCATAAAATGTATCAAAACTTACTGAACTTTAGAAACACTGCTGCATTCTCCATTGCCTGGGGTGTAAGATATGAGCAGTTTTAGGGAGACACAAGAAGCAGCACACTGTCATTATTGAGGACGTATAAAAACCAGATCAGAGAGAATCCCATTCAAGCACGGACTCTTGCCGAGGGTGAATTTTAAGCCTGTCCTTGTCTAATCCTTACATGGGGAACAAGTCACTGGTAGGATGCTAAATAATCTGTTACTCTTTTGTAATATCTGTGGGAGCATTCTTAACAGAAAATCTCACGATGCTGAGGCAGACTTCATTTAATACTTCTAATTCACAACTATTTTGTTCAAGTGTTTGATATAAGATATAAAGGTTTTGATATCTAGAAATCCTTGCATGTAATACCTTCTTGACAGATCATTACACAGGTCTAATTGAATTTAGATCTTAAGATATGCCATTCAGAACTTGTTTGCATTTCACTAGAAACCAGATGATCAGCAGTTACCTTTACATAGAAATTGTGATGCATATTTCCATGCACATGAAACACAAATACCAAAATATTCAGGTATTTGTGTGCTTTATTTGCATATAGTTGCTACCTCTGTGTAGAAACAAAGTAATTACTACAAGAGGTAATTATGGGCTCACATGTAATTTGCACAAGAGGAGGAAAAAGTCCTGCAGTTTACTCATTCTGTAGATATTTAGGGCAACAAAGAAAACAACAACAACAACAAAAAAAAGTGTTAGACAGGCAAGTTTTCTTTTAAGACTTCTTTCTCCCAAATGAAATGCTCATTTAGAGAGGAATAAAAAAATAAAAGTAAAAATAAAATTGCATTGCTTTCTCATAAGCAATTTCCCCTTTTCCCAGAGTGGTTTTGGGTTTATTTTTTGTTTGCTTATCACTAAGTTCTAAATACCAAGAACAAACATATTGAAGAAGTCAAAACACTGTTACTTTTCTTTTAAGACCTCCTATCACACATGAATCAAGGGCCTCTTGAAAAAGCTTTCTAATTATTGCAACTTTTGGTTAGTGAAAGAAAATTTTGTACACACACACACACTTGTAAAATTTAATCAGAAACATTCTCTTTTCTCCTCAAAAAGAAATACTTCTTCCATTTCTACCCATTATTTAACAAAGTAAACTGTCATAGTGAAGTTTTCATTTTTAAAGGAAAACAGTATTCACCAATTCCTTCCCCTATTTTGAAGGACAGCTTATCTACCAAATCAATATTGATTCATGCACATTTTTTATTCCATTCAAATTTCAGCATTTAGTCACTTGACTGAGGGGGGAAAAAAGATAGTTTGGTTATATATTGAATTCCTTTTCCAAAGCTGCTTCTGTAACTAAATAATTACTGAAACATCTCGCCCCCGTGTCAGTTTCCATTAGGTCTCCGCAGCCTAGAAGTCGCAAGAAGTTATAATTAATGGAGTATCTGAGATTTGGATCCAGTGTACAGATGTTACAAAATACATCGCAAGTCTAAGTTTTCATAAGCTTAATAAAGAGCTGCTTTGCTAGTCCTACAAGTCCTCCTTGAACTCCACCAAGATATGAATTAACTCCTGGGAAGTGAAGACAATGAAGGTTTCGGGTATCTGGCCATGACATGATTGAAATTGGCTCAATAATAACATGACAAACAACTCCCTGATAGCCTTCCTTTCCCCAGCCTCCCACCTTCCTTGACAAATGAACTTAATTTCCCTTACTCAAGTGCTTCATATATTGTAGAGAAAATCCTCTGGTAACTCCTTTTTCTGCTGAACTCATTCTGTTCTAGGATTAACCTTTTGTACTAAAAAAAGGGCTTGTGTTTATTTCCCTTCTACAACAAGTAGCACAATCCTATTTCGCCTTTGCTGTGAAAGCACCATCTAATACACTCCCACAAAGGAGCACAGTACAGCTTCTGAGACCACCAAACAATTGCAATCAGTTCTCCTCACTGTCTTAATGTCAGTTGCAAGGATATTGTCAGAACAATGGCCTAGTGTAAACCTGTGCTGACAACTCAGATGCACAACCAGAAGATAATAAAGACTAATGTTTGGGAGTTTTCCTCCAGCATTTGAGGCAGTAACTTGGACTTTTGTCAGTGTTGGGGGATCTCCATCACCTGCTGTGTTCTCAGCACTGCTCCCAGGGTGCTTTCCCAACCACACAGGCACAGGGACTGTCTACCCTACTCCCTACTCATGGAATAGAATAGAATAAACCAGATTGGAAGAGACCTTCAAGATCATCATGTCCAACCTATCATCCAACACCACAAAGGACACTGCAGCCTGACCACTGCAGGCTTGAACCCACAACCCTGAGATTAAGAGTCTCATGCTCCACCGACTGAGCTGAACCCAGAGCATCAAGCTGCACACCTGTACCAGAATATAGGAACTAGTCCTTCACTGCTTAGGCTGGGTTCCAGACATGCTTGTTCTTTAATCCCAAGGTTGGATACAGCAAACAGCTCACAAGTCTCCATTAGTTGCTTGACAGGATAGTACAACAATCACATGGTGCTTCCCACAGCTGCTTGCCTCTTGGTTTTTGGAGGAATAGTATGTGAGCAGGAAGAATATAGCAAAGCTCTACCATTTTAGTCATTTCCTTACATCTCACACCACGCTTGATCTTTTTCTCCCCTAGTTATTTGACTTCCCCCCCCCTCTATTAATTTCCATGATAATCAGATGATAAACCTATTCAAAGTCTGAAGGTAATACTAAGGCTTCTGAATTACTCATCAGAAAAAAATACCAGAGACACAAGACTTTCTCAGGTAGAACTTTTTTTGTGACACACCTTTGCATAACACACTCTACAATTTTGGGTTTGTACCCTTAGTGTTTTCTGTTTGCTTGCTTGTAAAGCTTTTCTTCAGTTTAAAGCACTGCAGATGACAACTGACCACAAGAATATACTGAGAAGTAGAACTTCTACCCAGGGATTTTCAGCATCGCCAGGCTAGTTTTGGACTTTCGGCACACATTTAATCAAGCTGTTCCTCACATTACTGAGCTCTAGCAAGCAGAATGAAAGGTGTCATCATGGAATCTGCATTCTCTTAGGAGCTCAGAAGTAGTATTTCTCTGTGTTCAGTTTTAAGTTTAGGGGTTTGTTGTTGCTGTTGTTTTGAGGTTTGTTTGGTTTTGTTTGTTTGTTGGGTTTGATGTAGTTGTTTTAATGAGTTTAAAAACATAGAAACAAGAATTTTCTATGTATGCACAGTATGCATAATATCTCACTAAGGATACAGGCACACCTGAGTCCAGAGCTCTGGTTAGGAGAATTTTAAGGAACTAATAAATGTAAAACAATGACATGCAGTTTTCATAAAGAAAGCTGGTGTCTAGATCTTAAAATATCATATCCTGTTGCATAATAAGTTTCTCTCTCTTTCCAAATACCTTCTCTACAGGCCCTTGCTGTAAGTGACACAGTGGCTCCATGATGGAGGCTTTCAGGCAATGGATGGTTGAGCACGTGCTGGAAATTGTCTCTGCTGAACTGCCTGGGAGTGAAAGGCACCTGACACCTCACAGCATGAAGACCAGGGAAGGAAACAGACTCTCTACTGACAGCACAAAAGGCAAACCTAGAACCATGTCACACAGAATCACCAAGGTTAGAAGAGACTTCAAAGATCATCAAGTCCAACCTGTCACCACAGACCTCGAGAGTAAACCATGGCACCAAGTGCCACATCCAATCCCCTCTTGAACACTTCCAGGGATAGGGACTCCAC
This sequence comes from Melanerpes formicivorus, assembly GCF_026170545.1. NCBI lineage: Eukaryota > Metazoa > Chordata > Aves > Piciformes > Picidae > Melanerpes > Melanerpes formicivorus. The sequence goes on along the minus strand of NW_027142371.1, from coordinate 8,210,762 downwards.
CACCTCCCTGGGCAGCACATTCCAATGGCTAACGACTCTCTCAGTGAAAAACTTTCTCCTCACCTCAAGCCTAAACTTCCCCTGGCACAGCTTGAGACTGTGTCCTCTTGTTCTGGTGCTGGTTGCCTGGGAGAAGAGACCAACCCCCACCTGGCTACAACCAACCTTCAGGTAGTTGTAGACAGCAAGAAGGTTTCTCCTGAGCCTCCTTTTCTCCAGGCTAGAGCACACAAATTTAAAGGCCTTTTGCTTTCGACACTTCCCCACATTGGTCTTCAGTTTGTTGCCACTCATTGCATTGACCTGTAAAGTCAAGGCTTGACATTCTTTTTGAGTCCAAGTGAAAAAGCAGATGAGATACTGGGACAGAGGCAGACTTTTAGCCTCAGAGGCTGGCAAGGGAGACAGAAGTGCTGCGCCTGAAAGCTGTGTTGGGCCATTACCAAGACATCACTTGTTCCACAGCCATCCACAGACTGTCACATCATTTCAGCACTAGAAACGAAGGGTGGTCTGACACATAAGCCATTTAAATAATAATAATAATAATTTCAAACCTTAAATCAATATTCCTAAGCCTCACATGAGAAGAATGCATTTGAGAGTCAGATTTTTTTTTTTCCCAAGGAGAAAGTCAAGTCCAAATGCTAGTTAGGCCTGTCTGCAGCTGGGAATTGTGCATGTAAAAATATACACAGAGAGGTCTTTAAACATGAAGGCAACGTTCTGAAGAACTAGATGTAATTTTCTAAACAAAAATTCTATGCTCCCTACCTTAAGCATTTAGCCAACTAGTCTGCATGCTCAGAGAGATATTCACATTTAAAATACAAGGGGGGAAGAAATCTTTTTCTGTAGATATAATAAATATATATATACACACTCACATGTATAAAATTCTACCATTCCATACCCAAAACTGTAGGGCTGTGAATTCCAAGGAAGAAGGAAGCATGCTTTAAAAGGCCACCCTACAGTGACAAAGTTAATGCTCATAATTTACTCAACTAAAAGCTATCAATATCAGAATATTTAGATCTTTTGGAGACCCAGCCAGTTTACAGATCCTAGGAATCAGCCAGTTGTGGGAGGAACAAAGGTTATCAAACCACTACCAAACTACCTGCTACTTTTTCTACCAAAAATATTTTAGAGGGGAAAATTCAGGAAAATTATTTAATACTTTTGAAGAATGTTTTAATGGATACTCAGGAACCCCTCAGACAGACCCTTCCATAGCCAGTGTTTTTTCTTAATTTACCCAGTCCCTCAAAAGTACACCTGGTGAAACACATTTGTGGTTTTCCATATATATGCTTAAATATGGTCTCTCAGTGGCTCATCGGTGTCTCAACTCAGTTGAGTAATCTTAAAGGTCTTGTAAGCTTTTCTCACAAAACAAATCTTCCCAGACTGCTGAAAATAGATTCTAGGGGGGAAACAAAGAGAAGAAAAAAAAAAATCCAACCTTTAGAATTCCTAAATTTCTCTCCTGTCTCACCTGTGCTTACCCTGAAGCCTTTGTACAGAGAGGTTATGGCAAAGGGAAGGAAATGAAACAACTGGTGTCTAAGGCATTTGCTTTTTAATAGGGCTTTGGGTTCCTGTTTTCCTTCCAAAGTACAAATACAATGCCCCAAAGTCTGCAAAAGGCTAACAGAAGTATTCTGCTTCAGATTATGACTGAATGTTAGTGACCTGCACAATGACAAAAATCATTGAACCAGTCAAGGCAATTTGTGGTGAAAAATTACAGGGCTGGAATAGAAGTGCGCCCAGAGCGCTGAAGAACCCCAGAGTCATCCTGCTCTCCTCCAACCAGAATGGGCAAATCTTTCCCCAACAGCCACGTCAAATTCTCTGCAAACTCTGCTAAAGAATTAAATATTTAAGTGCCCTCACAAAACAAATGTATCTGCATTTGAATCACCCTGTTTGGAAGATTGCAATGTTTGGATTTCTTAATGAAGCCACATTTGGCAAAGTTACAAAATTACACTTAAAAGTCTACTTATTTTTCCACCGTCAATGCTCCTTTATATGCATGATGACAAAACTGAATCCAGTTTAAAATACACCTGTCAGAGCTGTCAGCCATCAGCAAGAGTCTTTTGTTGTTTGGTTATGCTGTGAGGCTATTCCAGCATGTTTTCACTAAAAGGAGGAGGTGTCATCTGAATATGGCAAAACAAAACTGTGTGACTCACTCAGCAAAATCCGACAGACGTTTCAGTTTGGAGTAAGACATGCAGGCTGTCTGAGACTGCAGACTCTTCCAGGCTGAGACTCTCTTTTTGCTTGTACAGCACTCAGCTCCCATCTCAGGGCTGATCCCACCGCAGCAAAATAGCAAGGTAATGAGAACAGCCCTCAGCGAGCAGCAGTTCAGAGCCCCGTGAATCAGCACTTGCTCCGTGCATTGCTGCAACAGCCACAATTAACACCCAGCTTATACAACCGAGGTGACAAAACAATATTGGAGTTAATATGGTGTGGCAAATTGAGGAATACATAATTTCCATAGAGAAAATGAGGGAGCATGCAATTCCTTTGGATGTGTACACAGAAACTAAAGCTATTTAGGCATTCACTTATTTTTATCCTGCTTATAATTTTTTTGCCACTGAATCCAGGCATTTTGTACCCTGTGGCACCTCCTGGAAGTTATAACAGTTGAACTAATGAGATCTGTGAAAGCAGTCCCTCTTTGAGAGAGGAAATGATTTTTAGTCAAACAGTTGAAATGTTTTCCCTACCATCTGCACAACCTTTTGTTAAAATACCTTCTATACTAAAACACCTGATTAAACAGATGGGGGAAGAAAAAAAAAGCCTTTGTTAAGGATTTGGCATCCCATGTCTTCAATTAGATCCTTGCAATAAGTGTGGTTTTGCTGAAAACTTATTTTTAATCCATATAATTTTAATCTTTTTTTTCCCCTCCTAAGTAAGGGTAAAAGGAAGCAATTTTCAATGCCATGTGGTATCTTTAGAGGTATTACCACAAATCACAGAATGATTTGGCTTAGAAGGGACCTTAGAGGTCATCTAGTTTCAAACCCCTTGCCATGGACAGGAACAGTTTCCACTAAACCATGTTGCTCAAAGTCCCATCCAATCTGGCCTTGAACACTTCCAGGGATGGGGCATCCACAATGTCTCTAAGCAATCTGTTCCAGTGCCTCACTACCCACAGACAATATTAGACCTTCTTCCTTTTGTCTAATCCAAATTTACCCTCTTTCAGTTTAAAGTCATTACCCCTTGTCCTATCACTACATGCTGCTATAAAAAGGTCCTCTCCAGGTTTCTTACAGGCGTTCTTTAGGTACTAGAAAGCTGCAATAAAATGTCTCTGGAGCCATCTCTTCTCCAGGCTAAACAACCCCAACTGTCTCAGCCTGTCTTCATGTGAGAGGTGCTCCAGCCCTCTGGTCATCTTAGAGGTCTTCCTCTGAACCCACTCCAATAAGTGCATGCCTTTCTCACACTGGGGCCCCAGAGCTGGTCACAATACTCCAAGTGGGGTCTCAGAAGAAAGGAGTAGAGGGGAAGAATCACCTCCCTCAACTGGCAGGTCACACTTCTTTTGATACAGCCTAAGATACAGCTGGCTGTCTGAGCTGCAAGTGCACATTGACAGATCACATTGAGGTTCTCAGCAACCAACACTCACAAGTTTCTCAGAAACTTAGGCCTGCTCTCAATCTATTAATTACTGAATCTACTTGTGCTTGGGCTGGTTGAAATTTAGAATAAACCAAACCAGGTTGGAAGAGACCTTCAAGATCATCGCGTCCAACCCATCAACCAATCCAACCCACCCAAACAGCTAACCCATGGCACCAAGTACCCCATCAAGTCTCTTCCTGAACACCTCCAGTTGAGGTTCACACAGCCTGTCAAGGTTGCTATGGACAGCATCACTTCACTTCAGTACATTGACTACACCACACAGCCTGGTGTTGCCAGCAGCTTCTCCTCCATAGGTCACCTACAATTTACAGCAGCAGTTCTTTGAGTTTGAAGCACATCAGAGTAAATATGGTAAAGACAGACCAAAGGAAGTGTCAGATATGTACCACTTGTGCACCAGGACTTGTCCCAAAAGACCTTGTTGTGTATCTGTTAATTTAATATGTTGAGTATAGATGTCAACCCCAGCTGACCATGGACAATACTGTGATACTGCTTTGCTAGACCAACACAGAAAATGCAAATTAAAATACACAACCTCTTGATATTCTGCATTATCATGTAACCTACTAGTTCAAGTTGTTACATAGGAGCATTTGTTCATAACTTAAGGCACAAAATTGAATGCTGGCAGTTCGGTCTCTCTAGTCGGCATTAGGTGCGTGCAGATTAAGCTCACAGATGAAAAAAAAATCCAGTTAGGCTTTCTTTCACCCTAGAGATGATCAGCACCTCTAAAACAAATTATATAAATGTCACTTGTTTGATAAGATAAAAATTGCCAACTCAATTGGCACAATTCATAGCTCCTGCATCAGGATGAGCAGCCGAATCAGTCAGTATTGGCAAGTAAGGACTGACTGCCCCAGATGGCTGGCAGCATTTAAACAAAATGGGACCCAGGTGTCAGTGAAGCAGTGAGCACTGAAATGTTTAATTTCTCTAAACAATTATGCTTGTAAAAATTAAACTGAAAGGAGTGCAAAACCAGGAACCTCTGAACCCTAGTAGGGTTGGAAAAGAAACACCACGAGTGAGGGCAGCTTCAGGCACATCACACAACCTTTTCCTGGCTACATGGAACTCATTCCCCTTAATCCCTTCCTCTCAACACCCTCCTTTATCTGGAGTGATACATGGACCCATTTAGCAGGAAAAAGCTTGGCAGATGCAAGACTCAAGTGCCAAAAGTCTGGATGCTTTTTATCATCAGAGTTGCCAGCAGTGGCATCTGGTTGCATTGCTGGCTCCTTGCTCAGCACTCATGGAAAGGGGAGCCTGACTCTGGGCCCAGCCAGCAATGCTGAGCTGCTGCTGGTCTGGTGGGTCAGCTAGATACTCAAAAAATTTTCTTCTCACTGCTAACTCTTTCATGCTCAAAGGGGAACAAGACAAAGCCAGGATTTTCCCCAAGCATACTTTCCATAATCTTTATATGCTCTGTCTAGAACCTAGCAAAGCTGAAGCTCGCTCTTGGCATGCATGTGTTGAGGTGGGACAGTTTAGCATAAAGTTTTCCTAATTAAATTCACTTTGGCTTCAGGTTGGACAGGAATGAGAAGATTGTTGCATGTCAGGATGGAGACACCTTGCTAGCTAGCAGCCAGGGCAGAGATAGGCACAAGGCTACATTTTCAGTCACGTTTACCTCTGCCTACACATCGTACACAAGCTGGGTCTGCAGCTAGGTGTTTGCATAGCTAACTATAAGCCCTATGTACATTTACACATTCATTTATGCTTCCAGATTTTTGTATAATCACATGGTGCTACATGTTTTCTAACAACAGTAGTTCCTGACTGTAAGGTATTTGGGAGCTTGCTATTAAATCCCAAGTGAGTCATTAATGTTTCGGAACAAGACATCTTGCAGAAAACAGCACACAATTGCAAATAAAAAAAAATAATTAAAAAATCTTGACAAACATTTTTCCTTCCTTCCACCACCAACACAACATTTGTGACACTTTATAGCTCAGTTATTTGTCTACACTCCAACGTGCAGACAGCAAAGCCAGCTATCTGTTGCCGCTGGTCCCTCCAGCTTTGAAATCAGTTTGCAGTACAGAAGCATGGCTGTGCAATATGAAGAAATTGAGCCACAGGAAATAAATGCAGTTCTTAAGATGCTCCTGTACAACATTTGTTTCTGAAAATTTAAAGATATTACAGTTCTTTACTGGCTTAATAGATCACTAATCTCAGAATTGCCTCTGTTGAACTGTCTACAGTGTTAGGGAATCTTAGGGTAGTGAGACAGTGGAACGGGTTGCCCAGGGAGGTCATGGATGCCCCCTCCCTGGAGGTGTTCTAGGCCAGTTTGAATGAGGCCTCGAGCAATCTGGCTTAGTGGAAGGTATCCCTGGCCATGGCGGGGGGGGTTGGAAGTAGATGAACTTCAAGGTCCCTTTCAATTTAAACCATTCATAGAATCTCTGAATCTTCAAGAGCAAATATGAGGGAAAACGTTTAAATTGCAGTAAGCACAGAAGGCCTTGTACTTTAGCCCATGTAGGTTTGTGTGTGGGAATGATTATCCTCAACTTTTCATCTCTTTGATGCATTGTGTGAAAGATACCCACAAATCTTAACCAAAAGTTTCCTACATTAAAAGCACAACCAAGCAGAGGAGCCTGGTCTTCTGGCTGTGGAGTTTTGCCTGAATATATCCCCATGTGAATATTCTGCTTTGAATGATGTAACATGAAAGGATTGTCTGCATTGTGCAGAAATTTTCTGTTTCCCATTACTCATACTTGTAAATGGGTCTGTTTTACAGCTTCCTAAGAAATGAGCAAGTCTTAGCATCAGAAATATTCCTAACACATTTTTAGGCAAAACAAAACAAGCCAGTCATTCCATGGTATTAATTCTTCTGTGCTTTGCAAAGGTTCACAGTCCTGCATAACATTTGGATGCATTTATGCAATTTCTTACATTCCTCACAGAGGTAAAAATTAGCTCTTTTCCCACTCTGACCTAGCTTTTCCTTGGAAGCCCCATAAACTGTGCTGTTGACAGACAGTGGAAAGTAGAAAGACAGATATACAAGTGGCCCAGATGTTGGAACAAGCAAGAGGTGCTCCAGCAGTTCGCACCAGGGACTCCAGTTTAGCAAACAATTCTCACCACAGCTGTGGTATGGAAAAACTGCAAACTTTTTACATCTTTTACAAAGTATGAAAGATGGACAAATTTAAACAAATATATACAATATATGGAGGAAGTTACAGTGATAAATCTTCAAATTACTCTAGAGTAAGCAATTCCTCCCAAAGGTTTCCTTTAGGTCTTTCTACAGCAAGATTCCAGAAAGCTTCAGCTACCCAGTATCCTACAGACCTCCAACTTTCTTTCTTCTTCTCCTCAAAGCCAGTAGGAACTGACACAAAGGAAAGATGGTGACAAAGATATTCCCCAACAATGAGGTGTCCCATGGACATACACACACAGGGCTCAGACTGCAACACAGCAATCTAGAAAAATCTAACCACAAGGCAGCAGTTTCTACACTTGACATAAGATTTCAACACCAAGTTCACTTAAGTAAGGAAAGAAATGTTTGATCTCCTCTTCTTTGCAATGGATCTATGAGATAGCACACTTACAAATACAGGGTTTCACTTGTACTATTCAAGTGCCTTACAAGCACAGGATTGTGATTCCTTTCTTATCCATAGTAAAGCATGAAGACTGAAGCCTTATCATCCTGTACACTCTTAATCTCAACAGGGTTCATTCACATCAGTAACTGGGAAAAAAAATCTCCCTACTTTCTTGATCAATAAAGCAGTATCTGCTCTTTCCTGCCTGTGAGAGACCGCTCCCTCTGAGTTCCACTGCAACCAGTTATCCTCTTCTTGTCAACTGGAGGTAGGACTTAAAATTATTTGCAATGAAACCTAGTTAATGGCTTTGACTGCTTGGATGAGATAACTCAAGAAGGAAGGCACAGTTTAAGGTGAAGTTTCACTGGGAAGCACCATAGCTGTATTTTTCCCCTAACCCATCTCATGCCAATCAATGGCAAAATCATCACTTTTGTTCTTTGTAAGCTAAGTTGGTTTTGTGTATTATACAGCTTTCTATACTGCATCAAACAAGGAAAAGAAAAGGAGTCCAAAGCTCTGCAAGGCTGCCTTAAGGAGCACCCCAAACACCAGCAGTTGTCACCCATGTACCATGCTACAAACATCTTTCTCCTCTCTGCAGAGACCTCAGCATTGAAAGGCTGAAAGGCATCAGCGAAAACCCAGTGAAATTAGGGAGTGCTGGGCTTGCACTCATCCCCACAAGCAGCACAGCCTGGGAGTGGCTCCTAAGGAGCCTTAGTGTGAATACACCTCTCCCGACATGCATCACTGTGTGCAGATGGATCATTCATTCTCCATACGTGACTCACTGTAAGACCTGTGCTGAGCATCTGCTAACTCTGCCAGTAGATTGAGGAAGGCAGAGGCAGACTGTCACCCACCAAGAGGCCTTCCAGGGAAAAAGCTGAACATATGGACTTCAGTAGCTACCAGGGTGGTCTGCCTTTACACCAGAAATTAAAAACTGCACATCTCACAGCACAATCTTATTTGCTTTTAACCTGCAAAGCTACAGCATATCATGGCAGCCTTGGTGACCTTTAAGACTCATTTCCACCATGTATAATACTTGAAGAGTGAAGAACTGTGTATAGGACCAAGAAAAGGAAAAAAAAACCTTGAGAAGCCAAGAACCACCACTCTTTTTGCCTACCAAGGATGGTATTCAGCTGAAAAGGACACGCTGTGCTTGGTTTCAAGGACCAAAAACAGTCATAAAACCTTCAGTGCATTTAGGTCTGAGTGACATCAAAACTAATGCAGCCCAAATACCAAAAAAATGGTAATTTTTCCCATGCTGCCCTCGTTACTGAGCACACTGCCTCTTAACTTTGCTGAATTTGATCTTTAATGTACTTTTGTACAATTTCTGCTCCTAGCTATTCTTCGGTAGCAGTGGTTTATCGTCAAACATTACTCACAACAGGGGCTGACAACAGTTTGGAGCTTGGCTTGATCTGTTTTCTATAGCAGTTGTGTTTTTATTTCAAATGGGAGCAGTAAGATAGTTGTAACCGGAACATCCACAGTAAAAGGGGGTCACACGAAACATGCCAGACCTGTCTGGGCAGGTCTAATTTAAACACCAGCCTTTTAAGAACGGGACTGTCTTTGAATGAGATTTCTTTGTACTTCTGAAGACAGCACACACCCTTTTCCTGCTGCTTGATTAAACAGCACTTGCCCAATGAATAGATCTTGATCAGGAATAGAAAATGCATGGAGCTGTCCTGGGGAAAATGTGCTTGATCCTTTCCCAGACTCACCTGTGGGAAGACACTATTGAACACACAGACCTTATAAATCGGTCCTCCCTCATAAGGACCTCTGCTCTATCACATGTCTGTGCCTCTAAAGTATTTATTTTATGCATTGGAACATAATAAAGTATTAACAGTAGCAGAAGCCTCTCACAGAAGGCTGTACTTTCAGATTTGCCTTTGCCCTGCATCTGTTCTGGAGGGCAAGCACAAAATGAGATACACACTGTGTGAAGAGAAATCATAGCATAGAAGCCACCATTACAATCACAGCAGAAGTCCTGAAGTGCCTACATCACTGCTCTTGAGACATGGATCCTCCCTTGCTAAAAATAGCTCTCTCTTTGCTGCATGAATAATCATCCTTCGTCTTCTTCCCACTCACCCATGAAAGCATAAGTCAAAGAGAGCAAGGCAATGCTGAGGAGGATCTAGTTTTCATATGCAAGGTGAATATTAAAAGTTTACACTACTCTGCTTCCAGGGTTCTTTTCCTGTACCAGAAGATTCCGAGATGAGTCAGGGTCTTCTTGGTGATGTGCAATGACAGAACAAGGGACAACAGGAAAACCTTTTTCACTGTGAGGATGACAGAGCCCTGGAATAGGCTGCCAAGAGAGGATGTGAAATCCTCTCTGGAGACTTGCAAAACCCACCTGGATCCATTCCAGTGTGACCTACTCCAGGTAATCCTTCTCTGGCAGAGCCATTAGACTAGATGATCTTTTGGGGTCTATTCCAATCCCTAATATTCTGTGTACAATACCAATTTCTACAGTGAGCTCCTTGCAAATGCACTAAATTCACACGCAGAAAGCACAAACTCCATAGTATAAATACATTCTCATTAGATTTTGAGGCTAGACCTTTTAAAATAAATAAAATGATAACTGAAAAGCAAGAAAGTTTGCTGCCTAGGACATGTGTCTGGATTAATTCTGCTCTCTGCTCCAGTTTTCCTGAATTTCCTTGGACAAGTCATCTAGGTCCCATAGAAATCAGTGTGAGCTGGGATTCCATGTCTGGTATCTGAGTTCCCACTAATCAAGACCTAGCTGCTTCTACACATTTGAAAATCTCACACCTCAGCTCCACTGCTATAAAATGGAACAGTGAGCATTTCTCTACCTTGTAGTTGTATCATGAAGATAAATATATCTGCATGTGCTTGTGCACAGTGTATATGGACAACAACTAGGTCAGACTGCCCCCATCTCCAGGAGTGACTCATTCCAGGAGAAGGTGCTTGCATTCATTTGGAAGGACAACAAGGTATGACTCAATGGATCAAAGCAGTTTATCAGTACTGAAATCAGCACCTAATGTTAAATTCTGAGCTTCTTTCTGCCAGTTCATTTACATATTAGAGCTTTACATGGCTAGTATTAGCTGAAACTAGACCCACTTGACAGACAGAATAGCTAATTATATCGTGATGAGACTTCTGCAGTTGCTCTGGTAAACATTTTACAAAAGAGATGTTATTTTTACACAAAAAAAAGGAAAGAAGAAATTAGTTGTATTCCTATAATTTATTTTTTGAAGGCCTGAAGGGAACATTTTGAGTGGTGGGAGGCACTTTTCCACTATCCTCTCTCCAGCCAGGCACGCTGCTCTCTAGGGTGTAGAGAGCAGAAAGGTTGACCGTGCTGCAAGGGAAAGAATTTTAACTGGTCCTCAAAAATTTATTTTCTGCTATATAAGCATCTGCCTGCCTCTTTGGAGGCACCAGATAGGAAACTAGGGCCTATGGCAAATAGGGATCATTGTGCAAAAAAAATTCTTTACAGCACTTTATCCAGCTAGGCTCTTGTCTCCTGGAGCTTAGACAAACACTTTTCAGTTTATGTAAATAGTTGGTGGATCAAATTTCCCCTGCTGCCACACCCAGCCAGCCTGAATCACCCAGAGAAAGTCAACTTTTGTGCATTGCTTTTTTTACCAAAGTACATGAGTTGCTACGTTACACTTTTCCTACCAGCATTCTGAAAGCCTTTTTGTGCACCAGCCCTCTACATAATGCTCCTTAAAGTTTGATCTGGTTAAGAGGAGGGGTGGTGAGTGTGAAACAAAAAAAAAAAAAACACAAAAAAACCCAAAATAAATTAAATAAATAAATGCTTAACATGTGCCTTTAATTTCTGGGCCTTGTGGTGTTACTCTTCTGAAGGAGCCAAGTTCCTACACCACCAAGCACTCTGGGGCCACCTGCTCTTCTGCAACCTCCTTGCATGCCCTCAGTGCAGGACAGGAGGACTAAGCCAGCTACTGGCATGGGCAAATGCAAAGGTCATTGAAAAATGGATCCCATGAGTTCATCAACATCTACTTGCCAGCTATCATTAATTGGCCTTGCTTTTAGATCATCTCTAATTGTGCCTCTATGGCAAAAACATTGTAGAACAAGAAGCAGGCTTATGATCCCTCTCTAGTTACACAGTCACTGCCCTGCCCTGTGAGCTTCACACCACTATTACTGATATAGTACAGCCCAAGGCACATGGTGGCTGGCCACTGGCTGCTCTTAGTTTTGACCTATTTGCCAAGAGACCTGTCCTTCTCCCTATTTTAAGAGCCTCTCTTCTGAGGCAGGTATTGCAGCTCTGATACAAATAGAACACAGCTGGGGAGGAGATGCAGATCTTCCATTTGGCCAGCTGATACCTGAGGAAATCCAGAAATCATTTCTGAAGCAGAATCTTGTTTTCAGGCTGAAAGTACAAGTTAAACTAGGGGGAGAGGCGGTTTCACATATTTATGTTAGCATTATTATGTCTCCAAATGCCTCAGTTCTAGTCTTCATAATCGCCTATTTGCCTCTGCGCACTCAGACTGCTGTACTGCTACTTTTAGCTGCAGTCAAGCAAATTCAGAATGAGACAGGTCAAGTGTTTCCAGACATCACAATTCTCTGGCCTTCTTCATCTGGACCCTTGTCCACATCCCAACCATACCCTTACTCCTACCCCCAGCCCAACCTCTGCTTTGCAGCTGCTGCAGGAATTCAAAAGGACTGAAAAACAAAGCACCAAGGTTTGCATTCTCTATGGAAACCTGAATGTAATCCCTGTTACATCAGTAACTTACCTAAAGTTTCTAACTATCAAGTATAAAACACTCAAAGAGCCAAACCCTTCCTGGATGAAAGAGAGAAATTTGACCTGGTAAAGTTATTCCTACTTACTGCCCATTAGAAATAAAGTGATGTACATTAATTACTTTGTAAGGGTTTGATTTATTGCAGGTGAACAATCCTATTGTCAAGCCATCTTACTTCATAGCTTAGTGTACATGCTGAAATCTTTTGTTTGTTTAAACTCTTTATAGAAATTCTTACACAGTTTCAAATAGTTGTGGTTAAACAGTTGTAAATACATGTGCATTTCCAACTGTGTTTACTGACTCTTTTCCATTGCTCTTCTAATGTTTTGTGTGATTTTTAGATGTGAATTAGGAGTATTTTTACATGAAGTAAAGTTATATTAATTTGTCTCAAGACTCCTCCAAATTTTGTTTCACTATTTTCATATATATATATCAAGAAGACTGGTTTTAACCCTTTCATAGTGCTCATAAACAATGTAGACTATAAAATGTGATGTGTGGATTAATCAGTGCAGTATGCATTTTAGACTTCATTGAAGATGCAAGCCCCAGCTCTTCCTACACAATTTCTAGGGGAGATCTTAGCACCACTGTGCTGTGAAACGTTGTGATAAGCAAGAAACAAAGCTTCAAAATCTCAATAAATTAAACAGAAGAAGGGTCAAACTAAAAAGTCAGTAAAGCAAGGTTGGCAAGTCATTATCTTTCCTTAGTGTGAAGGATCACCCTTATTAAAGAGCTTAGATTTCAAATACAGAAAGTAGCAAACTAACATCCAGGAAGCTTTTTTTATTGGACCTTTTTATTTTTCTGCTTTTTTTAGAGTATCTTGGTTTTAGTAAAATATGCTTAAGGTAGCTGCTAGAGGTGGCACCTAAATATACTCACCAGACATTTTTGAAATGGACAGCATATCTTGGGAATCAGCATCATAGTGAAACATCCTATATATTTTAAAGTCAGAAAGCTATTTCAAGATCCCTACTTCAGGACAGGCTAAAGATTTAAGCAAACAAACAAAACCACCCCTAACCAAACAAAAACACACACTCTCAAACCAAAACCAAGCAAAAAAACCCAACAACAATGACAAAACCCACCAAAGACCACAAAACCAAAAATCCAGACTAAGCCAAACCAAGAAAACAAACAAAAAGCCAACACACACACACACACACACACAAAACCTAAGAAGATAATGTCCCTGGTTACATCCTAAATACAAAGCTGGTGGTGATCCATGGTCCGGAATCATCTGGACTTCAGTTCAGGGTGTGCTAGACAAAAAGCTGACCTCAGAGGGTCTTTCATTGCTAAAGGTTGAGAAATCAGGGAAGTATTCAGGAAAAATGGTAAGAAAAGGGAAGGGCACACCAGAGGAAGCGGAAGCATGCAACGAGGAAAATGTAAAGAAAAGGCAGCAGAGGCTGGGCAGGGTCCTGGATGAGTGCACACGGCTGCTGGGTAGCTCACAACTGAGGCTGCTGGCATGGTGCATGCTATGGGAGTTGGCACAGGCTGTAAATTAACTGATGTGATACACAAATCCCCAGCAAAACTGATTGCACACACCCAGCTGAAAAATGTAAGTAAACAATAATTCCTGTCGTATTTATATCTATTACTTCAAGCTCAAGCATGCTTTAATCCTTCATTTTATTTGATACCATTTAATTTATCCAACACATATAAAAGGATATGTTCTCCTCTTTAGACTGCCTTCAACTTTCTATGAAACTATATTTAAGGAGTAGGCCAATATTTGTATAGCAGATAATGCCTAAAAGGAGGCTTCCCTGTCTAGATATGCAATGAAAATACCCATTTTAGACCTTCAGTATAGAATAAAACATTGTATGCTTAGAGACATGCAGTCTGGCTTCAGCCATGTGTTTGATATTCCTTGCATGCATCTCTTGTGTCTGAAAACTAAGGACTATATGCCAAAAGTCATTCACTTTTCAGATGTGACATGCCTAGAAACGCCCCCATCTTTGAACAAAAACAATCAGGACCATTGCACTCTTGTAGAGCTTTCAAACAGTTGTAAGAAATACAGGGTTATAAAGTCCCCTATACTTCAAACAAGAATAGAGGGACTGACAGGGAACAGAAAAGGGGTGGAAAATAGGAAAACCAGTTAAACAAATGAGCCTGGAGACTTGGGTTACAGAATAGAGAATTAACCAGGTTGGAAAAGATCTTTGAGATCATCGAGTCCAACCTATCACTCAACACCATCTAAAAACCATGGCACTAAGTGCCTCATCCAGGTTCTGTGCCTTACTCCACCTCAGATACTTTGGCAAGTTACTTTTCTTTTCTACCTCAGTTTTCTTAATGTTTTAAGGAAAACTCAGAAACAAAATGATGAGCTTGTAGAAGGTGGAGACCAGCAATGAGTGTAGAATGTAAGCATCTCTGGGTCACAGTTTAGAAGAAAGAAAAACAAAGAATGGAGTGATGGTATCAACATTTAATGAGTGAAGTTTCAGCTCTTGCTCCTAGCATTTGACATTGCTCTATTATCACAAAGTCATCGAAAGAAGTCTATATTGCTTTGCCTCTAAGGGACTTATTTTATCTTCTCACCTGCCTTCTATGAATATGATTTCCAGTCTCACGAGTTTGCATAATTGTGCATAATCTCAAAGTGTTACACACTGCTGAACTGGCACCTTTGCCTCTCTATCCAGTTATCATCATGTTATCTCTACATGGCCCATTTTCCGCTTTTACTTCCTGCAGGCTGAGTTGGGAGTGTGGACTGCATGTGTTTTAAATGAATATCCCTCTACTTACTGCTTGAATATTATTATTCTAGATAACTTTGTGCTGCATTTCAAGGTTTGTTTCTGATTTCAATCTTTGTTAGCAGCAGCTTTACATACATACTCAAATAAAACTTACATGTAGAGCCAGAAGTCGTGCAGCAGATCCTTTAAGTACTTCACTTCAGCCTTTTAAGAAATTCCTACTTCATATTTTCGTGCCCTAAAATGAATCCATAATATCGGATTTCTTTCACCACAGCAGTATTCAAGTTGCAGAAATAGCCACAGTTCCTTCCTTTTCCTTCCAATCTTATAAAAACACAAAAATACTTGTATACATCAGCAAGAAGTTACCTGTGGAAGACTGCAGACTTCAACCAGTCTGCTTTAAGATAATCTAAAATCCCAATCCCAATGACATTACAAAGATCTCCATTTTAAGGAAAGAAGCTCTCTCTATGAATTAGTGTTCTGGAAAACTATGTTGCCTCCTGAGCAGATGCATTGCAGACATAAATTTTAAGGTTAAATATTCCTGCCAAGGGTCCAGTAATCATTTGGCTGATTTCCAGGAGGTATTACTTTAACTTCTCAGCATCTGAAGCAGAATTTCTAGGATCTTTGCAGTGTTTCTGAAGGGAGTAATGAAAGGTCTTTTTTTCTCCTTCATAAAGAGTACAGATTCATTTTAAATGACGTTTTCTAGGGAAAACTCACATGGTGCAGTACTTTAAAGATCAGAGGGCTGGACACAATGATCCATGATGCCCCCGATGTTCAATGCGGAGATCTGACAAAAGAGATACTGTCTTGTTACTAATTGCTCTCACTTTAAACACAGCAAGTCCTGACACCACAGAAAAACGTAGGTTAGAGCTAAAGGACCATATTATCAGAAATAAGAAAATGTAGCCAAATTCTTTCTTCACCTGAACTAAGCCTCCTATACCAGTCTCTGACTTTCCAGTACTGTTTCTCTTGAATGGTGGAGCACAAATGGCAGCAAGTACCAGAAAAGACAGCTAATAAAAAGCAGGAAGGTGCCTTTTTGATGCCTAAATTAAAGATGGGTATCAAAACTGCCTTCAGATGATGTAATCCCAAAGTTTTCTGAGGTATCCCAGGAAACATGGTTCTGGGCATAGAAAATATAGAAGGGAGAAAGCAAGAGACAAATACTTTTCTGAAGATAAGTCACCAACAATTACAACTTAAGTTTTAATACATTGACTGAGACTACTCACAGCTGCCCAAACTGTATCACAAGCCAGCATTTTTATCCCTATATGCAGTGAAAAGCCTTAACAGTGATCTGTAAAACTCTGGTGTGCAAGTAGCACATCACAATAATTGTTCTGTGGATGGGGCTTTATTCTCATGACCTGTACTGGGTCTGGGCACAGATTCTCAAGGCTCTGTGGCCCTGTTTGATTTTCAAGCATGGGGCAGCTCACCCACCATGAAGAGGTCCTCCATACAGCTTCCTGCCCTTAGTACAGATGAGATAAAGGTATTTTCTACACAAAGTCATGTAGCTATTATATTGACGTGTGGTGTAAAGTCTATTTGGTGAGGAAGTCTATCACCCAATGTTTAAATTGGACAGGCAATGGAACCTCCTTGTGTTCATCTCATCAGCAGGGAGAGCAAACAATTTGCTATGAGAGCATTTTATGCTGTCTAGCAATGCTTGTATGTGTGCACATATATAAGAAAAAACCCACTTCACACTGCTGCTGAATGACAGTTTTTCTCCCTCCCTATTTGGATTAATTCCAAGGCCAGGATTATAACTGCTCTTTGCTGAGGAACAAATTTTAACTATTGCTACTTAATCAGAATCCTGCACCAATGCATTTAACCAGTTTATCAGCTAGGAAGATGATATTTTCATATTTGCTAGCCTGAAGCTTCACTAAAATTAAGATCAACTGAGTACAGCTATAGCAATTATCAATTTTCATTCTTGGATAACAGCTTGAAATTGCCTTCAGGAAAAAGGAGGGTCCTGTGCTTTGGATAAAAAACAGAAAAAAAAAATAGATATAAAATTAACTACTCTTTCTTCCTCAGGCTAAACATGTGGTTAAGCTTACTAAAATTATTCAACAACTTTACAGATTGCATCCCTATTTGCTTTAGCTTTTAGGTTAATAAATGAGTAAGTAAAAAAAAAAAGAGAAAAAGAAACAAAGCTGTCAGGTATATTAAATTGCATTCTCAGCCAGTACTTTTAGCTACCCTATACTAAATTACTTCCTGCAGCCAGCTGAAACTGTACCAAGAGGGGAGAATATTTGAAGTCCTGCTGGAAAAGTGCCTTCAGAACTGCTGAGGCCAGTGTCACCCACTGGATATAATACATTTTTGATCCAGAACTAAATACACTATTGGGCACAGTGGAAGACCTCCACAGGTCATTGGCAAGACATTAATTTTACTTTAACAGCATTATAAAGGTGGAAATAGAATGCCTGCTGATCACAGGAATTAAAAGTCTTGACCACATGCAAATTGCTGTCAAACTGAAAGGTGAACAAACTGTCTCCTGCAAGCTTCTGGGCTCTGTTTCTTTCCACAGGTTGGACACAGGTATGAGAAGGATCTGGTGGCACCCTCCCTCAGCAAACTTCTGGCTGGGCACTTTCCTGATTCCTCCAGCAAGCAAAAATGTTATGTCCACTGTTTAAGAGAGCTCCCAAAGGTAAATTAGTGCTGGGGGGCGGGGGAAGGTCAAAATAGAAGGGTAAAAATATTAATAAAACTGTTCTTCCCCCAATCTATTTTTCTATTTCAAAATGCCAGGTGATAGTTTGATTTGGATGCAAAATGAAGTGTCTTATGTCACTGGAGCAAAACAACCCTGCCTGGGTTTTTATTTAAATCTATTTTTCCTTGTGAGGATTTTCCACTGAACACATACTTACCATTTTTTAATAGATCCTACCAACCACAGTGAAGCAAACACATGCAGCCCAGTCCTGAAGTAAAGTCGTCTCTGGATTGCTTAAAGCTGTACAAAGATTAAAGCACCCCAGCTCTACCTTGCTCAATATGCAAGATTGCAAACTCTGACTTTAAGGCACGTGTGGTACTGCATTGCACGGGACCGTGTATCCCAGGAAAAGGTCAAAGGGGCTGATATCCTGTTGAGCAACATTTTCTGTGTCTGAGACGAATGTAGCATCAGATCAAAAGGGAGTAGGTTGAGTAAAGGATTGACTTGCTATCAATTTGAAGACACAAGAAAGACAAAAGCAATTTCATCAGGAAAAATTAACCCACATAGATAAGGGATGGATGGTGAAACTGTTTCAAGATATGCTGATAAAACTACTTCATCAAAGTGGTAAACTACTGATAAAAATTTAGACAACTTTTTATTTTCCCCAGTGAAAAATATTTCCACAATGCAGTGCATCATTTGTAATTCCCAGACCGAAATTTTTGCAGCTTTTTGTAGCAGATTTTCTCTTTGGATCTTTTTTAATCACATTTGAAATCACTGAAATTGAAACAACATCTTAAAGCATTTCAGTGATGTCAAAATAACTGATTTTGGGGTGATTGTTTTTAACTAATAAAAATCCACATTTCCCTCTTTTCCCCCAGCTGAAATGAAAGCAGGACCACTACCTAATTTATTTGCCCTTCACAGCCTTCCACACTTCACTAATGCACAGGCATGAGCATTGCTATTTTACCCCTATGACCATAGAAGAGAGCAAGATGCACCTCTAAGGAACTGAATAAGAGACTAGAAAACTTTCCCGCAGACGGGAGTGCGCCATGGCAGCAACTGCATGAATCTATCCTGTGACTTTCCAGCTTACTTGGTTGAAAAATGAGACACAACATTTTGGAGTTGGGAGATGACTGAAAAGTTCCAATTCTTTCTGATACTAAATTCTGGATACAGACAGCAACCCAAGGAGATGTCTGGATCTACAAACCCAACTGTTTATTTACCTTGGCAGCTACGCCGCAGCTAGTGCTCAATGGCAGAGAGCAGTTTCTTTCCCAACAATACACCAAATGCACTTCTTGCTGATTAAGCTGCATGGGTGAGAATAATTCCACTGTGCTTGACTAGAAGAATGAGCGGCACCTTTGGGAAGATTATTCATAAGTTAAGCTGTAGCTCAGCAGGGCTTTCCCCCTCCCCCCCCAAACTCCACTTTATCAAGAGTACTGGGCAGCAATTAAAGACAGCATCAACAGCTGCTCCCACACCATTGAGAAGCCACCATCCTGCTGGGGCTCTGAAACAGGGCCCTGGGATTGCAATTAACACACTGCTAACAGCTCTCTTCCAAGATCAACAAGCTGTGACTGCACTCAGAAAAAGACACTGACCAGGTTAATTTTCAGTCATAAAGATAAGTTACAGCAAACCAAAACAATAGTGTACTTGGAAAATAATTACTTGGGAATCTCTTTTTAAGGACAAGGAAATCACCTTTGCCTTCCTGAGTCCCCACTGGTAGTTTGCTAATGTTTAGTAGTGGTGACAGTACTAAGGAACTAACACAATAAAACTCCAAAAGTCCTTACACCTGTTAGGGTATACCTGACACAATGAGAAGAGGTTCAGATAGTAACTAATCCATGATTCATTCTTTTCTTGAGGCAAAGTTGCCTTATTCTGCATATGTCATAGTAAAACATAATGTGCACCCACTGATCAATACCTTATTTAAGCCTCCCACTCCCAATTTTAATAGGGATCAGTCAATTGGATGTTTAGTTCCAGTGAACACCTTGAGCACAGGAGATCAGGGCATAACAACCGTAATGCAGCCCACAAACAAGAGCCTTTCCGTGCAGTGATTTCCCAGGAGCTTTCAAACATCTCTTTTGTCAAGCCCTCTGTGTCTGGAAGCACAGACACACTCAAGCTCCTGGAAATTAATGTAAGCAGTGTATAGAATCGAGCTCAGCATTAGGATTCAGGCACCTCTAGCTACCTGCAAATGTAGAGAGAGTTCAGGATTACAACCACATAATTGGGGAGTTGGGGGAGCCAGCCCAACGTTTGACTTTTCCTTTGGTTCAGATTTCCCTGCATATAGAAAGAGTGGGTGGATAAGGCAAGACATATAGTATTTATATATCAGCTGATGTCACATCTGACTGCAATTCTAGATTTACTATTACAACTCTTCCTTCATCTAGGCAATAACTACCTGCCTGCTAAAAGGCATCAGATTCTTTTATTGTTAAAATGAAACCGGACCTGGTACCCTGGGGCAACTGATTTCAATCTCCAAGTTCATATGGGTTTTCTTGCTGACAAGACTGGTTTGAAGGAGAGCCAAAATGCCGGCAGCAGTTGCCCTTGCTGAGAAGAACCTTGAAAGGAGCTCCGATGACTGTTAATAGAGTATGCACACACACACAGAGTTTTCTACAATAGACCAGCAGATTATAACTGGTTCCCCCAACACTGCACATGGGATTGAACAGAGGAGGATACAGGAGACAGTTTGTGTCCTGTGGTGAAGACAAGAAAGCTTAAGTCTGCAGGAAGTCAAGGTGTCTCCTAAGTGTCACCCTGCACTGCCAACCAGTTGTCCCTCAAGCAGAGGAAACACTGACTGCAAACACCAGATTTTCATGTGGTCTGAGGGCTCTCACACAAAAGCAGTAGCATTTGAGCGTTTTGCTGGTGTACATCTCATTGTCTGAAGAGTCTTTTGAATATCTGGCCTGATGCTTTCAGGACAGAAAACATGAAGAATAGCTACCGGTTCTAAAGTGACTATAAAAGTGGAAAATGTGTTATTCAAGAATTAAGAATTTAAGAGCAACAAAGTTGGTGAGGGGTTTGGAACACAAGTCCTATGAGGAAAGACTGAAGGAGCTGGGGTTGCTCAGCCTGGAGAAGAGGAGACTCAGGGGTGACCTTATCACTCTCTACAACTACCTGGAGGGAGGTTGTAGACAGGCGGATGATGGTCACTTCTCCCAGGCACCCAGTACCAGAACAAGAGGACACAGTCTCAGGCTGCGCCAGGGGAGGTTCAGGTTGGATGTTAGGAAGAAGTTCTATACAGAAAGAGTGATTGCCCATTGGAATGGGCTGCCCGGGGAGGTGGTGGAGTCGCCGTCATTGAAGGTGTTCAGAAGGAGACTTGATGGGGTGCTGGGTGCCATGGGTTAGCTGTTTGGGTGGGTTGGATTGGTTGATGGGTTGGACACGATGATCGTGAAGGTCTCTTCCAACCTGGTTTGGTTTATTCTAATAAAGGTTTATTCTAATTCTAGGGAGTTTCAGAAGGGTGTGAGTGCATGTTGGTTTCCACACACTTGTGCTATAATGCTGTGTGGTGCACTATAACAGCACAAGCACCTCACTCTGCTGCACAGAGAGGGCAAGATTATAAATTTTCCAGACAAAATATGTGAGCCTGGAGGAGCATCTCACTTAGCTTGTCTCCTCTGCTTCCCCTGCTTTCAATGGAACTGTGTTCTCCATGGCTCTCTGCAGTTTTCATAAAGAAGCCACAGACCATGCTTACCTTAAATCAGGCTTATTTCTGAGCTCTGGTTTCTCTTAAAGGAGGACTGCAATGATTAATTCTTTTCCTTGCTATTGAGGTGTTGCACTTGCAGCACTTTCTAGGCAGATGTTTGACACGGTGGGTTTGTCCATGCTAGGCAGTTGCTCTGAATAATTGCACAAAACCGTTCCAGTTTTTCTGGACCTGCTGCATTTTTTTCTACATTTTACAAACACTTCAGAAAGGCAAAAAAAATAAAAGGGAAAAGCAAAGCAATGACAGCTACTGAAACCCTTAGGCTGCTGGGCAGCTCAAGGAGCTCCTGGCCCATGGTGCCTGCCAGAGGACCATATGTCTCTGTATGGTTGTCTCTGTCCACTCTAAACCATTTCACTCAATATCCCCTCTTCCTGAGACAGCACTTACAGCTGCAGCTCCCTTGGTCACCCAGATCAGTGCTTAAGCTGAAGGTGATGTCAACCATTTTGACTCCAAGATGAAACACCCTTATGAAAACTGAAGCTGAGCTGACTCCATTGGTTTCCATTCACAAGTGGGGCCACACTGGTGCACATGTGCATGTGCAGACTAGCTCTCTACTAGGCAGAAGGTCTCTGCCCAAACTAGCAGTTGGAGGCAGGGCGGCCAGCAGATTGCACAGTGTTTGTGTCTCTCCCTGGCCCAGAACCAGCTCTGCAGCCCACAGCAGTGTCAAAGCACAGAGCATGGGCAGTGAAAGGCTGAGCTCTGTACCCAAGCACCCATGAAGGCAGGGAAAGCCTACAAGGGCAATGTCACCATTGGGAATGGAACCAGCATTAGATGAGTTTCTGATTCTGGCTTTTCCTCTGTGAGCCAAAAGCAGCAATTGTCTTCCTGGCCAAACAGTCTCAAGAGCTCTCCAGCGACGTATTGAGAGTTACTATTCCCCAGCCAGCTTACTGGACAGAAATCTTCATCCAAAGGTAGTCGCATACTCTCTGGCAGTTAAGAATACTCCTTGGAAGTCTCCATACCCACTTCCAGAGCTCAGTTAAAGAGCATTTTTTTTCCCCTCTAAAATAGAGTATTATTTTTTATATTGAAGCCCTTGAATGGAAAAAAAAATGATGTAAAAGAGGGTAACAGAGCAAAAGGGAGATCACCCTTTCCTTCAATTTACCTTATCTGGAGAAAAATGTTCTGTGTAATTGTTCCACAGATATGGCTTTTGGTTCTTGATTTTAGCTTGTACCTTACTATACTTAGTTTCCCCAGAGTTATTAAACCACTGCAAAATGGATGTCTGCACATAACAGACATAGACCATAGGTCACTTCAGAGTATTAGTTTATTCTGGTATTTCCTAGCCAAGATGTGGTGGCACCATCCCTCAGCAAACTTCTGGCCAGGCATTTTCCTGATCCCTCCAGCAAGCAAAAATTTTAATGTCCACAGTTTAAGACAGCTCCCAAAGGCTTTAGTTTCTTCAGCAATCTTAGAAGGACAACTGTAGCTCTTGTGCCTATTCTTACTAGAAGTCATGCATCTTTTCACACTATTGTTCTATAAACAAGACCCAAAAAAAGAGTAATTTGTTAGGATTCAGAGATTTAGCACGGTCTGTGCCAGCCCACCACAGAGTTCTCTCCCTGGTAACCACATTTTTATAACTCATCCAGAACTCACATCCTCTGGAATATCTGCCCAACAAGTCAATGCAAACCTGGGATTTAGTTCTAGCTCAGGAGCTTCACCTTTCACTACAAGTGAGGACCTGGGAAGTGGAAAAAAGCTGCTAAATACTGTGAGATTCTGCCAGAAATGAGAGTTCCTGTTACTAATGTATTTTGGACCTGTGTATATGTAAATAGTCTGTTAATGTATAGCAACAGATGGCTCTTAACTCAGCAACAGCATAAATGCAGCAAGTTTTATTAGATCTGATCTGAGGTGGTTGATAAAGCCATTTGTTTATGAATTTATGTTTCAAATGATCATCCACAGTGCCCAGAGCAATTGTCTGGGTGCTCTTTCATTACAGTTTGTAAACTCCAAATAAAAATAGGAGGCCAGCCCATCGTCCTTTGGAGCTTTGCCTGTGCAACAGCAGGGTTCTGGTCGCATCACTAAGTATTCAAAACAAAGCAAAACGAATCAAAACAGTAAATTTTCACAGCTATGAACTTGTAGTTGTGCTCATCCGTACATGAAGATGACAGAGTCTGCACATGGTTTTACTACTGCTCTTCACTTAACTGAGGGTGAAACGACAAGTAGGCAACTATGGTGATGCACTACAGACATACACTTTGGAGTAGCCTCACACTGTTACATCCACCTTCCTCTCAACTACATTAAGATCATGTCAAATAAGTCTCAGTTTTATATGTGCAGGCAACCCTAGATGCCCTTACTTTATTTATTTCTCTCTCAGAGCAGGATCTTAAATAAGTAGTAGATTTGTAATAGAATATTTTAAAAGAGGTGGAAGAGCACAAGCCCTACGAGGAGAGGCTGAGGGAGCTGGGATTGTTTAGCCTGGAGAAGAGGAGGCTCAGGGGAGACCTTATTGCTCTCTACAACTACCTGAAGGGAGGTTGTAGCCAGGTGGGGGTTGGTCTCTTCTCCCAGGCAACCAGCACCAGAACAAGAGGACACAGTCTCAAACTGCACCAGGGAAGGTTTAGGCTCAAGGCGAGGAGAAAGTTCTTCCCAGAGAGAGTTGTTAGCCATTGGAATGTGCTGCCCAGGGAGGTAGTGGAATCACCATCCCTGGAGGTGGTGTTCAAAAAGGGATTGGACATGGCACTTGAAGTCATGGTTTAGCAGTCATGGGGTGTTGGGTGACAGGTTGGACTTGATGATCTTTGAGGTGTTTTCCAACCTTGTTGATTCCATGATAAGAGCATCAGTGGGTGTCAAGGTTTCTTTTCCATTGCAATCTGAAACTATGTGGAATTGATTTACAATTCTGATCTGCAGAATAGTATAGAATTAACCAGGTTGGAAAAGACCTTCAAGATCATTGAGTCCAACCTATCACCCAACACTATCTAATCAACTAAACCATGGCACCAAGTGCCCCATCCAGTCTCCTCCTAAACATCTCTAGTGATGGTGACTCCACCACCTCCCTGTGCAGCCCATTCCAAAGGCAAATCACTCTTTCTATGAAGAACTTCTAACATCCAGCCTAAACCTCCCCTGGTGCAGCTTGAGACTGTGTCCTCTTCTTCTGGTGCTGGTTGCCTGGGAGAAGAGAGCACCCCCTACCTGGCTACAACCTCCCTTTAGGTAGTTGTATAGAGCAATAAGGTCTCCTCCAAGCCTCCTCTGTAAATTCATCCCTCATTTATCTCATCACTTGCTGTGTTTGAGAGTCATGCCAGAGCACAGCCTCCTGTGTTGTGACACACTGGCCCCACATGCACAGTCATTCTTTCCACTAAGAGTTGTCACTACCACACACACTCAGACACTGCCCCAGGGCACAGCATAGCTATCTTACTTCTAACAGATGGAGCCAGAGCAGACACAGAGCAACTTGTGAACCCCCCAATACAAACCGATAAAAACAAAACCCACAACAGTAGGTGGAGCAAAAGGATGGAGAACTAGTCTAGACTGAATTGATATTAAGATGTTAATGTATAAGCTTCTCAGAAGACAAAACCAGCGCTAAAATACAACTACAGCATGGGCTGATTTGCAGAAAGTGCCTTCCTTCCTTACTGTGTGCAAGCTCTTAATCAAAGTGCTACTATGAGTGTATACGTGCAGACAGCAGAGGCACCCAGCTCACAAACACCATTACTGAAGCCACCACATGCTGTTTGCTAGACAGGACTTTGCATGTGCTGAAGACAGTTGTGCAAACAAATGAGGGCATCAAGTCACTGCAGCTGGAGGGGACACAGTCACAGCAGCCTCAGACTGAGAAGTTCAGCTCTTTAGTTTTGCTGGCGTCTCAAGCAGGTTTGGCAACACTGTTCTCCTTCCTCTGTCCATGGCATTGTGGGTGCCTGAGCAGCCCAGCAAAGCTCCTTCCCAGACTTTGTGCAAGAGTACTCCAAGCTACCAGCTTGCTCACTATTTATTAGTCTAGCATGACTCAAATTTTGAAATAAATAAATAAAAATTCAGAGACCACAGTACTCCAAAAGCTCCTTTGGCCCTTTCCTTTCAGTGGCCATCAAGAGGAATGTCAGCCAAGGGTATTGGTCATCCCATCACCTTTCAAATAGTTTCTATTTCAAAAGTAATGTCCTTAATCCTGTTTTAAGGTTTTCTTTCATCTAAAATTCCACTTAATGAAGACATGCAGAAAGAAAAGAGAAACATGCACTTTCCAATGTAGGAAGGAACCAAAGCAAGACATCCTCATTTTCCTCTGAAGAGATTGTAGCATTTGTATGTGATCAGCTGATGGAGGAAACTCTGTTCAAGCAAATTCACCTCTTTCTTTACATATCTCTCAGCATCTGCTTAAAATTTGCTCATTCCAAACATACAGGATAGACTACTTGGTTGACAAATCATATGTACTTAAATTTTGGTCATAGTATCAAGTGGTGCTCCCTAACTTGATATTTACAAAGAAGTTTTCTTTTGGAATACCTTCACTTTAAAGGAGAAAAACAAGACAAGGAAACAAAATAATCCCTCTTGTTAGGACATTCCAAGAGTCCTAACCCTTAGTGCTGTAAATAAACTCTTGTTCTTCACACACTTTTAAGATCAAGTCACAGCTTCCTCCTTTCCAACCTGGTTAATTCTATTCTATTCTATTTATCTACTGCCCTACCCTTAGTCCACCTCTCTGAAGACTGTCCTTCAGAGCTGAGGACACATCACAGAGCCATCTCTCCACCATTTCATCCTTGCAGCTTTCATAAGCAGCACCAGAACTACTGTGTGCACCACTCCATGCCCTGCTCCTTCAGTGCTCTGTCCTTGGTGCAGTGACATTGACAGCTGTATTTCAGATGCCAATGGGGATGGATGTCCTCTTACAGCAAGACAAATTGGAAGTGGCATGCAGAGGATGATTGACACCACATGTAAGTTCTTATTCTGTCAAAGCTTTACAATGTTGTTAGTTGTCAAACCCAACCACCCTGCCGTTGCTTTGCCACAATCCTACATGATGCCCAATGTCTACCACGCTTTTCATCTGCTTGCAACAGTGTTCACAAATTCCTTTCTCAGGGTTGTACAGATATCTTCCACATAGCCTAAAGCCATGCAGTCTTGTGAAAGCACATTTGCTTTGTTCAGGATGATGCAAAAATATTTTTGCTTGCTAGATTTGTAAGAGAGGAAGTTCTCTTAAATTGTGAGAATAGTGTGGCCAGCAGGAACAGGGAAATCATTCTGCCCCTGTACTCAGCACTGGTTAGGCCACACTTGGAGTACTGTGTCCAGTTCTGGGCCCCCCCAGTTTAAGAAGGATGTTGAGTTGCTGGAATGTGTCCAGAGGAGGGCAACAAAGCTGGTGAGGGGTTTGGAGCACAAGCCCTATGAGAGGCTGAGGGAGCTGGGGTTGCCTAGCCTGGAGAAGAGGAGGCTCAGAGGAGACCTTATTGCTGTCTACAACTACCTGAAGGGAAGTTTTAGCCAGGCAGGGGTTGCTCTTTTATCGCAGGCAACCTGTGACAGAACAAGAGGACACAATATCAAGCTGTGCCAGGGGAGCTTTAGGCTGGATGTTGGAAAGAAGTTCTTCATAGAAAGAGTGATTTGCCCTTGGAATGGTCTGCCCAGGGAGTTGGTGAAAACACCATCACTAAAGGTGTTTAGGAAGAGACTGGATGGGGTGCTTGGTGCCATGGTTTAGTTGATTAGATAGTGTTGAATGATAGGTTGGACTCAATGATTTCAAAGGTCTTTTCCAACCTGGTTAATCCTATTCTATTATATATTAATCTAGGGCAAAAACTGCTCGTGCACTACCAAACTCTGCATTCAACAGGCAAGACCAAGGGAGAGGATTTAAAGAACAGTAAAACAAACAAATTCAGATTTGGAATTCTCACTTTGCAATGTTCAGCAAATCCATCTCAAAGTTTAGCCAATATAGGAACTGCCAGACCAGCTCAGCTGGCAATGGCAACAGCCCTGTGTCTTGCTACCCACACAGCCCAGTTTTGGTGACACACAGAAGGACGCCTCACAGTACATACACAATCACTTCTCCATGACTGGAAAGAAAGAAAAATATTAAAACAAACTACTTTTTTTTTCTTTTAAATAAAAATAAATTGGGAAAAAGCAATTAAAAAAAAAATAAATCCCTCTCATCAGTTAATGAAAGTTTTACTTCTCCCCTGGAGCAGGAAAATTTACATCCTTCCACAACCCTAAATGTTTTATTAGAAGGAGGCTCCCTCTCCTTTTTTGGTTACTTTTTAATGTAACAAATTACCAAATTTGAACACTTGGATTATTCAAAGGAGCATTGCAGAGATAAGGATTAAAGCATATTTGTAATCCTCTGGCTTTCAGGAAAAGTGTTATTTATGATCTTACAAGGTTTGTTTCATGTGCATTGGCTCCTGCCTCACAGCTGAGTACAACACACTGGTGAACCCAGCAAGGCAAATCCAAAGGCTGTTTCCAACAGGAAATATCTCAAAGCCAGAAACAGTCAGGTACCCAAATCATTGATGATCTGGCTACAATTTAGTGTGCTAAGATAGATTGCCATAAAAGGATACAACACACAAACTAACAAAGGCAGAAATAACACCTGTACTGATCAATGAGCACTTCCCGGATCGTTCATTTTTGTACCGTGTTGTCAGAATACTCTTTCAACAGTTTCATGCCAGAGACTTAAAATAGTCAGAGAGTTCTCTAGCTCAAAACTCTGAATGTGGTTCTTAACTCACATCTGAGAATCTGTTCAGACATTAAAATGCAGAACAAAAGACAACAACAAAAAAACTTCATAGCCTCACTAGAAAAATCAGTATGCTAAGTACAGTAATATAAGAACAAAGGTAGTTCCACAGAGATCTGGTTCCTTCCTTGGACTACCTGTATGTTTACAGTTTCCATCATGCCCATTGTGCTGGGATGCACCTCCCTGTCCTCACTGCAGGTTCCTTTTCAAGGGTTTGATCGGTGTTGAATTTCTCAGTGTTTTTCCAGCCATTGCTTTGTACTGCAGAGCAAAACTTTCTTCAGGGAAGGGAGAAAGATATTTCTCTACCAAAATAAATGAAAGAGGGTAGGCCTTAAAGCTGTGCACTTGAAAGCTCAGTACTTTTTCTTCCATATTACAATTTCAAAAGCTGCTCCACACCATATTTGAACCCACGGTAACCCAATCAATTTCACATTTGTTTAGTTATGAGTTTTAAATAGAAGGAACTCAAGATAAAATAAGTCCAATAGGACCACCGCTCCCTCTCTTCTGTGTTATTTTCTGTTAGTTACAAAGACACCCTAGCTTTCCATCAAAGTACTTTCTTTTTGTCAAAAGAAAGCATTGAACTTTAGCTTCAAGAAAAATCAGTCACCATTAGACTTCTGTAACCCTTTTATTCACTCCCAGACTTCATAGGAAGCTGCAAATACTATGGATCTCAACTAGGAAAAAGGGAAGTCAAATATCAAGGCAATGTAACTGTCAGACCTCGATTCCAGCTCCCTGCAAAGGTCAGTGGAGGGATTCAGAGTCAAGGGGAGTCAGCTGAATCCTTAACTTGTCCCCAGGTCTGCAAAATTGGAAACAGAGTGTTTTGTACTCCAACTGCCCTTTGCTCATGGTTTTTCCTATAAAATACAGTTTAAACTGGGGTAGAAGAGATAGAAAAGAGCCTTGGAGGGACAATCAATAATAGAGATTATATTGAGTTTTCTGTGCTGGAATCAAAATGCATATCTAGCAGGCTATTACTCAGAGGTGACTCTCTCTTGTATGCCAACATTAACTGAACCATGCCCATTCCATGCTTGCTGCGCAGTAAATGTTATGTAAACACCACAGATGTCTTCATGTGTGGATTAGGAGGATTGCACAAGTTTAAGGTGCTGTGTTGCTTAGTTTGGGAGGACTCGACAGCATGGAGGGCAAGCCACACGTGGTAGTGCCTTGCCAGATCTGCTAAACTGTGAGTAATAGAGTGATATCGTGGGGTTGCAGCATTTATCCACACCCCATTCACCACTGCACCCATCTAGCTTCTAGCGTGGCAGCAAAGAAAAACAAACACACCTGGGACATCACAGTATGCAGGCTGAAGGAGTGTGCTCTGCCTGATGGGGCAATTCCTGAAGAATCAGAGAGTACTTAGCAGATATTTCAAACTTGAGTAGAAATTTCTGCCTTTGGAGGAATCGATCAGTTGAGACACCTTAGCAGGCAAACCAGCTCAGGTGAGTGTGAACAGTTCAAACTGTCCACATTTCTCTCTGCAGAAAGGCCAGGCTGGACTGCTGCTGGGTCCAGTTAGTTCCCCTGCCTCTCCATCCACTACCATTCACAGGGTACAGACAAAGCTGGGGGTTTCCTTTCGCTGGGTCACCGAAACACTGTGTTGTAAAGGTTCACATATACTCTTCCTGTTTTTTAATTATACTAATTCTTTTAAGAGGGATCAGAACAAAAATAAAATGAATGCAGAAGTCTTATCACTAGCAAAAGATTTCATCAGAAAAACATGTACAAGTCAGGGCAGGAACTACACCTTGCTTTGTGTTTGGAACGCAGCTTTTGCCTTCTCGGTGTTACCACAGAGCAAATACTTAGTTATTCAGTAAAAGAGGAAAAAAGAGTGACGTTCTGTGGTTGCATAATCAGGACTCTAGAAGCTTGGAGATGCTTGAATTCACACATTTTTTAATTTTAATAAGCCTGAGTGAAAGAATTCAGCCCACCACAACTTAAATGCTGAAAGAGTCCAGCACAGAGCCACAAAAATGATTAAGGGAGTGGAACATCTTCCTTATGAAGAGAGGGACTGAGGGAGCTGGGGCTCTTTAACTTGGAGGAGACTAAGGGGTGACCTCATTAATGTTTATAACTATGTGAAGGTAAAGATGCCAAGAGTATGGAGTCAGGCTCTGCTCGGCAATGCCTAATGACACAACAAGGGGCAACGTGTGGAAGCTGAGGTATAGGAAGTTCCACATAAACATGAGGAAAAATTTATTCACTGTGAGGATAACAGAACATTGGAACAGGTTGTGCAGGAGGGTTGTGGAGTCTCCCTCTCTGGAGATATTCAAAACCCACCTGGATGTGTTCCTGTGTGATCTGGTACAGGTGATCCTGCTGTGGCAGGGGGGGTTGGACTGGATGATCTTTCGAGGTCCCTTCCAGCCCCTAACATTCTGAGATTCTGTGATTTTGTCCCATTGGGATCTCACTGCTGAGCACACATAGCAGGCAGCACTTGTGGAACCATTTCTGGGATGCTCCAAGCCTTATTTACCACCTGTCATAAAAAAAACCTCCAAAATATTGGCAAAACAGACTTCAAATAATTTATCTGTACCACAGCTAGACAAGACAAGCTTCTTTTTGGGTCTTTGGAGTTTTTTGTTTTTCTGGGGTCCTTGAGTATTTTGTTTTGTGGCTTTGTTGGGTTTTTTCCCCTATATACCCAGAATACCAAGAAACCAGTTAAAATGCTCAGAGATTTGCTACTTCTGGATTTTCTGCTGGAAACAGCCAAAATCTAATTTACTTAAAAGTGCATTCAGTATTTTTATGGCCTGTAATATATCCAAGGAGTAATTCCCCAGACTTCACCCAGAGCTCAATTTCCAATTGAGAAGTCAGGATCTCAAATGAGGCAGTCAGAAACATGTATTTCTGGGGTTAAAAAGAAAAAAACTGAAGGGCAGACACTTGGTATGAGAAATTCATTCCAGTAGTTCAACCTGCCAAAATTTCAAGCCATGAAATTTTTGGCCAGGAGTTGTTTCCAAACCTCTACACAGTGTCATCAGAAACAGCAGATTAACTGGGCCAAGAATTATGATGTCTTGCAAACTTGTCTTCCTAAGAGACAAACCAGGTAGCACAAATTTATCTATTAATAAAAGTTGTGATTTATCACTTGCACCAATCTGACACTAAAGACTGTGGAACTTTACCAGTAATATTTCGCACTACATCTACTTGGCAGGCTCTAGTGGGTGATGACTAGGCTGGGCATAAAAGAAGTCAAAATTAAACCTAACATTAAATAGTATCAATTATTTGGTACCACCATCCTAGCTAAAAATTGCAAAGGCATCAACAACAGCTGTGCAGCCTTCTCCACAGGACTTTTCTGTACCTGAAGAGATGACTGAGTTTACCCATTTCAGGATCAGATTAGGTTGTACTAGTCAATGACACAACCCTTAGGACTTCTTCACCCCATGTGGCTGCAAGACTATGAACAGTATCACAGTATCACTTAGGTTGGAAAGGACCTCGAGGATCATTGAGTCCAACCTATCAACACAGACCCCATGACTAGACCATGGCACCAAGTGCCACGTCCAATCTCCCCTTGAACGCCTCCAGGGTCACTGAAGAACATTATCCAGATGATTTTCATGATACCCAGAACCATGCAAAACATAATCAAAGTTTTCATCTAGCTGCTTCAGCAGTGACAGCAGACAACAGGATTCAGTCAAAGTTTTATTTTTCATGACCTATAACTCCTAAGATCCTAAGATCTTTAGCTGCAGCTCCTCTAGGCTAACAGGACCTGCCTTTCTAGCAAGAACATATTCTCTCAAATTCTTCTGATTGAGAACTGAATACCAGTCAAACATACATCTATACGTGGCCCACATCAGCTTTAAGGACTTATATTATTCCTGTAGGTGTTATACACATGATGCATTAAAATACCTCTGTATGAGGATGATGGAGATGAAGAAGGAGAAAGGGCAAGAGGAAGAGCTATTCCTATCAACAGCTCCATTCAGTGACCTCACAGCAGCAGCTAGTTCAGAGTGGATCCCAAGGAACACAATTTTAGCACTTAACCTAGATACCTAAAGGACCAGACATGAATAGCCCCAAGTGCAAGCCAAATGCCCCAGGTTACCCAGCTTGTGTGGGGCAGGGCAGGAAACCAAAGCCCAATTTCCTCACACTCCCAATTAGCATCCTCCTTGCTGGATGAGCCTTCCCTCACCAAGCTGTTTGAAGGGAATACTTTTACTTGCTGAGTAGGGGTGGACTTCAAGAACCACATTCATTGCAGTGTTTTCTTCCCCACTCAGTGAGCAATGCTGCCCTGAATTAAAGCAAAACTTTGCTGCAGTATTTGAGCAGAAAAATAACCACCTTCTTCAGCAGGGGTCAGGAGAGATGTTAAGAGCTCTCTCTTCATTTTCTACTGAAACTTTTTTTCTTGACCTTTTGTTTGTTTGTTTTCCCCTCCTCTTTTTCCCCACTGTAGCTGTGAGCATCCTTCCTTGGGTTTTAGGAGAGGGAGAAAATGGTGATGTTTTGTGCTTTCTAAAACAAAACCCCATGAGAATTACAGCAGATGCAGTTGCACTACGATGTATCGCATCAGTCAGAAACAAAGAATACACCAAGATTCCTTTTCTTAATATTTTCAGAAAAAATAATCAGGACCTGCAGAAGCCTCACTTGCAGTACCTGTCAGAGGTTGAAAGCAGACATTGTTCAATCATTCCTTGTCTCTTCAAGCAGCCAGCCCAACCCAAGAGGTGATGAACACTTAGAGATTCCAGTTACTGCAGTGTAGGTAGAATCAGGCTCCCTCTTCCCAAGACTTGGCCAATTCTCTTTGCTCCCACTAGCAATTACCTTTGATATTTTTTTTCCTGTCTGTGCATTTTCCCCTGGATCCTGACAGGTGAGCTACAGGAAATAACACCTGCAAGGAAGGAAAATCCCAAATAGCTCATTCTCATATGCCAGCCCAGGATCTTTCCTTTCTTGGCCTGATGGATAGCTTCAGGTTAAATTTCCAGTCAAACACAACAGAATAAAACTCAACTTCCCCCCCCCACCCCCCCGCCGCTGTCCTCCCTTTGTGGGAATTTTAACAATTTGCTGGTAAATCCAACTCTAAAGAGTTGTCATGATGACTAACCACTAACAGACATGTAGTCACAGCTGCTCAGATACTTATTTCTTGTCTAAACCCAACTCCGAATATCTTAAGCACCTTAATAGAAGTAGAATAATAAATACAGTCCAAATATAGGCAGCAATCCAACACAACCATCACAGCTCTCTCTTAAAACCCCCATCTTTCAACAGAGCTCACTGCAATAGCTCTTACTATTGTATAAGAAGAATGTAACAGAAAAGCAGACTAGGAGAGCCTGGAAGAGTTTCCATATTTGCTGCTTTCACCTAGTTCATTATTTTTTTTAAAGCTGAGCCCGTTCAGGTTTGTGGCAGATTCTTTCCCCGTACAAAGAAACAACCTCCTCCTGCTCTAACAGACTCACCAGAGATAAATCAAACATTTATGAGTCTGCTGAACAGGATGGGGGAGAAGAAACTTTACTGATGATCTGGGCTGAGGTTTTCATCTCACTTTGGAGAGAAGAATCCCAACCCTGGCTGTATTACTCGAGTCGGGACATACTGTCCAAGGTGAAACAGAGCCTAGCCAATGTGCTCCCTGTGAGCAAAAGGCCTTGGAGCCAAGTACTCACCCATGTAACATCCAGTATGGGCACCTGGGCTTCCTATTCCCAAGGAATAGGTTTAATTGGCAAAGTGACTGCTTCACTAATGACAACCCCAAGCACCAAAAATAAATCTTGGTTATGCATTCTAAGGATCCCATAAATTACCCACAGGGAAGTGAAAACAAAGAGAGTATCATTTTTAAGCTACATTTTGGGGTTTCTTTAGGCTTTTTCTGCATACTTAGGTTTATTTTAATTATTTTTTTTTCTTCCACTACAAAAAAATATATAAACTCTCTTAAAGTTTTGAATTCAAAAGAACCACATCATTACAACTTTACCAAGATGAAAATCTGCAAACATCAATCTCCTAGTGAAAATCAAACAAGCTGACAGGCTATTGATTTTATCTCATATGGCACCAAGTTTATTTTGCTTAGGTTGAGTTTTCAAAGAGTGAACTCAACAGAAAGTAAATCATTTTATCTCAATAGCCACATATATGCAGCAATTCGAGTGCTGTATTGCTGCTTTGGTTTTTCCCCTCGCAAGGGTATGGATTATCAAGATGCAAAGCAGCACTTTGTTAACACTCACAAACTTTGTGGGGAAAACAAAGGCTTTTAAGTACCAGTAAACAGAGAGAGAGAGAGATCTAGCAAAATGTATCAGTTCTGACTTCTAAAGGAAGTTAGGCATGAACAAAAAACAAACCATTAAACCAAACCAACAAAAAAATGGCACACACAAAAAAGAAGCCCCCACACCAAAAAGAATAAAGGGTCTTCTAGAGTCTTCCAACTCTTCAGCTGGCTTTGAAAGACAAAACCTTTCATTCTTGACCTGGCCTCTGCCAGAAAGACTGGCTCTTTTCTCTCAGACACACACTGAAGGTAAATCCTGCTGTTGCAGTTCATCAAATAAGTTTCTGTCTCATCTAACCTATAATTGAGGTTGTAACAGATGGCTTTGCATTTTGCAAGACCAAAGTTTGTGCAACAGCAGCAGCCTTATTTAAAGGGAAAGGTTTGCTAGAGGACCTAGGAGTTTGTGGAGGATGAAAAAAGATTTCTCACTTTGAAAGAAGGCTCAATACAGCATTTAAAAGCTCATGTGCTTGTGTCTTCTCCATTCTTGTTAGTGCTTTTAGAGGAAATAATAAAACATCCACACATTGCTGGTGATTAAGGACTTCCATCTTCTACAGTAATCCTGTCAACATCTCTCCAATGCCACAGGCTTTATTGTACTGAGATCAGGTGGAAGATCAGGTGAGAGGGCTGTGCAAGCACTCAAGGCGAGTGCTGCTCTGCTACTCTCAAAATTTAACCAGCAGAAGCAGTGTTTTGTGAGTGATGCTCCTGGCTTCTCATGCAGATTTTTTTTGTGAAGGACCTCAAAAGCGTGAGCAGACTACTTGGAGGCAAGACAACGCAAGGGCTTAGCAAAAGGGCCTGCAGCAACACTCACTCTGGTACAAAACCCATCTTTGGGTCACAGAGCTCCTTCAAACCAATGACAACCTGTGCTTTCCAGAAAGATCTCAGCTGTCAGTAGGCACAAGCCCAACTGCACTGGGATCACACCCAATGATTTGTCTGGGGACAGCTTCCTGAACCAGTTACTTGCCAAGGTTTAGTTTGTTTGGTAACAGGGATGGGGAAGAGTCCCTTATGGCCCTAAGAGAGGTTATTTCAGTGCTGCACCTGGGCACGTCTCAGAGCAGCTCTTCTGTATCTCTCACCCAGAGCGTTTCTCCCTGTTTTACATATCTCCCTCCTCTTAAGCCTGTTAAGTGAGTCCAGCCCCCCAGGCAGAAGGGTGGTACCTTCCAACTTTCTGGCTTGCCATGGTCTGTTTATCAGATCTAATGAAGACATTTATGGGTTGATGGTCTGACAGATGCTCAATTTTCTGACTGGATGAGGAAGTCAAACTGTTATATAAGAAGCCAATAAGTACCATTCATTCCTAAAGCAATAAAACACTGCCACATTTCCAAGTTAATTGGCACTACTGAGCTAGTTTTCTGGGGGTGTATTTAATCAAATTTAATCTTTAGTTAGGGGCTCCTGTAGTACCCCGCACTATAGTATCTGAGGATCTAGAACAGTAATGACTGCTGTTACAATGCACCGTTTTCTGTATCCAGGGTCAAAATCTATTGCTAGCACAGCAAAACTTTCTTGGAGACATTTACACCTTTCACCATTTGCATACGTGGTGGGGGTTAACACAGAGGTTTGCCAACAAGTTAAAGTTCAGAAGGTTGTTCCTCTCCTTTACCTAGAACACTTTGGCATTCTTAAAAATTCTGAGAACATTGAAGATTTCCTCACAAAACAAAAGAACAAAACAACCAATCATCATTCCCAGCACTAGCTGCCCTAGATGTTTACTAAAGGCACAACTTTGCCATCCACCACACATTAAATTCAGGAGTGTTTTGTGCTAAAGCACTGAGGCTTGATGGGGCACGTTTTATGGGTTCATTACAGTGTGCCTCTGGAGTATGGCAAGGCATGAGACTAAAGGCTACATCCCATTGGCTGCCTGAGTCATTTATTAATGGCCCTATTAAACACTCCCTCGAGCTTTCGATTGCAGTTATCCAGCTCTCCTTTAAATTAAATTATATTTTTTTTTTCCCCTTTTGACTTATGCTCCCACAGCTGAAGAGTATCCTTAGGGAGTCATAGCAAGACACTCAGGTCTGGTATCTGAAAAGCCCTAAGCATGCTACCTTGGCGAGGAAGTGTCACAACTCCACTGTGGGGCTGGAAGCCTCCTGCCGTCTGCTCTTTTGCCTCCAACCCCAGTGTGCACCAGCCACAAGAGGGGGACAGAGGCTCACCCTACCTTATGTAAATATAGCATGTGGGTGAGACAAGGGACAGCTAAGGCCACCCTGCTCCTTCCAGAGCACCAAAATCCTCCTTTTCTTTTGCTGAGCATCAGCATTCACACTCCCATGAACAGCAGGACTAAAGTGCTATTATTAATTGCTTTATGTGAGGGTATGGGAAATCCAGTTGCATGAACCAGTGATGCTGCGAGACACACAGACAACAAGCCATACAAACTCCATCATGTTGACTGTCAAGGGCTACCACCATCCCCTCCAGAAGATTTCCATCCTCTCTGCCACTGGATTAATTGCATTCAACAGACAAGAACTAATAGCAGTACTGAGCTTTGTGCTACCTCAGGAGATAAACCACCACTACTCGGAAGTGACAGAGTAAAGGGAAAACTCATATCCCCATAATCACTCCCTTGTCATTTACCCTGTTGCTGCTGTATTAGGAAACGTCAAGCTGCATCTTTAAGAGTGGACCTGTTTCTGCAGCAAAAGCACAGAAAGCTGGCAGTTGAGAAAGCAGAAGGGATGACAATTTTTGGCAGCAGTTTCAGCTGTCTTGTTGGGTTTTTCAGATTAATCAGCCCCTTTAGAACACTGAACAGATCATGAGGACAATCCCTCAATCCAAGATCTTTTGCAGTGGGGGGAGGGGGGAAAGAAAAAAAAGAGTTATAAACTGGGACAGCAGCATAACAGAGGCAGCTTTCTGAAAGGGACTCAGTCTTGGCTCTGAGAAAAGTCCTTATCAAGACAGTGTCTAAAGCCAATGGCATGTCTGCACCGTCATCTCTGCATCTGCTCACACATGGTGTGGGTTTTTTCAATGTGAATTTCCATGAAGTCACGAATAGAAAAGAAGATTCTCTTCATGCCCCCTACTCCCATCATTTCAAGCTTTGTTAAATACAACTTGTTTCTGTCAGATGCCAAAAATACTGGCTATTTTCTTTCAAGGAAACATCTCCCTTCCTCAATATCTAATACTAACGTGCATATGCTCAACACATTTTTTGTTTTTCTTTTGAATGTTCAGTTTTAGAGACAAATAATCAAGAACCTTCTGTTCTCTTAAAGAATCAGCCAGCAAAAGTGAATTTCCAGAATCTTGGTTTTCCCTCATGAATTCTGAATTCAAGATAACTACATGCTTAACCTCCCTTCACAAGAGAGATAAAAAAATCCAGTTGGTGTTAGGAGTTACCTTCCCCCTTCATGTTTTTACTTCTTCAGCACTACTACTGCTGTTTAAACAGATTTCAGCTTTCTTCTCTCCTCAAAAGGCATCTGCACTCCGGATAAAGAGCATGCGTTGGCCTTAGTCCTTCTGTTGTACAAGTAGCCCTTTGCACATGGACCAGTATCTACCAAAGTCAGTGGATGTTAAGGGCTGTCTGCTCTAATCCATATGCAGAACAAGGTCTACATTTGATGGTAAAACAATAGAAAATAGCATTTTAAATTAATCACTTAAGCTATAAGATCATGGAACCAATATTGTCTTATTGCCTCTGTTGGCAAGAAGAATTCCGTCATGTAAGAGCAGAGTTTGAGTTTATTATATCACTTTAACCACTTAATAACCTGGTTTAGCTCTTTATAGCACTTCTTAGCACTGGCCCACAGTGTTTGAAATTCAGGCAAATATATATATATATATATATAATAAGCCACTTGGCCAAGGAGTTTCACCCTTCCTCCATTACACAACAAACTAATAATTAGCTGTTATGCAAGTTTCTGCTCACCATGAAGGATGCCCTGATTTCGGTTTGCCTAAGACAGCGAGCATACAGGAGCCAAAACCAAAATGATATTAATACATTGTGCTCCTGGCTTGATCACCATTGCCTTCAACAAGGGTTTTGTACCACCTGTGAAGCTTTTGCACACCCAAAGGTAATACTTTGCTTTGCCCCTGCATCCCTCTGTGGCTTTCAGTTCCACCTCACACCAACTGAGGGCTGTAACCTTCAGAGCAGAGACAGGCAGGTCTGAGTCATGACAACTCCAGCAGCCCTGCCTGCACCCTGGCCCACATGGCTGCTCATGACTTTACAGGAACAAGGGCACTCAGCCTAACCCCCAGCCATTCTTGAACCACACTATCATGCCACCTCTAGAGCCTATTACCCCCCGGAAATTACTCCCTTAACACCGCTGTATATTCAGGGTCTTTCACTGGAACAAGGGGTTTATTCTCAGTAGGAATGAGCACAACTGACTTAAGGGCCAGCCCAGAGAACCAGAACTACCAAACTGCCTTATGCTGTCAGGCTCACACAATGCGACTATAACTTCATGTCTCCAACCAGTTCCATCCAAATGTGTCTTCAGGTGAGCAGCCCAGTCCCAGCACACTAGCTCACCAGCAGCAGGCTAAGCCATAGAGATACTACTCCTATACTAGCACAATTCTGCCATTTCTGTCAAATCAGCATGACCTTGGCCTGCACGCAGCTAGCCCATGGTGGTTGAGGCTTAGCTCCTGCTTTTTCCTGATGACCAGGATGTCACGATGTCCAGCCACCCACCTACCTGCAATCTCTGATGAGCTGTGGCCATCACTAAGGAGCCAAGGTGGGTGAAATAGCACATGCCAGGTTAAAAAAAAAAAACCCACATTACTGGGAAGATGTTCTTATCACAAGCAGTTTTTACAGCAATAGCCCTGAGAAATCCCATCAGAGAAGAAGAGATGACTCAGTCTCCTACAGACACTTTACACATCCAGACATTCTTGCATATGAGAATCTACTGCATATAAAAAATGACCTCTGACTTTTTGTGCCTCTCCTCTGTGCTGTCATAAACAAGAATATCATTTCAAGAGATGCTGTCAACTTATATTTAGCC
This sequence comes from Melanerpes formicivorus, assembly GCF_026170545.1. Classification (NCBI taxonomy): domain Eukaryota; kingdom Metazoa; phylum Chordata; class Aves; order Piciformes; family Picidae; genus Melanerpes; species Melanerpes formicivorus. The sequence continues at coordinate 8,171,000 of NW_027142371.1, read as the reverse complement.
CAGTTTTCTGTTTTGTTTAAAAATAAAAGTCTTCTCTAGAGCGCAAGATGAAGAGGATTAAGAAAACAATTCCTTAAAACAAAGCAAAAAATAAATTGTGTTGCTGCCTTTCAAACCCTTACCCTGTAGCACTGAAAACTTGGAATTGTCCACAAATGAATATGAGACTGACATGATATTTATTATCCAAGCTTAAAATAGCACAGAACAAACAGAATACAAATCGTGGCAAGTAAAAATTAATTTAGAAATTCAGTTTAATAATCTAACCGTTTAGAGGCAATGTGTGGTTTATATTGGCAGTGGCCTTTTAATCTTCCAAATCATATAATTAAGAAAACTTAATTAGTAAAAGCAGTGTTTGAATATTAGAGCTGTGAAAATATCTCAGGGAAAAAAAAAAAATAAAATGGCAAGTATTGGCTTGAACTTTATTTTTAAGCCTCGGTTCTGTGTCTGCATGCACTTCTATTAATATAAATAAAAGGCAGGAATAAAGAAATGGCAGAAGCATTCAGGAAATTGTGAAGAAGGAATATTCTCAAAAAGCAAAATTGCAACTGCCTGCACAAGAGCCCAAGGCACAGCCCAGCAATGAGAAACAGCAGCGCAGAGTGTCCCGTTTCTCCATGAAATCTCCTCGCTGCAGCCAGGCCAGCAAGGTAAATGGATGATTCCTTGAGTGAGCACAGGCCTCCCCTCTTCTCTCTTCCCACCATCCATCACAAAAAAACACCCATGCAAACTACTCAGCCATGGAAAGAAACAAAATAAAATGAAGACAGCTGCCTGATTAAGGCAAGTTGCACGCATGTCTGTTTGGAGAGAGCCCTAACTTGTTTCATACACCCAAAGGAGAACACACGCACACACACACAAAAGGCTTCTGGCAAGTTTCAATTTTAGAAACCCAAGTTAGCTTCAGACCTGTATTTGAGTTAAAAGGCACCAACGCACCGTCATGTCTCTTCTCACAAGATGCAAGTCTTCAGAGCAAGGACTTTTATCTCCAGCCCAGCCCAGCCAGCTTTTAAAAGTACAAAACCTATTAAACTCACATTTCCTTTCACAGCCGGATAGTCAAGGAGGATCTATACAACAGGAAAACTCCAAAGACTTTCTGCGTGCAAATGATACCAGGTACTGAAATAATGACATCCACAGGCAACATTCATAGTTTCATAGTTTCATTCAGGGTTGGAAGGGACCACAAGGATCATCTAGTTCCAACCACCTTGCCATGGGCAGGGACACCCCACACTAGATCAGGCTGGACAGAGCCTCATCCAGCCTGCTCTTAAACACCCCCAGGGACGGGGCCTCGACCACCTCCCTGGACAACACATTCCAGGGTCTCACCACTCTCATGGTGAAGAACCTCCTCCTCACATCTAGCCTGAATCTCCCCACCTCCAGCTTCATTCCATTCCCCCTAGTCCTATCACTACCTGAGATCCTGAGAAGTCCTTCCCCAGCCTTCCTGTAGGCCCCCCTTCAGATTCACACTACCCTTGCAGCTTTAGACAGAAAAGGAAAACAAAGCAAAGCAAAAATCATATTGCTGTTAAGTGACAAAATATTCTGATCTGTAAAATCCTATTTCTGTCCCTCAGACAGCCAAAAGTCTGGTTCACTTACAACTGGGACACTCTAATATTGCAGAAAAGTTAGTTTGCAGCAGACCATGTTAAACAGAGGGCTTGACTACATTTAAAACTGCTTTTGCAATATTTGCTCAAGAGAGCTTTTATTGTTGCTGTTCTGCTTTGGGACATGCACAGTATTTTTCTAAAGAGATGATTTATCATTGCCTGCAAAAAAAGAAAGGGTTTTTCAAATTATTCTTAAATTGATTTGATTGCTTTGTTTCTGGGGGACAATTCAGTAATTTCAATTTGCTTTACAGACAATTTCCAGTAGAGGAATGAAGTTACCCAAAGCAGATCCAAATTTTGCCCAACAAACCCCAGGAAATTCAAGTGTTTCAAGTCTCTCTTCTGTCCTTCAAGCCATGTCCTACTTAATTTACACAGAAAAAGGGCCCTCAAGACCCCTATGTTATCTAGGGCTTCACCCTGCATCTATCCCGAACTTTGGAAGGAAATCAGCAGCAACTGCAGTAAAATGGGATGTAGTGGGCAATGTGTCTTTTAAAAATAAAGACAGAAGAGGCCTGTTTTTTGTTCTTTTAAAAACAAGGAGAGGTCATTCCAGAGACAGACGTCTTCTAATGTAAGTCATATCACTGGGTTATTAATTGTAGCAAAAAATTAAGAGTGACTGCTAGGTAGCATTAGATGTGTTTTGTGTGCAAGTCGTGGCATTTTGAGGTCTCCAACAGGAGCAGGATGTCAGTGAATTGGTGGTTAAACTAGCACAGAGAAGCCTCTGCCCCTCACTCAGCCCCCATATCCCTTCACAACATGGGCACGTGTCAGCGTTTTCCCATATATCTTAAAACCCTCCTGCATAAGGAGCTCATGGACAGCAGTTATTCTATATGTCAAATAAGCTCTTTTCCTTTTTTCCTTCACTTTTCTGAAGAGTGTGGTGGTGCTTGACATATTAAAGGTTTTAATCTCTCATAATTGGAAAAGGTTTTCAAAGAAAACAGAAGTGAACAAATAGCACCTCACCATCTTGAATGTGTATAAACCCAAGCAGATGTTACCAAGTTAATCCATGTAAGCCACTCCATTCTGCAGTCAGAAAGCAGGGCAAAGTTGTTCGCTTCTCAGACAGACCCTGCTCTGTCTACGCAGACATCTGTGCTAAAAGTGTATCCTGGGCATTTAACCTTTTTCTCTTTTCACAAGTGCACCACCTTTTACAAAACAAATGGAATAAAAAATATCTAGGTATATTTAGTCTTTCCACAGATGCAGAATGGCCCCCTATTAGCTGAATATGAACATCAGACATATGCAGAAATCTAGTAAGATTTAGTTGTGGATTTACTCTCTCAGGTGCAAAACTATCAGCGTGCCAGGGAACGCCACAGAAAGGAGAAACAAAGATCTGGTCCTTACTCATACCTGCCAGAGGACTCAAGGAAAGAGGCTGACCAACCAAGAAAATTAACATTTGTTTTTGGCAGGGATCTATGCAAAGCAACAGGGTTTTAATTTATGGCTCTTTTCATCAAAACGATAACAGCTGTCATCTACCATGTGAGTGCAGTAATTACTGAATCTCCTATATGGAAAATGAATACCTGATGTTTAATTTACACAATAATATCTCAATCTGCAGTCCCAGAGCCAGCCAGTGACATTCCCACGGAAGAACTGACACACCCCCCACCTCTAAATTCCTGCAATTTTACAGCCAGTTCCCCCCAAAACCTCAATAGTTGGTGTTCCTTCCAATAAAAAGCAAGAATCTGTGATAATACTTCTGACCCTAAAGTTTCAAGATCCAGCCTGATTTACCCCATTATTCCACAAACTACTTGAAATAAACCAAATTTTGTTAAGTGTCCTGTCTCACCTAAAACTTTAACTTATGATTCCTAATCTTATCTGCCACACACAGAGATATTTTTGGGTACCATTTGCCATTGCCACACCAGCACAAGAAAATAAACAGGAAGCCACAGACTCAAGATTCAGAAATCTTTGTGCTTTGTTTTATACCAAAACATTTAGTGCACGTTTAGCAAGCAAATTTTAACTGATCTGAAAACAGGGCTAGGTTATAGAACTTTCTCCAAAAGTTGAGGAAAGTATGGGTTTGGGTTTTTTTCTGTAAAAAAAAAAAAAACCCAATCATTTCTGATCCTATTTCTTAATAGAAACTGAATTGGATTTTGAAAGCTAAGCAGCCTGATGAAACAACACAATGCTTTTGCTTACTAATAGAACAGTCTAGCTAGTGTCATTGTGGGGATGAAATTAATTAAAAAAAGGTATTTCCATCAAAACCCATGTAATTGCACAGCAGAGATCAGTTTAAAAGTATATGTTTCCTGATCATTCAAACAAGTGAATTAAAATTACATGTTTTGCAAAACTGCTTGTACCAGCCTGGGCTGTGTTATGAGGCAGGGGGCCAAGGGCTGTGCGCTTCCAACCACTGAAAAGTACCAGTAATTCCTGTATAACATCACACCTTGGAGAGCTAAGTGGTTTCAGTGGATTGTGTTGTTTTTTCATCAGTTGAAGAGGATGTGGAAAATAACTTTGGATTAGATAAATCGCTTGGAAACCTATTTCAATCAATCATTTCCCCTTTTCTAGCCATGCCCTGAAGATGTTTTGCCTACAACAGGTTTGCATTCAAATGAGTAGGCACAGTATTGCTTTTGCATACACCACCGTGCAGCAGCATGCTTCAGTTTGACAAGAGGTGCCTGCTACTCCAAACTGCTTTCCTCCTGAAAACCTCATGTAGCTGTTTCCAATTTTCAAGTTTGATTAATTGTCAAAATAGAAGCAGGAAGGTGGGACCCTAAATGGTCTTCTTGTGATAAAATCAAATAAGTTTCATGTCAGGCAGGAGATACATAAGACATGCATAACTTAGCCAAATATTTTAAAGGCAAGTGCTTAAATGCTATAATTCCAATGCTTCCTCAGACAGCTCTTCACTGTCTTGATTAACATACAACTTAGGTTTTCAGAAAAGCAAAGGAACTGGGGCATTCATACCCTTCAGAAATCAAATGCAGGCTGGATGTACAGAAACAGCCGGAAGTCATCCCAAGGGAGATGTTTGAAACAGAGATGACCAGAAACAGGTTTTCTATTTGTAAAATAAAGTCAAGTTTGAGTGACAGTGAGTGAGAGACAAACAGTGTGATTCTTTTCTGTATCAGCATAATTCAAGATTTCACTTCACTCTTCTCTCTGTTAAATGGGTTATGCTTCATCAATGGGTGGGTTTCTGGAGAAGTTGACAAGGAACTGCAAAACAAATTTCTTGAGTATATTTCATTTCAAAGGAAGATACTTCTGTAGAAGAAGAGCTTGCAATCTGCAACATCAAAATTAAACTGACAGGCTTACTTGGAACAAGGAGAGATTTTGCAGTAAGTGAAGTTACAACCTCTTAAAATTACTTATTCTAACTCATGGTGCAAGAGTGCTTACAGCAGTTATTAAATATATAGAGACCATAAAATCAAAAGAACAGAGCTGGAAGGGATCTCAAGCAATCTTGCAACTATTCCCCTTCTCAGTACAGACTGATTTTAGTCCAAGTTTTTCCTCAGATGAAACTCACAATCTATTACAAATAGTCTTTTACTCCTCAAAGTATTTTTCTGATATCTAGCTTTGTATTCTTGAAGCTGCTTCTTGTAGGTGAATGGGTACAGAGAACAAATTCATTCCTTCTTTTTGAAAGCATGTAACACCTTCCTGGTCTCATGTGCAAGCAAACCAATCCCAAGTTCAGGGGTTTTGCAGATTATTTTTCCCAAATTTCTTATCTTCTTTCCTTCCTCTCTAGACACTCTTTATCTGGTCCATATCTTTACCAAAAGCCAGCACCTAAACCTAGACAGAGCTTTTGTACTACTGCTTTACTGGTACCAAGAAGAATAGGAGAGTACCTCTGGTCTTTTCTGCATAGTTTAGTCCATTGATAATGTTTAAGTTTTTATTTTGCAAACAGCATAGTGCCAATTCACTCCCAGCAGGTGCAGGTACAGCCACTGCATCCATTTCTCAAAACACAGAGAGGTTTTCCTGCTGTGATACTCTAAGATTTGTACTACAGAGAACCTTGTCTCCAATAAAAAAAAAAACCACGAGCTAAAACCATGAATGGATGATGAATATCTTTAATAATAAACATAAAAGTGTGCATTTGGATGGTTTCCATGTGTTCAGTAGAGATGTAGTTAAGGGTGTTCATTTTAAATATAGCACATAATTAGTATTTTGTTCCTTCTTACCTGCTAGTTCCTCACTTTTAACTTGAGTGAAACACATGGTTAGAGTGCTAAGCCATCAGCTACTGCTAGTTGATTTAAATTTGCACTTGGGTCTCAGAACAAACAGTGATATATGTGGAATATTAGAATAAACCTTTATTAGAATAAACCAAACCAGGTTGGAAGAGACCTTCAAGATCATCGTGTCCAACCCATCAACCAATCCAACCCACCCAAACAGCTAACCCATGGCACCAAGTACCCCATCAAGTCTCCTCCTGAACACCTTCAATGACCATGACTCCACCACCTCCCTGGGCAGCCCATTCCAATGGGCAATCACTCTTTCTGTATAGAACTTCTTCCTAACATCCAACCTGAACCTCCCCTGGCACAGCCTGAGACTGTGTCCTCTTGTTCTGGTTAATTTTCAACGTGACAAACAATGTCTTTGCTATTACAAAATAATGATTTAAGCAACTGAAGTAATTTTTAGATCTCCATTCATGTGCAAATTTCCCTTTGAAAGCACACCTTAAATACCAGCCATCCTTCAGTTTGGAGACTCAAGGAGCTATTTCATCAGCAAATGGTTTTGTTGGGAGCACCACTGAATAACTGCAGAGCCTTCGTGATGCTGCAATATTCGTGTCTTGGCACGCAATTTACTGTCACATCTACGCTGTCTTTGGGATGGACATCAACAGCAGAACATTTGTCCTTTCTACCACTATGGTCAACATTGTCAATTTTTTCTTGTTCATTCAAGATGTAAAATTAAGAAGACAGATGGTAAAGAGTGCAGAGAAGATAGAACACATTTATCAGCTGCATGAGGATTTATATGCTCCACTTACTGACTACTTTGAAACCCAAGATGAATAGTGCCCTGTGGACTGCTGCACTGTCCATGCTCTGCATCAACAAAGCCTAGAGTTGACTTTAAACGAGGGGGGGAAAAAATTACTTAAGAGATCACATAAACATTAACATCAAGCAACAAGTGTTTTAATCATAATTGCTCCCTCACTTCTCCAAAACAGGAATTTTCATCAGTGCAGATTCCTGAAGTTTAAAAAACAAAAATGGCACAGCCCTGCTTTGACACCTGTCCTCCCACACTACCAATCACAGTACAGCACACAAGGGACATTCCCATGTCCTATTGCCAAATCCACCGCTGCCAACTTATCTACAAGCAAAACTATTTCAAAATAAAACCCGGCGTGTGACAGGTTGGTTCATTTGCTTAGGAAATGTCAATTTTCCCATTTGACATATAGCTGAGGAATGATCCCGCTTGCAAAGCAAAGGCAATTGCTCAACTGAGCAGGCACTGTGGCAATTTTTTGCATAATTAGCAGAATACATTTAGTCTTAACCTTCTTCTGATGAATTCAGTCACACCTGTTTATGCGAAATCAATTAAGAGACCTTAATCTTCTTAGACAGTTTCCAGCACTCCGTCCGCAGGTTCAGGCCTGTTTCTCGTATTGCGAAGTTTAAGTTATATTAAAAAAGAAACAATTATCCTATAAACATGAAGACTGAAATTATGCCTTAATAATTAAAGTCAGTTACACTTCTAGTCTGCAGCCTTTTGGTGGCCAGACACATATCAAACAGCGCTGTCCATTTGGACTCTAGCGAGCCAAAGGCTGAGCGGAATAACCCCAAAGCAAGGTCAGCGGGAACATGTTCTATGTGCCCGCCCCGTGAAGGCATGAGCCAGAGCACACATTCCTGTGCCTGGATCTGCTGAAGACTTGTGGAGTGACGTAAGGGTAAAGTCTGGTAATGGGGTCATCCAAGGAAAGGGAGCCCAGCCTGCCTCCCCACAGCATCTGAAATTCCCCTTCTCAAAGAAGAATTTTGAGGAAAGGACTTAATTTCACCTTACTTCAAGGCTCTGAAATAGATACTGCCAGCAAATAAGATAAATCATACTTCAGTAGTGCCTGTATTTCTTCACTGTGAACAGACCCTCCACAAGAAGCTTGGGCTGATGAAAACAGCTGGATGTGAGGAGGAGGTTCTTCACCATGAGAGTGGTGAAACCCTGGAATGGGTTTTCCAGGGAGGTGGTTGAGGCCTCGTCCCTGGAGGTGTTTAAGACCAGGCTGGATGAGGCTCTGTCCAGCCTGATCTAGTGTGGGGTGTCCCTGCCCATGGCAGGGGGGTTGGAACTAGATGATCCTTGTGGTGCCTTCCAACCCTGACTGATACTATGATACTTTAAATGCAAAATTCCTGATTTGGAGAACTGAGGGCGCAACTATGATTAAAACACTTCTTGCTTGAGGTTAATGTTTATGTGACCTCTTAAGTAATTTTACTTTTCCCCCTTGTTTAAAGTTAACTCTAGGCTTTGTTGATGCAGAGCATGGACAAAGCAGCAGTACACAGAGCACTATTCATCTTGGGTTTCAAAGTAGTCATCTACAGCTTGATGAGACAAATCCCACCGTTGGTGGGGTTGTACAAACACCACCAACATCTGCTTAAGGAATAAGATGTACAAATTCTGCTCACCTGTGAAGCCAGATGCTAAAAGTGAAGCTAAAAAAAGGATAGTGTTGCTAGTCTTATTGGGCATAGTTTGTGGTTTATAGCATGAAGAGTCCTGGCTGTGGTTTATGCCAAAAGAGAATTTAAATCTCACATCTGTGTTTGTTTCTTGGATCTACTATGCTGGCAAGTGAGTCATGCTGAGAAATATCAAATTACTCTTCATAATATATCTAATTTTATAATAAGTGTTACATTAGTGTCCAGAAGTAGTTTAGACTGAAGTATCATCTTAGGACAGTCACAAAACTATCTAGTGAGACGTACACGCAAGTACCTGCAGTATCTTGAAAGATTTGGGAGCTAAACCTCTGTTTAACCTAAGAGCTGCATGAGACTGAATTGAGGTGAAATAAAACCCATTAGAATTGGTGGCTTTAACTGAGGAAGCCCACCATTTAATTTGTTGTACATGACAACTGAGCCACTCCACTAGGCCTCCTTGGAAGCCAAGACCCTGCTCAGTGTAAATCAAGACTCTCTCTTGCAGTAGCATCATGTTACCTTTCAGCCATCTTCTTTACACTGGTTTTAGAAGGTGAATGAAAGAAAGGGAGAAGAGCAGGAAAAAAAAGAAAAATAGAAAGGGAAAACCCATTTCCCTCCCCCCCACAACCTCTAGAAAGGGAAAATACCATGTAGTAGCTAAAATCTTTGTATGATCAACTTCTGTTTTATAAACTTTGGGTTCCATTCTAATTGTTAAGGAGACACATAATGGCTGGCTTTAACATAATTTTCTTTGGACTATCTCCCCAAAGCCACAGTTAATGTAAATACCAGTGTCTTCTTGGTAATTTCCTTTCATCAGTAAATGCTGGAGTGCAATGATCCAACCACAAATCACAAAGCAAATAAACTCGCAGCGCTGTTCAAGCTACATTGTTATTACGCAGTTTGGGTACAAGAGAATTGATAAGGGAATAGGTTTGTGAGCAGAATTCTTTCACTGCTTGGAAGAGGTTCACTGCATGAAAAAGGAGCAACTGTCATATCCTTCCAAGCCATGGAGACAGCAGCTTCCAGGGGCACTTACACGTAAACTAGCTTAAAGGGATAAAAGCAAAGTCAAGTCTCAAGAACCCAAGAGAAAGCCAGCGGAGATATGGGATCAGACACCAAACTAGTCCTTCTTCTCTGTTTACAAATGTGAAGAGATTTACTCTCACTCAGGCATTTTCTTCAGCTGCTTTTGAAGGGCCTCTAGTGATGGAAGACAGCACGAGAGAGCTACCAGCCTCCCTGTCTGTCTCCTAGGATAAGTGCTAGGAGACCGATAGTGGAGGAAGACTGACCTCTAAGCATGCACAAGTCTCTATCCTCCTAGTTTTGCTACCACTATGCATCTTGGGGTTAGCATTCGCTTGCTGGTACAACAAATACAGGTATTTTAATGCCTGATTTTCACTTTATAACTGGATATATGGTTGACAGCCAAGAATGCACATCTCCAGTCAAACAAAAGACTGAACATCCAAATAACTGAAGTAGATTTCAATCTCCCATCAGCCAAGATTTCTCTTTGCCAAATCATCACTTCTCTGCCAAACACTCAGTCACAGGCAGAGAGAGGGATACCACTAAAATATGCAGCAGTGGAAGGCGCTTTCCAAGGGAAACATGAAAATCTTTGCCTGAAATACAACTGGCACACACAGAGCAAAACAAAATCTGACTCCATGGCCAGACTGCCATACTTGGTGTAACAGAACTATTCATTGCAATATGCACCAAGGACACATTTCCACCACAGTGTTGCCTTCATAAAACTGCAGCCCATATCACTCTGACCAAGATCAGAAGTCCTTGGATTTAACTTCACGTTTATAAAGAGAACATTCCCATTCCTGTTCTTCCATGCTGCTCAATTAGTCTCCTAACAGTGGCTGCAAAAACCAACACTTATGGGCAGGGCAGAGCTGTCATTCTCCCAACAGGGCCTCAGGAGTCTGTTCCCATGCGGGAAAAGTTGTCACTAATAGCTGTGAGGGAGAAGCTGGTGGGATAATGAAATCAATCCCTGTGCCTTTCTGGGCAACCTAAGTAGCATCCTTCCATATATGAGCATCTTTAGTTCAGAATCCACCTCTCTTCAGGGTAAGCATGCAAAACAGGCATGACACCTTGTTTTCAATTATAAGGCTACATGCCAGAAAGAGAAATAATTTGCTTGTGGCCCTTGGAACATAAGAAAATGGGGTGTGCAACTGAACTAGTCTGCAGTTTTCTGCCAAGATACTTTCTAGACTCTCTAGCATTGATTTATGCATGGGTTAACTTATTCTGCTGGTAGAAAGGAAATTCGCTTTTCATAACCCAAAGTGCAGAGTTAGGTTAGCTAGTCACAACCAGCTCAGGTATCTCTCCACTGCATTACAATCTACAATGTAGACATTCATTACATCTTCTCATGTCAGAGATTAGCACCTAATTCCTTTGCCACATTTCCCTGCAAGAACTTCACACTACCAGAGCTTTGCTCATCTCTACAACCAATGGTTTTGCAAGGCCCAGACTACTTTGCAAGGGTTGCAAAACATGTTTGAACTTGTACGTTTTTCCAGTCACAAAGGGCTGCTCAGCCCCTCCCCCAGTCCCACAGTATGTTGGCACTAGGGCTGAAAAAAATTGCCAGCAAAAAAACTCCTCAAATCCCCACACCACCTTAAAAATCAACAGCATCTCAAAAATTGATCAGATACACATGGATGCAGAACATGAATCTATCATCCTTACGTTCGCTTTCTCCTATCACTTTTCCTCTAGGATATTTCTGTATTTTAGCTCTGGCTCTAATTTCTATGCTGGGTTTTCATTAATGCTCCAGGTGTAAAAGCCCCACATCGCATTCCATCTTGTTCTTACCATGTAGCTTGAAGTGTCTATAGATGATTTGCAAAGGCTTGCAACCTCACTGCAGTACATTTCTCAACATTAAGCTCCTCCAGCTCCCTGTTGATCCAAATCACTCAATGTTATTACCCTCCTTTGTATTGCCTGACTCCCTGACCCTGGAGTTTATGGTTAGTCCAACCTCCGTATTGCCATCAGAAGACACTTCTCAGCTAATATTAGATTGAAGCCTCAGATTCAAGCCTTTTAGAGCTACAGATGAAGAGAAGAGCTACAGATAGAAGAGAAACCCCTAAGAAATCCTGAAGGGTGAAACTGGGGATACTCAGGACACAGGCGCGACAAGCTCGCTCCCCAAAATGACGGATCCTGCCAAAAGTGTCAGTCGCCCAATTTTCTGTTCTTACCAAAGCTATAGGGCTTCCTTCACACCCTCTAATTGCTCAGACCTTACTTAAGGAACGTGGTTCAAACAAACAAACATTCAAAAAAAAAAAAAAAGTTACAACAACGTAGCATGATCTTGACATACAAGATGTCAGAACCATTATAAACCCCTTTATGCCAGAATGATGTCTTTTGTGCTTAGAGGCATGCTTGCTATTCATAGATCTACTGCTCAGCTGTTCCAGTTTTTAGTTCTGCATAAATGCCCACTCATTATGTCCAGAGGGTTTTGCCTGTAGCTTTGTGTTTGTAGCCTTGAGGCAAATGTCTTGATGGCTTAGGGAACTCGTAGCGAATGACCAAATAACATCGGATTTTCCACAGCAACGAAGCCATTATGGGACAGCATTTCTATGTAACAGCACCCTTCAGTGTGCAATCATTATAACTAAGGATTTAACTAGGCTCTGGGGACATTAAAAAAAAATCACTTTGAAGCCAAAAATCCACAGTGAAATCTTAGGCATTAGATTTCTGAAATGCTTCTCAGAACTGCTTTACTCAGATAGCTTTGTCTGTTACAGTAAAACCAAGCAAAGGAGAAGGAGATTTATGCACATCTTAAGAATGAAGCCAAGTATTCAGAGCTGTGCATGCAGGGCTGGCACTGCAGTGTGCATTTGTTGCACACACGGTGTTTTGCAGTTAGGTATGAAGCCACCATAAGCATGCACAGCAGTCCTAGTTAACAGGAATATTTTTAAGCACAGAATTTTAGCTGTGGCTAAAATCTGTAAGTATGCTGGCTCACAATTTGGAGGGAAATCTGTCATTAGGCTGTAGGACATTACAATGAGCTTTTGTAATCTTCCTAGGCCAAGGGAATCCAGAGCCTGACACATGGACTCACTAACTGACTAAAGCAGTGACCTAGTGGGCTCCTGCTGAATTAGAGACCTGTTCAGGCCAGGTTTACAGTAAAGAAAGAATAAAAGTTTGTGATGAAAAGAATCACAGATATAGTGCAAGCACTGGCTGAAAACATTTGTGCAAGTGTTGTGAGTTGACTTTGGACTGTAGCTGGTCACCCATCCAGTTGTTCTCTCACTGCCTCAAAAGGGGTGAAATAAGATGAAAAATTTCATGGGACAATATAGAAACAAACAAACAAATACAGGGGAATCCATTACCAATTACTGTCAGGAGCAAAACAGGCTTGATTTAGAGAAAGTTAACTCAATGCATTTCAATTCATGTAGATTTAGATGACGAGAAACAAAGGCAAAACACCATCTCACTCCCCACATATTCCCAGGTACAACTTCATTCCTTCATTTCCAGCTCCTTCACCTCCCACCCACTGCCCTGAGAAGCAGAAAGGTTTTGAGAACAGGGGTTCCTACCTGTAGTGTGTTTCTCTTCATGCTCTTCCCCAGCTTGAACCTGAGTTCTCTCTGCCTCACAGAAGATGACTGCTCCAGCACCTCCTCAAAGATGGCAGGGCTGCTTCTCACAATTATCCCTCACACCTGGGCAGAATTTTATGCTTTCTTACACCTGTTTTCATGGTGATACTCCCAGGGATACTGACAGGTTCAGCTGTAGATGATGTGGGGCTAATGACAAACCAGCACAGGCCAGTTCCTCACCTCTCCTAACAAAAGCCTCTGCAGCTCCTGCACAAGTGTCTGGTGTAAACAGCTCATACAAGAAGTGAAATACAGACTTTTGGAAACCGTAAAGAAAGCCTGGTTTTTTCCAGTGATAGAATTTCTCAAACCAGAAGGGAAATTCCAACCAAAAACTATCAAAACTTCCCCTAGCTCTGCTCTGCAAGGGCCAGGCTTGTGTAGGTGCAGTAACAAGAAACAGGACATGGGAAATGGCCTCAAGTTGCACTAGAGGAGGTTTAGTTTGGATATTACAAAAGATTTCTTCAGTGAATGGGTTGTCAAGCCCTGACACAGCCTGCCCCGGGAAGTGATGATGTGGTGCTCACGGACATGGTTTAGTGGTGGATTTGGAAGTGCTGTGTTAATGCTTGGACTTGGTGATCTTAAAGGTCTTTTTCAACCAAAACAACTCTAGGATTCTATATACGTGCAGACTTACAACAAGAGAGTTCACCCTCAGAATGCCCATCCTTCATACCAAGAGCTGGAAGAGGAGCTCATGCAGGAGTGGCTGTTTTGATGGGGAGGAGTGTGAGGAAATAATCATATGCAAAGCAATCTGTGCCAGGCAGCCTGCACCCCTCGTCCACAGACCCCATGCAGGGCTGTCATTAATGAGCTCCCTGTTGTGGCACATGAGAAACTCCATCAGTGCTTCAAGGAGAGGAGGCAGGACACCTGCCTGCTACACATATGGCTGCTTTCTCCCGACAAAGGAAAGGGATGAAATTCAGCTGAGGACAGAGCATGGAGTGGCATGGTTCAGAGAGCACAGTGCCCTAGTTCTACCATTATGGGGAGGGCAAGAGCTGCCTGCTGGCTGCTTCCTTCTGCCCCTGAACACAAATCAGCCCAAGAAAGCCAGCATTTTACTCAGCACACATCTCTGAAAATGAGAAGCTGTGCTTTAGTAAATCTGCAGAGATACTAAGTGTTGGATAAGGGCTGCATTGATGAGGCAGGAAGTTGAAACATAGATCAGAAATGCATGACTGCATGGAAAAATTGGAGGTGTACTGAGACAAACAACCTTCTTGTATAATAAGGTGATGTGGTCCAACACTGTAATGAGATGGAAAAGGGGCTCACAGCCACATCCCTCCCCAGTCTGTAACCCTTGCACACAAGGGCTATCATATTTTGACGTGACTCAGAACAGCTAACTCCAGAGCAGAGATTAATCTGACTGTGCATCTCGCCCCAGATACAGCATGATTTTTGCATCTCCAAGAAGGCTGGATTAATAGCAGCAGCCAGCAACATCACTGTCACAACAAGTTAGTGCTGCCAAGAGAAGTAGCAGGAAGAATAACCTCTATACTACAGAGGCTTACAAAATGGTTCAACCCAGCAGCATTGCTAGACAGTGTTTTAGCCCAGCAGTGACTCACCATAAATGCTCACATGCTCTGTGTGTGCTCCTGAAAGTCTCCCCTTGGCAAGTCCTGCAACAGCCCCACTGTGGCCAGGCTGCAGTCTGCACAGCCTGGAAGAGCTGTTGTGCATTTTACCCTCTGCTTCTGCCCTCCTCAGGGGTGCAATTTCCTACCTGCCTGGTGGCTCTAGATTTTAACCCTGATGGAAGAAAGAGGTTGAGCCTTGGGGTTTTTAGGTACGTATTTTTGAGAAGTGTGTACATTCTTTGACACCTTTCCCTTGTATCGTAAAGGTTAGCTAATACATGCCAGAAGGAATGCTCTCCTTTCCCAGCCATTTAAAAACAAACAGACCCAAAAAAAATTATAAAATTAAAAAATATCCAGAGGAACAACAACAAAAGAGTGAAAGAGGTTTAGTTCTTTCCATTATTTGCCCAGTTCAAGCTTCATAACATTTCAGGTTTCTTCCTCAGACACAAGAATCTTTTTCCTTCAAACTGATCTTTTGAATAAGCCAAGAATTACCTTTGTTGCCTACGAAGTACTTGGGACAGAGGCCTAAAGTTGCCTGCATATGATAGTCTTTCAAGCCTCAGAAGTAACTACAGCACACAAGAGTCAGCTAAAGAAATCTTTAGCAGCCAGACATCAAATCACCAGCTCCTGGAATCAGCGCACACCCAACAGCAGCACAGACTGGTTTGCTTGACTCCTTATTATAATGTGGCTCATTAAACTTCCAAAAGAGGATATTCCACAACATCCCAGCTCCAGTGCATCATGTAATAACCATTTCCACCTTTCTGAGTGGAAGGCGTGTTGCCACCCCTAAACACACACTGATCCATCCAGGTCATAGTTAGAGTTCAGAGAACTGCATGTAGGAACCGTGAGAAGAGTCAGCTTCTCTTGTGTCATCCCAGCAACAGCAGTACAACCACACAGCCCATCCTGGATCTGTGCAGGGACACAATGTAAAAGACAGGGATATTAATCCCAGGGAAGAAGGGAAGAATGACAGGAAGGAAAAAATGAAGACACAGTGTTGCAAGTTAAATGAGACCTCGAAATACATCTACGGAGCTATTTCTCCCTGTAATCCTCTCTTTCAATGTATCTATTTCCTTTTTCCCCTGTTACTGAGTTTGCATCCAGTACCAGGCAGGAGATTTCCCACTCCCGAGCTAGTAATTTTATGAAACTTACCTTGTAAGAGATGTGAAAATGGAAAGGGAGGAGGAAACATGATAAAAAATGTGAAAGTTAGGTTTTCAGCAAACACAAGCTCAGTTCCTTGTACAACCACTTCATATTGGCCATGCTGACAGTGTAAGTTTCCTGACCGTGGACCACAGAGTCAGCCCATTCACACCCCTCACAATTCTCCTACAGCAAGCACATATTTCCATATCTTCTTCATCTGCAATGTGTTTGGGTATTTCACTGTGATTTAATTCAGTATCAGTCAGGGGCCCTAAACACATGCCTGATACGACCACTGATACTTCAGATGTAGTTCATTGTAACAAGATGTAAATTCACATCCGCATGCAGAGCAAGTGCCTGCCAGTGCCCTTCCCTCTACACAGATGCATGCACCTATGTACACGGGCATACTCATGGATGTCACTGCCAAGTCCTGGGAAAGGCTGAAGACCACTGCAGGGAGTGGTTGAGTGAGAGATTAGTGAGGCAAACCCTGCTAAAACAAAGCCTCTCAGGAAATCCAATACCGCCTTTCATTCAAGCCTCTTCAACACCTACAAGTACAAGGCTGTGCTGGAAGCAGTTTGAATAGTTCAATTAAATCAGCTATTAAAAACATAGCCAGTTCCTTAAGCAGCAGCTGAAAATAACTTCCAGACAGTTCTGCTGCCCACCCTGGACACCCCACTACCAGACAGGGATCTAGGTATCTGCCCTACCACAGCCCAGGGACTTTGCATGCCCCCCAAGTTTAACACTTTTAGGGGACCAGATGACTGAATTTCTAAGCCCACATTATCATCCAGCCAGGAGGGATATTATTTTGCCTTCTGCCCTCCCCAAACTGGGAAATGTCTCTGTTCTTTTTTTATCAATGAAGCAGCTGTGGCTAACGAGGTCCATAGCTGTAGCTACACTCTGGGGTGTTTATCAGCCTTTCACAAGCATCAGCCAGCATTTCCTAGTGCATCACAGCAGGGACAATGTCCAAGCATTGCAATTTTCTGGATTTTTTTTCTCCTTCCCCTTATTCTTCCATTAAATAACTTGTGCAGGACTAGCCCCTGAGGGAAGCAGTAAGCCCAGTGCAGGAGGCACATGCAGCTCAGCAACAAGTCCTCAGCAGACTGAACCACACAGTGGCCTTTGTGTGAAATCCAGTCACTTGCAGCGAGCCAGCACAGGCCAAGGCAGGGAGTAAGGTGCATTTCTGGAGATCATAGGCCATTTACTGACCTCTGCATTAGCATCTGAGTCACCCTCTGTAATTAAGCAAAGTAAGAACGCCTTGGTTTTGTGACTCCACAAGCTTTGGCAACCCTCTCCACGCCACAGCCCTTCTTCAGGAAGAGGGTTTTCTCATATGTGATGCAGCCAACAGGTTTGGAGAAACAGCTCCTTCAAAAGGGATGTTTCCCCATCACTGGCCCAATATTAGCTCTCTGTTTATGGTCCTACCTCTGGGTTGTTGTTTTTGTCAAGTACACAACGACAGATTTCCAAATTACACAGTCACCCTTGAAATCCTTTCAAACCCAACTACTGACACTGTTATTTTGGAAACCACAGATTTCTGATAGCCCTTTTTTTGTAAAGCTCTTTCACCTATTTTCTTCTCTCTTTTATGGAAAAAAAAAAAAAATAGTTTCCTCAGTTTTCATCTTGTAAAACACATTATGTAAATTTATGGGGTTTATGTAAGATGATGGCCTATGGCCATATCACCCCTGGCCCCGGCTGTGATTTTGTTAGATCTCCCAGCCTGAGCAGGCTGGGGCCTGCTGGGTGCTGGCTGCAAGACCTCCAGAGCGAGCCAGGTGCTGAGAGCCAGGCGCTGGTTCCATAGGTGGCCCCGCTGCTGTGAGTCAGCACCCACAGGGTGCCCAAGCGCCAAGGCATAACCCAGGCCCCCATGTGCAGAAGCTTCAGATCAGCCCTGTGGCTGGCACCATCATGGCTCAGAGGGCAAAGAGCCTCAGAGGTGAAAACCTCTTGGTTTTCAGGAAAGTGACAAGGGCCACATCCTGACCAACCTGATAGTGGGGTTTTTGGGGGTGTGGGGGGCTATGTTTGGGAGGGATGTTTGTGTGTGTGTCTTATGTCAAGCTACATGAGAAAAATGAATGAAAAGGAACTCTCATAATTGATTTAACACGTTTCTCTCACCTTTTTAGCTAACACCCAACGACTCATTCCCATCTTTACCTTTCTGATGCAATTTACTGTACCATACCTTGCCAGGAAACATGAAACAACAGCAACAATAAAAAAGAGGGGGGGTTATGTTGCTTTTTAACACTACAACCACACAGGTCTAGATGAATACCAGGCAGAGATTAATTTTACTTCAAATGTTAACACAGATCACTGATTACCGAATCCTTCCCCTAGCTTAGCATTTTTTCTGGAGTGAAGCCCTGGAAAGGCTCTCTGCAGGGAAGTTAACAGGAGTGCCTCACAACAGCCTTACCAGGATCTTATCAACTTGTATCTTCCACCAGACAAAGCCACTAAGTACAGGCGTTTATCTGCCAGACAATGCAGAGATTTCCTACTATTGGAGCTAGAAAACAGTACTTGAGGCTCTATAGAGGAGACCCTACCGTTTACCTGGAAGCATGCATAATTTTTCTTCTCTTTTAACATCTTCACAACGACCTCATAGACATGTAGATGTGCTCCGTCTACAGCCACTGCACACCCTTACCAAACACCTGCAGCAGAGGAGGCAATGGTGCTGCCAAATTCCAGGGAAGTTCAGCCCAACAGAGCTCAGAAAGAAGTGTTGCAGGCTTACGGTTGCTGATGCACTGCTGAAGCCACACAGCCCCAAACCCAGGTGATTCCCCTCACCTCCTCAGATGACCTCAGAGACTAATTCCAAAAAGTGCTTTAGCCTGGGCTTCTAGGAACTCGTGTGTGAGGTCTGGAAAGCAGTAACCCCTACAGCAAGGCAAAAATGGTATCTAAGTAATGTGTCCATCCACACTGCATCTTTCCTGAGTCATATTCACTGGTTACAGCCTAGTTAAAAGTTATACATTTTTAACTCACTATGATAAAGACTTCGGCTGTGAAAGCTTTTTCATCTTAGGAGAGCAGGGCCAGAACTCATCTGCTCTGTTTTTTTTTCAGTACTATCCCCAGCAGAGTTTCTTGTTCAAGGTAGTAGAGAACCAGAACCAGTGTGCTTCTGGTATAGAAAATACCCATACTGGGCTTAAATCCTAAAGGTCATCTGGCTTTAAATCTCCAGTGGTGAAGGGTTGGGTGGTCCTTGTTTGCTTAAGACAAACACTGGACGGTGGTTTCTGGTGGTGTGACACCTGCCCTAGGTCTCACTGACACATTGAGCTGCTTGGCTTCCTTTACACCTGGGTGCACCTTGATCTCCGAAAATACACCTTTTCCTGGTATCTCCAGCTCAGAACATCCTCCACCTTCACTCATTTTCTCTGGATTTCACCACACCTTAGCCTTAAATAGAGAGCACCATTTGGGGGTAATTAGAGATTCTTAATTAATTAGAGTTATAGATTTAAGGATTCAAAGCTTAACAAATGAGCTCAGGTAAATTTTGCTGCAAGAGTTGGAGAAAATTACTGGTCCCAGGTACCTGCCCTGCCTCTCTGCTGGAGTTTAATTACTGCTTCTCTTGCTCAGCCAAAACCACGTGTGTATCCATCCCAGCTGCTCCAGCTCACAGTCCAGCTCAGCTCCAACATTGTCCATCCTCTATGCTTCACCCAAGGCATGGGTTGCATTCTGTCTCTGCCACTCTGTCCTCCAGCAGCTATGGCAGAGGATGATCCTACACTGGCAGCAGGGCTCATGGTTGCAGGCCTTTCCCTTCAGCCTTTGTGGCTTTTTCATGTTGGGGTCTTCCAGCATGAAGAGTAGCGATACAAGAGTCTGACATCTTAATGCCCTACAAAGGCAAAATAATGCATTTCACAACAAGCCTCAAAATCTGGACTGCACATGTGCCTTGGGTTGTTTGATTCTTTCTCTTTGGAGCTGATGGGATGCAAAAGAGGAAGGATGGGATGAAGAGCAGGCAGAGGTGGTTTCTGCTCTCAGATAAGACACTGTCCTGCCAGATTGCTGTGACCAAAGAATGCTTTAGCATTCTTGTCTATAACAGGGGAGCTAGCACCATTTTAAACCACTTTGTTATTACTGGAAAACTCTTTCATTTAACCAGAAATCATGCTTTTATTGCAGTTATCAGCTGAAGAACACAACTTTTCAGATCACCTGAGTTTAAGCTGCTACTTTTCCCTGCTTTATGCTGATTGACCTTGAAAGAGCAGCTCTAAACCTTGCCCAAGAGGTATCTGCTGTTATTATGCTCATCTTGGATCTCTGAATTTACTGCTGTGTTAATAAATAGGTGTTTGAGTTCAATGGCAGAGAAAGCAAGTGTCTGTATGATTCCCTGTTTCTAATCTTGAATTAGTGATAAAACCATAGATTGAATGGAATATTCTATAGGTATATTAATGCTAAAAAGACAATTAGGGAAGGTGTGGGCCCCCTCAGAAAGGAAACAGATGAGCTGGTGACAAGTGACATGGAGAAGGCTGAGGTTCTCAATGACTTCTTTACCTCAGTCTTCACTGGCAAAGGCTCCAGCCACACTCCCAGAATAACAGAAGATAACGACAGGGACTAGAAGAAAGGATTGCCCATTGTAAGTGCAGATCAGGTTCGTGACCATCTGAAGAACCTAAAAGTGTTCAAGTCCATGGGACCTGATGGGATACACCCATGGGTGCTGAGGGAGCTGGCAGAAGAAGTTGCTAGGCCACTTTCCATCATATTCCAAAAGTCATGGCAGTCTGTGGAAGTCCCCAATGACTGGGAAAGGGGAAACATATCTCCACTTTCCAAGAGGGTAAAAAGGGATGACCCAGGGAACTATAGGCCAGTCTCACCTCTGTGCCTGGTAAGATCATGGAGCAGATCATCCTGGAGGCACTGCTGAGGCAGAAGAATAATGAAGAGGTGATTTGGCACAATCAGCACAGCTTCACCAAGGGCAAATCCTGCCTGACAAACCTCGTGGCCTTCTATGACAAGGTCACAACATGAATAGATGAAGGCTGAACAACTGATGTCGTTTGACCTGAGCAATGCCTTCAGTACTGTCCCACACCACATCCTGGTCCCCAGGCTGATGCAGGATGGGTTCCATGGATGGACCATTCAGTGATTAAAGAAATGGCTTGATGGCCGCACCCAAAGGGTGGCTGTCAATGGGTCCATGCCCAAGTAGAGGCCAGTGACAAGTGGAGTCCCTCAAGGATCAGTACTGGGACCAGTCTTGTTTAACATCTTTGTTGGTGACATGGACAGTGGCATTGAGTGCACCCTCAGCAAGTTTGCTGATGACACCAAGCTGCATGGTGCATCAAACACACTGGAGGGAAGGGACCTTGACAGGATGTAGAAGTGGGCCCATGACAGCCTCATGACGTGCAACAAGACCAAGTGCAAAGTCCTGCATCTGGGTTGGAGAAATTCCAGGCACTGATATAGGCTGGGCAGCAACTGGCTTGAGAGCAGCCCTGAAGAAAAGGACCTGGGGGTGCTGGTGGATGAGAAGCTCAACATGAGCCAGCAGTGTGCATTTGCATCCCAGAAAGCCAATCACATCCTGGGCTGCATCAAGAGAAACATAGCCAGCAGGTCGATGGAGGCGATTCTCCCCCTCTACTCCACTCTGGTGAGATCCCACCTGGAGTACTGCATCTAGTTCTGAAGCCCTTATTACAGGAAGGATTTGGAGGTTCTAGAAAGTGTCCAGAGAAGGACCATGAGGATGTTTAGAGGGCTGGAGCTCCTCTCATCTGAGGACAGACTGAGGGAGATGGGACTATTCAGTCTGGAGAGCAGAAAGCTCCAAGAAGGTCTTATTGTGGTCTTCCAGTACCTTAAGGGGGCTACAAGAAAGCTGGTGAGGGACATCTTAGGATACCAGGTAATGATAGGACTAGGGGGAATGGAACAAAAATAGAAATGTGTAGATTCAGATGGGATGTTTAGAAGTAGTTCTTCACCATGAGGGTGATGAGACACTGGAACAGGTTGCCCAGGGAGGTGGTGGAGGCCCCATCCCTGGCTGTTTTTAAGGCCAGGCTGGATGTGGCTCTGAGCAACCTGATCTAGTGTGAGGCATCCCTGCCCATGGGAGCGGGGGTTGGAACTAAATGATCCTTGAGGTCCCTTCCAACCCTGACAATTCTATGATTCAGAGAATGTGTCACAAAAGAGGAGTAGCTTCTGCTCAAGGCCTTCATGAGAGCTAGTTAAATAGGGCTGTTAGCCAAAGAACAGGAAAAATAGAATAGCTGTGGCTAGCCCTTACATAACAATGTCCCACGGAAACCAGCTGGAACATCCTCGTAAGAGACGTAGGAATATCCAATGAATGTAAAACACCATCTAAAATATGAATGAAACATATATATATATATAAACACTCTGAAAGTGAAAATGAAAGAGGGAGAAGGCAGCAGATGGTACAAAATGGGATTTAATGATGTTAAAAACACAGTTCCAGTGTAAATCCTGTGTAATTTCTACAGAGATGGACGTCCATGGAGCTACGTGGGCAACATGATGCTAGGCAATGGACAGCAGCAAGAGCCAGGCAGCACAGAAATGTTATGACAGACCACAACTGGTTTGAATAATGCACATATTTTGCAAAGACACAGTATCTCTGGCTGTGGCCAGAGTTTAGGGACAGTGTCTCATTTGCATGGTTCCATATACATTTCCTGTGGCTCACCACCAGGTCTTGTGTCACAATCCCAAAGATACCCCAGAGCCCTTGACAAAACTGGCTCCAGGTTCTCCCCACACAAAAACCTGCAAACATCAATGACCAGAAACACGTTATACTTAGTGGACTGACTTCTTTTAGTGAGAGGGAAGGATTTTTGTCCCTAACCTCTTATTGTACTTTTCCTGAACTAACAGTTTTGGGACAAAATCTTAACAGCATAAAAATTTTTTAACATATCCAGCTCTTATTGAGGCAGCCCAATCCCATTACCAGGACTAAGACTGCATGCCATTAAGCCAAAATAACTACAAGGATGTACATAAGCATCCCATGAGGGGGAAAAAAAAATGAGAGAAGAAAGGGCCAATGTAAATAAGCACAACAAGCTATCACAGCATGTTAGACCCCTTCTGAGATGCACTGCTGCATTTGTTTACATTGCAAAAGTCTGAGGGAGCTGAGAGACAGGACAATATAAACCATTTGCAAATAAGCAAAACAAGTTAAGGGTAAAGCAAAAAAAACAAGAGTCAAAAATGAGCTTAACTGAAATTAGTTGCTAAATCAAAATCAGAAATTCGTTCTTGTTCCTTGTTTTCTAATATATTGCTAATTTTACATCATTTCTCTCTGAAGCTATGAACACTAGGGAAAAAAACAACCACCACCACCGTTTTAAACTGAAAGCAACACAAAAGAGCTGAGGTCTTGAATGATCATCAGGCTTGCAATCAGCAACAATCAGATTGCCTATGTGATGTTGTCCATACACCAGAGGGGCAAGATGTCATCCAGAGGCATCTGGATGAGCTGGAGAGGTGAGCCCAGGTGAATCTCATGAGGTTCAATAAGAGGAAGTGCAGGGTTCTGCACCTGAGCCAGAACAATCCTCACTATCAGTACAAACTGGGGGATGAGGCATTAGGAAGCAGCCCTGAGGAAAAGGACTTGGGAGGTGCTGATGGATGAGAGGCTGGACTTGAGCAGGCAGTGGGAGCCCGCAGCCCAGAAGGCAAATCACATGCTGGGCTGCAAAAGATATGTTGCTAGCAAATCCACTTCTCTCTGGCAAGACCTCACTGGGAGTACTGTGTACATGCCTGGAGCCCTCAGTCTAGGAAGGTCATGGACCTGATGGAGTAGGTCCAGAGGAGGGCCATGAAAATGATCAAGGGGTTGGATTACCTACGCTAAGAGGCTGCGGGAACTGGGGTTGTTCAGCCTGGTGAAGAGGAGGCTCTAGGGAGACCTAAGAGCAGCCTTCCAGCACCTGAAGGGGGCCTGCAAGAAAAGAGGGAAAAGACTGTTTACAAAGGCCTGAAGTGACAGGATGAAGGGCAATGGCTGTAAGCTGGAGAAAGAGAGGTTCAGATTGGGTGTTAGGAACAAGTTCTTTACTATGAGGGCAGTGGAACTCTGGAACAGGCTGCCCAGGGAGGTTGTTGAGGCTCCTTCCCTGGAGATATTCAAAGTGAGGCTGGACAAGGCCCTGGGCAGCCTGATCTAGCTGGGGATGTCCCTGCTGACTGCAGGGAGGTTGGACTGGACTTTTGGAGGTCCCTTCCAGCCTGGACTATTCTATGATTCCATGATAGGGTCACAAAGGCCATCTCCTCAGCTACCACAGGTGGAGGGAAGCTGCATAGGAAGACTCCAACCCCCAGCTGTTGCTGCTGGGCAGAAGGGAGACGCTTGAAGCATTTTCTTTTTCCGCAAGCAGTTTTTAATACCAATTGACATAAACTCAACTATTTTGTGGGTACATATCAAATGACATTTTTGCAGAAGGGCAACACTTCCAAGTGATCCATTTCAACTTCAGAATTTTTACTTTAAGAGCCTAATAAAGTAAAATTTCCCCTATAAAAAGGCCAAACCTATTATTTCTCTGGGAGAAGGGACAAAACTGGACAGTCATCTAAATATTCCATTTCCAAAGGCAATGAAAAGTGGAACTTCAGGAGTCTTAATATATTAGAACTTTTTTCTTTTAGCTACCCCAGGACTGGCCTATGTAAATGCAGCAAATACCTTCCTGTGTGTTCAGATGTTTGCTTTTTCACTTTCTCAAGAACTTACTAACTTATTGCATTAGCCTTAAGGTTAAGAATTCCAAGTGACAAATTCAGCTGAGAGTTTAAGTATCCTCTTCAGTGAATGGAGCAGAAAACATTGTTCGTGTTTCATATTACTGGCTCATCTTATATGGTATCTGACACACAAAATAATGTACCATCTAAAACAAAGTAGAGGGAAAGAATAAAGGTAATGGAAACTCACCATTTGTAATGTTCTGAACATATAAATAGAACTCAAATCAGTACATTAGACAATTGACTGGCTTTGCTCAAGTGCACGCAGGAATAAATGGAAACATCCCTATTTCCTATCCCAAGGGGCAACATTTCAGAGCCTGGTTTTGTATGTTAATAAAAAGCAAGATTCCATTGTCTGGGAACTATACTATCTTACTCTCTATGCTGTACAAGTAGTTCAGCAGCAGAAACAGAACAAAAACCTAGAACTTTAACATCACATCCTCTAAATGACCTCTTCCCACACCTAGCATATTTCTTTATATATAATCAATAAAAATATATAATGAGCATAGCATATTGTCTGTATATTCTGGAAGTTCTGCTAGTCACTGTGCTTGTGTTTACAGATGGTCCAAAATGCTTATGTCTCAAATGCTACAGTGAATCCAACAAATGTAAAGGCTGGAATTTCACACCTCTAGGAGAGAAGGAAACTAGACAGCAGCTCAAACCCAGGTTTCTCCCAGTTCACCACCAATACATTCATCATTCATTTCTTCCTTTCCTTCTCCCTGCACACCTTCAGGAGGCTGCCTTTACCCTTTAGAAGAGAAAAAATAGTGAAAAATAAAAATAATTTATGAGCAAAGTGTTCAGAAACTGCACATACTGCCTCTTCTCCACATCTGTGGATAAAACACGTAGCCACAATGCAAACCAAACTGTCACTCACAGCTCTGTCCTGTCTCACCATTCACAGTGTTTGCCCTAGCCACACGCATGACAAGATTCGTCAAGTGTTGAAGTGCCAAGGGCAGACTAAAGACCACATTTCTCCCATTTTCAATAAGCTCTGGAAAAAAATAAGTACATGAAAGTTTCACTTCAGGAAGAGGGTTTTTTTGCTAATTCCACTGAAAGCCTCGCATCCTGCCTCACCACTACCGCAGAGTACTTTGGGAACTTCCACAAAGTGCTGTGAACTTCCTCAAATCAGTAAAATTGGGCTGAAAGCAGATGGGAGACCTATCAAATTACTCATGCCAGTATTTCAAATATTAGAGGCAGACTATTCTAATAGAGTCATATTCACTAGAAGACAAAAGCTGATAGGATTTTCATTTAGAGGAATCCTTGCAGCTTGTTTCAGCTGCTTATTTAAATCGGCAGCTAACATGATAATGACATCTGAGGAAGGGAAAGAAGAGGATTCTTGGAAATGCATAACATGTTTAATTGAAACCATTAGTTTTACTGGCAAACAGCTTCATATTTTTGTTCTGTTAATCCGAATAAAGTGCTGCAATTATGACTCAATACATAATATCCTCGAGTGCTAATCGCCCCACATTCCCAACGTATAGAAAGAAAACAAAGTTGCTTTCAGTTAACAAAACATTCCATGCTTCTATCCAGAATACTTTTATTATATGGTTATCATATACATCAGAATTATAGTGGGAACATTTACAAATATGCAAAGATAGTTCAGAACCTCCATTATTCACATACACACTAACTCTCACACTCATTTTGCAGGTCTAGTCAGTTACCAGGTGAATGATGCACAAAATTATTGCTTTGTGAACATACACCTCAGATCAGATTTAATCTTCAGTGGCAAGAATTGAGATATCAAAAAAAACCAACAAAACAAAAACCCAAAACAAAACAACCCAAAAACAAACCAAGTCTTAAATACCCTGTATAACATACCTGTGCATAAACCTAAGAGATATGTTTAGCTTACCCATTACCTTTGAAATACTTACCAAAATTAAAATCTGAAACCCATTTATAAAAACAACGACGAAACAAAAGAAGTATTAAAAAGTTCACCATTATTTACAAATCCGATTAAATTACACATAAATAAATATTTACATTCAACACACTGCTTCCCTTAATACACATAAAGCCTCCCTGGAAATATTACAAAAAAAAATAATATGAAAACAAACAAACAAAAATGATGTGCCTATTCTTTCAAGTTTCCACCCCCCTCCCCAACAATTTAAAACCAAGACAATATAAATACGTGAACAAAGCTGCAATATCCTTAGACCCAGAGAGTGAGTTTTCTAAAAGCCTTTTCATTTTAAGCTATTCTTTGTTGTTTAAGAGAGAAAGTTAAAAAGAAAAACCCAGAGAATATTCACTGCAGCAAATGTTGCTGCAGTTTTTTTAAAAGCCTGGATATGCCTGTGGGAAAAAAAACTTAAGCATGTCAAATGCCATCAGATAAATTCAACGTCTAGCAGGATTTTAGTACTCTCCCTGTGGTCATCCGGCAATCAATAAGAAATAAACCAACAAAAAGGGTCCCAACAGAATCATCTTACTGTTTTCATCTTGCTATTTTGAGGTGTTTATATAAAAAAAAAACAAACTTAATGTACATTACTCTCTATAGAATCGTTTAATACTGTTTTTATTGTTACTGTTGCATTTAGAGAGGATAAAACCCTGAAATTGTATCAAAAGAGCATCCATCTAAAATCTGTATCTTAAAAACTATACGTGAAGCTGGTCACCACTAGGTACTTGGAACATGGAAAAGAAATCTAAATGTATCTCTTTGCATATTTCCATCAAAATCCCTTTATAGCACCACTTTTACAGCAAAGGATTTCAACACGCTTGCACCAAAGTACTTATCTTCTGGCAATTGCTTCCACAAATAAGGGATACTGCAGCTTTTAGAAAGACTTGTCTCATGGATCCAGGGGAAGTGAAGATCCAGAATAAGATGATATTTCTCCTTTTTCCCGCCTTTCTTAAAAAACAAAACAAAACAACAAAAGCAACCAAACAAAACAAAACCCACCCAAATCTCTATTTCCCTCCCACCCGGCAAGAAGATCCCAGTCTGTGCTTAGGAGGAAGAGTTTGAAGTCTGATTTCTCCGGTTTTACTTCCTGTGCTTATCCATTTTATCAATGGTTTTGTTGGTTTCTGCAGGGCTCTGGTCGCCAGCGTTCATGTATGTTTTGTCTGCTATTTTTAATGCTTCATTTAGGTAGTTCTGGACGGATGTCATGGCAGCACAGATGGCAGCGCTCCCAAAGCCATGTGTGATCAGGCTAAAATGAGTCAAACAGCCCTGGATGCCAGGGTCCAAGATGGGACTGGGTCTCGTGTTTCCAAGAGGAGTTCTGTCCTGAGTGAGGAGGTCTGTGAATTCCTTACAAATCTGCCTGCAAGACATAAAGGGATCACACTTTACACCATGGTGGGAATGTATGCCAAAACAAAAAAAGAGGGGAAAAAAAAAAAATCAAGTAAATAAAAACAAAGTCCATATCAAGTATTTGGCAGTTATGTGGAAATTAAGTTGTTGGGTATTCCCCCCCCAGGAATTCATTGCTCCAGCAGCAGTGTCTAAAATTAAATCCTTTTTATTAGCGCCAGTTTCTGATAAACCTTCTGTCATATCCGTCACAAAACTACACCTCTGGTGTCTGCCTGGCTCTACACCATTTGCTCCAGATTTTAAGAGAGTGGGAATTTAGGGCTAATTTCTATGAGAACTTCCACAGCTGCAGTCAAGCAATTTAAAAGGCTAAAGCAGCTGAAAAGGAGATTCAGTTTAGTTGTGCATATTATATGTATGTGCCCTCTTCAAGAGGGCCTGATCCTGCAAACACTTACACATATGCTTGGCAAAATGTGAATGGTTAATAGTGCTCAAGCATATGTTGTTTGCTGCTTGCAAATGTTCCCCCCTTGATGAGATGAGCAATCTTAGAGTCATCACTTGATCAGAATTTCTCACAAGCATTCCAAAATGAAATTGCTATTAGTGCTAATAGTGAAGGGCAAAATGGCAAGTAAAAAGCATAAGGCTGAAGCTATAGAAAGAGAGACTACATTTCTAACTGATACATCCTTGTGAAAGAACTTTTCTCTATTGGGAGGGCTGGATTGATTCAGCAACAGGAGTGTGTTTTGCATGCCTGATCTGAGCCCAAAATTAGGGCAATTCTTCTAGCATGCTTTTCTTATCTATCTTCTCCAGAGCAAAGGTACTACCAAAAGCAAGGAATTACATCCACCTCAAACCAGGAGACATCTCAGAGCAGAAAGGATGGTAACTGAAGGCTTTGTTTCATCTCAGACTGGGAAGTCTAGGGGGCAAAAGGGACAGCAAGAACTCCAACGGCCAGTTTCAGATAAGCATAACTCAACACAGGTATTGTCTACCAGAGATCTGTTCAGTACATGGTTTACTTACAAGTGTTTACAGAAAAGCTTGTCTCTTTCACTCTTCCCTGTTCATCAAGGCTTGTAATAAGAATTTAGTGAAGTACAGGGACTTTTTATATCTACTGGAGGTTGGCTTTCACTGAACCAGCTAAAGATCTTTTTGCAGAACAGTAAAAAAAGGGACTCTCCACAGTGCTTGACTTCTGGTGCCCTATTGAGGAAACCTGTGTGCTGCTATTGTCAAAAGCAGTTAAGAGGACAGGCAGCAGAGCTTCTGTTGGTCCCCAACATGTCCACCAGTAACTCTCCTTGGAGGTGCCACTCTGGGCTGCATGCACACAGGTGGGTGAACCATCACCTCTCCCAGTTATAACACCAGTTCACACTTCCAGGGCACAACTGCTCTGTCAGATTAGGGGTATCCTTCCCCAGAGATACAGCTGTCCCAGTCTAGGGCTTTCTAAAGTTTTTACTACAGTTAAAAGGAAAAACAGGAACATAAATTGGTCCAAAGTGCTTTAGTGCAGGGTTGTTGCATTATTGGTTCAGACTAAAATAGCTGCTGCCATAGTTGAACTCAAATCAAAACCAATGTAAAAATTGCTTCGTTTCCCCAATTACAATTACACATGAAAGCATAACAAGCTGACCAGAGTTACAGAGCCTCGTGGTGAAGACAATAGCATCTTTGAAAAGGAGAACGAAACAAGCAACAAAAATCCAAGTCCAAAACTTACTTTGCAGCAAGAAGCATATTCTTCCTGTTTGCCATTTCATTGCGGCCCATGTGTGGTCTAGTTAAATATTCAGCCACTGCTTTGGAAGGAAACTCTGTCTCACACACATAACCAAAGTCACGGGCAAGATGCACAGCTTCACCTGGTGTGGGTAGAAGCGAACACTCATTACACACAGAAACAGCCAGTCGTTTTAAGCACATCAGAGAAATGAAGAAGAGAGCTGTGAATTTTGAAGTGTACATCTCTTCCAGAAAAGGACATTGGATGTGTTACCACCTATCAACTCACCACCATTTCCTTACAGATCAATGTTTCTCTGCAAGTATGAATCAGGTCAAAGACTTACATGGAGACTAATACAAAAAAGAATTCTCACCTTTGTACTGGAAAGAAAAACTTGTCTCTATCCAGATTAACTGTGCAAAGATTTTAATTGTCTAGCTCAAGCTGTCCACTGACATTGGAAAAAAAAATGTGGCAACTAAATTCCTTTGACACAAAAGGTTTATCAGCTCACTGTTTTCTAAATAAGCATTTTCATATAAAAAAGGAAATTACAAGGTGTATAATTAGGCTTCTTTTTTTCTTTAAAGGTAATTTGATCAAGCATGATGTGCATGTGCACACATGTAAACTCCCTTAAAACCCAGCTTCCAAATAAATGCTTTAAATGGCAGTTGCTGTATCATTTGAGCTGGTTTGAAACAGCAGCGAGATATTGTTTGATCATTTTTCACTTTTCCATCACTGCTTCTGTTCCTATGAAATTGTACCGCTATCAGGAGCTGCTTCAAACATAACCACACACATCCATACATATATATACACACTCTTTAAGTCAGCTTAACTTAGAGGGTCCACATAACATGTTGGAGATTAAAGGGGCTCCAGTTTCCTATCAGGAAGTCAAAAGCTATAAATTTCACTTTATAAGCTTATTTATTGGAAAAGCTTCTGAGGACACCGCTGAGGTAGGGCCAGGCACTGGAGTCAACTACCCTGGACTTTTAAGGTTCCCTAGTAAGGGACCAAACTCACTAATAATGTGATGAGTTTCATCCGTTCTGCCTTCTCTGCATGTACCCTGACAAAACCTGAAGCAATCAACTCCTCAAAAAAACCACAGGCTGCATTTTTACCATCAAGGCACACAGGAGTTTCTACAGCTCTGCCAGTATCCCTGAACAGCAGCCATGAGGAGGAGGACCATTAGCTGGATTTGTGCAGGTAGGGCTCTAGGACCAAGGTCTTGGTGACCAGATCTGAAGGGAGAAGGGGAGAGGAGTCCCTCCCTCAAAGGCAACAGCTGTTAGTTGCTGTAATGCCCCCACTACGCCCACTTAATTTTAAACAAAAATCTGTCCGTTGTATTCATTGACTTTCTGCCTTTCCATGCTTTGCCTAGAGGATAAAGGAGGAAAAAAGGGCACAAAGGGAAAAAAAGATTGCTTTAAAACATGTTAAAGACTGACCTTCCACCAAAGATGTCAATAGTGTCACATTTGCAGCTTTCCTTCTACCAGCAGGAAGATTCAAGCCAATTTTATCCAGTTTTTCCCTTAATGATCTGCCACCATTTTTTGACTTGGCTCTAAAATTAAAGAGAAAAAGAGTGGCTTCTTTATCTTCAGGGAATACTCTTTTTTAAGATGAAAAACTCCAGTTACTGACATTCAATTGAAAGGGGGAAAATGTTTTAAAAACCCACAACCAACAACAACAAAAAAAAACCAACCCAACCAACCGAACAAAAAAACCCCACCAAACCACCCAGGCTCTTTTCAAGTGACCTATTTTTAAAATGCTTCCCTACAAACCAGCCAGGATGAAACACAGTAGAGGTCAAAACATGTTCCAAACTGCATCATCAAAAACTAACAGCTGCAGAATGGTCACAGGCCCAATTAAGTGTATGCAAAAAAAGGGGCACGTAAAGCCTCCTTGCAATGGTTAAGGACTAGGAGATTTAATCCAGAAAAATCCTTCCACGAAGAAACACTTTGTTACAGGCATAAGAAGGCTTCATAAGTTGGTTTTGAGACAAAAATCCAGCTTTTAAACAGAGAACGAGTATTGCTGTCAGAGCTGCTAATGGCACTTCTCGAGACGTTGCAAAAAGTGCAAAGAAGGTTTGATTTCCAAAGCCTATTAAGATGCAGTGTTGTTGAGCTTCTTAAAAGTCAGAAATCTGCTAGAAGGTTTTCTTAGCTACTTCACAGAGCACAAGGGGGGAAAAAAAAAACAAAACAAAAAAATCCCAACCCCCCAAACAATAGACACCATGGGGTCATGGTAAGGAGAGTCACAACGTACCTTCTGAGCACTCCTCCCAGCAGAGAGGCATTGAGACACTCAGGGGGTGAGAGCCGCCTCTGCACCTCTGCCACTGTCACTTTGTACTTCGATGTGGAGCTCAGGAGGGATAGCCTCCCCGGGACAGAGCAGAATACTTCATTGGGGTTTATGACCACACCAATTAATCCATCCTTTTGGCAGGGGAGACTCAGAGCACTGTTTTTCGTTAGGGAAATGGGACCTGCAAGAGGAAGAGAGAAAGTAAGTATTTTATAAAGGTGTTTTATAAACAGAACATGGCAAGTGAATTTCCTTCCTTAAAAAAAATTAAACACTGACCAGGAGAAGGGATTTTGTTTTGTATTAAACACTTACATCACTGACCCCTATTCCCACCACTTATCTGCTGCACGGGGCTTGGCTATTGCCAAAAGGTTCCAAATATCTCCTCCTGAACAGCTATATTTTCCCACACTGAATTTCAAGGATCTGGCAGACACAAAGTAAAGACTCGCAAGGAAGACATCTCTGAAGTGGCATGCTGCGAGTTAACAAATCCGGGCTTATAAAAAGCCCAATACAACTACAGACTCCAAATTAGTATCCTTCAGCTACTGCCAAGAACTATTTCTGAGCCGGGGCAGCAGGGAAGGCTCCCAACTCCTGCTGAGGTTCATCTTCCACCTCACATACATGCAGATTTAAGAAACGGCCTTCGGAATTTAATCCCAGCAAATGTATAACAGAGAGTACGTAACAGGGAAGGATGCAGCCCAGAACTGAAAGTAAAACGTTGCTCGTCAGTGGCTTCACCCTTTAGGTGAATGGGGACAACAGAGGGTTTGCAAGCAGCAAATCAGAGCTCCAGCTTTTCCATCCCTGTGTGAATCCACCCAGTTAACCCCCAAAGGTGTGCTGCTGGCTCCTAGCACCGATGGGAAAGGGTTAAAAAGCCGAGGTTGGTCCCACTCCCCGAGGGGGAAAGATTTTTCAGTGGTGCATCTGACAGCGAAATTACTCTCCCATGAGCTAAAGGCAGCAATCAGTGCTCTGACAAACACTTCTGCTTTTCCTCAGCAAGGTATTTGTTTGAAGTCTTCAGAGGAAACTTCCACTGACTTTTTTTTTTTAAGCACAAATTTGTTTAAAGACAAAAGCAGAGGGAAAAAAAAACCTAAAACTCTAAATGACTGTAAATTGAGTCAATACGTCTTTCTCCTTTCTTAAAACCTCAGCTACAAAACCATTTCGATTAAGATACGGTCAAGCAGGCTCATGCCAGCGAGTTAGTTCCCTTCAAAGAAGGGGACTTGTAAAGAAGTTGAAAGCGGAAAGAAAACAAACCCAAACTGTCTTCCAGTGCTAGCAACAAACAAAACTAAAACACAAAACCAAGTCCCACATTACTTTACACATCGGTATTCCAGGGCAGCATTAAATTCGGTCCCAGGTCCTGGTTTCGTTTACAGCCACACGCAGGAACTTTTTTTTTTTGTGGCAGGCGCAGCCGGTGTCACCCGGAGGAGTCTCACACCTCGGACTCACCGCCGGACCAGGACAGCCCCGGGGGTTTGTCCTCTCTTTCACCTTCCCTCCGACGGCATTAGAAAATCCCGTAATAACACCTCCCGCCCTCCCGATCCCGAAGGGTCTGTATTTTAAAAGATAATAAGGCGTCGATTCACCGGTGCGTCATCAAACTGTAACTATTGACAAGGGAAAGTAAACTGCAGTGCCACCTTACTGACCTTTTCTAATGACTGTCTGGTCATGCATTAATAAGTGTTGATCTTCCACATTCTGGAAAGAGAAAGGGGAGAAAGTTTCGCACCTTGAAAAGCTGAGAGGGACCGAGCCGGAGGGGCTTTTGGGAACCTCCCCCACTCCCCGCGCATCCCCATTTTAAGGGTAGAACGGCAGAAAAGGCAGGTTTCGCTCTAAGGACGGGCATGGGACAAGTAAAGCCGGGATGTGACGAAGAGGGGACGGCGCCTGTTCCCTAGCTGAGCGCCCGGGCGTCACTGCCCGCCGGGAAGCGCGTGTCTGCTGTCCGTCTCCCACTGTGGGGCGGCGGCGAGGGTCTGGGGGAATAACTTACCTGCACCTCCTCCATCTGGTGGGCCATATCGTGCAGGCCCAAGTTATCGGCCAGCGCGGTGGCGTCCAGACCGTGCCCGTGAGGCAGAAGGAGCTCGGAGCGTCGGTATGTTTCCCTGCGGCCAGCGGCCGAGCCGCTCTCCAGTGCCGAGAGATGGGGAACGAGGCCGGGGCGGCCGTGGGGGGCGAGGCCGGCCGGGTCCTGGCTCTGACGGTTGGGCCAAGCGCTCTGCTGCTGGCTGGGGGGCGGCGGTGGAGGCTGGTGCAGTGGATTGATGGAGAAGGGGTCTCCAAGGTGGGAGTAGGGGTCGCTGGACTGCGAGTAAGGCAGCGGCTGATACGGGGGGGGAAAGTAGGGGGGCTGGAAGTCGGAGGCGCCCGAGTGGGAGAGCGGAGGAGCCGGACTGTACAGGTGCTGGCTGACCGCCGAAAGGTGCGGGAGCCGCGGGTTGCCATTGCTCGTTCCATCGTGCCGGTCCTGGAAAGCACAGAGGGGTAGGGGAGAAGGAAGGCAGCCATCAGCGGGGGGTTGTCGAGCAGCGGCAGCAGCCCAGGCTCGGCGGGAGGCATCGGGCGCAGCCGAGCCACTCGGGGCTGCAGGAGGTAGCACTGAGAAAGAAGAAGAGAGCCGCCCTGTTCCTGCCCGGGGAGGATTCACTTTTAAGGCACTTCGAGTGAGAACTCAGCCCTGCTCTCAGAGAAGGGATGCCAAATCAGTTCTCACTGCTCTCCTCGTCACTGCAACAGACTGACCCTCACGCTTGTGCAAGTCATTGGAAGAATAATCAAATTAAGAAAAATTCAAAAAGGGGACGCAGCCTCATTTCCACCGTAACGTCCCGGCAGGGAAAGGGACTCCTGAGGCCGAAAGTTGCAGACCCAGTGCCCTTGGAAATAAGGGCCCTGCGCAAAGCAGAACAGTGCTCCACGTCTTGACCACCCTACAGGCCGGCTCTCTCCCGACAGCGGCAGGGAAGGACGGCGTTCCTCCCGCCAGCCGTCCTGTCTCTGCTTCTCCCCCGATTTCAAATCTCACCAGTCAAAGCTTAAACGTCTACATTGAGCTGATCCAGGGATTTAGCAGCTTCAGGCTTCACGGTCATTAAAATAACAGGGCTAGTTAATATGAGGTGAATAGGGTCCCAATGGAGCGTGAA
This sequence comes from Melanerpes formicivorus, assembly GCF_026170545.1. Classification (NCBI taxonomy): domain Eukaryota; kingdom Metazoa; phylum Chordata; class Aves; order Piciformes; family Picidae; genus Melanerpes; species Melanerpes formicivorus. Next base: position 8,135,510 of record NW_027142371.1, on the reverse strand, counting down.
GCGGGGACTGCAGCTAATCTGTAGGAGCCGAGCAGGCGAGCCGCGACCAGTGGAGTCAGGGGAAGGGACACCGGGGACGCAGACGCTTTCGGAGAGATCAAAGGCCAGGAGCACCTCACAGGGAGTGGGAGACGGTCCCGCGGAGAGGGAGAACGCGGGGAGGAAGTGCCACCGAGACCGCCGTCCGAGAACCGCCGGCTTATCCTCATCTCCCGGCCCTGTCCCGCCCAGGGCGGTCCGGCCGGCTGTGGTGCTCGGTCCCGGGGCGAGCCGGGAGCTGCACCTCCTTCTGCCCTGACCCCGACTGTCGTTGCTCCTTCCCTGCTCCCCCACGGCGCTTCTCCAGAGAGCGGGTGGGGGACACGGGATGCCAACTCGGTTCTTTTAACCGAGGTTTTCACTCCATTTTATATAAGAGTTAAAAAATACTCAGGGGAAAAATATTAAACTCGCACCTCATAAAAAAACCACCCCAAACAACAACAACACAACAACAAAACCAACCAAACAAAAAAAACCACCCGCAAGAAGAAAGCGAGGGTCTCCGGGAAGAGACCAGTCCCGACTGGCGGGGAGGCAGAGGAACCGGGCTCAGGCTAGAAGCGAGTGGGGAGGGTGAGAGGAGGGCAGCGCGGCTCAGGGGGACAGCGAAGTTCCGCTCTACCCCACGCTGGACCCCCTCCCCCCCCTTCCCCACTCCCGACCCCTCCCCACGCTTCTCACCTCGCAGTCCTCTTCATACTTGACATTATCTGCTAGTTTCCACAACATGGCGTCCAGCGTCCAAACCAGGTGTGTGGTGCCGAAAACAAACGAGAGCTCAGCCCTCCCCCACGGGCGGTAAATCCACGTCGGCGCTGGGGAAGAGGAGCGGCCCCCAGGACGGAGCTCAGTTGGCAGGCATGAAGGCAGATGACGGACTAACGCTCCGCGCTTATGGTCACTCGGGTTTTTTTCCCTGCCCAGACGCCCTTAATGGCAATAGGATTATCATAACTCCTCCCCAGGGATGGCTTGGGAGCCGCGGCCGTCAGCCACTCAGGAGGGAGCGCGCAGCCTCAAGCCACTCCTTCCGCGCTCGCGGAGAGGTGGGGAGGCAACGCAGGACCGGACCCCACCTCAGCCCCCGCGCAACGCTCAGGGTGCAAGGGGGACAGTCCTGGCGCGTGGGAAGGATCATGGGTGGGCATCACCCCCGCACATGCACATTGCAAAGAGGCTGCTCCAAACAACCCTCTCCACCCCTCTACGAGCTGGATTTTTTTGGGGGTAGAGGGAGCAGAATCAGATGTTTCACACTCACACACACGTGGAAGGACTTTACTAAACCCCGCGTGGAGGGGTGCAGCCCGGTAACCCCACACCCGGCGGGTCTGGCGGCTTCTGGGCGAAAGTCGGAAAAAGCAAGAAAGTTGCAAAAGGGAGAACGCCGGAGCGCCAGCCTGGCTCAATTTGCGTAATTGTCAGGATTTTGAATTACTGATAACAACTTGTAAGCTACCGATGTTGAAGGTATAATTTACTTAATTATCCGACAAGATTATTGCAGTTGTGCTGAATCCCTGGTAGGTAAAGCAGCACTGATTCAGCGTCCCCGATTCGGGGCTGGGTGAATTGTGCCACTGGTTCCTTACATCATTATTTTTATTGGTTCAATTTCTTTAACGAAAATCCCGCCTGTCTAATCTATTCGCTCAAATCTAGGGCTGGGGATGCAGGTGGGAGGTGAGACAGGCATTTTCGGACGCCGTGAGCACACTTTCATCTAAGCTTAGAAAATACTTCCCTGTCAAAATTGCTACCTTTCTGCAGCCATTTGATCTATGCAGTTACGTGTGTCAGACAAAATGAACATCGTTTTCAAAAGCAACGACTTCTCTCCGTGTTTTAAGGTGCATCCGGATCACTGCTCATTTACATGAGAGGAGCAAGTGTTTGTTTATTGTGACAGGGACAAAAGATGACCCTGGACAGTGCTGGCTGCCGAGATCTGGCTATCTCAGTGCCCGGAGACGAGCCGCCTGAGAGCTGTTATTCAAGGCCCGAGATAGAGCCACGTCAAGAAATTTAAACCCCTTCACGCTTCCCTCGCTTCCCCCAGGGATGGGGGAAGAAAATTGACAATAATAATTTAAAGAAAAACAGTAGCACAAAAGAAAAAACCCAACTCTTTCTGACTACATGAATGATCTAAAAATAAAACCGAAGATGACGTGGGGGGGGTGCTGGAAGTAACTGTTGGAGGTGGTGTCTGCCTTATCTAGCATGCAGGTGCCGATTTGCAGCAGTTGCATTAAGCCCATCATCATCAGGGACTCGGCATTATCATTTTTGGTGGAGTCTCTATTTATGTTTTGTTAAACGACGGTGTTTTTCTTCCAGGGATGTTTCTTTGAAATGCAGTTCGCGACGATTATTAGCGAGTGTGCTTGCGCTGCTCCTGGCGTCATTAAGACTGGGAATCTAAATAATAAAAGACAGGGGGAGCTTAAAGTTCATTTGTATTAAAGGGACAAGATGGATTTAGAAAGAAAAGAGGAAGGCAACCGTCGAGCTTCCCGGGTTTGGGAATGGCTCTTCTTCCTTCCAAAGAGACTCTACTGTACTGTAGCAACGCTGGTCATTTTTGTCAGAATCTCAGAAGACAGATTTTCCTTTCTGCTCAGAAATGCCACACTGGGAAGCGACCGTGATTTTCTCACTTAATTGTCAAGGTCTGGACACCGTCCGTTTGTTTCTCTCGATAGCCAAAATGACGAAGATGAATTCACTTTCTTATTATTTGTCGTGCATAAACAATATTTGTAAATAGATAAGTGGAAAAGGGTGAGGAGTTTGGAAGAAGTTAACTGAATAAGGAGAGCGAAACAAGCACTTGGCTTCCTACAATACACACCAAAAGAGCAGAGACTGAACGCGGGGAAGTTTCAGATAAACTTTCCCGTACATCCACTTGCTCCTCGGTCTCAGCCGACAACAGCGGCAGCTGCCAGGGACCGGCAAGGGGAGCCGGGCCCCGCGGGGAGCACAGCCTGGGACTGAGGACGCTGCCTGCCGCCTCCCGCTGGGTCCGGCGGCTACCGCAGCCGCGCAGGTGCTGCCACCGCTGGGGCCGAGAGAGGCTCTTGCCCCTGGTGCTGGATGCTTTGGTTGAGTGAACGGCTCGGGGTCTGGGCAGGTCAGCCCTTTTCTAAACTGGGGCAGGGGAGGAGGGAGTATAGTGGGGAAGAGAGGGAAGTACTTTTTGAGCCTCTCCTGTCCGAAGAGCGACTTTCCGCGATGCTCTGCGTTCATACGTAAGCCGGCTGCGGGCGGGCCGGGGGCACCGGCGACAGCACCCAGCAGCAGCCCGGCCGCACCCTCCCTCTCCGGACCGGCGAAACTCTCCCTTTCCAGGGAACCTCCGGGCACAGGCAGCCGGGACTGCTGCAAGTACACGGTACTTCCCTGGACACTCCCTTCAATACATGGGTCAGGAGAGGTAGCTCCCGACAGGTGGCAGCTTTATTTTCGCATTAGGGGAAAAAATTAAAACAAAAATATATTGGTGCCTTTACTTTGGAGACATCCTCTATTTCTTCCTTCCTGTGGCTTGGCCCCCCGCACACCCGTTTTTTTTTCCACGAGGATGCTGTTTCCCGTGGGGGACCATAAAGTACCCCCAGGTGTGAACACGCTCTCGGGAGAGAAGCCAGAGCCCACTTGCTGACCCTCTGTAAAAGTCAGTAGGTTTTCCTACTTGGCAGCAATTAAAACAGAGCTTGGGGATGCTAATTAGTTTCGTCCCCCTTCCTCTAGAAATTATTTAAACACACGTAAATCTGTATCATTAACAAGGCTTCAGCAACCTGTAATAGTTATCGCCTCTGTTCCTGCAGCGCTTTGCAACAGGAGCTACTGCCCCACCGCTTCGAAGACTCGCCGTGTAACTGCGACTCCGCAAGGAGGGGCAGAAAGCGGGAGATGTGTGTGTCCCCCTCCTCCACCCCCAGACCACCCTCGCCCCACATAAAGGAGCCCTTCTGGACTCCCACAGACCGTCCCACCCCGCCACCCAGCCCAAAACCCGTGGGGGAGGCAGAGCCGCCCCGGCCGGGTTGCGGCGGGGGGGGCGGGGGGGGGTGTCTCTTTCGGATAGGACGGCTCCTGGGGTGTTGTTGGTCCCGCAGGGGGCCGGGACAAGCGCAGGGATACATACTTGCCAGTCGGTCCTCCCCAGCAGAGCCATGGGGGCTTGCGGTGCACCCGTGCCGGAGCCGCGGACACCTGGGCACGGAGCAGGGCTCCTGCGCACCAATCCGCGCCCCCAGCCTGTCCTTCCCCTTCCCAAACCCTGGTCCCGGCAGCACCTCCGTCTCGCGGGTTTCGCAGTCCCCGAAAGAGGACGAAAAGGCCCGGGCTTTGCTGCTGGTGGCTGCCTAGTACGGTGCTCCACCGCTGCTGGAAGGGTCCCAGCGAGTCGCGGCATAGGACATTATAAGTTTGTTATTATTATTTTTTTTAATTTTATTTTTTTTTTTTAATTCTAAGATCTGACGTTTCTCCTCCTTTTACAGATCCCGAGGGAATGGGGGTTGTGTGTGTTTCTCCGTAGCCGCTCGCACCGAGAGCATCCCTGACCACCGGCAGCCTCTGCTTTCCGTGTGTCTCCCAGGGAAGGGCAGCGGTCGCTCGGGAGGCGCCGGCTCTATTGCACTCCTGCAGCGTCGGCCCGGCCTGCCTCCACCTCTCCGGGGATGCGGCTCCAGCGGAGCTCTGGGCGCCCACACCAGTATTACACCAGTATGTGAGGTGTGTCAGGGGAGCCGGAGTCCCGCCGGGGGCTGTAAACCTGCCAGTCCCAGCCCTCTCTCTCCCTACCCCGCCCCGTAGCTTGCCCCCCAGCAGAGAAATCTGGTAGGGAGCGGAGGAGGACGCACCGTCGAGCACTCAGCACCTGCTCAGCTTCCAGCCCCTGCATCTGCAGGAGGTGAGAAGAAAGCGTGCCCACAACGTGGCTAGTTTTTTTCCCCAACCTATTAATTTGCTTAATAAACACGATTCCAGCTATGTTTTTCTTCCTGCTTCTTTCCGATGGAGCTGGAGGAGCAGAGTCCCCTGGCCATAGCGTGCTGTGAGCCTGCAGCAGTAAGGTTGTGTTTAGCAATTCATGGGCAGAAGTGACAGACTTTGACACCAGGCACTTTTGGGCCCCAGGTTAGATGCTGTGTGGCATGTGGCAGAAGTTCAGCAGCGATGTGCAGCTGCCTAAGGCTCTTGCAAAGCAGTTTCTCTGGCTTTTGTACACAAGTTTTGTTGAGCTGGATGGTTTGCGGAAGGAGATGGACACCTGCGAGGGAGGGAGTTCACAGGAACCTGCTTGCAGCCACAGCGTAGGAAGGACCAGGGCAAGGAAGACCCAAATTCCTAGCCTGTCTCTGTCCTTGAGGCAGGGGATGACCACAAATGTGACTGCAGCTGCATTTACCTCAGTCTCCTCATTCACAAAATAAGGGTAATTATCCTAGCACTGGCAAAACCTGGATTCTTATCTGGTGGGATCAAGGGAAAGGTAGGAGCCATGGTCCCCAAGACCCTTGCATCTCTGCATAATGATCCTGAGGCTCTGACATCTTGCCTGCAGTAGTGTGATCATTCCATTCTGGAGAAATGCTGTGATTTTCGATTCATTTTTTTTTAATTCCTGCCTTATGCCATCAGATTCATTGCTGCTAGCCAGGCTGTTGCTCCAAAGGATCTCATTGCTGGTCTCTGTATAATTGAACTGGGTTCATTAGGGCAGGAAGTAGACTCCACATAAAATAAATTAAAAAACTACCAAGAAACCAACCAACCAACCCCCAAACAAAGCACTAAACCCAGTTAAAACACCCCCATGTTAAATCAGGATTCATGTGTCTAGTTTGGCTGTTTTCTGAAAACAAACAAACAAACAAGAACATGCAGACTCCTGGCACAATATACATAACTAGTACCTGTTAAAAAATAAAGTCTTTGTGGATCTTACCTTCCTACATCTAACTGCTCATACTACAATAAGGAGGGGGAGAAAAACCCTCAGTACCACAAAAAGAAAGATTCCTGTGGCAGAAAAGTATTTCAGCCTGAGATACAGAAATGATCTAGGAAACATTGCTCTGCCCAGTTTAGGCTGTAGCTAATACAACTCCCTCGATGTGACACATGCACAAGTTAAACATCTCAATAGACAAACAGTTTAAATGCTTTCAAAGGCGATTTTGAGCACAATATACAGAAGTTCAGCAGAGATGCAGACAGTACCTGTACAGTAGGCATGGAATTCACAGAAGAGCCAGCTGCCTTATTTCTAGTTACCTTTCACTCTTCAGTCATCTTAAAGTCAGTAAACTGACCTTAGTGTCAGGGAATTGGGTCACGTGAGTTGAAGCTAAGGATTGTCCCTGTAGGCAATTTAAATAAAGACAACAAATGCAGTTACTCTTACTTCTATAGTCCAGTTTCTTGACAACTCCTAATCCCTCTAAATTGCCAGTCTTCCCTAGAGTCCTCCATCAAAGCTTGGCAGGACAAAATCTGAAAGGTATCATGTATGGGGGAAAGGTGTAGAGGGACAAAAAAATGTAGAGACAAACACAAAACTCCTAACCTCTTTGGCCTTTTTATCACTTAGCATCAAAGAGCATAGGGACACTCTCTTTCATGTCTCCATTAACAGATGACCACAGGTGTTTGCCTGGTTATAGCTCACTGGAAAATACAGAGGGTTTTATGGCACCATGCTTGCTCCTTTGTGGTGTTTCTCCGTTTCTGATACACTGGTGAGCTACAGCTCCATGACATGGCAAAATGAAGCAGAACTGTCTAGGGGGGGGGAAAATTGAACTGCTGGTAAAAATTACATCAATCAAACCTCTACACTAAATGCACTCTGTCATTTATAATCACACTAATAAGGCACCAGTGAAGGGCTGTCAGAATTATCAAATATCAGGTGCCAGCAAATCCCTTCAAATTCTTCCAAACCTGCTCCAAGCTGTGTTCTCAAGGGCTTGATTTTGCAGGTGTATCTGCGCAGACAGAAGTCCATGATGGTGTTACATGGTTAGTGTAGCAAATACAGGCTGAGGTTTGGGGTTTTTTTGGCAGCTCTACTTTGCAGAACTTTGCATAGCACTACTGCTGCAAAGGCACATAGGAGAGACTCTGAGGTGCAAAAAGTCACACTGCTTAGAAATCTCTTATCCATGTTCAGCTTGCATGAACATGGATAAGTTGCATGAATATTACAGAAGAATGCAGACTTGGGATGTCCAGATGTTTTTGTGTGTGTGTGTGTGTGTTTGTGTGTTAAAAACCTTCACTCCTTGCTACAAAGTGATAAAACGAAGACGGTATCATTCAGGGTGCTTCAGTTCAAATCTGAATTCAGACAGCCTTTCAGGCAGCTTCATTTTTGGTCTTCCAACTTTTCTTCCATCATTCATTTTTCCCTCAATCTGTGCATGTGTACCCACACTCTAAGTTTTCCTGTCATTGCTTTTATGAACATGGTTTTTGTCCAGGAACTCTGCTGTGATCAGGCAGTTGGGGATTGGGCTGATCAAGCTGATCCCAAACTTCCTCTCTACCTGTGATACTTCACTACTTGCTGGAGCAGTGAAATGTGCCCAGTGTGTATCAGTCCAGAGAAGTTTAAGTGGCGTAACAAAGGTATTTGCTGGATCTCCAATCTCTGACATAGTTGTTTCAAGGAAGAGTTCAGAGTTCCTCTCTCATGGGATTTAGGAGCCACAGCCCAGACACTATCAGGCAATACAGTTCAACCAACTTTAAATCTCCTAATGCTAGTGTAAAAATCTGTCACTGGAGAGCACTAAGACAATATAAATTCACTCTACCAACACAGATATACTAAAAAGGAGGTTGATGTTAACTCGGTACCAGTAGTCTTATGCTGCATGAGATGTCTTTTACCTTCATCATTGCAGTCAGATATGCTCTCTCATCCTGCCACCAAAATTAATTTACAACAGTGGTGACTCCAAAGCTGCCCCCAGCCACATGCTTTCACTACCTCAGCAGAAAGACAGCCACGGGTCCATGCCTGATCCAGATTAAATTTATGCTGTTAGATGACTTAGTGGCTCGGAGAGCTGAGATTAAAGACCCTAGGAGCACAGCCTTGGACAGCCTAGGTGGGGATGTGAGCAGAGCTGTTCCCTCTCTCTGAGGCTTGGGGGAGTAAAGTTTGGTGGTAGTGAGCTACTGTAGGGTATGGGACTGTCAAGGAACAGGAGGGAATCTGGAAGTCAGGGAAAACAGTCGTTACAAGTGAGAGTCATACCAGTGCAAGATGGGTGGTAGCCTTTGAAAGTCAGCCCTGATGCTGAGAGGAGAGGAATGAGGCCACCACTTCCTTGTGCTGGGCTGCATTAGAATCAAAAACAAGAACAGCAGTGAAACAAAACCAGCTCAGCTGAACAGATGCAAATCCAGCAGCAGACATGGGCTCAAACCAGGTCAAGCTGCACCCATGCAAATTGCAGTAACCCCAGAGCACGCTGTGTCCACACTGAGGGTGTGTGCTGGTGCACTGCCAGAATGGCCTCAGCTCTAGCTCGGTCCAGGCTGTCAGGCAATGCTTGCCCCAGGGGGACCCTGGCAAACTGCCCCAGGCAGACACTCTCTCACAAGTGCCCTCACTGAGTGCCAACTGCATCTCTCCTTGGAGGCTTTGCCCATACAGCTACTGCAAAGCTGCAGAGGAAAGACTAACTAGCCTGAGGGGAGATTTGCTGGTACAGCTAGACCGATAAAGCACTCCTCTTGTGTAAACACAGAATACACCAGCTAAAGTGCTCTTCTGTCAGCATAGCTGATCCCAGCATAGTTTTGCCAAAGGAATCCTCACTTGCGTTTCAGTGAGACTGTAAATCTGTTGTAGCGTGGTTAGCAGCCGCTCAGAGCAGCAGCACTGCAAACAGCTCAAATCTCTTCACCAGTTCAAGTTTGTTCCTAGGTTTCCAAGACACAGTGTTCTCTGGTGAGGCAAGTATTATCTGCTCTTCTCCAGACAGCGTATAAAGCCATCACAGCCACCATGGTGGCCAGTGAAGTGTGGCCATGAATTCAGGGCTCTCCAGAGGCCCCAGAGCCATGGGAACATTCAGGCTCCGTGTCCATGCTCAGGGCACCAGCTGCCACTTAATGCCTGTGGCTCATTCCAGAAAAGAAAGCCAAACCTCATCAGGACCACAGTGCCTTCTGGAGCCCAAACCTGCCCCTGCTTTGTAATGGTGGCATGTAAATAGTCATAGGGAGGCTTTGCAATGAATAGGAGGAGGGATGAGTTCACACTTCTGCTGCCACAGCTCATGGCCAGTGGTGGCTTCCTGGGAGACTGGGCAAAAGAGCCCAGGCTATTGACTTGGCTGTACAAATCTGTTAGCACTAACTGGGGAGGGAAAGGGTCTGAATACTTGAGCTTTTAACTTCTGAGCCCTCTCTTCCTAAAAGCCATGCTTCAGCTTCTCTGGAGAGCATGTTGAGCCTGTCAGCCTGGTGAGTAGTTAGGACAGGATCTGCACAAAAGTAGGGGAAAATTTACATCTTCAGCACTCTCAGACCAGTTGAATGTTCACCAGCTCTGCTCTACCTCTGTACTTACACAGCACATCACCTTCCTGTCCTAAAATTGTGGGGACTCAATATTTCCTTGTTTATATTGGGAAGCAGGATAAATGGAAATGTAAGGCATACCTATGAGCTACAAACACCTCCAGCTTGCCCTGCCCCAAGATGACCAGATGTGATCTGGGAGCTGCAGAAGCCCTTGCAGCACCTGAGACATCAGTTTGTAACTGGAGCAGGCACACTGGCTCCAGCAGAGCAATGGCTGGCAGCCTCCCAAACCTGCTGACACATCCAGCCAGTCCAGAGCAGGCAAAAGTCTCTGTAGACATGCCCAAAGGGGTCTCGCTCAAAGATGCTCTTCATCTTTGTGAGAACAAAGAGGTGATGCTGGTTCTGCATCAGAAGACCACAATCTCATCTCATCCTTTGGACACAGAAAGTCCTTGGACAGAGGCTAAGGGGCTGGATAACCCTGTTCAAGCTCTGCAAAGTGGGTTGTAGCACATGGCTCCCCACCCACACACCTCACTGTCAGGATGGGACCATGCCAGAGACCTTTAGGCTCCAGTCTCAGGACAGTCTATCTGAAGCATGCAATTGATGCTCCTTGTAATTTTACCAGAGCTGGTGCCATTGCAAATATCATTCTTATCTACCTAAGTACAGATCCTCTCTTGAATTGTTAACAATGTCATGTAGCAATTTGTTACATAAGCTCATTAAGTTTTTTAATGTATCTATGTTAATAGGGACATAAATATGGAAATCTTAATTTCAAACCTCTTTCTGAAAGCATTAGCTGGAAAACTAACCTGAGAAAAAGCAAACATGGCCCAGGATTTAGATGTCACTGTGCTGGATAGAGCAGGAATGGGGATGTCAGGATGCCAGAATTCAAACCCTCACCCTTTACACACACCCTCTCAGCAGAAAAGCTTCATTTTCTTTGCACTGTTCTTCCTGTCCTTAGCCACACTACAGTGACAGACTACTTCCATTTCCATTATTTTCTCTTTTATTGCAGATGCATGATGAACATGGATAAAAGGACTCTGGTCCTCCAACTGAAATGGTGACACTGTCTGCAGCCCAAATATCCCCCCAAAATAATGGCAAAATGCATTAAAAAATTAACCCATGTTTAATCCATAATAATTTTCTTCATCATTTATAGCAGCAAAGGCTTTTCCACTGTATTCATGTTTGGCTTGACCCTGGTAGTGTAACATGGGAGAACATGTAAACATTTCATGATCCTGCCCTGAAAGGAACAGGCTAGCTATGGAGCTCTCAGACCAGGCTCATCTGCTCTATTCCCTCCACTGTAGCTTCCCCAGAAGCTACATTGTATGGGCACTTGAGATATATTTATAGTGCTATTGATACCTCCCCACACGATACTCAGGACCTGCAGATGGAAGCTAACATTAAGTAACAATGGTATGAAGAGAGCTGCTCCATGTTAATTCTCTGTGTAAGGCTCTGCTGCCAGAAGATGCCAAATCCAATCTGAAGGCATTTGGGTGCCAGATCAGTGATTCCATGTCCACGCTGAAGCCAAGTGCCTCTGTTGGTTCAATTTCATGATATTTTTAAAGGGGTGAATTGGCTGGGGTAGTGGTGACACGCATACTGGAGAAGGACAAAGCATGATGCTGGTGTATGTGCCACACCACGTGCTCCAATCTCAGCAGATAGATGTGTTCTTGCACTCCTGACATTTATCACATCTGTAATGCTGGACAAAGTGCCTGAATTTGCTTGGAGCAAATGTGGCCTCAGGCTGCTCCTCTGCAGGCATCTGCACCAACACAGGTGCCAGTGTCAAAAGCAGAGAGGGGAGGGAGTACCTTTCTATCTTTAATTTTGGTTTGGGCTCCCAGTACCAAAATCCTGCTCCTGGAACTTGTTGGACCCCTCCATTCATTGCTTCTGTTGCATCAACTGTCTTCCAGTTTAGCGACATAAAGTGCCCCATGGAGGACTGCTGTGGAGACCAAACACCAGCAGCCATCTCCAGCCTTCAAGCCCTCTTACTGCATGGCAGCTTCTGCACAGCTTTTCCATGTCAGTCATCCAGGACATTAAAATGCACTTTCTACCTGACCAAGACAATGGAGAAAGGAGGGAGGCTGTTGCTGAAACTCAGCTTTTTCTAAACAAAATGTGCCATGAAGATTGTAAAACCCCTCAGATAGGGAATGTCCCTCATGAAAGATATGTATATATTTTTATATACACAGGGCATGTCATTGGTGGCAGGCTGTCTTGACTGGTGGGTGAGGGACTGGGAATTGCTTCTGCCGGGCCAAGACACCTTGGCTCAGCTCCTTCTGGTGCAGATTGAAGTCAAGGATTTATTGTCTGAGGCCAGCTCCAGTAACAAGGAAGGAATGGGCTGTTGGGAGCACTTTTCATAATTCCCAGCTTTTATAGGCTCTCTCTGACACCGTGGCACTGGCTGTAAATACCTGACCTTAAGCCCAGCCATTTCTAGCCATTGTGTTTGTGGAAAAAAGAAATAATTATTCTGGGTGTCAGTGGGGCTGGAGGCTCCAGTGCCGAGCTGGAGCCAGTCGCAGCAGCCCACGCCTCTGCAGCTCACTGCTGCCTTTCACATGCAGATGTTGCCAAGTGCTCTGCAGCTCCCACCCCTTGGAATGGCCATCGTGTGTCATTGGCATCGATTGTGAAATATTTCGAGTTGTTAATTAGGCAATAATGACCAATGGGAAGGGCATTTCCTGGCTGTTTACTGGAGGCTCCTGACCTCTAGGTCAGTATCAGTCACCCAGGAATTATTAAGGCACGGAGGCGGAAAACAGGGCAAGAAGAACAAACTCTCACCTTCCAAGGTGGCCAGTGCTTCTCCATTGCACAGCACGGCAGGAAAAGGGCAGGTCCCAGTACCTCACCTGCACCCAGCCCAGGCTGCAGCTCCCTGAGGTGTTCTGCTCTCCGCTCCTCTCTTCCAGTTACTTTCGTTTCCCAATTAATCTCTGTGGTCGTGAAGAAATGGGGCATTAAATATTCAAGGATTATCTTTTTTTCTTTTTAATACTACTAAAATGTGAAGACACAATTAGCAATAACCTGGGCTCCTGCTGGGCCTGTGTGTACTAATCCCTCCCCACTTCTAAAGGAAGATTTACACCTACTCTTCTGGTTTAAAATTGGGACCTTTCTCCCATTTCAGCCCTGCTCTCCCTTACAGGTGGCTGCATTTCAGTACAATGGCTTCTCCAGGTTAATTAAACTAATGTGAATTAATGTATTTCCTGAGGGGTGACCATATGAAACCCTGTGTTTGTGTTTCTACAGAGAGGAGCACTTGGGTGCAAACTCCCTCTGGTTAGAGGGCTGCCAGCCCTCTAGGAACTCTTCAGTCTGGCCCTGAGCCAAAACTCGCAGGCCAGGTTTGAAGGACAAGTAGCAACAAAAATTAATATCCCCATGCCCTACTTATCCACACAGAATCTGGCAAATGAACACCACTCCAAATACACTTAGAAGCAAATGAAGAGCCAGAAGGGAGCAAAGAACCAGTCGAGCTGACCTGGGGTGGGAACTCTTCTCCTTCCCTTGGCAGGGAGGATGCTGTTGCTGCCTGGGTGGTGGCCCAGTCACCTGTATTGATACCTGAGTCACAGGCTCATACAAAGGCAAAGAATTAGAAGCCTGACACTGCAGCTGAGGTACTTCCCTCTGTTCTAGGCAAATCCCCTTATGATTGTACCTTGATAAATGCAGACAGTAAAACTGGAAGAAATAAGAATAGGCGACAACAATGTGTGCAAATACTAAAGGCAGAGCTGCTGCAGTTCTTTGCTCACATATGGAGTTGTCCAGAAAGCTTTGCCAATTCCTGAGGACCTCCAAAGGTGACAGCTGTGAGACCTCTTCAGATGGTAGCATTAAGTGATCATATACTGGCTATTGAGGACTAGATAGGATGGTTTAAATTCACATGGTCAAGATTAGCTTTTGGCTAAAGAAACAGTGGTGAGATAATATTACAGAGGAAATTGCTGGGTTCAAAGCTTTGAACATTCAGACATTTAGGGGCAAAAAACCCCAAACAAAATGTAAAAGCTCAGCCTGAGGTTTGCAGACTTATTCAGATCAGCAAACAAGTAAGGATTACTGCACCCTACTAGAAGCAGGTAGAGGTGGGCACCACAGAAACTCCATCCTCAGCAGCCTTGGTGAGAAGATGATAACCCAAGGGGTCCTGCAGCACTGTCAGCTTTGGCCTGCGGCTTTAGGCACAACATTTCTGATCTTTGCCTATACTTCCAAACCAAGCTGCAATCGTGGATAGAGATAAGAATGCAGAGAAAGTCTCACCTCCATTGCAAAACAAGTAGGTTAGCACTGGGTACGACAGTAGCTGTGAACAATGGGACACCTCTCTTCGGTTGATGGGAAATGTTCTAATAGCCAAAAAGAGTACTGGAAAATTAACCCTTTCCAGAAAAATATATTATTAATAACTTTTTTTTCCCCAAAAAAATATTTCCTCTTCCTTTTCACCTAAGGGATGATGCTCTGAACAGCCCTGTTTAATATGTACCATATCCAAATGATCTGTCAGATCATCTGCAGGCATGAGTTAGGGTGTTCCCTTCCCTTCCTGTCCAGCTTCATCTCCCATTCCCAGAAAAAGCAGGTAAGTCCTGTTATCCTGTCTGGTGAAGCCTGATTATTTCCTGTGATTTTCAAGCCCATCATGATATGTTGGCCCCAGAAGTTCTAGGATATGAGTAGCTTTTCTGGAACACTTCTTGGGGATCAAAGTTCACTCACTATTTTTTTTTTCCTCAGGTGATAATATTCCCTTGGGTGGGTGAATGAGACCAGCAACACCAGCTGGTCCAGGAGAACGAATGGACCTGTTATCCTCTGGGGCAAGGAGATTTTCCCATTCTCCATGAGGAGCACAAAGCCCCTGAAACTTGTTAGGAATCACACACAGCAGGATTTATATACAGCCTGGACTGCTGTGCTATGTTCTGATATCTTCTTTTTTCTTTTAAAAATTAAAAATCACAAAGCCATCCACACCCAGCACAGATCAAGGGGGGAAAAAAAGGCTTTTAACAGGCAGTTGCAGCTTGTGAATTCTTCAATAAATATTCCATCCTGTCTCTACAAAAGGTTGGTGAGGATTTTACAAACTTCCTAATCCCCCTCTAATCCTTCAAAATGCCGAGCTGTGATCGCACACGCTGGTTTGTGATTATGTGTCTTCCAGGGCTTGTTTGGACACTTATTAAGAGACATCAACTCACTTTTGCCACAGAAAGCCAAAACTGCTTGATGTGTTTTGGTTGCACTTTACATTCTTCTGAAAAGGAACATCAGGTCTGCTTGGAAAGAACAAGCCATCCCCATCCTGTCTCATGGCACTGGCACAGCTCCTGGTGACAACCAGTTCTTCTCCATGGAGGAGGCCATGTCGAGTTTGACCACGACAGAAGCAGAGAAATCTCTCCTTGTTCTCTGCTCAGACCCTGCTCTTTTTAGCAAGTGGGGACAGCAATGGCTCATCTGATTTTAAAACAACATTTTGGGACCTACATAGAAGAAGCTCTAGAGAAAGGCACAGCATATTATTATATTGTTTGGTGGTGCCTTCAGCAAACACTTAATGGAGACTACGGCTGTTTTAAGTTGTGTGTGATACTTCTATGTGCACAGATAACCAGGGCAGAGCCGACTCTTAACTGCTCATATGTGTTTAATTAGAGCTGCATTTTTAATCCTTTTAATTTGTATCTCTTTCTTAATAACCTCAGCTTGGCAAAGGTTGAAAAGGAATAAGTTTCATTTGAATATTGGGTAAAACTTGCTAACAGCAGAGCAGATTTTTTAGCAAAAAGGTTACAGCATGTTCTTTAAAGACTATAGGTAACAGTTTGGCTCCATTAAGTTCTGCAGCTAAGCCTAGGTTTGCATCCTTTGAAAATGGTTTCAGAGAAGCTTAATAAAAACACATCAGGGCTCAGGATATCATCCAGGCATGCTATAAGAAGTTTAACTACATCAACGGAGGGCAATTTGCCCATCATCTCAAGGCAAGTAAGATCACAGCAACATTGATTAACTTTTGCAGCACAGTTCTGAAATCTTGATGCAACCATGCTATAAATTCATATTTAACTTTTGCCCAAAAGGAGAAAAAGTCCTTGTTGCAATACCTGCTGATGAAAGGGAACATCTTCAGAGGTTAGAAAACCTGCAGGAATGCTCCAAGCTGAATTACTGAAGCCGATTCCAATAATCTCTAAATCTTGAATCCAGAGCTAATAAAGAGAAACTAATCCATTTCTCAAGCACTTGCTGCTTTGTTTCAGACAGATTTGAAACTTCATTTCAGAAGAAAAGACCTGCCTTAAATACAGTGTAACTTTAAAAGACAGCCAGATAAAATCAGCAAGCTTCAGTTGTAAATACTATCACAAATCTTACCCAACATACTGGTGGACCTCAGCCCCAGCCAATATCACAGGAAGACAGGCCAGATTCCTCAGCTAGACAGCTTCTGGGTTAGAAGAAACAAGGTAAAGAGATCACATAAAAGCAGACACTTCCAAAAAGAGCTTTCAGATGTATCCTGTGGCACAGTCTGTTTCTTGACAGTTTTGCTATGCCATCAAAATCCAACATTTTAGTATTAGAAACATTCACAATGAAGAACTGTCTATGCCTTTCAGACAATAACCATTCAACTCCATCTAGAATCCACAAATAGCTATGTGCTGGTTTTGGTGTATCTGACTAACTACTAATGGAGGCCAGTTCTCAGCCTGTTTCATTTTGGTGATTTCCAGACACCTTCCAGCAGATGCTAGGGATCAAAAATATAAAAAGTCTTTTTTTTTTCTTTGTTATCATGCACAGGTCACTTGGAAATAGCCCATGAACCCCAGAGGCTGGAAAGCACCAGTGTAGATTGAAAAGAGGCCAAGTATAAAGGCAATGGCTTAATTTCTGCTCTGGCAAATCACAGCATCCTTATCCTCAGGACAACTCTCATGCTGACAGTAGCAATGTAAGCTTGCAAATAACCTCATTTTCAGTTTCTGAAGATGTAAGGAGATAGCCCAGTTCATGGACAACCCTCAGCTCTCAGTCACTGCACTGAAGCTGTTCACCGCTGCTTTACTTCTGATAGGATTCAATATGAATTCTTGTTCCAGATGCAGAAGGCTCACTACTACTTTCAGACAGCATTCCCTCTCCTGTGAGTACTGTTGCCTGCACTTAAATGAAATATAAAGGCATGTCTCTGCATGAAGCTTGTTGCAGCTGTTGCATATCTGCATTAAGTGATCTTGAACAGCCGTTGGTCTGCACCACTTTGATTCTCTCTGACTACTTCAATTTTGCCTTGAATTGTTGTGGCCACATAGCACTGGGGTATTTTGAAATCAATAATCGGTGCTCTGGTCAAACTTCTTGCTCAACATTGCTCCATGCCTGTGCTGTCTGCGTTTGATGGGATATTTCATGCTGGGTATTATATGATACTTCCCAGAAGGCATCAGACTTCTCAGACAAAATTATATAGTTTTTCATAATTCCTTTTGTTCACCCCATCACTCTTTCTCTTTTTCATATGGACCATTTTCTGACATTGTTGAAGAACAAGGATAATCCTTGTGATCATGAAATGCCACCATCCTAGAAAAGCACGCAGAGCTCACCACACCAGCAGAGTGTTGCATTGTCTCTGTCCCTCCCTTGCAGAGGGATATAGGGCTATTGATACTTGCAAATACTCAGCTTCCCCTTCTGGTGGAAAACAGCTAACCAATGCCACATTGAGCATTCAGCTGTTGTGGAGAACCTTTTACCAAAGAGATAAATCCCAGAGGGGGTTTTTACAACAAGACATACTGCTACGATGTGGAGAGGGGCTGGGCCAATGAATGTACTTTCTTAGGAGGTAGCAGCCAGTATGACCCCATCTGATGTCCGTGCTTTGGGGTGCAAAGTAGTGTGTGATATCACACTATTGTGATAGTGTGTGCAGAACAGTGTGTGATATGCACAGCATCTTCAAAATCACACATTTGCACGTGCAGGGGGACACAGTTGTGTCCTGCCGTCCTAAATACAGGGGTAGTAGTTTGTCTGATCCATCTGGATCACATTGCCACTGAAAGCAGATTGCCTCTATGTCCCAAGGACCTGCCTATGTCCTTTCTACTCTTCACCTTTTCCACTAACTTCCAAAATTTGTACTGCAACCATCTACCCTTGTCAGTGATACAAATTCTTTGAATACCTACCTGCCTAGAATTCTTTTTCTAGCAACCATCATTCAAGACAGCTATGCCTGAGTCAGAGCATGATAGCAGCTATTAGGGATAACATCTACTCACTCACCTAGCCACCAGCACTAAACCACTGCCTTTTCTTAACTTTTTGATACACATTTAAAATCCTCACTCTGTGCTGAGTGCTGGAACTTCTCAGATACAGCCCAGCTTCTCCTGGTAAGAAAAAATTCTGCAAACTTCCCAGAGTTTCACTTGAAATTTCAGCATCTCTACCAGAGCTGCAAGTGCCTCTCATCTTCAAGAGAGACACACGCTCCTACTTTACTGCTAAATCATCACAACTGAAGCCCATTTCTGAAGTAGATTTATAAGATGCACGCAAGTACAGGAGGTTTCACATCAAGTGCTGCTTCCAGCTTCAAACACCTTTAGTTTGAGTGAACACAAAGCAGCCTGCAAGGATGGGAATAGAAGGTAATCACCACTGACTGAGAGGTATGGACAGTCTCAGCTAAAATGCAATCTGCTTTCAGTGGCTAGGACATGCTACCAGAGCACACTGCCCTTTCAGGACTGTGCTGGGCCACAGCTTAGTACAAGGCTGCTTGCTCAGACCTCTTAATGTCAAGAGAAGACAGAAGCAAAAAGTAGCACGCTGTACCATGACCAGCTATATCACACGAGGGCAACATGAAGGAACATGATAAAAGCAGAGCTAGTGCCTCCCTGATGCCCTACCTGCTAGAAATGGTCTGAAACCACACACTGATGCCAACAGCTTTAGGAGGATGTCAACTTGGCAAGCAAGCCGGATCATTGTGCCATCTTCTCAAAAAATCCTTCCCTGCCTTTGAAATGTTAATCCTGCATAAGGCAAATTCTCCCATTAGAATATGGTCCATTCTGGTCTCCGTGCAATCTGCATTATCCAGTTCAAAGTTAAATTAAAAATCCCAACCTGTGTGAATGTTGCAATCACATTATGAAATCTGTAAATCTATTTTTAATGCCTTAATGCTGCTCGAGCTGAACAAGGCAAATCGACTGCTGCCTTGCATTCGCTTTACACTTTTTCAGATTCTCATGCACTGGTTAAATATTCACTCTGCAGTGTTTGCATTACCAGTACTGCAAGACCCTAAAATAGAAGACAAGCTTTTCTTTCCCTCCTCTTTTGTTTTTGAAATTCCAACTACGGGCAACTTGACTCGGGGATCTCTCCAGCTCAGACGCGGAGCTGCTGAACATCACAAGGAGAGCTGCTGAAAACAGTTCAATGTACTACAGATGCCAGAAACCAGGATTTAAATCCCAAACACGCGGCTTTTGCAACGTTTCAGAGTGATGCAACCAAACGTTTTATTTCGTTTCAAACGTAAGATACATTAAACATTAATTCTGCGAGTTGCTTGTTCTTAAGACAGAAAATATTTAACCTTAGCTGAAACAATTCAAGCAATGGGCCCAGCTCAACTGTCTCAAATCAACATTTCACATTCAACACTTTACTTTTGGGAGCAGTTTGCGCTTCTCAGTCTGATCGGGAATGGAAACAAGCTCTGAAGCACTGGAATTTTGCGTGGAACAAAGCTTCTATTTTCTGACCAACTGTCTTTGAAAAAATCAGTGTATTAAACAGTCAAATAAATCATGCTGTTTTCACTTGAGAGTAATCCTATTAAGAGACGGGCACTGTCTCCTTGCTGCCTTTTCCCTCTGGAGATGTTTTCCCATTTTTGCTCTTCCTTGCTGTTAGCATTTCTCCACTCATAACAACGATGCATTCCCTGATGTTAAGTGCGTACAAACCGCAGACGTATGGAAACAACTAGGAAAGAGGGCAAGGACAACAGAGACCGTAGATTTATCCTGTGATCAAAATTTTCAGGGCTGATGCTACAGCAAACTTTTGTGCTACCCAGACCACACGCAGCAACTCTCCTGGAACCCTGTGCAGTGCTGTCCATCTACTTACTGCCGCACGGAGTCATAGGGAATCAGGGCACATTTCCGTAGGGAACAAGGGAAAGTTTTAGCAACGCTGTTATTAAACAGAGCCATTTATGACGCTTGAAAAACAGAGATGACTTACAAGGCAGTTAGGGAGTTTCAGAAATCTTGGACAGCAGAGAAAGCCACCAAGAACGTTTAAAGGGAAGAAGTTCAGCTTTTGGTTTGCGAAGATGTCATCCTGGGCTCGGCTGCCGGCTGGGAAGGGCTGTGTTGGCTCCGTCCTTCCCGGCTTCTCCTCCCTCAGCTCGGCCGTTCCCTGCCACTCTCTGCTGTTCTGTTGGTGCCACCATATGGACAACATCCCCAAGTGCAGCTCGCGTTTAGCCCCCGCAGGCTTTTGACGCAAAGCCAAAAAGGCGGGGGAAGGCTTAAGGAGTAGATACTGCTCAGTGACGCAACCTGCTGCGGTTTCAGCTCAGCAGCTCGTACTCCAGTTCGAAGGAGACGCCTTTACAGCACCAGCTCCTAGTTCTCCCAGCCAGGGATACCGCAGATGCCCCTGCTCCCGCTCACGGCTTCGGAGACAGCATTCACCGGGAGGTGCTCCTGGTGAACACACATTTACAGGTACATACACATTGACAGGTACTTGTTATCAGGTAATTGGGGTGTGTGACACTAAATCTTCACCCATTCCGTCAAATTCCAGCTCTTCCCTGCGGTTTTCCAGCCCAGGAGTCCTGGGATGCTTCTGCCGATCGACTTTACCATGCGCAGCTGGCGGCAGCCGCTGCAGCCAGTCCGACGAGAATGTTTGGGGCTGTTTAATGATTCCTTAAAGAAGGGAAACATGCAAACCAAATGAACTACGAGTAGCTTAAATCTCAATGGGGAAGTAAATGGCTACAGCTTAAGAGATCCAACCAGCCCAGCATGCCCGCTGCTGACCACAATTCAAATGCAAGCAGATTCTGTTTCACCGAATTAAACAAGAATGCTTGTTCAAATATTAGGAAAGCCAAGGGGAAAAAAAAAAAAAGTTCTTGGAGAAACAAATCCTGCTGTGCTGGATCAGCTCCATGGACTAACTAATCCGGGATTCTGTCCTAGGAGCCACCATGCACAAATACCTGAGAAAGGCACAGGATGCAGACACCTCATCACTTCTCTGCATCGCCGGGATGTTAAGGGGAGTATTTATGATAAATAGATAAGAAAGAGGTAGCCCTAACTGGGCACCGTGGAAGATTAGAGTTCAACTTTATAAATTCGAGTGGAAAACGTATTTTTAACGATTGAATTATCCTCTTTCTTAGTATAATTTATTGGCCTGGGTCAGATCCCAGCAGGGAAGAGGAGAGTCAGATTCACAGGACAGTTATGGGCTTACTAAAACACATGGGATCACAGTAGTAATGCCACGTCCCCACAGCTAACATGCTGCTGCTCGAACAGACGGGATGGAGCTAGACATGGCACAGAGACATGCAGGAGGAATAGTAGTGGGTGAGAAGAGCAGGTATTGCAGTTGGCTAATAATAATTTCCATCCATGAGAATAAAAGAGCAAATTATTCCCACCCCCCACTGCTATTTAAAAAGTATCTGACCTAATTGTTACTACCCCTGTTGTGTAAATTCAGCACTTTGTCAGTCTGAATAAATGTACATTAGCCTTAACAGGAGTTAAACAAGTTTAAACAATGAAGGAAGCTCCCTTGCTTTTTAGCTTCTTTGACACCACACTAAAGAGACCATTTAGACTAAAGAGTTCAGCACATTTTGGGACCCATTAAATACCAAGGCTGAGGCCAGATATTCCCTTTTTCTTTAATTTGTCCTACCTAGCTGCTAAGGTCAGCAGAATTGAGCAACAACCTGCTTTGCATCTCTTTAGCTTTGTAGGCAAGTTGAAGAAAGCTACACCCATCCTGGTCAATGCAGCCCTTTCAGTGCTAAATGTCAATCCCCACTTATCACTGCAAAGTGGAGACAAAGTGATTCCTTGGAATTGCTTTTAATTATAAAAGAGGAAACTCATGGCAGAAAAATGCGACAGTCATGACTGTTAGGAAAACTTACACTGTCAAGTTGTTTCTATTTTAAGGTAACAACGTATTTCTTTCCAGAGTCATCAGCCTTTAACAGCCCATGGAAAAACCATTCCTGTTTGCAAATGACACTGTGACCTGGTAGGGACATATTCCGTCCTCCAAACATAATAATTAAGTCTTAAGTCATCCTTATACAGTGAGGAAATAACTTACAGGGGAGAGAAGGGAGCAAAGGATTGGACAGCCATCCAAGATCACAGCAGGAAAAGGAAGCACCCTCATAGCAGCAACATGGAAAAAGGCTGAACAATCTCATGTTCTTTGCTGCAGATACAACTCTGCTCTTCAAAAACTGCCACACAAGGATTAAAATAAGTAACCTGTACAGAGAGAAGCTATGAATCTGGTCCTGACCCAAACTGCCACCAAATTCAGGATGTGGCCTGGAGGATGGATAAAGTTCATCTGGATGAGGCAGCCTGTCCTGGCTGCAAAACAAAAGCAAATCAGCCCCAAAGACCAAACAGAGCTGCAAAACCAGAGCATTGATCACCCTGATTCCTCTCTGCTTTTCTGATCATCACTAAGCAAAACTCTCTGATCTCTGTAGGCAGCAGACAGGGGAGGCAAATGAGAAGGAAGAAGGGAAAAATGAGTGGAAAAAGCAGTAGCACACTCTGACAGATGAGTGCTCCTACAAGGGGAAGGGCTTATTTTACACCAGTTCACACCCTTAACTTTTAAGAGAACCTCTTAGAGAGATCATGAATAGTAGAGAAAGGCTGAGTTGTGCTGGATGTGTTACAGAGATGGTAGAACGCTATTTTTAAAACAGAATTTCGCTTTACTCCATGTCATAGCGAAATCAGTTCTTGCCCCCCCAAAAATCTGTGGTCAGCCTGCAAATTGAATTCTGTCACTGACCTGTAAGAGGTATTTTAATCCAGATGAAGTTAAATGCTTGACAAAAAACACAGCTATGAAATTGTTAGCAGTACCCCCACAGAAAGCAGGCAGTTGGATGGATATTAAAACCCCATTTTATAGGCAGAATTCCCACCAACTGCCAATGGATTAGGATTCCATCCCTCTTGCTCATTTTGAAGGTTGCTAAAGTTTAAAACACTGAAAAAAAAAACAACCCCAGCTCAATTATAATTTCTAGCTGTCAGGAAGGAATTATATCAGTTCCATCTTACAGAAGGAAATCTGTGCTGTCTAGCAGTAATCAGTTCCATATTTGTGAGGCCTTCCAACAAAACACTTTTTGTCTATGATTTGTATTCATCTTAGGACATACTGATTTCAGACCCTCTGTGGATTGTGATGTATAAACAGCCCTTTTATTTTTAAATGCAACTAAGAAACTATTTGGCAGGGTCACTGCTGTTCTGAATCTGGAGCAAAATACACCAACTGCAACTGGCGTCTTGGCTGCAAGGCAAGGCAGGCAGGACTCTTAAAGGCAATTGTGTTCATCCAGTTTAGCTAAGAATAGGGCATTAATAAGAAGTATTTTAATCTAACAAGCATCATGTTTTAAAGGGAACTTTAAGTTGTTGTTGGGTTTTTTTTGTGTGTGTGTCAATTTGACAACCATGTGATGATCTCATGGCATGGAAGTTGGAGACTGAAGCAGCGAGGTTCTGTAATTCCTATAAAATCTCCCAAACATCCTAGCAAACCACATGCATTTTTCCCACTATATGCCTCTCAAACTTTATTCCCATTAGAGAGAAGACAGTCCTACAATTACTTCTTGAAAAACAAATGGTCAAGGGAAATAAAACTTAACATAGCCTTACAAAATAAACCCTTTCCCCTCAAGCTTACTAACTACAGTTTTAGCAGCAGGAGGTCACTAAACTCCAGTCTTTCCAGAAGAGACACTGTGTGTTCCTCCTCTTCAGCTCAGCCTTTCTGATGGCTGTTGGGGTACTGGTTTTTTTTTGCCTGAGGTACTGTTTTTTTTTGCCTGAGGTACTGGTTTTTTGCCTGAAGAATTTAAGTCTATTTTTAGAGCTTCAGGGCTCCTATACCTTCACTTGTACCAGCCACATTATAAACCATTGTTTAATTTCAGCTGAGATTCACTGGGATGCTAAACTATTGAAGATACACAGGTTTTAGAGGTCTTGTGGAAAAAATGGCTGGAGAGACAGCAACAGAAATGCCCTTAGAGAGGGGTAGGCTGCAGGACTCGGGATGGTCAGCACCCACCTCCAGGCTAACTGCTAGTGAAAGCAGGGGAAGGAGCCAGTGGTAGTGGCAACGTAGGGCGGTCAGAACAGGCACGAAGAATGGAGGGAGTAGAGAGTGTGGTGTAAAGGAGGGAAGGCATCTTCTGCTGCAGTGTGCAGAGCCAAGAAAGAGCAATCCACCCCAAAACTCACTTTTGTCAGCTCCAGGATGTTACGTGGGCAAGGTTCAAGGCAGACAAGGTTCACTGTCCTCCAAAAAAGGCAGCGTCAGTGCCTCCAGTCCTCTTCATGGATCAGCACATGGTCCAGGCAAGCACGAGTTGGTTTATCAGCTGCAGTAGGGCATGACAGCTGCTCCACAGCATCTGGGCTTACAGGCACTGTTATGGATGACTGGGGAAAGGTAGTTTTGGATGTCCCATAAAACAGCACAACACATCACATCCAGTTTGGTGTGACCAGGGAATAAAGCTGTGACCAGTGAGAAAACTGAACGCTGATACCAGACTGCTCTCTGCTGTGTCTGAGCACGTGAACATCCTCAGGTCTTCATCTTCAAAGCTATCAATATCAAAAGGAAGGTCTGAACGCTCTGCCAGTGTGCACAAGACAGAGGGTTCCCAGGACTGTATATCAGGATACACAGCTTTACAGTCCCTTTGCACTACTGCATGTCTAGGCTGAGTTTCATGACCACCATTCAATTATTTGCTATGTGAAGGAAGTTGTTGAATTTCAGTCCAGCTCCCAGTGGGCAGGTTCCACATCACACATACACACACATACAGGAAAAGCCCCCTGTTATACAACTGATGTTAATTGGAGCCTTTTTAAGCTCTTCAAAAGAGAGGCCAATGCTTGAACATCATGGAAAGAGAACTAACTGTTCTGTGAACTCCCCAGAACAGAGAGACACATGGATGCAGTGCTGTGGGAGACTTATGTGGCATCTCAAAAAATATAGGCTTCAGATTCTAAGAGTTCTGCAGTCCTCAACTTTCACCAACATTCAAATTCACCTAGGTTAAAAGAAAATTAAATTGCCCTCCCCCACAAAAGGCAAACCACAACAAAGCAAACATCCTCCAGCAAACTATTGACTTGAATCTATTAAAACTTGCCAAGTCAACGTTCCAGTCCCAACTGCCTAACCCAGCCTGCCAACAACAGAAGTGTCAGTTTTTTTGCTCCTCTATTTTATATTAACAAAAGTCAATTGTGGTGATGAATTGCATCACATGCCAACAATATATCACATTCCTCCACAGCTGTTTTTTGTAAAGGGAAAGAGACTACTTCATTAGTCACTGACAACGCTGCTATAAACCATAAACGACTTAAGAACTCCCTCCACAAAGTCAGGATGGTAAACTACCAAACAAAACCCTGACAAAGTGGCACAGCACAAACAAACTCTCAATGCCAGATAATCAACCCAAGTGTGCATGAACAATCTGTACAGCAACCAGGCCACGGTAGTCATGAACTTATTTCACTAGATGAGCAGCTCAGATTGAGAAAGAAACAAAAAAGTCACTACCATGCCCCAATGAGCTGCAAAGCCTGTTACCAGGTCAGCAGCAGAGAATATAATACACAGTTTTGCTTTCCTTTGGTTAATAGTATGTTAGGCAAAGTATATTACTCTTTAGCAAAGTAACAGCTAAATCAAACGCAGTAACTCCCCTTAGGATTTATAACCAATTTAAATAGATGAAAAACGCACTCCTATGAAACACCAACAGGACCTTAACATGGATTGTCAAAACAGAATTCACCTGCAAATAAAGAGCCTCCTATATGCACTAATTCCATTATCTGTCACTAGCAAACAATAAAGGATAATAATGAAGAGGAAAAGAACAGGGAACAGGGAGAACAAAGCCAATTGCTAGACATGTATAAAAAACGTGGGCGAGCGCTTCCTGGAAGCTCAAGTAAACCTCAAACTGTTTGATGTGATGTATATATGTGTTCACATCTTTGGAAACCAAAAATGCTTACCACTACATAAATTCTACAACAAGCCAATTTTTAATTATACCTATCAAAATAACAATGCAATCCTAGCAGTTTCATTCAGCATCTTTGAATCACGGCGACCACCTATGCAAATAGAAGCACAGCATCTGAATCTCCAATTAACTATTGCCAATTATAAGTGGGGACACTTTAAAAGGTAAATTACAAGGATAATGAATCGTTTTCAAACACAAAGGTAACAATTACACAGTGGTTTTGAAAGCCATTTCTATTCTAGTTAGTTTGTGCCAAGTTGACAAAAGCCTGTTTTAAGAGGAAGAAAAGGAAGGTGAAAAGCTTCCATCACTCCCTCTGGTCATTTCATGTAGCAATTATTAGATTCAAATATTCAGTCACTAAATCATTCTGTAGAAGAGGAGGAACTACAAAGCCATTGTGCAGTAGGACAGATATGACACAGCTGCCATCACAGAAACGTGGTGGGACAACTGTCATGACTGCAGTACTACAATGAATAGCTAGCTCTAAGCTCTTCAGAAAGGTTAGACAGGGAAGGAGAGGTGGTGGAGTGGCACTGTGTATTAAAGGAGTGATTTGATTGTGTAGAACTCAACTGTGATGGTAAGGTCAGGTGCTTGTGGGCAAGGACTAGGGGAAAGGCTAACAAGGCAGATATCCTGTTGGGAGTCTGTTACAGATGACTCAACCAGGATGAGGAGGCTGCTGAGGCATTCTACAGGCAGATGTCTCCAAATCGCCAGCTCTTGTTCTCATGGGGAACTTCACCACATGTCTGCTGGATATAAAGCACAGCAGAGAAGAAACATTCTAAGATGACTGTATGGAAGAGAACTTCCTGACACAGCTGGTGAGTGGAGAAGAGAAGGCTAAGGGAAGATCTCATTGCTCTCTACAATTACCTGAAAAGAGGTTGTAGTGAGGCTGGTGGTGGTCTCTTCTCTCAGGTAACTAGCGACAGGATGAGATGAAATGGGCTTAAGTTGTGCCAGGGAAGGTTTAGATTGCACATTAGGAAAAAATTCTTTGTTGAAAAGTGGTGAGGCATTGGAACAGGCTGCCCAGGGAGGTGGTGGAGTCACCATTCCTGGAGGTGAAGAAGCTGTGGATGTGGCACTTGAGGATATAGTTTAGTGATCACCATAGCTGGGTTACGGTTGGACTCAATCTTAAAGGTCTTTTCCAACTGCAATGATTCTATGATAACATTTTAAGAGGATTCCTGTGTTTGGGAAAAAAACTAAAAAGGGCCACAGGAAAGCCCAGAAGAAGTTACTCTAACACTGACAAAATAAGTAGTTCTGTATCTGTTCAAGTGAACATGTGGTGTTAATGGTCACAGAACCAGAGCAAGGTTTATTTAAATCAACATTACAGGGGTAAAAAAGCACAATTACAAAAGCAAGACTGAATGACAAACCATGTTTAGCATCTTCCTGTAACAAGCAATTCTGAGTCAAGTATTTGTCTGCTGTTAAGAATTCTATGTCAGAAAATAAACCAATGAGCAGAAGCAGCACATTTTGGTTGCCTGCAACATGAAAAGGAAAAGTTCTCAGAAGCTAACTTCAGCCTTGCAGGGTTCCCTCCATCAGCCACCAATGGCACTGACTCTCACGTCACTGGTGCCCAATCATTTCTCCCTAAAAAGCCAATTATCATCTGCCTGCTCATGTTCTTTCACCACCTGGTTTTCTCTCACCCAGTGCAAATGCTTCCATTTTCATGGCAGCTGAATTCAAATTGCTCCTCAAAAGATACACACAGAACCTCACTGTTTCAGCAGAAAAACAAGGGAAATCATACTTTTGTTCCAACATATTCTGATTCCCTGATGAATGAAAAAAAGAAAGCTCAGACCTGATATTTTTAACTCCAAAACATACCCACAAAGTAAACCTCCAAAAGCTTTTTTGGGAAAAAACAGCCTTACTATTACAGGCTGATCTTTATAGATAATAATTTACAATGAGTACTCTGGGACTAAAACCAGGCTACAACAATATGTACAAGAACAACATTGTACAAACATTTTCTTTATGCTTTCATATATTCCCTTAAAAAGCAAATTACTTGAAAACACCAACAGGACCTTTAAGAAACACAGACTAGTTCTACTGAGGGCCCAGTTCGTTAGTACAAAAGCATTATTGCTCTTTCTACTGTCAGAGGGTTGAAAGAAGTTTGACTTTCTGTACTAATACATTAGAAACTGTAATTACAGCTGTGGCAAGTATCGGTAAGAGAGGCCAGCAGGCAGATCCTCCTCTCCTCACTCCAGTTCCTCCCAAGGACACAGGCTAGTGTCAGTAAGGATGACCACATCCAACTGCGGGTAAGAAAATTTTGTGCAAACATTCCATCATTTTAGAATGAGGTCTACTGGAGCAATGTGGATCCTGGTGATCTCTCTCTTATTTAACAGAAACTCCAACTAACTCAAGTTCATTAGTTACTCACAAGTTTATAAACAACTTATAAACTGAGTAATTGCAGATAACATCAGAGTACAACAAAAGCTCTATCAGAGTTGTACAGAAGCAGCCTCAGGGAAGGAAAGCAGTAGTGAAAGTTACAGTCAGGCTCATAGTTTCAGAAATAGTAGGCTGTGTGAGTAACCCAATTGGAACACTCTTCCTTTGAACGTTTTGCTGAGCTGTGTGATGTGAAAATAGATTTGTATGCCTCAGACTTCTCGCTGTCTGCAATGGATCTCTTCGTAGTAGCAGAAGCAGCCTTATTGACTTTTGCTGGCACAGATGAATTTCCATTATCTGAGAGAGAAAAAGGAAAAGAAAGAAGCATGCACAGCAGCTTACAATTGAGAGTATTTAAATAAAGATAAAATACTTAAAAACAGTGTGTACAGAAGCATATGCCTTGTTTTCAGGGCTACCCCAAACATATCCCATGGCTGTACTCCACAGCAAACAGGTTCCTAGCCTTCAGATTTCATGCTCCAAAAGCATTCAAAAATCTTGCAGAGAGACTTCTTTCCTACTTGTGTAAATCCCTTGTGCTGTAGTTCAGTATTGATGACTTTTATTCCTCTAAGTGAAAATTTACTCAGAACTCAAGACAGAAACACGGAAGTATCCCACCACCCCACCCTGAAGTATTGTTTAGAGCTATCAAATGACAAAAAGCTAAACTTGTGACATACAGTCCCCAGGGAGCCTATCTCTTCCCTTTATTCTGTGCAAAGTCATGTATGACCAATAATAACGGTCTCTGCATCACTATGTATCTGGGATAGGAAAATGTCCATGCCTCTGTTTCTGATACCACCTCTCTCACTGCTACAAAAAAAATCCCTCCCTCTCTCTCTTAACTGTTTGTGCATGTTTATGAGGCAGCTCCCTATTCCAATGTGGCAATGCCAGCGACGAGCAGTGTGAGCAATCTGGCAGTGTAGGCCTAGAGCCTGACACTACAGTAGGCCATGCTCAGCATATGTGCAGAAAACAGCTAGCAGTGTAGCAAAACATTGCTGTGCCTGCAGCATGTAACTAAAACAGGACACTAGTAGCTATAAACACAGAAAGTTATCTTGGAACAACAGGACACGCACCTGCTTCAACAACCTCATGTGTCATTAGCAGTTGGATCAATATCTATAATAGTGTGATGGGTGGTCACTCATAGGGAATCAATGAAGCTATGCCAATGAGGCTCTCTGAGTTTATTTAAGTTGTAGAAGTTCCCTTGATATGCATTTTCCTTTCCCTTCTTCTTTGCTTTACTTTACTGTGCTATACTCACTATGCTCACACTATAGTCCTACAATACTGGAACAATAAAGGAACAATACTCGATCATATTGGTCGTCTGTATTGACTCCAGTCTCCGTCGCATTAATTCCAGCTAGGAAAGGCAGCTCTTTAGGATAGACTTTTGAAAGAGCACATTCTTTGGAGAAGTGAGCTACAACATTATGGCTCCCTTGCAAACCAGAGTTAACCCTTTTATTGCTGAGAAAAATTAAAAATAAAAGACAAGAGAGGGCAGCTTCTGAAACCTATGGTACAAAACAGCCAGAGAAAGATCTGACAGTATTTCTCAAAGCAGAATTATTTGTTCACATTTTCCTCATTTAGATTAAACAGTAAACACCAACCTGAACTTTTGGTGAAGATAATCTGCCTTTCTCCAGAACTGGAACTGATGCAATCCTTTCCATTCTTAGCCTTTGATGGACCTGGGACATCTGTGAAAGAGAACAAAAGGAAAGAAAGAGGAAAAAAAAACAAACACCACCAAACCCAAAACATACAAAACAAAACAAAACCAAACCCAAACAAACAAGAAATCATGAATCTGCTTCATGACTCAGAAGGTTATACAGCATTTCTATCTGTGAGGTTACCTTCAGTGGTATCCTGCCGAGGCGCTGATTCTGTTGACTTAGATTTCTTTGCTTTCTGAAATGACACAAGCAGAAATTGTCAGCGTAATGAATTCCAAAGGAAATGTCATTCCCAACTTGTATTTGGCAGAAACAATTTAATGTAGTACGTTTTTATGTCCTATACAGTGGAACTACACAGAGAGAGTCATTGCCCATTGGAATGTGCTGCCTGGGGAGGTGGTGGAGTCACCATCATTGGAGGTGTTTAGGAGGAGACTTGATAGGGTGCTTGGTTTAGTTGATTAGATGGTGTTGGATGATGGGTTGGACGTGATGATCTTTGAAGGTCTCTTCCAACCTGGTCAATTCCATTCTAACTCTTCCTCCCACAACACTGATCCACACTTTGGTATTATTTCTATGTGGGAAAACTTTGGAAACTTGAAGTTACCTTAAAGAAAATTGTGCAGGTCAAAACTAAACTGTCTGGATATGGTATCTTGGTTTGCATTCTTTATTATCATCCCTAAGGCTGTTTGAGACCGTGAACCCACATGGCAGGACATTAAATTGTACAACATTAAACAAGACACAGTTAACTCTCATCAATAAAGACCTTGATCAATAAAACAGAATAATCCTACATCTTGTATCCTCTTTATTTTACTCAATCAAAAAATCCCTCTTGGGTAACTTTCAATAGCTGGGCCCTCTGTCACGAGACTGCCTGGGAAGAAAAGGTGCAAATAGTTAACCTAGATTTTTTTAGAGCCATCTGTGGACCAGATTTTCCAAGTTAATTTATGTTTGCCCAGATTTAAAAAAGCCACAGAAAACCCAAACAACAGCAACGAGAATCCCTTTACAGGCTTTGATTATATAAATGCCAAGCTGAAAACCGAAGATGTGTTAGAAGTCATTGGTGGTGCTATCCCAAAAGATGGCTCTGTATACATTCAGAATGCTGCATGCATTTCAAGAAAGCTACACAAACCCAAGGAAAATAAATATATTTAAATGAGTTATAAAAATCAGGAGAACCCATACTGCCAAGAATGTGAGGGAAAAAACAAAAGCACCGTGTTGCTGCACAGCTTAGCCAGAAGGTGGTGGCAGAGGCTTATTAGTCTAGAAGCAAACCTTGCTCCCCTCCTGTCTGAGTACAAGAAAAATCTCTTTTCAGAGTGTTTCCCATGTGAATCACGAGATGCTTGTAAAACTATGTATGCATATGTATTATAGACAATGAATATATATTATACATATTTCATCATGGGCACAGATGGCATAGCTGAGCTTCAATGTTTGTTTTATACCTAGTGTTAGCTGTTTCTTCCTTATGCTTTGTCTCATTAGTATAAAGAAAAAGAGTTTGTGCCTGCTGCTCCAAATACAGTATGTCTATTTTGACTGCTCTCCTAGCTGAAAGAAGGAATTGAGGAAGAGGTCTGAACAGCAGTGCCCCCAAACTAGGAATTGTCTTCTGATACTAGGTCTGGAGGTCTCAGATTAGTGAATGGTGCCAGTGACAGCAGAGAAGAACGGTTCTAGCTGCAAAGAGATCAGCTGGCGCAGCAAGACAAGGCAGAATCGCAAAAAACTGCTCAGAAATCAGGGATGAATTGTAGGAGGCCTACTGAGAGATTTGCAAATCCTCTACCTGCCTGTCAATCTCCACTGAACAAACTAAACTTACTTGCATATTCACCTAAGGCATATAGAGCCCAAACACCAAAGCATGATTTTGTTTAGTCTGCCACCACAGCAACGGTGCTGATACAATCAGAGACAGAGTTCCTCAGCATGCTTAGGTGGTACTTCTTTATTGTGCAGAAGCTTGGGCCAGTACCAAGTTGCAGGCTGTTCCACATTATTTGAACCAAACCCATAGGTGCTTTGTGAAGCCCACCTTCCTAATGAAAATGGAGTGCCTGTGCCTGTGATTTTGAGACCTGACTACTCATTTACTGAGACCTGCAATACGCTATGATCAAATGACCTTTAAAATTCTTTCAAACATTAAATGATGAAGTACTAAAAAAAAACCACCCAAAACACCCCACACAACCCAACAGAAAAAGAGAACATCTGAGTAGACAGCATAAGATTCACAGCATCACTCTTACATCAGAAACTATAGAACCCTAAGTGCAGAGGCTCTGAGCAGAGAGGAAATGGAAGGGCAGGATCTCTATGAATAACCATCTTGTTGCTGTATTGCCCAGGCCCAGTGATGCTTTATTAGCACAGATGAATACAGACTCTATGATGAGAAGGAATCATATGCTTGCTGGCAAGGAAACAAGGACTGGTTTCAAAACAATCTAGAGAAATGTTTGTATGCCATCTAGCCCAACAGGCAGACAAAAATCAAGCACAGCAACAGGGGAGTGATGATCAACATCCATCTGAAGTCTCAGTCACCGACAGTGTCAGGCAATGACTCATACTCTTGAAATTCAGCTATGCCTGTCTCCACTCTGGAGTGAGTCAACACTGAAGTTCTTGCTTGCTTTATCATCCTCCAAACAATGGCAGGTAAAAACAATAATTAAAAAAAACCCAATTCTGAACAAAGTTCTGTGTGCAGAGTGGTCCTCATTTGACAGCAGAGTGCCATAGAACCACGACTGCACAAAGCAGCAGTACAGAGCGCAGAACTGTAACAACTGCTTCCATGGCATTTTGCTTAGTCAAAAAGGAAACAAATAAATGCAAACAGCTCAACAGTACGGTGAAAATCAGCACCACCAGTAATGACTCAGGACTGTAAGAACCACAAACCATGACAGCATTTCCAAACTGTGGTCTTACAGAATCAAAGCAGGAATCTACACATCCCAACAGTGCATTTCTGACAGTGGCCAGTAGAGGATACTTGAAGATCAAAAAACTAATAACCTGCCAGCAGGAACCACTGCATGAAATAAAGGGAATGTTTTGCTCATTACTATAGTTTACTAAGACAAGCCCTTTGCTTTGAGAAACCCCTGCAATATAGCTGGCACACTGTCCATTTGATCCATAGCACTGAATTCTATGCTTTTTCACATCACTGTGCACTGCCTGCTAGTCAAAAAAGTTTCAGTACAACCCACTTCAACATGCCAAGAGCAAATTCTGCACACATTCTCACTACTTTTAAAAGCAGCACTGAAGTAAACCACAGTTTACTGAGTGAACTCTTTACTCTGCATAAATATCAGCAGAAAATGGCTGAGTGATCTAAGAGCACACATTACACACAAGAATTGTTCCCATTTTCTTTTAAACAATGCATAAAAGGATTACCTTTTCTAATTTACTTTTAAGTCTTCTGTCCTCCATTCTTTTCTTCAAGGCTTCCACATCTTCTTTGTTACCATTAAGGACAATCACATCTCCCTCTTGAAAGGGAACACCACACTTCAAGGAAAAAAACAAGGACAAAACTAGTATTTTTTTCCAAGATCCTTACACTGTTGAACCTTTGTTAGAATTAATACTGTGTTTAAGCTCTCCAATCCTCCCCTGCTTCGTAATGTTTCTTTTCCAATAGTTATTTCTCTTTTAATAGTCTAATACATCATCTCATCTGAAATGTCAAAGGGAAAACCTCTGTTTTTAGCAATGAGCAAAGGAACGCTGACTGACAGTACCCCTCTTCACAAAGAGAATAAATACTCATCTCGTAGCAGTGAGCTGTGAACTTCTGATAACCACATTTCAAACCAGCTCACACACCAATCTGCACAGGAAATTCTAAAAGAATGTCAGGAATAGGAGAATATTTTGTTGCTCTTCAAAGCCCTATTCCATGCAATCAGGCTACAGAAATGGCATGTATTTTCCACCATCAGTTCCTATTAACTGATTCACTTTTCTCCTCTGGGAAAAAAAGGAACCACTGTGTGTTTTCTGTGCAGAGGTTTCTTGTTTTACTAGCATAAAATGTACTCTAAATTAAACACCTAACTAGATTCTACTCAGTTTTTGGAGCCCCACAGTGAAACCCACTACAGGCATCTGATTCAAATCCAATCACGATGCCATTCTACTGTAGGATTTGTC
Source organism: Melanerpes formicivorus (assembly GCF_026170545.1). Lineage (NCBI taxonomy): Eukaryota > Metazoa > Chordata > Aves > Piciformes > Picidae > Melanerpes > Melanerpes formicivorus. The sequence goes on along the minus strand of NW_027142371.1, from coordinate 8,101,001 downwards.
TTTCAACATAGTAATACAAGAAACAACAACCGATAGGAGCAGTTCCTTTACACTGACCAGGAATGACAAGGAAGGTGTTGTTCTATGTGCAGAACATGCAGCAGAGGGAATTTTTCTCCCTGACAGCTAACCAGAAAACCTTTTTTCTTTTAATATAATTTTTTATATTACTGAGGGAATAAAAACTGGTCAAAAAAAGTGGCATTGCTCATTAACTCAGACTTGCCATCTCATCGTCTCTCATCTGATTTATTAAACACTGCCAAGTTTCAAAACACTGGATAATGGATAATGCATGTAATGTGCTTCATGTAATTGCACATTTGTTTTCTGCTTGAAGTCACAGATGTTTCACTGCACACATTTGCAATCATTTGGCAAAGCCAGAAGGTTCACTATAATGCTTTCTTTTCTCAATTTTGTTGTTGTTATTTTGTTAGATCCAGAAGCTTTCTGTTAATCTGCAAGATTAGTTTCTAATCCCACCTCTGTCATTACTCTCCTGTTTTATAAACAAAGGTTTAGAAAGGTTACTCATGTATTTGCAGCAGGAATTAATCAAATGGAAGTACATGCGGACAGAGGTTTGACTGGGGCCCACTCAAGTGATGAACAGTTTAAAATCAAGGTGGTCAGAGAGATTATGAAGGAGAATCAAGGGTTGCATACAAAGTAAATCAGGCAGAATAGTGAGAAATGGGTGAGTAGCCCAAATTTTTCCATTGCTACTCAATGAGCTAGTGTTAGAAATACCAGCTTGGTATGATCTCAGACACTTGTGAGTGAGAAGTCTAGGAAATGAAGACAGATATATCAGCCTTCACACTGAGGAAAGAGCAACTGGCAGCTGCCTTGATCCTGAAGAAACCCTAAACATTCATTTCTAGTGGGGTGTTTTTCAAATACAGCATGAAAGACCAGCATGCTCCTACAAGCCAGTGATTATAATTGATAGTATTTTAGAATATATTCTGTTCAGCATACTAAAAAGCACCTTCATACTCGGAGGAAATTTCCACTTCTGCCACAGGGCCCTAATTTCAACCAATACTGCACTTTGAAAAAGCAAGCAAACCCAGGTTCCCATCTGGAAAACACAGGTGGAACTGCTCTAAAGTGAAAAATATTTACAAGAAATGAGAAAATAAAGACAGTGTGCTCTTCTGGTTCAGTGAAATGGATCTTTTTTTTTGCCATGACAACAGCCACATCATAATTACAGAGACCAAATGCTACTAAACATACTTTAAGTACAGCAAGCTGTAGGTATAGAACCAAACCCACCTCCCCAGGTTTCACTAACTCCAGCAGGTAACCATTTGTTGTTGCATCATGCATGCAGCAAATGTGTTTTTAATTTCGGTCCTGTTGAATGCAAACATTTAACTCTGTTTCTTTAATAAGGCTCACTAGCTCTTCACTGGGGAAAAAAACAAGAGAAAAGAAAGAAGAGAGAAAAAAAAAGAAAGAAGAAAGAAAGAAGAAGAAAAAAAGAAAGATTTCCCATCTCAAAGCTGCAACAGAATGTAGAAAGAAATTTGGGGTTTGCAAATTCAGAAAGATTGTGCCTTCAGATTAAGGTCTTCTGGACAGATTTTTGTTTTAGGAGAGCTGCCTGCAGATCTGAATGCAAGATTCAGTCAGTAATGGCAGACAAGTAGGATGCTAGCTGAAGGAGATGCTGGACATGCAGCTCCATTTTTGTCTAAAAGCCCTCTCAGGGTCGGATTACAAAAGTGTGATCAAAACAGTTTGCAACTAAATGGTTTACCATGCTCACATCCAGGAATTGTTTAAAGGGTGTGCAAACATGATCAGAAAGTATTCAAAGACTGATACTCAAATCTATGTACTCTACAAATCCCATGTGTATACACCTACAGACACAGGAATATGAACTTCACATTAAAGTAAAACCAAAACCTACCCAAAGGCTTAACATCATTAGAATAATAAAGGTGTAGCTTTATTAGCTTAAGCATAAATACAATGTTTTAAATTTGAGCTAGTAAAAGAAATAGTGAAATTAGTTTTCAAATAATGAAGACCTTTAAATTTTCAAGCATTTGAATATAGTAGGAGAGCGCATCTTTCTTAGAAAATAAAACACAAGAGGTTTTCCAGTACCAAAGAAATCTGAGTTTAAGATGATTTGCTGAATTCTAAATTTTACAGCTTAAGTTTCAGCTACACAAGGTGATGGTGGCATCATTTCTTCTGTAGACTACTTTTGACAGACTAGTTTTTGGTTTTTATACATCATCAAAGATGTAGTTCCATCCATGGCTACTCCAGTCTTAATACAATGCAAATGAACAAGGGGCACGTGCACTTTAACATCTAAACGTTTACACTGTTTATATAATCATAGAGTCAATAAGGTTGGAAAAGACCACAAAGATCATCAAGTCTAACTGGTCACCCAAGACCTCATGACTACTAAACCATGGCACCAAGTGCCACATCCAATCCCCTCTTGAACACCTCCAGGGATGGTGACTCCACCACTTCCCTGGGCAGCCCATTCTAATGGCTAACGACTCTCTCAGTGAAGAATTTTCTCCTCACCTTAAGCCTAAACTTCCCCTGGTGCAGCTTGAGACTGTGTCTTCTTGTTCTGGTGCTGCTTGCCTGGGAGAAGAGATCAATCCCCTCCTGGCTACAACCTCCCTTCAGGTAGTTGTAGAGAGCAAGGAGTCTCCCCTGAGCCTTCTCTTCTCCAGGCTAAACAATCCCAGCTCCCTCAGCCTCTCCTCGTAGGGCTTGTGCTCATGGCCTCTCCCCAGCCTTGTTGCCCTTCTCTGGACACGTTCAAGCATCTCAATGTCCTTCTTAAATTGAGGAGCCCAGAACTGAACACAGTACTCAAGGTGTGGCCTAACCAGTGCCGAATACAGGGGCACACTGACTTCCCTGTTACAGTTCAATGTCATATAAGAAATCTGAAATCTCTTTCCCAACATAAACACTAAGTTAACTCCCGCAGTCCTCCTAAATATGATCACTACTAGGAAATGCACAAAAGACTTGAATACTTCTTCAAACCATTTTCCTGTAGATTATGGAACATGTGTAACAACAGCCTGACTGTCTCTCTTTAAATAGTATTTAGTAGCAGCATTTAGAAGGAGGATTTGATGCATATGCTATTCACACAAGGACCATATCACTGTTCATATACCAGCCACACAAGATGACATAAAGATCACTGTACCTTGTAACAGCCAATTAAAAACATATTTTAAGAGATACTCTTGTAGAGGTTTATTCATCTGGTAGTGCCAGATTAAGTTCTGCTGGTGACACCCTTGTGAGACATGCAATCAAAGAGTAAATGGTAATGTTTGAAGAGTGGAAAGCCTCCTACAAACTAATTCACAGAATGGGAAATTTCCTCAGAAGTTGTAGCATCTCCTACAAAAATATCATCCAAGAAGAAATCTCTATTTACAGAGCTTCCCTTAAAGTCAATGATAATTTTGTATCTGCCATACCTGCAGCAGTACTTTGATTTACTTTGAGGTTTTCCCTCTATTTATTTCTGACCAATATGCTATTTTGATCTGAATGTGACCAAAATACAGCAGCCTTCTCGCTTGTTTCTAGAACCCCAAAGCTCCTAATTCTGGTGGATTTAAGCTGCTAACTCTTCACTTATTAAAAATCTCAGGCACCTTTATATAAGCAGTAACACAGTAAACACATGGTTTCAGAAGGAGGAATTTATTCTTGTAAGCTTCCAGCTATTTGCAATGACCAGAGGCAATTCTCTGCTATACTTATTTGCTGCAAATTGGAAAGTTTCAGCAGGCAAACAGTTAAGAACTGGGGGAGGAGGAGGAGGAGGAGGAGGAGAAGAGGGTCGGTTTCCTTTCCAGTTCTCATCATCCAGCATGCTCCGTTAGCAGTGCACAGGTTAATGCCTCCGAGGAAAAGCAATACTATTTATAATCATCAGCAATGTACTCTACAGATTTGAAAGTCTGATTTCAGTCCTTTAAAGGCCGTCTCAGAAAGTGTGGCAACAGAATTTCGAGAAGCCCAAGTTCTCTCTCATCATTGTGAAACAGAGGACGTTTTTGAAGCCAAAGAGCATTACTGCAGAATAAATATGCCAAGCATTGTGGGAAGCCAGATGAGGTCTTAAATGAAAACATTCATGTTAATGTTTAACCCCTTTGACTTAGGCAAGATCTCCACACAAGCGACAGTGAAGAATGCTGTCTGAATTCTGCTGAAGGACGGGGGGACTATTTACTTTTATTATGCTGCCGTCTCCTGGCTAATTTTGTACAAGGTAAGACTAAATAAATTAGATTGTTAGACTTCAGGTTTTTGCTTTTCCTTAATTAAAGCACAACATGTTTTAATTTCTCAAATGCAAAGAATCTTCTGAATTAGAGTAAAAGCCTCAAATCTGCGGTAAGGTTTCAGGGTTTTATTTTTTCCCCCCTCCTTTTTTACTGTCATAGAGGTTCGGGTAGGATGGAGGTCATTACCACCACTGCTGTTTGCATTATAAACATCACAATACTTATGGATACTTTTTATGCTCTGTTGCAAACAAGATTTCATTTTTACAGCCTGTAACTTCAGGGTTTAAATAGCTCTCATAATATTTGTTTTAAATGATGAGGTCAAACACACAAGGAAAAAACACGTAACAGGAAAACAGAAAATAGCAATGATGAACAACTAAACCTCCATAAATCTGTTGAGGATGTATTAATAAACAGCAATGCAATATTTTAAAGCATGATTTACAATTTCTAAAGTAGTATGAATTGGGTTTGATGAAGAAATGTTTTCTTTTACTGGATGCCTGTCACAAGACAGAAGCAGACTCAGCATACTTACCGAGGCTGAAGTAAAAAGCAAAGTGAAAGGCAGTTGCAAGAATTGATTTTAACAAGGAGATTTTAACAGTTAGTATTCACTTGTTTATAAAGTGTCTACATGAATGCTTCTGTAAACACCTTTCAGAGAGAAAAGAGACATAAAAAGATTTGGAAATAATGAATTAATGCCTTTTAACTCATAAGCATTCCCAAATTATTTGTTTCACTAAATTATTCCATCGTGAACTTTATCACATCAATGTGTCTGTAACGGCAATATTAAGCAAACACAAAGAGTACAGACAAAATACCTACAGGTGCAATGATGCTGTTCAAAATCCTATGGCAGGAAGAAAGAGTGAATTGTAAAATGACTTGTTACTATGAAATGCACAGCAAAGTATGCAGCTAATGGGATCTTGATGAACCGAGATGGTATTTCACAGGCTTGTTTTCAGGTGTGAACTAATTCCAGTTTTTCTCTAGAGCTTACCTTTTTAATTGAGATGGAGAAGCTTAAGCTTTCAACAACAATTTTCTGTTAAGTAAGATCCATAAAAGCAGCCATAAAGATGCTTGGAAATCCTATAGACAGGGTTTTTGAGGAATGTCAAACTCTCAGTAGTTCTAGAAATTAATACAACTTCGTCCTCCAGGTTTAGAAAATCTAATCCCTATCACGGAAAAGGCTGAGTTTCAAGAAGACATTCTGATAATAGTAAGTACCTAATAAATTAAAAGGCTGGACAGCACAGTCCAGGTTATGCCTGGACAGTGGGTCTTCTGGATAGGATGACACCTTGCTCTTCAAGGGCAGGATGAAATATGTCAGCACAGTCCTTGACAGCATAGGGGCTACAGGAACCTTAAGTGACAAATTTCACAGGACTGCAATTCTAGCTCTAAATCTGGTAAAACACTAGCAAAAGCCAATGCTTCCATTCTATAATATTGCCTGAGGCTGCAAGACATGACATTCTCTTCTTGTAGACAAGGCTTCATCATTTAGTCATTCCCCACAAACATGTTAACACTGGAGAAGGAATTGTTTCTTCTTACCTGGTAACTGGGTGTTTGTGCCCTTTTGTGCTGCCATTTGAAATACAGCTTCTAGATGCCCAGCAACTCAATAGGAAAAATCCATAGTAAACACTTAATTCAAAGCATCCCTGGAAGCTATTCTTTGAAGGGTAATAAAAATTTAAGTGTATGCAAGAAACAGGTTATAGCTTGGTTCCCTGGGGCACTGTCCTTTGCAATCTGTCCACAAAGATGTGTTTATGGAAGAATCCTGGCAGTTGTGCTGATTCTGTACAGATGTTCTATATTCTAAGGAAGTACAAAGTCCCAAATATTTCTACAGCTGCCCAGTGCCTTCAGACTTAACCCTCCCTGTGATGCAACACAAAGATCTCATCCCATTCACTAATTCAGGGCAACCTCAGTGCTCCTCCTGTAATAATTCTCTCAGAACAAACCCATTTTTTTTCTGGCCAGGTCCACAAAAATTAATGCTTACTCAACAGACACTCCCTCTCCCCAACTTCTGCTACCAGGTACATAATGACCTTATGCAAATCTCCTCTGTGCTGCAGCAGTCAGCTGGTAGCAGGCTACAGCACTGGCGTATTTCATTCTTACTGCAACCCCCCCTGGCTTTCACCCTTCAGTGGCATTGCTTTTCTCAATAGTGTGCAGAAAGGAGGCAAGGTTGACAAGGGTTTGATTTGCTGAAGTTTTTCTCTTTGACTGGATCAAATCCTCTCATCAAGCTTGTTTACTCAGTAAATGTATCCCTCAGGAGCTGTGAAGAAAAGAATATTCTTCTGGGATGTGATTTCCTAATGTTTTTCTTTGACCTATGCATTCAATGCAGACTGAAGGATACTGCTGACAGAACATAGGAGCAAAATGGATGAAGCCTCCATCTAACACACCACTCCACTCTCTGGAATGATAAACGGAAAAGAGGCATCTTCCCAGCATGAAATCCAGTGCATACCAGTAAGGACAACAACATCAATACATTCTTTTCCAACAGTCTAATGTAAGATTTTTACATTGTGGTAATATAGAGTATCCATTCTCTTGCTTCAAATTCTGTATTCTTAATCTAGTTTTAAATTCTGTGCCTCATTTCTACTCTTACTACAACGACTTCTTTGTTTTCAAGCTTCTAAGGGAAGATGGATACTGAGTTTTCATCAAAGAAGTCATTTCCACTTCTTTCTAGTGACCTTCTGACCACAACAGCATTCCTATAAAGAAGCTGTTATAAAAATATGCTGCTTCTCTGTTCCTATGTAAAATCAAGTACACTGTGATGTTGACAGCTGCAGAGCATGAAATATTTAGAGGTGAATTACAAGTCTGTTTAAAAGCAAATGCATTAAATGAGAGAAAATTAATTCTCTTTAAAATACACTCACAGTACTTCTTCATTTAACTATTCAACTCAATGGTAGCTGATGGGACCCTTGGTCTACCCCTGGTATTTCTCTAAATGCTTCAAGGATAAACAGTTCATGTAACTGCTGGGCACTCAGGGCTGCTGCACTCTCCTTCTGATCTTTCATCAGAGTAAGAAAGAAAAGAAACCACACAGGAAAAAATTCCATGCCAACACTGATGTAAATTACATAGTTCTTTCTGAATGCTGGGACTGGCAGCGGCAAACTTATCTCAGGAGATGCACATATGCTAGAAATAAGAAATGAGTGTTGTCTGCACGTTCTGTTTTCCGAAGCATTAATACAAAGATGTCAGAAGGAAAAAAAAACAACCACCAAAACTCTGTCAGAGACAGAAACATGTGCTGTCTTTATAAAGATAAAACCCAGTGTATTTTGTGGATTATGTTCTACTCTCTTCCTTTTCTTTATTTAATAAATTTTCTGCTGATTCAATTTACTGAATTCTGGTCCTCTGGCAGAACGTTAAGGTTTCCCAGGCCTTAAGGAAATAGCAGCAGCAGCAGCTGTCTCTTAGCACACAGTGCTCTCACACAGCTTTCCTATTATAAAGCTAGACCTTGACCAACCTATAGCACTGGACTCACTTACTGGCACATAGAATTTTATTCTGCACTGAGACAATCTGATGGGCTACACCACCCCTCCCTTACTCAAGTAATGAAGTGTAGAAAGCCATCTGGGTTCTCTGGGTGATTCTGTTTGTGCTAGAAAGACTGCTTCACGTACCACTTCCAAGGGCACACAGAGAGCTCCTCCTAGGAAGTGGAAGGACAGCCATCTCAACATTTATAAATACATCATTAATGTCACATCTATTAAAAAAATGAAGTCAAACAGGTTTTTAATCTTACTTTTCCTTTCAGGTAATTTGAACATTTCATTAAACTATGATGAGGAGACAATTTATGGAAAACAAAAGATGAACCCACTCGATGCAACAAAGTCAGGATTTTTATTGTGCATTGCTGTCTGCATGTTCATCTACACTTTCATCTACCTAAAGGATATGTTTTCTGAAGAGCCAAGTGAACAAAAAATTAAGGCAAATATTGCAGAGTGTGGGTTTTATCCAGATGAACTCTGTTCAGCACTTTTTGCAGGGAAAGCAGCCGCCTTCAAACTAGGAAACCTCTGTCAGAATACCTATCAACCTAAACCACTCAGCTGCACTCAGACCTCATGCAACTGCTCCATGGTTTTGAAGACGCTGCACTTTATCACGAGGCCACTGTCAGATGAAGAAGGAAATTTCTCCTTGGCATACATTATCACAATTCACAAGGAGCTGGAAATGTTTGTAAAGCTGCTAAGAGCTATTTACATGCCTCAGAATATTTACTGCATACATGTCGACGAAAAGTCCCCCAAAGATTACAAAGCTGCTGTACAAAGCCTCATTAATTGCTTTGAAAATATTTTCATTTCCTCAAAAAGAGAAAGTGTTGTTTATGCAGGATTTTCAAGATTACAAGCTGATATCAACTGCATGAGAGATCTAGTCAATTCCAAAATCCAGTGGAATTATGTCATTAATCTCTGTGGCCAAGATTATCCCATTCAAACAAACAGAGACATTATACAATACATCAAAAGTAAATGGAATGGTAAGAACATGACTCCCGGCATAGTCCAACCGGCTCACATGAAACACAGGACACAGGTTAGTTACAGAGAGTCTGTACACTCTGGAATGTCATACGTGTATCCAACAAAGAATATAAAAGCTAAGCCTCCACACAATTTGACAATATATTTTGGCAGCGCCTATTACATACTCACTAAAGAATTTGTAGAGTTTACACTGACTGATGCACGTGCAAAAGATTTGCTGGAGTGGTCAAGAGACACATACAGTCCAGATGAACACTACTGGGTCACACTGAATCGTTTAAATGGTAAGATTTCTGTTATTTCTACTCTGAATAAGCCATGCCCAACAGCATTGTAAGGGCTCTGACAGAGCTCTGAGCTCCAACTCAAAGCCTAAGGACACCAACTAATTGAGTTGCTTTGCATAAATGGAGCCGTGATGATGCCCTTTCAGAAAGAGACATCTCCTGATGTCTGAGAAGCAAGGCTTGATTCCAGAAAATTACTGTTTATGGTGCAGACCATTAGCTACTAGGCTAGAAAAAGGTTTGTTATAAAAATGTTTTGCTACCTGAAAGCTCAAGCTCTCAAGGAATAAAAAAGGCAATAAACCCAAGAATGATGTCTGTTCTTATGACGTAAATAACTGTAAATAGATACTTAATGTGCTACATGTAAAAGGTCTTCAACAGTGAAAGTTTCCCCTGTAATAAGCAGAAAGAAATTTTATCAGAATCTTATGTTTTTAAAGATGCTCCAGGGGCTACACCCAATGCTGACTGGGAAGGAAACATTCGAGCCATTAAATGGAAAGATCAAGAAGGAACTACACATAAAGGCTGCAAAGGTAACCTGAATTTTCATCATGAATTCCAACCTGATTCACTGACTAGCATTCATTGCAAATTACATTAATACACTATGAATTAGCTATTAATTGTGCCTCAGGGGTCAAGTATATTTTATTCTGGAAGTATCAGATAAACCAGCAAGCCACCCTACCGAATTGCTCCACTACATCCTTTCCAAATGGCTTCTGATACATTCTTACAGAGATGGTCACAGTATCCATACACTGACCACTCTTCTGCCAGCCTCCAATTACAAATGCACCAACACGACTGATCAGTTTTCGGGGAAGAGCTGAGGCTTTACTTGCTAAGCATCTTTGTGGGATACTGTCTTCAACACTGGGTTAAATCTCTTCAATTTGAACGATAATAAAAAAGGAGAATAGTGCTGACCACAGGGAAAGCACACATAAATTCTCTGTGCACACTCAGCACAGTGCAGTACTGCCTGGTTAAACAGGTACCCAAACAGAGGCAGATCAGAACTTCAGCATGCCCGGTTACTGGACACAACACAAACCAGAGCAACACATCAGTGAAGCAGATGGAGGTAGTGTATCCATGTGTGTAAAATGCAAAACCAAACCCTTGCCTTGATGTTTAAAACCCAGCATTACCCTCCAGATACATTTCAGTGACACTCTAAGTGAAATGAAAAGGTAGATTTTTTTTGTTAGGAACTCTACAAAGGGAAACTTTATTGTTTAATCCCATTCAGCTTTCTGCTGCTTTCAGATACCTTCAATTTGTCTTTGCAGGTCATTACATCAGAGACATTTGTGTCTATGGACTAGGGGATTTACAGTGGATTATTGAGTCACCTCATTTGTTTGCCAACAAATTCGAGCCTGCAACATACCCGCTTGTTATGGACTGTCTAGAGAGACGCCACAGGCTTAAAGTGCTGCAGCAGGCAGAAATTCCAATTGAAGATCACTGGCGTCTTCAGGAAGAGAACTACTTCAACTTGAAGCTGCATGTCTGAGCTTAAATACATCTAAACAAGTGTTGAAAATACTGACAAAAACCAGTAACATTTTTAGCCACAGACTTCACTCTGTGCATTACAGCATGAGGGTAAGCACAACACTGTACCACCAGTGAAATAAACAGTTCTTATTCATTACACTGATACAAAGACCAGTAGCTGCAAAGGGGTTAACTCTTAAAGAAAATGACATGTCTACATCTCTAACTTACTGAAGAGAAGGGGGAAGTTCAAAATCCTTTAAGTGAATTATTTAACTGGAAAAAAAATAAATCACATTCCTCATGTCTGCAGCCAAAAAGGGAAACAATGTTTGAACACAGATAAAGAGCACAAGTTAAAGCTATGTCCACTGTATCTTTCAGGAAATAGATTACTTTGAATGATGAAGTTCACTAAAATTTCAGAGCTTGTAGATAAGTAAGTTTCAGACAGTTAATTTCACTGTTTGTTTTCAGATTTGTGGTTTTTTTTGAGTTTGTTTTGTGTGTGTTGCTTTGTTTGTGTATTTTTATTTGGTGAGTTGGTTTGTTTGATGGCCAGCTGCTTCTCTAATTCCATTGCATAGCATGGCAGTGTTACTCTTACTCTACTCAGACTGTGCTCCTAATGAAAAGGGCAACAGGATCAGGGATCTTGCAACCAATGTTTAGCTGCAAATCCCGGTTTCTGAGCCTCCATAGGAGTTTAGGGCAAGGGAATGTGGGAAATCTGAGCCTAGGCAACTAAGTAAAACCGATGAAAAGCCACCGAGGGAAACAAAACTTCCCTGAACCTTGCAACAGTCTACAAGAATTATAGATAGCTATCACCAGGACAAGCATCTCATTTCCCAAACCCTCTGCAGACCAAGCAGCAATGGCTGCACTACAGTAGAGAAGTGACAACACCAGGGAAGTGCAACAAAAGAGAGCAGGAATTCAGCCCTTTTCCAGACAACAGTCGCTCTTTCCTCTTCAGGACTCAATCAAAAAGATTGAGGTACTATAAGGGAACAGAGAGGGTATAGGCACTGGTCCTTCATACACTATGGCAACTCTTCCATTAGATTAAATATTTATAAGACCTTCTCTACACAGCCTCCAATGGTCTTTCTTTAGGTGCTACAGAGAGAAACCTGAATTGTGAGAAGTGATTTTGAACTGTTCATCCTCCTTTAGAAGTATTTTGACAAGAATGCAGACGAAAGTTTCATTCCAGTAAATCCAAAATAAACTCCCAATTATTTTGCACGAACTCTAGTGGGACCTAATAAACCATATTGTTACTTATAAACTCTAACAGAGTCTACAGATTACAAATGTCATGGAGCAATTTAGATGGAAGCTTCAGTACGTGCCCAAAATATCACTCTTTTACAAGAGGACTGACTTACAGACCAAGCATTTTCCGCAAAAAAATCAAATGAATCAATAAAAGACCCAACAATAGAACATGAAAGTTTCTCATTACAAACTTACTCCCAGGTTCCTAGATCTGTACTTCTGATTTTCCCACACTGAGTTTCTTGGAAACATGATTTCTTTCAAACGAACTTTAACCTAAAAGACGACCATCTGGTCCCTATTTATTTATAGAAATGTGGAAACTCAACCCAAAGGCCTATACTCTGTTTTGTGTGTAATCCAGGACTTATCTTCTGGCCAAATATGGCTGGAGGTGCCTCCTTGTTTTATATATATATAGAGAGAGAAATAAAGAAGATAATAAATAAATAAAAGACAAAAAGCAGCCATGCAGCATGTGCATACTGAGCTTGTTGGGAGTACCTCTGAAAACCGTTGCTGAAGATAATGGGTCTCTGGCATGTATTAATCACAGCAATATCCATAACTAATTACTATCCAAACCACACCCAATGCACTGTAGGCCACTTCCAGCATTTACCCATTCCATGTTGTCTTTTAAAATATGAATGGAGTGCTCCTCATGGCCATCATGGTAGCAAAGCCAGTATCTACCTTTTACCTTTTGTCACCACCACACAAAACACCTGTTATGTATCACTTCTGAATGGAATCAAAAGGAAGAATTCAGCAGTGAGGTGCTATATAATATTGGCTTGTTCTGCAGAAATTGAGCAACAACAAAATCCTGCATGAAAAGCCTTCTTAAAATATAATCTAAGTCTGACTGGCATCCTGGCCTGCATCAGAATAGTGTGGCCAGCAGAAGCAGGGAAGTCATGGTGCTCCTGTACTCAGCACTGCTTAGGCCACACCTTGAGTAGTGTGTCCAGTTCTGGGCCCCTCAATTTAAGAAGGACATTGAGACTCTTGAGTGTGTCCAGAGAAGGGCAACAGGGCTGGGGAGAGGCCATGAGCACAAGCCCTATGAGCAGAGGCTAAGGGAGCTGGGATTGTTTAGCCTGGAGAAGAGGAGGCTCAGGGGAGACCTTCTTGCTGTCTACAACTACCTAAAGGGAGGTTGTAGCCAGGAGCGGGCTGGTCTCTTCTCCCAGGCAACCAGCACCAGAACAAGAGGACACAGTCTCAAGCTGCACCACGGGAAGTTTAAGCTTGAGGTGAGGAGAAAGCTCTTCACAGAGAGAGTTGTTAGCCATTGGAATGTGCTGCCCAGGGAGGTGGTGGAGTCACCATCCCTGGAGGTGTTCAAGAGAATAGAATAGAATAGAATAAACCAGGTTGGAAGAGACCTTCAAGATCATCACGTCCAACCTATCACCCAACACCACCCAATCAACTAACCCATGTAACCAAGCACCCTGTCAAGTCTCCTCCTGAACACCTCCAGAAAGAGGGGATTGGACGTGACAGTTGGTGCCATGGTCTAGTAGTCATAAGGTCTGTGGTGACAGGTTGGACTTGATGATCTTTGAGGTCTTTTCCAACCTTGTTGATTCTATGATTTTACCCATGTCAGTGCAGGAAAAATCACTAGAGCATGATCCTCCTTCCTTTAAGGATTTCACATTTCAAACAAAATTTTACATACATAAAACGTAATTAGCCCACCAAACACTCATGCACTAAGAAACAGTGGTCTGCTCATGAGCCTCAGCAACCAGAATCACAGTATAGTCTGGACAGATTATTTGCTTCTAAGAAATGTAGAAAATCAGGTAGTAAACCTGTGAAAGCATTTAAACACAAACAAATGTGTTCATCAATGTCTGTATGCCTTCTGTAAACATTATCATGCCATGAGTAGACCAATCACAAAATTCACATCTCAGCAACCAGTGTTTACTAACTTTTGGTGACTGTTAATCTAAGAGCATACTACTATCAGTATGACCTTGTTCAAGGAAACACTGCTCCACAACGGAATGCACACATGAACTGTATCTGGAAGATGTATGCATCATTTCTGTTTCAAAAAACCTGAGGTTCAATAGCTCTGTATCTAAGTTAAACACTCGATTAAGTGTTTTATACAGCACCGACTTTAATAGCTAAGCATACAATTTCAACTGTGTCTGTTGACTCTGAAAACAACTGCAAAATCAATTTTCAAGTGATACAGAAAATTACATTTTAAAATGTAAACTTGTCCTTAGCTTTCAGAGTGACTCCTGAGCTCCCAGAAAAACATGCAACACAGATTCAATAACCACTACCCTGCCTCCGATCTACTTGTAGCACAGTATTATACCAACAGTAACTTCTTCAGCTGAAGAGTTTGATACCAAAAATTGGAAATGATGCTTTATTCTTCCCAAGCCTCCCAAAATGAGGATAAATAGATACTACATAATGCTAGGTAATTATTCTGTTCCCTCATTTCCAAAAGCTTAATTTTTGTCACATAGCAGACTTCCAGACAAGGAGCTACCAAAGAGTGCTCTTAGAATCAGGAAGCCAGTTGAAACATAAGTTCCATGATGTTTAATCACTTTGCCCTCCTCCCCATCTACAACCATGATTAGCACTAACTTACAAGCTTCAAGATCTCATCCAGTACAGAAAGAGTGAGTAGTTACTGTCTTGCTCACTATTTTGATCTTAGTGTCTGTTGGAGAATTAAACATGACAACAGATGAAAACATCCTAGGCAAAAGTGCAAATTTTAAACTGACAATTTCCATGTCAAATATAACTCCTCCTGAAGAACAGGAAGCAGAAGGCAACAGAAAACTGATCTTCAGGGCTTCTGCTAACAGAACTCTATTGTCTGAAAGCATTTAGCATGTGACTTAGTACTGATACACACTTCTGGGTAACAAGGTACTGCAAGTTCTAGTCGTATTCATGAGTATTCATTTCTGTTCTAGTTAAAAGTTCTTTTTCACCTCTTTTCAATGTACTTAGAAGCTTGAAGATGTGCCCCAAGCACTTCATCTAACAAGATCACTCTCCAACATGAACCACCACTAAAAAATTCTCCTTACTTTCAAAAAATCTTTGGCCATATTTTTGGCAAGACAGTTCAAAACCTTTCCCATTTGGGCAATAAGAGACAACTCTCTCAACACTGCTGCAGTCTCTTTCATTCTATGCTTATCTCAGTTTTCATATTTTAATGCTATTTTGCAACTTGAATCTCTCAGACTGCTACTTAAGATGTGAAGCAAAACAGTCTGCTTTCAAGGGAGGTAAGTCACTGAGAAAAAGGCCTCATACTAATTGCAGTTGCCCCTCCTCCATCCATGACAGTTTTCCTCTCATATTCCTGCACCTTCCCCTAATACTAATACAGTTAACAATTCCAGCAAAAGCAGACAAGTACACATATTTAATATTGTCAGCTCTTCATGTTTAGTTTCTATTGAAGAAAATTATGGGTTTTTTTGAAAGAGAACTCCAATAGAAAGACCTTCCTATACAGACTCCATAGAGCCTTTCAAACCTAGCACTACAACAAATACTGCTCAGATAACTCAGGAAAGTTGAATGCTTCATCTTGGGGGTTTCCAGTTCTTTGAATTATACTACATCTGCATATGCATTCCATTTTTTCCTAGACAATTATTTAATGATTTGACTATAAGTGGGCAAACAGATTGCCCTATTTGTTATATGAGCTGCCACAGGAAAAAAAACAGAAGAAAACTGAGCAATGAGACAACTGTCTGTGGGACTTCTCACAAAGTGGTAAGCATTCCCATGAGCCAAGCCACGGCTTGGAAGGCCATGAAAAGCAGCAACTCTCTGCCCTGAGCACAGGGAAGTAATTTCCTACAGTTTTATGAAGCACATTTTGTGCCATGCATCTTGTAGCAGTGTAAATACACATCATTATCTAGTTCTAAAGTGTATGAGCACAAAGGCTTTGTTTGGGCTGCTAGAGATCTCTATTCTCTGGTGAATGTTTTCACTGCATCATTAGAGCATCTGTTTGCCAAAGTCCTTTGGGAAACCGTTGCTGTTTACAATTTAGCAGACTATCAAGACTGCTCTGTGGGCCCACAGGGTGCATTAATACATAAGAATAGCTTGTTTTGAAAGAGCTTGCTTGAATTTCACAGCAGCAGGGAAGAGAACTGCCACACAGCTCCTAGATCTGACACTTCTCCAGTTTACGTCAATGCTATAAACTCATCCCATGGGATGAAGTGAAAACACAGATTCTGAAGCTGAAAAAAAAAAGAGTGAATACACAGCATAAACAAGCAAATACAGGGTTGCTCTTTTGCAACTACTCTCATCATGTCACTCTCTGAAGTCACAAAACAACACCCCACACACAGACATTGCAGGGGCATGTTTGGGCACATACTGTCAGACTGAAGGTGGCAAGGCAATGAAAAAAGGAAACCCTAAACAGCTGTGGCCCATATGAATCCAACAGCTTGGATTTTGGTTCAAAAGGCATGTTGTGATTCTTAAAACACAGTTTAGCACCAATAGAAACATGTATGGCAATCCACAACATCCAAACATTCTGTACTTGAAAAACTCTTTGGTTTAGAAAATGCATGAATCAGAAGTAGAATTCATTTACAAATTAAAAGGTTCTGACTCTATCATGTGTACAATACACATGGTATTTTTCTTATTCATTTGTTCTAGTTCATTTTACTACACTCTGCTGCTGCTGGAAGAATGCTGCTAATTAGCACTTTGGATAGAAACAAACCATTAGCTACCAGAAAACACAACCACCAGTTCCCTGTGCCCCTATTTATAAGGGCTCTGGACCCTCCTCTTGATTTTGAATAAAGAATGAGAACATTATCAGCATGCATCCAAAACTACCAAATCACTCTTTGACCTGAAAGGCAATGTGGACTAAATCATACTGCCCCACCTGGTTCCCATTGTCTCTGTGCACCAAAACTCAACAATAAAAGATGACAGACTAGATGATACTATATATCCACTCCATTATTTCTAGGAGCACTCTCCTGAATACTTTGAAGAATTCACCTGTATGTGCAAAGAGATGTGTGCAAGTATGAGGCTATGTTCAACACTGGTTACTAAAAAAAAAACATGAAGGATTCATTTGGATATCAGCATCACTAAGGTTGGAATAGACCTCAAAGATCATCAAGTCCAACCTGTCACCACAGACCTGATGACTAGAGTAGGGAGGACAATACTGCCCACTGCAGACTTGAACTCATGACCTTCCCATTAAGGGTCTTATGTGCTACCAACTGAGCCACATCTTTGTTCTGCTTAGTTTTTGTAAATGATCAGACTGGCCAAACCATCTCACTCTTGCATTGAACAATCAAGTTACATCCATCTATCAGCAAAAATTTAGATGCAAACAAAAAACCTCATTAAAAATACATTAGTATCTGCCAACAGGAAAGCAGAGCCATTAGGATAAACCAGTATTCTAAAGAACAAAATCATCACTCAATGCAGCAAAATGAGGCTACACCTAACAATGCTCCACATCAGCTGCAACATCTGACTGAGAAAGTTTTCCTTCACAGTTTGTTTTAAAGCAAACATACTATTTATTTTCTCCAATATCAGGGTGTTTGCTGAAAAATAGCTTGCCTAAGCGTGGCAACCACCGTCACAAATCTCACTGACAGCAGAAGCAACCCCTAGCTAGGAAGAAACCAATATAATGGGATCAAACCAGCAGTTCATGTTACATAATAATTCATGCAATTGATGAAAATTCTGTGAAGAGTTGTCCCCACCAAAGGACAAAAACCAACAGGAAAAGTCCTTTAAAAATACGTCAAAACAGAACCTGAGCACGTCATCAGTTTAGATAGAGAGCTGATACTGATAAAACACAAACCACTTGCATCTAGGGGAAAAAAAACAGTCAAAAACCTTGAAACAAGACCAGTCATTGTTTGAGGAAAAATTAATTTCTCAAGTAATTACAAGACTAAACTCTCAGGCAATAAAAATACTCCTTTTTACAACTGTTTAGAAACATTTAACTTTTAAAAGGCCATATGGAATTACTTCAGACCATCATAAGCCAGACCATTTACAAGTTCCATTTCAATCTCTATATTCAGACAAAAACTCCCCCACTTTACTATAGTGGATGTGAATACAAATATATATATGCACATATATGTATCTACAGCTATACATCTACCTGTGGAGATTGTATTTGACCACACTGCTATTAAAACTGAATTAAAACTCACCTTGTGACAAACTTCTGATTTAATCTCTTTGAGAGCCCGTTCAGAGAACACACATCCACAATTCCTCAAGAAGCAAAACCTTCAAAGAAAAGACAAGCCATGCAATTGTTTTTAAGAAAGCCTGTGTTTCAGAGAAATATGTGAAGAGCTTTATTTAACACAGAAACAACACTGCAAAGGGTGAGCAGGGCTTTCCCTTCAGCTAATTAAAGTATCAGCACCTTAATTAGGCACTTACTAATTTGCACAACGTTAAGAATCAGATTGGGAATACTGGGTACTACTACTCTTTATTAAACACATAAATTAGTGTAGGAAAGGATTAACTTTTTATCATTCCTCTTGTGTGAAAGGACACTTAGTAGCCTCCTGAACTCCCTCATCATGACAAGAGGACAAATACTCCCCACAAAGGCCTGAAGTAACTACATCATTCACAACATCACCGATGCAAACATTTTAACCTGCTCTATGTTGGGTTTAGCTAAGCACTCACATCTAAAAACCAAAAATCCAGAAACTGACATACTGACCTATGTCTTCCATTCATTTCCAATCCCACCACAGGACATATAAAGCGTGCAGACTGAATGTCATCATATTTGTCACCTTTTATACTCTCTTTATCACCAGTCCAAGCTGGATTATCTGCAAGGTTTAGTTCTGTTACATTCTGAAAGAGAACAATGTGAGGTTTAAGTTGTTTACTAATAATTTTTGAGCCACAATAACATTTTTGCAATAGCTTTTTCATTGTGGTTTGTAACACTTTTAGTATTAGCTAAGTGTTTGTGGCATGCTTTAACTTTCACAGCACTCTCTAAAACTGCAGAGAAGCTGTTTTACCTTAATATTCTTGATATGTGATGCAGCTTCCACAGGAGTTTTATCAGCTGACTTGTCCAACAAAAATTCAATGACAGCATCTTTATTATACAACCTGCAACATAAGATGTTTAGTAAGCATACTTGATTCTCAAAGCACTCTTTTATTTACAGCTTAGTGCTTTTTGATACAGTGGTGTGTATGGAAACAGTCATACCTGCCCAGCTCACAGGCCACAATAGGTCGACGTAACTTCTCTTGACTCAGAGCACAGTAGTTCCACCTTGCCACCAATTCAGCATTTTTGTCAACCTGAAGGAAGAAAAATACCCCTGGTTTTAAAACAGCTTTTATGTTTGCAAATGATTTAAACATAAAATCAAGGAACAATAAAAGCATTAATCAACCCCTCAGGTATCTTACCAAACCTACTTTCTGAACTCAAAACTAACCCATAAAATAGCTCTAGCAAAACCTTTTAGCAAAATTCATAATCAATTTCAAGGGACTAACTCTTATCTATTGAACACAGGCCCCATGTTCCATGATGCAGAAATATCTTCACAAATCTAACTCATTTTTTATTTTCTGCCACTTCCACTTGTCTCCTCCCTTCTTCATTCTTTTTTGCTCTTCATGCATTTTCCCCTACTATCTTTTCTCAGTTCTACATCTCACCCCCTGCTTTGGTCAACTATCAGTTCCACTGCCTGTAAGGACCAAGATAAAAAAACAAGCAAATCTGTGGATGTCAGGATGCTAGTTGAACCTCTTGTCTAAACCCCAAAATTTTATGACACATTAGCCCATACAAAAAATGCTGAAATTTACAGCAACACTGACAGTCAGGTATGGGGAGGAAAAGGGGTTAGCGATTCAAACACTCTCCTGTGCAGCCCGTTCCAGGCTTTGGAAAGCTATTCCGTATTGAAACTTTTCCTAATGTCTAATCTACACCTCCCGTGGGGAAAAGGAATGCCATTGCCTCTTGTCCTAGCAGAGAAGGGGATACTCCAGAAGCCAAAGGGATCTCCACTGTAGCTGTCGTTAGCGCCACAGTCACCCTGCGGCAGCACTGCAGAATTGGCCAGTGCCGCGCAAAATGCTCTCAACGCTGCCAGCACCAAGAGTGCCCTGCCCGGTTCGCGAGCACTGCGGAAGGGGAAGAACTGACCGGGCCCCCGCAGGGCCTCTATCCCTCGGGGCCGTGGGCCTACGGTAAGGGCCCAGACTCACAGAGCCAGTCCGACAGCCCCCGGCCGCTCTCCCCACCGCCCTCACGCGGTCCTCTCCAACCTTCTCGACTTTGCGAGGCCCCTTGACCAGCTCATGCCGCTTGGGGATGGTACCACCATCGCATCCCATATCGCTCGCCGCGGTGCTACGCTTCCGAGTCCTTTCCCCAGCAGGCAACACACTTCCGGCGGAGGGCAGTACTTCCGGCGGAGGGCACCACGCACTTCCGGCTGCCCAGGGAGCGTCCGCACCGCTGCGGCGCAGCCAGCCGTGCCGGTGCCGGAGGGGGGCGGAACGTACTACTGTTTCAGGGAAGGGGGAGAAGATTTGCAACGTCCCCTCCCGACGCCGGGGCAGAACTGCGGCCGCCTCTCCTACATTTCAGGTGGCCCTGGCACAGTGGGTAGGGTTTCCCCTTGTTTTGTGAGAACAACCCCCGCCCAGGCCAGAACACCGACTTTGGGGGAGATACGGCCAAACGACCTGTTCTGGAGTTGGGCCGGGCTGGAGGGGACTGGCAGCTGGCCGCGCCCCTCCGAGGTATTGCCTCTTTGCCCTTCCCGCCCCCAGCTCCCGGGCAGTTGCAGCAGGAGGGGTCGGTTGCCGGTTACAAGCACTCAGATATGCCAGGAATGAGTTTAATACAAAAGGTACAAAGCCAACGTGAGGCGCAGTTACTGCATTTAACCGTGCAAACAACAGTATTTACAGATGCCAACGTTTAAATAACGGTATAAACCACGGTGACTACTAAGTAGAAATACCACGGAGGGAGCTGGGTTTTCCACAGAGAACTGGAGCTCATGTGCACTGGTGCAGTGCGAATGAAGTGTAACTACTCACAGGACTAATGGTCCGTTTCCAGGGCAAAGACACAGGTACAACGCTGCCAAGAAAGGGCAGACTTTGACATTTCAGATAAAGACTTCAAAATAAATAATACAAACAACAGGCATACAAACAATCCACCAGCGTGGTTACAGGGCCTTCATTGTGGTTCTGTTTCATACCCGGCATGTCTGAGCATAAAGTTCATGCACTATGCAGACCGACAGAGCAAGGACTGGGCTGAGAGCATCTGGGCAGCCTCACCAGTGTGGGTGCTCTGGGTGTCCAGTGAGGAATAACATAACCTTTCCAGTTTGTAGGAAGAGCTTGTCCAAAGCCTCTGCATGTTCAGTGACTGAAATACGTGGTTTCAGTTAGAGCAATGCTCTGAACAGCTTCAGAGATGTTGAGTTGGTGAGGGGTTTGGAACACAAGCCCTATGAGGAGAGGCTGAGGGAGCTGGAATTGCTCAGCCTGGAGAAGAGGAGACTCAGGGGTGACCTTACCACTCTCTACAACTACCTGAAGGGAGGTTGTAGACAGGCGGATGATGGTCTCTTCTCCCAGGCACCCAGTACCAGAACAAGAGGACACAGTCTCAGGCTGCGCCAGGGGAGGTTCAGGTTGGATGTTAGGAAGAAGTTCTATACAGAAAGAGTGATTGCCCATTGGAATGGGCTGCCCGGGGAGGTGGTGGAGTCGCCGTCATTGAAGGTGTTCAGGAGGAGACTTGACAGGGTGCTTGGTGCCATGGGTTAGCTGTTTGGGTGGGTTGGATTGGTTGATGGGTTGGACACGATGATCTTGACGGTCTCTTCCAACCTGGTTTGGTTTATTCTAATAAAGGTTATTCTAATAAAGGCCATGACCAAGATGACAAGAGGTGTGCTCCCAGCAGATTTACCAGGAGCTGGGGCTCCTCCAAGTCAGTTTTCCTCTGTGCCCAGTTACCTGCTGAAATATTTTTCATTAACTTCTAGCTACATGTAGTACCTGTCAGATTTTTTTCTCCCATAATCCATTCACTGCATTTGTATAGTAAAAATAAATAATTTTTTAAAAATAGCTTTGTAGCTGTTTGGTTTTTTTTTAAAGGGTAATCATAAATTTTGAGTAAGTGATGATGTGGTATCATAATTTACAGAACAAAATGTAAATGCAGCAAAATGTAAAAGATGCTCTACATTGCCAAATTGGGGGGGGGGGAGGGGGAAGAAAGACAAAGAAAAGGGAAAAAAAAAGTAGTTATCTGACCTACATAGATATTAAAACAAGACAAAACCCAAGAAAACAGCCAGGTAATAAAATAAATTTGCTCTAATACACAGCAAACATTCCTGCCCATCCACTATGATGATGACATTTCCAGGCAGGATCTGAACAATGGAGAGGAAAGTACAGATTTTTTGTTCTACAGATTTATTTCTGCACCTGCTGTTGTGTGCAACTCTGTCTGCTAAAACTGCACCATCACCCAGGGAACTGGCCAGCAAGAATTCTTGGAGATCACTGAGCTGCTTTGGCACACCTTGGCTGCCACCACACCTAAGGACCGACAATTTTGCTAAGAATTTGTAGAAACAGCAAAGAGTCTTTCATTCCATTATTGCTCTGAACTGCTGCGTGTACTTAGCCAGCTCCTCAGTCTGATCTTGAAGTTGCCTCATGGCATCTGCACTGGGATGTTGTATTGCAGCAGTTTTGGTGGCAAGAGCCAGATTCTTCAAGAGGCTGCAAAAACGGCTGCTCCTGTGGAGAATGTCGTTCCGAGCATCTCTTTCTTGAGTTTCCTGGCAGAGGGAATCCACCAACTTTTGTCCCACCATAATGATCAATTTGCTGTGGGATATGAAGACTTCAGGTGGCTGGTTGTTGCTTAGACTGCTAGTAAATACACCAATTGCTTTGTGCAGTGCAGCAAAACACAGCTTACAGTGGTCTGAGAGAGGGATTTTCTTTGCAGGGTCCGGCTTGCCCTGAATTACAGCCTGCTTTGCAGATGGCAAAACCTGGGAAAAGGTTAAAAAAGAGAGGCTCAGCACACTGATTGTTTCTTTACTTGCTCTACCTTATATTCTCCGTGTTTCTTCACTTACAGGTAGTTTTGTCAGTTAACATTGGCTCCAAATCACCCCAGCCCAGTAGTCCTTTACAGTAACTTCTCTTTCCATAAAGTACTGGAATTCAAAGCGGTATTTTCTCCCAAATTGCCTTTTTTTCTCCCTAAACAAATTTCACTGAAAACGATTTTAATAATGGATAGCACACAAAGTGCTGAACACCAAACCTTTATTATGGTCTGAATTTCAAGCTTTCAGATAGTACAGAACATTCAGACTTGATCTTTAATGGTGCTGACTTCTGAGGGTTATGAATGATTAAAACTGCACAATATGAAGTGAGTCAACCCTTACACCAGGCTTCTCACAGCCTTATCCCAAATGATACACAAAGGCAAGTAAATAAATAGTATGACTTTAAAGTGCAGTGGTTTGTTACATTTGAGGGAAAAAAACTGTTTTGTACAGGTTTTCAGCAGTAATTCTCAGAACTAGTTCTGAGAAAATGAACTATGAGAAAACAAATAGATTTAGCAATATAGAGATGTGTGTCCAAATGGAAATTATTTTGAGTTTTAGCATGCACAGAAGTCAGAGACTAAGAGTGTTCATCAGTAATAGTTTTCATAATTAGAAATACCTTTGGTTTTGAATCTGTACTCTCGTTATTTCTTTGCCTGAAATTACTTTCTGTGCCTGATAAAAATCAAAATGAAAGCAATGGTGAAATGCTTTACATAAAATATTTAAGGATAAATGTGTTTTTCTCTTATTTCAGAGGGAAATGCCTCCTTGCTATGCAGCCTTCATGTGAGAGACAACAATGGTACATTTATTAAAAGCAATTGTAGGTTTTCTCCTACTAAAACTTTAGTCTCTGATCCTGCAAGGTCTGAGACTGAAACCCGCATTTCCCAAATTCCAAGGACAAGCCAGCATTTCTTTGTGAAACCAGGAGAGCTGCATTTTTTTCTAGACATTTCAGCAATTGTAAGGAGAATTAAACTAATAAATAACCAAAATTATTCCAACTAATAAAGCTGATAATTCACAGCATGAGTAACATTCATTAAATCAGCATTTTCTACAACAGAATGCTTTCCAATGCGCCTCAAGTTTGAGAGTTAGCACCTCTTACATAGTCATGCCAGAGTCAAACAAACAAAATATACCAGCAGGAAGAGAACTGCTGGTCAAAGCAGAAGAAACAAATTGTTAATCCCCAGCTAAAGGCTCTTTCTCAAATGAATGTAAACAGGCAAGCTAAAAATCTTTTCACAGTGCTTGCTGGGTAAGTTCTCAACTTGCCTGTTCTCTTTATTACTTAAAATTACTGATCACTCTATGTGTGCCACCTAGCACTTGAACAAAATCCTGAATTCACATGAAGCCTGGAAAATAGGAAGTAGCACAAGCTGAGTTTGGCACTAGTAATAATAAAGGAAAGTTAACATTAAAGAAAACGTAGTGCTAATAGCTTAATATCTGCTAAACAACCAAGAATACAGCTAGTAAAATCCAGTTGTACTGACCTGCAGCTGAACATAATCACAGTCCTCAGTGGCCTTGTCTTTTGGTTTCTCAGAAGAGACCTGTCTTTGGCTGGGTTTCTCAGGAGAATTTCTCTGAAGTGAATCTGTTTCAATTCTTCTTGGCAATGTGATTTGTTTTGCCATTTTGTATTCTGGGTTCACTTGTGGTTGCTTCATTTCTTGTTTCTTCTCAGTCTTTCTGAAGAGGAGCTTTCCGTTGGCAATGATGATGGATACAAACCTCTTGATGTCATCTGGGATTGTGCGGGCTACCATCACAAAGCGATCAAGATCATCTGGGTTGCTCTGAGGTTTCTTCAGGACCAGAGCCTCTAGCAACCAGTTGCAATTGTTTAGAGCTTCTCTTGTTTCTGTTAAAATTTTGAATGAGTTCATAAGAATTTCTAACTGTTTTGTAATTCTGGTCTGAAGGTTGTTATCAGTCAAGGAAGAGGCATTTGCCTTTATGACTTGAGCAAAGGCCAAGAATTCTCCCAGTGATACTTTTATGTGATCAACTGCTCGATGAATTTCTTCAATGCTTTTCTCTAGGTGTTCTTGTAATCTCCATTTGCTGCTCACAAAAATCATTAAACTTGCAACTGAGCTGGATACGCTGTGCTGCAACCTAGTCACTGTCTCTATCGCTACATCAAGGTCCAGTTTAATTTCTCTGGCAGGCTCTTCTGATAATGGCATAGAAAAAGACTCAGCAGAAGAGTTTGAGGATGTAGAGAGCGTGCTGCTTTTGCTGTCCACACTCGAAACGGATAATCTGTCTTGTTCTATCTTGGCTTCTCTTGAGATCTGTGGAGGAATGCTGTATGCTTGGTCTCCAGAACTGTCACTGGGTTTTTCCATATCTCTCTTAGACTGCATAGCAGTGGGCAAGCCTTTTGGAATGTCATACACATTCTCTTCAGAGGTCTGATTCTCAGCCTTTGGAGCCAGGAGACTTGAGGGTACATCACAGGTACCATTTTGTGGCAAAAGGAGCATGTCCCGTGAGGACGGAACATCATAGAGGTGCATATCTGGAAAGGTTAATTTCCGTTGTGTGGGTGGAATATCATATAACTGCTGATTTGCAACTTTGGCTTCAGTGTTGGTTGTCAGCACCTTGTACCTGGCTGGTGGTGTGTCATACAGCATCTGCTTCTCCAAGGAATGGCCAGAAGGAGTTTGTTTTAATCCCATTTTTTCTGGTGACACTGGAATATCATAAATCCATTCTGACTTCCGTGGATTTGGCAAGGTATTGTAATGGCCCCAGCGCTTCCTTTGAGATTCATTTTCTGAAGCCTCGGTTTCTCTTTTGGGAGGGATATCATATAACTGGAACAGAGCACACAGGATTTATAAACCATGGTTTTAGACAAGAAAAGAGAAACAAACCTGAATTCTCAGAAAATGTTTGTAACTCCAGTACTGTCACTGGAACTGCACCACAGAAAGGCTAGCCCATAGTTTTTATTTCTTTGTAAAATGCACAAGCTGCTTCCTTAGGCTGCATGTTAGGAAGAAGTTCTTCATAGAAGGAGTGATTGGCCATTGGAATGGGCTGCCCAGGGAGATGGTGGAGTCCCATCACTGGAGGTGTTTAGCAAGAGACTCGAAGGGGTGCTTGGTGCCATGGTTTAGTTGATTAGATAGTGTTGGATGATAGGTTGGACTCGATGACCACAAAGGTTACTTCCAACCCGGTCTGGTCTGGTCTGGTCTGGTCTGGTCTATTCTATTGTATTCTATTCTATTCTATTCTCATATGGAGGTTAAACTGTTTTGAGCCCAGGTGATTAAATCATACAGCACCGTCCCCAGCCAGTGAAATCTGTAGGCTCTTCCCTGGCTCATTTGGGGGTGGGAAACTCTTAGTTTTCTGGAATGGCTACAAGAAAAGTCAAATGCCAGTTTATTAGTAGGCAGCATTAAACACTCAGTTTTACAGAATGAAGGATGTAAGATTTTATTAGTCTCTATATAAAAACCCACTTGATTTTCTAGTATCCTCAGCCCTAGTTATATGCATACTCTGATGGAAAACAAAACAAAACCAAACAAAACCCCAACAAGCACCACTGACTATTCTCAAATGCCCTGATGGAAAAAAAAAATAATCAAAAAAATCACCAACAGGCACCACTGTCTATTCTCAACTGCAATGAGTTTAAATTTTCACTTAATACAGGTTTGCTGAGATGGATACAGACTTTTCCCAGTGCTTTAGAAGTATTTGAGATTACGCTCTTGTGTCCAACAAGTCTTACTTACATTTCCCGATGGTGAATCTTTCTTGGTAACAGCTCTGGCCTTTTCTGGGCTTGGTGGGATCTTGTAAAGCTGCTTCTGCTCTTCCTGGAAACACTCGGTGGATCTGACCAGCGCAGAGACCTTCCGTGTGGTGGGTGGAGTGGCACCGCTCTGATCAGAGGGAAAAACCCCATGCTTTAAATTCAATCCTTTTTAGACCCCACTGAAGACTTTGGTGGAATCAGACTCTTTAAGGTGATATACTGTGTGTCTCCTGGTGTGGACAATATGGGTCAAACTAAACCTGCTGAAAAGCTGCTGGAGCACCTTCCCGCAGCGCTGCATGGAGCGTGGTGGGCACTAGGTGGTGCAAGGCAGCCTCTTAGCGACACGCTTGGCTTTGGGGCTGAGCAGAAGTCTCCCCACTTCTGGGAGTAAGTTTGTGGATAACTTGATGATAAATGAATTAGGGTGAGCCCAGCTCTGCACTGCCAGGTGCTGCCAGGGAGGATCTGTGGACGTGCTCCAGCCTATACGTACAACTCTGCATGGTAGGTGAGGGGCTGGAGCCTTGTGTCTGTCCCATCCTGGTGACCTGCACCAGCAGTGAGACATAGAGGAATTGTGGTGATGTTCGCTGTGCCCAGGGATGCCTGGTTTCAAGAGCAAGGCACTTGGATGCAATCAGCTCATTGCCCTGAGTGTGTTGTGGTTATGTGACCTTATGCCTTCTGTTTTGTTGCCCAGGAGGCAGGTTGTGTGGGTGGCATTTGGTTTCTGCAAACATCTTGCATTCTTTCCAATCAAATGACTTGGTGACAAAGTACATTTCCTGGTAGAAAGCAGAGACTGACACTGATACTGAGAATTCATCAGTGCCCTGGAACTCAGCAATGGTAAAACTGAAAGTGTTTATTAGAAATGTACCAAATTTAAGACATATTCCTCTAACAAATTCAAAAGAAAACTGATCTAGGCTTTGAACTTCCCTAAAAACACCCGGGTTTCTGCCAAGCTATGCACGAAACAAACAAGGAAATGCTATAATTTGCCTTGAAAATCTATTCTGAGGTCCCACAGGGTGTGAGCTGCAGGGGAATGCTATGGCAGGACTCACCTGTGTGAGTGAGGACTCCCGGCGCTGTGTGGATGGAACATCATATACCTCACCCCTGATGTTTGGGGCTGAAGCCCGGCATGCTCTCGGGAGAGTAAACAGGTACTTTTATGGGGGAAAGGAAAAAAAGAAATAGTGAGAAAGTGCTGAGCAGTAACCTCAGGACATCTTTGAAATATTAAGTAGTTGAATAGGCCACCTTTAGAGTCATCACTTGTAAGTGATTAAGCTTTTCACTGATGGCAATTGACAGGACCTGACCTTACAGGCAGGCATGGTATTTTTTCCCCCACTAATTCTTCTTTGACAGCGTTTCTGGTTTATTTCAGATATGTTAAGAATTAGCACATAGAAATCAAAGGTGATCTGCTGTACTAACCAAGGGAGGGAAGAGATTTGGAGAAAATCCAGCTTCAGTTATCACTTAAATCTTTGCTCAAAAGCAGAACCACTGAAAAAAAGAAAGTGAGGGAACTTCTACTTCTCCAGTCTCACAGAATCATTAGATCAAACCATATTTAGTAGTATGTGCAGCAAAAAGATAAAGGCTGAAGTCTGTTATTTTGCAGTTACAAAGAACTAACTCAATCTGGTAGGAGCAAACAGAGCAAACAGAGTTTCCTTGATATCCTGTCCAGCTGTCCAGTGAACAGAGAAGTCTGCTGTGGGAATTACATTACTCAGGTCAATTGCAGACTAATTCTGTTTGCTTAAAACATCCTTTTAAGACCTGCAAGCAGATCTGTGGAACAATTAGACACCAAAATATGAATGTTGGGAAAGGACTTTGTAAAAATCAGTCCCCAAACTATGGAGTTTTGTTTACTCAGCATGGGTTTAGCCTGGCTCTCTGCAGCTGGTTTCTAAATGG
This sequence comes from Melanerpes formicivorus, assembly GCF_026170545.1. Taxonomy (NCBI): domain Eukaryota; kingdom Metazoa; phylum Chordata; class Aves; order Piciformes; family Picidae; genus Melanerpes; species Melanerpes formicivorus. Next base: position 8,072,006 of record NW_027142371.1, on the reverse strand, counting down.
AGTATTGTAAACTACTGATCTACAGAGACACTGCTGCCTGACAGCAAATTATTTAAAATTGGAGGTGGTGTTCTCCATCATGTGAGTGTTGTAGTGACTAAATTTAAGGGAAATATGGTGGAGGAGCTATACAGCTGTTTGCTGCTGCTTTGTTAAGGCTTTTAGCTCTCATCTGAAGAAAGGGAATGAAGAGTGAACCCAAACCCCCTTAAGTGCTCTGTGATATGAAACATCTTGCTTGCACACAGTGCAAAATGGAGAAGACTTTCATGAGTAGAAAGGATAAAATTGGTATCAAGAAAGAGACAGGATGAGAGGAAATGGCTTGAAGCTTGAGGAGAGTAGATTTGGACTGGATATTAGGAAGAAATTGTTGGCAGTGAGGGTGGTGTGGCACAGAAACAGGTTGCCCAGGGAGGTTGTGGGCGTTCCTTGCCTCGAGGTGTTCACTTCCAGGTGAAAGCTGTCCCTGCCAATGCCCAGGGGCTTGGAACTAGATGATCTCTAACATCCCTCCCAACCCAAACCATTCTGTGGTTCTGTTAATCCTTAGGTCAGGTCTGTTTCCAGATGGGCAAATCTTACTCGAGATACATCAAAAAGAAAACTCCTCCTACTGATTTTTACAGTACTTTCAGTCACAGTTAAACAAGGAGATGCCCTGGGTACTAGACAGAAGTGATGAGGCTTTTCTACAGTGTGAAGCACACAAGCTTTGAGGGATTTTGTTTTGTTCTATCGCTTTCAACCAGCTCCCTTGAAGCCTTGCAGTGGCTCTACCCAGCTGCTCAGAGGACAGCTGAGTATGCCAGAAACTCTGCCAGTTGTCCCATTGGATCTGTGTGGGGCAGTTCAGAGTGCTACAGTTCCTTCTTCACTCTCAAAGGCTGTGCACCCCTGTGCCTCCTCATGCATCTGCATATGGCTTGTGGCCACAGTGGTACAGTTGGTGTAGTAACAGCTGTGGCAGTGCAAGAGGCAGCACGGGCAGATCTGAACCTCTGAATAATAAAAGCAGGCTGGCACTTCCCTCCCCCCCCCCCCCCCCTTTCTGTTAGAGTAAACAAGGCTTAGGTACATAAACTCACGAGGTGCCAAAAGACAGGAATAGTCAGAGAGTAATATTTTCAGTCTGATTGGCTGGCACAATGTGGAAGATTTGTGTCAACCTTACACTGGATTTGCAAATGCCTTCTTTAGGGTTAGGAATATGGAGAAATCAGTTCATAGTAAATGTAAAAGGGTCTTTTGTAGCTATTGCTTTTAACATGCAGTTATGGTAATTGTACACAAAAGCTGAACTTGCTGCTGCAGTGCTGAAAATTGTGTTTCCAACACTAAAGATGTACCAAGTTGGTCTGTCTTCCAGCACTCATTGTCACACCAAAGGAGCCAGAACCTTAATTTTCATAATTTGTCTTTGGCACAGTGGAACAAAACCTAACCAACTGAGTCTCACAAATCAAATGATGATTAAATCAACCTAAAAGCAGTTCAGAGCTGAATTCCCTTTCTTTTCCTTTCTCAATTAACATTTCTGACATGATGATTTTCTTACACATTAAAAACAGTCACCCTGGGCTGAAGAGCTCATGGGACTGAACAAAAGCTTGTGCTTGAATTCCCTCTCCACCTGCTCTATTTACATTTCATAATAAAAGATTCCCAGCTCATTTTATGCTGAAGAAGGCACAAGTGTTGTAAGGCTAAGACACTTGATGTAACATTTTTTCAAACTACATTTTCCATTCACAAATTTTATTTGAATGCCCAGCAGGAGCAGGGAGAAAGAAGAGGCCAGGTCAGGCACCTCTAGTGAGATCCTGGAAAGGTAGGTTTGGAATTTCTCTTTGGAACTGGGAGGATTGGTGGCTGCACTCATCCAAAAAACTTTGATCACCATCTCAGCAACAGAAAAACTGTCTGGGAGAGAAATTGATTCAGGATGCACCAAACTCTGTGGCCTCTAGTATGTCCATAGTAAGTGCTGCTACTTTGTGCGAGTGTAGCGACAGCCTTGAGTAGCAGGAGAGAGTGGCAGCAGCATTCTGAGCTTGCTGAAAATAGTAGAAACCAGACCAACAGCACCAATCGTACAGCAAAGGGTGATCTTTCTTTACTATGAATCATCTTCCTGTGCAAAGGATGCGCAAAATGGATGCAAAGCCCCCACATGTGCCCAGAGGAATCTGGATGGATGCATGCTGTGGACCATCAGAGGAGAAAGTTCTGTGTCCTGTTATTTTAACTTTGGGCTAGATTTGTAAATAATTTCTGGTCTTCCAAACAAATGGTATATTCTTTACTTCCTGTCTTATTCTACAGTTGCTTCAAACTGTCAAAAAAATGAAGGACTACAGAATATAGAGGCTCTCATCTGCTGCCCAGAGCAGTGTTTCTCACACGGTGCTATAAAATGTAGCAGAATTCATGGGAGTTTCCTAAACACCATTTATTAGAATGGCTTTGCTGCAAATTCCACTGAAATGCTTCCCTGCTCCCAGTGATTGTTTTAATAATACTGTTTGTTGCTGTTATAGCTGCTTGTGTGCTTACCTGGCTTGTTGAGCTTTTGGTCCTTTCACTAAGCAGCTGTGCAGCCAAGGCTGGTACCTGATATATTCCTTGAGCAGGAAGAGTAGAGACCTTGGCTGGGGATTTCACCCACCCCTCCATCTTCTCGTAGGTAGATGACGATACAGTAGGCTTGGGGACGGAGGGAACCTGGTAGATGTTTTGTTGGCCCGCTGGTGACTCTGCAGAGTCACTCTGGATGGAAGGAGGAAGCAGGACAGCCTGAGAAGTGGCAAGGAGCTGGAGGCGGTTAGCAGGGGCCAGACCCTGCCTGCCATGGAGGGAGCATTTCCACCAGCCCTCACTGCCAATGACATTTTGATCCAGAACCGTCAGGATGTCCCCTTTGCGGAAGGCCAGCTCATCTGAGCACTCTGCCTTGTTGTCATATAGGGCCTTGGCCAAGGTGTTCTGGAGAGAGAAAAACCACCAATGTTGCACTGTTACACCAACAAAAGTGTTAATTTCCAGTTCAGTGTTTATCTCTACCTTACTATCAGTTTAACTCAAGTCCATTCACTTTCACATTAAACAACATTTCTTCATTGATTTCAGAGAGTTAAATCCTTGCAGCCTGTGCCTGCTCTGTTCAGTGAGGTGAAGAAATGGATGATAACACCACCAATAGTAACAACAACAGCAACAACTACTACTACCAACAATAATAATGTTGTAACATTTATTTACTACCCCTTCCCCCAAAGTTCTTGAATAGCACTGCTGATGTCCATTGCTTAGACTTGTAACTTATGAACATCCCTCTGTGAAAAATAGATGGTTTTCCCATTGGCAGTCCATGAATTCTTTGTCAGAAGTTGCAGAGAAAATGCATCATTCATTGAAAAAAATCTAAACCTCATGCTTCCTGCCTGCTACCCTATTTATCCAAGGACTTCAACTGCACATGAAAAAGACTAATTATTTCTTACCTGTGAAATAAACAAACAACCCCCCCAAACTAACAGTACTTTCTTTCCTTTCAACTTCAGACAGACTTCTCTGTAACCTCATATTAGGTCAGGGGACTAACAGGTGCCCAGTGGCAGAAATGCTGCTGAATAGCTATGGTAGGCTGCAGTACTTGTGAAGACCCAGACTCCAGCTAACTGTGCCCACATCCACCTCAGACTGGAAAGCTGAATCCTACTGAGCATCCCGGGTTAATGATTTCTGTGATACATTAGCTCAGAGAAAAATCTACCTATGCACACAGTGACACCAAGCAAATACATCTGTTGGCTCCTAACTCTTCACAGCAGGCCAGTGTGTTTGTGAGTTTATTTTGAGGTAAGCATGCCTGAAACAGTATCTGTGTTTCTCCCCATTGCATAGACATCACCTGTAGCTGAATACTTTTTTCCCCTCTCCAGTATATCTTTCAGCATCTTCATAGAGCGCTCTCTTTGTAATTTTTTTAGGCAGGAAACCAAGGTAGAACGAAGTAAGTAACTTTATTAAGATCAAAGAAAATCTTAGAGAGAGCAAATATTCATATTTTCCAGCTTCTACATCACAGGGCAGCCAACCTGTCTCATCCGAAGCCCATACATTCCTGACAATCATGACTGTGTAGATCACCACATTTTATTTTCAGCATGTTTATTTTGGGTACTTTCTTACTCATTACAAGATGACAGCTAAAAGTGTGAAAAGTAGTAGCAGCAGGTAGCATTATTCACTTAAGGCATTTGTGCAAAGAGTAGAGAGAGCTGTGGATCATAGAATAGTGTTGGAAGGGACCTCCGAAGGTCATCTAGTCGAACCCCATCTGCAGTAAGCAGGGGGATGTAGTGTTTTTCAGCACAAGCCACCGTTTGCTTTCAGCTTCAAAACAAGACTCCCTGCTTCCCAGGCAGTGGGATACTGGCTGCATTGCAGTGTTAGTTTATCAGAAAGTGCAAGTCATGTCCAGAGAGATAGCACCCAAATAGGAAACGTGATGCCCTGTATTTTTGTCCAGAGCATTTGCTGTAAAGCAACAGCTGGCTTGAACTTGCAGCAGAAGAAAACCAAATTGTCAGCTCAGCTGATGAGAAGGACCTGTTGTTAGCAACATGCATTTCTTCCTCAGGGTGTCTGTGAACAATGGCCTTTTCATGATACATGGGCTTGTCCATCAGCAGCTGCCAGAGATGGACAACAGTCCCTTTTACTTTAGGTCCTAGCTGGGTTAAAACAGTCTTCTTGCCTTGACCACAGGAGCCTGCTTTCTATTTGGACAATGCCAAATGCTCTGAACCACTTGTGTTGAAGTCAAGCCTCCAGGAATCCCACCCAAGCCCAGTCCAGACTTCTCTCTATGGCTCCACACTTTATGGCAATTGGATCAAAAAGGAAATTTTTCCTATTATTCATCAGCAAGCCTTTGAGACCTAGCGTAACACTTGTTCCCTTGTTGGATGCTGCACAAAACCGCTGAAAGGCAGACCACGAAGAGGATGGGCAGAGGGACACTCCCTGCCTTTAGCAAACAGAAACATTAAGAGCCTTATCCAGGCGCATGCAGGAAATTGGTGGCAGAGCCAGGAAGCCTGAACTCAGGAACTGAGCCCGTCTAGTGCATTAGACAACAAGATGTCCTTCCCGGCTGCACCAACACAAATACAGCTCTAGCAAGTCCCTTTTATTTCTTGTTTCTTTTCCTAGAATTCTGATTACTCACCCAGCCTCTCAGGACTTCACTCCACCAGGACTGGTGTGGGAGAGCCTGTGAAGCATCGCTTTCATGTAGTGTTATCACCAAAGGAATGTAGGCAATACTGTTCCTATAAGCTCCATTAGTTTTTAGGAGTCCCAGCTGTGGATTCAACAACTATTAGCCCAGGATACTGAACCAGATGTTTCAGACTGTGGCAAGCTCACAGCAATGCCTACCAGCACCCATCTGATGTTTTTAGCTCTTTGGCAGGATATGCAGCAAGCAAGCATTAAACAAGCTTTGGTACTGGGAAGCACTGCACTTCTGGCAGTAAAGAGCTTGCTGTAGGTTGGCTCAATTTCTGGTGGAGTTTGAGGTGGTATGAGGAGGGTATGGCCATAGGGAGTAAAGCAATGCACTGTGAGGTGTGGTAAGGAACTACCAGTGTCTCATCTGTGCCCTGTTCCTTACCAGCAGCCAGCCCACAAGCAGCTCTGTCCCCCAACACCCTATGGGTTCTATCTGCTCATGTTAAGCAATAGAGTTAAGGAGAAGCCACTGGATGCCAAAGTTGTTCCAATTCACTTTCCATAGAAATCTCATTTTCTGAGACACATTTAAGAGAATTTATCCTACCCAATTGCTTTTGTGAGCCAAGTAATAGTAGGAACAGTTGTATAGACAAAAATACAAGAAGTTTAAGGCAGGTTGAGTGCTTGACCTGACAGCATAGCTAGCTAAGGTCTACCAAAACCAACTCGTTAGGTGGAGCGAGGTTCTTTGTGGTACAGGCTCTGGCTCTTCTAATGTGTGGACATTTGTCAGAATCCAGGCCCTATTTACACTTTCAGCTGTGTAAGACATATGTAAAGAATCACAGTGGCAGCCTCTTTCTATCATGTAAGCAGAAGTATCTCTGACCTGCCATTAACTGTAAACAAGCACCGCATTCCCAGGATCGCAGAGACCTTAGGGGATGCTCAGCTAGGAGGAAGCTGTGCTTCGGGGCCAATGGGATCTGCAGTTTTTCTTTATTACCAGAGGAGCGGAAGCTGGCTGTCTAAAGCTATCATCCACAAGATGCCATCCAGGGCCAGCTGTGTATAGTTCTTCCTTATTTTATGTGATCTCGTTAATGTGTCCTTACAATAACCAACATGTAGCAAGAGCTAAAGCAACACAGATGACATCAAAGTGGTTTTCCTTCTTTGACATTTGTTGCTTCTTCCCTGTCTGCAGCCCTGAAAAAAAATCTCCTCAGACAAAGTACATCTTAAAAGCCATTTCATCACTCCGTGAGAAAGCACCTCAGCAGACAGTGCTGTTGCTCTTCTCTCACTGAGAAGATTGCAAGAGCCCAGACCTAGAAAACAGAGGTTGCATCCTCTGTAACCTCTCCTGGAGACATTGTTTTCCCCATGCAGAGTTTGTGACCTCCTTAGAGCAATGCAAATTGCCCACATATATTGAACCAACCATACTGAATGGATCCACAGTATGAGACCTGTGGTAACACAGGCTCAGTTAACTTTGATGTGCAGGGAAGTTCTTGTGCAGCTGGAAATGTCTCCTTTTATTGTATATTGGATGTTAGGATTGCAACTCTCCTTAAAAAGCAGGCTTTTCCCATTTATATTACAGTATCATAGTATCACAGGATCGCTAAGGTTGGAAGAGACCTCAAGGATCATCGAGTCCAACCTGTCACCACAGACCTCATGACTAGACCATGGCACCAAGTGCCACGTCCAATCTCCTCTTGAACACCTCCAGGGATGGTGACTCCACCACCTCCCTTGGCAGCCCATTCCAATGACTAATGACTCTTTCAATGAAGAACTTTCTCCTGCTACAAAACCTGACAGCCCCTGGGAGTCTTCAGAATGAAGCTGTCAACTCATGTTTATTAATGAAGGGAAAGAGTTTAATTAAGAGTCATTAAAACTGCTAATATATAGTTCTAGAATGTAAAACATTATAACCTCAAACCAGGAGTACTCACACAGCCTGATACCTGTGCTCTGTGTGCATCACAGACATCTGTGCTAAGGGAAAAACTCGACTAATACTAAGACTTCCTCATCCCTCTCCTATCCTAGTCTCAATGTTCAGCCCATAGTACGAGCAATAGGAAACCCCCAACATGCTCACATAAAAGATAATCAAATGTTGGTAGAAAAATCCTTCATGATTATCAAATGATAATCTGAGCATCTTCCCTGCAAGGCTGCCAGAGTAATTTCCCTGCTCTCCTTACTTTTATTTGGAAACTCCAATTCATGTGATTTGTAGGTACTGTAGTAGTTCACAGCATTTCAAATTAAAAACAAACCAACCCCCCCTGTTGTCCTAAATGTGCTTCTTCAAACCCTATTAAAATAATCTGAATGAGAAGAGGCACTTTGAAACACTGGGTTGGCTTTTGTGTGTATGTGTGTGGGGTGGGGGGATTGGTTGGGTTTTTTTGTGGGTGAAGACAAATATTTTTCAGCTGTATTTTGCACATAAAGAAAAAAAAAAAGGATCTGTAAGCATTTTACTGCAGAAAAATGGGACTTAAAATATTTGAGGAGAAGGCAAAGATACAGCTAAAGGCAGCGGGTTGTGTTTGCTAAACAGTTATGTTCATGCATCAGTGACACCCTCTGACATGTTTACAGAACTGTTTCCAGTTAATCTCTTCACCTCTGCACAAAGCCAGAGAAATAAACATTCTCTATTGCCCCAGCTAAGGCTGGGACATGCTTCCCAGAGAAGTCCCTTTTAAATGCTAGACCAGGTTGATTCAATTTAAGTTTTGCCTAATTCAGTTAATTGTTGACAGACTTCACATGGGAAACATCCATTTTTTCTGGAGGCATATTTTGGACTATCAGTGTTCTGGCTATACAGAAGTTTCAGATCTTTTTTGTTTGTATGAGCTTCAACGAGGAACAAATGTCAAGACTTGCTTTTATTGCCTATTCAAGGGTTAATTGGTTATTTGGAGGGTGGAACCAGGCAGCAATGATCAGGTTTTAAATGCTGAACAGTCAGATCAGTTATTAAAAATAGAGAATAACCAGTTTTTAAACTTCAGGCAGAGCCACTTAAAAATTGTGCAGCTTCCCATTAGTCAGGGGGGCCTAATTCCCACCCATTAGAGTGGAAATTACAAGCTGGTTCTGTTAATTTTCCTCAAAGTTTCTTTTCTCCACAGAAGTACTTAATCTAATTCTATTTGTGTTAAAACCAGCTGAACAGCCCCCTTGTTTTCAGTGTGATTAGGATTTCATTCCCATTCATAGCATTTCTGCATGTTTGGTCTCATGCCCAAGTTTGAGGAAAAGTAAATTCCCATTTCCTGATATTAAAGAACTGACTATGAATGGGGGGTGGGTGGGTGGGTTTGCTTCTTACTACTACCCAGAGGGGTTTGCCCAAATGCACCAAATTACTTTGTCTTTCTAAACCTTGTACTATCGTAATGACATTTTAGTACAATGTTTATTTCCAAACATGGATTTAAAGATATGGAGAGTTCTGAAGAGCACAAGTTTTCTCCTTCTGCCTCCTAAGCAATAGATGCTGCACAGTCTCAGGAGCAGAGTACTTCCTCTCCTTCCTCTGCCTGCCTAGGGAACAGGCAACAAACTCCTAGGGCAGCTTGTCAGAAGCACATTGTAAATTTGTCATTTGCAGTGACTGCTGTGTATCCTTCCTCCTGGGTGCAGAAACATGACAAGATGCTGTCCCTGTATCCCATCTGACCTGCGGACAAGCTTCTGCTAATTCCCTGGCCGTGGCAGAAGTGACAGCAACCGGAGAGGCAGAGGCTCGGGGTGGGTGTTCTCTGATTCATAATGAATCAGCAGCAGCAGCACAACTCCCCAAGACTGCTGCTTCCTCTTGCTCTCTCATTGCAACTATCTGACCAAAAAAGTCAATTTCTTTTTAAGCCCACCCTTTGGGCAAATTTGCATCTCTTTGAAATTTTAGCATTTCCCTGGGAAAAGAAGTGGATGGGCTGTGACCTGCCCTAATCACCACTGTGCATCCCCATTCCCGTGCGCAGCTGTGCGGATCCCTTCCTCCATCATTAACACAGGGCATATGGTGACCATGCAGACACTGCCCGAGTCACAGCTGCTGGAGATCAGCTGTAAGGTCAGGCTGAGAGTCAGTGAGCCTCACAGCTAGGGAAATCCTGCCTAGCACAAAGCAAGCTAACGCTCAGCATCTGTGTGCATGCTGCGCTGGAAGCCTGGGCAAAAACATTAACAGAGGACTACAAAACAGTTTTGATCCTTCCATTTGTTCCTCCCTCCTCCAAGAGGAGAGCGTTACGTCCTAAAAATTAAACTGCCACCACTCCTTTCCTCTTCTGAGGTTCACTTCTCCTTGCAAAGAGCACTGCAGGATATGATCAGTCCTTATCCTAGAGTGCACAAGCTTTCCCAGGCTCACACAGCTCATATTCAAATTGCTTGACATTTCCTTCACCAGAGTGACTCAAGTTGTTGAAACATTCCCGTTACTCATTTTCTAGTTATCGGTGCAAAATGCATCATCTTTTTTGAGGTAACAGGTCAAATGTTCATCACTGAAACTCATTATTTCCAAGACAGTATCAAAAGCAAGGGGTGTCCTAGTGACCAGCCAGGGTCATTTGTAGTCACTGTTTAATAAGGGATTTTACTGCTTAGTAAGTATGGTACAAAACTTTACCCCCCTCAACCATGTTGTTGTTCTCCATGAAGTAATTTTTCAGCTTAATTTTGATCATGCTTTAAAAGTTAAGTTCATGTGCTCTGCTAGTAATGTACAACTAAGATCAGCAGCACTCTTTGAAAAGGGATCCTGACACAGATCTTACACTATCTACAGTTCTGCTACAAATGAGATAAGTAAAGCCATTAAAATAACTGCAACAGAAATAAGATAATCTAGTACTTACATTGACCTTCATTTTGTTGCCTCCTATTTCTCTGTTACTCCATCACCTAAGGAGGAGGATAAGGTCTCCACTAACCCTTCCTTTCCCAGTCCAGAGGATTAAGCAGAAGCACTGGAGGGTCTGGCTAGAAGCCTGAAGAGCAAATGCTCAGCCTCCTTCCACCTCCTGCTGCATTCCCCAGAGGAGAGCAGCTATTGGGAACGAAGGGAGCTAATTATGTAGCAAAATTATCTGCACGGTGCCATTGGCCTGCAGCTGCTGATGCTAATGAGGGCCTGGACATGCAGACGTCCCTCCTGCAAACCCCCGGGAAATGCCTGTTCTGCTTTGCAACTGCATCTTAACAGAAAACACAGGGCACTGAGGCTGAACCAGAAAGTCAGGGATGGATTTTGCAGCATTTTTGCAGCACCCTGTGTTACTCCTGTATTTTGTTTTATTTTATTTTATTTTAAACTTCAAAGTGGTTTGACAGACTTTGAAGTGTTCATGTTCAGGTCCCTAGAAAACTGACCTCTTGTACACTTATGGAAATCACTGCAAAATAATCTTGCTCTTCAGAGACAGAAAACCTGAGAAGAAAAGCTAAGCTTAGCTGTAGCTGAGGGGGGTTGTTTCTTTGGTTATTAAAAAAAGACATAAAATTAATTTTAGTAAATAGTTGTGTTATTTGCAGCTATGCATAGTTGGTATTTGCTGAGCAGCAGCTCTGTCTGGGCTATGCTTATGCAAATGCACAGGTTTTTACTGCTATGCACTTTTGAGTGTTTTGAGGTTTGCAAACTTTTACTGGTTTTGCTGCTGTTCACATTGCCTTTTCTCTGGCAAAAGTCTTTTCCTTCCTCTTTCCACGGTAGCTTCAAAATTAAATTAGGCACTCACTCCTAAAGCCACAATCACATAAGTAGAAAAGCAAGGCATCTTGGATAGAAAATGCCGAATTGAAAATGCTTTCTCAGCAAAAATCTACACCTCTGGGCTGGGGCTAGGAGCAGAGAAGTAGTTAACGCTGTTGTCCAAATGGGAAAGAATTCCTGGCACAAGCAGCTCATTTGAACTGCCTTGGGGGCGAGTGTGGTGTGCTCTCTGTAGTTTTGGCTTTTGATTTGTTTTGGGGTTGGGTTGTTTGTTTGCTTGTTGGGTTTTTGAGTGTGTGTGTGTGGGCTTTGTGTGTGTGTGTGTTTGTGGTGTTGTCATTTGGTTAGGTTTTATTTATTTGGTTGGGTTTGAGTTTTTTGTTGGTTTTGTATCAATATTACAACCAGCAGTTTTGCTACTTTGAACACCTCACTTCATGCAGAAGACATAGATCAGCTGTTAACTCCCTGCCTTGGAATTTTTCAGGTGCTACTAGCTTTTGAAACGATCCAGGAATACAAGTGACAAAGCCACAACTTGGGGCCATAAAACTACTTTCAGACACAATTAAATGTTCTCTTGAATTAATGCCTGACAGGATCCCCCACAATGGGTCAGGAACTGCTCAAGGGACTGTGGGCATGGGTGTCCCATGCTGGGACAGGTACAGATACAGGCAAGAGTGGAGGAAAAGGGACAATAGCCACAGAGCAGCAGCCAAAGAACTTTTCCCCCAGCCCCAAACTCCTGTGCCAAGTGGGGTGGACTGGGTGTACCTCACACAAAGATAATGTGAGTTGAGAGTAGGAAAGGAGAGGAAAGGTGCTTGTGTAAGTGCTTACTTAATTGTTCATAGTTTGTTCTTTCTCGATCACCCAAATAAATGATCAGAAGTTTGTGCTAACTGGCAATAAATTAAATGAGTTGAAAATTGCCTGTGTGGAGACCGTTTTGCCCATGACAGAACCAAAGTTTTCCCTCTAAGGTTTCCCCAGGAAAGCTGAGCATGGAGTCCACTTCCACCTGACTGCATCCCTGAGAACAGCCCCAAATTTATTGGCTGGGGCCCAGAAAAAAGGAAACTTCACCACCTCTCCAGTATTCCATCTTGGCTATTTAAGCAACTCCTTGCTCAATATACTAGCTCTGGGAAATTCAGTTGTGAAACACATATTTTCCCCCAGGCATTGGAAAAGGAGACAGGGGAATGGCAGTAGGCACCTGGAGCCATGGGGACGGAAGTGCACACATCCCCAGGTGAGGAGGAGTTTACAAGAACATATTTCACATGGTTCTTCATATATCTCACACCATTCTTCATGCACTTGTTTGTGGATAAGGTGAGAAAATTGCAACTGGGCACTTTGGAAGGAGAGATGAGCTTCAGATCAACTTAATGATCCTATTTTTCCTTTGGCAAGAGCACAGAAAGTGTTGTCAAATAGGAGAACTATTTCCCAAGCACAGCTTGTCTATGCTCACTGTGCTTTAAATTGCACCATGAGGTGCAACTCTTCCTGTGCAGACTGTGTTGCAGGTGCATACGCAACCAGAAAGCAGCAGCATCATTCCTTTGGCTCTGCTCACACACTACATTCATTTTCAGAAATGGTTCTCCTGGTGAGGATGGGATATTTGGGGCACAGTGATGGGTGCACAGAATTACCTGTCACAGTAAAGGCACTGGTGTTTGGCACATGGTGCTACAAGAAGTCCAGTAGAAAACCCACACCCTGGGTACTTTCATATTAAGTAAACCACTCAAATATTAAAACAAACAGCACTGCCTGCGTAGTAGCAAACTTATAAACCCTTCATAAATTATATAGGAGAAATAAAATAGACTTTTTCAGTTGTCATTCAGCTGCATATGACTGGGTATGCTAGGGGTGTATCAAAAGATCTCACAGCAGAACAGGAAATCTGCTTTTTACCATTACATTTCTTTAGCCATTGGCAATCCACTTAAGGAAACTGTAAATATCATACCTAGAAACTCTCTTCTCTGTAGAGAAATGGGAAATGTCCTGCATCAAAACAGAGCAGGAAATCAACTTGCTGCCATTGCATTTCTTTAGCCAGTGGTAATCCATTTGAGGAAACTGAAAATATCATATCTAGAAATTCTCTTCTCTGTATAGAAATGGAAAATGTCCTGCATCAATTTCTGGTGAGTTACCATGGAAAACTGTCCTCCTATCAATGTGCCTCAGGGTAAAATTTTAAGTGCAAAAAGCCTGACTTCCTGAGCTCATACTAAGCTTTGCCCTCCCCAGTATTTTGTATCAAATTTCCAGGAGGCAGTTTATTTACAGTAAACACCCAGATCATAATCCAGGATAGAAAGAATAATGCCATTATGCTGCTTATTAGACTTGCAGACAGGAGGACAGTCAAGGCATACTTTGAATCAAGACCTCACCATTCTCTAACCCTTATAGCTGTAGCAGGGTGCTGTTCCTATGTGTATGTATGTATATAATTATACCAGATGCAATAGAAATACACAAATACATGTAAAATGCCATATAAACTAGTCCCAGTCATTAAAAACAAACAAACAAACAAAAATAACCCAATAAGCAAAACCCCAAATATAATGCTTAAAAGTCTCTTCTGTTTGGTGTGTAAAAGAGGCAAATACCTATCAGGCGACAGGTCACCTGGACTGCCACTGAAAGCCTCTGATATATAACCACATCTCTAATGTTCGCAGGATGGCAGTCAGACAGGTGGGAAACTGAAGTTATGTATTTATTATTTCACAAATGTGTTTATTCATAGGTATTTGTTACTGGAAATCCTGCTGCAGAGTCCTCCCCAAGAAGACATTTCTTCCAGTGAGTGGCTTTGTCACAGCAAAAAGCACAGCGAGACTTCAAGCGCACGAGCACTGCTAAGAGCCTTGTGTACACCTCGGGACGAGAGCACCAAACATTCACGGCACCATCAAGCTGATTTCAAACAACAAACTCTATTCTAGGAGCCCTTTTTTCTTGTTTATATGTTGTGCTAAAACCCAAAAGGGACATACCTTTGCCATTCCGTCAATTCTTCTGCTTGTGTCCATTGTTGTCATTCTCCCGCAGTGTCGCTTTGAGCAGCACAGCTAATTACAGCAGGGTGAAGAGTCTTCAGCTTTGAAGAGTGACTTGAACTATGTCTCAAGACAGCACGTCTGACAGCTCTACCCCTAAAAGCATTTAGGAGTTTGCAGGAGAGATTCTCATGAAAATTTCTGTGGCTATAGATAAGGTTGAAAAGAACTGAAGGTGAACCAGAAAAAACCCTAAGAAAATGTCTAAAGAGTGAGAAAAAGAGTTTGTTGGCAAGTGGAATTTTCCTTGATCTCTCTGTCACCAGCTTGTCGCAATTAACCGCAGCCAGAAGTCTCACCCTCTGTTTTGCTACACATTTCTGCATTTCCTCTTTTGGACGTGTCATGAACGCAAGAATGGTGCTGCCACAAGGGGCTCCACAAGGCTTGATAGAAGTAAGAATGCCCAGATCAGATCAATTCAAAGCTAACATCTTTTGGTGCCTTTCAAAGCTGTTTTCATTTTTAAGGCACTGGTATAATGTTTTTGCTATAAAGGGGTTTTGTGAAATGATGTACTACCATCCATACCTGGGGTGAAAAGCTCCTCCTGGCTTATAAAAGTAGACATAGAAATGCGAGAGCTCCAGTTCCCATCCTGCAAGGTCCTGCTCAGCAAGTGTAGCAGTTATGCTGCAGCATGTTTGAAGGGTCTCTTGCACACAGTGAACTTCCTAACCTGAAACACAGCTACTTCAACTACTTTTCCTTTATTGCACCTCAGTTTTCCTTGGATTTCGGCCTCACAGGACAGCTCTGGTGGAAAGACAACCAGGAAATGAGAAACACTGATCTCAGACCACAACGCTATCTTAACCAGAAAATCTGAAATGTGTTTCAGTGGGTGGCAAACACATTTAATTCCAGAAACAGCCTTTCTGAGCCACGTGCCCATTGCTGGCTGCCAGGTCAGCGTGCCAAGGAATGCTGAAAGACACAAACCCATACTTGATTTGTCTCCAAAGCTGCTTTGCTTTCATGTCAGCATGGCTCTTTGGCCATGTGTTGGCTACATCACCATCTTCCCACATTTCTATGATAGCTGCTTCTGAGAAGAGGCAAGAGGAGGTTACATGCTGGATGGATACAACAGACCTTCAGACTGGTGCTGGAGGTTTTCTTGAGAAGGTGATAAAAGCTGAGCATAAGTGTGCTTCTCTGAGCAGAACACCTTATTGGGATGGAGCTCCCAAGAGGTATGACTGAAAAACTCATGAAAGGCAAGTAGCTGCACTGGAATTTTAATGAATCAACTATAGCTTCTAGGTGTGAAGTGTCTTTGACTGCAGCAGTAAGCATGATTGAATGGAAAACACTTACAGGTACTTCCATACTTGTACAGTGAAAAGATATATTCCCTATCAGCCAAATGTGGATCTAAGAGAGCGAGCACTTGTGTGCATAACCTTGTTCTTCACAATGCAGCTATAAATCATTTTTCTCCATGTGTTCTTGCCCTCTGTGCTGTATAGCAGCCTTGCCCATTCTCATTCGCACCTCATGTCAAGCACCTGGACATACTAGAGTACCACTGGGATAGTGTAATACTGAGCTCTTTAACTCTGGGGTTGTGTTCTTTACCTAAGTAAGATTTGAGTTTCTTCCAGCTCCCATTTCTTAAACAGAAGCCCCCCCAAACTTCTGTCCTCAAGCAAGACAATACACAATATGAAATGGAAGAAAGGTGCCAACACCAGGATGGGGGTTTTTTGTGTTAACAGAATGAAAATCTGCAAGGTTTGTTCTGCAAGTTAAAGGACAACAGAATTCAGGAACCTTGAGATGAATGCTAGCATAATGGTAACTTACCAACCACATCAGTGATTTAAGACGACTGTCATTATTTAGCCTGGATCTGGGGCTAAACTACAGCAGTTACTCTATCAGCTGATGACCCCTCCATAGCAGATACTGGGCATCAGGAAAAGAGTAGAAGATCCATGGGAGCCTAATCAACAGCAGAAGCTGCACATCCTCTGCAAACTTCCTCCTTTATACTAACTTCTGGTCGGGGATACACCTGTGGCCAACTTGGATCATCTACCCTGGCTGATTCCAGGCTGTTACTGGCCTGCAGTCTGTGGCTGGCTTATGGTTTTGTCCCAGCAAACCAAGATGACACCAAAATGATGTTTCAAAGAGTCCAAACACCAGCTTAACAGCTTCAGAACAAATGCAGCACTCCAAAACCCAACTGCCACTGCTATCAATTTAACAAGCTGCCTGTGCTAGGGGGTTGCTGCTGCAGAGCAAGTACAGCCTGCATTAAAAAATGGACTTCCCTTTTCCCTCCCACCATGCTCTGGTTCTCCTTGTTTCTAGAACTGCTCTCTCATGCCTCCCCTATTTCCAAGTTTTAGACACTTGGAGGGCAGAGGAGGAACAAAGAGGATTGCTAAGCAAAATAAATGTCTTGTATGGAAGTAGCTTTTAAGAGAAAATTAGATTTCCTTCTCTACCTCTTGTAAAAACCCAGCCCCCGTTCTGTGCTGTCACTCTACAGATGTTATCCAATTCAGATGCAGCACAAGTTCATCAAGCTTTAATATGTCCCCAAAGATGCTGCCTTCCATGATTCAATCAATTCTCTTTTCATACAGAACAGAAAACTAATCTACAAAGAGGGAAGTGTATTATTAAACAACTTTCAAAAAGGTAATTTTTATTTAAATACAGACCAATCCTGTACCCTCAGCAGCCCTCGACAAGATACTTCATCAGCAGTAACTGAAAGTTAATCCAGCAGTAAGAACAATCTTACATTTAAAAATCCTCCTAAAAGCCAGCGCTGAACTTTTGACTACAAGAAGCCTCCTCACATGAGCAGCCCCAGAGCACTGTGCAAGGATGACTGAATGAACGCATTTAAAAGTACCTGTGAAAATAAAGAATGAATTTGTCAAGCTTACAGAAGGTTTAAGCACAAAGTTTCTTAATGATCTGTGCTCCTGCTGAACAGGATGAGGTCTGGAAACTTGGACTTTCAGAGATGACAGGGACAAGAAAGCCAGGGACTCTGGGTTTTGGATAATTAAAAAACCCCAATAATGTAGTTGAAGTGCTGTGTAGCAGACAGAGGATGGGAAGTTCTCAAGGAAATGAAGCAAAGTGACATTTCTGAGGCACACGCAATACCAAATCAATATGCACAAGTTTCTTTCTTTGAGAGGCTACCTGACACCTATCACACAGCTATTTCCATTTTCCCATGCTCCAGCACTGTCACATTCTACAGGTGCAATGTGGGTATTCCTGGAAAATAATTTACTTGGAGGTTCCACTTGAGATAAATTCAGAAGATGACAAGATTTTGAGTCTGAGCTTTAATACAAGAACATAATTCTTGAATCTGTGTAAACAATTTAAAATGCTGTTTCAAATCCTTATGGCGTAAGATGCTCAGAAGTTTAAGTCCACTTGGCCAATAAACAAAACCAAAAGAAAACCAACCACTAACCCCCTCCAGACAAAAAGATACAAACCAGAGCTTTACAAAGAATGAATCAGAACCGAAGGCAGCTTAAGGCTTCATTAAAATACTTGCCAAGTTCTGCTGTTACTTGTGTAATCCATTCTTTAAACAGACTTCAGTGGGATTGCACAGATACAATGCAGAGCAAAACTGGCTCATACTGCCCAGTTTGAGCAAGATACAGTCACATTATCTTTCACAGGATTTAGAAAGACAGGAGAACAAGTTTAACCCTTCCTGCAAGGATCATTTAATTGTCCCCCCCCAACCCCTCCCCCACACTCCTCAAGTACAATTAGAGATGACATACAAAAAAATTAATGCCACACACACTAATAAAAAAAATTAGTGTGGGGCAAAACTTAAGTCTCAGTATTTTGATATTTTCCTGCCACATTGGACAGAATTAAAGAAACAAGACACAGCACAGCGTTCATCTAGGCAGCTGTTGGCAGTACAATCAATATTACATGGTATCATGAACCCGGAGAATCAGTGTTTTAGAAAGCTGTCCTTAGTCCGTTGTTGACCTTCTGTACCAAAACCTAGCCCTGTAGTCATCGCTGCAGGTCATGAAGCCAGGGTTGGTAGGCGAGTGGACAATGCAACGGACAATGCTGTTGTGCCCAAGCGAAAGAAGATTTCTCCGTTCGGCAGTTCTTGAATCCCAGCAGCAGAGACTTATGGTCCTTTCATCTGGAAGCAGCACATAATCTTCTGTGTGGTTGAAGACAGCTTGTGTCCTGTGTACTTGTCGTCCACTCAAACCGGCTCCTAAATATAGGCAGCAAAATGTTAACCCCAACAGGATCGGTTTTAGGAAGTTCCCAAAGACTTAAAAATAGCCCTCCCATAAGGATCAGTTTCTGCAGCCTCCAAAGGAGCCTTATTTTCTCAGTTCTACACAGGACAGGTGAATCAATACTGAATATTCTTTTGCAGTTATATACAAGGTATAGTCTACATTGTTTTAGAGGACAGAAGAATTGACTACTCCAGTTGTGTCAGTCAAGCCCAGCCACTCAGTATGACTGCAGTTACTGAACTTTAAGAGCATTTTGGACATATTTCTCATATGAGGCTTACAGCTGTAACTAAGACCACAGATAGTAGAATACACAGCCTCTCCTATCAATGGTAACTTCTGTTCTGACCTATGTATCACATGGCACAGTGTAGGGCTTACCTTGGCCATGCCTTCCCCCGACACCCTTCAAACAGATCCTGTCTAGGCACCGCCTGCAGCACATACACCTGCATCCTACCCCATGCCCTGCACAAGTTTGAGGGCGGTGCTGCACCCTGCTGGTGGACAGCAGGACAGAGCTCCCGTACAAAAAGGGACCGACACTCCCGAAGTTAAGACAAAACTGACATACTCTCTTCTTTCATGCTGTAGGACATTACTGCTTGACCCCAAAGCTCTCCCCACCACATTAACTGCTATCTCATGCAAAGCTTCTACATCCTGCACCAGTTTTTGAAGTCCTGCTGAGATCAATGATCGTTGTCAGCAGGCCCTGAACATAACTACTTGGCACAACTCCATTATTTGACAGAAAAGAATCAACCTAACTGTAGACATTTCTCAGAATATGGCAATGGCTTTAATAGAGCCATCTTTGGCACAGGAGTCTAATAGTTAAAATAACTGCCCCCAAGCAGGTTCAGCTCCTCCTGTCTGGGTGGGAAAGCAGCCTGATCTGGCCAGAAATAGATTAGGTGTTAGTTCTGACCCTTCCAGATTAACCTGTCCCTACTCTAGCAATACACAGAAAAATAAAGTCACAAAATCATAACAATGACCAGTAAGAAAAATGATGATATTGTTTTAATAATCACCATTTCTTAAACACACTATAGAGGAAAAAAAACCCCAAACCCTCTGCACAAACACCCTAGTCCTCAGGGCAGGGTTCTTTTTTACTTTTCCCTCCAAAGCAAGAGTGCAACAATGTCAGAAAGTCTCCAAGATCTGCTCAGCCTAAACATCCTTACAGTGACTGGCACACCAGAATCACAGCTCCTCTTCTGGATTTAGTCTACACTACGTGTTTTTAAACATCTGGAGCAATTTACCCTTGAAGCAGCAGCGTCCCGCTGCCCTTAAAAATTACTGACAGTATTACCACCCCTGCTGTGGGGCAGTACCTGAGAAAGAAGGTACCTGGAAGGTCACCTGCCACATACCTGTGTATTTGACCAGTGTTCGACCAGTGGATATCTCCCACAGTTTAGCTACAGAGTCTTTTCCACTTGACAAGATATACTTTGAATTTTTGGAAAAAATGGCAGAACAGACTTCAGCTCCATCGTGTGCCTTCTCAAAAGTAGTGATACAGCGATTCGAAACGCCATCCCACAGTTTGATGCATCCATCCTTACTTCCTGTCACATACATGTTCGCACTTGCATTGTAATTTACTGAACATATAGCATCAGTGTGCTGATCTTGAGGATTGCAAGACACAAAACACTGGAAAGTATTGATATCATAGAGTCGTAAAGTCGGGTGCTGGGTCCCAACAAGAATGAAGTCTCCAGAAGGGTGAAAAGAAATTGAGCGCAACATCTCTGCTTCCTGTTTGGTCAAAAACACAAAAGTGGTGTAAGAAAGACAAAACCATCTGAAATGGAAGCGTCAATTCTGGTGGCATTAAATTCTAAAGAACTAGTTAAATTATCACTTAGTACATGTTCTGCTCTTGCAAAATAGAAAATGCCTCCTATAGGATTCAAATGCAGGCTACCTTTAAATGCATTGGAGTTTTTGTCCTGGAGCAGCCTGCAGGGTCCGCTCATTTGTGGGGTATCACACAAAAGTGACAGGAAGCTGCCAGCCAGTCACACACCCCAAAGCTCACCACCAAGTAATCCCAAACTCTCCTCTTAAACAAAGATAACTTGATTGACCTCAAAGTTACCCACATCAGATTTTTGGTCTAGCTTAACAAAAAGCAGACAGTCACTAGATTTAAAGAATACAGGCATTACCATGCACAAACTTGCAACATGCAATTACCATAATGTCTGCAAATTTTGCAGTTGCACACTCCTACACACCTAATCACTTATCAACTCAGGCATAGTTCAGCTCATCAATACCTCAGTACTTATACATTCAAGCTTTGGTTGCTCTGAACTGGTATCGTATCTAACCTGGATGTATTTGAAGGCTCTTTTGGCAGAAGGCTTTGAATAATCGAACAACTTAAGTGTGTAGTCCCTTGAACCAGATGCTAGGATCTGTTCTGTTGGATGAAAAGCTAAACATGTAACTTCATCCACATGATCATACAGAGTCCGAATAACAGGGTGATTTTCCATGTTTTGCTGTGCTGTCTCATTCATCATAACCTACAAAGAATATTCAACAAGAGTGTTAGAAAGCAGAGAACATTTTTGACAGGAAATGGAGGCTGCTACAGTGGCCAAACAGCACCTACCCTTCTGCCACATGACTAGGCACATAACCAGGATTATCTTCATTATTTGAAGGCTCATTAAATACTGTTATCAGGTAAGACCCCCCCATATCTTTACAAGGTCAGCTGACCTGCTCAAGAACAAACTCCTTTCATCAGGAGACAACTGGTGCAAGAACACAGATCCACCCTCCTAACCAGTAAAAATCACAATACTGAATTGCTGTAAGAATTCAGGGAAGCTGCACCAACTGGGAATACTACAGCTTCTCAGGCAGGATGTTGCTTAGAATTTGGTGTGTGCTGTGTAAGAAACCCTACTTTTCAACTGCTACCTGATAACTGTATGGAGAAAAAATGAAGCAAGTAAATACATATTCTGTGAAACAGTGCTGAAATGTAGCCACTGGAGGCTCTTGAGGCCAAAAATGTAAGCGGGTTCAAAAATGAACTGTGTTCATACTATACAGCAATTACCAGCAACTATCAGAAGCAATTTCTGGCTCAATTCTCTAGACTGCTGCCAAAAGTTACACAGGTATACTTGCCCTATTTCTTCTTCTTTTTCTTCAAGGGTACTTTGAGTCGCGTGGGAGTAGGAAATACGGCGAGACAGACATTTAGTCCAACCCACTGAGCCAGCCAGAAGGCACAGACATGGCATGAAACTGACAGCACCTCAAGAATTCACAAAGTGGTTATGATTCAAGTCATATTTTACCTCGATAGGCATAGCACTTTTGGCCAACATTCTCTCAGTATCAAGTATTTTTATTGAGGCATCAGCGGATCCTGTAGCTATTAACTGTCCGTCTCGGCTATACGTAGCTACGCGACACGGTCCTTTATGAGATGTGACATAACAAGTCTCGTATTCAGAAGCCTCAGGAGACATGGTCTGTACATCTGCATCAAATTCCAAGTCAATTCCTGTGCCTGGAGCTACTGTATCTGACCGTCCAATTGCATATTGGACGGCACTGTCATCGTTCTCCATTCCTGAAAAGAGAGAAGTTGATGCACTTAAGCCAGGTTACCCTTCTTAGACAGATAGGCTGTGGCCAGATCTATGCTACAGCTTTCTGTGACAGCCATGAGCTGTGTTTTAAGAGAGGCACCCCCTGCTGAACAGAGCTAAGCTAGCAGAGCAGACTTGGTTACATAGCAGTACTTCTTGTGAGAAATGAGAAGTGCTTTGGCTATAGCAGAGCATAGCTCTTAAAAATAACTGGAAACACAACCAGCAAATACTGTAGAGTGTTAAGTACTGATAAATGCACTGACAATCAGTTACTGAAGCCACTGACAGGACTCTAATCAGCTTTTCATAGTGGGAGAAACGAGCCCTTACTATTACATGAGATTTGAAGGGAAAAATGGAAGCATTTACTGATTCTTTTCCTCGCTGTTTAATTGCCTTGAAGGAAAAAGAAGTCCTCCTCCATAAACAACTATAACAGCACTGCCAATGAATATTTTTACTCCTCTTCACACCCACTCTACAGATTTTTTTTATTTTTAATTTTTGTATTTCCAGATGCATCTACAGAACAAACACAGTTCAGCACTGGAAGGGGTAACAGGGCAGACAAGATTTTCAGCTGTGTGCCCAGCTGTCATCATCAAACCATCAAATGCAATAGAATATTTTTTTTTTCTTGCTTTCATCTACCCATTGCATGTCTGGCACTTTTATTTCACATATTTATACCCCTGGAACTCAACTAGTTTAGGCAGCAGAACCAGTTCAGTTACAATACAGAGAAGGCATGATGTTATGGCTAGACCTCTTCCATCAGCTTGTTTCAACAATAGCTCAGATATTTTGGCTGCATACTGCAGCACAGATACACCCTCAGTGAAAATAATACAGAGAGGACAGGCAATACCTTTGCTGAGACCCCAGACTGTGAAGCTTACTTCCTTGAGACTGATACGTAAAGGCAAGTAATGACTGCCAACGGAAGGGCTCCTTCCCTGTCCAACACTATCAGGAAGAATCATACAGAATGTATCTAAAGCTGGCAGAAAACTGTGTGGGTCAATTTTCTATTAGGTCTGTGGAGCCAGTGATCCCATTTACTGGGGAGGATTTTTAGAAGGCTGCCAGCTACCCAGCACCCTGGGCAGGTATTCCTACGTGCTGCAGAAATCCAAACACACATGTTTTGACAATACCCAATGACCTGTTTTGCTTTCAGTACATACTGACAGACCAAACAGTGCTAAACTGCTCTTCAAAAGCTGTATCTAATCACACAAAGTGTTATGCCATTTCTAGACACAACATTTGCATAAAAGATGTCTAACCTCTTCATTCAAAAGGATTGGGATTGGAAAACGAGACTTTTGTGTTAGTTTCTTTCTTTTGTCTTACCTAACTTAATTAGGTGCAGCAGTTGTTCAGATGGTGCACAGACTGATTGTGGTTTTATCTCATTTATCAAGCCATTAGCAATATTTATGTATCCGTCATATAGCAGCTGACTAATTATCAGTTTATAAAGTTGCTGACGGTCTTTCAAACTGACTTTTGTTCTATACATTGTGAGCAAGGAATGCCTTGGAGGGGCCTGAAACAAATAAAGAAGAAAAATCACATACAAGAGAGTTGCATGAAACCACCACAATCTTTAAATAAGGCACATCATGCTGAATTTCAGTGCAGATACCAAATACTGCCATATTTTAGGTAAGAATCAGATACAGAAATGAAAGGGGGAAAAAAAAAACCACACAATAAAAAAACCCAACCAAAAAAAACAAAACCACCTGTTGCACTTGTTTGCTGCAGAAAGCAAAATCTTGCCAATAAATAGAACATGAACTGAATTAAGGAGTAATAAAGAAGGCAGAAATAATGCGGCATTAGTTAGCAAAATAATTCTGTCAGTATCCCTCCCTCAGCCTCGCTAGCACCGGCGGACCCGGGCACTAGGGAGGCGATCAAGGTAAAACGTGAGGGAAGTCAAACGGCCTCGCACAGCCCCAGCCCGCTCCTTCCCGTCCATCCCGGGAGACCGCATCCTCCCCATGCCTCCTCCCCATCGGCCGGCAGATCAGGGCACCCGCCTGTACACCCTCTCCCAACCCCAGCCTGCAAGACCCATAACCAGGTCCGGGGACCAATAACCGGGCAGGGAGGGGGCGTGGGGGAAAGGGACTGAATGAGGGCGGGGAGTGCTTAGCCGGAGCACGGCGGTCACAGAAAGCGGGCTTCGAACGCCTGAAGGGGGCGGGCACCTTCGGGCGGGAGCAGCGGAGGGCGAGCCCCGGCCCAGACAGTTGAGCCGAAAGTGAGGGACAGCTCGAAGCAGCCCCGGTACCTACCGACCCTTCCTTCTGCCTCCCTCGCTCTCCCCCTAAAATGGCGACCGGAGCCCTGAGCGCATCGATTGGCGGCGGCGGCAGGGGAGGAGGCGGCGGCGGCGGCCGGGACCGAAGAATGCTCCTCCGCGAAGGCTGCTGCATCGAGCGCCCGCAAATCGATTGGAGGCGACTCTTGAAGGAGAGAATTGCAGCATCACATGACCGTGACACCTCGCGCGCGCGCCCCGGCACTCGCAGGACCCACTGCGTCACGTGACTGGTGACGCCATGAGGGAGCCCCCGAGCAGCGGGGAGGGGCCGGGGGTTGCGCTGGACCAGGCCAGGCTGGGCCGAACCGACCCGGGCCCGGGGGGTAGAGCGGGAAGCCACGGTGACCTGCCGCGGCGTCCGAGAGCCCTATTCGCCCTGCCTCCTTCCGCGAAGTTCAGGCTCAGGGCCTTGGCCAGGAGAGCTGCGCTTAGGGTGGGCTAGTGGTGCCAGGCCCCGCTGGATCAGCTGCCCGGGGAGTTGCAGAGGGCCGAAGGCCAACACGAGGGTGCCAAATGGCAGAAAGCAGGGGACCGAGGGTCTTTTGTGTCCCATTAGCAACGCCCTGAAACGCTGCTTCCTCTAAGATACTAGGAACCCCAGATGGGGGGACATAAGCGGACTATGAAATAACAAGTTGTTGCCACTGCTGCTGAGCACTGCAGGCCTCCATGCAGATTTCAGGCACCTGGACAGCACAGTCACAAGCACCTCGCACTGCCAGACTACGTGGGCTCCCACAGGCTAAGAGCCTGTCTCAAGAACACACCACCCCCCTCCCAAAAATCCTACTCACGTCAGCCTCGAGAAACGGTAGTCGAAGTGGACGCGGGTCAAGGAGGGGGGATGCCATGCTACCCATGCCCCGTGGCAGCTGACGTCTATCACATGCTGCAGCAACGCGACGACCTGACATCTTCTTTTTACCTATCCTGTATCACTTGTAAACACCAACACACACAATAGGGTCGCCTTCGTACTTGTTTTCAGAGACAGTTAAAAGTTGCCTTCAATCACAGTTCTTCAAAGGCCCGAAGTACTGAACCTAGTTTCGGCTGCCGCTTGTCAGTCGGCAGCCAAGGTCCCCCTCACAGGTGTGAGCAGGACCACTCAGGCAGCTGGCAACAGAGACAGCAGAGCAACCTCACGTTCCTTGTGCACTGTTACTCACAAACTGTGCTCACTGATTGTTTGCTGCCAGCTCTGTCCCACTGCCGCTCAGTGTCTCCTCAAAAACCTGTGCGGTTTCGGAAGCTGACACGGGCTGCGGGTCACTGCTGGTATGACACGAGGGGTCCGTGGGCTGGTGAAGGTACCTCAGGCCAGGTGTCCCCGGGCGTGCTGCGCTGTGCCAAGGCAGGCGTCCCCTTCGCACTTGTCCTCAAGAGCTGACGGCACGTGGAGTGCTGCCCTGGGCCACACGTCCGGGAAGGAGTGAGACAGAGGCCTGCTTCACTCCTCCGCCCGTCCTCCCACTCCTCGGGGTTGCAAGCTGCCACCCGGGGCACCTACCTCGCCGGCCGGACACAATGGTCCCCGGCCCCACTCGCACTCGGCTCCACGCGAGGTGGCAGCACCGCTTCTCCCTCAGCCCGGGTCGGGTCGGCGGGTGCGTGAGTGGAGGAGGAGTGGGAAGAGGCTGGTGCCTCGCAGGATGCGGGACTAACCTGAGGCCCTTCCCCCCGCGGCGGCGGCACGTTCCAAGGCCTCAGTAGCTGCAAGGAAGCGACGGTAGTTGTAACGTTGCCACAGGTGGGTGGTCTGGGCGTACGCGATTTGCGTAACGGAAGACCCGGCCAGGCAGAGACTTTGCGGAGAAAAGTGTGTAAGCGGGGCGCCGATCCACGCAGTTGGAGTACGGAAGAAGCCAACGGCGGAGAGACGGTACGTAAAATACGCATATAACGCAAACACCGCCCTCGGGGCGGGCGGATTGGACCTACCCGGATACGCAGCAGGCCACCGTTGCGCTTGCGCTCCAGCGACTCACATCAACGGGACTCGGCCTCGCAACGAGCAGAGAGCGCAAAGAACCAATCGGCGGGCGGGCTCGTTGGAAAAGGAGCCAATCAGCGTGCGCGAACTACGGGAGAGGGGCCAATGGCGAGGGGCGGTAGTTTAAAGGGTATTTAAGGGAGCGGTTTGAATTCAAACAGCCGCGGCGGCTGAAGGCGGTGGAAGACGCTAGAGGTGAGGACGTGTTGCAATGCGGTGGGACTTATAGGTAGGGCTCCGGTACCGGGATCACACCTGCCAGAGATGCTGGCTGATGGGAAGCTGCAAGCACTGGCTAGCCGTTGCGGGGTAGAAATGTGAGGCGGCCGGATGGCAGGCTAGGCCTGAGCCATGCCTTGGGGCCTCCCTGCGTACCGAGGGGTATGGGACGCGTTAAGCAAAAGATCTGAAAAATAGTGGGTTTTGTGGCGCTAACCTAAATTTGCTTTATTTCCTCTGTAGACTGAGCTATATGTAACTTTTCTTCTTGGGCACTATGGACAGGAATACAAAAGAGAACTATTCTGGGTACCCTAGTCGTGTTGTGAAGGTAAGTGAATTGGTAGGTCGGTGGGCGTGTTTCTCCTGATCACACGAGCTATGGATTTCAGACTGTGTGTGACAGCTTAACGCTGCCAAGTTGCAAGAAAAAACAACACCACCAAAACAACAAAAATAAAACAAACAAACAAACAAAAATGCCAGAAAAAATGTTTTGAAATTGTGTTTTCTGTGTGCAGATGAAAATTGCCGATTTTGTCTTTCAGTAACTATCTTGCAGAAAACAGTGCTCAAGGCTTACTTTTCTGTTGTATGTCATAGATCATTTGGGAGCTTCCCATTATATATTAAGTATAAAATCCTTTAAGGACAGAGCAACTGTGTGTGACCAACTTATTCTAAAGGTGCATTTTAAAATCAAGCACTCTGTTAATGTGTCTATTGACATGCCTGTGCAACAGTCCTCAAGATTATACTGATGACTTTTCCTAGAGAGAAACACAGGCACTTTCTCACTAGCTTAAGACCAAATAAGTCCTGCAAAGTTTTCAGAATAGTATCAGCAAAGCCTATTGTTAATCAAGCTGTCAAAGCGTTATTTTTGGTTAACTGGACTAGAAGATTAAATATCTAGGGGAAGAAAAAACTCTTGAGTCATCACATGGGTGTCATTAGAGGGTAAAAAAATGTGAGAGGCTCATCACTAGCATTTGAGCTTAACTGTAAGCAAAGTGTCCTAGAAAAAGTAAGGGTTTCTTAAATACAAGCCTAAACTACCTTCCTTTATTGGAAACAAAAGATTAAAAGTAGATAGCTGACCCTTACCAAATAGGCTTGCTTTGTTGTGTTGAACTCCCATTGCAGTGCAAGACATGTTAAGATTAAAAGCATTAAAGGAAGCAAGACTCAAAGCACTGTATGTTTTTGTAGTAAGGATCTGATGTATTAATATATTTGGTCTTTAGATGTATGTGGAAAAGTTCTTTTCCTAGCTATAATAAGTATGCCCTTGTAGAAAATCATAGAATGCTATCATTCACAAAAGATTGGACTGCCCTAATATCTCCTTTGTAGTTTTTTTCTAATTTACTGAATGAAGCCACAAAGGGTATAGGATGCTATTCTACAATTAATATATGATCTTTTGTTTTTGCAGACTGCTAATCCCATCGGGGATGGCCCAAAACGCGTCCCTGTGTCTCAGCATTCTGTCCAGAACCGGATAATGAATGGTGGAGGTCAAGCACAACGTGTTCTGTGTTCTTCAAACTTTGCCCAGAGAGTTCCTGTGCAATCACAAAAATCTGTACTGTCAAACCAAAAACTGTCTAATGACCAGACAACGCTGCAGCCTCGACCAAAACTGGTTCAAGCGACTGCTAAGCCTCAAGTTCCAAGCAAGAACAATGAAAAACCTAAACAGGCTCCAGTACCTGGTAATTGGGAAGATGGTGCACGTGTATTTATACAGTTGTGACACCTGGGATACTTCCATGAACCTGAGTGCAGTGCAGCTCATAACTGATGTGGGACAGTCCTGTAGAGGTGCACTTAGTTGTGGCCTGAAACAGAATAGCAGCACTTTCTTCAGCTTGCCTGTTGCTGCATTATCTTTATTGCCAGAATTATCTGTTTAGAGCCAATAGGGGCATGTAACTATTTCCAGATGCTCTTTAGTCAGCTGTCACTTGGTGTAATTGGCACTTGTGCATCATACTTTTTGCTGGTGTTCATGTTGATCTCTTACATGCAAGAGTATGCTTTGGGGAGGGGGAACTTTAATGTTTTTTAAGAAAGCTTTTAAAATGGCACTTTAATAGTACAGATGAGTATGATGCTGCTTTTAGTAAACTCCACTAAGTTGTCATTGAATGTATTCTAAGAACTGTTTCAGTTGCTCCAGAGGTTAGATTTGCTCCCATGTATATTTTCTTTTTTGCCTTGTGTTCATGGGTCTCATTCACAAAGTTGGATCTTCTTCTTTATACATAGCAAAAACCTCTGAAGCAGAAAGCACCTCTAAACAGAAAAATGAAGAGACTGCTAAAAAGAAAAATGAAGAGAATAAAAAGTAAGTTTTATGCCTAGAATGTTCTAGTTAAGTCCTGTTGGCTTAAATTTGTTTTTAACTCCTAGGACTTTGTGCTGCAATAAAGTTGCAGCTAAGCTGAATGCTACTTGAGCCCCCTGGGTTCTGGAGACCACTGGCTCTTGCACTTCAGAGATAAGATATGAAAATCTAGGAAAGTTTACTTCAACCTGATAGTTTTTGGGAACAAGGATTTCCTGTAATCTAAAGAAAAGCTTTGGCTAAATGAATAATAGCTCTTACCATGAGAGTGCACTGATAGCCAGTGCTTCAATCAAGATGTATGTGCAAGAAACTGGAGTCTAGCAAAGAACAGAGTTAATTTGTAGTGTGGCTACCTTAAACAGTTCTAACATGCACTAATAGGACTGTTAAGCATGTTGAAACAAGCTTGGCTTGGTGTGCAGAGTCTTGGTTTTTGTACTAGTATGGTGGTTGTCAGTGTGTCAGCTTTAGGAGGGAAGAGACTAACTTTCAGAACCTTCTTTGGAAAAGGCTTACTGCATATTTGGTCATCTCGATGTTCTCTTAAAAAGACTAAAATCTAGTTCATATCACCAAGTATCTACTGAACAGGAACATAGGTCATAAGCCTAGGAGGGAAAACTAACACGAGTATCTAGCTCCTATAACTTTGTTTCCTCTTGCAGAAGGCAGTGGTCTCTTGATGATTTTGAAATCGGTCGTCCTCTAGGGAAAGGAAAATTTGGAAATGTGTACCTGGCACGTGAAAAGCAGAGTAAATTTATTCTTGCACTGAAAGTGCTCTTTAAAACACAACTTGAGGAAGCTGGTGTTGAACATCAACTACGAAGAGAAGTTGAAATACAGTCTCATCTTAGGTAAAATTTAGTGACCAGTTATGCTCTGTGTTCAAATAAAGTAACCTTGGACTTGATCTCTAAAAGTCACTTCCAACCTCTACCATTCTATAACATACCCTGGTGAGGAAATCTTTCTTTTAAAAAGATATGAGAGTTTGACATGGCTAGTTAGGATTCCTGTCTTTCTGCACCAAGATTTACCTTTGCCTTGCAATGAAGGTAACAAATCTTCCTGTTCACAAAAAAACCCACCCCTGTCTGCTGCTTGGATTTATGTGGATAACTGCAGTTTCAAGAGTCTCAGCTTGTTTCTGCTTCCTGGAAAATAAGCCCAAATCGATGAAGAAACTAGTTTTTACAGAGGGAGCTTAAACTTACATTTCAAAGCCCATAGGAAATGGCTCTTCAATGGTAATCTAATTTTCCAGCTGCTGTAGAAAAGTATGTTCAAGAAGATACGAATTAGTCAAACTCTTGGCTAATTACTTGTTAGTAGGGAGTCAAAGCTGGTGTTTTGATAAACACCATCTGTCTGCTGTGTTGCTGTTAATGGATATGCTGTGAGCTGGAGCCTTGAGGGTGGGGAGGCTGGAAAGGGAAATTCAAGTTACATGGAAGAATGCCTTGCTCAGAAGAATATTTAAATCTTTTTGCAGGCACCCCAACATTCTCAGATTATATGGTTACTTCCATGATGTTACAAGAGTTTACCTTATTCTAGAGTATGCACCTCGTGGAGAAGTCTATAAAGAACTTCAGAAGCTTACCAAGTTTGATGAGCGAAGAACTGCCACTGTAGGTTGTGTTTGCTGCTTGTTATGTTAACTTGCTCTTCATATCTGAAATGTTTGAGCTATAAAGCTAGCTCTCAGGTTAAGTTCTGCCTTCTGTTCTGTGAAACCGAGTTCTTGGATAACAATTTGCTTGTGCAGTTGTAACAAGGATTAGGTTGGCAAGGCACAATGTTGCACAACACTGTTACTAAAAGTGCTTGGTCACTTCAGGCACAGCTTGTATTGCCAGACTTCGAGGGTTTAAGGAATAATTGCTGTTACTTAAACTACTAAATTGTGCCTAGAAAAGGCTCTGCTGTAGCCAGACAATTTAGAGTGACAATGTCATTAATGATTTGTTCTTTCTAAATACAGTACATCACAGAACTAGCAGATGCCCTATCATACTGTCATTCAAAGAGTGTGATTCACAGAGACATCAAGCCAGAAAACTTGCTGCTTGGCTCAAATGGCGAATTAAAAATCGCTGACTTTGGATGGTCTGTGCATGCTCCGTCTTCTAGGTGAGAATGCAATATAGACCTGATGCAGAAGTGAAATACTTCTGTAGTGAAGATGTTAAGTTTTTTTTGTGTTACTCTTAGCTGTGGAATGGAGATAAATAGGAACTTTCTAAAACACTGGGGGGAGGAGGGTGTGGGAAATCCTTGAACTGGGCCGCTGCAGCACAGAGGGAGTGTTATCTTTGTTTTTTTTAACCTGCATAGCTGAACACTTGCTGAATCTTAAGCAAGTGAAAAAGCTGCTTGTACTGTTGTAGAGTTAGTTATCCCTGCGGTGAGAGACCAGTGCTTGTGTTCAAACATCAGACTAGCAATATACTTAAGGTATTTCTTCAATTAGTGTGAATTGCTGCTGACAGAGGAAGACTGTGTTTGACCCAGCTAGTGGGATGGAACAAGGGAGATTGAGACTGAATGCAGTGACTGAGTTGCTTACTGCTAGCACTTTCTCTCTGGTAGTGCCAAATCTCCAAGACAGAGTGCATTGAGGAACAGATGATTGCCTGCATTAGCTTGTCTGGCTCTTGTAATTGCCATAATCAGTAAATGATTAACTTGGACTTTTCTTCAGGAGAACAACTCTCTGTGGGACACTTGACTACCTGCCTCCTGAAATGATTGAGGGAAGAACGCATGATGAAAATGTGGATATTTGGAGCCTGGGAGTTCTGTGCTATGAATTCCTTGTAGGGAAACCACCTTTTGAAGCAGAAACATACCAGGAAACCTACAGAGCTATTTCCAGGGTATGTGTCAACACTTATTTGGACTAGCTGAATCCTGATGCCTCTCAGTTTTGTCTTACTGGAGTTTAACAAATAGTCCCTTTGAAAAAGGGGTGTGTTTTACCTAGAACTAGACCCCTGAAAACCTCTTCAGTCTTTTTAGTAGAATGGCTTTAAGATACCTTGTCTTGCTTCCTTGTATCTACCCTGTATCTGCCTTCATATGAACTTCTACCTCTTGCATAAAGCAACTGTCACCACGTCTTTCATTTTATAAATTAGAAAATGAATATTCAATATTCAAGGTGTTACTCAAAATATGTAAGATTAACTCTCTGTTGCATACTGTAGTAAGGTTCCAGAAAATTTAATCTGCTTTGAAATGGGCTGAAAAATGCCCTATCTTAAATTCTACAGGCAGTGAGAACCTTGTTTTCCTCAGGGTTATGATGAAATTACTTAATGTCATTTCAGCACGCACAAGTTGCATTCCCTTTCTAGGTGTTCTTTGGATGGTAGTGTCCTTTGTCTCTCCCTTGGTTTCTGCCAAAGAATTGTTGCATTGCATTGTCTTCAGTATCTTTCCTTTTTCCTTAGGTGGAATTCAGGTTTCCTCCATTTGTAACAGAAGGTGCAAGAGATCTAATTTCAAAGCTTCTGAAGCATAACCCACTCCATCGAATGCCTCTGAAGGATGTGTTGCTTCATCCATGGATTACAGTAAACTCTACAAAGATGCCCAGCAGTAGAAAGAGTGATGCTGCTACCCCATCTGGCACACAGTCTTAGCAGGGGTAGTATCATAGGATTAGCATGTACTGTGACTACTGCTTACAATACAAAAAGCAGGTCTTGCAATCTAATAGCAGTTGGAATGCAAATCTTAGGATTGGACAGCATTTGAAACTCTAATTGCAGTGTAATAGTTGACTTTCAGATGGAGGTTGTGGAATCCTTAATATACTTGACATCCAGTTAGTTACATGTGAGCCAGGTTTGATCTAAGTATTAAGCTGCTCAAGGCTGTTATGATGTGGTCTGTCCTGGTAATGGTTCATTGTTCTAACAACAAGAGGAAGTTGTTGGTCTAGCTTGTTGGGCAGTGCAATATCCTGGAGATACCTGCCTCCTAATTTATTGGGCTGCTAAGGGTATCATAACTGTGGTGTAATCTGCAACTGAGCAAGATGAATGTGTTTCTCCAAGTGTCCTAAAATGATGTGTACATTATTTGTCTTTTGTCTTAAATGGGAGCACTCAATTTTTCAAATAAAGACTTGTTATATACTCCTGATATCATGGTCAGTTATTTATGGTACTACCGCTTCCACTCTCTGTCTCTAACCACTTGTCTTTACCATCCGTATAGCTTGACTCCCTGTCTGATCACAAAGTAAGTTTACTTACCACCTGTCAAAAGGAGCTGGTAGGAAGTTCTCTCTCATAGTGCTGGTCCCAGCATAGGTGTAGTCACTCTCACTATTCTACAGCCACAACACAGGCTTATGAGGTAAGTACTAAATCTTCCCTTGTGAATTCTCTAACACCACCGAGACCTAGACTGATTTCTTCCCTTTTGTAGTGCAATTATTCAAAGACAACATGGTCTGAAAGCACTTGGAGGAGAAGAATCTGGAAAGTATTGTTAACACTGGTTCCCATTACAGATCCCATTTGATAACAGCTAGTGTTTTAAGATGTTATTCCCTAAAATATAGTCACTCATCACCAAAATATACAAACCAACTGATTTCCATTAAAACACTTCAAGCAAGCTAAGAGAAAGCAATTTATTGTATTTTCAGTAAGACTTTAAGGTCATCTTCACTATTTTACAAACCATTTTAAAAAATGATCCTTTTACAAGCAAGGATTCTAGAATTCAAAATATATTCTCAACTTTAAATTAAAATATACTTTGCAAAAACCTGCATCTAAACAAAGGGCCAGCAGTTTCTACAGCCATATAAAAGGTAATAGGAAATTTGGTCATGATTGAAATGAAGCTGTTTCATTACTGCAAAAAAATCTAGCTAGTGCTGGTGACTTAACTTTTAAATGCATGTGCTTAAAATGATTCCAGCTGAACAGATTCAGGTTCAGCTTCCAGCTTTACAGAAAGATGTGGGGTTTTTTTTAAGGAAAAAAAAAACCCAACCCTTGAGTGTTCCATCTTCTATGAAATTTAGGATAAAATATACTTATCAGAAATGACTGATTAAATGAAAGCAAGAATGTTTCCTGCTTATTCTGTAATTCTTTTGTCATCCATGGTAGCAGAACATTGCCCTAAACTGAAAGATAGGGCCATGTAGAAAAAAGCACAACCAACCCAAGCTTTTGTGAAAGGGGTTGGGGGGAAAGCCCAACTAAACTTTAAGAAATAGTGAATTTAAAAGACTGGTTGTTCTAAATGTATTCAGTTCTAGAAAGCTACAATTGTTGGTTGCATGCCCTGTAAGTGCTCTGTAGATAGTGCAGTTTTAACCTGTCAAACACTTGGCAATAAGCTCCCATCCACAAAACAGGTAGACTTATCACAGTGAAGGGGCAAGCTGATTTGAAACTTGGGTTCTTAGGTCTGGCTCAGATGGCAGCAAGCTGAACTATACTGGGACAAGCTCTCAGCTTCAGCATTCATACCGCAAAGAGGCATGAGAGAGGAACAAGCTAGTCTATTTTTTGTTTTTAATAAGTAGCTACTCACACTGAACCTGACAGTTATTCTTCCTGCACACAGGGGTACATGAAACAGTGCAGCATTGACTCCACCTTCCAAACATGCAAGCCAAGCAGCTGTACATAACACGAGCTCTGTTAGTGGCACAGCTTGCAGCTCCCATGGAAGCAGGCCCCATTACAAGACTGACTCTCAGGTTGGCACTTCAAGCAGAGTTTAACTATGTAATGCATCTTTACACATGTGTGATATGGCTGTTTGTGTTGTACAGCAAGCTTCCGGCACAGATACCTGCTCACTGCTTCAACTTGTGTCTTAAGACACTAAACTCTCACAAGGCCAAGCCCTTCCCAAGGGGCTCTTTGTTTTCAGATGGCAGTCCAGTAATGGATTGCTTCCACAGGACAGAGGAAATAATTTATCCCCCTTTCAGTTTTCCCTCTCACAGAAAACCATATTACCCAAGGAACAGCAGTAACAGAGGCACAAGGATGCATGTGGCTGTAACTCATCTTCTGAGACCACAAACTGCTTGCTCACTTGGAGCCCAAGAATTCTCAGTGCATCCAGCCTCCCTACAGTTTGGGCTTTCTGAAGAAGGTACAATTTAATGTTATGACTAAGTAGAGTTAATAGGTTGCTCATAACAAAAATAAATTACTTGCTGCTTCTCTTCCCTTCCTGTCCCTTCAGCAACCTCTCATGCTAAACATGATTCCTTCCTCTCAATTCACTAAACTTTGGCAAGGAAAAAAATTACTCTGATTACCAGAGTAATTTCCTGCTACTTTTCTTTAGTCTGATTCTTGTACAAAGAGAGCTATGTCAGAGTCACTTTGGGGTAGGTGTAAGCACAGGGGCAGGCAAGGTAAAAAGAGCAGGCCTGGAAGGAGGAAGAGGTCCACAAGAGTGATACCTCTGGCTTGAGCTATCTCATAAAATCCCAGTCCTAAGTCTGAAACCCAGGTTTACTACAGAAAGTTACAGTGACTACCTAGTTTTTTGGATAAAGTCTTTAGGTTAACTGTAAGGTAGAATGTGAATATATACAAGTGCAACTACACTCCAATAGGAATAGTGCCCAAACAAAGACATGAAAAGTGCTTCCAATTGGTAACATTCAACAGTCTGTCAGACAAAAGCACAGGAATTCTCTCAAGAAGCTAGGAATTGTGCTGTCTGGACTTCAGGTGCAGATTTGAGTTTCATCCACAGGAGCAGGGAGCTGATAGGGTTAGTTTTTGGATTAGAAGTGTCTCCAGCCCCAAGCCAGATCTCAATACAAAAACCTCACAAATACCTTGCCTCTGACTTCTCGATCTTTGGAGTATGTTCACATGGGAGGTAATCCTGGTTACACTGATTTCAGTAGACTCAGGACTCCTTGAGTCTATAGGCATAAAAAAATATTAAAAAAATAAAAAGGACTTTAGTAAGGCCTATTCCTAGCTTACAAAAAAGAATGTGTTCAAACAACGCAATCTTGAAACACAGAAACACCACAAAGGAGCTGAAGTTTCAGAACAGTGCATCACCTGTCATGGCTATATAATTATTACTGTGCAATAGTTAAGCATAGGGGTATTCCCACTGAGGTTAGTGCAGTCTGTGTATTGTACTGCAAGACTGGGGTAATAATATATGCCTTTTATAACAAAAGAAACCTCCACCTACCACTTGAGCATCTAATATACACTTACCAAAAGGACTATTCATATGGTAGGGTATTGTTTACTCTGCAGACTGTCAGGAAGAAAATCTTACTGTTTCCCAACTACCCAGTAATAAACTAATGCTGTCATTATTTTGAGAAGAAAAGAATTAAGGCCCCAAAAGCTAGCTTACAATGATCCAGAACTGTGTATTCTATAGAGGCTGCTCATTGTTAAGCCTATATATGACCACTTGCAGTGGAAACCAGATACTATTTTAACAGGGTTTTCTAAAGAAGAGGTGGCAAAAAGTAAAGAAGGTAAGGACAGCACTTTCACAGTGTAACATTTACCTGAAAGAACAAGTAAGAAACACAAGAGGAAATCAGCATTAACATGAATCCAAAAAAGTCTTTTAAAAGACATTCAGCAATCTGAAAAGCTACATGGATAGAGAACAGATAAAAAAAAAAGGGGGGGGGGGGGGGGTGTGAAAAGAAAAACAAACAGTAAGAAATTCTCATGGATTTGAGGCAGGAGGCTTGAAGAAACCAATCTTCCGGCAGTATCGGACAATAAAGGGCACAGAAACTATGGTAATGCTGATTCGTACTGGAGCAAACAGCTTGTGAATAGCATATGCCAGCACAAATGTGCTGGTACCAGCAGCCATTTTAGATTGCAATGATGATTCACTGAAACCCAGTTTGAAGAGTACTGCAGTCATATCCACACCACTGGAGAAAAAGAAAACAAGACTTCTTTAGTTGATTTCAAGGTTGCACGCTAAAACAAATACAAAGTGCTATTTTTCTTTTCCCAGCAAATTTAATGTGGCACATTTCCAGCTCTGGAATGGATGTTTAAATTGGATGTTGTTAAATAGCAAAAAAAATGAATTATTTCAGCACAGATTCATAGAATGGTTTGGGCTGGAAGGAACCTTAAAGATCATTTAGTTTCAACCCCCCTACACTCTCATCATGGGTGGGGACACCTCCCACTAAACCAGGTTGCTCAAGGCATCATCTAACCTGACCTTGAACACCTCCAGCGAGGAGGCATCCATGACCTCCCTAAGCAACCTGTTCCAGTGTCACACCACCCACACTGTAAAGAATTTCTTCCTAATATCCACCCTAAATCTACCCTCCTCAAGCTTAAATCCATTCCATCTTATCATATCAGTAGAATTCCTTGAAAATAAGTCCCTTGCCAGCTTTCCTGTAGGCCCCTCTCAGGTGCTGGAAGGCTGCTCAGCAGTAACAACTTAAGCTACTTCTGTAACAAGTGTAATATTTTCAGATGTACTTTGTTTTTAATTAAATTGACAATTTCTCTGTGAAGTCGAATACGTTCTTAGTTTTAGAGGTCTATCTGCAGCACGGCATGAGAAACACTCTGTTCCATCCTCGACATTCAGAGACTCTAGAGAAGAGAGAATTTATTTCTCTATTCTGGAATTTTTAAAAAAAATTAGACTTTTGTGAACTTGAGTTGGAAATCCATCTTCCCAACAAAGCCTATTCTGTGTCTTGATAAAATTTATCATACAAATGTAGCTCAACCCAAACTGAGTAAGGCTGGTTCTTGTTAAGATTAGAGTGTTCTAAGAGAGCAGTACAAAGCTGTTAAAATGACAAATACCTTAGCTAACACCTAGCAAGTGAAGCAAGTATTATGGATCTCAAATAAGCATTATTCACCAAATTTAATTCTCTACAGACAGCAGCTTTCACCAAGGCTCATAGTTTGGAGTTATTTCCCAAAGGAAGACGTTACTGTAACTTTCCCCCCTTCACTTGCCAGTGTAGTATCTGTAATTGGGAGTTAAATTATGCCTGAAGTAAAAAACATTCACTGTCACCCAGTGGCACAGAAGACAGAAATCAGGCATTCCTACTGAAGCCAGGAGTTAGTGGGAGGGAATGTTTTGAGAAACAAATACCTCATGCTCAACGTATCTTTAACTGCTGCATTCCCACCACAGGCCACATACACAACTTTCCACCTGGCGCCTATGCAGTTATCTAGGATTTTCTGTTTAAATCTAATCCTTTTTTAGTGGCCACTGCCTTCTGCAGCAGTTCATCTGCAGAAACTGAGTTCAACACCCAGAAAAATAAATTTATCTCTAAGCTCCACACTTTTGTAAGACTCTATCTCTCCACACCATACTACTGTGTGAGAACAAAAGATAGCTCTGCAGAACAAAAATGAATTCTCTCATCTGCTTAGT
Organism: Melanerpes formicivorus; assembly: GCF_026170545.1. Taxonomy (NCBI): domain Eukaryota; kingdom Metazoa; phylum Chordata; class Aves; order Piciformes; family Picidae; genus Melanerpes; species Melanerpes formicivorus. The sequence continues at coordinate 8,033,647 of NW_027142371.1, read as the reverse complement.
TACTCTGGTGCAGTCTCTGATGTTTTCACCTGCCCACCACAGACTGTGAACCTATGCAAAAATACCATGTACATCTCCTGCCTGATGGGAGATTAGATCCATTTATGGATCCATCTATTCTCAAAATTCAAAAGATTATTGTGTATAGATGACACAGGCACAGAGTATATATCTCCTTCCAGAAACAACCACAATGGTAAGACGCTTTTCTTGGCTAAACTGTTACCTAGAAGCTAGAGTCCAAACCTTACCTTGACACAGCCAGGTAGAAGATTCCTAGAGATACTAATGAAATTCCAACATGGAATGAAACCCCTACAGCACCATATTCTTTAAAAACTTGTTTCAGCTGCTGGGATTTGTTGAGTTTCTTGTTTTCACCACTGGGATCTGTGGCTGCCTTTTCAGAGGATCCACCTGCATCCTAAAAGCAAACCAAAAATATTTATCAGCACTAAGTACAATGTCATATTCCAGTCAGTTGAACCAATCTGGAATAATGAAAAAGGTGGCTTGCATAAAGTGCTGTTCAGAATGCTTGGGGAAGGCAGTAACACACATTTGCTCTTGCACATCAGGATAGCAGACACCTTTGGCAGAACCCTGGCAAGTTCCCTTTTCCCAATTACTCATATCAAAGGGATGCAGTGAACTTGCTGCCAGATCTTATGCAATGCAAACTTCACAATAAAGAGTTATTACAATCTGTCTTCCACTTGATCCAACGTGTGCCAAGGTACACCCACACAGTCACTTGCAGGATGAGGCTGAGGTGCCAAAGAGATCTTTGCTTACACCCACTGCTCAGCTTTATACAGGGAATTCTTTAACACTTTTTGTTTACAGGCTAAGCAGCTGATGGCACTGAAAGCCTACAGGATACCACACTGATGCAGGCTTATAAAGGTGCAACATTTAAGTTCCTATAAATCACCTTCTATAGGTCAGCTGAAAAAAGGAAGACTCAGGGAACTGCTACTGTTACAGTGCAGACAACAGCTACACACACATGCCAGTGCTGGTGTAAATAGCCTAACTTCACTGAAAATGCTTATCATAGTAAAATCTATGGACAGCTTTTTATCTAGGTAAATTTGAAGTGCAGAACTTCATACTAAAATATATCCCAAAGCAATCTGAAAGTGCAATGCAGGCAGAGAAGAGCATCCACTCTGGCAGTATTAAGATAGCCCTTTGGATACCTCCTCAGACATGCCATGGAAGAAATAACTGGAGAAAGAAAATGTTTCCACAAAGACCTCAGAATTTTTCTCTAATAGGTGAGTGATCATCAGGAAAGGTTAGAAGAGTTCTTTCTTTTAAGATGAATTCAGCAGTGGTAGTGACAATATGACAGCCAGAGTACAGGCCATTGCTGCCCACAGGGCAGGTACAGCTACTGTGTGCCTGGCACCATTTTGTCCTGTTGTGAACCAGCTTCGAGGCACACAAATTCCAAGAAAATTACTTCTGATCAGTTGTTGGACTTGGTGAAAACATGCTCCTCTTACCATACTTATGGTTGGATGAACTCACTTTAATCGGTGATTTAAACCATATGAACCACACCCCAAAGCCCCCACAAACCTCTGCTGCTGCTTTTCTCTTTCTTACATCATAATCTGTGTCACTTTCATTTTGACAGGAAATCACACTGATCCATAAATATGTATTTAGGGAACTGTGTAGCTCACCTGATTCTTGCAAAATTTGCAAACACAATGGATGTTAATTTTTTTTTATGTTGACTCAAAGTTATATTTGACTAGAAAGTGAACCATGATTAAGAAAGAAAATATTGAGTAGAAAAAGAAATTCTTCATTGCTTAAACCAGACACTTTTAAGAATAGAAGGTAAATGAGCAAAAAATATTAACATATATTTTTTTAAGCAAGCTCATTAAGCAAAATAATGGATTCATAGTTAGATAATCTACTTTGAGCTACTGAAAGTAATTACATTCCATACATGGCTGCTACTTCACCATGTTTCAGAACTCATTCTCTTGCTTTCCAGTTTTATTATAGGAACAGGGGGATGGAGGGAGAGAAGAAAGCTGTTTTAACTCATAGTCTGTAAAACTTAAATACAGAGTTATTGAATGGAGCTAGTTGAATAAACTGAACAAAATAGACTCACAATACCTTCTGCCAAAAGCTGTCCTAACAATACAATTCTCATCACACGCTAAGTCAAGAACAATCATTTATTCAAGTGTGATTTTCTTAAAAGCCAAGCACGGTCTGAATGGTATTTTAAGATTTAGCAGCTTGTAGTGAATTTTGCATTCAGACAGAAATGATTGTTATGTATTTAAGGAGCCAAACATGAAGATTTTCTTCAGACAGCTGTCATGAAAACAGGAGCTGACAACCTACAGACATATATAACCCTTAGAGGTAGTCTTGGTCTTAGAGCCATGCTTACACGATGGATCATAAGTACTGAGAAACAGCTTGTTCTCATCATTCAAGTACGTCTCGATTCACTCACTCTCTCAAGCTCACATACCAAGCAATTTCTGGTATCAAAGCAAGATATTAATACAGAGTACCACTTCAACAGATATTATTTGAACTGCCCAGTATGACCATCTCTTGAATAACATGCAATTTAGCTAAGAAAGGTGCCTATTGTCCATATCATTCTGCTAGATTGATGATTTTCTTCACAGCATTTAGGCAAAGAGTCAGCTTCTGGATGAACTAGGGCATGAAAACAAATCAGGAATGTCATGTTACACTTTGTAATGAGGTTACAAAAATCAGCCTGAAAATGAAGCTGTGGAAATTAAACTGTAAATGAGACTGAAAACTCACATGCACAATCTTGGCACAAGAAGGTCCTGTCTCCTACAGAAACCCAGCATAAATATGATTTCACAATCTACTGCTGTGTAAAAGCCAATTACACGTAAGGCCTTAATTTGCTTTTCTCCCTGAATCAATTACAGTTTTAAAGGGAAACAACGGACTGTACAAATTAATAAAAAACTCTCCTTCCCACCTGCAAAAAAAAAAGTCAGCAGAACGTTGAAAGCAGAGTGAAACACACCATTAACTCGTGTTTTACCTGTCAGCAACCAAAAGGCACAGGGTCAGGAAGAGGATCCCTCCCTGCAGCAAACGGCGCTATGCCACCCGCTGCCATCTGCGGGGCTGAAACCCACGGCTATTTCAGAAAGTCCATCCAGCAGGAGCACTCGGGCTGCTCTGTGTCAGTGGGAATTACCGAAACCCCCCCATTTTTATTCGTTATTTACGTTACTTACCTGCAGTGTTCAGACCCTGCAGCCCCCAAAGAAAATATACACACGTCTGCCCGCTCACCCCGAGTCGCTGCAGGACAGCCGACCCCCTGATCTTGAAGACACCCCCAAAAGCTGGTTAACACTTCCAGGCCAGGACAACTTGCGCTTTAACCACCGCTCCGATCCGCTCTCCATCAAGACGCCTCCTTCCAGAAGCGGGCCCTGAGGCCGCGCTGCCCCCTCAGCGAGGGCAGCATCCCCCAGGGGGCTCCCAGACACCCCCCCACACACGCGCCCACTTACCCTGGCGGAACTGCCGGCGGGAGATCGCAGCGATACCAGTGGCAGCGGCGGGCTGAGGCCAGACCAGGCGAGGCAGGGACCGCAGCCCACGGCGCGGGGGGGAACGGCGGAGAGCGGCAGGCTGCGCGGGACGGCCGGCGGCCGCAGCGGGCCCAGGCGCAGCAAGCGATACATAGCAGCGGCGAGGGAACGGAACGGCCCAGACTCCGCGCGCCGAGTGGGGCGGGCAGCCAGGCCTGGCAACCAGGCCTGACAACCGAGCCCCCACCCCGCCCGGCGCCGGGAGCCCTCCTCCTTAAAGGCGCAGCGCCCTGCTGGGGCCTCCTTTAGAGCTCTAAGAAGGAGGGTTCCCGCCGGGCTCGCTGGCGGTTATTTGGGGGGAGGTGGGGGAGGTGTTACAGGTATGGCTGCGGACTTGAGGTCTGAGAGTGAAGTCTGTAAGGACGGTGTAATGCCGCACGTAAATGTAGAGCTTCTCCAGTCCCACAGAGTTCATAGTATCTCTTGACATCAGAATCATAGAATCATTTGAGTTGAAGAAGACCTTTAAGCATTGAGTGCAACCATTAATCCAGCACTGCCAGGTCACCACTAAACCATGTTCCTCAGTACCACTTCCATATGTCTTTTAAATCCCTCTGGGGATGACAACTCCACTGCTCCCCTAAGCAGTCTGTTCCAGGGCTTGACATCTTTTCTGGTGACGAAATTTTTGCTAGTATCCAACCTAAACTTCCCCTGGCACAAGCTAAGACCATTTCTTCCATTGCTAGTTACTTGGCAGCAGAGACCAGCACGCACCTCTCTCCAACCTCCTTTCAGGGAGTTGTAGAGAGCCAGAAGGTCCTCCCTCATCTTCCTTTTCTCCAGATTAAATAACCCTATTTCCCTCAGCCATTCCTCACCAGACACGTTCTCCAGACTCTTCATCAGCTACATTGCCCTTCTCTGGTCATGTTCCAGCACCTCAATGGCCTTGTAGTGAGGAGCCCTGAACTGTACCCAGTGTTTGAGGTGTGGCCTCATGAGTGCAGAGTACAGGGGCACAATAACTTCCCTATTCCTGCTGGCCACATCAGTCCTGATCCAGGCCAGGTTGCTGTTGGCCTACTTGGCCACCTGAGCACGCTGCTAGCTCATGTTCAGCCAGCTGTTGACCAGCACGCCCAAGTTCTTTCACACTGGGCAGCTTTCCAGCCACTCTGCCCCAAGCCTGTAGCATTGCATAGGGTTGTTGAGACCAAAGTGCAGCACCTGGCACGTGGCCTTCTTACAAAGACTGAGAAAGTCGTACATTGACAGCCCTCTCTCTATATTAAAGCCACAACAGGAAAACTAGGAATTAAAATTTGTGCTGACGTATGATATCACTTGTAGGATTGTAGATGTTTTGGGGAGGGATATTCCTGGCAGGTGAATCCTAGTGCTATTTCAACCCACAGGGCTTTGGCTGATGGGAAACATCTTTCCACACTGGGTAATCTCAGGATCAGGGCAGAACAATGGTGATTTCCAGACCTACTGACTGTGGTTTAGTATCTACAAGCTGACCACTATCCTCCAGAGTCCCAAGGCTTTTCATAACTGCAGTCACTGCAGTTTTCTGAAATGATGGCTCCTTGCCATCACAGACAAGGCTGCTCACTGTGGGGGGAAGGGTAAATACTGCATAACTGTGTTAATGTACTGAAACAATGCATCTGAATTATAGGCTCTAGCAATAAAATACTTCTCTTTTCCTGCTTGCAAAGCTTTTCCTCTTCAGACATGTTGTTTGTGCAGCGATGTAAGTGTACAGGGCTGAGTACAATAGGAGATCTGTGTCAGCTAAATAGGAGGTCTTCCCTCCGGGAGAGCTTGCAGTTTAGGAGCACAAGCTGGAACTGCACAGGACAACACTGAATGGTACAATGCTGAAACGGCATGGCGGGAGGCTCTTGTTAAGTGCAATACACCACAGAACATACGGGTTTCAAGGAGTATGTTGGAGGAAGAGGGAGAGAGCTTTGTGTGTGTTAAAATAGCCTGTTCAGTGCATAATAAACAGCTCTGCCAGCTCTAGGCTTTTACAGTTTCTTTAGTTCTTGTTTCATAAATCCAGTCTCTCTTGGAGTGCTTTGTAGAAAAATAGTTTCTTGGAAGTCAGTTTCATGTCTTTATTATATTCATGTATTTATTATGCTTATTACTGTTCCAAAAAAAATTGATAATCTGTTTTCTGTGACTACACACTAACACGACTTGAACAGACAGATGATATTGACATAGCAACTCATTAATCAGAGCACACTACAATTTAATCAACTTTTTAATGAATTATAAAAAGTCAAGGGAGTCAGTTCTGGTCTCAGTAAAGGAGATGTCAGTCAAGTTGAATGGCATAGACCATCACTGGCCTCTGCACTTATACACTGGACACTTCTCTGTGTTTGTTTAGAAGACCCATTAGAGCCAATGCATGGTAGAGAACACAGAGACTCTCTTCTGTGGCATACGTGTTACGCTACTGCTGGACATGTAGGAGCTGTGGACAAGTGCAGAATAGCTTCAGTTAATAAGACATAAAAACATTAGGGTTGTCAGGGTTATACGTAGAGTCTGGCTGTCTGCTGTCTCCAAAACGTCAGTGGGAGATGTTGCATAGAAGCAGGAGGGAACAATATGAAAACATCAAATGATATATGCTCCCTGAAAAACAAGCAAACATGTGGGCTTGAGATACCTTAATGTGAAGATAGTTTACAAGTGTAGGGGAAAAGGCATGGGCTCCATCTTGTCACTGTAGCTAAGACAAAGGGGAGAAGATACAACTTTCAAAGACAGCTGAGGAAAATACTTCTGTGTAGACATACATTTGTGTTGTTCTGGATGTGCAGGTTCGTCTACAATATGGAAATAGAGATGATTGCTATTATTAGTGAGAAGGACTGGCTAGTAATTTTCCTTTTTCTAAAATGCACTCAAATTGTCCCATTGCTCCTTGGTAATTTGAATACCAGTCGTTATAACATGTCCATTTTTCAAGCAATACTTTAATAATTTATATTCTATAAATCTGCTTCTGTCTTCACCACTCATTTTCTCTCAAGCACTCATGTATCAAAGTGTTTTGGAATCTACACTACGAAACCCTAAAATATTTACAGATCTCCAAAGTGTGTTCAGCAGCCCTGGAACAAGAGCATGATGTGTCGAGATGTGAACCCCAAATCGAGAGGGCTTAGGGATCTATTGTTTAAAAACTGATGTAGATTGATGATGCACTTGTCTCTACTGCATTTGTGTCCTGTATGAACCACTGCTTCATCTCTCAGCCTGGTGCTATGTAGATTTACTATTATTTTCCCTTTGTTGTTTTCCAACAGCTCAATAGTGCTGCTTTGGTTTTGTGTTATTATTGCATAATTACTCTTTAGCATCCTTAAAAGTGAAGCTGGGAATTAAAACCAGAACTTGCCAAAGAGGCACTAAGTAAAATGTCACCAGAAGGTGCATTTATATTCCTCTGAGGAAAAGACTTTTCCCAAAATGTTTGGCATCCTTTTATCAGCACATTTATAATGAAGTAGCATAGGGGATACCCTTTATCAAGGTATCTATTGTAAACCCCTTATGTGACACTTTCCCTTCCCTAATTTGACTTTTTCTAGTCAAAAATCTCTCTTGGTTTTACAGCCATGTAGGAGCAGTGACAGAACTGAAATAAGCTATTATGTGCATCATCTGGAGCTAGAAATCCATGTTGCAGAACTGTTCAGTCTGTGGTTTGCCAAGGGTGCAACTTAAGAGAAGTCATTGTGCCCCTGTACTCAGCACTGGTTAGGACACGCCTTGAGTACTGTGTCCAGTTCTGGGCCCCTCAATTTAAAAAGGATATTGAGACTCTTGAACGTGTCCAGAGAAGGGCAACAAGGCTGGGGAGAGGCCTCGAGCAACAAGCCCTGTGAGCAGAGGCTAAGAGAGCTGAGATTGTTTAGCCTGGAGAAGAGGAGGCCCAGGGGAGACCTTATTGCTGTCTACAACTACCTGAAGGGTGGTTGTAGCCAGGTGCGGGTTGGTCTCTTCTCCCAGGCAACCACCAACAGGAGGACACAGTCTCAAACTGCCCCATGGGAGGTGTAGGCTTGAGGTGATGAGAAAGTTCTTCACAGAAAGAGTTGTTGGCCATTGGAATGTGCTGCCCGGCGAGGTGGTGGAGTCATGATCCCTGGAGGTGTTCCAAAAGGGATTGGATGTGGCACTTGGTGCCATGGTTTAGTAGTCATGAGGTGTTGTGTGACAGGTTGGACTTGATGATCTTTGAGGTCTTCTCCAGCCTTATTGATTCTATGATTTGAAGTCCTGCCATTGATGTTTGTGGGACCCTGCAGTGAGCTGGTTCATTTAAAACAATAATAGTTCACTTGTAAAGATAAATGTAATTAGTAATTCAGTATCAGTTTGCTTTTAACAATGTCTTAGTCAAACTAAAGTGATATTTTGCTGGTGAAGAAATCTTAGAAGGCTTCTAAATTTTATAAATTCCATGACAGCAAGTTCATGACATTTTTTCAAATCATTTAATCTACAAATAATTCAAGGATCATGAATATGATACTTCCAAAATGTCGCTCCTTCTAATGGGCAAGTAGAAACTGGTTCCTGTATGAGTGTGGGAGGCAATTGCTTATACATGATGGAGGCAGTAACAATTACAATTATTACAGATGTAGTAACACCATATACATAATGAGAGAAATTGGGAACTGATCATGAACCTCATTCAGAAAAGAAGCTAGGGTAATTTTTTTAAATATTCCAGTAAATTAAGGGCATGGCATATGAACTAGTTTTAAGTGACTTAGTTCTTTAGTATGTTGGCTTTTCACATCTTGTTCCGAAGATGCTTAAATTATGAAGATGAGATAATGTAGGGAGTTGATAAGATGAACATGAATTAAAATGATACCAGAAAATGTTATTTCCTTGAAATTAAAATTTGTATCTGTGCAATGCCTGTTTATTATTTGGAAAATCCCTGTGCAGTTTGTAATCCTATTAAGTAGGAAATTTCTGTGTGATGAATTCTCGAGTACCTCCAGTTACCTTTTAGGGACATCTTCCTTCTCCAGCAAAATCAGTGGAAAATCATTAAAACTTTGTTCAAAGGGGAGAAGACTGCACTGCTAGGATAGCTAAATCCAAAGGAAACCAGCCCAGTCTGTGAGAAGAATTTAGGGTGAGAAAAATCTCCAAACAGGACAGCAAAGAATGAATTAATTGCTTTATGTACCTGCAGATCTTTGAAGAATGAGGATGTGTGGCTTTGTTTCATTTCAGTGCCCTGGAGATGTGTGGGAACTTCCATTGCAGAGCTCAGCAAGGGGAACTATGGCTTTAATCCAAATCCTTCTCAAAGCTTATCTGGCAGTTTATATTATGTCTTGTGGGAGCCCCTGAATGAAGATGAATTTCAGCTACTAAGCAGATCTTGCTCTCTAACCCACTAATCTGTTTGAGCAAAAATGGAAAACATCCATATTGCTTATATACATGTGAGGTACTGCTGATTTCACGTGCCCATTATTGGCATACATGTGAGTGAGTAGCCTGTTGCTGTTGAGCAGTGAGGTTCTATCTCTTTCTCACAGAGAAAGTTCAGCTCTTCCAGGATTTTAGATGATACAAAAAATCAGCAGCATTGATTCTACTCTCCACAAGAGTCCTCCCCAGTAAACTTCTGGTGAGATGTTTTTTTCATTTGACTGGTGTGATGTATAGCCATTTGGGTGTGTGAGTGAAAATCACATCTGATATCTCTTGCTAGGCACGGTATTGATAGCCCCAGCAAAGCTAAGTGGTTATTTTCCCACAGAACAGATAAACCACAGGGAGTGGAAGCAGAAGCAGCCTCTTTGGCACTCACAAATGTGTTTCACCTTAACGTGGAGGGTAACAGTCTCCATGTCTAAGGAGCTCTTGGCCTTTTTTGCCCTCTTTCTGCATAATAATGCTGCACATCAAGTTGCTTCCTATCACCACCTCTTCTCACCTTTCACTAACCATAAAGCTGGGTTATGTTTGAAGCAGCAGTAGCTGCTGTATGCACTGCTAGTTCCCTGAGATCTGCTATCAGGTACCCAGTTACAGTTTGGAAGACAGGCTTTAGCATTTAACTCAAGTCACCTTTTTCGGTATCCAGAAAAGTTTCCATCCCTCATATCTGTGAGAAGTTACCATCTTCTACCCTTAGACTGATATTTATTTTGGAGTGAAGTGCAAACAATTCATTCAGGTATCGGGGGTTTGGCATTTGGATAAGATTTCAGATGGCTGTTTATCATTCAGGACAACCTATCCTGAGGATAGGTGTCTGCTTTATACCTGCACTTCTGGAAAAGAGCTATCAAACTTTTAGAACAGATGAAGTCAGTTAGCCCAGCAGGAGTGCAGTGCTGATGACTATAACACAGAAAGGGATGGAAAAGGATGTTGTTTAGTGAATTCTTTTTAATGACTGCTACTATGAAAATAGCTAAAGTGGCACGTTGCAAACTCAGAAATTGTAGGGCCTGATCTGGAAGCTGACTTTTAAAACTGCTTTGCCTCCTTCCTCAAGCTGCTTTGCACCTCTTCTGATTCCCAGGGACTTTTAAATCTGCACAGACTTTGCATTTATTTTTTTGTTTATCTTGCTGCTGTACTGATCATAATTTAGCTTCATGAGAACTTAGGAAAAAAATAGGCAGGCGACGTGTTTTGTGTTTGTTTTTATGAATGTTCAGCGATTTCAAATTGTTTTCACAAATAATAAAGCCAGTTGTCCTCTTCCCCTTCAGGCTTGAAAGCCATGTAAATAGTTGATAACATTCTGTTATAGCAGCCCATGACTCAGATTCTCAAGTGCAAATTTCCCTGACCTTTCCTCCTTACCAATATTGCTATACAGCAAATTGTCTGCCTATTTAGACCAAACAAGTAACATCCAAGGCCAGATTCCCTCTTTTCTACCTCTCAGTACATAATGTCATAATGAGATTCTGGCCAAACAACTCAGGGCAATGCAATATTCAGTCTGCAGTGTACTCAGAAAAGGCTGATGTGAATTGCTAAACATAGTCATTAGCCCCTGTTTGTAGGAGGTTACTGGAAATTGTTCCCACATCTCTCAGATGGTTATATTGCTGCGCTGGGACATATCCTTCTAAAGCGAGTGACGCACCTGGTCTGGACTCTAATGCATGCAGCTTTTGACTATACACCTTTGCAGAAGAGGTTCTGATGTGCCTGGCCATGAGGAAAAAAAGCTCCTATGAACTTACTTAAAGCATAGGTAAAGGGGCCAAGGTGCCACTTAGCTCCTGCCTGCTCTACAGAGCCACCACACAGGAGCAGTGCAGCAAGAGAGCCTTTTGTAGAAGGGCAGTTCTCCATGCTTGTACCTAACAGGAATATTCTTTTAAAGCACCTAACCTGTTTATGTCATATTTTCAAGAGCCACTTGGTAAAGTAGAGCCAATATAAATAGAGTCATTTTGTAGATAGTTGTCAGCTTTGAGATCTTACAAAATAAGGAGCTTTCTCATGGGTTCTGGGCATATGATCACTCTGCTATGAGCTGTATTACTAGTGTTGTGTTACTGTACCTAGTTCTGATCTTGCATTATGGTGGTGCTTGTTGTATGTTCTCAGTAGGAGTAAAGAAAAGCCAATTCTTCAATTCTGAGCATGTGATCAGCCTGTGACTTCTCATTTCCTTCTTGTGACACTAGTTAGCTGGCACAAGCACCCATCCATCACAAATCAACAAGTGTGAACACAGATATTCTGTCTGTATGAGTAAACTCTTTTAACATGTCTGGCAGCTGCTGCTTGAGAGCAGACATTGTAAGAACTTGTTTGGGACCAGAGACCAATGTGTAACGACTTTCTTTGGCAAGTTATCTGCCATTGCAAGAAGGCAGAATGGAGTGATCTTGTTTGTTCACTGGTAGGTATTTCTCCCCTGCCAAGCACATGCCTTACAAAGTTTAGTCAATGGATGGCACTGCTGACTTTTCACAGCTGGGCTTGTTTTGGGAGTTGGTTTGTGCAATGCATTTATGACTCATTGTGCAGTTTAAACCCTGTCTGAAAACTCGCTATCGCAAAATGATTACTTCAATAGTAGTTGTAGAGCCAACTCCCCTGGAACAGAGGGAGTAGACGATGTGGGCCACTGAGGAGCTCTTCTAGGGAAACTTAGCAGTCCCCAGCCAGTCCTCATTCTTCACTCCCTGGTTCTCATTAGGAGAAAGACTTGCTGTGCCTCACCGTGTGTGGGTACAGAAAACAGAGCGGTTTTTTCTTTTTTAAATTTTACTAAGAAGACCTACATCACATTTTACTGATTGAAGCTAAACCTGCTTGGGTTCTGAGATAGCCAGAAGTCATTTAACTGTTCAGTGCTGTGCTGGGCTAATGAGCTCTGCTGAGAAGAAGATGTATTATTTCAGACCCGATGCCTCTTTAATGTGGTCACCTACAGCCTAATAAAACTTGAAGTCACTGCTGTGTATGAGCATATCTGCTAGGAATATGGACAGATATTGACTAAAATGCTGATGTGTTTTTTTCCTTTGACTGCTGCAGAAAGTTCTTTAGTTGTGCATCTAGTTGTCAAAATACGCTTTCATATATATCAAATCTGCTGTAGTAGCAAGAATGGAGGAAGGAGAGCTCGGAAGGTATCCTCAGCACCAGGGAAAGGGGGAGGGAAAGCATTCCACTGTGTTATTCCCCATTATTCATTATTCATGATTTCTTATGAATAAGACATTTTTCATTCTTTTCTTTATCCTGTGGGATTGGATGCGAGAATTTACTTCTTATTCATAGATTTAGCAAGTTTATCTGTTTACTACAGATGACTTGAGCTTACCGAGGGAAATTTTGAATTGCACCAATATAAACCCAGAGTTTGTACAATGAGAGAGAAAAACAAGGAGATAGAGCAGTATAAATTTAAATGGGCAATCAGGAAGGAGAGCTGAAAAATGGAAGAGTGCAAAGATCTTGGATGTTGTACAGAACTTACTGAGCATTCAGAGGAAAAAAAAACAACAAACCACAACAGAAAAAAATACAAGCTGTGTGGTGCAGCAGACACGCTGGAGGGAAGGGAGGCCATCCAGAGGGACCTTGACAGGCTGGAGAGGTGGGCACAAGCCAACCTCATGAAGTTCAATAAGAGCAAGTGCAGGGTCCTGCATCTGGGTCGAGACAATCCCAGGCACAAATACAGGCTGGGCAGTGACTGGCTGGAAAGTAGCCCTGAGGAGAGAGACTTGGGGGTGCTGGTGGACAAAAAGCTCAACATGAGCTCTCAGTGTGCTCTTGCAGCCCGCAAAGCCAATCAGATCCTGGGCTGCATCAGGAGAAGTGTGGCTAGCAGGTCGAGGGAGGTGATCCTCCCCCTCTACTCAGCCCTGGTGAGACCCCCACCTGGAGTACTGTGTCCAGTTCTGGAGACCCTATTACAAGAGGGATGTGGAGGTGCTGGAATGTGTCCAGAGAAGGGCCACAAGGATGATCAGAGGGCTGGAGCACCTCTCCTATGAGGACAGACTGAAGGAGTTGGGGCTGTTCAGTCTGGGGAAGAGAAGGCTCCGAGGTGACCTAATTGTGGCCTTCCAGTATCTGAAGGGGGCCTACAGGAAGGCTGGGGAAGGACTTCTCAGGATCTCAGGTAGTGATAGGACTAGGGGGAATGGAATGAAGCTGGAGGTGGGGAGATTCAGGCTAGATGTGAGGAGGAGGTTCTTCCCCATGAGAGTGGTGAAACCCTGGAATGGGTTGTCAAGGGAGGTGGTCGAGGCCCCGTCCCTGGAGGTGTTTAAGAGCAGGCTGGATGAGGCTCTGTCCAGCCTGATGTAGTGTGGGGTGTCCCTGCCCATAGCAGGGGGGTTGGAACTAGATGATCCTTGTGGTCCCTTCCAACCCTGAATGAAACTATGAAACGATGAAACTATGAAACAAAAGGGAAAGGTTGGAAGTAAAGCTGTCAGTGAACAGAACTTCTTATTCCAGAACCCTGAATGAATTTTAAAAAACAGCCATATTTCAAAACCTCCTAAAGAAACTCCACCTGATAACAAACACTCTTTGTTTAGCTGGATGCAGTTCAGTGAAGTGAATAGAGTTGCAATCGTATAGAAGTGACATAAATCAAAGAGTGAGCTGTACCTTAATTACTAGTCTGCCGTAACAGCAGATTCACTCCTATGGAAACCCCAAGTGGTTTCCATGGCACATCATCCCCCACGTAGTAATAGGTCACTTGCCTTCCAGCAAATAGTTTTAAGATAATTAAGAAAAGCAATAAATTGATAGAGCTTTTTGCCTCTAATTGGGGATAAGATGTATTGAAGCCTTGAAAATCTGAAGATTTTGCTAATAAACAGAAATAATCATCAGCACTCTGTGGTGCTCGCTGCTTTGTTCTTAGCTCTTTGTGAAGCCTCATATTTCTAATGAATCCCACTCGCATCACAGATAACTGAGAGACCGTGGTTTTGGGGGAGCTGCTCTGCTGCCAAAGTGAAACTGGATTTTACTGGTCTGAAAATAAGTAATTTCTCATTTTTGACGTAACAAACCTGATTTTGCCTATTATTAGAAAAGCCTTCAGCGGTCTCTGACAGGACTGCAGGCAAAGTAGCTGTACTGGAGAAAAAGATCTAACAATATACTTTGCTAAAAGCTTCACCAAGTTGAGCAGTTCTGTTTTGTACTAACTCATGAAGTAGATAAACATCAATGCTTATCAATTGCTGGCAATGGTGCAACTGAATTCAGGTTTTTGATACATCCTTTGGGATTTGGAGTTGTTCTTGGGTGATGTTTGAACCCACAAACATGAAGTGTGTGGCTGTAAGCAGTTTCCATGGGAATAGCATGAAAACCTTTATAAAGAATGAAGGAAAAATGAACATTTTAAAAGATTTTTATGCCAAAATGATTGATCCTAAAAGCTAGTCTGTGAAGCAGTTCACACACTGACACAGTGGTGAACAGAGAAGTTTAATTCTGCTGTCATTAAGGGTGAAGTATTTGTAAGTATTTGACAGGCAAAACCTGTGCAGATAGATGTTATATGAACATTTATAATTCTGCCCTTTCTTCACTTTATGTACAGAGAAGCTGCACTGATGAACACTGAGGTCTTTCCTAAGCCAGTATTTAATATGAGTATTTAATTCTCAGTGAAGAGAAAGAGTTTGGCCTTAGTCCAGATTGTTTCCCTCTTTTTTATTATCAGAGTCAGGGAATTGGGACAAAAAAAGATAAACACTTTGCTCTTTTTGAAGTTGAGTAGATGGCACTGGAATATCAAACCAAAGTGTTCAGCACTCACAGGTACCCTAGAACAATAAGCCATCATCTAAGTAAACACTGAGAAAAAGGAGGAAAACCAGCCTGAGCAGTCCTGAGTAACTCTGCTTTTACAGTGGGTGCTAGGAAAGAGAAGAAGAAGGTAGGGGCAGGGGGCAGAATTGATTTGAGAATCAGAATCTTGTTACATGCTGCCAGGGAACAGTGATGGGCATAAACCAGAAATGATTAATTCAGCAAGATCTGAGCAATGCCTCATCAGTGCCATTTGCAGCTGGATCTCTGTTGCTCCAGTGCAATAACATCAGCAGTACTGGGTATAGTGACACTAATAGGAATGAGGAATGTTAATTATGAACTGTGTCAGCCATCTTGTACTATTAGTGATAGTCTCATCCAGCTGTGATACCTGAATAGACTTTTTCACATGACATTGCCAGGCACTAATTTTTAGGAGCTGTTAGACCCCAGATCAATAACTTACCTAATACATTTTCTGAATCACCTACAAGCAGCTTTACACATGTGAGATTGGAAAGAAATAGTCTTGATTTTATGACACCCTATTATCTTACAGCTGTTTCCCTTGGAATAGGATGTTATCCTCAAGCCTCAGAGGGTGCAGGTCCAGGACTGCCTCTGTAGAGCTGCTGCAGCTTAGGCTGTGCCTGCACATGTCCTGCCACATGGGCAGCATCCCCTGCCCACTACTTTGAGCTGTTCTGAATTGATCACCAGCATCGCGCTGGAACTAGACGAGGGAAAATTTACTTATTTCAGAAATTTTCCCTTTTACAAGACAAAAATGTGATCTTTGAAGCACATGCCAGCACTTGCCTGGGTATGAGTTGCCAAACAGGGCAATGGGGGCCTGACCTTGTGGCAAATTCCACGTGTGCTGCGAGAGATGCTTAAAAACCTTGGGACTTTTTAGATCTTTATTTAGAGGAATGAGGAGGTGATCAGTTCACAGGTGTACTTCAGTGGACAGCACCAATCAAACTGAAATTCTCAGCTGTATATTCATGCTTGGCAATGGATTTATTTTTTTTTTAAATGGTGTAAAATGCTAGCTAGAAAAACGGTTTCCATCTAGGTTAACAGTAGGAGCTCTTGCATAAGCCACTGGAACTTAAAAGAAAACACTCAAAAATAATTTCCTGAAATCTTCTAAATGTGACTGACTGAAGATAAAGTTTGGAATAATTTCCTCTGGAACTTACATTATGTTTTACTTGTTAACTACATCTGAACTACGTCTCTGAGGCAGCAACCATATGTGCTCATAAACTAGGACTTGTATTGTGTGCTTCTATTTTTGCACTTAGAAATGCTCCAAGTGAAAGAAGGAACCCTTGTTATTAGGAAAAGCATGTAATGATATTTAACCTCCCCAATAGTGTCCAGCTGGTTCGTTTCTGCTCTAGGCTAGCAGGTGCCAGCATTATATTTGCCTTCTGAAGCTGGACTGTTTGTACATTAGAAGGGTGCAGGACTGTCCAGCAAGGAAGATATTCAACTTTTTGGAAGTTTGTTACAGATCATGTAATGCTGGCAAACATTTTTCTCTCCTAAACATATAGTTGTACATTTAATAGAATAGAATAGAATAGAATAGAATAGACCAGACCAGACCAGGTTGGAAGAAACCTTCAAGATCATCGCGTCCAACCTATCAACCAATCCAACCCACTTAATCAACTAAACCATGGCACCAAGCACCCCATCAGGTCTCTCCCTGAACATCTCCAATGATGGTGACTCTACCACCTCTCCGGGCAGCCCATTCCAATGGGCAATCACTCTCTCTGTATAGAACTTCTTCCTAACATCCAGCCTAAACCTCCCCTGGTGCAGCCTGTGACTGTGTCCTCTTGTTCTGGTGCTGGCTGCCTGGGAGAAGAGACCAACATCCGCCTTTCTACAACCTCCCTTCAGGTAGTTGTAGAGAGCAATAAGGTCACCCCTGAGCCTCCTCTTCTCCAGGCTAAGCAGCCCCAGCTCCCTTAGCCCCTCCTCATGGGGCTTGTGTTCCAAACCCCTCACCAACTTTGTTGCCCTTCTCTGGACACGCTCCAGCAAGTCAACATCCTTCCTAAACTGAGAGGCCCAGAGTAATAAGTGCTGCAGAATTTGTAACATCACCATCTCCATATATGCCTTAATATGAAAGGATCTGAAGGTTGCACATTTCCATGCTCAAAGGCTAAGATCCTTGCCAACTAGAAAAGAAAACTATATGAATAGTTTGTAATACAAATTGCTTATTATTTCTCCCTGACTGTGGGAGAAAGCGTGATTAACAGGGTTGTTTTAATCTGATTTCAGAAGGATGCAGAATTCTTCAACTTCTTTCTTAAATTATAGTGTAAGATGACTTTGTGCTTTCAGGCAGATGTTTCACTGTACCTCAGAAGATTTTGTACATTTCTTGAAGCATGTAATATAAAAAGAATTACATTGGTGAACAAGTACTTCAAAGCAGAATTTAGGTCCCTCTAAACAAACAAGCAAAAAACCAGAAACAATACTTGTCCACTGTTGTGAAATATTTTGAAGTTAGTTGCTTCCTTGTGCATATGAAATTTTATTCTTATTTAAAACACAAATTGGGTTTATATTGTGCAGTCTGGGCTGTTTATAGTGCTGAGTTACTTTAAACCTGCTGCTTTAACACTGGGATGTGGGACAATTTCTTGTTGGCCAGCTGCTAAAGAGAATTAATTCAATACACAGACCCTGAATGTTAATGAATGATTATCTGGTAGTGGTTGAGGCCCATAAGCCTAACTGTACTTTCAGGCTTTTGGCTCAGGCTGAGCTCTGTAGAAGGCAGCAGCCACTTGAACACTGTTTCATATGTTGAGGTCCTGGCTTAGTACATGCACATCTTCTTTACCACCAGGCCCAGAAGGTGATAGAGGAAAACATGAATTTCCTTTAAAATTCACTTGGGAGTTCAGTGTGAACTTTAGGAGCTATAGGTGCTGATGAACCAGAGAGGATTCACCGCCTTTAGCTGAAATGATTTAAATACAGCGAGTTGAAGATGAAATTCCAATTTCCCAGGGCAGAGAGAACTTCATGTAGAGAGGAGCAAAACGTTTTAAGTTAATTAAACACTTTGAAAATCAGAAAAATCTGCCTCCTTTGTTCTGCTTAGTGGAAGCAATGCAGAAGGAAGTCTGATTTAGCATGCATTCAGATGGGCTTTCCAGCTTCTTTATTAAGGGAAGCTTCTTTATTAAGGGAGTGCAAAGTAGCAGACTGAGGCTGGTATATCTGGCTGTTACTTTTAACCTAACTTTTCCTTTATTTATTTATTTATTCTTCCCCCACCAAAAAATAAATAAATAGTAATTATGGAATGAACAGTTCTTGGGCTTGTTTCAGTGTTTAAGATGAACAGATACTCACCTAGCATGGCCTGACATCTAGTGATTTGTGAATTTTGTTTCTCTTTCATCAGTTCTGATGAAAATGGCATGGACCATCTTCTGATGTTTGATGTTAGAACTTGAGTTTTGTAAATTCTCATGGGTTTCAGCATTCAGTAAAGCAAGAAGAAGAGAGAGCTTGTAGCCTGAGTGCTGAGGGCAGTTAGCAAAATCTGTAGGCAGGTGCAACAGCTTTAATTGGAAATAACTAGACTTTACGTGGCTTGAGCCCTGACATTTATTTTTCAATAATTTCTCACTAATAAGGCTTTTTCCTTCTACTTTGGCTTTAGAAATGTTTTATTTAATGTCAGCTTTCCCGATCTCTGAGAAATCAGACAAACGCTAATTTATAATAGAGTAAATAAGGGAAAGAAGTGGTTTATGTATTGATGCACCTAAAGTATCCTGAGAGAGGAAACAAGTTGGGTGTCTGATCCTGCAGTTCTCTTCACAGCAAAGATCATATTAAGTCCTAGATTTTCAATGAAGTCATATTCTTACAGAATATTAGTAAATAAATAAATCTTCTCTTCATCTTACAGAGCTGACAGTAATGGATGAGAAGGTTCATGTCTCTTTTGACTTATCTGGATGAGAATATAGCCTGGAAGGTGCTCTTAAAACTTCTACTTCCTAGATTTGCATATGGCTGAAGGTAATGTTAATAAGCTTAGTTATTTTAGTTACTAGCTTAGTTATTTTAGTTATTAACTAATAAGCTAATAATCATAGTTATTTTTTGTATTTATGAAGAAATACTTTGATGAGGAACTTTATAAGCTTTTGGAAGAATCAGTGAGTACTTTAATGCATGGCTTTTCCCCAGAAACTTAACTTCTGTCTTTTACATACTCTGGATCTGAATCACCTTCAATCTGAAGTTAAATATTACTGATTAATTCTCCCTTGTATCACTTGGAGATAATTTGTTTCTGTCTATTGTGTTTGATTGTGCATGGATGAAAACTTGCAGTAGTTTTGCAAGGTACCAAACTAACTTAAACAGAGAATTCTCTCCACTTCATAAAAGCAGCCATAAAAGAACACCAAAGTGGAGTATAACCATCGAATGATGACTGCCTCCTCCGCATCCATTTCTCATATCCATCTTCTGTCTCTGTACTGCCTGTACTTTTGTACTCAGTGATGACAAAACTGACCTCAGCAGGTTGCCAGTTCTGAAAAAGTGTTTGAAAATCATTTGCATGACTAACTAGAGAGAAATTTATGCCAGTGACTCCCTGATTACCAGCCTGTCTGCACAGAACAACAGCTTCTTCACGGCCAGGCGCACTGAGGTTTGGTACCTTGGATGTGGCAGGGAAGAATCAGAGGGAGTTTTGAAGAAGGATCCTTCCTATAAAGAAGGGACAGTCCCTATCTGTGGAGAGAGAAGGCATGAAGGGATTTCACTGAACTCAAAGTGATAACTATTCTTGGAATCAGTGGATGAAGTTGACTTAAGAGATGAGAAGGACAGAAGAAATAAATAATTTCTGGATTTCTTCCACCCACCCTGACCCCACCAACAAGGGTTTTTTTTTTTGTGTTTGTTTGGGTTTTTTTTCTACTTTCTTTTTTAGAAAGTATCTATGATTTAACACCCCCCCCCTCCCCCCCAATAAAACAACCCCCACACCTTCTCAACTAACCCCCTCTACCAACACACCAACTTTCTTGCTGTTATGCCTATCTCGGGCTGAGATAAACTATGCAGCTGAATACTTGGGGGAGATCTGTGTGGGTTTGGGAATCTGGAGAGCTGAATTGAAGAAGTGTTCAGTTTGGAATTTGCACAGGAGAGTGCTCTCAAGGGACCAGAACCCACATCTTGGCACTGCCCAGGCCACAGCAGAATTATTTACAAGAGCCATGGACTCAGAAGGGTCTGAGTCAAAAGGTGGCAGGAGTGGGTGAAGAAGATGAAAACATAGCTGCTAAATGAGTCAGTGCTGCACTGAGCATGCACATGGAACATCAGGCATCATTTCAGCCATACAAATAATTCGACAGTCCTCTAATGATACAGTGCATTTCAATATAATTGCATAGCCAATTTGCCAGCAAGACTAAAGTAATTCCTTAATGTAGAGGTTTGCAAGATACACCAGTCTTTTATGTTGTATTTCCCTCAATTAATCTGGAAGATAGCCAGATAAACAACTTGTGATAATAATGGTGTAGTTGTTCTCTGTCAAGTTCTGGCTCTTAGCAAGAATAAAGGCCAGCTTTCCTGTGCTGCAGCCAGCCACGGTTGTCACTCTCTTCTGTTCCACCAGGTGGGGAAGCTCACCAGTGTGACTGAGAGGAAAGGGAGACGGATGCTGCGAGAGCTGTGCCAAACACGACTGCTCCTGATCAACAAACCTTTTATTTTGAGCCCAACCAATAAAAGTTTCAAACATAACATTATTTTCTAGGGGAGGAAGATGACTTTCAGATCCAAAAGCATCCCTATTTTACAGCCTTTTCCCAAAATAGCATTGTTTATTACCAACACTTAATAGCCTTTCCCACCTATAATTCTGAAAGCATATTTCAAAGAGGAGTAAAATCTTTAACCTGTTTTTATAGGTGGAGAAGCAAGTAAAGGCTAAGCAGCTTCCTTGAGATACACTACACTGTATAGAAAAGACACTGTATCACCCAATTTTGAGTTACAACTAATGAGAGGACAAACATCAGCACAGAATAAAGCATAGTCCTGTATGGATGTACAGTGAGTGAAAACACACATCATGACCACTCCTCAAAGTGAGATGTCTCATTTCATCCCCAAGTAGGTGACAGTACACTATTTGCTTTTCCCACTTGAATTGGGGGCAAAGATTGTACTTGGTAAAAGAACTTTCAAAACTTTACCACATTGTCTGACAAACCAAGTGGGGCTGGAGGTTTACTGAAATTGTGTCATTACAACTGAGTGTTGAGCAGGGCAGCCCCACAGAAGATCCAAAGCTAGAAGTGTGGAATTCTGGTTGCTGGACTGAAGACACACCAACACTGGCAAGAGCAGACGGATGTGAGGATCATTTGCACCGGGATTTTCTGAGCTGGCAGGACATGAAGCTTCCTGAATGCCAGGTGTTCCAGCTATTCTAGCCTAGGATCAGGGCTTATTAGCTAAAAGCCAGCATGAAGCTAATGAGAGTGCTGCGCCAGTTAGATACAGAGAGCATCTCTGTTAGCTATCCACTTACAGTACAGCAGGGCCATAGGGCTCAGGACAGTGCTCTCCACAGGGAGCTTGCAGGTTTGTGAATCAAAGTTCTCTTCTAGGTTTAAGTGTCTTGAAAGAAATGCTTGACCTCAGTTGTCTCACTTTACTTAGCTGCTGGATAGATTGTGCTATAACCACTTAGTCTTGCTTAGTCCAGCTGGATAGTTTAAGGATTAAGTGAAGTATTAAGTGACACATGAAGCAGAAGATGATCTGTAAGAATTTCTTCTTTTAGAGTATAAACCTGCCTTTGGATTTAGGCTGTCTATGGCTTCAAAAGTGTGGTTCTGGGAAACTGGACCTTAACCCTACTCCTGAACTTTCTGAATATGTTCTGTTTACTGAAGGTCTGAATCCCTATAGCATCTCTCAGCATTTTTTTTTTGCCTGGAACTTGCCTTCTTGAAGGTCTTTCCCCATCTGGTCTATTCTATTCTATTCTATTCTATTCTATTCTATTCTATTCTATTCTATTCTATTCTATTCTATTCTATTCTACTCTACTCTACTCTACTCTACTCTACTCTACTCTATTCTTTCCTTTCCATTCCATTCCATTCCATTCCATTCCATTCCATTCCATTCCATTCCATTCCATTCCATTCCATTCCATTCCATTCCATTCCATTCCATTCCATTCCATGGAGATCTCAGGAACATGATAGTTAGAGCATGATAGTTTTAGGCAGCATCAAGATGAACTGTATTATCATATTAGATCTTTCTGACCCCAAATCAAAGCCATTTCCAGAAGCATTGCCATGGTGATGCACAAAATAGCATATTGTCATTGCCAGTGCTTTTAGAGCTTTATTGAAATGCTTTTGAGCTGAAGAAAAAGATGTATATGAAGCAGTAGTACATTATGTTGGAGATTGACTTACAATGGGTTGCTATATAAAATATTTAATAGAATCTCAAAAATTATATCAAGAAAATTAAAAATACCTAAGTGTATAGAGCTGTGGACACAGATGTTAGTGTGTGAATACAACTAAGACTCTCCTTCCAAAGCATTGGAGGAAGACATATTTGCTAGCAAAATTGAGTAATTGTTTCTGAAAATAGGCAGCTATCTAGTTTCTGGGTAAGCTTTCAGTAGTGCCTATTCCTAAGAAATTTCTTTGAATTCACAGAGTGCTTACCATTGTGAAGCTAATAGATATGTTTTGGATGAATACAGATTTCCATTTGAATTGTGAGAGCAGTAACCTTTAGCCAAACACAGATAAGATCATTTCAATTCTAGGCTTACTCCAAGAAAATAGGTTGGTTCAGAACCTGATATGCACATCAGCTTCATTATTTTAGATTTTTTTTTTCTTTTTAACATTGTGCTATTTTGCTGAATCTTATTTGATTGTGAGATTTATCTTACATGTATGGCCAGTTCATCTTGGGTATGAGTAATTTATTTCTCCCCTGTTCTCTCCTGCTTTTTAGAAACAAGCAGGGTTTCTGTTACAGCTTTTTGGAACACTCGTTGTAAACGTCGTACTTTATAGATCTAATGCCATCTTCCCTGAAAATGAGCAATGGGTGTTTGATGTGCAATCCTGACCCTATTCAGCAGGAATCATAAACCATTAACAGGTAGTTCAGACTCCACTCAGTGCAAATGAGGGCCAAATCTCATTCATTTTCCTAGGTTAGGCAGGAGTACTAAAACCTTGGTTGCTGAGTTTCACAGGAGTTGACTGATCCTGCTTGAATCTGTGTGTCTGCTCTGATTTAGGCTGGTAAAAGTGGAGTCAATACTATCTATTTTGCATTGTATATCACTAATGCTTAAATATTTTGTCATTTCATCTCAAAATTCATTAACAAGAATAGAACCATTAAATTTGCATACATCAATGACTAAGCAGTTATTTCACTGGGTTGTTAGGAACATCAATAGCACTTGAAAGTAAGTCTAATTATATACTGCTTCACATATTGAGTGTTATTTCTGTCTCAATTGTAACATGGCTAAATTATTATTTTGATTAAGCTGATGAGCTCATTCTCATTTATCTCCTCCATTCTGATTTCTTTCATTCAGAAACCTTTTAAATCTACATAGCTCTCCCACTCTGAGAAGCTTCACAGTGAAGTTCAAGCAGTATAGTACTATTCTTCACAAGGGCAGAATTATTTGGAACTGGAATGAGGAGGAGAATGGGACAGAATAGGACTGAACTTCCTGAGTGAACTTGTGCGTTAGTCAAGAAGTTTAAGTTAATGCAAATCAGTTCATTTTGCATCCAGAAGCCAAAGTGGGTTGAACCAGCACACTCAAACTTCCTTATGCTAACAGTCATCCTGATTAGCTGCCTTTTCCCAGCGGGTTCTTATTAAGTGTGGGAAGAAATATTTTCCAAGGGTTTTTTTTTTTATATTCCATTATTTGTGTCATTTCCTGAGAGTGATGTTTTGCTAGTTGGTAATGGCTGTTTCTCTAGAAGGAGGCAGCTGACATACTCATTGGGCCATTTCCTAAATAATAGGAAAGATTGTACAAGTTCTTTCAGAATTAACTAGAGCTTTCAGTGATGTGCTCTTGCCACAGAAGCAGTGAGGCTGATGAAGCACTCCTGCTAGTTCTGAGCCTCTCCCTGTTGCATAAGGGCTGCACAGGGTTGGTAGGGAGTAAGGAATGAAAGAGGGCCAGAAGACTCTCCAATTTGACACGTAGTGTGTTTGTCTTACCTAAAGATCTGATTCAACTCTTCATTTCCATTTTGAGATCATGAACACTTTGCTTATTAAATAATAATTAAAAAATGGAAGTACAGCAATCAAAATAACAGATTAGGAGTTGTGGAAATTGTGGCCAAGAACTAGAACTCATTTGGTCACTTGCTTGAACTGTATCAAATCACCTTCCTGCATTGCACAACTTCTGGTTAGACTGTAAGTTCTGTGATTGCCCCATTAAAGCTAAAGCTTTGCAGGCGTGGTTATGGGTAAAGAACAGCTCTTGTCCAAAACTGACTTTTTGGCTAGTAGAGCAACTTGTACTGGGTTGGTGCTGCCTTGGGTTTTAACACCAGTGAAGTGCATCAAACATTGCTGATTGCTTCTGAGTTTTGCCAGAGCTCTCTTGTTTCTGACTGTGATGTCTAGAGCACCCACGAGCAACACACTACAGAAAAGTGACACTGGCTTTCTCTCCCAAACTCCATGTCAGGCCTTTCACATGCAGTAGCAAAAAACCAGAAGAGAAATGTCTTTAGCAATTAACTGCTCAATTCTTGGTAAACCACAAGCTAGAGGGTTAATTACTGTAAACAAGAATATGTGAAATAAACCAGCAATGGATTAAAATGCTTTAGATAAGCAAAGAGTTTTAATGGGGTTTACTGAATATGTTCAGGTCTGCTCCTTGTTAGTTATAATCAAGTACGCTGTAGGCTGTTTTCTCCCACTGGAAAACCTCTTCCTACCACATGGCTGTTGCACAATTCTCCAGACAAACCAGTCTCTTTCTGGCTTCATCCTTGCCTGAATGCAAGCTGTGCAGTAGTTTTAGCTCCCCATCTCTTTGCAGTCTGGATATAGTGGAGAGTAATTTAATTAAGGATGCTGTGTGGGATAAGGAGGAGGCTGCGGCAGCCAGGGGACAGCATGTAAAAGCAGAGCATCAGCTGCAGCTAAATGACCAAATGTATTGCAAATAGAATAAAGGATACTGTGACAAGTTGGAAACAGACAGTTTATACAAGCTCACGTGGATCCTCTGTTATGTTCAGAATCAGACACAGCACATTTGTTCATGAGCTATTGCAGCAGACAGTGTGAATGTTGTATCTTTGCATATTGCTTTGTTTGTCTTACTGGGTCATGACATTTAATGAAAGTGTGATTATTTTCTTTTTTCCTCTTGTTAATAGTGCCAAATATTGAGACAGTGTCTAGCACTGCATTTAGAGGCTTAGTGTGCTCTTAGTGTGACTGGTTAGCTTCAGTAAGAGAAAAAAGGATGGTCTGAATATTTCTGTGTGAGTTTAGAAACTGTATGGCTCTTGTGGGAGATTCTGCAGGCCTGTTTAGGGACTTAATTTTTCCACATGTTGCACAAGGAGCTTTGCTATCTTGCCAGCAGAAGCCAGAGCCACCTTGAAAAAACCCTCAGGTAAGAGCATCCAGAAGATGTGTACTTATGTTCCACCTTGGTATGTATTAACCTTTATTCTTCTTAAGGCTTTTATCCCTGTGTGTGGTAGAGTAGTGGGTCAGAGGGTTAACAAGTCTCCATTTCATTACTTCACTTCTGTCATAAAACTTCTTAATTCCCTGAGAAGGTGAAAGGACCTCATAACTTGACCTTGGTTTCTGTCTAAGAAAATCAAAGGTCTGCATTCTTCTCCCTACACTTTCTATGGCAGTATTAGGGCAACTATAATCCACTGGTAGTGGAAAGAAACCTACTTCAGAGTTTTCCCATTGCAATGGGAATTTTGAGACTATTGTAATGCTTAAACCATTAAAAAATGTAGCACTGCATGCTGTTTCAGGTACTGGCTTAAAATCTCTAAATCCAGATTCATTCTAGTGTTAATTGCACTGAACTACTCACTGATCTAATTGCAAAGCTTTTAGCTATATCGACTGTCCATGCACTCCCTACATCCCTGCTCAGGAGTCCCAAATTACATATAATGGAAAAAAATGAAAGCATGAAATGGTTACTGCAAGTGGCTTAGGTTGCAGTCATAACATCTACATTGTCTGCCCAGGAAACTAAAAGCATCATTGTCTGGAATGCTTCTGCTCATCGAAAAGACATCGAGAAGGCCTAGCACTTGACTTTTGCATGAAAAGTTCTTTACTTTTCAGTGCTACAAAACAAGAAAGAGGGGTTTCTTTCTGTTATTCTGAAACATATCATAAAGCTGTACTTCAGCATTGTAGATTAGATAGTGAAAAGCCTCAGCAAAATAACAGAAATTCCTCAGTTTTGGAGACTAACATTTTAAATACTGCTCCTTGATGTAGTAAAAAGACACACCATAGTGTCCCTTTATGGTGAGGAGGTTCAACACTGGAAGAGAACAAGGACAACAATCCCTCTCAAAGGAGGGGACTCACATAAATAATGAGGCCACAAAGGTGTTTTTGTGTTGTTGGTTGAGGCCTCTGCTAATGCAAAAGAAGCTGAAAGGTTTTCACAGCAACACATAGCCACCTCTCCTTTACTATGGTAAAGAATGATGCGTGTGCTGCCTAGATGCAGTCTGCAAAATCAGTCCCAACACATTCCAGAGCTCCACCAAAACTGAAATCTGGCACAGTATGAACAAGGTCATCCAGAGCTGATCAGGCTGGAATGTCTTCAATATATTTGACTTGCACCTGCACTGTAAATATCCACCTGATTTGTTTGTTGTGGAGGTCAATTACTTGTGCTGTGCAACAGAACTAAATGGCGGCAGATATTTATCCCTGTTTAGTTTTCCCATTGTTGTTGAAGTGGTGCTTGACTTGAAGCTGCCATGAAGAATCATGTTTTCACCATAATGAAAAACAATCCACACAAATAATTCTATTTCTTACATACTGCTAATGAATGGTGTAATCTGGCATCAGGTGGACACTCCAAACTAAGTTTTTCTGGGACTGCAATGAACTGGAACTGTTCCCAGGTGAGTTATATCCAAAGATTATAAAAGCATCCTCAGCACCTGTCAGTGAGCAAAATAGTCTCTGCTGGAGATCTGTGCTTGACTGACTGCTTTAGCATAACCAGAATAAATGTATTTATGGTGCTCAGCAGGTATCTGAAAACAAAATTGCCTCGAAAGCCCTGTGCCATATTATGTCCTTCAGTTACCTCCTACTGCTAAAACTCCTGGGAGAAACTGCTGCTGCTGATAGCAGAGGTGTTAAGATCAAAACCACACTCCAGTATTTTGCTTCAGTAGGCCCTAGAAAAGAAGGGAACCAAGTCTTTGTGGTTCTTTGAAATTTTGGCCTCTCCTGTCTGTTCTACTCTGTAATTATGTCCTTATTCCTGTAGTATAGAAATAGCTTCATAAAACATTCATCTCCTCGGTGAGAGGAAACAGAGTGAGAAGAAAGGGAAGCATTAAGAAGTCTACTACCAGAGTGTATGTGCTTTTGATACTCATGATGGGTTGGGCTGATCTTTAACTGATCAGCATAACAAGTGATGTTATTAGGAGTGTTGAAATATATCCAACCAACCAAGATCACAAAACCCAAGAAACCCTATCTCCCCCCTCCAAACCCGTGAGTGCATTGTGGCTCTTGCCTTCATTCTTCAGTGTCAGTTAGAAGAAGATACTGAGGGAAACAAGTCTCTTAGAATAAATGCAGCATGAAACAGTCACCATCTCTGTCATAGCCCTTCCTCTTTTAAATTACCAGTGTCCTGAGGGTCAGATCTTGAGAGGTCTGCTGGTCTCCCTCTTCTACAGTTCTCAGACATTACGGGTTAGTAGCAGTAATCACAAAGTCCCTCTGCACTGTTTATTTTGAAAAGTGTCCTCTGATTTGGGAAACATTATACAAAGCCTGAGTTTGCCTACAGAAATAGCAGTTCCTTCCCAATCTTTCTTCTTTTAATTATCTGGGAAATCAAATCCCTTTCAAGTGCATTACGGCAAACCTGTAAGTAGCAGCATCTCTGGGATGAGAGTGTTAACAGGTTGGTGCAGGCTGAGTAAATTGGAGTGAGGTTGGATGACCTTGTCCTGTTGTGCAGAAATGACACCGCAAGCCTCACAGCATCTGTTTTTTTGCTTTGCAAGAGCACCCCAGAGAGATGCTCATCTCTTGTCAAAAAGTAACACCTTTTCTAACAAGAACAGTAGAATTAGAAGCACGAATCTAGAATTATGGCAGCATGTTATAAATGAGAGCAGTCAGGAGACAATCAATGAACAAATCTTTGCTTCCTGAAGAAAGTACATTAAAGGTACAACTGGTATCAGGCAGGAGAGTAAAAGCTGCATGAAAGAAATTACTGATGCATATAAGAAATGCTGATGCATTGAAAATGTCTTTGCTTTCATTCTTTGCCTTCATGGACATTTCCTTCAATGTATTTGGCATGCAGTTTAGTTTATCCTGAGAATGCAGTTGTAGATACTTGCATTTCATCATCCAGATTCAGAACAGTCTATAGGGAAATGAGTCACTTGTACTTCTGTTGTGTCTTCTAGCTGGTCCCACTCCTGGGGAAGGTTTTCTCCCAGCACAGCTTCCAGAAGCAATCAGCAGACTGAGCCCTCTGGAAAGCATATGGACAGGTTTGGGGAGCAGTCACCTTTTCAGCAGTGAACTTGCTGTTTAGATGCTTAGATGGGAGCTAATCTCCTTTGAAAAGTCTGTCCTGGCAAAGTCAAAATGGCAACAATCCTGGTACTGGAGTGTCACCAGGTTTGAATCATGGTGTCCTAGTTTTATGTGTCTGCAAACTCTTACTCCTGTCTTTGGCTCTCTAGTAGTTTGACAGTCTCAAGTGGTTAAATGATGTGAGTCCATGTCACCCAACTTGCCTAACTTGGAGCCTAACTTTCTTGCAGATAGTTTCCTTTTCTGTATGGAACTTGCTATGCCGCTACTTGCGGGCAGAGGGACAAGGCAGGCAGCCAACTGCGTTGCCCTGTAGCAATGCAGGCTGATCCCAAGCTCAGGCAGAGCAGCAGCCATGAATATAGTATTTATAAATACCTTGTTGAACAAGGTTCTCTGGCAATTCATAGTTTCATAGTTTCATAGTTTCATTCAGGGTTGGAAGGGACCACACGGATCATCTAGTTCCAACCCCCCTGCCATGGGCAGGGACATCCCACACTAGATCAGGCTGGACAGAGCCTCATCCAGCCTGCTCTTAAACACCTCCAGGGACGGGGCCTCGACCACCTCCCTTGACAACACATTCCAGGGTTTCACCACTCTCATGGGGAAGAACCTCCTCCTCACATCTAGCCTGAATCTCCCCACCTCCGGCTTCATTCCATTCCCCCTAGTCCTGTCACTACCTGAGAGCCTGAGAAGTCCTTCCCCAGCCTTCCTGTAGGCCCCCTTCAGATACTGGAAGGCGACAATTAGGTCACCTCGGAGCCTTCTCTTCTGTAATGGTATAGAGAGGCCCCTGACAGAGAGGTACAGGATCACTGACCATGATAATTTTTCCAGAGAGGACTTTTGGTCATTAGGGCTTCCCCTTGATTAATAATTCACTCTACTGGGATTAGGTCACACTCTCAGGTCACACTCTCTCTTATTACTGTTGTGTGGGTTATTTGGAGGTCTGAATCTGGCCAGTGTAATGAGTCAGGGCTTGAAGCAGAAAAAAAGACCAAAACCCTGTCAGTATCTCACAGTGTGGTGCCAAGGAAACTGTAATTTTCATGTGGTTGACAGTGAGAGGTAATTGAGTTGTAATTTGTCTTTTTTTTTTCTTTAAAAAAAAAATAAGGCACTTCTCTAATTTTCATTTAGTCTACACGTGTACACTGCTGCATCCTAGGATTGTTTTCTCTCACTTGAGTGTCTAACTCTATTTAAAAACTGAGATTTTTGTCAAAGCTGGATTTGTGATGGCTCCATAATCTTTCACCCTTGAAAGAAAGTAATTATTCAACCAAAATGTATACATTTTAAGTCAGCATGCCCACTTCTGCTGGGTATTAGGCTGTATTATTCCTGGAGTTTGGACCTGGAATATGGCTAATAGCAAGTCCTGATATGGAAGATAGCAAATGAAAGCAGAGAAGCAGAGTAATAGTAATTTTTCATTTGAATCACAGACAAATTGGCTGTTTTGCAGTACTTGTCTATGGTAATTAT
The DNA here is from genome assembly GCF_026170545.1 of Melanerpes formicivorus. Lineage (NCBI taxonomy): Eukaryota > Metazoa > Chordata > Aves > Piciformes > Picidae > Melanerpes > Melanerpes formicivorus. The sequence continues at coordinate 8,003,279 of NW_027142371.1, read as the reverse complement.
ATGTTGTTTTGCTTCCTAATGCTCATTTCCTTCCACAGTTTATTAGCATAAATATCAGGGAAACACTAGCATATTGGTTTTATTCTATAAACACTTCTGACCAGGTGGAGAAGGCAGCCTTGTCTGATCTGCTGATTAGATCTGTTCAAATTCAGGCACTCCTGCAAGGCTTCTTTTGCTCAATGCCTGCCCATGGTGTGGCACAGCAAGCTGCTGCAGCATCAACCTGCTTGTGGTGTCCATCTGTGGATGGCCTGATTTGTGACAATCTGGGGGAAAGATCTGCAAACCTTCTGTAGATGTGGTGTGTACCGAAAGCCAGTGCATCCTATCTTGCACAGGTCACCCTGCTGAGCCTAAACTGCACGTTTGTGCTCTGCCATGGAGTGGTGCCAAAGTGCTCAAAAGCCTTGCCAACTTTTTTTATTACTCCAAAGTAGGATGTTGTGCTCTTCAGAGATGCAGACCTGCTGAGTTAGATTTGTAATCAAACTTTGGCTTGATTTGCAGAGGGGACGCTCAGCAGTTCACATTTTGTGGCACTTATGATCAAAATCCTGTACTCTTCCAGAACTCTATGTTCCCAGTTCCCTGAAGAAAGTTACCCCCAGCATGCCTTTAAATACATAAGGGAACTAAAAGAAAGAAAAATAAATAAATAACTCTAGAGAGGAAGGCTTTTATTTTCTAAATTCTCCACTAGAACAGTTGTATTTTCTAGTTCCACAAAATGAGATGATAAATACTGAAACAGCAGTTGGACTAAGTTGACAGGGGGTCTGGAATAGAAGTGCTGAGAACTTTTTCCCATGAGAAATAGGTAAGTAAATTTTAGATTGCATTGTGCTGGCTTGTCTTAAAATGATTGTTGCAAACCTGTACATGTAATTTGCTTTTCAGATTTTAATTCAAACTAGCTAGAGGTAAGACAGTCAGGAGAGGAGAGGGTGCTGATATTCTTACTAAAAGAGCACAAATAACACTTTCATACATGCAAAGGACAAAAATGACTGCAAACCCCAGTTAATACCAGATTTTATATGAACTATCATGAAGTGATTCAAAGTGTGCCTTCAGATGGAAAATCACTATGCAGCTTGTACATGTATGTGTGTAAATGCATAGATATTTGTGTAAGTGTACACACATAAATTACAGTGACAGGAAAGTTCCTAACAGACTATTTTTAACTGTGAACTACTAATTGTATGACGTGAAAGCAGACATTTTAGCTACTTAGACACCATGAATTGCACCACCAGTGTAGGCCTGATTGCAGAGGTGTTGACACAATGGGCAAGGTGCTGGTGGATTCACAATGTAAACAAAGATTTTTGGAAGGGAATTTATTACAGCATTAACATGATCATGCTAAGGAGTATTTTTCAAACCAATACATGTTTTGAAATGACAAGCTCTCATTAATGTATGGCTTGCTTCTAGACTTTTCCTCCCCTACAGCAATTACTTTTTGCTTTTAACACATGCCCATTCATTATGCAGATGGCATAATGAACTTTCAGTCGTTGCTGTATCAATGTGGGAAGTGTATTTGTAGTTAATTCCGTCTTTTCCTTTATTCAGAAAACCTGCTGAAAGTTCTTTGATGTGGTGGTTTTGATCCCTGAGAGCTTTCACTCACCATTTACAGGGCTGTCTTAATGTACTTAGCTCTTTAGGAAAAGCAATGCTAAAACCTTGTGTTACATTTTCTGCCCTTATCAGTTTGCAATAATACAATATCTATCAGAGAAGGAACTTTCCAAATATTTATGCATGTGCTTAGGAAGCTCTTTGCCTTTTCTTATCAGTAATTATACATCAAATTGGGAGTAACTGTCACCTTAGAAGTAAAGTATTACTTCAGTATGTCAGAATAATTGTTAAGTAAGGAGAACTACCAAAGGCACAACACTTAAGAAAACAAAACAAAAAAACCCTGTCACATAGCTCCAGCTACCCCAGAAAATTTTGTTCCCTGAACTGTCTCTTGGCTGTTAGGAGCTGGAAAGTACTTTTCCCCTGAGCTAACTGCTCCCCATGAACTTTGCTAGGTTCAGTATTTGACATTAGTTGAGAAATAGACTCCTACATTTCTGATTTCTTGCCTCAGCTTTGCAGAACTTTCAAAGATGAAAACTTATAATCAGCATGTTTTGGTGACTAAATAAGAAATCCTGTTCATTTAGGAAGGGGCAACAGCAGGGAAGCACACGAAAGGTTCTTCTGCCCACAGTACCAATTAAACAGTATTCTGGTCTGCAAGCCAGCAACAAAGGGAAAACAAAACTTTGTGCTGCAGTTTTCCTTCAGCAAAACAAAGCCAGAAGTGTCCAGGACAACATTTAACACCTCTCCACATATTGTTTTTTTGAGAAAATAATTGAGCTGGTTTTAAATATTTCTCACGCATTTGGACTGTCAGTAATTTCGCTACGCTTAGATTCTGGTAAGGAGCTGCACACAGGTCAAAAAGTGATATTTACAATCCGGCAAATCTGAGAAATAATTACTTCCATTTTGATTAACCTGTCTCACTAGCAGGTAGAGTATTGATTTTCACTGCGCTTGCATTTTCATGTGGACTTTAGGTTGTGGATATTCCACTCTAAGTAACATTGTTATTTAGTTGTTCGTTTGGGAATCAAACCAAAACTGAACACTACCACCACCAAAACCCCCAAAACATCTCCCTCTCCCCACAGAAAAAAACCTCTACATTTATTAGCCAATCTCTTTAGACATTCATGACCTTGTGCCAGGAGTACCCAATTTTTTCTTCTTTGTTCCCCCCAACTTTATGCTATTCACATGGCTCATCACCATACATTGAATCATATGTTGATTTACTTTGCTCACGATCTCATATTAAAACTAGATAATAACTATCCTTTAAAGGTTCTTTAAGCATGAGACTTTCACCACTCTAAGTGGATGCTTTTCATTACTGGAATTGTACTAGAGGTGTGAGAACTGGCTTCTCTAATGAGCAATATGAAGGTAGTTGATGGTGCCTGTGACACCTTTTGTGGAATACATGATCACAGCTACTGATGACACATTCTTGACTCAGAAAGAAATGAAAAACTGAACAATCACAAAGGGAAGAACTAAGCCCTCTCCCACCCCATACCAGGTCACAAATCTAGAAAACTCATGAGGTTCACCAAGACCAAGTGCAGGGTCCTGTACCTGCGTTGGAGTAATCCTCATTATCAATACAGGCTGTGGGATGAGGTGATAAAAAGCAGCCCTGTGTTAAAAGTCTTGAGAGTTGTAGTGGATGAGAAGCCAACAGTGTGGACTTGCTGCCCGGAAGGCCATTGGAATGGGCTGCCCAGGGAGGTGTTGGAGTCACCATCACTGGAGGTGTTTAGGAAGAGACTTGATGGGGTGCTTGGTGCCATGGTTTAGTTGATCAGATAGAGTTGGATGATAGGTTGGACTCAATGATCTCAAAGGTATCTTCCAACCTGGTTAATTCTATTTTATTCTATTTTGAAAGAATCATGGCCAGCAGACGGAGAGAGGTGATTCTGCCATTGAGGTCTTACCAGAGCAAAGTACCTGGAGTACTCTATCCAGCTCTGGAGCCCTCAACACAAGAAGGACATGCACTGCATAGAGTGGATCCAGAGGAGAGCCATGAAGATGATCAGGAAGTTAGAACACCTCTCCAACAAGGACAGGCTGAGGGAGCTGGAGTTGTTCAGCTGGAGAAGAGAATGCTCCAGGGAGACCTAATAGCAACCTTCCAGTGCTGATGGGGGCCTACAAGAAGGCTGCAGAGGGATGAGGAGCAATGGTGTTGAGTAGAATAGAATAGAACAGAACAGAATAGAGTTAACCAGGTTGGAAAAGACCTTTGAGATCATTGAGTCCAACCTATCACCCAACTCTGTATACTTGTGTTATATAGTGTTCCTTGCTGATTAAATATCAGAGGGACCTCGACCGACTGGACAGATGGGCAGAGTCCAATGGGATGGCATTCAACAAGTCCAAGTGCCGAGTGCTGCACTTTGGCTATGGCAATCCCATGCAGAGCTACAGGCTGGGGTTGGAGTGGCTGGAGAGCTGCCAAACAGAGAGGGACCTGGGTGTGCTGATCGACAGCCACCTGAATATGAGCCAACAGTGTGCCCAGGTGGCCAGGAGGGCCAATGGCATCCTGGCCTGCATTAGGAATAGTGTGGCCAGCAGGAGCAGGGAGGTCATAGTGCCCCTGTACTCTGCTCTGGTTAGGCCACACCTTGAGTACTGTGTCCAGTTCTGGGCCCCTCAGTTTAAGAAGGACATCGAAACACTTGAACATGTCCAGAGAAGGGCAACAAGGCTGGTGAGAGGCCTTGAACACAAGCCCTATGAGGAGAGGCTGAGGGAGCTGGGATTGTTTAGCTTGGAGAAGAGGAGGCTCAGGGGTGACCTCATTGCCCTCTACAACTACCTGAAAGGTGGTTGTAGCCAGGAAGGGGTTGGCCTCTTCTCCCAGGCAACCAGCACCAGAACAAGGGGACACAGTCTCAAGCTGCGCCAGGGGAGGTTTAGACTCGAGGTGAGGAGGAAGTTCTTCACCAAGCGAGTCATTCGTCATTGGAATGGGTTGCCCAGGGAGGTGGTTGAGTCATCGACCCTGGAGGAGTTCAAGAGGAGATTGGACGTGGCACTTGGTGCCATGGTCTAGTCATGGGGTCTGTGTTGATAGGTTGGACTCGATGATCCTCGAGGTCCTTTCCAACCTAAGTGATACTGTGATACTGTGAAATAGAGAGTCTGTTACATAGACATAAAAATATAATGCAGTACATTTCATTCTGACAGTAGTACACTGGTTTAATTTTTATACATGAAGTTGTATATACAAATGCACTAACTGCTTTGTTGTGCACAAAGATAAGTTAACTTCATGCCTCACGTTCGGTCTTGCCTTCTGAATTGTTTTATCAGGAGTTTTGAATTTCCAAGTCTACCTAAATCGCTTTAGTGAAGAGAAACTTGAAAGCAAAAGGTTATGTACTATCCACATACCCACTTAGAACTTGAAATTACAAGTCCTTGAGTTTGAGTGCAGTTCCTAGTACATGCTGTACAATTTTGAGATTATTAAAGACAAATCTTTTCATAGGCATCAGGTAACTGACTGCAATGAAGAAGCAGGCAATAAAAGGCTGCAAGGCTTGGGCTGGTGTTTTGTCAAAATGAAGAATATGTTCAACTTCATTTTGTGAGACAAGTATTTTGTGAAGGCTTGCTTTGTTCTTAAATGCTGGAAACAGAAGCAGGATGTAGGCTTTGTGAAGTAAGACAGTAGCAGTGATACAGATTAAGTCGGTACTAATTAGTTGCAGACTCTTGATTTCACAGTTGAAGGTTCTTGTCTGCTGATACATATCAGATATCCATCTTCAGATCTTGTTCTTTCCTGTGTCTTGAACATCCCTACATACCTCCAGTAACTGTTTTGCACAGCTCCTCAGACCTTAATTACTCATCCAGCTTTTTCTTGCCTGTTGCTTTTGCCTAGTATTTTCCTAGAGGTTGATATTTTTCTTACAAGTTGATCCTGGTGGTGATGAAAATCTGAACTCATGGAATTCGCTCATTGTATGTTGGGATTCCTGCCTCCTGGCAGCGGTGTAGCTCTGGGTTTCCCAGCATTTGGGCCATCTCAGAACCAAATATTCTGCATGCTCTCAGATGTTATGCCTCTGTCTGACTCTTTCCATCACATATACATGTAATTAAAATGCAGTTTAGTAAAATTTCCACTACTTCATTTCAATTTTGGGAAAGTCAATATCCACAAGGTTGGATAGAAATTCACTGTCTTCTGCTGAGGTGGACATAAAAAGTTTAGTTCACTGAAAATGATATTCCCAAAAGTCATACTCCTCTGGGTTTATTTTTCCTGAACTTAGAATTTTGTGTGACTTCTTACCTTGACAAAACTATCAAGTAGGTGAAAACATCTAGCACACTAACTTTTAGCAGTCCCTGTCAGCTCCCTCTATAGCCGAAGAAAGGTGTTCTTGACATAGATGGTGAAGCAGTAGCCTAATTCAGGTCTTCCAGTGAGTAAAAAAGTCTCATCCTCTTCAGTGACTGCTGAAGAGAAACTTCCTAACCTGCAACATTAGCCTTGGAATCCTCCCCACCATGCAATAAAGTGTTATGAAAAGAGACAAGGATTAAATACACTTAGAGCTGAAGAAGTCCTGAGATGACCCTCACAGCTGTATGCTAATGACAGAGCACTCTGTTTCTTAATGCACTTATTCTAAATCACATTGGGATGCTCTTCTCAGTGTGCACTCAAGCAGCTTTAAGTCATACACACCAACCCTCATGCAAAACTCTCTTAAGGTGTAATATGAACCCCTAATGAAATGAGTGCTAATAGGTCCTCAATGCCTTCCCTTATGACAGGAAAGAACTCACAGCTGCACCTTTTCACTGCTTTGATTATCAGCTGGTGAGTATAACAGCCCCTTTGGGATAGGCTGCTTCAGTGGTGCAGCTTTTGAAGGTGGAGTGGTGCTGCAATTGCTGCCTAAATGCTTGCATAAAGTGGGATTGTATCAAGTGAGCAAGCTTGAAGTGGAATGTGTGTAATAGCAGGTGCACATAGGCAGGAAATCTGCAATTTTTCTCCCTCACCTGTGCTTTCCATTTCCTCTGCAAATGTAATCTAAAAAATGTCCATTCTCAGGGTGTCTGTAGATTTGCCTTTGCTTAAATGTGCCTAAATGTTAATTTCAGTTAAAAGGTAGTATATGTTAATACAGAGTAATCCCATGTCCATCATGTTTGGCCTCTGGTTTGTGGTTCAGTTGCAGCTTACCCCCAGTGTGCATCCTTACCATGGCAGTGATTATATCAATGATGTGTTCAGAGTGTTCTGCTGTTTATTAGACCCATTACATTTTTTTTTCTAGGATGTTCATTTGTGACCTTGAACCACTAATAGATGTAGAACGACCAAAATTGCATCAGTTAGGCTCCGAGGTGAATAGTGACTGTGTTTATTACTAGTGGAGACAGACTGAACAGTGAAATCGTAGCTGTATGGATTTTTCTAAGTCAGTACCTTTGTAATCACAAAAGAGGAACTGTCACAAATAAAAGGTGTATGTGTGGTTTTTCATAAACAAAGAAATGAAAAATGTAAAATAAGGCAAAAAAACCTTTGGGAATTCATAACTGCTTTGGGCAGATGCTTAGGTGTGACACTATGAATGTTCATACCATCAAAACAGCAGGTAACAAACAGTTTTCCATCCCCATCTCAGAACAAGGATCTGTGTCCTCTTCTCATGCACAGCCATTTATAGTGGTAAAAATGACAAATAGATCTACTTCTGTCACAAGTGGTTTCACAATGATGCATTATATACATTTATCTTAACTCCTAAAAGTTCTGGTTAAACTCTTCCTGATAAAGTACATCATTGTGGACTTCTGTCGACCAATACAATACTGTGCAAACACCAGTGTGTTCCAGTTTTTCTGGTTTCTGTTTTAGAGCCACTTCTAACTCACCTGTTTTGTACAAGCCTTCCCACTTCAGGCAGATTTAGGGCTACTCTGCACAGCCCCAGATCAGTGAGTGTGATGGCAATAGGCATTTTGTTCAAACTGGCACTGGTCCCAGCGGCACGTTCATGTGTTGATAACTAGCCTGGTGACTTTAGGTTGACTCTAACAGGTGTATGCTATGAGAGTGATAAATGAGCACAGTCCTGGGCTACAATTTAAATTGCTTGTAAAATACATAATGACTGTGCTGATGATGAAATGGTGGATGGCTATGAAAAGGGGATTTGAAGCAAGCTTCCTTATGCAATTTATTTCCAGGGAAAAGAAAATAATTTTAACAGGCGCCTTTTATTCTTCTTGGTTTTCCAAGCAGACCTAAAGCATCAAAAGCTATGTTTTTCCTCATTGTTGTGAATTTGATAGAGCTTAACTCATCAGAGTAAATTCTGACTTGAGCTGTGACCCCATTACATGGCAGCCTAGGAAAGAACATGATGAAACGTACAGCTGTGCTGCTGTGCTGCTCCCACTTTTCTAAGCTTGCCCTGTGCAAATGGGCTTCACCCCTAGCTCTGGCCTTAAAAATCTGCTTTATCTCCCGTCTTCTTTCCATGCCTCTGTCGACTTAATGTACATTAGTAACTGAACTGCTTAAAAACAAGGCTATACTTTAAACTTTTCACTTTTAACCTTCAAAAATGAGCTGAACAGCACCATCTGAATGTTCCTCACAGAGTTATATGTGGACAGGATTTTTTGTGTAGTCTTTGTACTGTCCTTTAAATCTTTTTCTTTCCTCTGCCTTCCACCTGAAAGCCTGTTGAACACAGGCATTGTGTTATAGCTCTGATATGGCTGTATCCAGCTCTCTTCTGAAGAGGGAACACAGAGAACTGTTGTGACTTCACAGCAACATTTACAGCCATATCTGGAGCTGACCTTTGGAGAGGAAGCACAAGCTATGGGAGCCCTCCTGCCCCACCTTTTGAAGCCCGCTGAATGCTGTCCACATTTATGTCCCTTATTCAGAAGGGATGATCTTGTTTCAGTCAGTCTGAGTACTGCTTATTTCTGCTCTTGGATAATGAACAAGTGTTCTGGAACTCTTGTACCTGCTGTACCCATGCTGGATGTCTCAGTGCACAGGTTAACTGTTTTATCTCAGAAGTGTGGGACTGAGACTGGGATGGGCTGCCCAGCAAAGACATTTACAGGTGTGTTGTGAAGCAAGCAGTATTCCTTTGTGGCTGAGCTTTGAAATCAATGATTTAGGTATAGCTACCAAACAGCTAACCTTGATCCCAGACTAGGCTTCAACAAATAGAAACATCTTGTTCTAGTGAAGAGGTAATGAAAATACTTGTACTAATGGCCCCACTGATTTCTCCTGACTGCAGAATTTTGTCCCTGGACTTTGTTATTTATCCATTATGACAAATGCTTTCAATTATAAAATATTTAGACAGTTATTGATGGGGAAAATTGCAAGCAGAGTGCCAAATTTTATATATATATATATATATATATATATATATATAAAGCAAATCTGACTGTAATTTGTGGAATAAGCTGTATTGAGTTGACTTAGGAGGATAAATCATGCTCCTGTAAATTCAAATATTTGCTTGAATTTATGAGCATTTTCTAACAAGTCTTTGAGCAAATGGTAATCCCACAGTGCTTGTGAACTGCCTGATTTTCTTGCAGAAAAACTGAATCAATAAATCCATATCAATGGCACCTTTAGATGAAAAGGATGTTATCTCAGTCTGTCATTTCTCAATCCTATCTAGGGGAAAATTGTGTATATCTTGTTCAGCCCTGAACACTTACCAGGGGGAGAAAACCCCACATTTCTTATGAACAAATTATGCATTAGCTTAGTATTAACAACTCTGAAAGTGTTCACATTTGAATGCAGTTATAAAGAGGGGCAGGTTCTCAGCAGATAAAATATATTTCTGGTTTCTAACATGTACTAAAGGACTCCTGCCCAGGACTAGCATGTGTTGCTGTGATATCTTTGTTCTGCTGTATGTACACATCTCTAGGGTGCACTGCTGGGAAATGCTACTGTTTTGGAGGGCTTCTGCTGATGTTTCAGTGCTTGTGTGTCTCTTAGACTGACTTGAGCCTCCCTTCTCAGTGAAGTGTTAAGATCTGCCCCACAGCAGCTGATTGCAGTGATATATCCTTAGGGTGCAGTCCTGTTCTTCCATTTCACACCTGGAGCTGTAGCTATTAATTATCATTCACTACCTCATACTGTGAGGCTTGGTCCTATGGAGAATGTTTCTGTCCCTTCCCATCCTAGACAGGCTTATGATGGCTGCCATCCTGGCTCCATTAATAAGATTTCACAGTGGATTTCCAACCTATGGGTTAGACTTGAGAGTCTGGAACTAGGGCTGAACAAACCCACCATCCATCTCTGTGGATAACCTGTGGGGAGGAGCTGCATCTTCACTGGTTTGTGTCAGATCTTTACAGGATTCTCTATCCATGACGTTTGTAAATAGAATAGAATAGAGTAGAATAGGACTTGAGGTGAGGAGAAAGTTCTTCACTGAGCGAGTTGTTTGTCATTGGAATGGGTTGCCCAGGGAGGTGGTGGAGTCGCCATCCCTGGAGGTGTTCAGGAGGAGATTGGATGTGGCACTTGGTGCCATGGTCTAGTCATGAGGTCTGTGTTGATAAGTTGGACTCGATGATCCTCGAGGTCATTTCCAACCTTAGTTATACTGTGATACTGTGAATAGAGTAGAATAGAATAGACCAGGTTGGAAAAGACCTTTGAGATCATCGAGTCCAGCCTATCATCCAACATATGGGAAGGAGAAGTCTGCCTTTTTTGTTCATTTTTGTGTAGCTTTGTGGATAGCTTTGTGGATAGCATGAAGAATTAGGGGATTTTTTGCCCAGCATAAGACTCTATTTGTGGTTTTGTCAACCAGACCACTGGGACTATGGCTTGAGATGGTGTGGTGCTCTGATGGAAGCAAACGCCATTCTAAGTAATGTCTTCAGATCATTTTATTCAACAGATGTTTGTTCTGCTTAAAGGCAAAGCACAGTATGAATCAGTCTTCTCTAAAGTCACTTTAAAAAAATGAAACAAGTAAAATATCAGGTGCAACAAAAGCTAAACACACAATAACCTGAGGCAGAGTATCATGGCAAACCATGCTGCAAAGTATAAATGTACATAACACTGATAATAGTTAGAGTGGTTTACAACAGTAGGTACAATCTTTCCACACCACAAAAGGCCAGTTCTTTGCTTTCCTTTGCCCCTCCTTTTCTTCTTAATGCATCACATCTGATGCTGCAAAAGCAAGGCAGACTGAGCAAACAGATATTAGCACTGCTGAACTGTAATTTCTGAGAGATAGGTAAGGCTGAAAGCATTCAGGTTTAGCTTACTTGCCAGCTGTTGGGATTTTCTTTGGTCTCCACCTGAAATGTGGGAGAATTTTCCTCTGTGCCTGTTCTATCACATGCTCCACAGTGACCTTGGTGGCTTTTTTTTTTTTTTCTAAATGAAGGCTTGTAAGATTAGGTAAGTGTTGGAACAGTGAAAAGTCTTGGGAATGTCTGGAGGATGGATTATAGGAGGAAATGAGAACTCAGTTCAGGAATGGAGGATGGGATCTGAGGGCAAGGGTAGCAGGGAGTGTGAGGCTGGTTTGGGCTGATGGGCAGAGTGACTAGAGCAGAAGGAGAGATTGTGTTTGGCCCCGTGAAAATGATACACTTCATAGGACTGGGAAGCTAGGTTGTTCCCTACATAGGTTGCAAGATGTGGAGATTAAACCACAGTCACATATTGGCCAGTATTTGAATGCTGTGGGACATGTCTTCTCCATGGACAGCCAGATTTGGATTCTGGAGCCAGCAGCAGTGAAACAGCATCAGTCTGAGTTGTACCAGGGCTACTGGAGGCAGAGTAGATAGAGAAGCTCTGCTCTGCATAACCATTCATAAAGTGACAAAGGAGAGCTCTCAGAAATAACTACATAGAACTCACTCAAATGAGGGGGGGAAGAAAAAAAGAACTCTCAAGTCAAATGTTTGAAAGCAATAGACAACCCTGAGGGCTTCAGATTGCTGCCCTCCCACAAGTGAGATATCAGAAAGGTGCTAAAGAGACTTTAGAACGACTTAGAGTTTTCTTAGCCTGGCAGTGTCCTTGACCCCGCCTGGATGTTGTTACATACAAATTGTGCCAGCCTTTTCTCAGTTACAGTATGCTATTTAAAGGCCACTTACATGGTTTATTTCTGAAAAAAGCAGAGGCAGAGTCTAGATTATTGTAGCTGAAGTTGCATGCTGTACATGCCACTGACTTGCACACAGAATTTGAAAATGATTGCAGGCAGCATGTAGCTTGCTTGTGTCCAGTGCAGGAGTGTCCATCCACTGAACTCACTGTAAGGCTCTTTTCAAGGAAAAAGATACTGACCCATGCCATATATTTCTCAGTGCATAGAAATCCTATCTGCCATGCACGTCTTCTTTCTTTCAGGTATCTAATTTAACCAAATGAATCTCTCTAAAGACTCCATCAGCTTATGCACAAATCCAAATTCAAAGTGCTTTGCATTTTAGCTACTCCTATGTCCAGACCTATTCTCTCAGGATGGCTCTCACTGGTGACAACAAACACTACATTCATCAGTGCATTCTAGTAAATGCCTTCTTCATGAGAGTCATTTCTGTCAGGCAGCTGTTTAAAGTCACTCTGTCACAGATAACACCAGCTGTTTCTTTTCACTTAACTGGTCTCTACTGAAAGAACATTTCACTGTAAGACACATTTTTACTCTCACCCTTCAAATTTTTTCCTCAGGTTGCTTTATAGCAAGCAGCATAAATGTCAAACTATTCTTTTAATAAAAGGTGAAAGCATGTGTAGAGCAATGCTGTTACCTGTTGGTGTTTTGTTTTGTCTTGCAAGTGGATTGCTTTCAGCAGAGGTTACTAATGGAATCTTTTAGAAACATGTGTTGATAGTGGCAGAGAGATAAAGCAACAGGTACAAATGAACGGTAGAGAGAATGTCACTTCTGTCTCTGTAAGGTAGTATTCCCTTTCAGGATTAATTTTTTTCCCCAGTAAATTTTGTAAGCCACTCTGCATTTCTTTCTGTTATAACTATTTAAATAATTTGAAACCATTTAGTTCAATCTGATTCTAATTTTGAAAACTATCAATGAAGGCACAAAGTAGAAGGCAATATTTTCTTCCTTGTGCCCTTCCTTCAAGCACTGCTTTTAAAGTGGAGCTGCTGTGTATCTAGGTATATGTTCCCCACAGAAAGCCTGATGCTTACAGCATGCACTGTCCCACACTCATGCCATAACAGCAGCACATGATTTCTTTGAAAGTCTTTCTCATCTCCAGACTCCGGAAAGCATAAATGAGTGGATCAATTACTGAGTTGCACATTATCAGGACCAGATAGGTATTGAAATGTGAAGTGTAGCAGACACAGTATGGATTCATTGGGCAAGAAATGATGAGAATGAGGTGAAGGAAGAAAGGTGCCCAGCAAACAATGAAGACACCGAGTAATATAGTGATGGTGACAGCTCCCTTCATGCAGGTCCGCTGGTAGGGCACCCCGTCCGCAGGCAGGGCTGCAATCCGCTTAACGTGCAGGCGTGCAAACAAGAACATGTGCACATAAAGGGAGGCCATGAGAAAGAGCATGGTAAAGAACATGGTGATGAGACAGACAATGACAGTTTTGCTTTCTGAGTAGGCAATGAATATGATGCCACAGATGATACAAGCAATCCAAATCACCACAATCAGCATTAAAGCTTTCTTCACAGTCATGATGCTGTGGTAACGGAGAGCATAGAAAATAGTTATGTACCTGTCAATGGCTATAACCAAGAGGTTGCAAATTGAGGCTACCAAAGAAATACAAATCATTGAGTCAAAAACATTGTCCATATGCTGAATAAAGTGGTCATCAATGATCAAATAGCCGTTGCTCAGGATTGCAATCATGATAGTCTCCAAAGCATTTGACATGCTCACCAACATGTCTGCCACAGCCAAGCTACAAAGAAAGAAATACATGGGAGAATGTAGGTTTCCATTCTTCAGCACTGCAAGAATGACAAGGATGTTTTCCAGGAGGCTGATGATCCCTAAAGTCAAGAAGACCTCAGCTTTTATGAAGACCTGCTCACAAAATCCACTGCCACTTCTGGTGTTCAGAATTGAGTTATTGAAGTCTTCTGTGACATTAAGCAGCACAGGCTGAAATGAAAATGCAGAGTGTGTGGTGTTCATTGTCAGGAAAGGAGTTCAATTCACAAGTGATTAAGGACCTGATAGAGCACAGGTTACAAAACAGAAAAAAAGAAGGGGAGGAAAAAAAGAGAGAAGTCTTTCCAGGTTGTTGCTGTACACATGAGGTGGAATCAAGCAGGACTTTTCTTTAGTCACTTTTACAAGTAGAAACATAAAATCTGCATTTACAGAGAGTTGTGTGTCAGTCACAGGCTGCTCTTCTCTTTTATAAAAATGTGAGCTTCAAGTCTTGCAGGCATCCAACAGTTTATCTGAAGAGAAAGATCATCATCAACACATTGCTGGCTCTAGCTCTCCTGATGGTTAAAAGCAGAGAGTTTTTTCATCTGCTATTGTCTGCTGAGGCCAGTACAGGTTTGTTGCCAGTGTGTTGCAGCTCAGCGAAGTATCTCTTGCTATTTCAGTAGCAAGGAAGGAACAGAGAACTAAAGGATTTATACACACATGAAAGAGAAAAAACAACTCCTACTTAATCCTCCGTGCAGAGCATTGGCCATTAGAGAGCAAGCACCTATGTGACTGACAGCTGCAAGCACCAGGTACAACATCCCCACTGCTGGCTCCTCCAGCAGATCTGAAACCGTCTGGCGCCCTCTGCAGATAGCGAACAGAATGGACTTGCCTTAAAATTCCTCTGAAAACGGAATTTTCGTCCAGCAAAACTTTGTGCCCGTTCTCAGCAGCCGGGTGTTGCCCGCATGAGTAAACGGAGACAAGCAGCTGAGGGTGGCAGGTGTTCAGGAACAGGCAGGATGCCCATACACTGCCCTGAGCCCTACTCCTGCAGGGAGCCAGAGCTCCTCTTGCCTGGTTTGAACGAGCTGGTTGAACCCTGAGATGAGTACAGGCACCACCTCCCTTGAAGATGTCTTGGGCTTACTTGGGTTTTGGACTTTGTAGTTAAAGAAAAGAACCTGCAGATGAGCTGCAGCAGGGATGGGATGTTGGTGCAAATAGTATACCCTGATACAGTTGCTGAAGTGTTCTAAAGGCTGTTATTAACTAGACAACATTGGTTCCATTAGAGACAAGCTCTCAGGAATTTCATTCCTTGGCCACAAATGTCTTAGATTTTGTTTATTTGGGTTTCTAAACTCCTTGCTTACAATCGAAGCAAAGTGCAGACCTGAGTTTCCACACCATGCTCTCTGTCATGACTCTTAAGCTCTCCTTCATGATCTCAGTTACCTAAATGCATAACCAGCTCTTGCAACTTAATTTTTCCCTCCCCACCCTCCGACCCCTGTCTTTTCTCCTTTCTCCTTGTCTGCAAAAAGTGTCCTATATTGTACTGGCAGAGAAAGGTCATCCCAGGAGGACCAAAGCCTCAGCTGGTCATTACAACAGTTACATGGAAGGTAATTTGTAGCTGAATTCAACTTCCAAACCATCTCTGGCAGCACTGCTTTCAACAACAGATTTCAAGTTCAGTTGCCTCAGTAAAACCTTTAGAACAAACCCCAACAAAACCTGTGTTTTCTTTCTTTCTATATTTATAATTTGGTTTTAAGGCAGATCACTTCAAATAACAACCTGTCCCATCCAGGAAAAAAATATTCCCTCCATTTGAGTGCAGCAGTTAGATTTAAGCCTAGCACGGTTATCTTTATTTTGTGCAGTGAGCCCCAGCTGCTTCTTGCCAGCTTTCTTGAGCTGCTGCAGTGCGCTCCAGATAGTGATTTCAAGACATAATGACTATCACTGGCCCTGTAAATGTTGTCTTTCCAACTGTGGAGGAAAGCAGCTTTGCAAAGCTCACCAAATGCCTTTCCCTACCACCTCTGTCCTTGGGTACTCTCTTGTGAAGTGGCAGGTAGAAGTTGTATTCTCCAAGGGTGAGGACAGGATCAAAGGCAGATCTTCAATTCATGAAGGAGAGCTCACCCTGGAGGAGCCACATCCTCCTGGGCTTGGCTCCAGGTTACCTGCTGATAGAGGAGCACTTGTGTTTTAGGCACCCACATGTAAACAGTCAGGAGTGCTTTGCCGTTTACATTCCAGTCTCGTCTTCCCCATCTGGTTGGTCTCAGCAGTACACTGCATTAGCCCTGTAAATATCGACTTCAGACTGCTCCATCTCTTGCTGCCACACTGTTTTCAAAAGACTGCCTTTCATCTGAATCTGAGAATAAGAAATCACTAAATATGTTGCATTGTGAATTTTTGAATGTATCTGACAGCAGGAATCAAGCTACCATTAGCACTGAGATACCATCTGAAGTGGGAATTGAATGTTATATACCGAAGTGGAGTAATGGCACTATTAGCTTTACCATTAAGTGCTAAAAATAGTGGGCTAAAGCCTCGTGTGTCTGACTCCAAGCTCAAAGTGACTCTAAGGTCTTTGCAAAAGTGGAAAGAAGCTGTAGTCACACAAAAGACAGCAACTTGTCAGGCCTTACGTTGAAAAGGTGTAAAGGGATTCCTCTGTTCAGCACTGAAAAGCCTACATGATCTGAAATGTCGCCATAACATATTATAAGCTACAGCACCTCAGCTGTCCATTCCTGCTTCAGAGATACACTTTGTGATCCTGTCCATTGCTGTGCAAAGCAAACAGGTTGCTCTAATATCCACTGCAGCATTGTAGTAGATTTTTGTCTGAGTGTGGCAGCTTGTAAGAATGTGCTAAAAGGATGGAAGATATTCATATCCTCAGCCTCATAGACAGTGAAGTCCACTTGTTTTGGGTAGGGGAGAAGACCCATGGCAATTGTTGCAAACCAGGGCATATAAACTGAAATAATATTTGGTTAGTTCCTCCCTTCACTAAAACCTGATGGAGAGAAGGCTGGAAAGATAGAGATGGGAGACATGTGTGTGTAAACCCCAGATTTTGCCCTGTGTGTAGCTATTTCCACATCTTGTACCCAAAGCCTCAAGGCAAAACATTAAACTGCTGCCTGGGATGTGCTCAGGACTGCTCTTCAGAGAAAACCCATGATGGAAGTCATGCAGATTGAGTGGGACCAGTCAAGGTGGCATTGAGTGCACCCTCAGCAAGTTTGCTGATGACACCAAGCTGTGTGGTGCAGCAGACACGCTGGAGGGAAGGGAGGCCATCCAGAGGGACCTTGACAGGCTGGAGAGGTGGGCACAGGCCAACCTCATGAAGTTCAATAAGAGCAAGTGCAGGGTCCTGCATCTGGGTCGAGGCAATCCCAGGCACAAATACAGGCTGGGCAGTGACTGGCTGGAGGATAGCCCTGAGGAGAGAGACTTGGGGGTGCTGGTGGACAAAAAGCTCAACATGAGCTCTCAGTGTGCACTTGCAGCCCGCAAAGCCAATCAGATCCTGGGCTGCATCAGGAGAAGTGTGGCTAGCAGGTCGAGGGAGGTGATCCTCCCCCTCTACTCAGCCCTGGTGAGACCCCACCTGGAGTACTGTGTCCAGTTCTGGAGCCCCTATTACAAGAGGGATGTGGAGGTGCTGGAACGTGTCCAGAGAAGGGCCACGAGGATGATCAGAGGGCTGGAGCACCTCTCCTATGAGGACAGACTGAAGGAGTTGGGGCTGTACAGTCTGCAGAAGAGAAGGCTCCGAGGTGACCTAATTGTCGCCTTCCAGTATCTGAAGGGGGCCTACAGGAAGGCAGGGGAAGGACTTCTCAGGATATCAGGTAGTGATAGGACTAGGGGGAATGGAATGAAGCTGGAGGTGGGGAGATTCAGGCTGGATGTGAGGAGGAGGTTCTTCACCATGAGAGTGGTGAAACCCTGGAATGTGTTGTCAAGGGAGGTGGTCGAGGCCCCGTCCCTGGGGGTGTTTAAGAGCAGGCTGGATGAGGCTCTGTCCAGCCTGATCTAGTGTGGGGTGTCCCTGCCCATGGCAGGGGGGTTGGAACTAGATGATCCTTGTGGTCCCTTCCAACCCTGAATGAAACTATGAAACTAAGGTTTTGGATCTCCAGGCTTTGTTTAGTCATGGTGAGGCAGTAAGCTCATGGCACATCCAAATGTGTCACTGCAGCTCTGGTAACATACAGAAAATGTCACCATTCATTTTCAATTGGTGAGTAAAATACCCTTCTCACCACTCGCCCTGGTCTCTGCAGCCAATGATTAATGTTACATTTGATAGCCTTCTCTCCAGGCTGTGAGAGTACATTTATCTGACACCCAGGGAGCAGTGTTGTCCTTCTGCTGAATTCTTGTTTACTGCCTGGACTGAAAAAGCAAACTCAATGTTGAAATTATCAACACTTTTTTAATCTTGTGCTGTGCTGAATGAGAGAAATCCTTGGTTTCTGTCTCTATAGTTGCTATGCAACTGACACCTACTCTTTGTTGTTCTTCATGCTATCTTTTAAGTCAGACAGTGGCTGGGGCCATAGGTCAGAGGAGAGTAGGTGCATGGATAGAGAAAACATCTGTTGCATTATTAAGTTCAGTCCCTTCTTCTATCAGCAATCATAATTAAATCACCTCCTCCTCTTATTTCATTCTTTCATCTTCCAGCCCCAAATACCTGAGCTGTACTGTTCCTCATAGATGGAGAGGAATATGTGTGTTTCACCAATCCAGCAAGACTTCAGTTCAGGCAGACTGTCATATTTGTAATGATCAACAAAGTGCTAAGGAAACCTTGTGGGTTTGGCCTTCAGACTGACCCTTCTCTTTTTCTGTTTTTTTTTTTTTGCTAACATGTTTCTTATGATGAGTCTTCATGTTCCCAAAACTTTGTAGAGGCAAGGGGTGATTTTTAGGCTTGCTTTGTGTTTGACCTCCTATATTCTGATTCCGAATACAGCAGTGCTCTTCAGCCTCCAGAGTGATTTACTGGAGGTGGGTTGTGGAGATGGCCTTCAAGGTCCTTGCTTAGCTGAGTAATAGAAATCTTTTAAAATGTACCCAGAGCTCAAATCTTGAATTGTTTCCGTGTACAAATACTAGTACTTGAGTAGACTGCTACAGTTAAAACCAATTCAAATTTACTGATGGAAAGGCTCTTCTGTGCTTCTATAAACAACTGAAAACCCCATATATATGAGAAGTTTTAACAGCTTGAAGAGCAGATTGCAAAAATGAACACTGAATTTCATTAGGAATGTATCTCCCTAACCATAGAGACATTTGGAATTGATCAGCAGCAGTATTTTGACCCTGAAGATTTCTGAATGCTAAAGATTTCTGCATCTCAGCTTTGTGCCCAAGACTGAACAAAATCTGAAAGCCATCTAGACAGACACCTCCAGATACTCTTTCCTCACTACAATGCTTAGCAATGGCTCTCTCCTTACAGTATGGATGTAGAGGAAAATGCATCTTTGCTGTTTTGTATTCTGGGCTATTCATTAGAGCTCTTGTCAAGAGGATGCAAGATATAATTTTCATTCCTTTCTTCACCAGCAAAAAGAAATTTTCACATCACCAGCATAAGCCTTCATTTGTCAGGGTTTTGCCATGGGCTTTCAGGGCAGCATAGAGCTAGCAGACTATTTCTTTAACAGTGTCCTCTAATACAGGCTTATCATCATCTTTGCTTATCTGTGAATGTCAGGGCTGTCTTACACTGTCTAGGGCTTCCAAACTTAAAATTATTATCTAGTCCATGAATCTGTAATATTGGTAATGAATGTTATGCATGTTTCATTTCAAGTAGATGGAGCCCTAGAAGGCTCATCAGTAACCTTTCTAAAAAATGTCAGAGCAACCCACCCAAAGCCCACAAAGATGAAATGGGTAAAATGTGGAAATTAGATCTATCAGGATGTCTCACATTGAGGAGGCTTTTGTTCATGTTCTTTAACTCACCATTCTACCTTAAATAACCCCCTTCATAAGAAAAATCTCTTGTGAATGAGGGGATGTCAGTACAACCAATGAAATACTGGCTGTGATTAAGTTGAAGAAAAGAAAATATAATTGTTTTATCTACCAGCAGAAATAAACCATTTTCTTTAGTAAAAACCTCAGTCATGTTTTATAAACAGTTAATACTGTAAGTTTTTTGGGCTTTCTTTAAATGTTGTTATTACTTGGTTGTTTCTTCACTAGTTAAGCTGATCTTCAGGGGAAGGTAAAAAGTAAAGTGACATCTACTAAGTGTGGATAATGGAGTTTTCTTGAGAGAATTCCCTCATGAGGCTACTGAATGAAAAAAAAAACCCAAACTTGTTCAACACTTTATCCTCAATATCTTCATTAATGATCTCGATGAGGGCATCGAGTCCATCATCAGTAAATTTGCAGATGACACCAAGTTGGGGGCAGATGTTGATCTGTTAGAGCGTCGAAGGGCTCTGTAGAGGGACCTTGACAGGCTAGACAGATGGGCAGAACCCAGCGGCATGGCTTATAACACATCCAAGTGCTGGGTTCTGCACAACAGCCTCATGCAGTGCTACAGGCTGGGGTCAGAGTGGCTGGAGAGCAGCCAGGCAGAGAGGGACCTGGGGGTACTGGTTTACAGTAGGCTGAACATGAGCCTGCAGTGTGCCCAGGCAGCCAAGGCGGCCAATGGCATCCTGGCCTGTATCAGGAACAGTGTAGCCAGCAGGAGCAGGGAAGTCATTCTGCCCCTGTACACTGCACTGATTAGGCCACACCTTGAGTCCTGTGTCCAGTTCTGGGCCCCTCAGTTTAGGAAAGATGTTGACTTGCTGGTACATGTCCAGAGAAGGGCAACAAAGCTGGGGAAGGGTTTGGAGCACAAGCCCTATGAGGAGAGGCTGAGGGAGCTGGGGTTGCTTAACCTGGAGAGGAGGAGACTCAGAGGTGACCTTACTGCTCTCTACAACTACCTGAAGGGAGGTTGTAGAAAGGCAGATGTTGGTCTCTTCTCCCAGGCAACCAGCACCAGAACAAGAGGACACAGTCTCAGGCTGCACCAGGGGAGGTTTAGACTGGATGTTAGGAAGCAATTCTTCATATGGTTTAGCTGCTTTTGATGTTCCATCTTCTGAGGTATGTAGTCCGAGGTGTACTTGACAAGAGCGTATATTCATGGGAAAAGACATTCCACATTGTCTGATGAACAAGATTCCCTTGAGGTGTATCCAGAAAAGAAGCACTGCAATTTGAAGTTCTTAGTGGCTTGCTTTAAGGAAGCACTGCACTTGCCAAAAGGAATGAAAAAAAAAAAAAAAAAAAAAAAAAATAAAATCCATTCTCAAAAGTTTCCATCTTTTAAGACACATAAAGAGCTTACCTTTCTAGTTCTCCAGAGTCTGCCTGGATTTGTGCACAGAGGACTTTAATCAGATATGGAGCTCAGCCCTAATAAGGAGACTCAAGCAGCACCATTCCCCTTCATCTCCCCAAAGAAGCTCCTGCTTCCCCACCACCATTTTTCCACCCATCGCAGACCTGGGGGCAAGACGCTCAACCAGCCAAGATACCACACAAAGGAGCTCAGTCCCAGTAAGGAGGCCCAGCCAGCACCCATGGATGATATTGGAGAAGTCATCAATCATAGCCCTAACAACCGGGGGGCCACCAGGCCCCCCGGCCTTTGTTGTCACCACCACCATCACCCAGTGCGCACTATGAGGACTCACCAGTGATGAGAGGAGGATCCTCCAGCCCAGATGGGCTCAGTTTAGGGCTTCTGCCTTTCCTGGTGGGGATTAAAAAGGGGAGTGGGTGGGGAGGGCCAAGTGGCCACACCTGGGCTGGGAGGAGACGCCAACAGGACCCAGGTTCTGTGGGGTTTTTACACAGGACATTAGGGAAAAAATCATTACAGAATGTGCTGCCCAGGAAGGTGGTTGAGTCACCCACCCTGGGTGTGTTTAAAGTTTGTTTAGACATGGTGCTTGTGGGCATGATTTAGGGGTGAACTTTGTAGAGCAGGGTTATGAGTTGGACTTGGTGATCCTGAGCGTCTTTTCCAACCTGAATGTTTCTGCGATCATGAGAGTTTAGCTGATAAATGCATATAATTGAGTTTTATTCTCACTCTTTTTCAGCAATCGTTTGTACCAGACAAAACTGGAAATGTTAAAGGAAGCTAGAGGATATTAAGCAGGTGGTTATTCCCATGTAGAAGGTGGTTCTCCTGTGGTTCCAAGTAGTCAAACTAGGAAGACAAATAACTCTTGAAGACCTCTTCTCATTTTTTCCTCTACAGGAAGGGACTTAACAGATAAATTATTTAATCTCAGCAAAGCTAACTGCACTGTTTTTCAACTCTGTGCATGTTTCTAGAGTGCCCCTTGCTTTACAGGCTTTGATTTGGAAATATCTGTAAACACATGCTTGAATTCATCAACTGGGCACTTTGTGATGGTTACAGAGCTCTCTAGTGACATGCAGAGTTATTCTGTGCTGAAGAGCTGCTGCCTTACTATAGTTTTAGTTTGTGATAATAGAATATGTGACAAATGCAATAAATTAAACTTCAGCTCTTATTCACCAAATGACTTGTAGATCATAAACCTCTTGTGTATTGAGGTAGTTCAAGAAAAAAACGTTTTTCACTGAAATAATGAAGATACCCATTCTATGATTCTATCTCTAGTTATAATAAATAGTGAAAATGGGGTTTTGGCTGTTTGTTTTGTATTGGTTTGGTTTGACTGGAGATTATCAAACTCCAACAAAACTGGAAGTAGGAGCCTCACAATAATCTGGCAAAGATGACATAAATGACACCACTATAAACACTCAGATGATTAAGGAATGTCTGCTAAAATGCAGTGTTTTTCTTGAATATCCTAAGGTAACAGCTTTCTAACAGCATTCTTCAGTACTGTTGGATTCACATACTGCATCATGTTAGATAACAGGTGAAATATTGGAAGTTGTAGTTCATACACTTCAGTCATATCCAGAGCTAATAATGTTGTTTGGTAGTCTGAGGCAAGAATGAGTTTGGCATCAGCTGAGCTCAGTCGAAGGTGCATATGTCTGCATCAGATTACTGGAAGTGATTTTCAGCTTGGAAGATTAGATTCTCCCCTGATACAACCAACTGAATCCCTGTTGAAGCAGCACTCCAGCAGTTTGTATCATTTAGGATCTGAGCCACTGAAATCTTTCAACCCTGGCTGAGCAAAAATTACCAGTACTGCAAAAGAAGCAGCAGCCTGCCAACCTTTGTGATGAGTGAGAAAAAGGAACATGTAATAGTGATTGCAATGAGGTAGCTTTCAGATAAGTGTTTCTACAATTTCAGCCTCTTAACAGGTTAAGTTAAATAGACTCAACTTTTGGACATTATATACCATTTCCCCTCTCACCCAAGGGGAGAAGGAGACAAAGCAGACCTGATTGCAAAACACTTGTTAGCACCTGGGACTGCTTTGTCATGTTCAAGTAATTTTAAGTGCTTTAGAATAATAATAATAATAATCAGAATCAATTTTGTGCCCTCATTTACAGAGAGAAAGACAAGCAGACGTGATTGAGCCAGCTGCATTCTGCTGTTCAGCTTGATTAGTGCCAGGAATCCCTGGAATATCTTCCTCATCTTCCTAGAAGCCCTTGTCTTCATAAATCTCATTGCCCCAATGCGCTGGGGGTGAGCAGTGGTGCATTGGGCCTTTTAAAGCCTAATAACCTAATGCAGCAGACTGACCTCATCCCTGGCATTATAGATAACAATAAGACTTTGAAGACTAGCAAGCTTTAAAGATGATTTCACAGAGCTGTCAGATGCTGTGGGTAGGTGCATATTGGGAGAGATTTTTCTGCTGCTACTGGAAGTACCCTGTTGTTCTACTTGAAGCCCCCCCAAAATAAGAAAAAAAAAAGAAAACACCTTCAGTGCTTTTATCTGTGTTCCTTTTTGTGAATAACTTCTAGAACAGTCAGGCAATCTTTATTTTCTTCTTATGGTTTAGGTGTAATTAGGAACAGCAAAGGTCTGTGTCCAGCTCTTAAACCAACTGCACACGCACAATCATGCTGCCCTTGGAGATGCTGCCCTTCAACAGTAAAATGGGACCTAAACACTTCTCAGTTTTAGAGAGATTCCCTTTTCTAGATTCTGAAATTTACAACAGAAACTAGATGTCAAACTACAGAGTGTGAATGTGGAATATTTTTCTGTTAGAAATAGAATTTTCTCCATTTGGAAAGCAAAATGTATTTGGATAGCAAATAGAGTTGGCAAAACCCCTTGCACGTGTTTATTACAGAGAGCAGAAGTGACAACTACTTAGCCCCATACCATTTCTTGTTTCTTTTTTGTTTCAGTTCAGGTGCACAAGGTTATGTACACATCCCTCTGTATTTATTAACAACATGTGGTTAGGTGATTCTGAATAACTTCCTAATTTAACACAAGCAAACAAATGTGTTCAAGGTTTTTTTTTGTGCTGAATATTGTCTTGACAAGAAAAGGTGTTGTCATGGAAAGGTTATTTCTATCACTCATCTTGCAGGACGTCTGATGGCAGAAATAATTACAGTTCAGCTGAATTCACCAAGAGCAATTTTATTGACTGCTTAGAACGTTTTGTAACCTTTGTTCTTCTGGGCCAGTGCCTCAGAGGATGCATCTGCCAGAATCCTAAACCAATGAAGCCTGACCTGAGGAGCTCCCTCATTCACAGTTATCTAAAGGGCAGTATATCTCTACCCAACAAACTTTTGCAGAGGGGCAGAATGAACTTTCAAACACCTTCTGCTTCCCCTGACTCCAGTTGTTTTGAATCTGTGCTCTGTTATTCCCTTTGTCTTCCAGGCAGGTTGTTATGAATTTTTATATATATTTAGTCACATTTATTGTGTGTATCTGTACAATGTGTTAACAGTATATAGGCATAATATTAGTAAGGATTTTCTTTATGTGAGTAAGTGCTGCCTTTCCTCCTCCAAGCAATGCTAGCTTGAAAGGCTTGTGTGAACTGTGCTAACAGGGTGTCCAGAGACCTGCAACTGCTATAAATATACATCCCTGCCTGGTGGTTTTTGTTCCTTCACTGGCTAATTAAATGTCAGAGC
Organism: Melanerpes formicivorus; assembly: GCF_026170545.1. NCBI lineage: Eukaryota > Metazoa > Chordata > Aves > Piciformes > Picidae > Melanerpes > Melanerpes formicivorus. The sequence goes on along the minus strand of NW_027142371.1, from coordinate 7,978,526 downwards.
AGGAAGGGGAATAAAATACTGCTTTTACCGTTTTTCAGTGGAGGTATGAGATTTAATGAGATTTAATACCTCCTTCCTGTATCTTCACCACAAGACACTTTTTCTCCCCAAATGTAGTTCTCCTTTCCCTCACACTCCATGAAAAGCAGGGAAGGAAGCCCATTCAGAGTTTGAGCTTCAGGTCGTCTCATCTCTAGCTGGGCAGGTATTTTTCTTGAAAGATCTTCATTTGCCATATGAAGTGGAAAGTGATAACTGAATATGGCCAAGTTCTGAGACCTTCCCTTGCTTTTTCCATTGCCCAGCAAGTAGCTGTAACACAGTGACAATGAGGTTGGATTTTCTAAAAGCTCTTGCTAAAAACCTGCCACAGGCAAACATGTGTACTAAGGTTTCTAAATAACAGCTGTGGCTAAAAATATGGAAGAGAGTGCAGCTGAGTGCTCCCTACATGGTAAAATAGAAAGTAGTGACAAATAGTTCTTGGAGGGAAAATTGACAGGGCAGGATCTCGATTTAACCCATTCCAGTTTTCTGTTGATGCTATTTCCAGAGCTGTGCCTGCAGGGCCTCTTTTTGTGGGGATGCAGCACAGATGGACAGCTGTGTGTATAGCTTCAGAAGACATCATTTACCTGAGACACAGCAGTTGTGTCTGGAAGCCTTTGTTTTATCCTTGCCCTGTCATTTGCTGACCAAGACTAATGTCAGACAAGGTGACTGTATTAGAGTCGTCTCAGCAGATGGGGCAGTGTCCAGAATGAAATGGAGAGAAGGCAAGAAGGCAGCTGCAGTATCTTGTCAACTTTTTTTTTAATACTTACTTTTGTAAGAAAACAAAATATCTGTTTTGATTGGTGAAAGGGATGAAGTTTCAAAAGGAGGTTGCAGGATAAGGATGAATAATCATCCTTTTGTCATACAACTCTTGCCAGGATGAAGAGGACCCTGACTCCCCATGTCACTCTGCACTGTGTTTCACAGCTTTCAGAAGAGTGATCCAACTGTTGCCCTCAGAGGCTTTCAAGAGGCAGGACTGCTTTAGTTCTCTGATTCCACAGCCAATTTATAGTTATTTCAAACCCTTCAGCATTTACTGCTTGCCCCTGCTCTTCCCCAGCCATTCCCAGGAGCTGGTTGACACCCTGGACACAATCACTGAACACAATCACATTCTCACTCATCTAATTTACGCCCATCTATGTGGCTTTTCAATTTTAAATTGCTTCGATGTTCCACTTTCCCTGAAATTAAGGTAGTGTCTGATGCCACCTTGTGTTACAGAGGAGTAAATATACAGAGCTGTCATTATTTCACTTGAAACGATGTGGGTTTTTAAACTGGCTTGGCTTTAGTGTGTGCCACTGGATGCAGCGCCAGTATTAAAAGGGTGAGATCACCAGTGCCTAGAATTTTACATAAAACATGTTGTAAGTAGTTGAAAAAATGTGTTAAAATATGAATCAGTGCAGTGTTACCAACTTCTGCAAAGCTTTCTTGATTTGTACTGCGCAGGCTGTGAGCCTGGTGTGAGCAGCAGGTGTGAGCAGTGCTGGCTAAAGACCATCATTTTTCATGACAAGCGCTGCTTGGTTTTTTTGTTCCCTCATCACAGATTTCCAAAGCTGTCCCTGTCAGGGTTAGCTCACCCCTTTCAGGCAAGTGAGTCTGCCACTGTCCCCCTGTGGCTCCTTTGGGCTGTGGGAGGCAAGAGGGGAGAGCCTGATGTTGGGAAGGGGCAGCTGTGGCTCTCTCATTAGGTGTGGGGTTTGGGGTCAGTGGAGCTGAGCAGTCATCTAGGATGGCAGAACCCCTCTTCCCCACTGAACGGGGCCTCCAGAAGGGCCAGAGCGCTGCAGGGATAAACCAGTAGCACTGCTCTGGCATTTCCTTTATTAATGTTTGTTGTGCACAGTGGGAAACTCAAAGGAAGTTGCTTAAGTAGATGAAAACCCATTATTTTTAGAAACCTGGGGGTTGTTTCTTTTCTTTTCTTGACAACAATGAAACACTATCAAAAGCAGAAGGCTGCTGGAAACATGTTGTTGCTCAAAATTCAACAACTAAGTAGTTTGTGCATTATCAGTTCACAAAGGAACATCTAATCACTTGTTGCTAATTACTGACTCACTCTATTTATGTATCAAACTGCCACCACACTTTGCAGAGTGCATTGTGCAGAAAAAGTGAAGAATGAGCAAAGATTATTTGTTTTTAGCAATGAAGGCAAACCTTGACACCGCCTCCATCAGTCAGGCACCACACACCTACTTCGTTTTAATGAACAGAATTGATAGACTAGCATGAATATCATCTCCATCTTCCAGTTCCTAGTTTTTCCTCTTGTTTTGTTGTTTTCTGGAGTCTCTCACTAGTCATACAAAATGTGCACATCGAGTTAATTACAAAAAACAACTCGAGTTACCTGAAAAAAAAATATAAAGCCCACGTTTCACAGGAAAATACCTCTTTTATGGCATTGATGGTGGAATGTATAGGAAATGTTTAAATTTGTCACATGTCTGGCCAGTGTGGCTGCTATGGGCTTCCACTGCACAACTCTTAGGGGTCTCCTTACAGGCCTGGGCATCCAAGTGTCCTGCTGGGTTGGACATGCTGCTGTGCTGACAGTCCTGTCCAAACCACTTCATCCCTCCCAGCTCTCTACCCTCTCCCTTTTGCTTTATTTAAAAATCACTTCTATAGACTAGTTCTAAAAATAAGGTGGAACTGACACACTCTGGCCTTCTCAGATACGGAGTGTGCTTTCCTTTGACCCTGCCAGAAAAGGCTGGACTGGGTTTTGGACACGAATCTGATTTCAACAGGAGTAGTTGAACACAAACTACCTGTTTTTCATATTGAGTTATGTTATTCCTGCATACTCTTTAAGAGAAGTTTACAGAGACATGAAAGAAGCTAAGATGAATGAAGTTGTGTACCTTGGGAAGTATTTATGGGTGCGAATACTGCAAAAAAATGGAAGAATTTGTTTGAGGCTCCTGTACTGAGCATCACTAGATGTCACTCTCGACCTGAATTTAGTGTTACAGACTTGTCAGAAGTTTGTTTAGTTTAAGTTGCTCATCTTCTATTCATCTGCTTCCCTCTTTCCACCCCTCCTTGTATTTAATGCACAGAGGATCTTTCAGCTCAGTGTAGCATTATCTGTTGTAACAGACTACATGTGAGTTTTCTTTCTGCTGTCTCCTTTGCACCTAATAGTACTTCTCAACCTGCAGTCTCTTCTCACTGTGGAGATGCAGGTTCTGCTGAAGGTACCATTTTTCTCATTGGTTTTGCAGTACAAGGCACAGTTTCTCATTTGGTCACTGAGCAGTACATGTAAGCCCTTTGTCATACTAACCCTTAATGTCAGGATGTTTTTAATGTAGTATCTCCATTAGTTCTTGATGTACCCATTAACCCAGTCTAAGAAATGACACTTAACAGTTGCTTTGGGGTAGATGCTCTGCCCCTTCTGGTCCTTTCAGACCTTTCTTCCTGTTTCCACTAGAAAAAATGAGCTGCTTACTTCTCAGTTATTCACCTTTTTCCCCTCAAATACTTTTTTCTTCATAATTTACCTTCAGTATGTCTCCACCATCACTTTCTGCTGATTAATACCTCTTACATGCTTGCTGTCATCCTAGGTCAAAACCCCACGTCTCATGATGGATTCATTAGGAGCTTGGACTTCCTCTCTTTTTCAGTTCCACTTCACAGGGGGAAGAAAAAAAAGAAAAGATTAAGCCTATTTATAAAGCACATTTAGACAGTAATTTTGAGGTGAAGCCAGTTTGCAGTGAAGGGCTTTTTAGGTTTCATTTATTTATTCTAATCTGAAATATTTTGTGAGAGCACTCCAGCTCTACTGAAACATCCATGCTTGAATGAGTGGCATGTTTCTATGACGTCAGTGTTGCTTGGTTTTTTCCTTTCCTTTATTTTTATTTTTCAAAGAAAATAATAGTTTAATTCAAACTCTCATTTTTTTTTTTAATCCTGAAATGACTTGAGCACAGCCCTATGAGGAGAGGCTGAGGGAGCTGGAATTGTTTAGCCTGGAGAAGAGAAGGCTCAGGGGTGACCTCATTGCCCTCTACAACTACCTGAAGGGAGGTTGCAGACAGGAGGGGGTTGGTCTCTTCTCCCAGGCAACCAGCACCAGAACAAGGGGACACAGTCTCAAGCTGCACCAGGGGAAGTTTAGGCTCGAGGTGAGGAGGAGAAAGTTCTTCACCGAGCAAATCATTCATCATTGGAATGTGCTGCCCAGGGAGGTGGTGGAGTCACTGTCCCTGGAGGTGTTGAGAAGGGGATTGGATGTGGCACTTGGTGCCGTGGTCTAGTCATGAGGTCTGTGGTGACAGGTTGGACTCGATGATCTTTGAGGTCTCTTCCAACCTTGGTGATTCTGTGATACTGTGACTTATTTCATGATGTCCTTGGGTATGAAAATATTTACCAAAATTCTTTAATGAAATGAAAAAGACATGCACAAACATGGTTTTGTTAATTTTATCAATTAAAGATTTCAGGGTGATTGAAAACATACTTGTCATAGGGGTTTGGGGGGTTTTAACTTCCACAAACAGCACACAACATGAGTTCACACAAGGTTATCCACAATATCTTATTGGAAAGTTGCTGAGGATCTAACTTTAAAAAGCTCCAGTTTCTGCAGATGGAATAGAATAGAATAGAATAGAATGGAATGGAATAGAATAGACTAGAATAGAATAGAATAGAATAGAATAGAATAGAATAGAATAGAATAGAATAGAATAGAATAGAATAGACCAGGTTGGAAGAAACCTTCGAGATTATTGCATCCAACCCATCATCCAACACCATCTAATCAACTAAACCATGGCACCAAGCACCCCATCAAGTCTCCTCCTGAACATCTCCAGTGATGGCGGCTCCACCACCTCCCTGGCCAGCCCATTCCAATGGGCAATCACTCTCCCTATGAAGAATTTCTTCCTAACATCCAGCCTAAACCTTCCCTGGCACAGCTTGAGACTGTGTCCTCTTATTCTTGTGCTGGTTGCCTGGGAGAAGAGACCAGCCCCCACCTGTGTACAACCTCCCTTCAGGTAGTTGTAGAGAGCAGAGAGTAGTTGTGGAGATGAAGTAATTTCTAGGTCTTCTGAGGACCCTTATGAACAATGGAAGAGGACACAGTCTCAAGCTGCGCAAGGAGAGGTTTAGGCTGGATGTTAGGAAGAAGTTCTTCACAGAAAGAGTGATTGGCCATTGGAATGGGCTGCCCAGGGAGGTGGTGGAGTCACCATCACTGGAAGTGTTTAATATGAGACTGGATGAGGCACTTAGTGCCACGGTTCAGTTGATTAGATGGTGTTGGATGATAAGTTGAACTTGATGGTCTTGAAGGTCTTTTCAAGCCTAGTTAATTCTGTATTCTGGAGAAAATGCAAACCAGGAGGGTGACAAGGGGTTTCATGCCTTCTGTTGGTGAAGGAAGTTTGGAAGAATCTGTTCAGCATGTCTGTTAGTAAATCTGAGACACATGAATTGCCTTTTCAGCCTAAAAGCATGGTAGATGTGCACTGCTGGGAGTGGGAACGGCCTCAGGGATTGTGGCCAGTGAGTGAGATAGGCAGCAGTGCTTTTGGAGAGGTCATAGCAAGGTAGAGAATGGTGCTTCTCCAGGAAAAAGACACCATTTCTTGGCAGCAGACACTTCCACTGCAGGTGATAAATTGGAGGAAAAGTGGTTACAAAGTCTTCTTTGACACCAGCTCTTTCTCTGTTGTCAGTTGTTTGTGTTGTTCTAAAGTAAAATACATTTTGCTGTACAACACTCTCACCCTATGCATCAGTGAGACAATGCACAAAGTGTTCTTGTTCTTCCATGATGATTCAAACCCCTTTGCCCTGTTCTTTTTGTCTTCACTGGAGAGCAGTTGATTTAAGTACCAAACTCTCAAATGCGTTTGCTACAGCACACGATTCTGGCATATGTTTGAATCGATTCACTGAGATGAAGAATGGAAAATTACACCAGAGCCTTTATTAAAGGAAGGTGTAATTAATGACTTCAGATTAATTGAAAATGTTTGCTCTAGAAGTAGCAATTGAGCTCCATTCTGATTAACTGCTTGCTCCCAGACTTTGTAACCTTGCAGAACATGCTGTTCGGCAGGCAGTGGAGGGGAAAAGACCATCTAATATCTCTGCAGAATCTTCACAAAAGGGACCTGTCACTTTCCCACTCTAAAATGTTCTGTGGTGCTGTAGCTGCAATATAAAGAGAAGTTCCTTGAGATTTTTTTTTTTCTTTTAAATTTAAAAAGAAACCCATAGTTCCTCAAGGGCTGAGGGCTCTTCTAGAGGGAGTACACCAATACTAGAAATTTGATTGTGACTGAATTACTTGCTGTTTTATTTTAAACAAATGACTTAAGCTATTTGTCAAAAGAAATATGCTTCCCATGAGTTCTTTTTCCAGTTTAGTGAATTTTTTTTTTGCTATGATGGTCATGGAATAGTCAGAACTGAAAGCATTGGAAAAGGACAATCCTTTATGAAATATTTCTTCAGAAGATCTGGATTTAGGCCCTACTACATTATTGGCCTTTGTTAAGCTAACATTCTTTCAAAGAATAGGACTTACTTTTAATCAGTTCAAACGATTAAAACCTGTCTATATTAGCATGTATTGACCTTTCTTTTAATTTGTATTTCCTGAAGCAGTGGGAGAATTCATTCCTAATCCTTTCCCTCCCACACGTTTGCTGTTACAGTCTCTCTTGCGTCCATCAACAGTGTTTATCAAGTGTGAGTTCAAAAACTCTTCCCTGTGAAGCTGATGAATCCTGTGTGGCTGTCAGAGCCTGCTCTTAGGCACAAGCTTCAGATCTGTTCCTGGAATGTTGAAGACTTGCCTACAAGGTGGATGGGTTGGGCAACTCTGCACCATGTTACTCTCCATATCTTATCTCTGGCATTCAGGCTGCCAGCATTTGCTTCTTACTTTTGTAGTGTTGTCCTTTGGCTGAGGTCTGGCAGATAAATCAGCTGAACTTCTCAACAAAGGCTCCATAACTGTCAGCTGAAAGAGCAGGTGGGAGTTATGCCTGCGGGGCATGGCCAGGGAAACCTGCCCTTGTGACCAGAGTGCTCCATTGACACCTCTTCTACAGTGAATTTCTTAACTTCCTCTACTTGTGTTGCTTCTATTAAAAAATTGTTTCTAGGGTAGTAGAGGAAGGAAACCTGTCAGCAAAACAAAATGTTCCAACTCCTGTCACTTCTTGAAATAAATTTTTAAAGAAAAAAAAATAATTCTGCTGCACAGATCACCTAATGGCTTTTGATTTTCCCTTTTGACTGTGCTTGGAGGAGAAAAAAAATCCACAATATGAAGAGTGCACCTTCCAGCCATGTCTGATCAGGACTTTTGATCTCTGAATTAGTTTCAATATATATTTTTAATTGTAACAGAAGTCATCATACATAGGTGGGGAAACCAAGGTATATTTTCACTGTAGCTGCTGAACAACTTTTATCAGGGTTAGACTTCAGGAATACCTTACTATTAATTACCTTTTCTAATCACCAGACTGTCCTCTGACACAGGCAGCAAAGGCAGAGTTTAAAATCCTGATTTACTTCTCAGGTATCTTGTTCATTAACCTGTAGAAGCCTTTGTGCTCTCATCCAATATGCACACATTCATGCTGGAGGTGGAAGACACATGTTAAAGATTGCTGCTGTGCATAAAAATATGGCTGTGAAAATTGAGCAGTGTATTTGTATTTCCTCAGGCAAACTTTGTTACATTTAGTATGAAATTTGTTTTGGTACCTAATGTGTCGGGGGCTGGGATAGGTCTGGTGTAAGGTAATAAATCATCATTCCAGCATTCATGGCTTGGTGATTGCAGGAAGTCACTGGAACATAAATATCAGTCCAGAAAAAAGCAAACAAAAATCTTGGACATTTTTGTCTTTTCACAGAGCTGCCATAAGGAAGCCAAGCACCATTATTGTTTCTTTCAGTGCTCAGCATAAAAGGAAGTAACACTTAATAACAGCCATTGGCTGCAAGATTTCATGAGAGAGAGAGAAGCAGAGAGAAGGAACGAGAACTGTGCTGTGGAAAAGCAGGTGTGATTTATGAATAAACTGTAGTTTGCAGCCTTATGGGATACTGATGAAACAAATAGAATTTTCACAGGCATGGATAATACAAGAACACAAGACACTTTCTCACAGGTAAAGGCAGAAACTGTTATGGCTTGTGTGAGAGTGCTATTTGTTGTGCCTAGCTGAAGAGCTGGCATCTCAGGAACTGAAAACGACTTTGTATTTTATTAGCAAGGAATTTGCAGCTGACTGTTTAATGTAACTGATTATTATGTGATACGAGCTCAGGCTAGTCCAATACATCAGGAAGTGTTTGCAGAAGATGTGTGTGAAGCAGTATTTTTTTGGTCTGTACTTTATCCTTAAGAAAGTTGCAGTGTGCTGGGTTTTCCTGATACAAAGAAAGGGGCAAAGAGAGAAAATATTATTTTTTTCCTATTGCCATGCTAGAGAGGATTTATTAATGCCATATATTATCTGGGCTAAAAATTTCCATAAGGTAATTGGAGGGGGAAAAAAAGAGTGGCTTATATTATAGGCAAATGCAGTCTTTTGATAATCATACTGGAATTCGAAGTGATTGATATGCCAGGATTGAATATACATCAGCTTGCACTGCTATTGAATTTGTCTGAGAGTGCCTGCCAGATATATAGGCGTTGTGGCATTCTGCTTATTTCAATACTTGCATGTTTGGAAGTCTGTGATCTGGAGAACTAAGCAGCGGAAAACTCTCTAACTAAGACAGCTGCTGGCAAGTATTGGCAGAGGTTCCCTGATGTGTGACCTGGAGAAAAGAGCAATTAGGAGAAAGAGTGATTGTTTTATGCGTATTCTAAGAAGGTGTGATGGAGTCTGAGTTATTCCTGGGCAACTACCAAGGGTGGCTTGGCTAGAAAAACATGAGAGCTGAGGAGAATATATTTGTTTTCATGATTCCCTTTTATTCACCAAGAAGTATGACATGTTCATTGCAAAGATTTGCTAGGCAGGGCTCAATACAAATCCACAGCAACTGCAAAAACCAGAGTGAAACCTTTTTATTGCTCTTTGGGTTGTCAGAGAGGGAAAACTATGCAGGACAAATTGCTACCTTTGGTTACTTCCATACAACATCGACCTCCTTGGCCTTTGAAGATTTTTGTGGGGGGCAGTGTGACAGGGCATCCAAAGACTGAGTCATTTAGTTTGACATATATGAATTGCTTCACCTGAAGTAACAGCACCTGAAATGCAATAAAATTGCAGGTCCCATCTGGCACTGCTGAGGATAACGATGTGCTGGGATCTATTTGGAGAAGCTGTTGATGGCAGAGGTGTTGAAAAGGCACAAGCCCCGTCGGGAAGTGTATTTCCTTTCTCTGTTCTCTACATGTCCTTTGCTTATTGCTTGGTACTGACACACAGACCTGAGTTGCAGCTTATGAATCATTGCTCATATTTCTTACTTCAGGTACTGCTGGGGAGGTCTGGGGCAGCATAGATGTGGAAAGAACCAAATGTTTGCTACCAGAAAAGCCTTACATGAAGGAGAATTAGGAAACTGCAACAGGAGGGTGCCACTTTTCCCTTTCGTTTACTCCTCAAGGCCTGAAATGAAGTGTGTGTACAAAGCTCAGGCTGTATGATCACCAAAATATTTGCAAAGCTGAACAGCAGCTGAGGAAAAAAAGTGTGTTTTACATTTGTTTCTGATCTCCTTTTAAATCTTGACTGTATGTCTTCTGAGGCTTTTCATCTCAGTCTTCTGAGAGCCGATAAGCTCACGGTGCAAAGCGGAATGGTTGTCAGACCTTTTGCTTTTCCACCCTGCTTTACTTTAATCAATGACTTTAAAGTACTTTATCCCCATGGCTTTCCCATACAATTTTTGTTGGACTTTTTATTAAAGGACACCTCTCTTAGGGAACTGATTCTTTTTTTTTTTTCAATTTTATATATATTTTTTAAACTCTTTCCCAAGGTAGCTTAAAGCAGATTTTCGCTGTATATTTACCAAGGGACAAATTCCATTTAAATAAGGCCAAATCATTCCATATCTTATGTGTATTCATGGACATGTACCCAGCCCCAGGAGTAGCAATTGTAGGGATATTGTTGTTAGACTCCAAATCAGAAATCTGATGTTCTGTTGGTTTAGGGGAACTTCTAATGACTTGACTACACATATTGAGTGGTCAGTCCAGCATAGATGTGGATTCAGAACAATTTGCTCCTTGCACTGTCGGCCAGTGCAGAGGACCTGTGAGACAGTTCAGCTTCCTTGGTCCTTCTGTTGTTTAGAACTGAAGTCTTTGTGGGTTCTGCAGAACTGCTGGGTGACTTTTGCTATATCAGTACATATTTGAGACTGCACCTCATTAAAGCGAGAATCACTTGTAGGTAGCCTAAAGCATCAATACAGAAACAGTCTGTGCGAGAAGTGGAGCTTACCTTTACTTGAGCCGTCTAAAAACACCTCAAAGCTTGGGAATGTGTTTCACAGAAGCACAGTATACTGTGATTCATAGAATGGTCTGGGTTGGAAGGAACCTCAGAAGGTCATCTAGACCAACCTCTTCTACAATAAGCAGGGACATCCTCAACTGTATCAGGCTGCCCAGAGCTCTGTCAAGCTTCACTTTGAGTATCTCCAGGGCACCTCCCTGGGCAACCTGTTCCAGTGTTCCACTACCTTCACGGTAAAGAATTCATTCCTAACATCCAGTCTAAATCTACACTTCTCTAGTTTGAAGCCATTGCCCCTATTCTAGTTTGAAGAAATTGCCCCTTTAATGTATGAGGCAAGATCAAAAGACCCAGGGAGGCTGCAGTGAATTTTCATATGTTTGCTACTAAATGGGAAGTACCTCATTAGACACAGAAGATAAAAAATGCCTGTGGGACATGGGTGAAGTACATCCTGGGGTATTTCTTCCCCATCACCCTCACAAAGGTGAAATCCCTCAGTTAAGTTTCCTGCTACTGAGCCATTTGGAACTTCATCTGTCTTGTTTCATTCTCAGCACCATCCAAGTTCTTGTAACTGTGAGCAGAATGAATACTGCCAAGCATATTTTTGAAGGGAAATTGTTTCCTGAGTTTAAGAAAGGACTCAAAGATGCAGCATAAATAGAGGTCCTACTAAGTGATCCTGAGGAGGGTGACTGTGTTTGGAAAATGCAGTGTACTTTTGTGGGGAGATACTAAGAACCTAGCAAAAACACTTACACAGACAAAGATTGTATTATGATAAATCTGTCAGAGCTTAAGAGGAAAGTGGCAAGGAGGAATAACTCCTCCTTACATAAATATTTCACTAATTTGATTGATTAACAAACAGGAACCTCTGTGTGTGTAAGTTAGGTCAGAAATGATCAGTAGATGGATGCTCAGAGGGGGTTTTCCATAAGCTTTCAGACACTGTTTTGATTAGAACATAATGAAGAGTTTGTTCATTAAATGTTCCAGCTAATTAATGTAAAATTCGTGGAGACCCTGGATTCTCAGTTAAACAGGCATGAAATCAGTGTTGCATTGTCCATACTGAGTTTGCTTAGCAGGTGTTTTACTAGTAAGGTCTGATAAACATTGACTATAATGAAATTACTTTAATTCAGCATTTAATACATTTAGCAGCACAATTCTTGCTTGATATGTGTCTTTCTTTTACAAGATATTAGGGCACAGGATGAGATCAGAAGCCTGTGAACGGAGAGATGCATGCTTTCCTCCAAAGGAATTAGATGTCACAGTTAAATAGTCTGGTTATCTTTGTTTCTTTGCAAAATTAATTGGACTATCAGGTTAATAAGCAAATATGTTAATCCTTGTTAGTTCTTATCACTGTGGATTATTTTAACTACTGTAACTATAGGCACAGAACATCATTATAGTAACAAACTGGAATGCTTCTTTAGAAAACTGCCTTCCTTGTTCTATTTTAGTCCATTTTGTAGTATAGCACTCAAATGACACCCCAATACAGCAAGAAACTGCGAGGTAAACTTAGACTTCAGTGTTGTTTTGAAATCAAATATCATTTAATATGCTCAGGACATGCCTGTTTCTGTGGTGACAGGGCACTGAAGTCAGTGAGAGTTTTACTCTTGCACCAAGTGTGCCTGGTGTAAAACTATTCCTGAATGCTTTTGAAAATGTTGCCACAGTAGCTGCTTCAAAGGTAAACGGCTTCTGTATAGATAAATCAGATTGCACCCACTTAATTTCAGCTGACAGCAGTGTTCAGCAGGCCAGTCTCTTATCACACAAAATTGTTACTTTTATTTTTCTTTTCTTTTTTTTAAGATTAACTTTCTTTATTTCTTTAGTTTGTTAGTTATTTTTGTGTGTGATTTGTCTTTGTGGAGGCCAGTGTTTGGAAGAAAATAAAGGGAGGGTGCAAGAGGGAATAAACCAAACTTAGTAATAACTTAGTCATCACATAAAAAAATATGAAAACTGAACATGTTTGCCACTCATTACCTGAACCATTAGTACAAGGTGGAAACTAGTTCCCACTAGGAAATCCTTCATTTTCCTACTTCCAGCCTTTGTAATACCAGTCATGATGTACAGCTTTCCATGGATGTTTTCCCTGCCCATTTCCTGCAGCATTCTGATCAGATTTACTTCTAGTGTGAATGGGACAGCTGACATTTTGATCCTTGCAAGCTATAGGAGATATGTCAAGGTTTCACTGTGTTGTGGTGCATGCACTGAGGTGTCTCTCTGCATACATCTGTAATTCTTCCTTGTCCTGCCATATAGGGAGCAACCTCCTCCACACCTTTTGCAGCAGCTGTTTACTTGAAGACTGTGACTTCCCCAGCCTTTTCTAGGCTGTGAAATGCCAGCCCTTCCCCCTTTTTCCTTGTAAATTGTGTTTTTCCAAAGCTCTGATTATTCTCATTGTCCTGATCTGGACTCCTCCAATGTGTCCAATTCTCTTCTGGAGACATGGAAAACTTCTCACACTAGAATAGAATAGAATAGAATAGAATAGAATAGAATAGAATAGAATAGAATAGAATAGAATAGAATAGAATAGAATAGAATTAACCAAGTTGGAAAAGACCTTTGAGATCAACAAGTCCAACCTATCATCCAACACTATCTAATCAAATAAACCATGGCACCAAGCACCCCATCTAGTCTCTTCCTAAACACCTTCAGTGATGGTGACTCCACCACCTCGCTGAGCAGCCCATTCCAATGGCAAATCACTCTTCCTGTGAAGAACTTCTTCCTAACATTCAGCCTAAACCTCCTCTGGCGCAGCTTGAGACTGCATCCTCTTGTTCTGCTGCTGGCTGCCCAGGAAAAGGGACCACCCCTCATCCGGCTACAACCTCCCTTCAGGTAGTTGTAGACAGCAGTCTACAGTGTTATCAGTGTTGAGTAGTGGAGAGATGACTTGTGTTTTGTAGACTATGCTGCTGTCTATAATCTCCTAGTGGATATTCACTTTTATTGTGGCAGCATGATGTGAATGTGTATCATGTTGTAAGCTGCTGTAACTTCTGGGTCTTTTTCTGAGGAAAAGGTTCTTCACCCTGTCCTTGTGAAGCTAGTAAGTCCTGCTGACCTCTTTCAAGATTTTTTTTCACTTGCTGTCTATTATTGCTTCTCTCATTTGGCAAACTTGTTTTGAATTTGAATCCCCTTTGCAATCCGCTTGAAGTTCGTTCCACCTTCATGTCAAAGTCAGCAAATTTAATAAGCAAAATCTCTAGTCCATCGCCAGATCATTATTGGAAACACCAAATAGTACAAACCAGTCAGTCTCCTGTGCTACACTACTCAATTTATCCTTTGAGTTTCCACAGTGAAACTCTGGTAATTACTTTCTGAGTGTCATTTCCTGACAAGTTCCGAGGGCTGTTAGAGCAGGAGGGGGCTCATGCTGGTCTGTTAAGTGGTGATCAAAGAAAACTCTGAAGCATTTTCTTCATGTGAGACCTATAAATTGTCAGTTTTTCAGGGAGAACTTTAAGAAATATTTAGGCAGTGAGAACCTTCAGTAAGATTTGCAAAACTGGAAGTGGGTAGACTATCTTGCATTGTAGGCTGCACTATACACGGGTCACTGGGCACCAGTTTCTGGTTTAGGTTGCTAAATATTTTTGAGACTAGCCCTCTGAGATTTTTTTTGCTGTTGTATTTAATCTTTTTATACCTTTCTATCAATACATAATAATAAAGTATATTTGGGCTCCTCCAGCTCCTACTGAAAGTCACAGAATTAACTGTTTTCAGGAAATCAAGCTACTGTTTGAATTCCTCCTTCTTTGAATAAACGTTGACAGACACTATTCAGCCAGATATGGATCTGAACAAATAATGCAAAACATTATTACAGCAGGATAATTTGTTTGATGAATAGCAGCTCTGTTTGATGAATAATATTAGCCTATCTCTATGAATGGCTGCAAAAAATGCTGTTGCCCCATAAAAATATCACATCAGTCATCTGTATTGATATTTCATGGAAATTACAGGTGAAGGCTTTTCAGATGCCCCAATCATAGAAGACAGTCTTCTGTAAATATATTGATCATTCAGTACCCTTTGGGCCAAGTTCAAGCCCGGTAAAAGTGAATACGTGAGGAGATGAAAGTCAATAGCACCAGACTGGAACTTTTACAGCAAACCAGATTTCATCTGCTGTCTTTAAAAATCACTTGAATGGCATATTCAACATGCAGGCAGAGTGCAGTTCAGCAGAACAGTGTGAGGAAGACAAATATCCATAGTAACTAAGCCAGTGCCTTAAGCTTAAAAAGAGAACAGAAAGAAAGTAATAAAAAGGTGAAAAAAAGAGAAAGTGTTTTCTTTAAAAGCACAGCTTGGAAAAGGAAGTTGCTGCTTGAAATTTCATCACAGGTCAATCACTGCATTATATCCTGGCACTTATTTTTAAGCTTCTACATAGTAGTTGCTTTACAGAAAGTGTTGTGAACTGTAGCTGGAAGGCACCAAGTCAACAGAAAATCCCAGAAGGTTAACCTCAAAGTAGCATCCCAGAAGGTTAACCTCAAAGTAGCTTTATCCTGCTGCTCTGGATTGAAGACAAAAATCTTCTATTATTAAAAGCTGCATTAAAAAAAACTGGACTCCAAAATGAATGAAAATATAACCCTGTGCATGACAAAAAATGCCAGGCATTCATGTTAAAAAAGATTTTTGGTTTTGTGCAGACAATGCTAGCATTCAGTAAGATTTATGTCCAGAAATTCATGAGGTCTCTGTAAAGCAATATGTAGCCACAACTTGGCTCTCCCCTCCTGGTCTGAGCCCCTTTGATCCTTGGAGCATTGATCCTAGCAGTGCTAAAAAGAGATGCTACTGTGGAGAGCAGAGAATGAGGAAGGAGCCCTCTCAGTCCAGCCTTCTCTTCTAAGTATCACAGCAGCCAGGAACTGGTTTGTCACTTACTTCTTGCAGCAAGTGGTTGAGGATGTTTAACACTGTAATGTTTAATAAGGACAAGTGTAAGGAATGCTCAACAGTGAAAAGCTTGACTAGACCTGAATAAAAATTTCTCCTCATTTGTATAGGGAGCAGGATTTCTGCATGACTTGCTTTTGTTGTCACAGGAAATGATAGAGCTGGGTGCATATTAGTTATGATCTTCACCTAAGTAAACCCAGAATAATGTCTCACTGAATCATGCCACTATTTGTAATAATTGGGATCATGTGTATGGCTGACTGACAGCCAGGTTTCTTGCTCTACATCTTCATAGGCTTACACACCCCCACACCCCCACCCCCCCTTCCAGGAGTCTTTTTGCATTACATTGCTGTCATATTATTATGATTCAGGTAAGATGGTCCACAGAATAAGAATAAGCTGAGCAAAAAACTGTGTAGCTCAAATCCTTCTGCTGAAGAAGAGAGAGAAAGGATTCTTCTGCTAATAGAGAGGAAAAAAATTCAAACAATTAGACAGGTCTGACATGTGGTGAGTCATCACCTGGAGAAGCCCAGGTAACTCCACTGACTGCATAGGACTCACACTAATCCTGTGCTTTACTGGGTAAGGTGAACAAGGGTCTGTTAAAGGGTGAGAGCCGAAAGAAGAGACACAGGGAAGATGTTAGCGTGTCTTATCCTTGAAAGGTTGCCCATGTTCTTCATGCCTTCCACTGCTTTGCTCAATCAGCTGTGAATGACTCAGAAGACATGGCTTTAACTCCTTCTTGGCTGATGCTCAGAAGGTATGGGAACCTTTCTGGAGTCATTGGAGTAATATTTCCACAGCGAGGACACTACATGCAAAACCTTCCATACCTGCTAGGGCCTCCTATGAGAATGTGCTGGGTAAAGGGAGGGTGACAGGAAGCCCTGGAAGGGGTCATGTGGAGTGCTATGTTGGCAGCTGCCCAAGAACAAGCCAGAAGTCTCATATCTCACCACTAAACACATTTTATGCCATGTCTAGGTCAAAAATGCAAAAAAACCCTCACTCTGCAGAGTAATGGGCATGCAGAGAATGCCTGCAGCCCCACACTCTTCCTACAATTGTGAGAGCTGATTTTTCTTTCAACTCACTTACATGTCAAGACTGAATTTTTGCTGGGTGGTGAAACTTTAATCTGTGTAAAACAAGCTTCTTTAACCTGGCAGGTGAACAAATGCATTATTAACACAATCTCATGTATTTCCTTAATGTGCTTGCTTTATAATAGAAGCATTTAAAGGATTTTTTTGGGGAGCCAAGTTTTGTTATCTGATCTTGTATAAAACCCATTCTGTTTGGTTGCACCGGTCGCATTCAATTAGGCAATGTGACACGATCTGACTTAGTGGCATTTTGGTGGGTAACAGTGACAAAAATGGCTTATTTGTGAGGAAAAAAGAAATATAACCAACACATAACCAGAAGTGAGCATTACAAAAAGTGTGACGTGCTGAGAGAAAAGCCCCATGGACATTAAATGATAAAGGTCAGGATTTGTTGCTCAAATCTTGTTTGCAAGTAAAAATACCATGTTAATATGTGCCTGTCAAAAACCTGAGCAAACCAGGCAGGCTTCTGACAAATAATTTCGACAGTTCTCATAAGCTGAAAAGTGCCTTTTTAGCCTCTCTTGTCTTTTAAAATGCTTCCCTCCTGCTTGCAAATGCGCAGAGAGAAAGGGGGTTAAAAGAGACATTAAAACAACAGGGTGCTGTTAAAAATAGCCTGTACCAAGCACTGTCTTTTGTGTGCTCTCTGGGGAATGCATTAACTGTCACTAGCCTAACTTAGTGACTAACCTTCCTGATTTGCTTCTCTGTTGCAAACATTCTATTTCATACAATATTAAGCAAATTAAGAGGCATTCCTTGTCATGGTGTCTTGGGCACAATCTCATTCTAGTCTAAAGAGGACACTGAAGAAGGTAAGCAGAATGAAGAGTTCAGTATTTCACAGAATCATGTAATCACCAATATTGGAAGGACCTCAAAGGTCATTGAGTCCAACCTGTCATCACAGACCTCATGACTAAATCATGGCACCAAGTGCCACATCCAATCCCTTCTTGAACACCTCCAGGGATGGTGACTCCACCACCTCCCTGGGCAGCACATTCCAATGGCCAACGACTGTCTCTGTGAAGAACTTTCTCCTCACCTTGAGCCTAAACTTCCTCTGGCTTCACTGAGCCAAAACCCCCTTGACTTCTGCCTTTTGTTTTGTTTAGTTTTGTTTTGGTAAAAAATAAATACCTCACTCCCCCAAGGAAAAACTCAGACTTTTGAAAACGTTTAGCAAGGCAAAAGAGAAACGCTGTGAATTACATCAAAATGTTGTGGGTTTGGTAGACAAAGGGGATTTGGGGAAAGTTTTTTAGAATCATAGAATAATTTTGGCTGGAAAAGACCTTTAAGATCATCAAGTCCAACCATTATCCAACTCTGCCAAGCCAGGTGATAAACCGTGTCCCTCAGCACCATTTCTCTGTGTCTTTTAAACCACTCCAGGGATGGGGTTACAGGAGCCTCCCTAAGGAGACTCTTCCAGCCTTACTCCTGGTCCTAGATAGACTGGTCAGAAAGAGAGACCTTAAAATACCTGGTGCTTAGGGCACTGCAGAGTATGAAGCCTGCTTGCCTGAGAACAGGGGTGGTGACCTATGTTATCTATATCCTAGCAAACCCTCCCATATTTCAAAGCCTTGTATTTTTCAAGTTGAAACTTGTTTTCATGGCCACTCTTGCACATGTGCACAAAATATTGTGTGGCTGGACAACGCCACGCGATTCAAAAGAGAGCTGGGCTTACTTACTGTTGTTCTGCTGTGCTGAAGTGAAGGAAATAAATAATTCACTTGTTTATGTTAATCCAACTGTGTCTTTGACATAAAGGCTATGATGTTATATTTATGTTATCATCCTCATTGTGCTGCAGAATCTTGGAACCCCTCTCCATACAAAAGGGCTAACAGTTGCAAAAATACTATCCAGCTTCCTATCAAGAATTGCTATCTCTACAAATAGGATCTTGCATTTTGAATCTGGCAGAGCTGAGCCTCTAGGAGACTGTTTTTCAGTTCAAATGTATCTGTACACTTCTTTGCTTACACAGAGCCTGTTCAGTGGGGAATTATCTTGTTAAGATCTAATTGTGTACAGTGTATGTGTGGTGTAAATATATGGCCATTTAAGATCCAAATACAGAATGTGGAGGTCATTGTAGGACCCTTCTGTGCCTCAGCAAGTGTGAATGAGTTATCAGACTGTTTTCATTCTTTCCTCACTGTTTACATTACTATTTGCAGCTGGGAGCTATGCCATAGGTTACCTTTATATCAGCATTGAAAATTCCAAGGCTTTAAAACTAAAATATTTCTTCTTCTTTTGCTCCCAGTTTTATTTGTAGGCTGTAAAAACATACAATGCATCTGTTGATCAGAAACTGCTTGAGATGTTAGAAATGTGGTAAGCTTAAGTGCATTTCATGTAGGGTGGTTTGGAAAAAGAGAGAACCTGTGGGTTTACTGGTTCCTGACCTCAGTGGTCTCACCAGTTATTTTTGTGTTGCCCATCAGACCTGTGCCAACAGCCTGTGGTGCTTGGATGGGTGAAGAGGACCTTGCTCTGCTGCAAGGCTGCTTTGCTGGTGTTTTTAGCAAAGAAGCCGCTAGTCTGTGAAAAACTGTAGGTGTAGGTAAAGCAAGCAGATGGTTAGGACAGGAAGGTGCTAGGGGTGGCAAACAGCTGCAGCCCTGCTGCCTGCCTTGCCCTGCCTGCCTCACAGGCCTGGGAAGCAGCTTGGTGGCTGCTGCTGGGAGTAGCAATCATGAGTTTCAGAGGGCAGCAGACCTAGCTCTAGAAATACCTGTCTTTAGTTCTTCACCTGCTTTTTCCTATGTGAGGAACAGCAAAACCCCCTCCAGATCTTTGTGACTCACGCTTGGTGTAGTCAGATTCAGATTTGCTTGCAATGCTGAGATGCTTTGAGCTTCCTTTTGCAGAACATGTTATTTTCCTGGCAGCTCTTGCATTGAGGATGTAGGGAAGATCCTTTCCTGTTCCCCAAAACAATTCCTCTGCCCCTTCCCCTCTCTTCTGCACAGCTTGGGCAATGCTCCTGGAGTGGGTTCTTTACCTGGATCTTTACATGGAAGACTTTGCCAAGGATAATTTGAAAGAAATATTTTACTGTAGTAATTTAGCTCCTGGTGGTAAAGGCATTCTCCAGGGGGATAGGAAACTCTCTGTGTTGTAGCTAATTGAATGTTGTAGCTAAGCTATTGGATAAAAAAACCCACAAGCTCCTGAGCTCTGGTGGTAAAACCTACACACTTCTTCCAAACTCCCAGTTCTGCTACTATTGAGGAATGGATATCACACAAGGGAACTCTTTGGTGTCTCTCAAAGGGAGCTTGTTTATTCTTTCTGCAAAGTCTATAAAATGGCTTTATCAACAGTGCAAGCAGCTGTAGTTCTGAGCCCCTGGTTACTCCACTTAGCTTTTTGCTTTGCTTGATTCCTATTTCTCATTGCAATCCCTAACTGGTTGACTTCAGAGTGACATAAATTTATGTCTAATCTTACTGACAGCACAACCTCCTTTTTTAGTAGAAGAAAGGGGCAGTGTCATGCTGGCTTGTTAAGGCATTTCAGTAGGTTCACCTGACAGCTGTAGCTACTGCTGCCAACACCAGTTTTTCCCCCCTTCACCCTGAAAATTTTGAATGGTCCTGATTTTGCTTTCATGTGGTCTGTATGCAGTGGTCTACACTAAGGGTAAGACACAGGCAAGCATGCAAAATTGATGTTTTAACATCTTGCCAGATTTTCTAACTAAAAAAGATTTCCTCTTGGCAGTTCTGTCTCCAAATATTACTACCCCATCTTCTAAACCTGTAAAAGCCCCTGTGCATTTGGTATCTTGTAGGCTCTCCCCAGGTTTCAAAGGGAGATTATATTTGCTGGGCAGGTTGTCGATAGAACATAAAATATGAATGAAATTGTAATTTTATGGCAGATACCGTAGCTGTAAGTGTCACAAGCACTCTGTATCCTCAATAGTCAGATGAAAAAAAAACCAGTGTCTAAAACCATTTTATTGACTCTTCTTTTCTTCCCCCCCCCCTTTTTTTTTTTTTTCAGTTAAGCCAAGAAAAAATCCTCAAAATTATGAACATGGTGAAAAATAAAGAAGTGAGCATTGAAGAAGCTTTGCATTTGGCACAGAAAGAGGGGCATGCTGAAAAGGTAAGGTCACTCCTTTGATCTATTTTGTATGACATTCAAATGTTTCAGCGTGTTCTGGAAAGCCTGGTTGAGCATTAGGAGCACGTCTCTATCGCTTTCAAAGATTCAGTCCCAACTTTTGCAAGCATGTACACTCCAGTTTATCACCAAATATGTCAGGTACTCTTGGCTAATGCTACCTGTATCATACAGAATGGATATCTCATGCAGATGCTGCAGACACTGCTGTCATTACCTGGATGAAGTAGTTAAGATCAGATGCATCCACATGAATTTTACTATTCCAACTGTACCTTCAAGTATTGGAACAATAAATGTGGAGCAAAATCCTTGGGCTGATACCACAAAGCATCTCAGGAAAATGCTGGATCTAATCTTTGAGGGGTCTTCTAGTGTTGGGTTGTCCTCGGAGCATGACTGGTCACCACAAGAGGATCTGACATCTCAGTACTGTGCACTGACATAAGAATGGCTGGCTACAAAGTATGAAGCCTTGGACGGTGTGACTCAGTTCTAACATTGCCTGTGTCTGGCTCTGACCTGCTGCCAGGCAAAAGTAGAATCAGTGCATAAAACTGGTTTGGTGTTCAAGAGGGATTGGACGTGGCACTTGGTGCCATGGTCTAGTCATGAGGTCTGTGGTGACAGGTTGGACTCAATGATCCTTGAGGTCTCTTCCAACCTTAGTGATACTGTGATACTGTGATACTGTGAAAATGATTTGAGAATGAGGAGTATGTTAATTATGTACATTGGTACTTCAGCCTTGTACTCTCTGTAGTCCCTGTCCAGTGTCTTTCCTACTGCAACCTCTGTTCATCGTTACTACAGAAGCGTCATCAGAGGATTATTAGAGATTTTCTTTGTGCTCAGTTTCCCCTTCTGCTCCAGATTTTGCAACCAGTCTCCCAATCAGAGCAGTGCCAGGAAATGGTGAAACCTTATGATGTGCTAATGACGTGATCTGATTTTTTTTCACTCCGGTAACTGATAGTGATTTTGAGATAAACCTAGTGCATTATGGAACTTCAAAAAATAACCTTCTGTGCTGTCTCTTTGGTGGAAAGAACTAGAAGGAGAAAAATAATAATGAATTCTAATAAAACAGCAGTGGAAGTTTTGAAGAAGAGCTGCAGTCACCAAAAATACTGAACTCAGTACTATAAGACTGTAGAACATAGAAATTTATTCCCAGATTAAGATGAGAAAGAATTTCTTTTCTACTTCTGCTGTATTAAAGTTTCTATGACAGCTAATTGTTAGAACAAAATCAAACTTAATATTGATTGATCATGACCTTCCCTTCCTTGCACTTTCCTGAAGATTGAAAAATGAGTAATTTTCCCTGTCTACAGTAGAGCTACTGTAAGTGACCAGACAACAAATTGTATCCCTTCATGTAATACCAAAGAACAAAGATCTTCTATTTTATTGCATTGCATTCAAGGATCTGTAAGTATCTTGCTTTAAAATCCCATACAGTTCATGTTTGCTACTTAGCCCATTTTGTAGGCTAGCATGCATGTCTTAAAACGAGGTTAGCAAAATTCTGTGGGCTCTGCTCTTTTCTTTCCCATCTCCCTGCTTCCTGCTCTGCTTTCCCAGGCTGTGATCCCTTCATTAGTTCATCAGGACTTGTGGAAATGTAGTGCTTGTGAAAATCAGATCACAAGGCTGTTTCTTTGTGTCTCCATGTGGAGCTCTTCCACAAAGCCTCCAGTGCTGTTTGAACACTGTTTACTGAGGGAGAACACCATTGGATTTGAGTGGGCCAAAACTAGCAGAGTGTTGGACGTACTGCTGATTTCTGTTGTTTTTCAGGACTCACAGGATTTGCTAATGGGCTCACAATTTAACTTCATTATCTACAAATACAAACACTATCGGTGGCAGAAACGAATTTTGCAGGTAGCTATTTCAATTCTCAATTCTGAAGCATGCTATATCACATGTGCTAGTTATCAGTCTGGGAATTTGAAGTACTTTAACTCCAGTTCTCTAGTTAGCAGCAGCCCTCAAAAATAAGAGAAAATAATGAAAATAGTTCTGCTTTGGGGATTTCCTGCTATAAACAGGACATAGGGAAAGGCCACAGCGTTAGCATTTGGATGGCGTGGTCCGCGTTATAGAAATGAAGGATGGCAAGAATCATTTGTTATGAGAGATAAATATCCAACTCAGTCAAGACCTGAGACTCTTGTGACTCTTGTCTTCTCTGTGGGACATGTTTGCTGAAGCTGGGCAGTCAGAAAACGTTTACATCTTATTGTATCAACAAAGTTGCTTCTGCTCAGCAGGGACTGACACAGAGAACAGATACTGGAGTCTCTCTGCGTGAGTTTTTAATTCTGCAAATATAGACTGTGCAGCAGAAGGATAACAATTTCATTTTGAAGCAAACAATTATTGTGCAGTGGAAGAATGATTTTATTTTGAAGCAAGCAATTTTTAATTGCTATAGCTGCGAAACTGCAATAAAATAACTTTATTGGCTATTACCATTGCTCCCTTCACCTGTATGTATAAGTGTATGTATGCCTACAGACAAAAGCCTGTGTTAGGGAACATCAGAACCAAAACACAGTAATTAAACCAGAAAGTAATTTCTCTATAGTGTCCTCTTTTCCAGACATGGAAAACAACCACCTTTGCTCTTCATTTTAGTACAGGGGCATAGGTTGAAACAGTTAGTAATTATATCACTGCTGAGATGGTTGTGCCACTAATTTGTGCTGCTACTACTACTGACTGAGAAGTTCTTGCCCTGGGTTGCATAAGACTAGGAGGGTTTAAGAAGACATAATATTTCAGAGTGATAAATGGATGCATATTGGTCAGAAGAGATAGGGAAACACAGTTACAATGAATATTGTAACTAAAACAAATATAGTACAGTATCTTCTGATGGAATGCCATTTTTTACTCTATTCATTGGCAAGATAGATACTTATGCTAAACTGGTCCTTTATCACATATACTAAAACTGGTCCTTTATCTCAATGCCCTTGCATGGTAATGTTGGGGATGCTGTCATCCCTTTTCAGTGAAGAGAAACAGTGGAATCAAGTAACAAAGAACTTTCTGTTCCAGATTGATTTCAACACAAAGACCATTTTTAACATTGAGAAAGGGATTATTAAGAAACAGTTCCCTTTCTCCCAAGTCAAAGCCTGGGAAGATACTGAAAGGAGGCGCTTCAGCATTGTGTTTCATGGACGACAAGATTATGAGCTAGAAGCAGTGTCTCTTGATGATAAAAGGAAGGTAAGCAGCAGGTCTCAGTCATAAAAGGGAATTGTTGTGCTGTGCATTGTGCACACAGAGACGTATATATTCCATATATGTTTGTACACAAAACACAGGGAGTGTTAGCTCAGGGTAAAGTTTGGCCTTAGCATTTTGCCTCAGTTCACTAGGACTGAAGATGTGAATCTAGCTCAAGACACAATATGAAAGTGTACCCTGAAAGTAACTCATCAGGGACAAGCAGATAAAAGCTGATGGCATGCATAACTGAATCTTAACTGAAACTTACTGAGGAGATTTTTTTCTATGTAGAAGATATTTATTGAAATGCAGGCTTTTAAGAGTGACTGATACCATGCCAATGCTGTGAAAAGCAAAAGACCCCATAGTTAATGTTTTATCATCAAAAGACACCAAACTGATAAAAAAAAAATCAGAGGAAGACAGCCTAGGTACAACTTGATATATGCTTAATTAAATGATTCAGTTTGCAAGGTCCTGTATGAGGTGTTTCATTTGGAGGTATCAGCTCCTTTGGAGTTCTAGGTTCTATTACATATTGCAAGTAGTTAGTGTAATCAGACTCTGCAGAAATTGAAGAAACTGACATGGTGACATTAGCACCAGCTTTTCACCTGAACACATACATTCAGTGCATTCAGGGGTGATCAGGGCTTGGAGTTTAGGTCGCCCCACTCCTCAGAGGCTGAAGCCAGCTACACAATTTGGATTGAGATACAAACTCCCAAGAAACTTGGAACAGTTCTCATCCAAATTTAGGAGAATAAATCTTATGAAGAGTGACTGAAGGAGCTGGGGCTGTTTTGTTTGATAAAGAGGAGGCTGAGGGGAGACCTCAGTGCTGTCTACAACTACTTGAAAGTATGTTTTAGAGAGGCTGGTGCTGGTCTCTTCTGCCAGTTAGTTAGTGATGAAACAAGAGGCAATGGCCTCAAGCTGTGACTGGATAGGTTTAGACTGGACATTAGGAAACATTTTTTCATGGAAAGGTGGTCAGGCATAGGAATGGGCTGCCCAGGGAGGTGGTTGAGTCACCAACCCTCGATGTGTTTAAAGGTTGGTTGGATGTGGTGCTTGGGGATATGGTTTGGGGGTAAACCTTGTAGAGTAGGGTTATCGGTTGGACTTGGTGATCCTGAGGTCTTTTCCAACCTGAATGTTTCTGCAGTTCTGTGATTGTGCTCTGACCCCTTCTAAGGGGAAGCTTGCAGGGGGATTCATTCCTTGTGAAACTTAATAGCTCACTACATGTGTAGAAACATTTTTTATTCCAGAGGAACAGTGCCACACGGTTGATTAACTTAATTTTCAAAATAGATTACATTTAGCAGAAAAGCTCAAAAAGGAGCATGTATTCTGCAGCAAAACCGCTCAAAGGTGGTCCTGTATAACAAAAAGAGCTCTTTAGATTCATACCCACCTTAATCCATGCTATTTTCAGCTGGTAAGCCTTCATTTTTCTGCTGGATTTGGTGAGGTTTTAAACTAAATCAATCAAGTACTACCTGGGCTTGAGCTGAGCCAAACAAAACCCTTGTTCTGGATCACTTTGTATGTGAATTAAAGTAAAATTATGTTTTACAGTAACCTCTCCAGAACAAAGTTATATTCTCTCTGCCCTGACAGGTTTAGAACTGTGGGCACAACCCCAAATTGCACTTAAATATTTCAGCATCACAGCAAGACTCTATTTATTTCACTTACTTGGCTGCTTCTTATAGTGTTGTCTTTGTCTATGATTTTTATACTTGAAAAATCCACTTGTTGATATCTTATTCAAGGGAATTAACATGGAAAATATACTGACACTTATTATATAGATAACATACCTTCTGAGCAGAGTTATACAGAGCAATTCACATAAGAAATCAGATGAGGTCAGCTCTGGAAGACCTGCAGAATGTGACGTGATACATGAAGGACTCCTGGATTTGCAACAGAAGACTTCTACCTCCACTGAATGGGTGAAGTATGAGCTGCATTTTCTTAGACCTCTGTGTTGTTCAGTCAAAATTTCTGATAATAAGTTAATTAATTTCTTTTTCAAGTTAAACTGTTCTTCACCATGAGAGTGCTGAAACCCTGGAATGGGTTGTCCAGGGAGGTGGTCGAGGCCCCGTCCCTGGAGGTGTTTAAGACCAGGCTGGATGAGGCTCTGGCCAGCTTGATCTAGTGAGGGGTGTCCCTGCCCATGGCAGGGGAGTTGGAACTAGATGATCCTTGTGGTCCCTTCCAACCCTGAATGATACTATGATACTATGATACTATGACAAATCTGCCTGTGATTGAAACACTGACATTACCTGGTAGTACAATAGTGATGGCCAGCAAAACGACGTTCTGGTGTGTGCTAGAGACTGCTGTGTGCATTGTTAACACAAGTATATGATGGTGAGGGTGCTCAAAATTATTTTAATGGTAGGACTTCTTTATGTGTATATCTTAAACTTATATTGCATTTTCAGTCATAAGGGAAAGGACTTGCAAAGCAGGGGAATATAGGAGCACTGCTAGAGAACATTGACTCATATTGGCCAAATGGTTGCCCCCAAATTTAGAATTCATCATCATAATGTTCTGAACTTCTCTCTTGTGGGGGTGATCAACCATGGTGGCCTAATGGGGCGGTGGTTTCAGAGACAGAAATCAGTATTCAGTAGGGAAAGGACTTACACCAGCATTTCATTCAGCTGCTGAACCATCACAAATAGGCATGACTTCTCCTTCTGCTTCTTCAGTTACTGAACTAGTGAACCAGCCACAATGGTTTTACATAGCTTGCTACCCATTCTGCACACAACCCACCCTTCCCTAGGTCAGCTTTTAAGGCACCAGGAAATTGCTTATACTATCAAAGGAGAAAAAAAACATCCCACATCTGTCTAGCAAAATCTAATGAAAAAGAAAAGTAACAATGCAATTATCTGCACAAAGCAATTATCTCAAAAGACTTCACAGCTCACAGAAAATGATTTTAATTGTTTTTAAAAGGCTACCACTGTATGTCTTGTACACGCTATCCTCGAGTGTGTCCCAGGATTTGTTACCTTGCAACATTTAACAAGTTTGTTAACAAACAAAAAATTGATTTTTGTTTATCTTTTGAAGCAAAGCCCTTGTTGCTTTCATCTTGATATTAATCCTCTCTCTCTCTCTCTTTTTTTCTATTTCCATTTTTCTTTTCAAAGTAAATAATGGTGGAAACATCTGGAGATCAGATGAAACTATAAGTCCCTGCTTTAAAGAAAAGAGAGATCAATATAACCGCCAACTCCATTAAACAATTCTTATCACTTTGACTGTTTTTATGGGAATAGATGCAATTTATATTTTATGTTGGATTCTTTTGGAGCAGCTAAACTTATTTAAATTCCTCACAGTACACCTTAATCAACTAGCCCCACCTTGAAGAGAGAGCGCAGGGGAAGAAAGTTCTGATAGAACTGTCAGAATGATAAAGAAACGCAGCAACCCTCAAGAAAAATGAGAATGCAAATGCTGAAATAAGAATAAAAAAACACCCCCCCCACTTGTTTTTCAATGTGAGAGCTTTGATCTGAGCAGCAGAGCTGAGCTCTATAGGAAAGACTGAAGCAGATGATTCTGTTGTAATAGAAGCTGTGTACGGCCAGGATATTTCTGCCAGGATTATTGTGTCATTTAAACAGGTATCAAAAATTTGGCGCAGTCATTTCTGGTAGAAGCCCTTGAGAGCAGAATCCTTTGACTGTTTCCTGCCAAGTGACCTGTGAGAATGGAGGGGGACCAGGATCCAGCATGCATAGAGATATTTCCAAGAGGGAGAGTTATTTGACTATAAGATTGGACACTAAGATATATTATGGTGACTTGTTTATCGCTCAGTGGCAGTGAAATGGGGAAGACACACAAACTGTGAAGCCTTGGCATATTATGCACCACTCAGTCCCACAGTGAATTCCTTTAACGACTCACAGTAGAAAGGACCCGCAGCCCAAAAAATGAGGGGAATAAACAGAGTTGAAGGGACTGAGTGTGGCTATTAAATTAACAGAACTTGGGTGATTTTCAGTCAATAGTCAGATCTCCTTAATTTTAGCATTCTCATTAGGCATGACAGGCTGGAACTTCAAGTTTTATGTCACAGTTCACTTATGTGTCAGAATAAGAGCAAGAAATCCTTGTCTCAAAATGTTTATGCTTTAATATTGACACTTTCTGACTGTTTCATGTAAGATGCCATAAAGATTGGGAGACTTATTGACATCAGAGAATGCTTTAACAAAGACAAGGCTTCTGCAAACAAGTAGTCAGTGGAGAATGAACTGTATTTCCATTCCTTGTCCTTCAGGTACTTGGTACAACTACGTGAAGGAGAATTGACATTATATTCCATAGATCTGGGAGGACAGAAGAAGAATGCAAACCCTATTACAAATACAATTCGTTTATCAGGTGGTAATGTGAGTGTCAAAAAGGAGAATGGATGCAGTACTTTTTCAGTCCAGATGGAAGAACACAATTACTTGTAAGTATAGTTGGTAATTAGTAAGTTTTTAAAACAGAATAACTGAAAAGAGGCAACAGGGAATCTCAATGCGTCACAACAAAATGAAACAGTGGAGAAATGAAGTCATCTGAGTCACATAGATAACCCCTCCTGTTGCTGTGCAGTGATGTGATAAGTGTTTTAAGGAGGAATTGAAGGTACCATGTCATGGAATTGAGAAGATGCGCTGAAATACTGCCCACAAAGACTTACCTAGTTGCTGTGTCAGGAGCCAATGAGGAGATGTATCATTCAGTTTGATGGGACAGATGTATGAACAGGTTCTGAGTAGCTTGTGCAACAAACACAATAAAACATAGCACATGGTTCACCTTCCCCCAAGGTGGGGAAAAGGAATTACAAGGCAACTGCACCACAAAGTCAATACATGGCAAAACTTCAGCTCTCTAACCTTAGACATGTAAGCAATTAACTCTGTCTGAAAAGGTCAGAGTCAGCAGCACCGGGCTCCTTTGACAAGTAAAGCTGCTGAACATCTTTCTGCTTAACTAAGAAATATCTGTGGCTGTATTAGTCAGCATGTTATTTACACTTCTTGCACTTATATATGGCATTCTTAAATTTCAGGTTTCGAATACCCTGTACTGTTCAAAATAGCAGGATGGTGGATGCTAGCACACTCCAGAAGGAATGGGTGTCTCTCATAGAAAGGTACTGTTCAGTGTGCAACGATGCCTCACTGCCGCAGGAGGGATCTCAAGGATGCATCTTCCCTGAAGCAGATTATGAGGAATTTCCTGTACCAATGAATGAGCAGAAAGAAGAGACCCTTTATGTCACGGTGAACTCTGCAACAACCAGTCCGAACAAGTCTTCAAGCCTCCAGGCAAAGCTTGCAGAGGAGGAAGCAGTCCCAGCATCACCACCTCTTCCACTTCCCATCAATAAGGCAGAAGTACCACCAGCCCCACCTGTGTTCCCACAGCCCTGCAGTGGGAGAACAGAGGGGTCAAAGAGAACCAAAGCCTTTCACTGGGATGTTGTTCCTTGTGATAAGGTGAGGATGAAAGTGATGGAAACTGTTGGGGGGGGGGAAGTTGTTATAGCTCATATTACATGTATAGTTATCAGAAAAGTACAACTGTGCCAGGAAACAACCTGGATGCCCTTCTGTATATTTGGATGAAACAGTGACTCTGCTCTTTTGGCTTTTGTTTACCCTGTCACTCCTATGTTTTTAGATTCAAAAATCTGTCTGGGGATCATGTGACCCAGGCAGGAGAAAAATAGATGTATCCAGACTCTGTGATCAGTTCCAGATGCAGGACATGATGGTGTTTTCCGGCAATGAATCTTCAGTGAATCAACACATCATGTTAGATGCAAAAATTGCACATAACTTCAGTAAGTAAGAATTGTGTACTCCTATCTGGAAGCCTGTGGTGAGCTCAGTGTGCATTTTCTATTTGTACTTTCTGCCATTCAATAAGCAGACAAGCCTGTGCCTATATCATCTTTCAATGCAGTGCCCCTCTGCTCCTTTGTAAGGACAAACCTCATGGCTCAGATGCTCTAAATGTTGCTCTTCATCACATAGAGCAACTTGTACAAAACATGTGGCTATGCCATAGAGCTGTGATGCTGTTGTCTTAGGGCAGACTGCAAACTAAAGACTTTTCAAATTTTGTGGGCTGGCTAAGTAAAAGAAGTCAACAGAAATAACTGCATAGTACCTTGAGAGTGTTCAGTCTCTCTCCTGCATTGAGTTCAAGAATAGTCATCTGGTGTAGATGGGCTGATGTGAGAAGCCTTTGAGACAGCTGCAAGTCAGGTCTCAAGACTTCTCTTGTCCTTTTAATGGCCAATAGCTTAGGCTGTAAATGGCTGTCATGAATGACTATGATCAGGACCCTTCCCTTTCATATCCCAAGTATCATTCTACCAAAGACCTGACCCAGAACAGTCTTTCACAGCTAATGAAGCAGTTCAACACACAGTCTTACTAATAAAAGTTACTTTGATGAGAAGTGGGAGATATTAAGGGAGCAAAAATAAATGTTCTTCAAAGACTATGACTTCTGTTACAGAAGTGGCTTTCAAAAAATTAAAAAGTTCTCTAACCTAGTGCCATTTTAAGAAATGTTACCTGTATAAAGAATTTTGCACAGTTAATGTTGCAGTTTTAGTGATTCCACATCTCTGTGAGTATTGATGAGAAATAATATACTTTGGAGACCACATGAAGTTTTAATGGGGAGCAGTAAGTGGAGATAGCTTGTTGGAATGATTGCACCCATTGACTAACAATTTGAAGGGTTAAAAGGAAGTGAGTGAGACAAAAGTGCTGTTGCAGATAAAAAGAATCCTGTAATAACACTTTTATCTGCTAAATTATTGCAGTTTCTTTGAGGAAATTTCTTTCTTTTGGTTTTGGTAGACTCGAGGTGAGGAGGAAGTTCTTCACCGAGCGAGTCATTCGTCATTGGAACGGGTTGCCCAGGGAGGTGGTTGAGTCATCGACCCTGGAGGCGTTCAAGAGGAGATTGGAAGTGGCACTTGGTGCCATGGTCTAGGCATGGGGTCTGTGTTGATAGGTTGGACTCGATGATCCTCGAGGTCCTTTCCAACCTAAGCAATACTGTGATACTGTGATACTGTGAAATAGCAAAATTCTTGCTTTTGATCCTGTTCTTATTCTTGAGACATTCAGCATCTGTTTCTTAATCTTATCCTTAAAGTCCCATCAGTGAGATTTATATTTTTGCCACATACTTATTATAATGGACATTACTTAGAGCAGAAGTTAATTTGATCCAGGGAATTCTGATTAATCTTCCTGCAAGTGCTGCAAACCACAGCTCTAAAATTAACAAATAAAATGATGAAGCTCCAAAATGCCAGGAGGTCAAAGTTTCTTGAGAATTTCAGTGAGTTTCTGAACACAAGGGAAAATGAAAGTTCTGAGAGAAGATCTACACACTAAATTCAAGCCCAATGTAAGAGAAAATGCAAAGAATAGAATAGAGTAGAGTAGAGTAGAGTAGAGTGGAATAGAATAGAATAGAATAGAATAGAATAGAATAGAATAGAATAGAATAGAATAGAATAGAATAGACCAGGTTGGAAGAGACCTTCAAGATCATTGTGTCCAACCTATCATCCAACACCATCTAATCAACTAAACCAAGCACCCTATCAAGTCTCTTCCTAATCACCTCCAGTGATGGTGACTCCACCACCTCTCTGGGCAGCCCATTACAATGGGCAATCACTCTCTGTGTAGAATTTCTTCCTAACATCCAGTCTGAATCTCCCTTGGTGCAGCTTGAGACTGTGTCCTCTTGTTCTGGCGCTGGTTGCCTGGAAGAAGAGACCAGCCCCCACCTGTGTACAACCTCCCTTCAGGTAGTTGTAGAGAGAGCAGTAAGGCCTCTGAGCCTCCTCTTCTCCAGGCTAAGCAACCCCAGCTGCCTCAGC
Organism: Melanerpes formicivorus; assembly: GCF_026170545.1. Classification (NCBI taxonomy): domain Eukaryota; kingdom Metazoa; phylum Chordata; class Aves; order Piciformes; family Picidae; genus Melanerpes; species Melanerpes formicivorus. The sequence goes on along the minus strand of NW_027142371.1, from coordinate 7,946,487 downwards.
CTCTCTTCATAGGGCTTGTGTTCCAAACCCCTCACCAACTTTGTTGCCCTTCTCTGGACATGTACTAGCAAGTCAACATCTTTCCTAAAGAAGCCAACACCTTTCCTAAAATCTATCTAGTGGCTTGCAGTAGACATATCCTCTATAGAGAGAACAGGCGTCAAAAAGACAAAAACATTCTCATATTTCCAATGAATAAGTTTTGGGAGACACTATAATGTGTCTGTTAATCCAGGAATGTGGGTGATAAAACACCAGCTTCTGTGACATGACTGGTGCCTGTTTCTCTGTAGGAGACCCAATTTCCCATATACACAGTCCTGATTTTGCCTTGGGAAAATCCTTTGGCAAAGCAGAATTTATGCAGCTGCTAGTTTCCACCACTGAAAACATTCAAGAAAATATTAAAGAGTTTGTAGACACATTGTAAACAATTTAAGAATCAACCTTTTACTATGAGTTATGCGCTCTGTTATGGCAATGACAAGCATGGTTTAAAAGGTATAGTAAAGCAAAAGATATAAGGCATAAAAAGCTTGAGAAGGAAAAAGAGAAGATTTTGCCAGGTTTAGCACTAAAGCTAGATCTTATATAGCAAAATTAAAAGTGTGGAAAGTGTATCAGAGGGAAAATGGTATGTACTCCATCGACCAACAGTCTCCTGGGAACCATTAATAGCTGATTTGGGCCACAGCAAGTTCCTATAACCTGAAAATTTTTTGTTCCTTTTTAGAATTAGAGGGAAAAAAAGCCCCATAAAAACAAAACCAAAAACAAACAAGCAAAACAAACCAAATAAAAACCCAACCCAAAACATAAATCTTCACATCCTTCCTGAATTCTCCTTCCTAACCACATTGTGCTGCCCAGGAGTTCTGTTGAAGCAGACACTCTAGGATAAGTTTCATGTCAACACGGAGAGGCGTTTAAAGATTTTTAGCTTTCTCTGCAGATGCTCTGTGTTCACTTCCTTGTATTTATTTTTTTAACCTTCATCTTTTGGTAATGAAGATGGAGACAGACAGTAATTAACGAATAACTGGCAAAGCAAATTAGTCATTTCGGTAGCAACAGCTTTACAAATGGCTCTTCACTTGTTTTGGGGAAGAGACATCTTGCTTCCGTTTTCCTCCCATAACGCCCATCATGAGCCAGTCCCAAGTCAGCACAGATGTCTTAAACATTACAAAAACTCTTCATTAGATTTTAGAATATCAGACAGTCTGGAAGAAGTGAGAACTTCTGCTGCTCAAGTTGCCTTCATTTTGGGAGTAATTCTTCTGGCATGAACTCTACCTACCTTCTTTTGAATCCTGGAAATGAAACAAAGCAAGTACACAAAATCAAATCAAAGGGGAATTTTACCTTTTTTTACCTTAAAAATATTGTAAAATACCAATGTATTGTTATCTGGAAAAGGACCACTTTGAATCTTGATCTGAGTACAAGAGAAATATATATGAGCAAGTATTTGTATTCCTTGTGATATCAGCATCTCAGGTCTCCTTTAAGCATTGGCTGTGTTCTGACAGAAATGCGTTTTTTGATTGACTGCTGCTATGACCATTTAAAGATAACATGAAGGTTGCTTTAGTATTTGTATTAGTATTTAGTATTTGTATTTACATCAAGAATATTGTGGCCAGCAGGAGCAGGGAAGTCATTTTGCCCCTGTACTCAGCACTGGTTAGGACACACCTTGAGTACTGTGTCCAGTTCTGGGCCCCTCAATTTAAGAAGGACATTGAGACACTTGAATGTGTCCAGAGAAGGGCAACGAGGCTGGGGAGAGGCCTCGAGCACAAGACCTATGAGGAGAGGCTGAGGGAGCTGGGATTGTTTAGCCTGGAGAAGAGGAGGCTCAGGGGAGACCTCATTGCTCTCTACAACTACCTGAAGGGTGGTTGTAGCCAGGTGGGGGTTGGTCTCTTCTCCCAGGCAACCAGCACCAGAACAGGAGGACACAGTCTCAAGCTGCACCAGGGGAAGTTTAGGCTGGAGGTGAGGAGAAAGTTCTTCACAGAGAGAGTTGTTAGCAATTGGAATGTGCTGCCCAGGGAGGTGGTGGAGTCACCATCCCTGGAGGTGTTCAAGAGGGGACTGGACGTGGCACTTGGTGCCATGGTCTAGTAGGCATGAGGTCTTGGGTGAAAGGTTTGATTTGATGATCTTTGAGGTCTTTTCCAACCTTGTTGATTCCATGATTCCATTTAGTAATTGCTTCAGTGTTAGTAGCTACTAAGTGGTTTTTATTTTCTGTTTGATCTTTTTTTCTGCTTTTGTCGTTGTTTCTATTTATTTGGTTTTGTAAATATGGAAGGTAAATATGAAATATTTTTATTATTTTCCTTCCCTTGAGAATTTTCCTCCAAGTAATCTCAGAATCGTTTCCCCCCCAGACATTTTTCTTAAAAGTTTCCGTATCAAACCAAGTGAGCTGAAAGACAGACTGTACATTATACATGAAGAGAGTGGTGGACTTACAGATGAGCAGATTACAGCACTAAGAAGGTAATCTTTGGGGTTTGGTTGTTTGCAGCAAGGCATGCTACCTTTTGGAGAAAGCCTAATCTTCTGCAAATAAGGTGAAGTTGAGAAAAGATGTGAGTGCAACATTTGGTCTATCCTGACCGTGAATATCGTATTTGCACACAGAAAGCTCAGTCCTTGCAGATTTTAGAGTATGTCCCCAAATTGTCATTTGGCCCCATGAGGGGAAAGGGGATTGCAAGAAATGACAGCAGATCTGTCATGATTTTGTGAGCTGGTTACAAGGAGCAGAGTTAGCTCGAGACTAAGTTGTGGCAGTGAGCAGGTGTAACTTGAGAAAAGTTTCCAGCTCTTACTACAGCCTTACTGTCTATTGTGGGATCAGAAATGAAAGAAACTGGAAAATTTGTCTCTGTGCAAATTATACCTGTCAGACTGTCTAAACCTGAGCAGGAATTTTACCATTGCAAAATGAAAAAAATATTTAAAGCCAAAGCCAAGATTACATTTCAAGATTGCAAGCAGTGAGCAAAACATTCTTCTCATGTGTCCAGTGAAGGCCAGTGGAGGAATATCGTTTGAAACTTCAGGGCTTATTTTTATACTCATGCCTTTCTGTAGCTCCCTGAATGATTCTTTATCCTGGTGTCCTAAAATCAATGGCAAACCACTTTTTATGTCTATAGATGTAAAGTTTCATAACAGTGCAAGATTTTTCATTGCACAAATTCCTTCGGAGTCGCATTGAGGTAAAAAGATATTGATGGAATGCATTCACATCTCCTTGTGCTTCCTCTTCCATCGTTTAGTGCTTCAAGCATTGAACCTTCTAGATAACCCGTTAGTTTTGCTTCATACACATCATCCACTAAAACAATTTGATGGAATACTGGATTTCTGATTAAATGAAGGTATTTGTTCTCAGCTTTTTACAATAAAATGTTCTGTGGATTTGCTTAAAAAATTAAAGTCTTTTAAATGAGAAGTGAGCTTTTGTTTGACAACAGATAACTGTCATTTTTAAATGAGAATTCCTCTTATTTGTCTTTCTTTTTTTTCTTTTTCTGGTAATAATTCAAACCCCAGCAATTATTTAAATGTCCTATGAAATTATTTGCAACAGTGAAAGAACCTCGTTGTTTGTTCCCTCTTTAATATGCCAAAAGTCTTTATTTTTTTTTTCTATCTTGCAATGAATTTCCTTACTTTCACTGAAAAAAATAAATATATATCTCTCCCCTGCATGTTTAATCATGCTTGCTACAAATTGATTAGGCTGTTGGTATAGAACAAAGAGAAGATGATAGACATGAATACTTATTTAAGATTCCTTGCACACCTTCTCAGATGTCTTTTATTAAATTGATTCAATTTTTCTTCTTTAAGATATACTACAAATTCCCCTAGTGTATCAGCCAGACAGGCTGGAAGATTTCCAGAGGAGTGGAGGGGATCTGTGGTGGTGTGAGTTTATTTTTTCCAAGTGGAGGCATGTTTAAAGACATCAGCATTCTAAAAATCTGCAGCCCTGGGGTACTGTGGGAGAATATTCTGTTACTTTATGCAGTAGGATGAAAGTTGCAGGCCTGTGTTATGTGCTCTTACAACACAGCCAATAAATGGATCTTGGATGTGGTGCAGTGCTTGGAGAGACAGAAACACCATTGCCCACTTCTTTTTCATCAGCAGCTAAAAATGTTTTAGAGGTAGGAGTCAGTTAGGCCAGAAAGCCCACTGGTTAATCACCCCATAGCATGAGCCTGCTCTGCTTTTGCAGTTGTTTTTCTAAGAAGATAATGCTGGAGACAAGCTGAGCCAGAGTGGTCATAACTGCTCAAGAAGTTTCTAGGAGCTTTTGGAAAGCTCATCCAATGTATCTGCAAATCATTTTTGCTTTCCATCATGCAGTGCACTCAAGTATGTACAAAGTTCCAATGGTTAAATAAATATTGCAGAAGCACGCTAAACAGGAAGAAATTCTGATGCATGGAGTGGAGTGACTGTTTTATGTTACAACAATACAGAATGACGGGGAAAAGAACATCTAATTTCCATGTGTTGTTTTACAGATACATGCCAACACCAAAAGACACAGAAAGGTACAGGTCGTTCAGGGGGTCTCCTTCAGAGCTGCATGTGGTTGATCAGTTTATGTTAGAGGTAAGGAAGCACAGCATTAAAAGGCACCACATGCTATTTGTACCATGCTCTCTTCTAGATAAAACCACTGTGAGAAGCTGGGGTTTGAAACAAATTCACAATCTCAGCCAGAATCTGTATAAGAGGATTTATGTGACAAAGAGTGGAATCAGATATGATGAAGAGAACTGCAGGATCCCTTTGCTTTTCTAAGTTACACACCCTCCCCTTCCACCAAAGAAGGAGCTGATTTATTCTGAGTTAGGTTTCCACAATATTTAAGTGTAAAATTGTATGCATGTAACCATTCTCATTCATGAGAAATGAGTGTCATTGATAATAATAGTGTCTTGTTCTACTGGCATACAGAGGTTTTTTGAATTTGCATCTGCAAATGATGCATAGTCAGATATGTGATTTTTATATTTGCCATAGTAGAGCCACAGGCTTAAGGCCTAGAATAAACTAATAAATGAGCACAGAAATTAGGAAAGCTAGAGTGCAGCTGAATAAATACATTATGAGAGATGTATGTGCATGTTTTGGTTTAAACATGGGGTTTGATTCCATTTCTGCTCAATTCTTTGCAGATGTGTAAAATCCCCCACTTAGGCCAGAGGCTGGATCTCCTGCTTACCGTACGTGAGCTCCCCATGAGCATGAAAGATTTGGAGCCTGTAAGTGACAAGACTCTTCCACAGTGTGTTTGTAGCCTAAATCTACCAGTTAGAGGTCCAAGCAGCCCCAGTTCATTTCAAAGTGCTGTAGTTGAGGAGATTTTATTCTGTTCTGTTTGGTTGTTTGTTTGCTTATTTATTTGGTTTGGTTTGGTTTGTGTGGGGGTACATTTGAAATACAAAGGCACTATCAGTGCATTTGGAATTCTTTTGGGAATCCAATTGATTTATCTGTGTCTTGTTAATGAAAGTATTTGACACTATTGGTTCTAAAATACAGTAAACCCCACCAGAAATAAATGAGGGATATGATATGCACATATATAGATGCATATGTATTTAACATCATTCTTGTTCCACTAAGGTTCAAGATACAGCTCCTAACAGGCCTGGCAGTGGAACAGATAACCACAGAGGAGGGAATAAAGGGCAGGAAAAGTTTTCCAATTTTTTAATTGAGGTTGTTAAACTTTCCTCTTCCTTTGGCCAGGGATATGAGAGAAGCAAATTTTACCATTCAAATTTAATTTCTCACCCCACAAAGCTGAAGGAATCAATTCAAAGTTGTAGATACTTAAAGCCAGTTTATTGAGCAGCATCTTGCAGATGTTTACTGTTTTCAGAAGACTGAAGGAAGCTGTTGACTCTGAGGATTCCAGCATGGAAATGAACTGTTGCAAATCACAGTTCAATTCCCTTTCTGCATTTTTCAGTATGACCTCGGGGTTGGGGTGGATGCAAATAAACAAGGTTCCAGTCTTATGGACTTCATCTTCCTGTTCCAAACCACTGCCTTACCTGCCAGGGTTCATGTATGCTTTGATGCAAAACAAAGTATTGCAACACAAGTCCATGAAAATATTTCAAAGGGTTTGCTTCCATTTTGCATGGGAATAAAACCAGAGGCTGAAAGAGCTGCAAATTCGATTCATTGTCCTTTGTCTGGCTGTGATTAAAACCAAAGTAACGGTGAATAAAATTCATAAGATGGACAGATGGAAAACACTGGGGAGATACATAAATGTTTGACCCTGCCTGGTCAAATGCTTCACCTTTGCTGTGCTCCACTGGAACCAAATATTTGAATATTTGGAAGCTATTACATATGCTGTTAGCTTTGAAGGCTATTTAATGTTAATTAAAGACCTGATTAGTTGTTTAAGTATTTTCCTACTCACGCACCCTCATGTGTAAACCATGTATTATACACTTAAAATTCTAAAGAGCAATCTGAATATTGGCTTTTAGCACCCTCTGGCCCTGGGATGTGCTATGAATGTTTTAACAGTGGCTTTCAGCTCTGCCACATGCTTCATTTGTCCCCTGTTTTTAAACCAGTGTGTTGGTGACTGATGAAGAGAGGTGTGGTGCTAAAAAAATATATGTATTTCCTAGTATTAAACAAACCCACCTCTTGTATCTGTAGGCCTAGAAGGGAGGTGTCTTCCCCAGGAAAATAGAAATTGATAAGTGAGTTTGATTACAGGAAATTATTAGTCTTCCTTATGGTGAAACTGTGTTAAGAATTTTGATAACAGTCTTCAGCTGATATAAACAGAAGGGAGGGAGGTGAAGGATGGAGAACTTTATACTGAGCTTCAGGCTATCTGCTTCCCCTGATGTCTGACATTTGGTGCAATCTGGTGCATTCACACAGCAAAATATTTTTCTTCAGAAGCTTTTTTTAAGAGATGAGGTTGAAGTTGTTTTGGCCGGGCTGATTTGGCAACCAGAAAGGATGTGATCTCCACTGGGGGCAGGGTAACTATGACAACACAAGCTTTATCTTGGTAGGAAACTTGAAACTGGTCCTTCCTGAGTAGTCCTGGCCACTTCCTGTAGAGAAGTTGAATAGGAAGGTAGCCACCAGCTGAAGTGCAACTTGCTTTAGGTGGGGACAATGAGGCTTTGGCAAAGGGAAAGTATGGGCACCGCTGATTTGCTCACAGTTTCGGTTTGAACTGAAGGGAAATTTGTGTGTTTCAGCTAATAAACCAGAAAATCCAAGCGAGTAAACAGCTGCAGTCCAGCCAGAAATTTGTTGCTGTTTTGGAGTACATTTTAGCCATTGGAAACCATTTAAATGAAAAGGCTGGAAAAGAAAAGGCTAAAGGATTTAGACTGTCATCTTTGACCAAAGTGAGTAAATATTTCCCTTGTCATTAAAAGCATCACATTATAAGGTGTGTTAGCTGTTATTATTAACTCAGTTTTGCCCTGACTATGGAGAGAGGCAGTATTTTTTAATGAGTAGGTAACATTTTAAAGTCTGCTCTTGGTTACACTAGAAACAAAATCCTGTTTAACAATCTATATGTGTTAGATAACGAGATGCATTTCCCCATTTTAGACAGCAGCACTGGCTAGATGGGAGCCTTATGATGTTGAACACACTGTGTTTCTAATGAGGTAGAACATCTAAATGCTCACTGCCCCTGACTGCCAGATCCTCTGCCTAGAAGAGGCATCTGAGCTGCAGGTCCCTGCTTAGATCCGAGCTGAGATGCGTTTTGCAGCTCTGTGCAGAATACTGCTGCACGGATCCTCCTCATGTCACTGTGGTCAGCGGCTGTAACTGCAGCGTTTCCTCCATGGCAGTTGCAGTTTTATGACACGGGAGTAAGTTCTTAGTGCTTCATTTTACTCGATGTGAAACTCTTCTGCAACAAGTGGTGCAATGCCACTTTCAGGTGGAATAGAATGTAAATAAATTAATAAACTGAAAGGGAATGAGATTTGCCTGCAATGATTTTAACTTCTTCATATTGCTCTTCCGGATGATTGGGTAGGTGGTGAAGGGGACAGGTGAGAATTCTGCTCTTTCATGACAGAGATCTGCTCTACAAGAAGTATCCTATAGCTCTTAGTCTTCTAATTGCCTTTACACTGACCTACCACTTGCCTGACATTAGTTTGAGTTCTCCATTATTTATAAGGAAGCTGCTTTACCATTTTCATTAGAATCTGACATCAGAAAATGCTGCTGTTGAGCACGGGGTTTCTCCCCTCCTCCACACAACAGTGGTAGAGCATCCCTCTCTTATCTCCAAACATAAGAAATGAATACAAATTTCCTAAGCTGCTTTTGTACCTTTAACACTATTGTAAGATTATGCCTGATCTGTAAATAGAAGACAGAAGGATTTTTATTTTGTTTTGGTAAAGTATCTTTCCCATCTGGAGACTTTAATATATGAGTGAGTGATTTACAACTCCAGTGACAATTTCAAAACACAACTTGCATTCTACTTTTTTTCTCTTCTTTTCTTTTCTATAGTGGCTGTGATACCACATCTATCATAATGAAAAATGCCTGCAAAATAATTTTCTGCCACAGAGCATCTTCCCAGATTCAATTAAGGAACTCTGCTATCTCCATGAACACAGCACACTGCTTTTAAGTGGAAAGGAATAAAGGCTGTGTTTGGAGGTCCAAAATCAGCTGCAATCAGTTAGGACACCTTAAGTTGCAAAACAGACTTGTGTGAATAAAAAGACAGAAAAGAGCAAGGAAGGTCAACAGATATGAAAGTGTAAAGCTGATCTTAATCAAGAATGTCTGTGAAATGGTGGCTTGAAAACAAGAAGTTTAATTTCATTGTTTTTCTATTCTTGTCAGATTTACCTGGAAGCTATCAACATCCCTGCTGTTCCTTTTTATTTAAAAAAAAAAAAAGTATAATAGCTCAGTCTGTCATTTAGTGCTCTGTTCTATTTGCAGTTGCCTCTGTTGAAGGGTAAAGAGAGGGCATTCACCTTGCTTCATGCCCTTGTGGAACAGATCTTCTTACATGAGCCTGATCTGGCCAAATTTTCTCAGGAGTTGACAGAATTTGAAGCTGTTCCTGATGGTAAGGAGGGGGGGAGGGGAATAATAATCAACAAACAAAAAATGAAGTCCTTCAACTTCTGTGGAAACTCCTTCCCTCACAATATGAATGATACTTAGGATGTTTTTCTCTCTCTCTACCTCTCCAGCTTCCATGAAGGGCCTCTGTGCTGAAGTTGATGGTATGTAAATGTGGTTTCTAAATTCGAGAAAGATTTCCATACCTTGTGCAGTCATTTGGAACAGGTTTTCATTGCACTTCTGTAGTCTGTAAAGAGAGGTAAAGGTTCAAAACATTGAGGTGAAGTGTTGCCATGGTGATATTTAACCTGCCACGTTACTGTAAGGAAATAAAATAAAAAAGGAATTAAAAAAAAATGAAAAAAAAAGGAAAGAAGAGATATTAAAGTGTGTCCAGGTGGCTTAGAAGCAGGAAAAATATGCTGCCCAAGGTAAACAGAGTTTATAATAAACTACTAATGTTACGTGATGCAAGTGCTGTGTCAAAGTTATGGCTGTAGCAGAGTCTCTAGGGGTAGGCAGTACAGCAGCAGAACACTTCCTACAGTTCAGTCCTGAAGCTCAAGAACTCCTCTGAACCAAAATGGTCTCTTTGTTTAGAAAGGAGCCCAATGATGTGAAGTCAACAGCAGGAAACAGAATAAGATCGTTCAAGTGTCAGATTTTGGGAGACATTTACAACTTACCATTGAACGGTATCGCAAAGTGAGCAGTAGTGAATTCAAGGGATTTTAGATTGAACCCTTTGAGAGCAGACAGAGTGGATGGAAATGAACTATATCATGCTGAAAGTTTATAAAACTCTTTGGAGAAAGTGGTGTGAGTGTTGACTGTGACTACAGACCAAAACATCCTCTTTCAGCCTTTGATAACGTACCTGAATGATAGTCATTCCTGGCTTTCAGTTTGAAAACCCCTTGTGCCTCTTCTGCTGGGCTTTAGGAGACAGCCAGGCATATAGCTTGAGGCCACTAAAGTGTGGTTTTATTCTGTTCCAAGAAATTCCAATCAACTTTTTAGGAGACACAAGTAACTGAAAATAACACTCTTCATCCTCAGTCCCTTATGGTGTTTGAGAATGGTGTTGCTAGCAATCCAAATCACTAAATATGTTGAAGACAGTTTTGGGAAGTCTTGAGCAAAGGAGTGCAATGGACATAGCACCAGAAATTGCTGGGAGACATCAGGGGGGTGACTCATGGAAACTGAAGGAGATTGCCTGGCTTGTGCCCTCCATGGATTCCTGATAGGCCCAGTGTAGTCCCATCCACCAAGGCACAGAAGGAAAGAAGTGGACCAAATGCCACTGAACCAGCCTTCCTCAACATGTAGGTCAAGGCACACCTTTTTAGGGGCTCATATACAAGGAGAAGGAGAGGAAGATGCTGAACTGCTGAACTGCAGCCTGGGTCAGTTCAGGGCCAAGGCCCTGGTGCCAAAGTCGTATCTCTTTCTTCCCCTGTTTTACACCATGAGAGCTCCCATGGTAGCAGTCCAATGCAGTGCTTGCTGCCAGCTGGCAAGATCTCTTACTGTTGCATAAAGTGGATTTTTTTATTCTTTTATCTTAAAAGGAACCCTGAAGTTGCTACATAAAAACATAGGTTTGAAGAATGTTATTTTCATTGCTAATCCCAATGCTCCAAGCTAGGGAAGGTCAGATTTACAGCTGCTGCATAACCGCACTACCGACCTCCTCATTATTCTGCAGTTGCTGTGATGTGATCACATACTATTTTTTCCCCCCATGAGACCCTTGCCTCTTTCAGGGTTTCTATTTCAAAACAGAAAATTAATATTCCTAGATGAATGTATTATAGACTAAATATTCTAAGCTTTCTGTGTGTACTAAATGAGCCATTTGCAGTCCTTTGGACATGACTGCATGCCAGCGAAATTTCTCATCTTCTTTCTCTTTTGTTAGTTTTAAAAAGAGAATTGGAAAATGTTATTCAGTGCAGGAGGCTTATTAAACCCAAGTCAGCCAAGACAACACCCCAGGAATCACAGTTCTGCAAGGAACTAAAGGTAACTTTATCACAACCTTATTGTGGGCTGGAGGTAAAAGATGAGTAACCTGCTTAGTTTGGCTGAGACCTTCCCTGCCAAGGGAGTCAGAAGCATTTGAGGAAAAAGTGGCCTTTTATTCCCTTCTGATAGTGTCTCATACTATAAGTTGTGGTTTGGGAAGGGGTTTTCAGAGTTTCTGCACCTGCTGCTTCTGCTTCACAAGGCAAATGGGCTGGAGTGGGTGAGGAACTGTTAACTCTATGGTTGCCCATGGTAAAGACTTGGGAATAACAGTAATTTTAGAAGGTGTGCCTTTTGGAAAATAACTTTAAGGTCATAGAGTCCAATCATTAACCCAGCACTGCCAGGTCACCATGAAACCATGTCCCTCAGCACCACTTCTATATGGCTTTTAAATTCCTCCAGGGCTGAGGACTCCACCACCATTCTGTGCAGCCTGTTCCAGGGCCTGACAATACTTTTAGTGAAGAAATTTTTCCTGATGGTCAACCTAAACCTCCTTTGGCACAACTCAAAGCCCTTTTCAATCATCCGAGGGCATGCCTAAACTGTGACTATAGGCTGATCTAAGATAATTCTGCCCATGCTAGTGGCAGAGCAGGATACATTGGAAGAGACAATGGAGAGGTGGCTGAGCAGACTGTAGGGAGCCCAGTCCTGGTGAGGGGTCAACAGAGCCAAACCCAGGGATATGCAGCTGAGGTACATGGGAGTTAATTAACAATTAAAAGCACCATTGCACTTATGGTGAACAAGGCTACTTTAAGCAAAGGCATTCAGCACTCTGTGGTGTGGATGGTTCGTTTCTGCTGTCCAGGATATCTTTGTGCTGTGCTTCATTAGGTAGGATTGTCATTGGCTCCATTCATCCATTTCCTTCTGCCTTGGATCAGTTCAATGGTGTGCTTCTTCAAGCTGGTGAAAATGTGTGTTACAAACCCCCCATGAATCAGGCATTTTATTTCAAAATTAAATTTCTAAGGCCCTGGTTCTGCCTCCCTAAGAGGGGAGTGTTTGCTTAACATGCAAAAAGCCATGTGGGTGGAAATTAGGATCTTATGATGCTTATCTAGTTCTGACAGTGTTAATAGATTTAGGTAGTTACTGGTTGAGAACAAAACCAAAATATTTTATTTTTTTGCTCTTTGATGTCTTAATATTTGCAAAGGAATGTGTGTGCTTATCATTTAGAATAGAATAGAATAGAATAGAATAGAATAGAATAGAATAGAATAGACCAGACCAGACCAGAACAGGTTGCAAGAGACCTTCAAGATCATGACGTCCAACCCATCAACCAATCCAACCCACCTAAAGAAGTAAACCATGGCACCAAGCACCCCATCAAATCTCCTCCTGAACACCTCCAATGGTGATGACTCCACCACCTCCCCAGGCAGCCCATTCCAATGGGTAATCACTCTCTCTATGAAGAATTTCTTCCTAACATCCAGCCTAAACCTCCCCTGGTGCAGCCTGAAACTGTGTCCTCTTGTTCTGGTGCTGGCTGCCTGGGAGAAGAGACCAACATCTGCCTGTCTACAACCTCCCTTCAGGTAGTTGTAGACAGCAATAAGGTTGGCCCTGAACCTCCTCTTCTCCAGGCTAATCAACCCCATCTCCCTCAGCCTCTCCTCATAGGGCTTGTGTTCCAAACCCCTCGCCAACTTCGTTGCCCTTCTCTGGACACATTCCAGCAAGTCAACATCCTTCCTAAACTGAGGGGCCCAGAACTGGACACAGTACTCGAGGTGCAGCCTAACCAGTGCAGTGTACAGCGGTAGAATGACCTCTCTGCTCCTGCTGGGATAAGCATGCTTGATGCTTGATGCATGCTTATCTTTTATTATATGTGAAATTGTTGTGACATGACAATTTTGACTTGAATTATCTAGGTTTTGCTGCTGTTTCATTGCTGCTTTAATACTCTATTGCTATACTGAATTAAGGAGTTTTTTATTGTATTACAGGATTTGATTCAGAAATATGAAGAGGATCTATCTCAGCTGTCAAAGAGATGTGATGAAATGAAGAAGCTTTATAGCAACATACTGGTATGTGTCATGTTAAAATGCAATGAAAATCAATCAATGAAAATCAATTTACATTTATTAAAGAAAACAAAAAAAAGGAGGGGAAGAAAGAGGTGCAAGAAGTTTCCATGCTTCTACATGCTTCATACTTATACTGTCCACAGAAAAGGAAATAAAATATCACATCTAAGAGTGATGGGATTCTTTGAATGGAAATCTGGATGTATTTTTTCTTGAGGTCTCAGGGCTCTTTTTTTCTGTTTTGGTTTGGTTTGGTTTGTTTTCAGAGGGTCTGTGTCCCAAATTAAAAGAAAAAAGGAAGAAGAAGAAAAAAAAAGATGCTTATCAACTTCATAAATTCAATGATTCTGACTGCCCAGTGTTTGCTACATGTTAGACAACCCTGCGTGTTTTCTAGCTCCTACCAGCAGTTGTGTCTGTGGTAGCCAGCCACAAATTTGTTACCTGGGCTGAGGGTTTTTTTCTAGTGACAAACTTACAGTCCAGGGTGCTGATTTAGCTACTGTTGTTGGAGTGAGAAGGACACCAAGATAGAGATGCTAGTAGTAGCACGGATCTAAAAATGAGCAGAGCAGAAAGAAAACTCAATGGGCAGAAGATTTATGGTAAGGAAACTGATCTTGTTTGTTCCAATTATATTCACCCACACTTGGACCACAGAACCATCTAACTTTCTCAATCAATTTTTTTTCCCCTTTGAACAGAATCAACCTGCCTAGGTCCAATACACTAGAAAATGGTTTTTGGGTCAGGAGGTCACACCAGAAAGAATGATAAAAGGCCCACACTGCAGCTGTTAACAACATAGCATGTAAATTCCTCATTCAGTACAAAGGTTTAGGAGTGTGATAGAAATTCAGGAGCTCTCTGCAGTGGTGAGAGCATTCTCTGGTAGAATAGTCACACTAGGAGTTTTTAAGGAAAGGGGCAGGCTTGCTGAAATGGAGTGTTCATCTCTGAAACCAGAATAACTTCCCAGTCCTGGCATCAGGACATGGCTTCAAGTGATGCTGGTGTTTTGTTTGGTTTTTCTTCTTTTTCAGAGTGAAGGATTAGAAGTAGTGTTTTAATTCCAGGCAAATGTTACAGAGGACATGCAGCCAGGAAGCCTACCTTATGATTTTATATTCTGCTTATAAAATCAATAATGACCTTGGCATGTGATGCTTCTATAGACTGAACAGCAAACTGGGGAAACCTGCCTGTGGTATAGCTGTGGGCTATCAACTTTTCACAGATGGTGATTAGCTCCAGGAAATGCATCTCTCATTACTGTTTAACTGATGGTACACCATGGGTGAGTGGAGAGGCGTGCCAAAGATCAAGGGCTTGGAGCACCCAGGAGGTGCAATTAGGAACACAACAGGCAAAACTATTAATCAGGTGTTGCTGGTTAATGTTAATATGTTTGTGACTGGATTATATGAGCGGTCTCTTTTACTGTGATTCTGATTTCCAGGCAGAGAGTTTGCTCCTAAGAACATGTTTAGTTAATGACAGATACCTGTCCAAACCTTTCTGGGTATTTCATTTGCAACATGAGATACTGAACTGCAACTTTATTGCTGCTCAGCCTTAAGACAGCTGTATCAGTCAGTTTCTGAGTAGCTCTCAATTACAGCCCAGATAAGAACTTGTAGCAACACAAGATGCCTAAAACTCATTGATGAAGGCTCTGGAGCATGTTCTCTAGATTTGTTCTGCTCAATTAGAAAGCTGTTGAAGGCAGAATTGTGCTCTTTCACTCATCGATCCCATTAAGGGGGAGCCTTTGAAAATTATGACAAACCTCTTAAATTAAACATTAACAACAGATTTAACAAGAAAAATCCTCTCCTAGAACTGGAGAATGTATGTGGAAGTGATTTTAGTGAACTCAGAAACTGCTTTCCTAGTACTGAAGTCAGTAGTATGACTGCTCTTCACCTCTTCTCTCACAGTAGAGCAGACACAATGCCAAGACTGTTCCCTGCTTTTTCAACAAACTTTCCATCTGTTCACCTTTTCCAGGTGAAGGAAAGAAGAGAACAGGGAAAGGTGGCTCTTTGATAGATTGCTTTTTCTCCCCAAAATGCCTCCTTCCTTATGAATATTTTTTGTTTGCAAAGGAGAACTTTTTGGCTTCAACCCTCTGACACCATGCCTACAGTGGAATATAAACCACTTCTCTAGTCTGCACATTTTCTTTTATGAATGGGGTTATCTAACAAACTGCAGAGCCAGGAAGCTTCATGATTTACTGTCTTTTCCTCCTCTTCAGTTGTAGCTACAGTCCAGCTTGGGACACTGTGTTATACATGAACCCAGGTTACTGAGGTCACTCAATGACAACTCCTGAGGCCACTTTGACTTGGGATATTTTGAACCCTTAGCTTGCTGCAAATTTTAGCCAGCTCCAAATGTTCTAATTGTTGTCATTGTTACTACTATCACTACTACTAGTCTTAATAATGAAAGTATTCAAAGTATTCTTGCCCTTTCAATATCATCAAGATCCTGGATGTGGTTTAGATTACTTGAACATACTAATGTTGGATATTCTTCTCATTCAAATTTACAGGTAAAATTTGGGGAGCCACAAGACCTAGACTCTCAGGAACTATTTGGATGGATATCTTCATTCATTAGTGAGTTTAGGAGAGCTTGTGCTGAAGTTGTGCCATAAGGACAACACAAACCTTGTAAAGAGATGTGGGAAAGAGAAGTCCAGGAAACAATATTTAAGTTAATTGGTTTGAAGATTACTCAACTAATAAGAAGCACATAGAGAGTATATATTCTGTATGGCAGTCTACCTTGATTTTTAAGGGATATTCAATATCTAATGTGTTATTTTTAAGTGGTATTTGACCTGTAGGATCACAGATCACTTATGAGCCTCTCCCTTCTTTTCTTCTGATGTACTTTGTACCTTGAGGTGCCTGTATATTTAGAAAGGAGGCTCTTTGGACACATTATAATTTCTCTATTGAATCTTTCCCATGCATACCCAACCTTCTGACTGAATTCTAACTCTTACTTTCAGTCAATAAGTTCCTTTATGGTGACCAAATCTTTTGCTATAATTTTCTAACTAATACTTCAAAAGTTTTACAATGAAATAGGGAGCTGTTGTCCACAGAGGAGAATACTTAGCATGAGTTCCTGCTTGTCTTTCTGCTATTAAGACATTGCAGGCTTGCTATGTAATGGAGAAAGGGCCTAGCTGGGTGTGGTTTTGTTGTTTTGTTTTGTTTTCCCTCAAAGCAGTACAATAAAATAGTGATTTTAGTTGTTAAGTCACACATTCAAGTAAAATACTTTACAAACTGATAAATAAGTGAGATCTGCATTGGCAAGAAGAGAAAAATATCATAGAAGCAAAATATCATGAGGCATCTAAGTAGGGGATACTGGAGGTAATTAACCATGGCTTTCAAAAGAGAAAATGCTTCCATTGCATTTGCTGGCCTTTACAGATTTTTTTTTCATTCAAATAATTATCTAGCTCAAAAATATGAGAAGAAAAGGAGGCCTGTAAATGGAAAGACAAAATGGATGTGTTTAACATTGAAAGTAGAAAATAACCCTAAAAGGTCGCTGATAAAATTTGGCATTTTCTGTAGTGGTTTTGCAAACAGTGTTGTTTGAAGTGTATTACCTGGCTTATTTAGGTCTGACTGCCCAGGCCTCACAGTGTTTGGATTTGACAGAAATGCTGAATGCTAGGAGCTAGGGTGAGCCATCTGCAAGCCTTCAATGCACTTGCAGCTGAAAATGATCACAACCCTCTCTCGGCTGGCCTATAAAATTTCCCTACATCCAGCATTTCATTTACTGTTCTAGACCTTGGGTGAACAGCTAGGTATTTGGAGAAAGGTCCACTGAAGAAGCTGGGCTTCCACCAGCTAGGTGGGGCAGTTCCTAGATTTTTAGTGCTGGTCATGTCAGACAGTAAAGGGACACATGGACACTATCTGGAAAGCAGAGATAAAAGAAGCCCAAGATTTTTTTTTTTCTTGTCTTGGTCTCAGTACTTTAAAGGACATCACAGGCTGCAGTTCCTGGGAGCTTACAGCTTCTGATGTGCCATGACTGGCAGCAGATCCTTATGAAAATGTAGAAAAGTGTTCCTGCAGCTAATGTGTCCATCACAAGGCAAGGGCTTCATTTCACATCAGCCTTGATCAATCTGCTGAACCCTTGCCCTCCATGGGTACTCCTATTTGGAAGCCAAATCTGCTCCTGGGGAGCAAGTGCACACTTCTGCTTCAAACAATGAACAGGGATCATAAGTGTCCTTTTAAAATTATAGTTCCCACCTTTATTTTGGGAAGTCATTGAAGAAGTGGAATCCTGCCTTGAAGAATTCAAACCCTTATAATCTCCCTCTTAAAGGGGTGCTCTGACCAAAAGGTGTGCTGAGCAGGTGACATCTCACTCCTGGCCACTGAGGGGTAACTCCAGGGAAATATTTTCAACAGGAGGTAGCAGGTGTAAGGCAAGGATGATGAGGAAAGAAGAAAATACAATTCCAGCTTTGTGAGAAGCAAACCTGGCCCCAGCTGTGAATGCCAGTGGGCCTCATTCCTTAACTTCTCTGCCATAGAGTAGAATAGAATAGAATAGAATAGAATAGAATAGAATAGAATAGAATAGAATAGAATAGAATAGAATAGAATAGAATAGAATAGAATAGAATAGAATAGAATAGAAGAGAAGAGAATAGAAGAGAAGTAGAATAGAATAGAATTAACCAGGTTGGA
The DNA here is from genome assembly GCF_026170545.1 of Melanerpes formicivorus. NCBI lineage: Eukaryota > Metazoa > Chordata > Aves > Piciformes > Picidae > Melanerpes > Melanerpes formicivorus. The sequence continues at coordinate 7,928,501 of NW_027142371.1, read as the reverse complement.
AAAGACCTTTTAGATCATCAAGTTCAACCTATCATCCAACACTATCTAATCAACTAAACCATGGCACCAAGTGCCCCATCCAGTCTCTTCCTAAATACCTCCAGTGATGGTGACTCCACCACCTCCCTGGGCAGCCCATTCCAATAGCCAATCACTCTTTCTATGAAGAACTTCTTCCTAACATCTAGCCTAAACCTCCCCTGGAGCAGCTTGAGACTGTGTCCTCTTGTTCTGGTGCTGGTTGCCTGGGAGAAAAGACCAACCCCCACCTGGCTACAACCACCCTTCAGGTAGTTGTAGAGAGCAATAAGGTCTCCCTTGAGCCTCCTCTTCTCCTGGCTAAGCAATCCCAGCTCCCTCAGCCTCTCCTCATAGGGCTTGTGCTCCAAACCCCTCACCAGCTTTGTTGCCCTTAAATCCACCCCTCATCTTTGAGGACATCTAAAAAGGTCTGTGAGCAAGAGGCCCAACAGAATATATCTGCAGCATGCTTAATAAGATCTTCCAGGCACCTACCTATCATGTATCGAAATAGTCTTGCATGTGGTAGAGGATGCTGGGACTAGAGTTCTGCATTGCAGCACAATGAAGTACCCTGTAGGTCTCCTTGGCTCTATAGCAGCGGTGTTGCTGCTGTCTGTAAGCTTTTACACATCCATGCTAACAAATGACTTCATTTTAGATTCTCAACAGTCTTGTCAGGACTATGCTTCCAATAAAGAATGTGCAGCCATCCCTCTCAGAGGCAAAAGGAATAAAATAAACAACAAGTAGCAAAATGAGGACCCCTGATACTTATGTTACAGATTTAGGTTTTTTTTAACAGATCTTTAATTTAAGGGCAAACATCTTTGCTATATTTGCCTCAAGTCAGCATCGGGGCTGTGACATATGATTGACCCTGAAGTCAGTGGCCTCTATCTGTGTATCAGGAGACAGAGCTTACCTCACTCAGTTTTGATTAAAAGAGGGAAAATTAAATTCCTTTCTAATTTCTTGCATCTCTATACCCCACTGCCCTATACAGTGCCTGTATGTGCAGCGTAAACAACACTTGCAGATTTTGATGTGTTGTTGTTACGGCTCCAAAATCTGAGGCATCTTCATTTATATGTGAATCATGTAAGATAATCCTGAATACAAGTGCCATTTCCATGGTATCGAGATCCCTGCATCCCTGAACAGCATTCGTGAATGTCATGATAAATTTCATGTTTTTCTACCATTACCTTGGCTCAGGAGTCCTGGGAAGTCTCTTTTTCACTAAACATTTTTTACCTCTCTCTTTTCTTTTCATGACTCATTTTTCCCCCCTCTAGTATTTTTTCTCTACTGTTGTATTGTACATGTTTGATGGCTCAGCCTCTTCCAATTAAAATATATATTTTACACAGTGGTTGATATTCTGTGTCTTTGTGTGTATATCCTGGAGCATTAATTTAAAAAAATAGAAATGGTCTAAATACCTTCTTGGCAAGAAGTTCTAGGCCTTTCAGAGAAGCATGAAGCCTTCCTATGGAGTGGGAGCTTGCTGAGGAGATGTTTCAATTTCCTCAAACAAGCTAGTGCTGTAATGCCTGTGAGTTTCACAGATCTCCTGATTTATATATATATAAATTAATAAATAGAATAAACCTTTATTTAGAATAAACCAAACCAGGTTGGAAGAGACCTTCAAGATCATCGTGTCCAACCCATCAACCAATCCAACCCACCCAAACAGCTAACCCATGGCACCAAGTACCCCATCAAGTCTCCTCCTGAACACCTCCAATGATGGCGACTCCACCACCTCCCTGGGCAGCCCATTCCAATGGGCAATCACTCTCTCTGTGTAGAACTTCTCCCTAATATCCAACCTGAACCTCCCCTGGTGCAGCCTGAGACTGTGTCCTCTTGTTCTGGTACTGGCTGCCTAGGAGAAGAGACCATCATCCGCCTGTCTACAACCTCCCTTCAGGTAGTTGTAGAGAGTGATAAGGTCACCCCTGAGTCTCCTCTTCTCCAGGCTGAGCAACCCCAGCTCCCTCAGTCTTTCCTCATAGGGCTTGTACATAAATAGACCTTATTATCTACCTCATTCTCTTTTCCCAAGTGTTACTTTTGCACGAGACTGAGATTTTTCAAGTCTCTTAGAGTCATAGAATCATAGAATCATACAATCAATGAGGTTGGAAGAGACCTTAAAGATCATCAAGTCCAAACTGTCACCCAAGACCTCATGGCTAAAAAACCATGGCACCAAGTGCCATGTCCAATCCCCTCTTGAACACCTCCAGGGATGGTCACTCCACCATTCCAATGGCTAACAACTCTCTCTGTGAAGAACTTTCTCCTCACCTCGAGCCTAAACTTCCCCTGGCACAGCTTGAGACTGTATTACTGTGTTTTGGAAGAATAAACAAAACAGTTGCTATGCCTCAACATTTATTTGGAGTTATATAGACAAGTTGTAAGTCTCTGTGTGGATGATGTCCTCGGAATTCTGCCTTAGCAGCTGACAGTTTTATCCTGCAAACCTGTAGTCATAAAAGTCACAGTGTTGGGTGAGCCTTCTGCTTGTGGAAACCAGTACCACTGGGAGCACTCCAAGTAGCAACCTGCCAGAACTGAAATATTTTTACATCTGGGTTGTTTCCCTAAAAAAACATACCCATGAAGCTGACATCTGCCCTCCAGAAGGAAAGAGAGACCTCTTTTTGGTTGTTTGCTTCCTTAAAATGCACACTGTTGGTAATATGTGCAGAAACTCAGCAAGGATAATTTTTGGATCTCACATTGGATGTTAGCTGCCTCCAGCAAAACCACAACTGAGAGAAGCCCTGCACTTAAGGAATAGAGCTCCTGACAGAAATCCCTGGCTTTATCCGCCTGCCCAGCGTCTCAGTGCATCCAAATCTGCCCTGAGAAATGCTGTAAGAAATGGAGATCAGGCAGGCATGGGTCACTGGATTGACTTGAGCTCCCAGAGGGGCCAGTGTTACATGTGTACCAGCACTCACAAGGGTTTTCACAGAATTCACAGCTTGAAACACAAATACCTTAGCCCAAAGGCAGAATTGTTTTAAAGTCTCCTCAGATGAAACCTAGAAATAATAAACAGAGATTATCCAACACTTGACACAGTGGAAAAAAATTAAAGTCCAAAGGTGGACAGTTACATGCTGGAACAGTGGCTGAACTTTGCTTTCCAGTTTTGCCATTTCTTTCCTATTTGAACAGAAGACCAGGTGACAGGCAAGGTGCACATGCTAGTTTGTAGATATTAACAGTAAAGCAAAGGTAGAAATTGTGGTCACTTGGGAAGGGTTGTGTGCACAAAAGCTGTGAAGTCATTTATGTATGCTAGTCTTCTAGTCTGAATTAATGCCTTTCAAACACAAACATCAATTGCAGGAGAAAAAAGATTGTATTAGACAAAGTGAATAAAAACATGGGGTCTCTAAAAGGGAACCTGTTGGGCACTCACTGTACAGCAATGAAAGCCTGAAAGTATTCTTAGAAAATACTGACTCCTGTGCTTAAGAAGTTGCTGCTCATGATGACTCAGAAGAACCACAAACAAATTTCAAGCTGCTCTCCTTGAAGAAGAATATATTAACAAATTGAGGCTGAGGGGCTGCTTTGATAAAGTGTCGAGATGCTCTGACTTGAACAGGGACTCAAACAGCTCTTAGTGAGATTCTTTTCCTGCATTGCTCACTAAATTTTGCTGTGGATATTCATAGAATCAGATTCCATTTCCTGATCTGAAAGGCATCTTCAAACTGCTAAAATGCTTGCCTGATAATTTTTCTCACCAAACTAAATGCAGCTATTCAGTTGTTCATTGATGTTGCTCACTACCCAAGTAGAATCTACCAGAAATTGGACTACTTTATTCCCAGAGTAACAAAGAGAGCGAGGACCTTTTAATGATGAAACCTTGAACTCAGACTCATGCAAGTACGAATAGGTAGGGGCAAATAAGTTTTTATCTAGAATTAACTTGAGTATTTCTCTTCACAGCATATTACTGCAGCTGACGTGATATGTCTAAAAATCAGACTGGCTTTCTTGGCTATACAGTGAAATGATTGCAGGGGCTGCTAAAAGTGCTTAAGTCTTATGCTTTCTGTCTGTTGACCCAGGGATGGAGTTTTGTCCATTGAGGAATATTTTGGTCAAGAGCAGTCATCAGTAATTAACAGGAAAATATGAAGTAGGTAAATATTGCTTTAAGCTCATTTTGCAAAGAAGGCATTTGAAACAAAATATTTCAGATGCAGATTTTAAGTCTCTGGATGCAATTTAAGAATGTTTTGGAAGAGAAATAACTGATGCTCTTTGGCCTCCCAAGAGTAAATACCTGGCGATGTGTGTTATGGTGATGTCATTTGCTCATGACATGCAAATAACTCCAGAGGTTATTGCCCATAAAGATCAAGTCCTGATGAGCATATTTACACCAAAACTCTTCTGGTAGCTCCTAGAAATTTTCCTGAATAAGCCCTACTGGACTTGGCCTGAAATGATGTAATTATAAATGGAAATTTACTTGATTCAGTTTCAAAACAGGAACATTTCTCAGCCAGTAAATAATTCTCCAATAATATCCCAAGTTGCTGTCGTTAATGCTTAAGCTGAAGGTTGTGATTTGGAATCCTGCCACTTAAAACAATCTGATGCCTCACTTTGTTGTCAGGAATTAAGCTGATTAGGAAAATCAGAGCCAAATAAAGTCCTTTTGATTATGGCTTTACTGAACTTGCCCTGCAAAAGGACAACCTGGCTGTGACGACTCTGCTTTCCAAAGCTAAGCAAACTCTTACTGCATTTGATGGAATGGCCACATGGAGTGATCCTGCAGCATGCAGAGCTACTGGGCTCTCCCAGCTTCTCATTTAGAGGCACTAATTGTCCCATATCCACGTGGGTGTGCTGTGCAAAACAGACATTTTAGGGAATGAAATTTAGAAAACAGTTGCTTCCACCTCTTCCGCTTGCAGCTATGAAAAAACTGCTGAGTGTTATTGAGCTGCTTGTAGAATATGACTGTCTGGAGACTGGGACAGTCACTTTGGCAAAGGAGGCCTCAGTGCCAGCCACTGTTTCCAGAACTGTTTGTATATTTTATAGCGAAAATCCATTGATTAAAAGAAAGAACTCCCATTGGTGCAGAGGCCAGACTCCCATCTACCTCTCTTCAAGACTATGCTGTGGGCTACAAACTGAAGAGCTAGGCCTCCTACAGCCTCATTTCTCAGAAAAGGAGAAAATAAAGCTCAGGGAAGATCTTTGGCTCTTTACAGATACTTGAAAGAAGGTTGGAGTGAAGTGGGAGTTAGTCTCTTTTCCCAAGTAACAAGTGATAGGACAAGAGGAAATGGCCTCAGGTTACACCAGGGGAGGGTTTAGCTTGGACATTAGAGAATAGTTTTTCACTAAAAGTGTTGTCAAGCCCTGGAACAGGCTGCCCAGGGAAGTGGTGGCCACCATCCTTGGAGGGATTTAAAAGGCATGTAGATGTGGTGTTTAGGGAGATATTTTAGTGGTGACCTGGACTTGATAAACTCCAAGATCTCCTCCAACCAAAACAATTCTATGATTCTATGAACATTGTGGCTATATTTGGATTTCAGATCAAGGTCTGGGGACCAAATGCACACAAGTTATGCAGAGCCTATGGTTTAGGTGTGTAAGATCCTTTCTATCAGTTTCTCTCTCCCTTTCTGCAAGCAAGGGGACTGTTCTGATGCCATTCTCAAAGGGTTGGAAAACATGCCAAAAATAGCTTCCATGTTAAAGCTTTTTTATCTCAATCCTTTGAGAGTCAGGTAACTCCTTATTAGCATTCATCTTGATGAACGCATCCTGTAGAAAAATTTAAGGAACTGTAGAAAAATCTCAACACAGAATGGTGGAGACTGGAAGGTACCTCTGGAGGTCATTTAATCCAGAGCAGGGTGCCCAAGACTATGTCCAGTCTGGTTTTTAATATCGCTGACCATGAAGAAGATGGAGATTTCAGTTTGTTGGTGAGTTTGACATTTCTAGAAGTTATTATCTGAGAACCAAAAGAAAGACAGAATGTGAGCTCAGGAGCCTCATTTCCTTAAGAAAGTGGGTAAAAAAAAGAGAAATGACAGCAGATTGTCACTTGGAAAGACATCCACCAGCAAAGAAAGAGAGAGTGATGGGTTCAATAGACTTGATTTCTTAGCTGTGAAATAAATGTATTGCTTTCTTCCCTGCATCTTTTTAAAGCATTCACTACCACAAAGATGGATAATAGATATTTATTGTTCTTGACACCTTTGCTTGGACAGAATCAGAAAGGTCTAGCTACAAATTGCTCAGTGACGTGTCCAGGAAATTGTTCAAACTTAATGGAAAAATGCTTTTAAAAGTTTTGATGTTTTTCCATCTCAGAGGTGGCTGCTGGTCATCTATAAGGAGTTCTAGATTCCATATGGTTACCTATACAATACTGGGGTACTCTGGGATGGATTGGTTTTCCTTAGAAAATTTAGAGGGGAATTGAAGAGGAATTCTGACCCAACTCTTGCAGTGCTGTGTACTTCCCATGCCCTGGCTGATCATCTTCAATGGCATTGTCTTGTTTGGCCCTCACTGGTAAATGCATGGTTTTCAGCATACTTTCTGTGGGTGGGGTTTGAGAGTATCACATACACTTACAAATAATAGTCAAAAGTGCTATTCACGAACAATTGCCAGAATTCACCTTTTGGATTAATGAACAGCCTTTGCATGACACACAGGCCATGTGTTTTACCCTTCATGCTGGTGGAATAATTTTCAGATTAAGAACAGCTGGCAGGGTAGAAGATGGAAAAAATAATGTAATGCTTCTGTACTGCAGTAGTGATATATGCACAGCATACAGGAAAACTGTAAATGTTGTGTCAAGCTTTACAGGGGGTTAAGAGTGTTGAAAATTGAGAATGTGTGTAATATGGTCTTAAAATTTCATTCAAGATCCACGTTTGGGGTTTATTTTTGGTCTTTATCTGCATATGACCCTTCAACAGGCATATTTGGAGGACTCTAGCATCAACATCTGGGGAAAGATCGCTTATGTATGGCTGTCACTTGCAAAAGAACACCACAAAACAATCCACAACACAATGAACCAAACCAAACAAAGCAATGCCTTGTAATCCCCACTGATTTCTCTGGTACATAATTTCATTGTCAAGTGCTATTTTAAACATTAATAGGGCCACACAAACAGCAAGCTCAAATACTGGACCAAAGAGAAAAATGCTTTTCCATTACCATTCCACTTCAGACAGATGAAGCAGAAGCACTCGTTAGGCTGGCTTCAGGCAAGTAAACCTTGGAAGAAAGTCTTTCATTGCTTTGCTTTGATTAGAAATCATCACAATATTTAGCCAGTTGAATTAATTCCCACCTGCTACAATGGTTAGGCTTCTCCTACGTGATGTTTATCTCTAGCCATACTGCAACCTTACAGATAAAAATGATTCCAAAATTAGGATATAAATTAAGGAAAAAAACCACAAACCCAAATCAAGCATCCTTTTTTGATGAAGTTCTCTATTAAGCTTTACTTCCAGACCACTTTAGGTAATGGTACAAATACAAGAGAAAATGAATTTTGGTCTTAAATCCTCGAACAGGCAACCAAGAGACACAGGTAGAGTAAGAGACTTAGTATTCAAGCTGCCTGGGTAGCTGGGTAAGTGACATCATATTATTTCCTTTCTCTGATTGAAAGACTAATTTGCTCATTTTCTAACCCACTACCAACTGTGAACTGCAAATATTAGTACTGAAGAGGCACTTGATGTTAAAGCTTTTGCAGATTTAAGTTACATAACTTAGGTGCCTCCACCAAGTTAGCCCTGCCATTTGCAGAAGAAAAAGTGCATTGATGTGATAATATTTGCTACCCAAATGATCTATTAACCAATATGTTATTAAGAAAATTATATCCTGGTTTTAAAGGTGTGTGCTTCTAAGCAAACAGTAAGAAAAAAGAAAGGTTTGAGAGACTGTGTTCTGTCTCTGAAAGACTGAAGTAAAATTGACACACTTTGAGGTTCTTTTGCACATTCTTTGCACAAAAAACTTCTTGGAAAGATCACATTTCTAGAGGAATTTCCTGGGAAAACTGGGGTCAGACTTTCTCCTTCACTCCTTAGAAGGAAATGGAAGGAAAGTAAGAATATTGCAACTACCACAACAGAAAAGATGTCGACTTTTTTTTCATTGGAAGTTTGGTTTCTTTCCAGCAATTACCCAATGTGTAGTCATAATAAAACTGTAGAGAAACCAAGCATCTCTACTTTCCTCAAAGATTCAACTGGCCTAAGCCTATTTCTTTATTTGCAATGCAAATTATACTTTGGGGGGTTGATCCTCAAATAATCTTGTCCCTTTACCCCTTTGCTTAATTAATTTTTAAAGAAATCAAAGGTTAAAAACAACCTTTGGGAGGAGCGGGGAAGAGTTGTTGCAAGCCACGTACTGGAGAGAAGTAGTAAAAAAAAAAGCCACAACACATTTCTATCTAAGTTGGCAAAGTGATTCTGGAGATTTGGAGGGCTGTGACCAACTTCAGAGGTTTGCTTTTATGGTATGTAATCTAAAAATGACATGAGAGAAAACAGCCACTTGAAGGAACCATCCTGTGATTGTTGTTTCCCAATGGCATGTGAATGTAGCAGGGCTCTCTCATATGACCCTTGCTGCAAGGAGGTGGAACTACTCAGATCAGCAAAGAGATACAATGAAAGTCAAGTTAAAAAGTGAAACCTACAATATATAAAAAGGTAAGGTCTTTTTTTTTTTTTCTTTCCTGTTGACACATCTCAATAGATGAAAAATCCTAATGCAAAGCCATTCCCTGTGGCTTCCTCCCTGAATATCATCACAAGCCTCCCAGTCAATCCACTCCCCTTAAATATCACACCACAAACACAGCCAGTGGACAGTCTTTTAATCCACTACCTTAGACACTTCTTTTAATGCAAATTGTTCCTCAGAAACACTGTTTTTAGTTTTTCATTGGCTCTTGCTATGAAAACCACTCAGGGAGAAATTTATCTGGGGCAAATTCTCCTGAGGGGAGGTAATCTGTGTACCTCAATTGATGTCAGAGGAGATGCACTAAATCACACCACTTCAGGATCTAATTTTTCCATGGTTTCCTTGACACCAAATTAGCAAACTATATCCACAAAATTTATCCAGCTGCTTAAACTAAACTGACTGCCAGCAGATTGCTGAAGCCTTTGCAGACTCCATCCTGAGTTCACTGCAGCCACCTTGCTCGGTGAAACAGGCTCTGAAGCTCAGAGCAAAGAACAAACCACATTCCTTCACCTTCTCTTCTACTAAAGGGAAAAGATTTTTCTGCAAGGCTGTTTTTCTGATCATATGATCTGAATTTTTTTTTCTCTCTCTGGGCAAAAATTCCATTGGGCAAAAAATTCTTGCCTCATAAAAATGCAACTGAAAAATCAAAGAGCGTTGCATAGGTCAGTGCAGCACATTGCAAAATTATTTCTTTCATGAAATTGCACAAAAAGCATCAGTTAAGTTGAAAGTACAAAAATAACAGGTTTTGGGTTTCTCTGGACATGGACTGAAATGCAATAGTAAAATAAGAATTCAATTTTACTCAATAACATCTTAGACAGCTGTAAGTAACTCCTATAAAGGCAATTAATGTAAGTTGATTTTACAGCCATAGAATAGAATAGAATAGAATAGAATAGAATAGAATAGAATAGAATAGAATAGAATAGAATAGACCAGGTTGAAAAAGACCTTCAAGATCATTAATTCCAACCTATCATCCAACACTATCTCATCAACTAAACCATGGCACCAAGCACTCCATCCAGTCTCTTCCTAAACACCTCCAGTGATGGGGACTCCACCACCTCCCTGCGCAGTCCATTCCAATGGCAAATCACTCTTTCTATGAAGAACTTCTTACTAACATCCAGCCTAAACCTCCCCTGGTGCAGCCTGAGACTGTGTCCTCTTGTTCTGGTGCTGGTTGCCAGGGAGAAGAGACCAACCCCCACCTGTCTACAACCTCCCTTCAGGTAGTTGTAGAGTGCAACTCCTCTTCTCCAGGTTAAGCAACCCCAGCTCCCTCAGCCTCTCCTCATAGGACTGGTGCTCCAAACCCCTCACCAGCTTTATTGCCCTTCTCTGGACATGTACCAGCAAGTCAACATCTTTCCTAAACTGAGGGGCCCAGAACGGGACACAGTACTCAAGGCATGGCCTAACCAGTGCTGAGTACAGGGGCAGAATGACCTCCCTGCTCCTGCTGGCCACACTGTTCACCAAAGCCTTGCTTTTACTAGAGGGTTAAGCACAGAAATTACATTTACTGGAAATAAACACATAAGAAAAATTAAACTATTTGTGGATAGCCCAGGCAAGATTAATGATGAAATGCAGTGGCCTACTGATACTGCAAACAATTGACTCCTGTCTAGGATCTGTGAAGGAGTAAAGAGAACCTATAGTGTCAGATGCATGTCCAGGCTAAGTCTATTGGACTCAGTGTAATGGTGTAACTGTGGAGTGTTTCCTGACATCCATCAAAGAGTAGCTGCAGAAACATGCTGCTATGAAGAGTCGCTGGATCTGGCCATGAGCATTTCAAACCCCGATGTGCACTTTGTGCTCGGGCCTGAAACATGTTCAGCTTTGCAGTGTTGGCCAAATAGAGGGGCTGGCTGTTTAAGAAACGCTGAATAAAGACCTCAAATACCAATGCTGTCAGCATATCTGAACAGCTTTACCTTTACACACATGCAAACATTCTGCTGACTTCATTTTCTTAATCACCTCTAAAATTCACACATAGCAGAGTGTGGGGCAAATTAAAAAAGCCAATAAATATATTAGATGATTGTTTTTCACTGTTTTTTTTTTTTTCTGTTCTACTTCAGAAAGCAAAAAATGGTTGTAAAAACCACAACGTATTTGTAGATGGGATGGGATGGAGAGGTACATTAAAAAGAGGCAAATATACAGAAAAAAGTTTACTTAAAAAGCCAAGAAAGTTTGGTTTTTAGATTCAGATAAAGCAAGGGAAATCTAGACTTGATTCTCTCTGAATTAAATGGCAAAACCTTGTGGTCATTTTCGTCATCCCATGGCTGATGGTTTCATTATATTCTTATAGGATCTCTTTACAGTTTATACCTAAAGAAATGAAGTGAAATTTACTTTATCCAATATGTACAGATTTTTCTTAAGAATCATTAAGCTCATTAGCCAGGTGAATTTGTTTTGGATTCAGCCAGCAAACTGTGTAACTAGCTGAGAGCACAGGGCCAGCTGTCTAAAAGACAAGTTAGTCTGTACAGGAGCCAACAGCCAGATGGAGATGATGGCCAGCTCAGTAAATACAATATTTAGCCTGAAAGAATGTCAAAGGATGGTAAAAACTCTGACCACTGAGCTCCATGAGCACAGGCTTGAATTGTTATCAGTATTCTGCTTTCGATTTCAGCCTATCTGCCCCCCTCTCCCCCTCTGCTCCTGCACTGGTTCACCTCACTCGTCCTCATTAGGATGAGTTCAGCAAAAAGCCAAGTAGAGCAGCACTGGAGCTAGGGGTTTAATCCTGGGAGGAGGCTGATGGGTGCTCAACCAGCTCACTACAAAACCATGCTACACATTCAGCAAACAGAAAGCTCAGCTTGACAGAAGGGAAATATAATTAGGATAAAGAAAAAGGAAAAACAGAGGAAGGAGGGCTCCGATTACCAAGGGGTTAGTAGAATTCATAAGGCCTTTAGACACAAGCAAGAAGCTAAAAAACAGGAGAGGAAGTCTGAGGCAGATTATTTCTCCCTTTTGTAAGGCTAATTACTAATTATACAAAGCACAATGTATTTTTTTTTTTCCAAAGACATTTGAAAGGTATCATGCAATATTGATGCAGAAATTATATTTAATGCAGGGTTACAAGCCAAGAGGTAAAAGAAAATAGGAATGCAAACATGGTGTTTTCTCCTTATTCTCCCTGTGGCTCTTCCCTTTGTCAGGATGATGCCTGGCATGACTGCCTTGGCTCAGACAGTTCCCTATGTGAGGGCAAAATACTTCCCACTGGAGATGGTTTCAGCCTTCTATAGTATGTGTGCAGAAAGAGAAAGAAACTATGGGATTAATTTAACTGAATTTCCATTCTTGAGCATTGTTGTTGTTTATTTTACTCATTCTTCTTTCAAAGGAAGAAAGAAAAAATCCCTGTTAGAGAGAGCTGGATCAATACTGAGAAATTCTTTGTCAGATAAAATAAGAATGATCATTAACCTTGCTGCTTATGAATTAAATGCAAACTTTGCTTTTCAGCTGGTCTTTTGCACAGCAGCCCCAGTGAATTTCTCTCATTTTGTTCAGCAATTAAAAGCCAGCCCAACCATCAAACAAACACTGCTGCTAATAACCTTTAAGCTCTCTTCCCACAGTGTGGGTGGGAAAAAAAGGGAGGCATTTCATTGTGTGGTTCAGATATTTTGGGGGCTCTTCAGTCTGTTTACTTCAGTGTGGATTTAAGGCTGGATCATGTATATTAGTTACAGATCCAAACTCTCGGGGAGCAACACGTGAGCAAAGTTCAGGGCTGTGCCAGCAGCTCCCTGCTGGTGTGTTTGTGGGAACCCCCACACCAAACCCAGGCCCTGCCTCCTCCATGCAGCTGGCTGCAGGATCAGCCCTAACAACCCAGTTATCAGCTTGGAAATTATTGATAGCAGGCTCTGGTCTCCATTTTAAGGCTTGATCCATCACCTCCAGGAATTTGTTTTAACTGCCACCATTACTCTCTGAAATGTGATTTGGTGCCATGTCTGAGCAGTGCAAAGAGACTTTATCTGCAGCATGGTGGAGTGTGACACTTTCCAATGGCTGAGAATGCTGACTGTACTGTAGGATAGATTAATTTCATTTCCAGGAAGAATTCAGTTTGTATTTTCAGTTCAGCTCCTTTCCTCCCAAAATACACTTTCCCATATGATCTCTGTTTTGCTTTCCTTCTTCCAGAGCAGGGGAAATTTATTAGGATTTCCTGTGTTTGTAGGACTTGCCTGTTAAATTGTGATGACTGTGACAAATTCTGCTTGTCTCATTATTCTGCTGCCTTCTCCCCATGTTGCAAATAGCTTATTGCTAAGGAAAAGTTTTAATAGTCTTACTAATTGTTCAAATTAATATTGTCAATAAATGTCATCTGAGATCTCAAACCCAGTTATCCTTAGGCAAAAAGCATAGTTTACTGAAACACAGGGCCACCCTGTTTGAAGCATGGAGCAAAATTTCTGATTGAGGTGCTGCTGGTTGCTGCAAGAGAGGGAGCTCCACCATCCTCCAGTGTGCGTCAGTGGCTTTAGAGAAGGTCTGATGCTGCTGTACAGCCTCTGCTCAGATCTGTTCCTTCAACTCTGTAAAAGCTGCTGATTTTACTGAACTATATCCAAGCCAGAAGTACATTGGAATTGGTCGTACTCCAGAATACATTTTAGATGTGGAAAAGAAAATGATAAAATGATGCAAAAGGCTTGTCCATACTCTTTTGAAAACAAGAAAAGATGTCTTAAGTCAGACAGGAGCAGGAGCCCTGGTGTCTGAGCTCTCCCCCTCTCCAACATTGCAACTGAAGAGGGCTTTCAAATAAAAGAGGAGCTTCAGACCAGAGCCACCTATGAGCATGTGCCCAGCATAAATGTGGGCAAAATACAAGGGCACGATCTGCTCCCTTCTTCATGTTGTCATTATCAGCAGCCTCATTTAATTGGATTTCCTTCAGATTAGGATGCCACTGATGTCAAAATGTAATGCCATCAGCCAAGATGTTTTTGGAAATTGTTGACATTTGTGTAAATGTAATGCATGCTGCAGGACAGAGTCCACATCTGTCTCCTGTAGTAGGTGATGAGAAGCATCATGTTAATCCTTAATGTATGGCTTATGTTAGCTGTGCAGACTGGCAGGGAGTTCTAAGGGTCTCGCAGTCTCAAGCTGCACCAGGGGAAGTTTAGGCTCGAGGTGAGGAGAAAGTTCTTCACTGAGAGAGTAATTGGCCATTGGAATGGGCTGCCCAGGGAGGTGGTAGAGTCACCATCCCTGGAGGTGCTCTAGAGGGGATTGGACGTGGCACTTGGTGCCATGGTTTAGTCATGAGGTCTGTGGTGACAGGTTGGACTCCATGATCTTTGAGGTCACTTTGGTGATTCTGTGAGACTTTTGGTTATATGTTCTCATATTTCCAGGATAGGTTGTGTGAGATGAGGAGCACTTAGCTTTTGCAGACTGTGATCCCAAAAGATGGTTTCTAATTGCATACAAAATGTGTGTACAAATTTGCTCCTAACTTGCATTTAACTTTATCGCACTTGAGCTCTGAAATTAAGTAGCCGTATTTGCAACTGGCTGTAATTAGCTAACTGCATACTTCCTCACTAATCTGTTCACACAGCTGAAGTAGGCTGTGTGCACAGAAATGTGTGCACAGCTCAGGGAGAAAAGCACAGGAGGCAGAGGTGCTTCTCATCTTGACTCCACCTGCTCTTCTCTGTATGCTCTGTGCAAAACAGATCAAGTGGGGGAAGTACAAAGGTGTTGCCAGGCCAGACTCAGCAGGTGCCTGTATCTGTAGACAAGAAAGCAGGAGTGCCTGAGTCTGATTCATCTTATATACCTCAACTTGCTGCTCAGTTGGAATTTGATGGTGCTTTCTTTTTTATCGATTTCTTCATCTGAATTTTGGCTATTTTCTTGTATTTCACCCCCCCAAGATACTACACCATTGGGGAGACCTTATTGCTGTCTACAACTACCTGAAGGGTGGTTGTAGGCCAGGAGGGGGTTGGTCTCTTCTCCCAGGCAATCAGCACCAGAACAAGAGGACAGAGTCTCAAGCTGCACCAGAGGAAGTTTAGGCTGGAGGTGAGGAGAGAGTTCTTCACAGAGAGAGTTGTCAGCCATTGGAATGTGCTGCCCAGGGAGGTGGTGGAGTCACCATCCCTGGAGGTGTTCAAGAGGTGATTGGACATGGCACTTGGTGCCATGGTCTAGTATTGATGAGGTCTTGGGTGAAAGGTTGGAGTTGATGATCTTTGAGGTCTTTTCCAACCTTGTTGATTCTATGATTCTATGAAAAGAAATTAGAACAACTTGCCTGAAATTATTGCAATTCTTTGACAAAGGATTGATCATTCAAAACTGTCAGCGGTTTCAAATCTCAATCTCAGTTTATGTTCATGTTATAAATGTATTTGCTATTGTTTGTGTAGTGTTAAAAAGGCTACTCAGCAGTGGGAGGCACAGAAGAGCTTTTAAGCACAAGGTGTTGAAAGACTGTGGAATTATTTATACAATTGGATTTATTTGCAAAATATTGTGGCACAAAACCTTTTCCTGTTTTCTTACAGCTTTGTTTTACAAGGCTCCTCCAGACAGGTGTTCTTATGCATTGGCATAAATCTTTTAATCTGCAGATCCAGTTTCTACAAAAGGGACAGGGCTGTGCTGTGAGTATTTGCTTTGTTTCTTGTTTCCTACCCTTGTTTACAACAAGGTACTTTTCAGTTTGACTCCTCTATCTGTCTCTGTAGGTATCACTGAATAAGAGGAGGTTGGTGCTTCCTAGAAAACAGCAAAATGTTTTTTTACCTCTTGTCTGACCAGTAAGATTCCTTAAAATTTGGGTCTGACTTTCTGAATTTGGGAGAGTATTGTACCTGTTGCTGGCTAAGAGGGTGTCTGGATGATGTATGGCATCTCAAAGACTTTACTTAGTTCTGCAGAGGTAATGCTTTCATACTTGCCGGCAGAAAGCCTTGGTATTCTGCAAAGAGTGTGCTTCAGTGCTTTTTACTCCTCTTAGTTTCCTGCTGCTCCTTTAATTTCTTTTGTCTGTTAGTGTTCAGATTCATGACCATCATTTGTTAGTGCATGGAGATGGGGTGCTGCGTGGTGTCTGTGTCTCAAGCCTCTTCCTCTACAGAATGGGAGACAATGTGCTGACAGTCACATCTCTAGAGCAGACTAGCACCTTTCCCAGCAGGGTTTGAAAAGTAGAAAAGCTGCATACAGATAGAGATGCCTTTGGGCAAGAAGTGAATGAAGGCTTCTGGTGTCCAGAAGCATCGTCTTGTTGTCTAGCTGTTATAGGCACAGAAAATGGTTGTAAACTGGCACTTTGTGGTTGGTTTGGAGGGAAATCTGTGTAGACAGTTCTGCTGCTGAGAACAGTGTGTTATTTCAGCCAGTCCCTGAAGGGGGTTTAACTTTCAACATGAAACTATTTCAAATGGGACCAGGTGATGCAGGAAAGATATTCTCTAGAAGACATCAGCAGCACCAAATCAGTCACGTTTTTCATGATCTTGAAATTCGTGGGAGTACTAAGCTAAGGAACCTACTCAGTCTTCCAAATCTTTCAGCACACATGAAAAAAAAAAGTAACTAATACTAGGCAGAGGTGTCTAAGGTGCCATACAGCAGCGTCATGAGGTGGTACCTGGCAACATTAATCCTCGAAGAGCAGTCACTGAGGTCCTGGCAGTGATGTAAGTGCCTGAGTGACTGGCTTTGAGAGCTGCTTCCCTCCTGGCTGTGAAACAGGACACCAACAGCAGTCAGTATTCACAGGGGCAGGGTATTATGCCCAAATGCAAACTGCAAATACGTGCATAGGAGGTCAAGGAGACCCCTCCGGGTATAGAAGCTGCCTTTCAAAGAGGCTGCAGTTCTTTCTCCCTCCTTTTGAAAACAGGGGACGTTGCAATGTTCTGTTGGTTTCCCTTTGGTTGTGTAGCTGCTTAGAAAGTTGCCTGGGAAGACAAGCGTGTATGACTGCGCAGGGGGCAATTCCAAGAGGACGGTCTCCGGTAATGAAGTGTCATATCTGCTCAGCTAGGTGAGAGCTGGGCAGGTTTGTTGTGACATAACTCTTTGAGGGGCGGGGGTGGTGGGGAGGGATTGAGAGAGAGAGAGAAGTGGAGTCTGCAGCATCCCGGCAGTGCTATCAGACACAGGATCTGGCAGCTCTAGGGTAAGCTACCACCTCTTCACTCCACCACTCAGAGCATCCTGGACCTCCAGCCCGAAGGGGAGAGAGTGCCAGCAGCAGCAGCAATCATGGCAACGTCAAATGGTTTTATTTCTTCATGACCTCTCTCTTCTCCCCTCTCTCATCAATAATTCACCTGAGGGCTGTTTTCTCCCACCACCCTCCTTCTCACTCGCTTTTTCTGATGTGGAGAGAGGGAAGAAAAGGGGGCACCGGAAAGTGTTGATTTTGTTCGGCAGCTTTTTGCAGCATGTTTTAAAGAGCTCGCTAAAGGACCCGGGGAGAGAAGGAAAGAAAAAGAAAAAAACCCACCCAAAAAAGCAAAAAGTGGTGGGGGGAGGAGGAGGAGGAGGAGAAGGAGAGAGACAAGCGGCAGAGGGAAGAAGCCGGAGGAAAGAAGACTCCAGCTCGGCGTTGCCGGGAGGTGCGGGTGTGTGAGTGCGTGTGCGTGTTGTGCGCGGGGTGGGGGGGCGGCTGCCGGCGCTGCCTCCCGCTGCTACGCGGTGGCCGGAGCGGGGCGCGGAGCGGCGGCGCGGTCGGCCGCGGGTGCGGACCATGGGCTGGCGGCTGCTGCCCGCCGTCCTGCTGGCCCTGGCTCTGGCCGGCCCCGCGGCGCGGGCGCAGAACGACACCGAGCCCATCGTCCTGGAGGGCAAGTGCCTGGTGGTCTGCGACTCCAACCCGGCCACCGATACCAAGGGCTCGTCCTCCTCCCCGCTGGGCATCTCCGTGCGGGCGGCCAACTCCAAGGTCGCCTTCTCGGCAGTGAGGAGCACCAACCACGAGCCCTCCGAGATGAGCAACAAGACGCGCATCATCTACTTCGACCAGGTAAGATGCGGAGCAGGGGCTGAGGTGGGGATCCCCGCGGAGCCCCGTGACCCCCGCCGGGACGCGGATCAACAGGTGCCGCCGTCCGCTCGCCCCGTGGGTCCTTCGCGCTCTGCCCTCCCACTCCGTCCATTTTCCTAATTCCGGCAAAAAGTTAGGGTGTAAAGAGCTGCTGGCTGCGCGGAGCTCCCGCGGAGCCCCTGCATTCCAAAGCCAGAAAAAAGGAGGGGCAGGGCAGGTTGCAGCTGGAGGTGTGGGGATAGCCGCTCCGCGGAGGACTTGTCGCGCCCCGCAGTAGTTTCCCCAGGTGCCCCTGGGGAAGGGGCTGCTTGCGAGGGAGGGCGGAGCGGGAAGCAGCAACGGGTGCACGGTCGCCGTCGGGGCCGCAAGGTCCGCATAGCACCCCGCGGCTCCGGGTGAGCTGTTGAGATGATGCGGGGCCCAGCCTACGCGGGTCTGCAGGAGCGGCGGGGGCGGCAGCCGAAAGGCAGCTCCCGATGAGCACCAAGCGATGTCACAGCCCCGGGAGGCTTGAGGCCAGGCTTTTCTCCGGTATAAGCACCCTACTCAGGTTTTAGACGGCTTGTGCAGCCTTTGAAGGGAGAAAGAGCTATGAATTTTAAGGAGAAACCGTTTAACTTTTGTATTGGTAGCACAGCCCTGCTCAGTCACTGACAGTAACGTACAGATGCTGGCACCTGTTTCATACACCAGTTCCTGTCCTAGGGCAAGACCGAAGTAATCAAGACTGATGGTCGTTTTCCTTCCTATACGATTTAATAATGAACGGTGAACTGTCATGCAGCTTAATGCTAGCAATGTGGATTACCCTAACTTCGGGGACATTCCTAGTGGCTTTCTAGGGCTGTGTCTACCTTAAAAGAGCCTGCAAATATCTATTAAAAATGAAGCATAACTGAGTGGAAAGAAAGAAAAATGCAGTCATTAAAGAAGCTATTTAGCATATGCACGATGCACTTATTCAATGTCCCTCTTTGTTACTTGTCTCTGTTTAATCTAACCCAAATTATTGTTAGTATTTACAAAGCCAAATAAAGCAGCAAAGGCTCACAGCCAGTGTTCACTTGGATGTGCCAGGTATTTCAGCAACTGCCTACAACTGCTAAGGAACCAGCTGCCTCATTCACCTACATCCTTCCTCACAGCTTGGTATTTTCAGGAAAACAGTGCTGAATTGACCATTGCTTTTCAGCCAAAACCTGCATGCCACTCCTGGAATTAGTGTTCTGATGTCATTTTGGGGGAATCCTGAGCAAAAAATGTCTTTCCTTAATCTCCTCTAGACATGTCTAGAAGAAAGGCTTTGAATATGGTGTAGTAGAAGCACATATTTTCCCACCCTAGTTTTATATTTATAGTGAAGTTGTGCTGTAAATTTAACCAAATACCCATTTTTTTAAAATGAGTAATGGTCCAATTTAATTAAGTGAACAATGAATGAACCAGCATTGATGCAGATCATAATTTTTCCCTGGCTGAACAGTTTCTAAATTCAATAGCCAGTAATTTTTTTTCTTTGTTTTGCACTGAATACCTGCACTAATTCCCATGCTCTATTTATTTCATTTTATTTGTAGATCCTAGTAAACGTGGGCAATTTTTTCACGTTGGAGTCTGTCTTTGTAGCGCCAAGAAAAGGAATTTACAGTTTCAGCTTTCATGTGATCAAAGTCTATCAGAGTCAAACAATTCAGGTAGGTTGATCAAGTACGATTCTAAAATGTTTAACTTGAATTATTTAGAAGAGCAACTTGGTTGAACACAAGAGTATTAAACACACTTTGAAGGAAGAATATCTTAGTGTAAAGCAACCTGTGGTGCTGAGCGCCGAGCAGTAGGGTGAATACATTTAGAATGAACAGCTGTTACAAGGCAGGATCTTCACCTCAGATAAACTGCCAAAGCTTCTCGTCTGTAGCAAAACTGAGTACCTGGGGTAATATAAAGTATTAAATAGAATGAATCATCCAAGAGTAAAACAGAGCTGTAAATTTTACTTAATTGCATAAATACTATTGAAGATCCATGTTTTGCTTCAGGTTAAACTCACTGTCTTGGGCACAGGACTTTTGGGGCTACCTTACAGATCTTACCATTTTTATAGCCTTTTGTGACCTGGCTGCCAGGTGATGCCAGGTATCTGTGTGTGACACCAATCTGCTGTGGACCAAGGGTAGTTAAGGTGGTCTTCTTCTATATGACACCAAAATGTTTTACTGTCTCCTAGGGAATCTTTAGAGCAATTTAAACTTTCTTTTTTTCTCACCATATAATACATTAAAAGATGTGTCATATATTAACAAAAGGAGGAATTCTGAGCTTTCTTGTGTAGTTTAATAGCAGCTGAACTACCTAATTAAATATAAGCATGTACTAGCTTAGAGGAAAAGTCTCTAAGTTTCTGATCATCCCCTTGCTGAGCTCACAGTAAATTCCTTACAGTGCATTCCTTAATCTTATGCTGGGTCATAAAATTTCTGTGATATACATCCCAGCTCTCTAGGTCTGGAATAACCTCTGTGGCTCCCCTTGTTTCCACCCTATGAGACCACCAGATTCAGAGATGTATCTGATAACTTTTGCCTGATTTGTTTAGCTCCTGTATACTATTTTCAGCGTAGAAAGCTGAAATGAAAGGGGTTTCTACAGGAGGAGTGATCAGCCATTTCTTTGTGGCAGCTCTGGCTTTTGAGTTGGTGAAGCTCCTGAGAAATGTGTAAATGGGAGAGGTGGCAGAGAAAGCTTGTGTGAGACACATCCAGACTGCTGGTGAAATTCACCTTCAGTTTACAGCATGAAATCATGGTTCTGTTCAGGTCAATGACAGAAGTCTTAAGTATTGACCTCATGAAAATCTCTATAATGAGTTTATAAGCTGTTTAATATGCTCAGACTTCATTCCTTTCATTTTCTTAAATGCTGAAGGTTGAAATGGCCTAGAATCACTGTATGCCAGCCAGCCTCATTGGATTTAAAATACATGTTGCCAGGAAGATGCTAAGGCTTGGACTCTGGAAGTCCAGTGCAGATTTTGGTGTTTCAGATACTGGTTACTCAAACCTGAGAGTTTGAGGCTCATCACAGGGAATACTACAGCCTGTGACATGGCCTGAAATCTTTGATAGCTCAAGAGTTTCCAAAGTGGGTGGGTTTTGTCGGTTCCATTTTGGAACAGCTAACATGAGAGCATCAGGTGTACATCTGTAACGTGTCTTCTGCAGTGATTAAAATAGCTGCAAGATGATGCAGGGGAACCTGACCTAAATACAGAGGCAATGAGGTAAACCAAACCTAGGAATGAGCAAACTTTTGATGCCCTTTTTGTGTGTGTGATAAGTAGTAGCAAGGATCAAAAACCATTGTAATGGAGCAAACTAGCTTGGGCATCAGTCACATGGAGACTTAAACCCTTCTAAGTCATCTGAAGGCTTCCTAGATAAGTGATATTACTATGCCTCTGGAACATCTGTTAGTGCCATTAAGTATCATTAAACTGAAATTGGTTCCCTGGGGACATGTCATTAAGTGGATTTCCCAGATAGGCCAATCCCAAATCAGGGCAAGATTCTGCTGCCCTGATTTATGCTGAGCAGTAATTTATTCTGTGGAGACTCCCATTAAAATTAATGGGAGCAAATGCAGGGCCAGCATAGTCAATATGAATAAGCATTTCATAATTCACCCCTCTGTGACTGCATTATAGCTGCTTAACAAGAAAAAGCAGAAGAAAGCTAATAGTTTGCCACTGGGGAAATGAAAAATGCTTGGATCTGTCTCTTCCCCCAGCTCCTGCCCATCTTTATTTACAGAGTGTCTATGTGATGTTGCTTTCAGAGCAGGGGCTGAGCTGACTTTCAGAAATGTTTGATAGGAAAATGGATTTAGTACCAAAGCACAGTGCAGTGGTTCATAAAGCTAAAGGTCTGCTCCAGACTTTAGAACTAAGCTGTTGTCAGCAATGGAAAGGACATACATTTTGCTCTCAATGAAGTGTAAGCTCCCAGTCTACTGCAGTACCTTAGACACCTCATTAGGTGCCTAGATCACGTCTCTGGGTGTCTAAAATTCCTGAAAATGTCAGTTTTGCTGTAGTGTGTGGCTAAATAGACTGTGAGGTAGGCAGAGTGAAACAAGCTGAGGTCATAGCTCCACATTATTACAGTGTTCCAACAAATAATGTGCCCAAGCAAAAGATAAAAGCAACATGGTGTCACACGGACCAAGCATGGACCATAGCACTCCATTGACAATGTCTCACCAACTTCACTTAGCTGCAGATCAAGCTCATGAAATATGAATGTGTACACTTCAAATAAACTTAATTCTTAGCTCACCCCAAACCAACCCAAAAAGCAGTGAAAACTCGGACCTGAACTTGCACTGTGGTTAATATTCTTGATGGTTTTCTGTTAATTAGAGCTTTTCAGTGGTTTTTCTCTTGTAGGTTAATTTGATGCTGAATGGAAAGCCAGTTATTTCTGCTTTTGCTGGGGATAAGGATGTCACACGTGAAGCTGCCACTAATGGAGTCCTGCTCTATCTAGACAAAGAGGATAAGGTTTACCTGAAATTGGAGAAAGGTAACCTGGTCGGCGGATGGCAGTATTCGACATTTTCTGGCTTTCTGGTCTTTCCTCTGTAAAGTCAATTTTCCTGTGACATTCATCCAGGTGTGGACTCATCATTGCCTTTGTCACATGAAGATCATTTTATCATCAGGGGATTGATGTTTCTTTATTGTTTTGGTTTTTTTTTTCATGGGTGAATATGGATTCTCGTTATGGATTTTGGCCCCATCTGAACTACTCAGAAGTTTCAAAGAATTTTGAGTGTTTAAATACAATATATTTGGATTGAGACTAAAGCAGACAATAAATATCTATGCTTAATGTTACGGTCTAAAGCTGCCTGCAAGATTTATTCAATTTCATTCACTGGACTTATTGGATTCATGGGAGAAGTGGATTTCCTTTAATTATGAAAAGACTGGCAACCAGGTCAATAATTTAGGAGAGTTTGAGTTCAGACTTCAATCAAGAGTTAGCGTGTTGCTGCCAAAGAACTGTATATTGATATATTGCTCATACATGTTTTTTGTCATTGGGACTTACCTGACATGATCTGTTTCATTGTCTTGAGAAAGGTAATTATTATTGATAAATGGTGGACTTTAATGCTCCTCTGTGTGTAGTGTGTTGGATGATTCACCCATATATTTAAGCTCTGTCACCAGTCACCATCAAGTCTGTCTTACTTGAAGCTGAGGGGTTATGGCTGTATTTCAGTCGGCTGTGGGGTGTTCCTCTTTTCCACACACAGTTTTCTAAAGAGAAGAACGGATTATAACCATTAAGAAAAACTATCCTTGCCGGGGTTAAAGGTGACCATTCAGGCACAACTTTGCAAAACAGCTTTGCCCTGCAGGAAATCTTACACTTGTTCTTCAGCTTTAATTAACATGATTAATAATAGCTGCTTTATTAAAAAACCTGAGGGATTCCTTCCTTAGACACAACCGCTTTATTAGCTGGAGACGCAATCCCCTTGGTTGCAATTATGTTGAGTTTGCAAACCTTCTGTTGTGTTGAAATTATCATCTGGTTTTGCCTTAAATCCATAATTCTATATGATTTTAGATCATGTGTTCAACAAATATGAAATCCAAATAGCTGGTACCTACCCTGGTGCAATATCTTTTCGGCTTTTTGTACAGGTCGTATGAATTCCTAAACTTATTTATTATATCACTGTTACATAATAAAGATTAATATATGTTAGCTGAATTCTTGACCTTTGGATTTGGGAAGTCACTTCATGCTATCTTTTTTTCATTGGATGTAATTATTATTATGTGCAAAGTGTAAGCTCTTGGGGATTCACAGAAGCTGTCCTGGGAGGCAGGCAAGCTGTCATAATTTAGTCTGGGAGAATCCTAGAGGAAGTCAGAGTCATCTAGAAATAACCTATGCATTTAGTTTAAAGAAAAAAAACAAACCCAAAACAATCCAAACATATTAAGACAGAAATCTTGGCTTCATTGGAATGTTAAGAATCACATTGATTCCAAAGGATTTTGGATGACACCTGTGCTTTAAGTTTTGCCATCAGCATTAAACTCCAGTGCCATCAAACTGAATAGCAATTGAAACTTATCTTCACATGAACTGCCAATGAGACCTTCATCCCTTGTGCCCAAAATACACACTGGATTTGATGGATATTTGTGCCTTGTATGTCATGAAGGATACAGTTCTAAATCAAAAAATGCTATATATGCTTAAAAATGTTTCTGGGTGGAAGCACACCCAGCAATCCTGGACCTTCTCTAAAAGCTTGGATTTGCTGTTTTAGGCAATCTGGTTCCAATTCCTTCACTTGTTAGCCCAGTGCAGTGTATCATGTTGCTCTAACCACTGTAAATAGGTATTTCACTGCTTTAAAGTTTTATGCACAACCACTTGACGTTCCTGATAAAAATGTCAGGGAGTCAGTGACATAGAATTGTGCCCAAATTCGTTATGCTTCTGGACCCAACATACAAGATGCTTTTGTAATTTTGGGATGATTGGTGGGTACATTTTTACCTCTAGAAGTCAGATGAGGTGGTATCAGCTCCGTGCAGAACACTACATGCTGGAAGTGGAAAGACATGGCAAGGAAGTGAATGCTTTACATTGCTGGGAAATATAGAAGAGTTTTCCATCAAAACGTATCACTACTGTACTCCTGGAATATGTGTGTGTATCTATCTATCTAAAAACCTCCTT
The DNA here is from genome assembly GCF_026170545.1 of Melanerpes formicivorus. Taxonomy (NCBI): domain Eukaryota; kingdom Metazoa; phylum Chordata; class Aves; order Piciformes; family Picidae; genus Melanerpes; species Melanerpes formicivorus. The sequence goes on along the minus strand of NW_027142371.1, from coordinate 7,903,805 downwards.
GACTACAGCCCATAGGATGCATGATATCATAAAAAGGTTATTTGTCAGAAAAGTCTGTTTCAGAGGGGAACATCAGTATTTTGTATAAAACTGGTAACATCTGAACAACCTCCTTACCCCACTGATGTATATGTAATGTAAAGGAAACATTGTTCCTACACAGACAGAAGTAAAATGACATTAAAGTTGTCAGTATATTTTTCTGAATGATCAAATGGATCTAACTTCTTTAGTGTGCAATCATATGAGCTTTAAAAGCTGCCTTTAGTATTCAGCAACAATGCTGAGCTATCTTCATACGCTGTTGATTTCCCCTTGGCAAAACATTTCTGATTGCTTCAGAGTCATTAACAGTTATTTAATCTTTAACTAGAGAGTGTCGGAAGTTACTCAGTTAAGAAGATATGTTTTGAGGGAGATGTCCTAAATTTCTTTCCTCAGCCTCTAAAATCAGAATTGTTAACTAATTATTTTGCTAAAGGGGGGAAAAAAAGTTTCAGAGAAGTCACCGTAAAGCATCCTGTGTTATCCTCACACAATGCTGAGCACTGACTCCACTCAGAGGTGGCCTCTGGAGATGGGTGGCTCTCCTAGCTCACATTTAAACACTTCAAGAAGAACAAACTGTGTTCTTTAGATTACAATCTGAGCTACTTTCCAGATCTTGAGCTCATTTTCATTGTATTGTCCCACACTTCTGTCAGTTATGTCAGTGGAGTTTCTCCTGGGAGAGGTGTTCGGAAGAGAGGAGCAAGCCTGGATGGAGCTGGGCCTGGAAACAACCATTTTAATTCTCTCTTTCCTCATTAATTTTCCTGCTCTCTTCCCACGTTCCTGCTACAGTAGTTGTCTTGTTCAGAAGCAACAGCTCAGGACATAGTTCAAATTTCAAGGGGTGTTTAAGGTTAAAGGTTTGATTTTTAAAAAATTATTTATTTTTAAAGAGCTTAAACCTCCCCTGAGCTGCACTGTAAAGGGTAGAAGCAAATTTCTGATCCCGCTGAATGGATGAGTTTAGTCATACTGATTTTGGTGAGGGCAGAATTTCCCACCCTGTGCAGATCCCTGCCACAGAACAGGCTGAGGACCTCTACCCACGTTCTTCAGTGTACACCCACTTCTCAGTCAGCTCTGTAGCTCACAAAGGTTGATTGTGTAAGAATACTTTCTGGTTGTGTGTGGTGGAGATAAAAAAGTTGCTTTCTAAGAAGAACATTTATCAGTGATCTCTATACAAAGGAGGTCAGTATTTTTACCTTTTTATCTGTGCTGTATTTATGCTTGTATTTAATCCATATTTTATTATAAAACTAAGGAGAGGAAAAAACTGTATTGTCCTCCTGAGGTGATGTAAATGTTTTTGGTAGACCCAGGAATGCTCTCATCTCTTGAAACCATCCAGTGTAGACAGTTCTGTTGGATCATATTTGCTGTGAAGAGTTTAAGCTGCATATGCCAAATGATTGCAGAGCCAAAAAAGAATGGGAAGAAATGGGAAGAGAATGGGAAACCAAAGTGGTTTTGGAAAGGCACAGAGGTAGCTTTATCTTTGCATAAAAAGGAAAAAAACTAAGTTTGAAACATAGAGAAGGAATATATATGTGTGTGTGTATATATATATATATGTATATATATATACATATATACATACATACATACATATTTTAAAGCAACCTTTTGGTCATTTTCTAGTTACTTCCAAATAATTAAATCACTTTGGTCAGGTCATGGCAGAGTAAGCATTGCAACCTTACTGCTAGTATTAAGAAAATGGAGATGGGGTTTGGGAAACAATCAATGCCATATCCAGAGTGCCAATTCATCAGCTGCTGGTGCTTGTTCATGTCCAGTTTACTGGATTGATCCATTTTCTGATACAAGGTTGTCTTTTATTTTTTAATTCTTTTACTATTTTATTTAAACCAAAGGCTGTTTCTGGAGTCAATGGCATGCTGCTGTGTTTCCTCTTCCATATTATTTAGCTGACTATTTCTAGAAAGAACACCACAGTGGAACAGGAAAGTTTTAAGTGCCCTAAACGTTTCACAACCAGCTATTGATTCTGTCTTTCTCTTTCTGCAAGCCCCCAAAGCAACACATCTGCAACAGGTATAGTATTTTTGCAAGCAGGTTTGGGGATAGAGAAGATAAATGCAAGAAGCAGTATGTCATAATCACAACAAGGAAGGTGAACCGTTAATGTGAAATATGGACTAAGGCAGAGAAGTAGATATATGTTCTCCTTTCATAAGGGTTTCTGACTTGGTTACATGTTTTCCCTCAGCAATTCATTACAATTGCCCTTCATATTCTGAGAGCTCTTTATAATATTCAAACTCTTAGTCTTCTAGAGACAATGCAAGCCAGATTACTCCACATAAATAAATGAAGATCCTTAGGGACAGAATTTATTGGCTGGCACATGTCACAACATTTTTTGGTACTATTTCTGTCCAGACAGAAAAGGGCCCTTTGAGAAAAGACGTTGTCTTGGGCACTGAGCTAAAGTTATTTATCTGTTGGTGGTTAGGAATTGGGGAGAAAAAAAAATCCCTTTCCTACCCTAGAGTGTGAAGGGGAATGAATACAAAGAATAATGATAAAAATCAGTCTCTGTTATATAAGTGATGATGAGAATAATGGAAATGTGGCTGCAATAGTCTGTTTAGTGAAAGCTGTGATCTAAGGTGCTTGATGGAATCAATCAGTATTTTAATCTTCACAGTTTGGGGGAAGGGAAAAAAAAAACAACCAACAAACCAAAAAACCCCAGGAAAACAAAACAAAAAAAGTGATCAGAAATGATCTAAGAAATGTTTGTTTCTGAAGAAGGATGAGAGAAGGGAGGGGTGTATCTGATGTGATGGGAGGAAAAAGGCAGGAAAAGAGAAGGATGTGACAAATCTGGCTTAACCTAAATACATCCTTGACCTATTGTCCAGTTCAGTGAATTGCCTAAAATATGTTCTGCTTATATGCTTAATACTTTTCCACAATGCATGATAATGACCCATCCTGTTGAGGCCACCGTGTTGTAGTCTGATGGTTTTTAATCCTGCTGGAGGAAACTAGATGTAGAAGTGTAGTGCAGAACACTGGAAATTGGAAAATAAACCAGTTTTATCTCTGTACTTACATGTGTGCCTGGATTTACTCCTACAAAGCAGGTCTGTCATCCCTGGGGCATTTTGGTGCAAAGGGCAAAGGAAAACCCTGCACCTTAATCTCATTGTGAGGAGATTTTTATGTGCTGTGTGGTCCTAATGCTGAGATCTCCATGGCACTTGGACAGAGTGACCCCAGCTCTGCAGAGGGGACAAGATCTGCCTGCAGATGGAGGGTCTGTATTGACCCAGCTGTTGGGGAGCCTCCGTAGAAGTATTGAAGCAGTATTATGACAGTCAGATATGCTGTTAATTGTCCCGGAGTATTACTCCATTTAAAAATCAATGTTTGGGGTTTTATTTTATCCATTTCTTTGCAAACAGTCTGTTTGCAGTGAACATATGGGATTCTCAAACAAAGGCAATCTTTAAAATTAGGACCATCTGACAATAAATGTAAGAGAAAGTTCATCTAGGTATACAGCAAGGCTGAATGTCTCTTAAGTTGAAGGCATGCAATTAAGTAGCAAAGCAAATTAAAATAAGGATGCATCTGTGTTCTACTACACAACTAAACACAAAGGAGCAAAATTGATTCTGGCGCCTATCCCTTGTACCTGCAATCCAGCTCAGCAGCTCGGTACAGCAGTAGAAAGCTCATTATGTTGGCTGCTCCATCTGCGCAGCGGTGGAAACAGCCACTGGGCAGCCTCACCTGGTGGTGCAGCCACAGATTCTGCTAATGAGATGCATTTTCATCAGAGGAAAGTTAGTGCTGGTGTTGGAGCATTTTCCTGGAACAACCAGGCTCAATGTAGCTCCTCCAGAGCCTCTCAGGGACCCTGGCAGACCCAACCAGCCTTTTTAATGCTCCAACCCCCCACAGCTCACAAAATTTTACTGGAAATAACTCCCTACCAGGAATCACCATTTGAATTCAATTACTGTTTGCAAAGAGCAGATGCTTTAGGAGATATATATATTTTTCCAATGGGGAGAGCTGTTTTATATCAAAAAGCTTTTGTATTTTATCTTAAACTCATTTGGAGGATTACATTGGTTCAACTCAGAAGGGGAAAGAATGAAAATGGAACTAAAGCATTTGATGTTTTGAAATAATTATTTACAAACAAAACATTTAGACTGTTCTAAAGTTATGTTTGCCAGCAGAACTTCATCTTGGTGAAAAGATGACCTCATGCCTACTAGACCATGGCACCAAGTGTCATATCCAATCCCCTCTTGAGCACCTCCAGGGACAGTGACTCCACCACCTCCCTGGGCAGCCCATTCCAATGGCTAACAACTCTCCCTGTGAAGAACTTTCTCCGTGAGGAACTTTCTCCTCACCTCCAGCCTAAACTTCCCCTGTCACAGATTGAGATAGTGTCCTCTCGTTCTGGTGCTGGTTGCCTGGGAGAAGAGGCCAACACCCTCCTGGCTACAACCTCCCTTCACGTTGTTGTAGACAGCAATAAGGCCTTCCCTGAGCCTCTTCTCTAGGCTAAACAACCCCAGCTCCCTCATCTTCTCCTCATAGGGCTTGAAATACTGATAAATGTCTTGGCTTAGTTCAGCAGGTTTGGGTACATATGTAAACTCAGTTAAGCAATCACTGCATGATTTGGCCCTAATGAGCAATATTTTTTTCATTTTTTTTTCTTTTTAATAAATGAAGGCAAGCAGCAGTCTCTGTGAGCACTGAAGATAGCCATAAACAACTACCTGAGAAGGCTTTCCACAGCAGGCACAGGAACCACAAAAAGCCATACAGAGCAGCTGTAATCATCAGTGTGCAGGGGGAACTACTCATCACAATGCAGATTATACAGAAGACAACCTGATGTACATGTGACATGGTTAAGGACACTTCATTTCTCTTTTTGTTGGGAGAAATAAGGTCTGATTCATTTCTAGAAAGCCAAACTGTGATCCGAATAATGTAAAGACCTGAAGAGTGAATACCTAGAGCACAGGAACATTAAAGGATATCACTGCTGCATAGATGAGTTCTGCAGTGATGGGGTGACTTTTAGTTTTTGTAGACTGTTTAAATGGACTCCTACAAAAGCAATAAAGGCTTCTAAAGAAGATAACTCCAAGGCCATCTGTCTTGGTTGTCTTGAATTCAATACAGGTTCAGTAAGGTAGTGTGGGTTTGGTCTGCTGTAAACAGTCATTCACTGGGCAGGATTCAGCTTCATGTACTTTTTGTACAGGAATTATTTAGCTGAATGAGTATGGAATGTACTTTTCCTCAGGTCTTTGAGAGACAGCTGAGGGTATATAACTTTGATTGGACAACACTGTTAGAAACAGAAAATATGTTGAGCTTAAAATGGTGCTTTGCAGGCTGTAATCCAAGTCCCTGATTTATATCAGGTGGATTTGAATATCATGTACGTAGATCTGGTGGAAAAGGCTGTGAGGTTTTTTGTGCTTGCCCATGTCAGTCCTGGCTAAGACATAGAGTTGGTTTAAACAGGCTTTCTAGTAAGGATGGTGTGCAAGAAAACAACTGTGACCATTTCTAAACTCTTATGATTTGTCAAAAAGTCACCCTGAAATGAGAAATTTTACAGAGCACATAGTCTAAGGGTTTCAAGAACAATGATCAGAAAAGCTGGACAGAATGTATATTTTATGGAGGAAAAAAAAAATATGGTTTACAATACCATTTTCCCTTAGATGCAGGAAAAACACTCTGAGTTGCAACAGCACCTGCAAAACTTGCAAAAATGACATTCAAAAAGCCTTTTGAAAACCATTCCTGCCTCTTGGAACACCGTGACATTGCCCAAAGTTAGGGCCGCTCAACTGATATATTGAAGAGTCAGGTCAAAGTTTCTGCTTTGCCCTCATTTTGTGTCTGCCAGACCTCAAACACATCCTTAAAGCCAGTGGGTTATTTGATGGTGGGTAACAAGGGGAAAAATCTTCAGAGAAGTGATGTCCAGCTAGGTCAGAGGAGCATTTACTCTACTGTCATATGAAATAACCTTGCAGCCTTTCCTGGTGCTCCACTTGGATATCAGAGCATATGTTTTGCTGGAGGTTTCTGCTGAAGGTGAGGAAGGTGGCTGCCTTCCCCTGTTATGGATGATTATCGATAGACATGTCCTCATTTTGTGCTTTGTTAGTGACAATAGGAATCTATTGTTTAAGCAGTGAATAAATCAGCAACCATTTAAGCACTGTGGAGTTATGCAACTTGAGGGGCAAGCCAGGGGTGCCTATAAAGCTTAGCCTTTTTCTTCATAGTAATTCTCAGTTTAAAGTGTTCAAAAGGCATTCTTAGATTTTTATTCTGTTTTATTCTGGAAAGCCCAGCTAAGGAATTTGATTTTCATGATGCCCCTTAGGGTCCCCACAAAGTAATAAGTCAGCATCATTTTCTAGCTGCAGTTGATAACATTTATTGCTAATTCTTTAAATCCTTCTTTGAAAGGAAACAAGTCTGCAACCTGCACTGCACCCACAGGAATAATCTTTCTTTTCCTCAGTTTGGTAATTCAATTGTGACTTGTAAACTTGTGCAGTTGTAGCAAAAAAAAAAGTATACAGTCAACTCTAATCTATCTTGAGGAAAGCAAAAAGTGCTTACCACTACTGGTGTAGTAAATCCTGGCTGCTTTATTACATAAATGTGGAATTTCTACCAGAAGCCTTAAGGAAGAAGAGTTTTAGAATATCTGACCGATTTAGCACATTTTGAAGCTGAATAAAGATTGATTCAGTTTTGGAGTGAGATTTAAACTGATGGCATACCAAATCCAACTTAAATTAACTTGCAAAGTATTAAGCATTATTTATGCCTTCTGCATTGCAAAAGGCAAATTCTTGTCCTGGAGAAATTCTTGAGTATCGTAATCTTGCTAGTACTGGAAAATAGATCCAATAGCTGCTTGCAATTGTAAGTCACATCTTGAATAGTCTTTACATAATTGTTACACACACAGGCAGGACAAGATCCAGCAGCACGTGTGTAATGCGAAAAGCTGAAGCGATTTCACGGACTTTGATATCTTGCTTCCACGTCTAAAGTTGAACCTCTGCTTATTTCTTTATTGTCCCAACAGAAGGCAACTTTGCAGGAACAGGTAATGCTTGAAAAATGTAATTTGACATGTAATCATCCAACCAAATTTCTCTGGCTGTGCTAAACTAAGGGCATTGCTCAAAGACGAACTCTTCTTCTCTCTTTCAGGAGTCTCTGACTGAACTGTAACAGTGTGGGTGGATTTGAGCACCAGACTCTGTCTTCAGAGAAGGACAAAGTCAAGATGACTTGCATAAGTATTAATTAAAAACAAACAAACAAACAACAAAACCAAACCAATCAAACCAATGTGCTTTCTTTTAGCAGAGGAAGGGATATGGGAAGATAATAAATATAAAAGACACTCCCTTCAGCCCAGGATGGGTTATGGGATCAGATGTTACTTTAGCAACTATGTCACTATTCCCTATGACCAGTATGGGATGAGTGGCAGTTCTCTCCTTTTTGCTGGATTAAAGACAATATCACCTCTCCAAGGCTATTCCCACAGAGTAGTTCTCCTGAGCACCCAAGGAGCCGATCTCCTCTTCAGAGGACAGTGTCCTCCAGCCACCTTGGAGAGCTCCTCCCTCATTTGCCCACCCAGTGGGAAGGTGGGGCCCAAAGAATTTCTCTGTCCTTTTTCTTGAAGCCATTTATTTCATCTTTCAGTGAGAATTTTTTTCCAGAGCACTTGGTCTCTCAGTTTTACTACACCCAGGGACTTCTTCTGGGATGCTTGTAAATCACTGTGTGCGCCCTGGAAAAGAGCTGCTTCTAGATGGTGTAAGAACTGGGTTTGATCCTGGAGCATGTTCCTGCAGGAACAGGATCGTCTCATTGTCATGGGTACATGTTAACAGCACCTTGCCACCCTGCTGGTCTTGATGCAGTCTGTGACAAGAAGGTTTGCTCTGGCAAATCATTGCAAATTAGACCATCATAAATTCACAAAAGCCAAACTATTTTGTTCAAAGAAAGAGCAGGGGAAAGCAAAGATTAAGAAAGATTTTCTGTAAGCAGAATTTACTATTATTACTTCTTTCACACTATTGCAAGAAGATGGAAAAGTTTTACAAAAGATTATTCCTATTCTTTGAGTGTGTCACAGTGACAATTTGACTTTTATACCTCTTTCTCCATCTGTGGAACCTCTCTTAGCTCAAAATAGCCTAAAACTGAAGAGCTGTTCTAGTTGCACCTGCAGAGAAACTGAGAAATAGACAATTTATTTGCTTGGTTGGTCCCCACTCACCCAGGGAATAGTTATCACAACAGGACACAGAACTCAGGTTTCCAAAATCTGCCCCCTCAGCTCTAACTAGCTCCTTTGTCTTTAGCAATTAGAACTGTTTTAAGCAATGATTTTCACTGTGATCTCACATAGCTTGATGTAAAGAAGGAAAAACTCAGCTTAAATCAAGACCTACAGTCACATAGGTGCCAAAATGCTGAGAGGTGAGCAGGGGGATGGTTTGAAGAAAAGGTATTTGTGTCACATAAGGGCATGCCAGAAACATTCAGGAGTGCAAAGTCTGCCTGGTCAGTTGAATCTGACTTCCTGCAGATTCACCAAGATGGGGTTTTAGTATCACAGAATCACCAAATCAACAGGTTGGAAAAGACCTCAAAGATCACCAAGTCCAACCTGTCACCACAGACCTCATGACTAAACCATGGCACCAAGTGCCACATCCAATCCCCTCTTGAGCACCTCCAGGGATGGTGACTCCACCACCTCCCTGGGCAGCCCATTCCAAAGGCTAACAACTCTCCCTGTGAAGAACTTTCTCCTCACCTTGAGCCTAAACTTCCCGTGGTGCAGCTTGAGACTGTGTCTTCTTGTTTTGGTGCTGGTTGCCTGGGAGAAGAGACCAACCCTCTCCTGGCTACAACCTCCCTTCAGGTAGTTGTAGAGAGCAATAAGGTCTCCCTGAGCCTCCTCTTCTCCAGGCTAAACAATCCCAGCTCCCTCAGCCTCTCCTTGTAAGACTTGTGCTCGAAGCCTCTCACCAGCTTCATTGCCTTCTTTTGCTGATGGAGTGTGACTCAGGTGATGAAGCAGAGTATTGCCATGTACATATTGGGACTGACTTGACTCTTCAGGAGTAGGAGTGTACAGTTCAGTCCTTCCTGTCCAGTGCACTCCTGTACTTTGTGTAAAGACACACTAGATGTGACATGTCTGAGTCATTATATAGGTTTTGAAAAATCTATATTTGTTTAATCATCTCTGAATATTTGACACATTTTCATCCTCCCAAATAACCAAGGTCATTGGCAGTGTAGAAGTACCACCATGGAGTGGGTTACAAAATATATTATCCTTTAATGTATTAAAGATGCTTTCTCAAAATCCATACTGTCATTGGGAATACACAAATCCCCTTTGGCATTCTGTCTGATGTTGTCTGCACAGATTGAGGAGAGTGGTTGGCATTTATCTTTGAAATAGTTAGGAACTGATTATTTATGTATTTATGCATCATGGTTTCTAGATGCTTACTCTTCAACAGCAGCTTTGACTTATAAATGTTATCCTGGGTGAAGTTTCAATACTGCAAAATCTGACTGTGCTGCTAGGGACTGTTTTGTAAGCAAGATTAATTTATGTGGCAATGAGCTGGCAGGTCACTGGCCTTGAACTGTGGCACTGTAGCTAAAAAGCACTTAAACCACTCTTTCAGAGACAGTGTGGCCAGCAGGAGCAGGGAGGTCATTCTGCCCCTGTACACTGCACTGGTTAGGCCACACCTAGAGTACTGTGTCCAGTTCTGGGCCCCTCAGTTTAGGAAGGAGGTTGACTTGCTGGAATGAGTCCAGAGAAGGGCAATGAAGTTGGTGAGGGGCTTGGAACACAAGCCCTATGAGGAGAGACTGAGGGAGCTGGGGCTGCTTAGCCTGGAGAGTAGGAGACTCAGGGGTGACCTTATTGCTCTCTACAACTACCTGAAGGGGGGGTGTAAACAGGCAGAGGTTGGTCTCTTCTCCCAGGCAGCCAGCACCAGAACAAGAGGACACAGTCTCAGACTGTGCCAGGGGAAGTTCAGGCTGGAGGTCAGGAGGAAGTTTTACACAGAGAGAGTGATTGCCCATTGGAATGGACTGCCCGGGGAGGTGGTGGAATCGCCATCACTGGACATGTTCAGGAGGAGACTTGACAGGGTGCTTGGTTACATGGGTTAGTTGATTAGGCGGTGTTGGGTGATAGGTTGGACGCGATGATCTTGAAGGTCTCTTCCAATCTGGTCTGGTCTATTCTATTCTATTCTATTCTATTCTATTCTATTCTATTCTATTCTATTCTATTCTAATTCTGGCTTTCAGTATTGGTCAGATGCCTGCATTTGATTCAGCTGCATCATGACTTCTTGATGGGAGGAGGCTGGATATCCTTGTTATTACAGAAGGAAAAACCAGAACTGAAGACTTGAAATGAAACAGGATTAAATCATTTTAATTTATGGCCAGACTGTAAATTCAGATCTCCACATCTGCATGAATTACAGCAAAACAATACCCACCCTTCAAAATATTGAGTAATATATTCAAAGGCAGTGCAGAAAGTACTATACCCAAAATACTTTTTTTCCCCTCTTTGAGGTGGGAGAATTTTCAGATTGGTCACAGAGGAGGCTGGAACTGTAAAGCATGGGGGCATTTCTTTGCTTCAAGCTTTCTTACCAGCTATTTTACACAAGTATGACAGAATTCAATGGTGCCATTTAGCAAAGTTTTTCTTAGCTCTGTGCTCATTACAATGGCTCTGTAGGCTACAGAAATACCTGTGAGCCACATAAATACATTAATGCACCAAGCGAGGGTCAGAGCTCAAAGTGCTTAAAACCTGGTTCTACTTCAGTCCACATGAGCTCACAGACTGGGGACTGATGGCTACAAAAGACATCATTGTGAGGAGGAGCTGGAGAAAAGAGAGGTCAAGCTGAGACCAGAGGCATATGCTCAGATTCAGCTTGGTTAAGCCTTAAGAGAATTTTTTGTCTATAAAAGAAGCACAACTGACTGCCAAGTCTGGGACTGGAAATAAAGCAAGCTAAAGAAGTGCATGAATAAGGTAACAAGACCATCATATATATATATATATACACACATACATATATATAATATGGCCTCAAGTACACAAAAATAGGAAAATCTGTGCTTTATAGCAGCCCTCAACAAATGATCTATGTGCCCAACAGGTCCTTAAAATATAATGTTCTCACCTGATATGGGAAATCCCTTTCCAGAAGGTGGCATATATTGCAGAGTGATGTGCAAGGAGAGTTCTAAGCTGCAATCATGAATTGTAAATTGCTAGGGATGGGGGGAAGTGAATTCAACACAGAGCCCTAATTCACCCCTAGCATTTTAGCAAAAGTAATATCCTAACCCAAACTGGAATTACTGCTATAGAAATCATGGGGGGGCGGGGGGAGGTCATACATATTTCATACTGAGACTTCAGCTTGATTCATTTTTACTCCAGTTTCTGCATATTTAACACACTGAGAAGCTCTCAGAGTGAACTGGATGATTTATCTGGAAGTATGTGGGATTTGTCAGCAAGTACATGTGCTTGAGACACTGGTGTGGGTGCCTACTTACATCGCCTTGTGCATCCCATGTCTTTGCTGCGAAGCAGCATGTGAAAGCCTTAATGTATGTGCTCTGATTAGGGTTAAAATAACCTTAGCCAAAGGTAGATGAATTTCACAGGAGTTTCTAGGAGGTTTATGCTATCCCACACTTAAGGCACTTTTCTCCTGAGCCTCAAATATTTTTATTGCACTCCTAATTTATATATTTCATACCTTTGATTGAGTCTCTCAGGCTGTTTCTTTGAGGGAAAGAGAAGGAAGAGAAGGAAGAGAAGGAAGAGAAGGAAGAGAAGGAAGAGGAGGAAGAGGAGGAAGAGGAGGAAGAGGAGGAAATAAAAAGCCACAGGCAAGCAGCAGCAATGAAGCTGGACAGCTCAGTGCAGCTCATCAACCTGTTGTGCAGTGGTGTGGGGTGGTCCCTGGTGTTCACAGCTGCAGGTTGAGCAAGAGAGCAAGGAGCAAGAGAGCAAGGGAGCAAGGAGCAGAGAACACCCAACCCCTGTAGTTAGTGTGCCCAGTAAAGCATGAATGCTGTGACTGAATCAGGTATTTGGCTTCTTTCCAGCCCAACAGCAAGCTGTTGATGATAGCTGCTTGAACATTTTAAATGCAAGACGTATTTGTAAATACAGAGGCTGCTTCACGAGAACCTAACTTGCTGATCTATGAACTGGGCCAGCTCTGCTTATTTCTGCTTTCCATTTGACATGCCTAAAATCGTCTTACTTGCTTCATGAGACTTTGGCTAAAGCCTTTCATTTCCTGGGTCTGCAATTTCTCAGGAAAAGTGTGAGATAGTTTCTATTGAATTTGGATCTGAAACCTATATAGACTCAGTCTATTCCTAACCTGAAACTGAACTGTATTTTCTTTCTCCAGACCTAGACTTGATGACATGTCAGCATCACAGATCAAATCTTTTCTTAATGAGAAGAGCTGCAGAGCCTGTACAATGGAAGCCCTATCTTCTAATAGGGCATTTCTGTCTAGGGGAACTGGCACTTGCTTTTTGTTGCATGGCGATAACAAAGCTGTTTTCCCAATCCTTTTTGGATAGCTCAGGCATTCATAGGATCATAGAACTATTTAGTCTGGAAAAGAAAGGTACACTTTAAAAAACTGGGTTGACAATTCTTCCTTCTCCAACATGAAGAAAGCACAGGAACAAAACTAATCCTGACTGTTAACAAAGATATATTGAGTCATTGATGAACTCAGCATCCTCCTTGCATCCTGCTGACTGCTTTCATAAAGTTCTACTCATTGCTGTCTGCCAAGGTTTTCTGAATGTGTTGTGTATGCACAGATATTGCAGTCTTAAAACCCAGCAGATTACTGTGATAATCTTCAGCCTCTTAACGAAGGACGCGCTCCTTCAGACTGCGCACTGAAAGAAGGAAGAGGGATAAAGAGCAGGAGAAGGCTGTACAGGACAGGAAAGGGGTTACAGAAAATCAGCTCCAGCTAGGAATCCAGCTAGAATAGAATAGAATAGAATAGAATAGAATAGAATAGAATAGAATAGAATAGGATAGGATAGGATAGGATAGGATAGGATAGGATAGGATAGGATAGGATAGGATAGGATAGGATAGGATAGGATAGAATTAACCAGGTTGGAAATGACCTTTGAGATCATCAAGTCCAACCCATCATCCAACACTATCTAATCAACTAAACCATGGCACTGAGCACTACATCCAGTCTCTTCCTAAACACCTCCAGTGATGGTGACTCCACCACCTCCCTAGGCACCCCATTCCAATGGCCAATCACTCTTTCTATGAAGAACTTCTTCCTAACATCCAGCCTAAACCTCCCTCGGTGTAGCTTGAGACTCCGTCATCTTGTTCTGGTGCTGGTTGACTGGGAGAAGAGACCAACCCTCACCTGGCTACAGCCTCCCTTCTCAATCAGCTAATTGTTCTATGTCTTTAATGGCCAAAGGAAAACAAAACACATCAGTACATGTTTAAGTTCAGTCAACAGAGCCATAACTACTACCATATGCCTGACAGTAAATAATTGAGGCTTAGGCAGCCTATTAATGATGCTCCCTTCCTTATGGGAGTAGACATTTTCCTGTTTGAGAGGAATGATAAGTGCTATAAGGACTGTGAAGAGAGAGAGACCTTGTGGCAAGAAAAGTTGCTACTGGTATAGTATTAGGAAAATAAATAAAATCCTACTGCTAATGAAAATCATAATGTTGGATCATAACCTGTGTGTAGTGCAGATCTAACCAGACAGATAAAGGTCAAAATAGAAGACTAAAAGTAGAAAAAACCCACAACACTTCAGGGCAAGCAGCTAAACCCCTTTATTAAGAACAACTCATGGTTGTAGGTAGTTTCCATAAAAACCTCTGGTGAAATCCAGATTATTAGAAATCTTCAGGCCAGTGTGTGAAAAATATCAGCCAGAGAGAATCTGGAGATCTGAATCTTTTGGAAGATGTTTAGTTTAATGCTTAAGTTCTCACCAGTCTTCTTCCTGTCCTCGCCAACATTAAGGATTTAGCTGCCTAAGGTCTTTAGGATTCAGCCCCCTGCTCAAAGCTGCAGCCTGGCTCGATGTGGGTAAAAATAAAACTATGTCTTCTTGTCATTTACAAAGCAGAGCAGTAGCAGCAACATCTGGCAAAACAGACACTGGTGTGTGTTATGTTGCAGCTTTTTCACATGGGGCTATCTCACCCTTCCCTAAGATACAGAGAGAGGTTCATTAACACATTAAACTCTCACGTGAAAACCTGACAAGACGCTTTTTTTGCCTTACAGTGTCATAAACTGGATTGTAACCATGTCCACCCATGCAGCTGCCCAATAACTTTTAATTGCTTTATAGCTCAGAAGCAAAGTGCATTGATTTAACTGCCTTATAAAAGAAGCCTGTAGTATTATTTCTTGCAAAGTGCAAGCCCTTGGCTTGCTTTTCAGAGCATGTTTTTCAAATTTCAGGTTAATAGTTCTTCTGCCAGACGGGAAAGCAGTGTATTCATAACATTATCATCTCAGTTCTTCCATACCTCAGTCCTGGAATATGTCATCACTTTTATTCAAGTGTTAGCTTTGTTGTAAGTTTTCCTTATTGTAGTTTTAATGAAACTGGTAAGAATGTAATGAAAATATAATCCTGATGCTTAATTATGGCATAAGCCTGGTAGAGTTTATGCACAACAAAAATGTCAAGGCCCATATATTCTGCTAGAAGCCCACGCTTTGCAGCAATTAATTACACTTGAACATCCTTTATTGCTTCAGATAAAAGCATTGCCAGCACCTTCTTTACTACTATTTCTAGAAGAAAAACAATTTAAAATAAAGATAATTGAAGTATCTCTGACAGGGATTTGTTTTTTTTTCAAGGAACTATGTTGCTTTAATGAAGAACCTCCTTAAATTTATGAGAAACTACTTTGCATGTTAAATTTTGGGTAATGTCAGCCTAGATCATAATTGACTTTATTCTACGCCTTTCAATGTTCCACTCTACATTTACATCGGTGATCTGGATGCCAGTTTAATTTTCGGATGTCAGCTTCTCCAAGACTGATAAAACTATTAAAACAGAAATTCAGGGTAGAATGGGGCTACTAAAGTTGAAAAATAGCCCTTTAGTTCTGTCAGCAATGCCGGCGCTGCTGAATTTCTTTCCGATGGGAAAGGTGTTTGGTGTAAATATTGCTGAAAGGAAGCCCACAATCATACCATGAAGACACGCAGAGCTATATCTGAGGGCTGTGCTTTCAAGAACTGTACTAAGCTGACTATTTTGCGGTGGTTAGGATTTTGACACTAATTTGAGTGACTGCTGTATGCATCTGGAAGGGGCTGGGGGTGGGGAGGGAGAGATCCATGAAAACACTGCATGTAAATAACACAACCCTCCCCCCCCACCCAGCAAATTGCTTGCTGCAGAGAGATGTTTGCATGAGAATGAAGCAAGGACATAAGAAGCTTTTTTTCAAGCGAGTGGCATATGTTTTCTTGGCAAAATATGGTGTTCTCTGCATTGTGCATTTTAGTCACCATGTCTAGCTGTAAGAATCTCACGCTGATTTTTATCAGTTTGATTTAAAAACAATATGTTTCTCCAACAGCCTGAGCTAGTAATAGTTTCTTATGGAGCAGCTTTTATTTTGTTTAATCAATGGTATTGATTTCCCTTTAAATGTAAAGATTGCACAGTTCAACACTGGATGCAAGCGCAGTATTTTAAAGCTGGAGTGACTGCTGGGTTTGTCAAGGTCTCTTCTCAATAAATCACTCTTTGTTTAACAAGTGTGTTTAGAGTGAATCTTCAAGAATTAGTAGATTTTGATCCTTAATAGTAAAAGGATTGTTATATATTAAACCAAAGGTCTTACCAGTGTTGAAAGATCCCTATAGATATTCCAGGTTATTTTTTCTAATTAGCTTTTATTTAAATTAAAAAAAACCATGGTACAGATTTAATTTCATGGCTACATCATCAGCAAGCCCTAATCTTCACCTCTTCACCCTGAGTTGCAATTTGTTGCCATCTTGGGCTCACTGGGTGTGCAAGGACTTGTCAAAGTGGTTGAGGCTTATGGAATCTGGCTTATAGCTACATGTATAAATAACAGATACTGGTTATGGGAACGTGGCTACTGCTGGACCAGGCTGGACCAAGTGCTAGAAGCATTGCCCCAGGGAGCAGCTCTGAGCCCTAGGACATGAAGCTGCATGTGCAGACTGCTGGGGACATGGGGCTGTGATTACACTTCAGTGATTTTTGACAGTAAATTATGGTTCTGAAGCTGTTGCTTTGATTCTCTGTTTTGCTGGCTATTCAAGAGAAATGGATAATGGCTTCAGTTTGCTTCTCCTGTTATAAAATCTCGATGATCTTGAAGGTCTCTTCCAACCTGGTCTATTCTATTCTATTCTATTCTATTCTATTCTATTCTATTCTATTCTATTCTATTCTATTCTATTCTATTCTATTCTATTCTATTCTATCCTATCCTATCCTATCCTATCCTATCCTATCCTATCCTATCCTATCCTATCCTATCCTGCTTTGTCTATTCTTGAGGGAATGGTGAACAACTAAGATTCCTTGAACAACTAAAAACAATTAAAAGCTCCTCCTCGTCTCACTTCTCTAAATCTTCCCCGTAGAAAATGGTGGAGGAAAAGGTCTAAAGCAAGAAAGCTCAACCCACCCCAAACAAACAGACAAACAAACATCCCCCCCCAAACCTCTGAGCCCATCTGCTAAGTGTTTTCATTCAGTATATTTAAAAACCCCTCCATGCATTCTGAGCTGCCCCCAGTTCCTCTTCCCCTTGCTTTCTGCCAAGTTTTTCCTGCAGCAAAAGACCCTCATTTCACTTTGTTGCAACTTCCTGTAAAAAAGTATAAGAAATGTTAGGTTTAGTGGTGAGGGAAATCTGCTCCCCAAATAACTCCCATTTTCCTGTGTAAGGAATTGAAAAGACCCAGGATTCTAATTCAAATTGTTAGACTGGAATCCAGCTGAAAGAAGAATGCCTATTTCTTTTTGGATTGAAACTTTTAAGAAACCTTTAATGGAAAAATTCTGAATGGGTTTTGAACACCAAGGCAAAAGAAAATGAAGCATTTGACCATCTGCAGCATGAAATGTTGAAGTCTGATCTTTTTATCCTGTCTGTAAAGAAAGGCTGGTGTCTCCTGAGAAGAAGAGTTTAATTTTATACTGTTCACTGCCTCTGTGTGCTCCTTTTACCTGAGCACAGAAATCTGGAAAGCTGTTGAAGCTCATTCTTAAAATCATTAATATTTATTAAATGTAATTAATGCTTTCACACACCATTTACACCTGATAGAAAAGGTCCCCTGTCTTGCTGCAATGTGTGAAATGCATTTATTTGTAGTATCCAAAAATATCCTAATGTCTTTCTCAGCTACTCCAAACACTAAGCAACAGAAATGCTTTTATTTGTAGTATCCAAAAATATCCTAATGTCTTTCTCAGCTACTCCAAACACTAAGCACCAGAAAACAAGAAATTATAAGAAACCAAAAAGCCGCTTCCCAAGACTCTCAAATGAAGTTCACTCTTGTACAGAGGGGTGGGTTAACTGGGAATTCAGAGACATAGCATTCTTGCACTGGAGCTATGCAGGCTAAAATTCATGATAGGAGAACTAAGAAGAAAGATAGATCTTGACTTGAACTAATATATAGGAATTATTCAGTATTCAGTATTCCTAAGGTTGGAAGAGACCTCAAAGATCATCGAGTCCAACCTGTCACCTTATGATACCACATGTCATGGAAACTCCAAAGGATACTTCCAACAGTAAAACAAACAAACAAACCCCACAAACCAACCTAAATGAACTAAAACATCTATTTCTGACAAAGTAGGAGTTTAACAAATTATCATGGCAGCATGGTTTACTAAATATTTTTGCTGGTGATAAGACAGGACAGGTACAGAAGCTGGTCCACAACGTACCATCCTTTCCCTTGTAGATACTTGTTTGCTCAATGTGTTTCCTCCCCATCCCTTGGCTCCATGTTGTCCTATATAGAGCAGCATATATAGAGAAGTGCTAAAAATGTCCTAAGTAAGGCATGAAGTGGGAGTTGGAAATGTTAGCTCTCCATACTCCTTGATGTAAGAATATCTTCAAGAAGGTGACCATGAGTGAGGGCTCTGCTTTTAGTCCCAGTTATCAGGAAACAAGCAGTGATGACAGCAGGCTCTCAGGACGAGTACCATATAATTGTTAGAACGATCAAGCACATCTCCTTTCCCATCTAGTGTTCTGCCCATAATTATGAATACAGAGAAGCTACATGCGTTCACACCACCTGGAGAGCTGGGAACATGCTGCAGTACAGTCTCACAAAAGAGAGCAAGATCCCGTAGCTCAGGAGTTCCTCTAGCTCTCAATTCATGCTTGTGGCTTCACACTTTTACACTTTATCTGGGACTTTCAAAACTGTCTTCCCAACACCATCAAACCCTATTAGTATTGCCTCTCTAGCATAACATGTTTGATACCCTATAGTGCAATCAAAGTCAGCTGGTCTACATTTGACATCTAAATTGTGTTAAGAAAGGAAAATCATTACAAAACCAATATGGTGTGATTCCAGGCTCTGGATGATACTGTATTGAAGGCTGCTCATGAGCCAAGGAGAAAGAAAGGGCATCATAAATACCATAAAGGGTATCCATAAATATATATATTCCCCACACACACAATCACAGGGCTGGGATATCAGCAAATTCTTATTTACTTAGTTCAGTGTGACAATTAGTGAAAATCAAAGTGTCTGCAGCTGCATTTTATACTGTAAATTATTAGGTAATTAACCTTAATGCACCCTGCTCAGAATCTCCAGCTTTTCAACACTGCTGAGAGCATCTTTCAAATACAACAATACATATGACTACATCACTGCTATATTATAAATAAAATGAGCCTCTAATTCAGTGTGAGGGATTTAGATGGTGCTAATGGAGGGTGTACAGGAAGAAGAGGGGGAAAGGAGAGAGAGAATGAAATAATCTTTAATCAGAGCAGAAAGATGATTTGTAACACTAAAATGCAACTAAAAGAGCATCCAAACAAAGAATGATTTCCTTGCACAATTACTCCTTTTCCTACATTTATTTTCATCCACCAGGGATTGTGTTTGTTCTTCCACAAGCAAATAAGTTTTATGTTTATAAAAACAGGGATAATGAATGAATAAATCATATTACATGTAAATAACATGAGATTGTTGGAATCTGTATCAGAGCTACCCATTTCTGGTTTTATGGCAAGACTGGGCCCTAGCACTGTCAGAGACTGAAATCAGTGTTTCACTTGTGTTTTCACAGAGTGACAGCTAATGTGATCAGCTTGCAAGGCTCCATAGAAGATCCTGCCTCCCAACAGATAGAGTTTGCACAAAGCACCCTGATCACTTAGACTTCACACAGTAATAGAGTGCTGATATACTCCTGGAGCCCTAAATACCTTGCGCCTAAGTATGCTGTGCTAACAGGAGAAAGTATTGATTTGAGCTACTGGAACATAGAGGATACATGTATTAAATAAAAAAACCCTCTATGTTTGAGGACATGTTGGGCAGTGAGATTTTACATCACTGCTGGCTATAGAAAATTGATTTAGGTTTGAGGCCTTGAAGTTGCAGAACCAACGCTTTACCCTCCACACCGGAAAGCTTAGGCGGAACAGCTTCAGGCAGCTTCACTGATCCCCTCCTGGGACAATAAAGGATTTGTCCTCTTGACCATTTCCCTTTGCATTTCTCATTTGTGATATCTGGAGCACTAGATGGACTGGTGATGTAGAGTAAGCCAGAAGAGATGCATGACATTCACAGGACAAATGTTTTACAAATGTTAGATGGACACTAGATCAGGCAGCAAATCATTGTCAAAGCAGAGTCCGGGCGACCAGATACACATTGTCTTACTGCAACCAACATACCTTATCTTAGACATGTGCTCCACTCTTCCTATGAGAAATCTTGTCCAGTTTTGTCAAAAATAAGTGCAACCTTGTGGCTGCAGCTGTTAACAGAAAGCAGTTAAACTATAACCAACACCCCAAATAATGTTAATATGAGAACTGCATTATTTTCAGTGAGTGAAATTGCTATGACATTGTATTTGTATGGAAAAAAAAAAAGAGGAGCAAAGGAAAATGATACACCCAGTAACACAGTGCTGGTTATGTGACTAATAGAAACAGCTATGGGTTGGTTATGTGTCATCTGGAAGGGGAGATAGGAGAGACAGTTTTGATAATGGAAATGAGATCTGTCATTAAACTGCAGCATTAAAAGAATACTCCAGGATTTCTGTGTGTATGAAAAGAACAGAAAGGGCTATTTGTCTCTTCACGGACATGAATAACTCCTATTGACATTGATGTGATAGGTTTGATTCATGTTGAGCACAGCTCAAGGGATGAGGTTCATTTATACAGAATAAAAGTGGTAAAGCTTATTACAGGAATATAAATAACCTGAGAGAATCTTTTAAGTTTAGCATAAACCCTCCATTCCTGTGTACTCTTAGCAGTCACATGCTATGTTAGCTCTCCAAAGATAAGTGAGGAAAGCAGAATACTTAAAAGGGAGTTGTGGCTGCAGTTCCCCCACTGTGAGAGCACCTATGTGTGCAGGTGTCAGCACGAGAGTACAGGGCTAGAAGAAGACAGAAAGAAACAAGGCTTTGTACAGTGACTTTCTCCTCTTCTGGCTCTTCCTTAGAGGTTCTTTATCATTCTCTGTATCAAACACAGCATTCTCCCACTTCTGAGTGGAACATCTTTGTCCACCTCTCTGCTCCGCACAAAACGGCTGTGTTTCTGGAACTAAGCTGTATTTCTGCACTAAGACCAACAACTAATATTTCCTTTGGAGGTAAAGAGGCAGAGGTTTACAACTGCCAGGCTATGCAGCTCTAACAGAATCACAGGATGTTAGGGTTTGGAAGGAACGTCTGGAGACCTCTGAGTCCAACCCTGCTGCCAGAGTAGTACCATATAGGTCGCACAGGAATGCATCCAGATGGGTCTTGAAAGTCTCCAGAGAAGGAGACTCCACAACCCCTCTGCAGAACCTGTTCCATGGCTCTGTGACCCTTACAGTAAAAAAAGTTCTTCCTCACGTTGAGGTGGAACTTTCTGTGCTGTAGCTTTACATCCATTGCCCCTTGTCCTGTCACAGGGTGCAGTGAGAAGAGGCTGTACCTTCTTTCTCGACACGTAGCTCTCATGTATTTATAAACATTTGTTAGATCCCAGGTCTCTCAGCCTTTCCTCATCAGACATGTGCTCATGTCATTTTACACCCATGGAATACCTGAACCTGATTTTGCCTAATCCGAGGTTAGCACAACAGACTTCAGCAATCAGTTGTAATTAGACTTTTAGCACATGGGAAGGGAATAGATTCTGGTTTGTCCCCTTTTATCACCACCCCCCAACCCACCCCTTTTTTTTTTTTTAATCTCTTGCAAATGAGTTGTGGTTAAAAATGTCCTTATTCATGGATGGCTGTTCAGAAGTGTATAGTGTTTTACACAAGTGTATAAGAAGTGTATAGTATTTTACACAAGCACTGGATTGCAAGTCACCACGAAGCAGTATCCTCCATGTAAAACAGGGAGCACAGTAACCTTCACCAAAATGAGTCACATAGCAAAAAGCAGCTACAAACTTTGAAAATAAACCAAACCAATTTCTGAGAATAATCACCACTTTGTTTGCTTGTAATTATAATTTAATTACAAACCACATTTTGCAACCATTTTTGTTTTAAAGTAGGTAGTTACCATTAAAACACTTTATGTGCAATTATCTGCTATTGAGCTTCCTTATTATGCAGCAATTGCTACACAAATTTTTCTGCTGTTGGAGCACACTTTTTGCCACTTGCAGATTTCACTTGTAATCTAATAATACAAACACCATTTGATCCAAAATCAGCAGGCCTGGTTTATGTGCCAGTTGCCAAGAAACCATTGTTAAATATTTGATGTAACACATATTGATAGAGAAGCTCTTATTGTTAAGGCTCAGAGGTGACCCAATTGTGGCCTTCCAGTATCTGAAGGGGGCCTACAAGAAGGCTGGGGAGGGACTTCTTAGGATATCAGGTAGTAATAGGACTAGGGGGAATGGAATGAAGCTGGAGGTGGGGAGATTCAGGCTGGATGTGAGGAGGAAGTTCTTCACCATGAGAGTGGTGAAGCCCTGGAATGGGTTGTCCAGGGAGGTGGTTGAGGCCCCATCTCTGGAGGTGTTTGAGACCAGGCTCGATGAGGCTCTGTCCAGCCTGATCTAGTGTGGGGTATCCCTGCCCATGGCAGGAGGGTTGGAAATAAATGATCCTTGTGGTCCTTTCCAACCCTGACTAATACTATGATACTATACTATTCTTTCCTCTTGCAGGCAAACTGATGAATAGCAAAATTTTGGATGTTGCAATAATCTTGCCCAATCCCATAACCATCCTTCTTAGAGTCAATTTAATAAATCAGGGCTCCTACTCTTGAGTTAAATTTCTATCCCACCTCAGAACAGAGGCAAATTGGAATAAACTGTCTCCATTTCACATGCTTCCCAGCTAATGCAAAGCATTGACCTGACTTCAGCAGAACCAGGGCATTTTGTGTCATTTGAGGATCTGTCACCTCACTCCTAGAAATGAAATAAATTTCTGCCTGTCTTTCAGGTTGAACAGCTGAGCCTGCAAAGTCAGCAGCAGATATCCCATTGTGAAAAATATTGCCTTCTTGTGGTGCAGATGGTGCTCTGGTAGGTAATGTAGTAGATTCAATATGTAGAAAAGAACTTTATGTTTCAGGTGAGCTCTATAGGAATAATATTGCATAAGGACTTCCCTGTGATTCCATATTGACTCTTTCACAATGCAGCAGGGGAAACTAGAAACTATTTCATTTAAATTCAGTGAGAGAAAGGGAAGGAGATGGAATCTGGACCTTTCTTGTCAGGCTTTCCCAGGAAGACTGTGTATATGGTAATAAAGTTTGGACAACTTTAGAAAACAATGTGAGGAGCATCTTTTGGGGAAAAGGAGGAAGACATGCTTCCACAAAGAACCCCAGAACAAATCAAGATAAAAGTGTTGGGGATAGCTGTGAGTACATTTTAAATTTAGATGACTTTTGCCTAAAACTGCCACATTGTTCTGGAAGCTGCAGTGACCTTGGTGGGACCCTGAGCCATGCCAGCCAGCGCAGGGCTGTTGGGAGGTACCTGAGCTGTACCAGACTATGGAGAAATCCCTCATGCCTCTCCAGATGTTCAGCTGTGCTGGAAGAGGCATTTGGCGAGGTGCCCAGACATGTCTTCAATTCTGTGGGAAGACCCAGGTAACCTGTGACAACAAACATTGCCAAATCAATTACATTTGCTAGCAGAGAATGGCAGGGGGAAGGGAAGGACTGGGTTTCCATGTGGCATATGCACTTTAGATTTCCTTCTCTAAATCGTTATGCAGAGTGAACTAACAGTATTGCAAAGACTTAAAGAAATTGATTTAGCCATTGGAAAAGAAGAAGAGTCCTTAGTGCTATATCAGCTGCAGCTGGAAGGAGAGTTCAGGCTGGCACTAGAAAATTTATTGAATTGTTAGAGTCCACAGAGAAGATGAATCTAAGAAACAACAACTCAGTGGCTGATCTATTTTAGTTCTTTTGGAGAGCAGCAGAGTGCTCATCTCCTGAAGTACCAGCAAAGAATGTAGAGATTTTTATACAACCATAGTTCTGCTTTGGAAAGATGATAAATACTGATGATACAGTTCTGCAATTTTCTTTAATCTAAACTATGAAAGGCATGATTATCCTGGCCCCAGACTGAGCTGCATCCTTTGACTTCCTAAAGCGGAGCTGGAACTGCTCCTAAATTCCACTGGGATAAATCAGAGAGCAGATCTTTAAGTTTTGAATGAAAATGCTCTCTGTTCAATATGTTTGCATTCAGTAGAGGTAAAATGAACTCATGAACACACTAAGCTAGGGTAAATCAACTTCAAGGAATAGTATGTGAATCTTTGAAGTCAGCATCCCACGCAGCTGTTATATCTATTTACACTGGTACATTAATTAATACTAAGTTATTCATAATCATAGTGATTTGGTGGCAAGAATTAAGTATTCTGGAAAAAGGCACGATTAGGGGATGAAAAAATTCCCAGAGGATCAAACTTTTTCGCTTCAATGTAAAACACTACTCAAATCTAGCTAGCCAGGGAATTAGCAGCAGGCAAATTGACACACATCCCTTGTATATCAGGAAAAGGTATGTAGTTGTTACATGTTACATACTGTCTATGTTCAGAAAGCCATAGTAACATCCACATAAACTTCACTGCCAGATTAATAACCATAGAAACATGTTCTTACAGCATCATAAAACATTCCTAGATGAAATCTAAACATGCAGGATGCAAGCCAGTGCACCCCTAATTTCTTATGCGCTTGAGTCACACCTGAAAATGGAAAACAAGCAGAGATTTCTTCAGCTTCTGCATCTTTAGACACCTCTAGTGCTTTCTGCTCTAAAAAGCTCCAAATAAAAAAGCTCTGTCCTTTGCATTTCCCATTGTGAGCACAAATGGGTTTCCCTCTGGATTGATAACTCAGTTGAGTTCATCTAAACAGTGCTGTTCACTAAATCCCTCTGATCTCAGAGAGAAATGGGCCTTGGAGAAATTAGAAAGTAGCAAAAGCATCCAAATTAGAGAGAGAGTAATTGGTCTATGGATGATGGATGTCCTCCAGGTCCTCCTGGATGCACTTTGAGAAATGCAAGACCCAGACTTGACTCTGATTGTCTGAGTAGATGACCACCACGGTTTTTTTTCCTTCAGAAACAGCTCCAGACATTTGATAATCACACACTGCAGATTTATGGGGCAGGATAATATGGTTGATATGATCATCTTTCCATTGCTTTTTTCTTTTATATTTAAAAGCACAGCTGGAAACTTTCCATAGAATAAAATACAGAAATCTTAAAGGTATGAACTAATACTGCATATATCACAGAACTGTCACTGCCTCCAGATTAGATAATTCATGAGGCTGTTTTCTGTGAAGTTAAGCTATGCAGTTCATAAAATGCATGTGCAATTGATTTCCTAAACTGATTAAGCAATTCCCATGACTGTGCATCCCACAATTAGGTAATTGCAGACTTAAATATTCATTTGCATATTTTCTGTTACCCCATTGGCCTGTATAATTACTGTGCATGGAAACTAGGAACATTATTTTGCATCCCAATAGTCTGAGAATCAAACCTCTGTGGTTTTTTCTTTTATGTCTGACTTTTGTAATACATGTCACAGCATTGGCCAGCCCTTGTTCAGAACAAATAGTGTAAGTTTTTCACTGTAACTGAAATAATGAATCAGGAAGTTTCTGGAGGGGTTCTAGATAAGGACTGCTGGGGTCGGAGTGGCTGGAGAGCAGCCAAACAGAAAGGGACTTGGGAGTACTGATTCACAGATGGCTGAACATGAGCCAGCAGTGTGCCCAGCTGGCCAAGAAGGCCAATGGCATCCTGGCCTATGTCAGGAATTGTGTGGCCAGCAGGAGCAGGGAAGTCATTGTACCCCTGTACTCAGCACTGGTTAGGCCACACCTTGAGTACTGTGTCCAGTTCTGGGACCCTCAATTTAAGAAGGACATTGAGAGACTTGAACGTGTCCAGAGAAGGGCAATGAGGCTGGTGAGAAACCTCGAGCACAAGCCCTATGAGGAGAGGCTGAGGGAGCTGGGATTGTTTAGCCTGGAGAAGAGGAGGCTCAGGGGTGACCTCATAGCTCTCTACAACTACTTGAAAGGTGGTTGTAGCCAGGAAGGGGTTGGTCTCTTCTCCCAGGCAACCAGCACCAGAACAAGGGGACACAGTCTCAAGCTGCACCAGGGGAAGTTTAGGCTGGAGGTGAGGAGAAAGTTCTTTACTGAGTCATTCATCATTGGAATGTGCTGCCCAGGGAGGTGGTTGAGTCCCTATCACTGGAGGTGTTCAAGAGGGGATTGGATGTGGCACTTGGTGCCATGGTCTAGTCATGAGGTCTGCAGTGACAGGTTGGACTCAATGATCTTTAAGGTCTCTTCCAATCTTAGTGATACTGTGATACTGTGATACTGTAAAAGCAGTCAGGAAAATTGTACTTCTGTGAAATTATTTACTTTGTTCAAGATGCAGATAAAAATCACACCATGTTTTCTGCCTTTAGGAAAAGATTGAAATTTGAGATCCTGATCCAAAAGTGTTAAGGTGGTGTAGGTGTTAGTGAGTTTTAGCTTCACCCATCATACGCACAGGCAGGAGTCAGGTTCCTACCCTTTCCATCACCAGCCTAATGCACAAGAATCTGCACATCAGTCAAAGCTGCAGGAGATCACAGTATCACAGTATCACTTAGGTTGGAAAGGACCACGAGGATGATCGAGTCCAACCTATCAACACAGACCCCATGACTAGACCATGGCACCAAGTGCCACGTCCAATCTCCTCTTGAACGCCTCCAGGGTCGGTGACTCAACCACCTCCCTGGGCAACCCATTCCAATGACGAATGACTCGCTCGGTGAAGAACTTCCTCCTCACCTCGAGTCTAAACCTCCCCTGGTGCAGCTTGAGACTGTGTCCCCTTGTTCTGGTGCTGGTTGCCTGGGAGAAGAGGCCAACCCCTTCCTGGCTACAACTACCCTTCAGGTGGTTGTAGAGGGCAATGAGGTCACCCCTGAGCCTCCTCTTCTCCAGGCTAAACAATCCCAGCTCCCTCAGCCTCTCCTCATAGGGCTTGTGTTCAAGGCCTCTCCCCAGCCTTGTTGCCCTTCTCTGGACATGTTCAAGTGTTTCAATATCCTTCTTAAACTGAGGGGCCCAGAACTGGACACAGTACTCAAGATCCTTATACATTTCTAATTTTACAAAGTCAGACTATATGGGTAGAAAAAAAAGAAATAGCCTCATCTTTAGAGGGGTCTATATTTCTGAGATAGGAAATGCACAAGCCACATTAGTGCTAATGGAAGCAGCATGCATGCATGATAGCAGAATAAACACATTAAGTGCTGTTAATCATCACTTAAACATAGAAATCTCTTTGAGCACGAACAGTACTGGCAGCTCCCCTGACTACAATGGTTTGGGATGCAGACCCAGAAATCTCTTTCACTGTTTAATGATTTCTGAAATTATGTTACATTTTTATGGATTAAACTCTTAGAAGGTATGAATGGACCAAAACTACATTAACTGCTGTGGAGCAGAGCCAAGTCATTTCTTCAGGCAATCTGTCTCTACATAAGAACAAGTCAAGTATAGTTAATATGAAACATAACTTTTTAAAAGATTTGTTAAAAATACACATATTTTCTCACCATTTTCATAAGAAATTAACCTTTTGAGATAAAAAACACTTGGACTTCCTTCCTAAAAGTTGGGTTTATTATATCATAATCATCTAGAATTAAGACTGTTCAAAAAAGGCTTTTACATATTTGAAAGCAGATGACATTTTGAGTGCCATTCTTCGGACAGAAAAGTTCCTCTGGGCAGTACTTACAGCTTTCCAAATATCCATTTCCTTGCAACAGCCTACTTAATCCAAAATTAACCCCAGGAACCATGAACAGGAATCATCATAGACCTAGTGGTTATAATAGTTGGGAGCTGCACTTATAGAGAATGCCTCTCAAGCCAGTGAAAAGAAGTATGGATTTCATAACTGCTAGCAGCCTTGAATTCTCTCCAAAACCATATCCCAATTCATGAATTTATTCCTCTCATCAATCCTTTTGCACCATAGTTTGCAGATGACACAAAGTTAGGGGCAGATGTTAGTCAATTAAAGGGTAGAAAGGCTCTGCAGAGGGACCTCGACCGACTGGAAAGATGGGCAGAGTCCAATGGGATGGCTTTCAACAAGTCCAAGTGCCGAGTGCTGCACTTTGGCTATGGCAATCCCATGCAGAGCTATAGGCTGGGGTCGGAGTGGCTGGAGAGCTCCCAGACAGAGAGGGACCTGGGGGTGCTGATCGACAGCCACCTGAATATGAGCCAGCAGTGTGCTCAGGTGGCCAGGAGGGCCAATAGCATTCTGGCCTGCATTAGGAATAGTGTGGCCAGCAGGAGCAGGGAGGTCATAGTGCCCCTGTACTCTGCTCTGGTTAGGCCGCACCTTGAGTACTGTGTCCAGTTCTGGGCTCCTCAGTTTAAGAAGGACATTGAGACACTTGAGCGTGTCCAGAGAAGGGCAACAAGGCTGGTGAGAGGCCTTGAACACAAGCCCTATGAGGAGAGGCTGAGGGAGCTGGGATTGTTTAGCCTGGAGAAGAGGAGGCTCAGGGGTGACCTCATTGCCCTCTACAACTACCTGAAGGGTGGTTGTAGCCAGGAGGGAGTTGGCCTCTTCTCCCAGGCAACCAGCACCAGAACAAGGGGACACAGTCTCAAGCTGCGCCAGGGGAGGTTCAGACTCGAGGTGAGGAGGAAGTTCTTCACTGAGCGAGTCATTCGGCATTGGAATGGGTTGCCCAGGGAGGTGGTTGAGTCATCGACCCTGGAGGCGTTCAAGGGGAGATTGGACGTGGCACTTGGTGCCATGGTCTAGTCATGGGGTCTGTGTTGATAGGTTGGACTCGATGATCCTCGAGGTCCTTTCCAACCTAAGTGATACTGTGATACTGTGATAGAGAATCCTTATGTGAACAAATGACAGGAGTGACACTATTCTTCAGATCCAGTGACCAGCGTCAGACACAATGCATGCACTAGTTCAAATGGATTTCCAACAGCCCACCCCTGATCAATGTCCTTTGAAAAGCTGAAGTATTCAATATACCTATGCAGAGCTGGTAGCTGCAGTCACAGGTTCTGCCTGGTTCCTTATATCAAATATGATATCACACTGAGCCCCAAACTATGTGGGTAAAAGTAAACTTCAGCATCTTGCCTATGCCTTGAGTACTGTGTCCAGTTCTGGACCCCTCAATTTAAGAAGGGTATTGAGATACTTGAATGTGTCCAGAGAAGGGCAATGAAGCTGGTTAGAGGTCTCAAGCACAAGTTCTATGAGGAGAGGCTGAGGGAGCTGGGGTTGTTTAGCCTGGGGAAGAGGAGGCTCAGGGGAGACCATATTGCTCTCTACAGCTACCTGAAAGGAGGTTGTAGCCAGGAGGGGGTTGGTCTCTTCTCCCAGGCAACCACCACCAGAACAAGAGGACACAGTCTTAAGCTGTGCCAGGGGAGGTTTAGGCTCGGGGTGAGGAGAAAGTTCTTCACAGAAAGAGTAATTTAGTCCTTAGGAAAAGTGTTAGAAAGGCATCAGACACAATTCACAGAACTATTCATCTAGCTCAGCCTGCACTTCATTTGCATTTGAACTATTTTGGGGTGGCTTTTTGAAATATGTGACAACAAAATAACTTTGGTGCCCAGCCTGTGTTTTCAAAGCAAAGGTATTACAATATTTGGCTATAGTAATTATACTCTTCTGGGTGAAAAAGGTATACTGTAATTAATTTATTGATACCAAACTGTGACAGTCTAAATTATGCTGACCTTTTAGATGTATTTCTCCCTATTCAAAGTACTCCAAACTTAGAATCATAAATGTGGTCAATGAGAACGATTCAGGCACTGCTGAAAGAGAATAAAGATCTTGGTCTTCAGAAGTACTGATGTCATCTGGACATATCTATTGCTGCTGAAAGAAATACTTTCCCAGATAAAACATTTGATTCAGCCTTAGCATGGCATGCCAAGTTGAGAACTAGCTCCTTCCAGATGAAATATTCCTGTATTCTGTGACATGCTATCAACCTCCAGCTCTTTGAATGAAGCTCGAATCAGTCTGAGACTTTGTTGAATGTGGAGAAACAAATGGAGTTTCAAGCTCAGACTTTCTAATGCAGCCCTGGATTTGTCACTTCCTCCTGCAAGCCAACTCATCTCATCTCTAGTCTCAGAGGCTGATTTAATCAAGGTCAACACATATTCAGACTATAGCTGGACTCCTTACAGAGCTTTAATAATCATTTATTTGTTGTGAGGAAAAAAAAATACAGCCTTAAAAAAAAAGAAGAATGGTGTGCTCATTAACTCATAAGTCTTGCCAAAAGATTTTATATGCAAATACTAAATATTTCTTATGTTCCTTCTACTACCTCATGAGCCCTGCCAAGGCTGCTGCTGTGATCCTGCATCTCCAGCGGTATGAGATGAGCATACCTTTGATGCTCTCACTGTTTGGAGCATGCTTTATTGCTGGTCTACACTATGTATTTGCTTGCCAGAGAAGTTATAACACAACTGGGAGCACCAGATTGACTGTTTCATGAGCAACTAGAATCCAAATATGGTTCTGTTGGGCTACTAAGGAAAGAAGGAATGAAATGCCTGCTGGAATGGAGATCCAGCATTTCCTGTCTTATCCAATCCATTTATTTCTGTATCATTTGTAAGAGGCATTTTAAAAGGACAAATATTTTTAAAGCCACAGTCAGTATTTTATTGCATTCTCATAACTTATTTAGTGCCTCAAATCAAATGCTTTTCCCTATTACTTTCCCAAAAAACATGCAGAACACAGCTATATATCATCTATAAAAATGTCACCCACTATTGGTTCTTCTATTAAAATACACCCTTAATACCTACTGTAATTATGAGAAATGTAGGCTGGTTCATATATTTTCCCAAGCTATGAAGATGAACATCTTATTTTTCCACGCCTAAGCCTAGCACTATGTGCTAAGGCCAACCAGGGATGTCACAGACAGAATATACTCTTCATAAGATTCTACTAATTTTATTATTAATGGCTTGAATGATTGCAACAAATTCCAGATCATCTATGGTAGCAACTGCTGTTCTGGTTCAGATATGAACCATCACTTAACCTAGGAATTCCTTACAGCTCAGCTGTGATTACATACACAGAAGCAGAGAAAATAGTACTTCCATTAGAATTAGTGACAAGCTGGCATAAGTCATTGGGACAGAGGAGTGAAGATCACTCGTATGAGTAAAAGCTTTCTGGATTGAGTCCTAAATCTTTGGGATGAAATTCTACCCCCACTGCACTCAAGAGCTGATCCAAATTGTACCTGCATATTGCAAAGCAGCTTCTCACAAAGAGGACGTTTATATGAAACCTCCTTTGTTTCAAAGGCTTTGTGCATTTTGTCAACTCCATGGAAAAGGTTGAAGGGGAAAAAAGATTTTGTAAAATTAAACTACTAAACTTTAAAACCTTTCTGGACCTCATGCAAAGAGAGATTAATATAAATAAAGCAAGACCTCAGCAACTCTGAGTTTTCCGTTATAATAAAATGAGTGTCACTGTGTTTCCAAGCCCAAGGCAAAATGCTGCTCTCACTGATGTAAACAGGAAGCCTTTCAATAAGCACAAAAAGTACTGACTAGGACATAAACTCATATTTTTCATTGGATATATCTGATCAAAAAAGCTGTTTTTTGAAGCCTCAAAAGATCAGACAACAATCATGCAGCTGTCCCCTGACTGTCTAAAAATATTGATGAGTTTTGTCTCCTGCAGAAGTACCCCAAAAAAAGTTCTCAATCATTTTAATTCAAAAACACTTGACTTTGTTTTCCTCCTGACTTTGATATTGCCATATTTGCCTGCTGTCTCTCCAGTAGTGACAATGTCCCTGAGGGGACAGTGTCCAGACTGACACACCTGTGTGAGTCTTCAGGGACTGCTCAGAACCATCATGCACCTCACCTTGGCTCACAGAGCAGGAGGCAGAACAGTGACCACATCCCTGGTGGGTCTGACTGTTTCATGAACTTTTAAAGTAGGAGAAATGGACAGGAGCAGTCTACAGTGCTTGACCTAAGCATATATAAAGAGAGAGCGAGCTGCTGAAGCAGGGAATTAATATTAGCACCTCATCACTGACAGCAGCTGTGTATTCCTGTACTATCTGGTATGATTTAGATGTGTAGGTACACAGGGATCCTAGGTTTGATACCTCAGATATGTATCTTTATTGACGGGTATCCCAGATTGACAAATACCCAGCCAGAGCTTCAACTGGGCTCAACTGGTAAGAGACAGGAGTGCAACTGGGTGGAGGTGGGAGTCAGACAGGTTAGTAGAAGGTCTTTTTCCAGGACATGAACCAGAGAGATGGGAGAGGTAAAGCTTGTTAGACAGCAGATGTTTAAATGAGCAAGGGATGAGGCCAAGTACCCAAACAGAATTGATTGGTTACTATCCAGAGAGGAATCTGACTGCAGCTCTGACAGTTACTAGATCCTAGATTCATTAACTGGTGATTAATTTGCTTAATTCAGTCCACCTGAAATCAAGGTTCTATACTCTAAGTTGTTTTTGTTTTTCCCCCTGGAATCAAACTGAGCTGCAATAGATCCTTCCACTTTTTCAGCTACAGAGAAAAAAAATGTTTCTAATCAACAGGAAAGGCAATTTTGGGTGCGTGAAAGCTGCCTTTTGCAACTCCAGGCAATTATAACAGGTCTACTGACACATCTGCACTCTTGTGGTGCTGTAGAAATGCTGATATTTTTCAAATTACACACTAGATTCAAATGCTGTATTGAGCAGCCTTTCCCCAGTACCTTGGGATGGACTCTGATACCCTTATCCTTGCTGAATAGGTATTTTCACCAAGAGCAATGCTATTGACTTCAGAGGTGTTATTTGCAGTATTAAGTTTTTAGCAACTCAAAAAAAATATCACCCTGAAACTATTTTCTCCCCTTCATTTCAACTGGCTATTGGGCAGAGCTGAGAAGGAGCCCAGGCTCATAACACCCAGAACAGCATCTAGAGCTCCCTCAGCCTTTGTTACTTCAGAAAGTATTTCAGTCAGCAAAACCTAAATTATATTCACTTTTCTAAAGTCAATATGAAAGTTTTCACACTGCCCTAACAATTAAACTTCTTCAGCTGTGATTTAGCAGGCACCAGAAACTGGGGACTAGATGGTTTTCAGTGTGGGGGATATCAGCACAGGTCAGGCCAGAGGCAGTAAGAAGCAGGAGGCTGTAATTGCTGTGGCACAATGGTACTGAAAGAAGAACCAAACTTTCTCCTGCTTTGTCCACAGAAGAGTCTCATTAGGCCCAAAATGTAGGAAGAAATGTTGCTCTGCTTTAATCATCCTGGGTTGGGGGTGGGGGGAAAGCTCAATTCCAATGTAATTAATTTTAAGAATATGCTCAGCTCCCATTGCATTCAGTGGGTGCTAAGTGCATATTCACAGCTTTCTGGATAAGGATGGACTTTACCAGCAGCAAGAGGTGTGATTCACAGCTTTGCTAAATTAGAGAATTCCCACAATCTCACTGCCAGTCTCAGTCCCAGTTCAATGAGCATTCAATTCAGCAAGGCTTTTGCATGCAATCTGCACATGCTGCTCAGTGAGCACAGATCAGCTACTGCAACATTTCCCAGCTATGAATCACAATGTTAAACTGCAGCTTTGGTTCATCCTGCTGATTGGGCTGGCAAGTTATTGGTGCTGGAATAGGATAGTGTTACTAATAGATGATTAAAATCATGATTAGGCTGAGAATGAGCTAGGAGAACCAGAAATAGCACCAGGAGCCTGAGTCCTCTACTCAAAGTCTCTGGCTAAAAATACTTTCTTTGGGTTTTACCACTCAACTTCTCTGTTCACAGAAAGTTTATGGAAGCTGAACTGGTTTGTGGTTTAGAAGTTCAGAAGTGTAACACAGGCTTGGTTCAGGTAGCAAAACTATGGTGTTTTTTTCTCAGTATGTAAAGAGTGAGATTTAATTTCTCAATATCTTTTCAATTAAAAGAATGCTTGCATATTACCCAGAATCTTATCATGTAACTCAGGACTCCTTAATCCTATTTTTTTTTTTCCCCCCTGGCTTTTTCAAATAATTGTTTTAGTCCTTTCCCTTATATTTCTTTTTTACTTTAAATTTCAGTCTTTTTCATTTTTTATTCTGATTAAGCTCTGAAAAGCCTTTCTTCATATCACATTGAGACTGATAATTAGGTTGAAGGTATTCATCAGCCTGCAAGAGCTTTTGTTATTGTGCATTTTTTTATGAAAGAAGAATTAAAATATTGCTACCTCCTCACTCCTGAGAAGCCTATCATCCAGCTTCCACAGATAACAGGGGATAGGGCATGAATTCTGCTTACATATCTTTTGTGCCTTGGACTCCAGAACACAAAAGGATATATGGATTTAAATATAAATATTCATTTAGACAAACACTGACACAGCTACAGGAAACAAGGGTAGTTCTAAATGCATTCACTTAATCTGTGATAGTCAATAATAGCTTCCTTTCTTACTCATATTTCCAGGGTAATAAATGGGTAATCCTAGAAGGATACAAAGAGTTTTCTCCCAGTGGGCTAGTGTTAGCTTCAGCTTATCTGACAGTCTCCAGACAGAGATTCCCCCAAAATTATGTGGGCAGGAGTGGACCCTTGACAGGATGCTAAATTAGATAATCTTCTAGTCTCCTATATAGTAGCTCAGATATATTTTGGTAGATATTTACTACCTCACTAGAGCTTGCCAAGCAGACTCTTCCTGAGGGAGACAATAAAGTTGTTCAGGTCAGTGTGAGGAAGCCAATGTGAGCACTGATTCAGAAGGGTTAGATGAAGCCCTGTGTAGCACCAGTCAATGCCTGCCACCTTCTAAATCCTTTTATATGCTGCCATGCACATAGTTCTAATTGACTCTCTCATTCGTGAAATTCCTTTCAAGGCACAAGACAAGGATTAGGTGTTTTCTTGACAGAAAGTACTAATACTGAAGCAGATGGCAGAGGAGAGGGAAAGTATCAAGAGACATTATTGGGTTTTTATCATCTAATCTGCCCATAATCATGGATTGGTGCCCTGGGATGATGACTATGAAAGAAATCCAAAACAAGAAATCCAAATGGCAGGAGACGTTGAATCTATGAAGACAAAAGGGAGAAAAGAAAATGAAAAAAGAGCTTGCTGCTCCTCACCTGAAACTGTACTCTGTTTCATTAGGGAAAATACAATGCAAAACAATTTTCCTCCTAGCAAACTTCAAAAAAGCTTCTAAAAGCCATTCTGTGCAGCCTGCCCTAGGTGCTTTGTCAGGGTGGGTTAGACTTGATGATCTCTGGAGGTTCCTTCCAACCTCTACCATTGTGTGATTCTCTAATTCATTTTGCCAGCTTTATGATCAAATGGCCAAGTGTTGTTTCACCCTTGTTTCATACAGCTCCTGTGGTTAATTCTGAGCTCTGTTCCTAAGAAGATGCCTACACTACCTGCCAGGTACACCATGCTCCTGCTCCACCAAGTCACCCAAGCAGTGCTGGACACTGAAGCTTCCCTCCCTGCACTTTGACTTTGTCCAAAGGGGGAGGAAGTGCTGTACAAACCTGGGTTCCTTCTCTTCATCCCATCATGGAGAAGGCCATAAGGCAGGACTGCTGCACAGAGCCCAGAAGGCTGCAGCTGAGATACTATGTGAGTGCCCTTGTAGGTATTAATGATAGAATCTGACTTACAGGAAGCTAGACGAAAACCAGCCTGGAGATATCATCTTTCCTGATCCTGGCACAGAAACTCAGAGCCTGTTATGATCACATAGTAAGGAAACTATTTTGGAAGTAATTATTGCCTGGCCTCTTGAAAGATCAGGGGATAAGATGTAAGAATATGCTGCAGTTCTGAACATACATTTTATAGGAGCCAAACAGAATTCTAACGTTAAGGAATCTGGGATGTGCTCTAAATCTAGAATATGGCATCTGTGTTTTCCCCTTTGTGAGAAGCAGCTTCTTAAATTCAGCTGAATGAGAGAAAATGAGAAAAACAAGCAGGTTGCTGAGCATGAGCACCGATGAACCCTGATTCCTATGGATTCATGCTGCCTGATCAACTAATTCTGCCTGAATTCTACGAAGGCTTCCTATCATCTGCATCTACTGGCTTCTGCATGTAGATACCATCTCCTGAGTTAGCTATATTGACATATATTGATTCCCTGCAATATTTTCTAACACAGACAAACCCCTGGAGTCTGGTGTTGTCACGATTATAGAGGAGTCTTGAGCAGCCTGCCTTTACCCAGCTTCTCCTAAGTGGCTATCAATACTGGGTTTTAAGTGCTAATGACTGAAGCAATCCACCATCTCTTTTTTTCCCCTCCAATCTCACTGGCCTCAAGCACTGAACAGTCCCCAAACTCACTGGTTAATGACCTTATCTAGCTGAGGTTGTGTCTTTTGTTTCAAAGCTGTTTTCTCCCAAGTCACAAATTCCCCCATGTGGCTTTTTGGAGTTTGGGAAGCTGCATGCCCCCAGTAAAGAATTTGTCAACATTTAAAATCTTTAAGTGTTTATAATGCTGCTGGCTGGTGCAGATTCTCTGGTGTCCAGTAAGCTGCAAAACCCCATTGCAGCTTCTCTCACTTGCTTGTTTGCCTGAGAAAACCGAAATTAAACAATGGGAACTTTTAGAAGGGAGCACAGAAGGACAGATGTATCTGCAGAAACCTTCCATCCTCCCCCAAACCAGGAGGATTCCCTTAAGGAACCAGGCTAAAAATAAGAGAAAATATCCCTAAGAAAACTCCCAATGTTTGTATATCTCTGCAAAAGTCTGTGCTGTCTTGAATACAAAATGGATGTCTACCAGAGGACTCCTTAGAGATTTAAAGGTATAATGTACAGTGAAGGAATTTGTAGTAGTTATCAGGCTCAATACAGCATTCAAGCATTTTTTGGCAGAATGAGCTTTTCTATTTATGCTCTAAAAGCTAGTGGAGAGCAGAACAATCCATTAGCAAATATCAACAGCAAAAGAAAAATAAAGAAGAACAAAAAAGACAAAAAATTCCAGGTTTTATTAAGCTACCCTGTGCTAATATGTCTTAGACATTGGCTTCAAACTCTGTAGCCAGAGTCTTTTTTTTTCTTTGTGTGTGTGTGTGTTGAGAATGGGCTGATTTGACATGCCAGGTGCAGAAATGCCTTTTGCATACTTAGACACAGTCTGAATCTCTGCCAGCATTTAAAGAAGGTCCTGCTGAGACCGTGCTACAGAAAACTGCTTCTGAAGCTGGTGAGTTTCTCTTCCACAGCACATACAGATGGTTAGGGCTCATCGACTTGACTTGTCAGCACCAGGTACTGTCAGTTGTGCACTCACCTGGAATTTCCCAAGGAACAGTAAAAGCTGCATGATCATCTGGCTCACAAATGCAAATATAAGGGAAATTTTTGACAATACCACCCCACTACAGCCTTGTTCTCTCTCTTGATGCATGTACATTTCTCTTTCAGGGAAAGGTTTTTTCATGCCAACAGGCACAGTTGGCAGCAGGCAAGAAGCCTCCTCTCTATGGTGCTGGCAGCCAATTAGCTGGATATCACAGCCATCACTGAGCCAGGGAGTCAGTTCAGAGAGACCAGGACTGCACTCCCTGGGAAGTTGGTATAGTTGAAAATGGCAAGAGGTCCCTACTTCTGTACAGCTTAACAATTAAATCTGTGAGGTCTTGATGAAAAAGTTTGTGATGCTTCCTTTTCCCACCAGGGAGAATGATGATGGGGGTGCCTGGCACTGCTCACTAACTGGCCCATTTGCTCTCTCTGTGACACAGGGCACACCAGGAGGGACAAGACCTGCAGCTCTGAGGCTCAACTGTGGCTCTTCGTATAGATCAGGTAGTTCGACACATTGCTATAGCTGCCAGTCCAATAGAGCTCACCTGCTGTGAACATGCTAGACTTTACTCAAAGAGCCACAGAAAGAACTGCATGGTTTCACAAGTTAACACATGCAACAGTCATTCCCAGGAGTCAATACACAGAACCTTTGAAAAAGAAAAATATCGGCACAAAGTAATGATTTTGGAAATAGATTTAAAAGCTCTGTCAGATTAAAGTAGTTTATGCCGTGCTTGCAGGCATTCTTCAAATGCACCCAAAAATGTCAACTATCACACCATCTGACTAATTATAACTACTTAGATCTTGCAAAAATCAGGGCTGATACATCACATCTAAAAGAGAAAACCCATCCATTTGCTGATTGCAGTATTCCCTGAGTACTGTTCTGAAAAACCTGAAGAGTGGCCCCAGACACAAAACACCCATCCAAGAACAGGCACCTAAAGAAAGTCTCCTAATGAAAGTACTTTTGGAATCCAATCCCCACCTTTCACCTTAATTTAGAGAAAATGTTCCTTTGCATAGAGTTTTCATTTCAGGTGTAATACCTACACTATATTCCATGCAGAGTGAGGTGCAGTAGTAGGCGTGCACCACTAAACCTGCAGATAATTGTGTTCTGTGTTGTGCTTCCTGCATGCATCTAGATAAAGACTTGTTTTTATTAGTGTACCTGTAGCCCAGCTCAAGGGAATTGTGCATGCTCAGCTAGTCAGGTATTTCATATTTTGGTAATGCTGAGTGCTTATTTTGGAATGGTAAAACAGCACATCAATGTATTTGTGCAGTGATGATGTAACCCAGGTTCTCAGATCTTCAAAAGCACTTTCCATGCTTGGCTTGCAGTGTGTGATGGCATTCAGGAATGTGGTGTGTAAGTATTCTGAAATTCTGCCTGGGATAGAAAATAGCAGTTGGGGCTGCTAGACAGTAGGAAAGCAATGGTTAAAATGAAGCTTTAAAGGACTAAAGACTGTCAGGTTTCATAGGAGCACATTCTTGATGGAAAATGTAACAAGAATTTGGCACAAGCTTCCATAATGCACAATGTGAGAGCCAAACTATTTGGATTATTTTATTTCTTTTTTTGAACCCTTGTCTCTCAACCTATACTGGGAATGGTTAAGCATATCAGTTTATCTTAGCCTGGAGAAGAGGAGGCTCAGAGGAGACCTTATTGTTGTCTACAACTGCCTGAAGGGAGGTTGTAGACAGGCGGGGGCTGGTCTCTTCTTCCAGGCAACCGGCACCAGAACAAGAGGACACAGTCTCAAGCTGCACCAGGGGAGGTTTAGGCTGGATGTTAGGAAAAAGTTCTTCATAGAAAGAGTGACTGGCCATTGGAATGGGCTGCACAGGGAGGTGGTGGAGTCACCATCACTGGAGGTGTTTAGGAAGAGACTGGATGGTGTGCTTGGTGCCATGGTTTAGTTGATGGTGTTGGATGATAGGTTGGACTCGATGATCTTGAAGGTCTTTTCCAACCTGGTTAATTCCATCCTATTCTATTCTAAATGTCCCAGAAGACACCAGCAGTATCATCTTAGAGGTCTTGTGAAGATAGCTCACTCTTGATAACGTGTTTTCCATAATCTGAAGGGACTAGGTCTGACAATATTGTTAAAATTAGTGTTTTCGATGTCTTATTCCATGGAAGTTTATGCAAGAAGAGGCAGCAAAAAAAATGACGGCTGTCAGGAATTTACAATGATATAAACCTTATATTTTCTCTCAGAAAATATATTTTCCATCAGAAGAGTTCTAATGATACATTTAGCATCCATATCTCTTCCAGGGAAGTGGAAAAGCCAGAAGCCAAAGTGTGCATTTGGAGTCTTTTGACAGCATTTTTATTTTTGGCTGTAAAGCTGGAGAGAATGCTGTTTGTTTGGAAAGGAGTTGGTTTGTGTTTTGTTTCTTTTGTGGCTGGTTGTGTAAAATCTGATATTAGAAATGAGATAAAAGTTACATTTTCTGGCCATTAGTACTGGCTGACTTTCTTATGTATCTTATTTATTTTTCTGATTCTACATTCCTTCTTTTATTGCCAATAGAGACACTTCCATTACCGTTGAATATGAACTAAATGAAAATCTGTGGTCCATTGTATATTTGCTTTTCATTGCCTAGGAAACCATGAAAGATTAGGAAGGCAAACCTGTGAGGACACATAATATCCATCATCTGCATGGCTGTATGAAAATATATCTCAGGTATTAATACTGCTATGACAGTAAGGGAGAAGATTTTTATATCCAAGACACAAAGATGCCAATAAATCCCTTCTGAAACTACAAAATTGAATAGTTCAGGGGACAAGGCCTTGGATCTGGTCTTTATTCCCAGCCTTGTTCCTACTGTGTTAGCCACTGTAAACTGTCACTTCACACTATACATGATCATCTTCTGCTAAATTTCCTTTATCAGAACTATCAATCTCAGGGCTGTAGGTTGTCCTGTGCCTGTTTGCCCCTAGTACAGGTAGGGGCATTTGAGTCAGCTGGAATATTAGAGTGTAATATTGTACCATGCAAGCATTTTTCCCACCCCTGCTGATTTCCTTAGGCATCATTTCACACCAATTAAAGCCCATCTGTCTCAACACAGTCCCCCAGCGTCACTGAACACCTTTGCTGTGCAGACCATGGGGCTGTCCCGTAACAGCATTTCTTCTGCTTTGCCCTATACCTGCCTACACTGAAACATGTCATGGGAGCTGTCACAATCTCCTAAGTTGCAGTATCCCTCTCTTTTTTTTTTTTTTTATTTATGAGTATAGGAATGAGTAACTATTACTGCAAATGCCTAAGGCAATGAATGTGGAGCTTTTAGCAGCACCCATTGTATTCATGTCTTACAGACATTTTTTTGCAAGCCGAATATTTGATGGAATTATAGTTCTAGCATCATGAAAGGGAATGGTTATCTGTTACTTTTCATTGTTTCCCAGCCTGAGGCATCTGTCTTTGCAGATGACAGCAATATCACAAAGCACTCTTATCCTAGTAACCTGAAGTGCTCTGGATCTCAGACACATTACAGATTTACATTTGCACTTTGCTGGTACCCTGGATGAAAAGAACTGCAAACTCATCATTATAAAGAGATATGCAAATCCCTCTTTTGTTTTCAAAGAAACCATTTAATTGTCTGTTTTTCACCCTCAGATTTTTCCCAGCAGTTTCATTAGCTGACATGACAAAATGCCAGCTCATCCCATATTTAAATATAGGACTAATTTGAAATAATATATCTTTACTCTGGGAGCAAATT
Organism: Melanerpes formicivorus; assembly: GCF_026170545.1. Classification (NCBI taxonomy): domain Eukaryota; kingdom Metazoa; phylum Chordata; class Aves; order Piciformes; family Picidae; genus Melanerpes; species Melanerpes formicivorus. Next base: position 7,862,546 of record NW_027142371.1, on the reverse strand, counting down.
CATCTGTTATTATTCTATGAATAATGTCCAAAAGAAAGAACTTAAGCTCTTTCCTCCTGTTTGCAAGGCTGTCAGAAAATGTCTATTTTCTGTAATAAATTAAGGTGGGTTTAGTTGTTTTATTTTCTGCACATGTAGATACTTAAAACATTGTAAGAAAAATAAAAAGGAACTTCCAAAGACTATCACCTACTTTGGCTGACTGCCTCAATGAACCATATGAAAATTAGACACTTCTTAAACATTAAATTTTGGGTGACAGTCTCCTACTGAGGGATGCAGGTAGGTATCTTCCTTCATGCCCTTTGTTCCTTAACTAAAATCCCCTTCCAGAGGCCCTTGCACAGTAAAAGGGCTCAATCTTTCATTTTGAATAACTATTTCAGATCAGCCACCAGTTCAGCCTTTGACCCAGACTCCTGTACAAAGATATTACTCTATAGAACAGGTAGTCATCACCTGTCACTCATTTTTGTCCATGTAACTGAATATACTTGCAAAAACATCTCCATGGAGTGTGACTGAGAGCACTTGGGTTTGAAACCAGGTGTTGGCAAGTGGTTTCCCCATCAGTTTTGAAGAGTAAGTGAATGCAGTTACCCAGAGGGGTCTGCAGTTCCTAACAGCTGCTTACAAGTCATCTGCTTTTTCCCAGCCTCTTTCCCTACGGTTTTCCCTACCTGGCTCATAAAAAATCTGTGGGAGTTGTGTCACAGTTTGGAAAGGCTTTGGATCCTTCATTGTTGGAAATGTATGATTCACTCATCCTCCCAGCTTTAAATGTTTTAATTCACATATCCTCCCGGCTTTAAATGCCTCGTTTGTTTATTTTCCTCTTGAACAGGGCTCACAAATGTAGGGGTTGTGAATCCTTGTGCATCTACCTGCAGAATCACCTTCCCTTCCTATTAGCAGATTTCACTGTCCTTTTATATAAATCTCCCCCTTTCATGCATGAAAGAAAAAGGAGAAAAGAAATGTAACTACATACATCACTACTGATATTTCAACTGGAATAATGGATTCTTATTTTTTGCTAATAATAGCCAGTAAATGAACACAGTAACAACAGATCCCATCTGAATTCTCCCTTACACTAAACTGATAAAAGCAAATTCCAGTCCCTTCACTATTTTTATCAGATACTTTCAGTGTAAGTGAATCATATAATGGATAATGGTTTCCCATCCCTGCTGGAAGATTAATACCTTAGCAAAGTCCATGGGTTTACAAAGAACATATTTGTAACGTTTAAACCCTGGCTTTATTCTTTAGAGGGGACACTGAGAGGTATTTCTAGGCTCATTCAGACTTCTAGTACGACACAAGAATTTTATGATTTACTTCAAAAGAGTTAGAAAGGAACCTGGCAAGCAAACAGGAAGCCTGTCTTACTACAGAATTCATCCTGAGACAGAAGATGGACTTGCCTAAGCTCTGCTCTAAGTATTTAGAATAATGAGAGTAGGGGTCTCTATGTGAGATCACTGCCATTCTTTTCAAAGAACAGAATTTCCAGCCCTGGTTTACACCCTATGTAAATCCATGGTAGTCCCATCAAGGGACTGCTACAAGGAACAGACTGGAGATTGAATCATAGAGTCATTAAGGTTGGAAAAGATCTCCAAGATCATCAATTCCAGGATAGATCAGATAGTGGGTAGTTTGGCGCTGTTAATCACTGTCCTAGCTCTAACACTTTTATTTGTTTGTTTCATGCCCTCAAGTAAATTGCTTCGAAGTGCCTTTCCAGACTATTTTAGCCTCTGGTTGGAGCATGGGGAAGGAAAAGAGTGCGAACATTCTTATGGGAGCTGTAGAATAAGGGCAGGAACATTTAAGGAGAAATGAAACAGGATATAGCACATGCAATGTAATAAAAATACAATGGCTGTAGCAACATGGCAACAAACCAGGGTAAATCCCTGGCAGGATTTAGGGGAAAGCCCTACCTTTGTGAGAGGCAAGTACATGACTCGTGGCTTTGCACAGCTGAACATCATTTTTGCCTGTTCTACAGTCTGACTTTAGCAGGTCACTGAAGAATATGCTTCAGGCTGGTCATATAATCACACACTTCCTTGAATGAAATCCAAACATTCTCTGGCCTAGAAGTTTTGTACCTGAAGGGATTTTTTATTTCCACCCCTTCTTCTTCAGCCCAAGAAATGATGTTTGTTTGTGAAGGAGCCTCAAACATTTAAATTGCTCTCTTCCACCCCTCCTCCCCCGCTTCTGCTTTTAGTCCCAAAACTACACTTGTCATTACCTCCAGCACCTTTCAGGCTGCCCTTAGCCTTGGGCACATATCACTGTCAAAAAGAAGAAAAAAAAAAGATTTTTCTCTAAAACTGCTTTGTCAGTGGAAAAAAAAAAATAGTGTAGCTATTCTCAAAGATCTGCACCATGTTTCTGCTGACAAGAACTCCTCTTGCTTAGCCTACAGCAGAGAAGCATCATTTTTCATCAATTGTGGGAAGTGACATTATCCCACAGTTTGACCCAAATTATTAGATATTTGATCAAATATCTTTCTGAAAATATACCCTTTTTTTTTTGGGGGGGGGGGGGGGAAGGGAGCTCTTTTAGGACTGCATGCACTGAAATTCACAGCTCAGCGCTGATAATGTAATCACAGTGTTACATTAATTGATCTTACTCAAGATGACTGCTCTATGACATGCAGGCTATCCCAGAGCTAAAGCAGACAGTAGGATGTTCCTTGATATATTGTGTAGGGCAGGAGAATTCAGTTCTGCCAATACAAGTTTTCATTCTACCCAGGTTTCAGAAGCTCTTGTTTGGAAGATAGTCAACAATAAGGCAAAGCTTTGATCTTTTTTCTCATGAATGATGGAAAAATTCTTAGCCTTATTGCCTAAAATTTCCACTTTATTAAGCTGTCAAGTTTTGCTTGGTGGCCTACTACAGAGTGAAATGCTGAATTTGATTTAAAGGTCAGAGGAGATGTGTGGCACCTACAATCTGCCTTTGAATTGTTTTTGTAACACTAAATAGAGTTTACAAGGACAGAAAATTGGAACTGGTCAGCATAAGTCATGGCAATCACAGTGTCTTTGAAAAGGCAGCTCTGCTTTTAACTACGCTAAAAGATAAAGGAAATGGATACATTAGTGTTACTCTGGGATTTATGAAACTCCAAGCAGAGTTCTGGGACTGTAATTGTAACAGTTGAACAAGGGAAAAGCAACAGGAAAATGTTTCTGTTCCTAATGTTAAAGCAGCAGCCACACTTACAGGAAACCTTAATTTGAGGCGACATTTTAATCTGAATTTACTAGAGGTCTAAATAAACCTGCAACAATAGTCTCTGACCACTCTCCCAACAGACCTTGTTACTATTTCTGCATCTCTACATCTTTTAATTCACAACCCAAATATGGCCCCAGTAGAAATCACTTTCTTTTAAAATGCTTTTACAACTGCAGCCAAATATATTATCATTTTAATTAAATATATGAAGTATAACAAGGGCCAAGATATAAACTTCTAGGAGACTGAAGCCTAATTCAATTTCCACATTTAATATATAAAACTCCTGGCATATAAAAACTCCTAATGTCCTCATTTGCCTCTTAGTACAGTCCTTCATCATGTACATTTCATTAGTCACATAGATAAAAGAAAACAATTACAAGCTAACTGTGAAGTTTATATGAGACATTGCTTGGTAACAAAATTTGGTATTATGCTAAGTGGAAATTATCTCATTAAAAAGGGGAGCTGGGAAATTTCCCTCTGCCTCACTGAAGAAAATAGAAGCTCACTCATAAGCACCATCTAATTCTTTAAAGGTGTGATACTGGTTTCTGATTTTCTTGCTTGGAAATTTAGAAAAGAGTAATTCACCCCTTAAGGATGCTACAAAAAGAACTAAATCTCCAGGAAACCACTCTGTGGCCTTGTGCCGCTCTACATGGAAAAAAAAAAAACCAAACCTAAACTTCAACAACCCTGGGCAAGAATGAAAATACTGACATTCAGCTGAGAAAGCAGCAAACTTGACCCAGACTTGCTAATTCCACCTCTCGACAGAGAGGTAGTGAAATAGCCTGGGTTGACTGCCTGGTAGGGCATTGCTCAGTCCCAGTATAATCCAAGAGCAGGGTGAGCAAAAATACAGAGGCTGTTCTCTGGTTGACCTGACAGTTGCCATTTGGGCTGTGTACAGAATACCTCATTTTGGAGAGCTCATGCATACCCTCTCCCTGCCTGTTTCCCATAGCTTTCAACAAAAATCATCTGTGCCTTGATTTCTTCAGCCTTTCCTCTTACATTAAGGGTCACTGTGAATTAAAAACAGTTTGAAGGGAGAAAGTGGCCATGGTTTCCAAGTTATAGCTTTGGGATTTTTCTTTGAGGTTTCACATTAAACTCTTACACTGAAAGCAAACCTCAGCCTTTGATCCACAAAAGATCCAAGTATAGTTCTAGTTCAGGTCTGTGCAAGAAATATGACATTTCAGAGAGGAAGTCAGATAATAGTTAATAATTCTTTAAACCAAATAGGTGTGTGTGTGTGGGGGGATTTGTGTGTGTGTGGTCTTTTTGTTTGTTTGTTTTTCTTCTTTCCATCCTGTTTTCTGAAGGGCCTTTATGGACTGCCTGTCAGATTAAGACAAGAAGTAAGATCAAAATTCAGCATGGAAAGTCTAGGTCTGGAAGTCCAGCTTTTGCACTGACCCTTCTTTCTAGGTTTGTCCAGATTTTAACCATGGACCACAACATGGGTGAGACCGAAATCCTTTCTGACCCAGCTCTCTGCAGACACACTGCCAACACACCAACTGCTTCTACTGATTGTGACAGTGAGCAGCAGAATGATCTTGAGCTTTCCTTCTGTGTCTTGTCCAAACGCAGACTTGAGCTCCTGTCCGCACAAGCGTAGGTATGAGGCAGGTTGAGGTCTGAGCACAGGGTTTGCACTCCAAATACAAATTAAATGTGGCTGAGATGAGGTGCTGCTTGAAAAAGCATTATTGGGAGAGGAGGAATTCTGCTGCTGTGTGAGACTGGCAAGCTGGTCATTTTTCAGCACAGTGTTGTAAAACACCCACTAAATGCAGCTTTTCTGAAGGTGTTGCAGGTGAAAGAGGTCACCCCACTCAGTCTGTGTGACCAAAGAGGCTTTTTCTACATAATTTGTGTCAAATCTGAGAGGCTTTTCAGTTGGGTTAAAACATCTCCATTTCACCCTTATGACCTGCTGACCATTACCTATTAGCCCAACTATTTCACATCTGTACTTAATAAATAGGCTACAGGGAAATGAACCACTGAGGACGTTTAGAGAGCTCTTGGGGGAATAAACAACATCAAGTGAAGCATGGAAAACTTGAGCCTGACTGTGACATGGCATATATTGGTGGGGTCTGAACTTTAAACAGTAAAGAGGTTGGCTAATAAATATAGAAAATTGCTGGCAAAGACCAAAAAATGCCAATACAATGTTGGTTGATCACTTGATGAGGTCTTGGGTGACAGGTTGGACTTGATGATCTGTGAGGTCTTTTCCAACCTTATTGATTCTATGAGTCTATGATCTCTTGGGGTTATCCTCTGAAGCATCAAATTCTGTATAGGCAGTCTACAAACACTTAAAAGCTACTGAGTGCTCTCTGAGTGTGTGTCTGTAGAATATAATTTATGAATTACCTGACTCAGTAGCTTTAAACAAAACAAAACAAAAGCCTAGATGGAGAATGTTTAGAAGGGCCCATTTAATAAGAAAGCACAGAAAAGATGGGATGGCTTTCTTCCTGCAAATACTCTCAGCTATAATCAGAGAAGCATATCCATGGATTTACAAACCCTCATTATTTTGATGTATGGCTGCATTCATGTCTAAAAATAAACTGAAATATGTTCAGTTTGGCCTGAGATGAAATACTGAGTTTCTAGTACTAGAATGTTTCACTTATTCATACTGAAAGACCAGGAAACTAGCAAGGAGACACACATTGCTGTCCACACACTGACAAAGTGTGCCAATTGTCAGAAACATGTGCTTCTATTTCAGAATAATCTAATTAACATTAGCAGGAGTGTCAAATCATTAACATATTCTTCTGAACAAAGTTATCAGGCTTTAATTTAAACTTCACTTTCCTTCAATTTAATGCATAGCCACTTCACAGAACCACAGAATCACCAAGGTTGGAAGAGACCTCAAAGATCATCAAGTCCAACCTGTCACCACAGACCTCATGACTAAACCATGGCCACATTGAATGCCCTCTTGAACATCTCCAGGTATGGTGACTCCACCACCTCCCTGGGCAGCCCATTCCAATGGTGAACCACTCTCTCAGTGAAGAACTTACTCCTCACCTTGAGCCTAAACTTCCCCTGGTGCCGCTTGAGACTGTGTCCTCTTGTTCTGGTGCTGGTTGCTTGGGACTTCCTCCCTTCCTGCCCAAATCATTCAAGTATTATCTTCTTTAAAAACAAATCAAACAAACAAACCTAAAAACACACACACAGACAAACCCAGAAACGAACAAGAAAGCTGTAGTTATAGACACCCAGTAACTAACTCATGGCTTCAGCTACCTCTGTGGTTAATCTCTTTGGCCATTGGAATGTGCTGCCCAGGGAGGTGGTGGAGTCACCATCACTGGAGGTGTTTAGGAAGAGACTGGATGGGGTGCTTGGTGCCATGGTTTAGTTGATTAGATGGTGTTGGATGATAGGTTGGACTCGATGATCTCAAAGGTCTCTTCCAACCTGGTCTATTTAATTCTATGCTATGCTATGCTATGCTATGCTATGCTATGCTATGCTATGCTATGCTATGCTATTCTTTGGATAGGCAGGAAAACACACAGTGTGTAGATATCAAGACAAAGCTGATGGTTAGCATTTTTGTTGCACACACTTTAGTTCCAATGAATTGGAGAGTGTTTAATATGTTTGGATTTATCAAAATACCAGGAAATTTCTCTCAATTTCATTGTTGGATGTGATTTTTTTAGGGCTTAAGGCACAGATTTGGAAGTTGATTCTGTTCTTAAAGAGATGGAAGCACACACCAGTGAATGAAGATTTCAGACTTTTGTATTTACACACAATTTTCAGGAGGTTTTGCCTGAAGTTTTGGTTCATGACCATCTCTGCAGAGATGTGCAGATAACAGCGCTGTTCAGTAACCCTGCAAACCCCCTCCAGGCACACACTTCAAAAACATCTCCACAGCTAATAGCTGACTAACCAAGATTAAATGTGTTGGGTCCTTGTTTAAAGCAACTTTGGGTCTGTCTGGTTTGGTGGTGGTGGTGGGGGTGTGTGTGTCTGCCTGATTTTATTATTTTTTTGGCTAATCATTAAACTCTGTGAGGAGAGTCTCTTCATTTGGGCAGAGCCACAAGAATTCCAGAAGCTAGATATGATCATTACTGCTAAATTTAAACCAAGGAAGAAGGAGGTCTATATGTCAAATAAGCACTGTTTATACTAGAAGATAATATTTGCCAGGCTTTTGAAGACTGATATTCTCACAGTATGAAGACATAAAAAAAGCTTGTGAGGTAGCTGCAGTTAATGATCAGTAAGCAAACTTCCACAATCAACAATCTAGACTTAAAAACCATTTACCTGTCTCTATTTACTTATTATTGATTACCATTAATTGTTAAGTCCCTGACTACTGCAATCTGACTGATGACTTTTCATTTTTCCCTGGAAGTCCTTAGCTTATTCATCCAGATATTGCAAACACAATACTTCCAAGTATCATAGCCCAGCTGCCGAACAGATCCTCTAATTATACAGCATTCACCTATAAAGAAAAATCCCTCAGAGATGAGAACTGCACCAATAGAAGCAATGATTCACAGTTTGATAGGGAATTTATGTAGAGTTTGCAGAGATGGAACTTAAACCCCAAACTCAAAGAGGTGGAAGTTTAGAAGCAAAGCCTCTTGCAAACAGCACCAGCAACTCCATGTAGCAACACCTAACCTGCTATGGGTAATGAGCAGATTGTGATTTTCCTTGCAGCCTGACAATTGATGCTTCTTTAAGTCATCAGAGTTTGCACAGAGCTTTTATGGCTGTATCTCAACAGAAAAACAGTGGCCAAATGTTTTTTTGTTTGTTTTGTCTGTTTGTCTTTTCTCTATTATTTCACAAATACCATTCATCTGTTCTGGTGGTATCTGGGGAGTTACTCAAACTGCAAGGCAACTCCAGACCAAGGGCTGAAGTTAGGGGCTAGTGTGAGGCATGAAGACTCTCAGTAACTGCACTCAAGGTCCTTTGAAGCTTCTCAGCACCACAGATATTTGTGTAGCAGCTACAGCACTGACATGCTTTTCCTTGCCATCATCTGTGACACTGAACACTAGATCCTGTAACAGTACCTTTTGCATGCTAAAAGCCCTCCCTGCAGATACCAGACAGCATCACTTGCTTGGTGTGGTTTCATAGTTTCATAGTTTCATTCAGGGTTGGAAGGGACCACAAGGATCATCTAGTTCCAACCCCCCTGCCATGGGCAGGGACACTCTACACTAGATCAGGCTGGCCAGAGCCTCATCCAGCCTGGTCTTAAACACCTCCAGGGACGGGGCCTCGACCACCTCCCTGGACAACCCATTCCAGCATATCACCACTCTCATGGTGAAGAACCTCCTCCTCACATTTGGCCTGAATCTCCCCACCTCTAGCTTCATTCCATTCCCCCTCTCTGCCTTCTCCAATCCACAGGCTGGGAAGCAGTTGTGCAGTTGGTCCTCAGGCTTGTTGAGATGCTATCATGTGTGTTGCTCAGTCTCCTGGTGGGGCCTCCTGAAACCATCAGGTGGCTTCACAATCCAAATTAATATTCTCTTGCACCAAACGTGCGCTCCAAAATCAACTGGTTGTTTGCCAGCACATGAAATAGAGGCTTATTCAACTGATGGAGCTCAGCCCTGTGCACTCATTGGTTTGTTTCAGCTGAAAAAGTCCACTATGTACAACACTATCTGCTTTTACTTGCAGTTTAGTAAATGGTTGGTCTGAAGCTCAGCCAGAATAGTAACTGTAAACCAACAAGATGCCTATCAAACTACTGAAACAATGAAATAACACATATCAGTTTCCCAAATGACCTCCATAAATCCTTGTTCACCAACAGTGATATTTGTTAACAACAAAATTAACTTTTATGACTCCTTTTCTGTGTCTGTATTTGCCAACATTCATTTTTGAAGCTTCTCAGATCAACCAGAGCAGATAAATTAGATTACATTAAATTTACTGGCCAAGTTGTGAAGACACAAATATAATTCTGAGGCTTATATTAAGCCATGGTTTGAAGACCTTCATATAATGCACTGCACACTGGAGGCTGATAGAGAGAAGAAAAGAGCTGCTGTCTCAGCTGCTTATGCAGCATTCTGTGGATACAAAGGGTTACCGCTCAGCCTGACACACAGCATACAGTAGTCTGTGTGGACCAAACATCAGTCCAAATAAAATCTGGTCTTTCATTCAAGGGGTGGCAGTAGGGCTTTGCTTTAAACAAATGCAATGGACTAGTTTCTGAAATAAAGATCCAGGTGGGGCTCTGAGGTGCCAAAATAGCAGCAGGAATAGCATTCTCTTGGCACAGATGAGCCCAAAAAAAAGCCTGAGATGCGCAGAAGTACTTAGTGGTTCAAACAGGAGGGCAAATAAGGGTAGACAAGTGAATATGAGAACAGTAACCTCAATCTTTTGTTAATTATGGATCCTAATTTTGTAACAGTTTGTTTTTTTTAATTATTTTTCCTATCAAAGTCATGCAGATGACAATAGTAACAAATAAATCTCTTTGGAAGTCTTTATTATACTGAGCACTGACAGTCACCCCAACAGCCAGAGCCATGAACCCTGGGAGCCCCTGTGATGCTATCACAGCACTGGGTGCTTATCTACACAAAAGTCACAATATCCTCTGTGTCTTGCAGAGGTTACCATGGGGAGGAGTGTCCTGAATATCACTGAACTATGTTGGTTTATTTGTTTTGTGCTTTTCACACTGGTGTCTCTGGCTGTCTCAGTGCCAAGGAGACAGACTTCAATACAGGAACCGTGAACACTAACCTTGGCCCTCAGTGTGAAAAATTCGCCAAGTAAGGTATAACTGGGAGAAATGATTCATTTTTATCCCATCAAGATTGTCTGCAGGCAGCAGGCAATAAGTATTTTAACACATTGGCTTTATTTTGGAGGTTCCCTTGACATGTTTGTGCTGTTTATGGAGAGGAGAGGCAAGGATCCTTGGCAGAAATGCAAACTAATATTTTCTTAACAATTCTTTGACCCAAATATATGTGAGAAAGCAGATGTGAGGATTGATGAAGGACGCTCCTGACAGGTCTGCTCAGCAAAAACTGACAAGGGGAAAAAAAATAAAAGCAATAGACAGCATTAAAATAAATAAATACAAAATAAAGATTTGGAAGTATCTCAAAACCCCTCTGATCCATCTCTAAGCAAGTTCCTAGCAGTACACCAGCCTCCTCCAGTCCTCTGCCTGTGCATTAATCAAGGGATCAGGAATGAGACAAGAGACTGATTCAAAGCACAAAAGTAACCAAAGAGATAAAATTAATCTTGCTCCAGCTTGTCTTTCAACAGTTTTGCTCCAGTGTTTTGTAAAGTTCCTAAGGTTTGTCTAGTGAAAGTAACTGTGAAATACCAATCACTAAGTGTCATCTGTATGGAAAAGATGGGCCTGAGGCCTTATCCTGCTCCCCCTCTGAAGATGTAAATGCTGCATAGGGTCTTGTTTTGGTCCAGTGAAGGGGAAAATCATTACTGTCTGACCTGCAGATATGTTTGCTGTCTTAGCTGAGAATGCCAGCATGCAGAGCTTCTTAAAGAAGCTTATTCCTAAAACATAGCTTCTCACTATGCAAAGGAAAAATTATCATCGAGTCCTTGGTTTTACCGATGGGTGGTTCTCACATGAGAAATGAGACCTTTGAGAGGAGGAGGTTGCTCTTTCAAGAGCTGATGACCGGACTTCCCATGCTTTTGTGAGAATATAAATCTGCAGATCAGGGAAGTAAATAAAATCTTGCCTCATGGAGCAAATCTGAAAGGCAGAGATGGGAGAAACTATGCTTCATTTATATCTAAAACGATTGATGCTTACAAGTGTTTTTACTGTACCACAGGTGGATGCCCATCGAGCTGGGTCAAGACTCTCTGTGGGTTTTCTCAGGGTCAGTGGGCTAGTTACTTCTAAACTTTTCACTTTAGAGTAACTCCTTATTCTTTCTTGAAACCATATTTATTTGGGAAGCAGTTCTGTTGTTGTATTGGTGTTCGATTCACCCCAAGAAAAGCTTTCAGGACAAGATATAAGCAGGCAAAGACATTTATTTTATTATACAAAGTTATATAGTCTTTTTGAAAGCATAGTATCACATCTTAATTGGCTATTTTCTACTGGCATGCTTGTAATTAAGGCATACAATAGGTTACAATAATATTTTAATACATCCAGCAACATTCTGCCTAATTTCTGTCCTTCAGTTACAAGATGTTTACATTCTTCTCCAACTTAGACTAAACCTAACCTTCTCTAATTTGAACAAAGGCAAATCTTCCCCTACATATCCCCCTTTTTGTTTGTCTAACAAGAACACACTATTAATCGATCTTTCTAACATTTTTCACATACATAAACACAAGTGGGGTAAAATTAGCACTATAACAAAAGCAATTAATAAAGTCAGCAATCCAGTTTTGATAAGAGATGTTTTTCCATCCAGGTAAGCTCCATCCACTGAAGATCTTCTCCAGTCCAAAAAAAAATTCTGGTTGAATCTTTGCTGTTTGATCCATTAGGGGTTTTATTTGCTGGTGGATGGAACTAGGTTTGTCAGTAAGATTTATGCAACATATTCCACCAAAATCTTCACACACATATTCACGGACAAGTAACAAGAAATCTATGGCAGCCCTATTCTGTAAAGCAGCATGTCTAATAGATTGATGTTCAGTAGCTAAATCACTTAATATCTCTGATGTGCTATTGTTTTGTTTTGCTAACAAACAACTGCATGAGTGCTTTTGCAGCAGCAGCTCCAGGAGTGAAGATGCAAGCTATTATTTCTCCTTTATTCCACAAGTCTATGTTATCCCTGCAATTGCTATTCATAATGAGGCTTCTCCTGTGTCTGAGAGGCCAGCTGGGTATGGTTTAATGTCATACTAATATTAGGTGTTAATAGAGTAAGGCATCCCACAGAGCAAGGTCCTCCTATCATCCTAGAAGGCAAGTCAGGCCAAGCTCAACCTCCACAGATAAGAAAAATTCCTGGGGGTAATTTTCTAGGCCAATCAGTACTTAACAGTCCTTTACCTTTTTCTTTCCTAAAAGTAACCTTACACCACATGGAATCATTTCTAAAAATAGGATTTGTTGGAGTAACATCTGGTGTCCAGGCTCAGTATCATCCTGGCTGTGGTAGAACACCAGGACCCACAGTGCAGGTGAGGATGCTCAATCTTCACTCTGAATTAAGTGAGGAGCAGAGAGCAGCAGTCTCTGTTCTGAATCCCTGGCACTGAGCTTTGATCAGCTATCCATTTCATTGTGAAGTTTTGTGCTAATGTCAGACCCAAAGGTGTTCTCAAATGCGAGCCATTAGAGTCAGACAATAGTTGCTGGGAAGAGAGAAATGTGTACTCTATGCTGAGACTGCAAAGCAGCAGCTGCACTTTAATTAAAACTTATGTCTTATATATCTTTGTGTGTTTGAATGTTTCTTTGTTTTTAATGAAATTTTTAGATAAAGTGAGCTTTTTTAATTACAGTTCTGCCTCCTGGTGCACTTCTTCCTTACTCATTTTTGCTATCGTGCCTTTTTTCAATTTACCTTAACAGATTAGGCCATATCAGAGCTTCTGAATATATTAAAGGTGACAGCAGCAAAGCACAGTGCTGTTTCTTCAGCAATTCAGTAATGGTCTCTTTAGGCACCCTTCTTTATCCCCCTCCCCACCATACACATTTTAATCACAGTGACACATATGGATCTTAGGCCCATTTGGCAAAGAGTAATGAATGAAGTCTCAACAGTCATCCAGCAAATGCCTCAGCATTTGCATAAGTTAACATTACTGTGATTCTGTGGATCTGCAGGTTAAAATTAAGGATTTTTGACTTGGGGAATTTAACTAAAAGAGAGATTTCTGAAGAGCTACTACTCCAATGAATTTCCCAAATACAGCAGTATGAGGAATACTGAATACTCAAGTCCATCAGAAGCCAGTGGAGGGCTTTGGGCTGCTGGAAATGAAAATCTTGTGAATATGCAAATAAGAAGAAGGAAGCCAGAAGAAAACTGTAATGGGGTCTAGAGATGAAGAAGGAAGCCAAAAGCTCTAAAATGAAAGTAAATCATTAACCAGAAGAATGAAGAGTTTAATTTGAGAAGTCATAAAATTAAGAAGCAAATCACATAAGGATTGAAAAAAGTGGCGTTAAAAACCATACACACATCACGGCCCAGCTCTTCAGACACAGGGGTTTGTGTTCATTATTTGGATGACACATGAAAGGATTCCCTGTCATTAGCTTGATAACACAAGCAGTGATAGGAATTTGCCTGTTGGGCAATTAATAAATTGATACAGGGAAACAACTAAACTATGCTAAAATGCTGGCACTTGATTTTCCTGCCATTGCCTTGCTTACTTCTCCTCACTCACGTAGCGGACTAGGTTAGGAAGAAATTCTACAGAGAGAGAGTGATTGTCCATTAGAATGGGCTGCCTGGGGAGGTGGTGGAGTCACCATCATTGGAGGTGTTTAGGAGGAGACTTGATAGGGTGCTTGGTGCCATGGTTTACTTGTTTAGGTGGGTTGGATAATAGGTTGGACACAATGATCTTGAAGGTCTCTTCCAACCTGGTTTATTTTATTCTATTCTAGTTTTCCTTTTACAGGTAAAGTAGGACAAGTTTCCCTTCACCTGAAGAAAGCAGAGCTATTGAGTAACTCACCATTGAAAAACAGGAAATTTGGGGTTAAAGTTGGTTCTAGGGAATTGGGCAGGAAAACAGGGTAATTCAGATGAAGGAGATTTACTCCCAGATTCTCAGTCCTGCTACAGAATTCTGTTCTCTGCACTCCTTTTCTGTCAAGACTCAATCTTACAAACTGCTTGCCATGCTTTTAATCTTCATGCAAAGTAACCGCTGAACATAAAGTCTGTTTACATCAATCATTGTAGAAATGTAAACAAAATAGAAGTAGAAGAATTATGAATGAAGAGTTGATTAAGAAGTGACAGCAAAGATTTGTGATAATGAAGGTATGAATAGTGCTTGTTTGGAAATGTGCCAGTTACATGCAATTAATTTTTCTAGCTAGTCAGCAGGACACATATTGGCTTGCAAATGGAATAGGCATTTTTTCCCCAGGTTGGTATGCAGCTACAAACACCCATTATTTGTAATGTTTTATGACTAGAATGCAGCCAGGAGGGCATTGGTCTCTTCTTGCGGTAACCAGCACCAGAACAAGAGGACACAGTCTCAAGCTGCACCAGGGGAAGTTTAGACTGGATGTTAGGAAGAAGTTCTTCACAGAAAGAGTGATTTGCCATTGGATTGGGCTGCCCAGGGAGGTGGTAGAGTCACCATCACTGGAGGTGTTTAGGAAGAGACTGGGTGGGACACTTGGTGCCATGGTTTGGTTGACTAGATGGTGTTGAATGATAGGTTGGACTCGATCTCAAAGGTCTTTTCCAACCTGCTTAATTCTATTCTACTTAGCATTCTAATAATCCTGCCTTCAAACTTTCTTTGTAATGTGTTGATGCAGTTTGTCTGTATCAGAGGGGAACGTTGGATCTTTTCAGACTTACACAGTATTTTGAAACTCTTCTGATACAGTAGCTATTACAAAGCACATGAAATGTTTGATATTCCTGTATTCAATAGGTTGATTGGTTGGAGATTGATTGGTCGTCAGCTTACGACTGGGAATAGTTAAATACTTCAGCTAGTAGATAAGTGTGTAATTTGTAGCGGTTAAAGAGCATAAGGGAATTGTTTCATTGACCTGTGGGTATGCTGTGATTTTTTTTTTTCTAGAGGTTCAATCTAGGGGTTTTTGTTTTTAGTTAAGCAAACTGCAACATGAGCTTGTGATCAGCATTAGAGAGTAGAGTGCTATTTCACCTACTTTCCCATTGACTAATAGAACTGTTAAACTTCATTTCACAGATACAAGAGGATTCTGATGATAGATGAATCCAGGGCACTCTGTTACCTGTTTTGCTGGGAGAACACCCTCTGACTAGCTTGTGAATAGAAGTCTTGCTTCATCAGTCCCACAAAGAGGTGACTCTGGGTATGCCCACCCCCATGCAGTTAGAGCACCTAAATCTAACATCAAGTGCTATCACTGCCATGAGGTCTGCTGCAATTTTCCCACTCTTTCTGTGAAGAACTTCTTCTTAACATCCAGCCTAAACCTCCCCTGGTGCAGTTTGAGACTGTGTCCTCTTTTCTGGTGCTGGTTGCCTGAGAGAAGAGACCAACCCCCACCTGGCCACAACCTGCCTTCAGGTAGTTGTAGAGAGCAATAAGGTCTCCCCTGAGCCTCCTCTTCTCCAGCAACCCCAGCCTCTGCTCATAGGGCTTGTGCTCCATACCCTTCACCAGCTTTGTTGCCCTTCTCTGGACACCTTCCAGCAAGTCAACATCTTTCCTAAACTGAGGGGCAAATGATGGTTACATGATTAGGAACATGAAGAAAAAACAGGAGATGAGAGTATGAAGGTAAAGTAATAAAACAAAACCAAATAATCCATTTAATTAAAACACTGATTGAACTTGAACTCTTCTTTATTAGCAAACATTTCTGTTTAGGGTAGATTTGTTTTGGGTTTTTTTTTTCCAATTGAAGCTCTTCCAGGTAGAGCATGAAATTTAGAGTGTACCATTAGTGGGCCCTGTCCTTCTTCTTTCAAAGTCCATAAAATCTGCACTGATCAAAAAAGTCAGTGATTACACAGAGTTCTGATGAATTTTCTCTTCAGATAAACTTTTATCAATCCCAGATGATTTGTTGTTCAAAAGTTCTGGCATCACAGAGTGTTAGGAGTGTAATTATGTTTTTTTGCCCTATGGTATCACTCAGATGTAACCTGTAGCTCCTAAGATTATAAATTACCCTCCCTCTTGTTTGTCCAGGTTCTCTGTCACTGCAAACACTGGACATAGTTGTGTTACTGAGATGTCTCTCAGAGGGCCAGTTAATATAACCATTATCTGCTGGCTTATCACAACAATATTAGAAATTAATGAGGTTGCATTTAGCTGGTACCAATTAAATAGAATGTAAGGAAGTGCTGAATATATCTAAAACATCAGGCTTTAGTCTTTTAAGATAGAAAGTGTGTCTGTGAAAGGGAGAAAGAGAGAGGAAGAGTCAATATCATTTCATGTTTTATGCTCTGTCATTTTGTTTTCAGTCATGAATCCATTGGAACAAACTAAATTCAGACTTGACTTCTCTTGTTTTTCAGCCACACAGTGAATTCTTATTTAAAATTAATTTCAACACCTGCTTCAACTGCCCCAGAATCATAGAATGGTCTGGGCCAGAAGGGACTTCCAAAGGGCATCTAGTCTGACCTCCTGAACTTCAGAGTCTTAGCTCACCCAAAGTTTTAGTCAAGTTGAACTGTTACAAACAGGGTTAAAACTGTGTGTTCATGATAATTCACAAACACCCCCCCCCCCCCACCACCAATACAAAATAACTGCTGAGCAAAAAAAAAATGAACTTTTCCTCAGAAGCACCTCTGTACACAAAGTGTGAAACATCAAGGCCCAGGTTACTGAGTGAACCTTCCCCAAATCTGTAAAAGTCTGCAAAAAAGTCAGTGTAATAGTGAAGCTTTTTATCTTCTATAGTTTTCTGACAGACACTGCTCAAAGGCAAACTCTCAGTCCTCAGACCTCAAAATAGAGCAAGAGAAAACCTAGTTCTTGAATGAGTCTAATTTCAGATCCATACCTAGGATTTGCTGGGCAGAAACTGGAAATTCAAGATATTAACATGCTCCCTGCCCTGAACTGTTGTACATTCTCAACCTGTTTCTGGTTCAATACCTAACAGATATAGTTTACCCCTCCTAGTCAAACATCACTATTTAATCTACATCAGCCATGCAGCATTCCAGGGAATGTGTGGCTAACTACAGCTACGGAGAAATTTAAGTTCCAACAGTTCTGTGTTGATTTCAATACATATTAACCCTGCTCAGAACACTGCTTCAAAATCCTGGTTCCAGTGTTTGGGATTAAAATTACTATTACAGCATCTTAAAACAAAATGCATCAGTAAAGATTCATCAGTAAGCAAAGATTCACAGGTTACATGTGCAAAATGCACATACACCCAAAGACATATGCAATGTGTCTATATATAGGCAGCAGCTCCTGCTTCCTCTACACCATCCTCCACCCTGCCTGAACAGCTTCTGCTCCACCAACACCATTTTTGCACCCATCCCAGAGCCAAGGGCAAGATCCTCAACTACCCAAGATACCATACAGAGGTGCTCAGCCACAGTAAGGCAGCCCAGCTAGCATTTGTGGATGATGTTGAAGTAGCAATAAATCATCTCCCTACCTAACCGGGGGGCCACCAGGCCCCCCGGCCTTTGTTGTCACCACCACCATCACCCAGTGTGCACCATGAGGACTCACCAGTGATGAGAGGAGGATCCTCAGCCCAGATGGGCTCAGCTTGGGGCTTCTGCCTATCCTGGCAGGGATTAAAAAGGGGAGCAGGTGGGGAGGGACAAGTGGCCACACCTGGGATGAGAGGAGACTCCAATAGAACCCAGGTGCTCTGGGGTGTGGGGGAAAAATGGGGTGGGTGGGGTGGAAAATGGGCAGATGTGGTGGGAAAGAGGAGGGGCTGGTGGAATAAGGGGATTTAAAAATAACTTTATTTTTCCATAAATCTTTCATAATGAACAACTGCAGCTCATGGTTTGTTTTGCCTCCATGCAAAAAGAGCAAACCCACCAATACTTCATAAAATAAAGCACAATGGTGGCTATTACAATGAAATCTTCCCATAATTATCATTTTGCTTGGTGGGAAAATCTGTGCTTTTCAGATCAAGATAACAAGTTCAACAACAAAAAAAGAAAGTCCTGCAAGAGTGCATTCTTTCCCTGGATACCAGCAGACAACACCAGGATGATTGAGGGACTGGAACACTGCCCTGTGAGCAGGAGCTGAGAGCCCTGGGGCTTTTTAGTCTGGAGAGGAGAAGACTGAGAGGGGATTTAATATGTGTTTATAAATATCTGAGGGCTGGGTGGCAAGAGGGAGGGGACAGGCTCTGCTCATTTGTACCCTGTGATAGGACAAGGGGCAAGGGATATAAACTACAGCACAGGGGGTTCCACCTCAACATGAGAAGGAATTTCTTCACTCTGAGGGTCACAGAGCACTGGAAGAGGCTGCCAAGAGGGGTTGTGGAGTCTTCTTCTCTGGAGACTTCCAGGACCCATCTGGATATGTTTCTGTGTGACATAGCCTAGATTCTATGGTCCTGCTGTGGCAGGTGGGGTTGGACTTGATGATCTTCGAAGGTTTCTTTCAACCCCTAACATCCCATGGTCCTACATTTTAAAAAGCACAAAATTTTATTGACAAAAACACTTAAACTCTCTCTCTTGTCTCTCTCTCTGCTTCTCTTGGGAGCTTTAAACTCATATGACTCTGATAAAATATGAAACCTTACATTGATTTATTGTTAATAGCAAATAAACACATTTAGGGGAAAAGATGTACTTTGAGACATTATTGTCACTGAGGGACCAACAATATCTTCAGCTTCCATATATCTGTACAGAAATCTGTTGAAACTCTCTTGCATATTCATAGACATGGTCACTCTAGTGGGGAATATCTATGAGCAAAAGTTTACACTCCCTTATGATCCTGTCTACTTTACAGGAATCATTTCATCACCCATATTTAGCTAAAAAGGATGACATTAGAAATATTCTTCTTTGAATGAAGTGGAGAAAATATTTATACAAATTACTGAAAAAGTGTAGGAAACTAATACCAGAGGAAAAAGCAACATTAGAGTCAAGATCATTGGTTTAGATTTTCTCTATAATATTCAGTTTTAAATCTTTTTTTGTTTGGGTTTTTTTTGTTACTTAATGCACATACACCTGTGACTAGTGCTACTTTACCACCTTTCCTCTTAACTCTTGCTATTTCATTAGGCCCTTTGGGCCCCCATGGACATGGCCTTGCATAGAGGCACTGCACGATCCCATGGTGCAGCGATGTACTGACCCATGTGGGCAGTACAGAGGAGAGATGAAGACAGGCTGGGTCTTCCCAAACACCTGAGGAAATCTTGGGCCTGATTTTCAGAAATGAATGCTGAAAGCAATCCAAACACTGTAATTGTACAGTAAGAGTACATTACTGACTGGGATCTAGAGCTAAAAGTCTTCAAGACTTCTCCAGCACTCACTGTTAATAAAAACTTCACAAAGCACCCACAAATAAGGAAGAGCAGCAGAATCTTACTGGGCTAGGCATTATTAGTGACAGTTGCCAAATTTTCCTGGACACTCATTTTTTCCTGCCATTGGGTTGATCATGTATTATATAAAGAATCCAACAACATCAGGTGAACCTTTGGATAGCAGATGCTCCACACGACAATTTGGCTAAGACTAAAGATGACCAAGTCTCATGATTAATCAGTACTTAGCTTCTGCCTGAGACTGATATGGGTCCAGAAATCAAGTTTTCCCTTGCCTAGGCCTGATACTGAGGAATGTAGTCAAAGAAAGCTGCAGTCAGAGCATATCTACACACACTGTTAAAGCTAGGCTCCTACAAAATCATTTGGAGATAGACACTTCCTTATTCATTTATTTAAACTAGGAACACCAGTGGAGAACAACAGCCTCTTAGGCTGGTTCCAAGTTGTCCTTTGTCTTCACTGGCTTTGGCACCACTGAAAAAATGGCATCTAGTTTTTATGTGGATTTGAAATGATCAGAATATCTTTGAACCTTTGGCCTTTGATGACAATATACCCCCACTTACCTATCTGTATATTGATAATGACTATCTTTACCTTTGAGGTCTCCAGATCAAAGAGACATTTTTAAATGACCCCTAAAAATAAGAAATCCCTGCAAAACTCTGAAAATTAAGGCTTACACAGCCCAAAATAGCTTTAAATGTGATATTTTTATGATTGATGTGATGCTGGGTTCTTTAAGAATTTCCAGGAAGGAAACTACTTGCACCATACATAAATCCTCTACTTCCATCATGACCAGTACCATCCAAGTGCATCTTCACTCTGTATGGTAGATGTGTTCTGCTGCCTGATGCCATGTAAAATGCATCAGACTATTTTATTTCATGTATTCATGGGCATCATCAGCACATGGGGTAAATCAAGTCAGGCCAACAACCTCACAACAGGAGACATTCAGCCTGGAAAAGGAAGATCTCCAAAATACCTTCAGAAATCCACATCTCTTGTTAATATAGCATTGAAAAAGATCTCTTCTGCTTTTTTTTTGTGTGTGTGTGAGGGTCTTTGTGCTTCCTGAAAAGCTGCAAATGCCACATGCTGGAGTGGAGCTCTGCAAGTTTTTCCTCTGCTTGTTCTGATGTTCATAAAGAAAGAACCAGGAACACTCTGAACTGCTATATTTCTTAAGAGTATTTCTGGCAATGTATTTCCCTTGATGACAAAAAACCCAATACACTGCCACACACTTCTGGTTTTCTTTTCCTGCTGTCTCTTTGTTTACTGCTGGAGCATTTAAAAATATTTTTATTGCTGATCCTGTGCTCAGTTTAGGGCTTCAAGTAAATATTGTTCTCTACGTTGTCACTAAAACCCTGTAGTGTAGAACCTACTGGCAGCAGAGCGTGACTTATATTTCATATTTCACAAACATTATGCAGTCTTACTTAACAGAAAATAATGGTTTCACTGCCTAAAGCTTGTTATTTAAAAACAACATTTTTTTTTTGGGGGGGGGGGAGGTGAGGTTAAATCAAGCTCAGCACTACTTAGTAATAAAAGTTTACCTCCAGCACCTCCGTAATTCCTTTAGAGTTGCTGCGTTCTTCAAGTGCTGAACAACAACATGCTATTGAATTGGGAGGAAAATGCCTCAAAAGGCACTCCTCCTTTCTAGTTTCACAGCTTATAAATGCAAAACACTGTAGAGATTTATGAGTGGAAGAAGGGGGAAAAAAAAAAGACTGCTCTGACACATTGTGGCAAGCAAAGGCTTGTTTATAAAAATATAGTATTTTCCTTGGACCATCTTTCACTCTGTGTGGAATTACTTCACAGGTCTTTCATGCAGATGCACTGCTGCACATTTTGCTCCCATTTTTTTGTTCCCCTAGTCTAGACACTTAGGCTGTGATTTGGCTCATCCAATTTCAGTCCTGGGAAAAACAAAAAAAGCCAACAAACTTTCACCTGCAGGGAAAGACAGGTGGCTTGGATCCCTCCAGAGGGGAGAGGAGGAAGCATGAACCTCCCAGTAGCAATCTGGGTTTGGTCTCTTCTCTCAGGCAACCGGCCCCAGAACAAGAGGACACAGTCTCAAGCTGCACCAGGGGAGGTTTAGGCTGGATGTTAGGAAAAAGATCATCACAGAAAGAGAAATTGGCCATTGGAATGGGCTGCCCGGGTAGGTGGTGGAGTCACCATCACTGGAGGTGTTTAGGAAGAGACTGGATGGGGTGCTTGGTGCCATGGTTTAGTTGATTAGATAGAGTTGGGTGATAGGTTGGACTCGATGATCTCGAAAGTCTTTTCCAACCTGATTAATTCTATTCCAGTCTAGTCTAGTCTAATCTATTCAGTCATCAACAAGAATTTCAGGTGAGGATCTATGGTTTCCAGAACCTCCTGCACTGGTAAGAGGAAGAAAACCACTTACACTATAAAATCCTTGAGCAGAAATTAGACCTGTTTGCAGTGCAGTTACTGCAGTGGGGACTTGATGACCTTGGATGAGGTGACTCGGCTGTGGCTCAGATAAATATTAAGTGGAACAATAAACTTCATGGCTCTTTTGAAAAATGCAGCATGGCTCAGGCTCTGATCTGGTTTGTTTAACAGTGAAAAGCATTTTCCCTCATAAGCTTCATATTTTTTCCTCCCTCCCGATGTGGACTTCAAGTGGAGAATTCTTACTCTGTGCTGCTGAAATAAAATGACTTAACGTGTACCTTTAAACCAGGTCATTAATCTTCTATCATTCACCTCCTGTATTCTGCCTTAGCTTACAGTTAATGGAATATTTAACTGCCTTAAGAGGAACGAGAAATTGAAGTCAACGTTTCCCTTCAAGGTTTTTTGTACGTAATTTCACCCAAATAAATGATAAACTGTTGAGTGGGAACCATTGTGATGTTTTCTTGATAGCATTTTATTTGTGGATAGACAGTGAAATTCCCTTTCAAAATGCACTAGTGAAGAAAGAAAAATAAATAAATAAAAGGCTTAGAAATCCCTCAGCTTCAAACGTGGCACAGAGAACAATACACAGAAGGGCATTTTCTTGATTATCCCAGGATACCACATGGATTTTAATGCTATGTGCAGGGTTCCAAACCCTAAAGCTTTCCTTGCTTGATTCTGAATGATGTATTGTTTAAAGGAAGGTATTTCTTTGAGGACAGGTCTCCTCAGACCTGTTACTAACAGTAGTGAAATTCAGAATTCCCTTTCCACTGCTCACCCCCAAATTTCTTTTCCTTCAGGAGTTTCGGATAATAGCAAACCAAAGCCTCAGCCTCATTTTTGAAGTTTGCATCAGTCTCTGAAGAAAATAACACAAAAGACAGGAAACAGGCTGCCATAATTTTCTACAGAAACTTCAGATTTAGAGGCTGTGGCTTCAATCCCTTCTGTCATCTCACAGGATGTCCCTGGAGTTTGGTCCAGCGAGACAAGATGAGATCCTCAGCTCTACCAGAATATGTACATTAACAGCACTGACAAAACATTGTCTGGTGGAGATGTAGGATGAGATCATTGCATGAGGATGCTAACGCTCCTCCTTAACCAGGGAATCTCTCTCACATTGGAGCTGCCTCAAAGATCCACCCAGGCTGCAGCCATCCTGACTCTAACCATAGAACAAACCCCAAGAGCAGCATGTTTCCATCTTATTACATTTGCCCAAACTGTGCATGTAACTTTGGTCTACCCTGCCTGATGTGTCATTGGTACCACAGCTTTTAGAAATATACAAACCCAGAAAATCCCCACACAGTCTCTCCAAAATGGTGGTGTCCATACATGGGCAGCTTTGAAGCCAATTTTGCAATGTGCTGGGGGATGGCAGTCTGTCCCTGAGTTTCTGGGGATGCTGCAGAGCCATGCTGCCCCCCACCTGACTCCCTGCTGAACACTCTTGTGCAGATTGACTTATTGATTTTCTTTTATTAATTTTTGAAGGAAGTGTGTCTGCAAATGTTAACAGATCTCTGTTACTGGATGTATGACATGCATCTGTGCCTACCAGGAAGAGGGTATGTGCTCTGATGCCTTCAGATAATGATAACAAAGCTACAGCAGCACTAAATGGTTTGTTTGCAGCATTGAAGAACTACTAAGAAGAAATGTAAATTAAAGTACTGTGTCCAGTTCTGGGCCCCTCAGTTTAGGAAGGATGTTGACTTGCTGGAACGAGTCCAGAGAAGGGCAACGAAGTTAGTGAGGGGCTTGTAACACAAGCCCTATGAGGAGAGGCTGAGGGAGCTGGGGTTGCTTAGCCTGGAGAGGAGGAGACTCAGGGGTGACCTTATTGCTCTCTACAACTACCTGAAGGGGGGTTGTAAACGGGCAGAGCTTGGTCTCTTCTCCCAGGCAGCCAGCACCAGAACAAGAGGACACAGTCTCAGGCTGCACCAGGGGAAGTTCAGGCTGGAGGTCAGGAGGAAGTTTTACACAGAGAGAGTGATTGCCCATTGGAATGGACTGCCCGGGGAGGTGGTGGAGTCGCCGTCACTGGAGGTGTTCAGGAGGAGACTTGACAGGGTGCTTGGTTACATGGGTTAGTTGATTGGGTGGTGTTGGGTGATAGGTTGGACATGATGATCTTGAAGGTCTCTTCCAACCTGGTTTATTCTATTCTATTTTCTATTCTATTCTAAATGCAAGTTAAAATGCTTTCTTTGCTGCCTGTATTATGGAATTAAGAGAAAACATTCTCTTTCCCCACTTCACATAGTGGTGTTAAATCCTGTGAGGCTTGGGTTGAGGGTTGAGAGGTGACGTGTCCTACCATCACTCCACCTTCAAATCCATTTTGGCAGCTTTAGCAGCCTACTGAGAGATTCATAGGTGCCTCTCCTCTCATATTCTGTTACTATTTCTTAGCTTACCTGGTGCTGTACGAGAGGTTCCTGGCATAGTTACATGCACTACCTCAGAGCTTTCCTTAAACACCTTCTATATCCACTTCCACCTCTTTCCCTCACTGGCACATTGCTGACAGTCTCCCAGAACAAAACCTTCACAAATGATACAGAGCTTAACATTTTCATTATGCCTTTTTAAAGTACAGTAGTTCAGTAAAAGAATTATGGATAAGATTTATTTCTCTTTTTTCCTCTGACTTTGGACAAAGATTTGCTGGTGTAAGGGCAAAATGGAAAAAAGTACCTAAGAGCTCTGCCAGCTCAGCTCTGAGCTGCATGCATCACCTGGTGGTACAACACAAAGCAGCACGATCTGTAGATTGGGTTACCCATAGTCATTGGAGTCTCTTACAGTTTATGTTTCAACTACAGGAGTAAATGATCCTCTATCTCCTGAACTGAACCTTTCCAGTCAGGGTAAATCACCCTTGATTGACTGCAGGCAGTTGCCTGGGAGCCTTGATTTGGCTGTAAACATTTAAATGCACACCTGCTCCCAGGGGAAAGATGAGCAGCAACACAGTGCTGATACAGGGCTGAGGACAAGGGCTTATTCCGCAGTGCCATCCCAGCATCACCAACTCCAACTGGCTTAGGGTGCATGCAGGGCAGCTCCCCATGGCTCACAGGGCCAGCAGAGATTGTCCCTGCCTCTCTGCAGAATTTTTTTCATGGAGGAATGTAAAACGTGACAGTTGCTTTAGGAGAGAAATTGGTGTATACCCTAATGTCCAGTCAGAGATGATACCCAGCTGGTTTGTAACTGACCTCTGAGGGCAGCTAGTCAGCCTGTGCCCTGTCTGCATATGTCTGCCTCTTTACTAGCAGGATTTTTTTGCTGCATGAGACTGGCAGGACTTTTTTGCTGCATGAGACTGTCCCTTCCCCAGTTATGTGCAGGCAGCAGCTTCCTGCTATATATGTTCTGACCTTACCCAGATGCCCTTCAGGAGTTTCAAATCCCTTCCTTATTCCTCCAGCAAGTATAATTTCTGGTGGCACACAAGTGCCAATAAGTAGGATCAAACATATGGCACAGCATGGGTCCTGGATCTCACAAGGACAGAATTCCTATGGATATCCAGGGCAGTTGCACTGTTAAGCAGGCTTCACATATAAATCACAATCACTGCTATTTACCCTCTAAGGAGGGAATCTGGCAAAGTTAGGAGAGGGCCCAGTGCCTCTGAACCAGATGGGCTTTGCAGAAATTTGCCCAGGAAACCATATATTTGTATCAAGTATGTTTGAGAGGGTAAACACAAGCCAGAAATCTTGAGTGCCTCTCCATGCTTTGTTTGCCCACCCATCCCATAGGATAGCTTCCCTTTCACTCTTACTCAAGAATGAATTAACTTCCAAAAATTACATTAACATCAACTAGATGTCAACTGCAGGCTTTTTGCTGGCTTCAAGCCATAGGAAACAGCATTGCCAGGGGGTGAGGACTGGGTTTGGTCTCTCTCTTTTATATATTTTTTTAAAGTGGGAGACTGTGGAACAGCCTCCAACAGACTTCATTTTCTGCATGCACCACACAATTATTCCTCAGCACAGAAATTCTGCAAATGGTAATGTGAAAAGTGACGTGCAGACTCAGTTTGTGCCAGCAACTGGGTTGTTTGGCACTGAAGTGGCACCTACTCCTAGTCATGGTGAGGTCGCTGGCTGGACCATACACAGGGTATTGTTGGAGGCCACTGTGTTAAAGTTAGCATCTGCCAGCTGCTATGCCAGACTCTGCAGTCAGCCTTGGCAATGCCAGAGCAATTTGTGCTGACACTTAGGAAGAACACAGAAACCCTCATCACTTCTCCTGGCAGCTTTTGTAACCACAGATGTCTAGGAAAAGATCAGGCAGCATGTGAGACTATCAGAATTCAGAAAAAAGCTCAAGACAGATCACTGGAAATTGTTTACTTCTGTCTCTATTTCCTGTACATGAAAACAATTCATCCTTTAGCAGTAAACTCTTGTCACCCAGGAGTCTCTGTCCTCTTTAAGGATTTAGGAGGGAAAGATTGTCAGGGTGGGCGTGGATATGATGCTCTTTTGGATGCAGAAAACCACAAACACATACTACAGGGATGCAACCAGATTTTACCTGATAAAAAACAATGATGAAGGCACTATTTTAGCCCACCTCTGCAGATGTGCTGCTGCACCAACTCCATGCGTGGCATTTAGAGGCAGGGGGGAAGCACCCAGCAAGCACTGTGGAGTAAACACATGGTACCTCTCTACACCTAAGGCTCAGCTCTCTTCCTATCAGGACACTCAAGAACACCAGAAAATCAGGACTGTCCCTGGAGAGCTCCTGCTCCAGGTCTTTGCTGTTATTATGCTGTAGACTTTAAATCAAAGTAGGAGTAAACCCAATTAGGAAAATACCATTATTTTATTAAATCATAGTAAGGAAGCATAATTTAAACATAGTCAACATGCATAATCTGCTTCCTAGGGAAAACTAGCAGAGCCCTAACCTGATACTAAAACTGGAGAGAAAATTAATTTGCATAATATGAAATAATTCAATGTCTAGATCACAATAAGACTTTGCAGCTAATGAAAGTTATTCAGGCATCAGCAAGGTGGCTTTAAAAAGGTTTGTACTGATCCTTTAAAGTCACTGATCCTACCAGAACTATTATTTTCTCTTCACAAGTAAAGAAAAGGGAAAAAAAAAGAAACCCAAGAAAGAACCAAGGCTTGGATCTCTTTCAATGCATTACAGAGATCTGAATAAAAATATTCTCCCTTTCATCATCTTGTTAAAGAACAAGAGGACACAGTCTCAGGCTGTGCCAGGGGAAGTTTAGGCTCAAGGTGAGGAGAAAGTTCTTCACTGAGAGAGTTGTTATCCATTGGAATGGGCTGCCCTGGGAGGTGGTGAAGTCACCATCCCTGGAGGTGTTCAAGAGGGGATTGGACATGGCACTTGGTGCCATGGTTTAGTCATGAAGTCTGTGGTGACAGGTTAGACTTGGTGATCTTTGAGGTCTCTTCCAACCTTGTTGATTCTGTGATCTGTTAAAAGTGTTTCAGATGAGAATCTTGTATAACCTCCTCCTCTTCTTCCTCTAGATTTTGAGAATTGTAAATATTTGAGTACCAGCAGGCAACAGAAATCCAAGTGTCATAACAGCTTTTGGAAATGTCTGTTCTACCAGGATAGCAGTCATAAATTGTTATTAAAAGGTGAAATACTTTGTGATAGTTCAGCTGATTGGAGATAGACCAGTTAAAGGAAACCTTAACCAGTTTTTGCACATTACAAACTTCCTTGGAAAATTTTCCTTTTACCTTCTCTTGCCCCATGACATTTAGAGAACAGGAATTTGCCTTTCCTCTGGAGTTTAATGAGATAGAGAATGGTAGCAGTGGAAGATCATACGTGACATGGGATGGATAAGCAAAGAAAATATCAAGAGTAGCTCAATGTACACAGCAGCGAGGGTTCAAACGGGCTAATATACATTAGCATGAAGTATTAGCATTTCTACATACGTACATAGTGCTTTTCAGAAGCTGAAGGTGCAGATTGCAGAGCATCACATTTGCATTGCCATTCTGAGCACTGAGAGCAATCATCCAAGCCCTGACAGCATTTTGGTAGGCATGGCCTGTTGTGATGAGTTGTAATCAGCGTTTACTTCACAGATAGAAAGAGGTCTAAAGTCAATGACAACCGAAACACAATATTTTCCTGTTGATTCCTTGCATTTTGTACTCCTGAGGTGGCTTCTTTTCATTTCAGCTCAGGGAGACCCCAGCTACAGTTCACTCCATCATGGCACAGAGGGGAAAGCACAACTCCTTACAGCCAAATCCTGCTCCTCCTGGAGGCCTTTAACACTCAACCTTGGCAGTCCCTCTTTGAAGTATAAATTACCATTATGCCAGTACCTACTGCCCAGGAAAAAATTGTGTATGGTAGGTTTTACATGTCAAACTGCCAACCCTAATCTCTTAGTGTTACAATTTAGTGATCATAAGTGTCTGTTAGACCCAAGCAGGCTGCAGAAGCAATTTGTGGAAATTCTAACCATATCTCCTGTTCACAACCAGATGTGAAAGTATCAGATTCCTACCAGTCAAACCAAAACAGAATGCATTTCTCTAAGTTTTGAGCCCACTGCTATTTGTTCAGTATGTGGAATACAGTTATTGTAAAAATCTATACATGCACTCTTAAAACACAACATTGGGCAGTTCTGAACAAGTACCAATGCTCAGTAGAAGTCTGGACCTTGACCTTTGCAAGTTTAGGAACTGGGTTAACTTTTAAAGACAATAAATAACCTCACTGGAACCAGGGAAAGCTAAATATACACTAAAATAAAGCATGCACTTAACTGGCTTGCTCATCTAGGATGATAGCTCTGAAAGATGGATTACAAGTTAAGGCTTCAGCAGTTTCCAGCATGGCTGTGCAAGAAGCAGAGCAGAGGTGTGCAGTGGACACAAGAGAGAAATGAAGAGGGTAGTAAGGTCTGTGCTCTTATCCTGAAGCCAGGCAGAGAGTAAAAAGGATTCAGTGCTAGAGGTTAGCCCGAAAGCAACATTTAACTGATCAATGTCAGACACATAACTCAGTTTAGATCCCCAGCCTATCCAACTGCAGGCACTAGGGGACAGGTAGAACCAGACTCATGACCAACCTCTGCCAGATTTATGGAACCCCCATTTACCCTGCCTGCAGATGTCAAATTAACAGGTTCTTTCAAAGCAACCCAGCAGAGCCAATTTTGGGCTAAAGAGCCATTTGGAGAGCAGAGATCGAGAGGAAGACACTGTTCTTACATCAAACCTGCAGTGTTTTGAGGACTCTGTGAATACCTCAGTGCTATTATGGTCTGGTGTGGACTTGGCTGGGGAATGGTAATTTCTGGCAATTGTGCTCCATTACAATCACTTCACTGCAACATCCCTGACACCTGAAGAGCTGCAATTTGATCAGTTTCCGCACTGATATTAACAGGCCCACAGTCCAAGATAAAAATGGTGTCTGAGAGAGAAGGGAAAATTCCAGAGGCTTTTGCTTTAAGGGTTATAACAGTTTTATTTCTCCTGTGCAGATTATAGAGCAATTTCACTGTCTTGGGTTTATATGGTGAATAGGAAATTCAGTTTCAAGTGATTTGGTTTAGCTTTCCAAGTAGCTGTTAAAATAGAGTCAAAATATAATGGAACATTGCTGTCATCTAAGGGCTCTTTGGTGTTCTTCATGAAAGAAGCTCAGTTCAAAAAAGAATGAGTACCTACAGCCTAAAATATCTCAGCACATTTGACAACCTCATTGAAAACCTCAGTGGAGAGGTCTGTTCTCAATTTTACAGGTGACAACTGAGGCAGAAAATGTAGGGTTGGGAGGATGCTTCTTCCGCTGATGTTCACAACTTTGTTTGAAAAAGTCTTTGCCCAACAGTTTTGCTCACATCCCATATCAGCAAAGCATTTTGGAGCATGCTGAACATTAACAGTGTGAGAGGTTTCCTGATTAATTCTTTGCCAGTTCCTCACAGGACCCTAAAAAATCTTTGGTGATTTGAAGCTCGGATTCACACACAGAATGTGGCACATGAGTGAGAAAGAAAAAGGGTCTGATGGTTTCTTATTTATTTCTGTTTTGGTGGCATTGTCTACAGCTTTATTGAAGTGCTCATTAGCATAGTGCTGTCTGCCCTATCACCTGCAGAGATAAATAAAACTAACATTTGCATATATCACACAAAAAAAAGGGTAAATAAGGCACTACCCTCTGTCTTCTTCCTTGAAAAACCCAGAACATTACTGACACTGCTGCCCCTCTTTGATTGTTTTACGCAAAGATTCAGCTGCACACATCACAAATGGTGTGTGGCGTATGAAGAATTAATCAACTGCAAGCTGCCAGAGAGCACAATACACACAGTACTTAAATGGTACCATGCTCCCAGGTCTCGCAGCATAAATGGAGAAGCCTCATTAAAAAGGCTGTATACTGAAGCCTTTTTAATCAACCACCTCCTCTTCCACTTCACTCTTCTCTCCCCCTCAGTGTTTTGGTCTGCGATCTGCTTCCAAAAAACCCATGAATTCTCTAGCTGGGAAAGCACAAAATCAAATTTCAAAGTCGATATCTGATTCTCACCTTCTTGTATGTTTTATTTTGCCTTTTTCATTTTTAGCTGCAGTGTAACTTTTTCCACTCTCCCTTGAGAAATTTTGCTTGGAAACAGACCTGATACTTCACAGCTTTTATTCCCTTTCCCATGACTGTCCTAATCCTTATAATACATAATTTTGAATTCTCTGTAGCTATTGAACTGCTTCTATCTTCATCTTTGAACCATCTTGCTGGCTGAGAAATAGACTGCAATACTGGTACCGAATAACAGTAAGAAAGGTAGTAAAATAGTTACCACCTGAACGTTGCCAAAACAAACCTCCATGCATTTAAAGAGACCACATTTTGGCACTTGTGTGAAGGGAAAGATAAATGAAACCAATAAAAGGAGAATTGTTTCTTTTCTCAGACAAAGACAATGGCAACACAAAAATATTTAAGTTCCATTTCTAAAAGAGCAAAGACTTTGCTGCATTTCCTGCGTGGTTACTGCTCTGGCTGGTTGAATTTGGTGCTGCTGAAGCCACAGCGGGCAGATGAGCAGGGACTGTTGCCTGCAGGGTAAGCTGCTCCCCAGATGCTCAGGTACCTCTGTCCTCATTCATAGCTCCTCCTCAGTGGGGAGAACATCTGCAGGGGAAAGGAATTTCAGAAACCATGTGGAACAGATACTCCATACTTCCTAGCTTACACTTTAAATGTTTGAGGACTAACTGCCTTGAGTGTACCATCAAAGAGCAGTGTTTACCATGTCCCCTGCTTCTTGCCCCATGGGAGATACTGACTTGCTCAATGGTCCCCCCACCAGTTGTGGAAGCACAAATCCTGTATTCTTTGGTTCTCTTACAAGGGCCAATCCACATTATATTTTATTTAAAGAATCCATGCTGTTAACAGCTGAACAGCATCACTTTTGGCTAACCCCTGCCTATAAACTATTTATAACAAAGGAAACCAAGAGACAAATTATATCCTTCTGCCTGTGAGGTAGATAAATATGATGATATAAAATTACTCCTTCATTTATAGAAATTGCCTTTCAGTCTCAAAAGAGATGTGTGTGTCCATTGTACATCTCACTTGAACAGGTAGTATTATTTGAATCACCATCTCTGTGATTCACAGAATGCACCCCTATAATTTTTTCTTAGTAATATCTCCAGAGAAAACTAATTATGCATGCAAAGATGACTCAGAGAAAAACTGCTGCTAACAAATCATCCCAATTCCCAGTTCTTAGTCAATTTTTCTTTACCTTCTTGCACTGATATTAGTTTGATCATTTCAAACCTCTATATTTTAACTCCAGTTACTGCCTCCCCAGTATCTTTCTAAAAGAATGACGATACTGAGAGAGGAAGTTATCACAGAATCACCAAGGTTGGAAGAGACCTCAAAGATCATCAGGTCCAACCTGTCACCACAGACCTCATGGCTAAACCATGGCACGAACTCTCCTGACAGAGAGACTGGAATATCATTGGCACCCCTAAAAGGCCAGACCCAATGGTGACTGTGTCAATGTTGCTTCGTCAGGTGCTGTTACACCATAAGATTCTCGTCCATGCACTGGGTGTGCAGAGAGCAATTCTGATGCAGAATATTCCCTTTACAGACTCTTTCTGATCTTCCTTTCTTTAGATTTAGTTTTCCTCTCTCTGTGACCTCAGACCAGAAAGATTGTTATAATTAAAGGTGTTGAGCTTATTCTTCAGTTTACAGAGTTAATTACCATAATTCAAGCTTATTTAATAAATAATGGCCATTTAAATTAATTGAACAGGAGCCCCTCATGCATTCAGCACTCACAGGATACCTGAGTGCCTAAGAACTCATTTGCTTACAACTTGAGGCTTAGTCTGGAGTACTCTGCTGAACCAGTGAGTCTTCTTCGCAGTGCCATCCCAGCAGTTTTGCCTTCAGCACTTCCTGTTTGGCCTCACGTTCCTTTGACGTTTCCTGATGTTGAGGGTTTTTCTTATGGTACAGTGGTTCTTTAGACATATGATTCCTGACAGCTGATATCTGCAAGTCATATTTAACAACATTGAGTAATAATCATTCACAATGTGTTCACATTCTTCCTTTCTTAATCAATAGCTAAAGCAATTGGCAGTAAAAGTCAGAGGAAATTATGAGAGTATAAAAGGTAAAATTGCCCCAGAATGCCACTCTTAGAAGTCTATAAGAGTCTGATTTCATTACAAGTTATTTCCCTAGGTTTGGGTTCTTCTCAGTTGCTGATGATTGATGTGGCAAATTTTATTTTCACATTTAACAGATTTTAATCTGTGAAAGATTTCTGTATCCAAATGAATCTGGAGATGCTTCTTACAAGGTTTACCTCTCAACAACCTTGTGTAGAGTTATCCCAAGCTGGCAGTGAGCCTGTCATTTCAAGTTTAGCAGCAGTTTCTCAAGAACAGTTAGCAAGAGTTACAAAATCTTTAACCTTTACAGTGCAGGCATTTTACTTTGTCTGTAACCTTGAAGAAGTGGCAATCCAGGTTACTACTATCACATTAGAATGAACAGGTTTTCTTTCCTACATTAAGTCTGTAGAGCTACAAGTGAGAATAATTAAACACAAAGTTTTGTGAGCCCAGTGCAACTCCTAGAATAAGTTGATAGAGCTCACCTCATATACGCAGTTCTGTGTTACTTCTCACCTCCTGATGTTGCTCTTACAGAATCACAGAATCACCAAGGTTGGAAGAGACCTCAAAGATCACCAAGTTCAACCTGTCACCACAGACCTCATGACTAAACCATGGCACCAAGTGCCATGTCCAATCCCCTCTTGAACACCTCCAGGGATGGTGACTCCACCACCTCCCTGGACAGCCCATTCCAATGGCTAATAACTCTCTTAGTGAAGAACTTTCTCCTCACCTCAAGCCTAAACCTCCCCTGACACAGCTTGAGACTGTGTCCTCTTGTTCTGGTGCTGGTTGCCTGGGAGAAGAGACCAACCAGGTAGTTGTAGACAGCAATAAGGTCTCCCCGGAGCCTCCTGTCTCCAGGCTAAACAGTCCCAGCTCCTTCAGCCTCTCCTTGTAGGGCTTGTGTTCAAGGCCTTTCCCCAGACTCGTTGCCCTTCTCTGGACATGTTCAAATGTCTCAATGTCCTTCTTGAATGCATAAAACCCTGTACAACAGTATATACATCTCCTTCAATATAACTTAAAAAAAAAACCACCAAAACCCCAATTCCTGACACAAGTTCATGACTCTGCTGAAACAACCACTCAACAAAATCTTTCAGCACTGCAAACAGAACTAAGGGTAAGAAATGTTTGGACTACCTCCAAGATATTTTTTTATCACTTGGGTCTAGAGACTTCCACAGTGAAAGTTTATGTTTTACCCTTACACCAAAAATATTTTCTCTTATATATTAAGCAAACAAACAAACAACCCACACCATAAAACAAAGAAAAAACCCCAACAAAATGAATGTGAAAACTGAATTGCTCTTTGACAAAATTTGGACATCAGCAAAAATGGAAATCCTGACTCCAGCCATTTCCTCTGGCTGCAAACTTGTTTCCATAGAATGATGTAGTTGAAGGACAGTAAGAATATTAGGGATCAGGGAAAAATTGATCTAAATGGTTGTGAGTTATTCTAGCACTATCTGCATCCAGAGCCACCTAGAAAAGGACAAGACTAATTTAAAGCATGCAGTTTTCTCCAGTTTTGAGAAAGTGGCTGCAGCCTTGACTCATTACTAGCAAAGGTGTGGTCTACATGTCTGCCAATGACAGCCATGAGCCTCTTTGCAGTTGCTTTCATGCCCTGCTTAGCAATTCTCAGAAAGGAGGGAAAGCTGTTACACCGAAAGTGAAAGCCCTCTGACTGCAGTATATCTGAATATTTCTACACAGACATAAACCTTGTGCAAATAGCACCAGGTGATCACAGCACATGCAAGTATTTGCTCCATAAGGCTGAAGTGAAAGCTGCACAGAGAACTTTATACACAGTTCTGGCATCCAAACCATTGAAATTGTAGGCAACTTAGAATCATAGAATTGTTAGTGTTGGAAGGGACCTCAAGGATCATTTAGCTCCACCCCACCCCCCCCTCCCCGCCGCCGTGGCAGTGACACCTAACACTAGATCATGTTGCTCAGAGCCACATCCCACCTGGCCTTAAAAACCTCCAGGGATGGGGCTTCTACCATCTCCCTGGGCAACCTGTTTCAGTGCCTGACCACCCTTATGGTGAAGAACTTCTTCCTAACATCCAGTCTGAATCTACCCACTTCTAGTTTTGCTCCATTCTCCCTAGTCCTACCACTACCCAACATCCTGTTAATTAATCCTGATGTTATGTTAATAAGCTTTCTTGCCTTTACTCCACTCTCATCTCATGAATAAAATAGAATAGAATAAACCATGTTGGAATGAACCATGTTAAGATCATCATGTCCAACCCATCATCCTATACCATCTAATCAACTAAACCATGTCTCAAACAGTAGCTGTTGTTACTCTATTACAGAGATGAGAGATATAACTAACTTGCACTTGCCATTGCTGAAATATTTTGAAAGTCCCAAATA
Organism: Melanerpes formicivorus; assembly: GCF_026170545.1. Taxonomy (NCBI): domain Eukaryota; kingdom Metazoa; phylum Chordata; class Aves; order Piciformes; family Picidae; genus Melanerpes; species Melanerpes formicivorus. The sequence goes on along the minus strand of NW_027142371.1, from coordinate 7,827,386 downwards.
TATAACTTGTATTGTCTGATCTATCCTTGGTAGTCCTCACACCATGTGGAATCTTGCCCATATCCACCTTTGAAAGCTGTATGGCTTCTCATCTTCGGAAGAAAAAGCAGAAAATCCTGTCTTAAAGTTGGCAACAGAAGTGAGCGTGGGGGAATGGCATTTTAAATCAGATCTGTCACTGTTTCCACAGTTAATGCAAGTCTTTAAACTTGATTGAAGTAACACACACCTATGTAACTGCTGCAGGCTTTGTTCTAAGACATGGTATTGCTTGATTGAGGACTTGTGGCTTTAACTAAGAACAATTAAAATGTGCTTGATGTTTGAAAGCACATCCCCCCCATTCTCTGCATTGATTTCTAAAGTCTGCCAAGCTGAGACTGTTGAACCTGTCAATGGGTTTATGCAATGATTATAGACAGGAACACAGTGACTTTGTTTTGAAAATACACAGGAAATGCTCCTGTTCTAGTAACTCAGTTTTGAGATCAATACTGTTCAATTATGTAGTGTTTTGTCCTAACTGATAGTACAGGGAGTATTATTGTGTGGAAGAGATAAGGGAGGCTCTAGATGTGTTTATCAAATACAGTGTATGACAGACTGAAGTTCACCTTTGTTATGCAGCTTTGAATACATACTGAAGAGACCAACCTGACTCAGAGATGACTCATCCTGGGGAGTTGTGTTTTCCTCTGATGGGTGGCAGAACCAGCTCCCAGTCACTCCCACCAGGCATCAGTGAGATGTCAGCATGTAGTGGAGTGGAGGAACCTCGGCCCCATCAAGGAAGGCATCAGTGTGAGGCGATATTATCTCAGACATGGAACAATCACTGCATGTCTGTCTGGACAGCTGAACGAACATGCTGGGGATCTGGAAAGAAAATTGGGATGAGCAGCTTGTAGGGAGATGATCTATGAATGGGCTTTGTAGATTTTTCTGTGAAGCAGGAGGAGCTGACTCTGCTCTTATGCCACGATGGAAGCTGCAACGGAAAGGCTTCTGCAAGAGGCATTTCACAGGCATAAAATGTCTCAGGGATGTTCTGTGGGATAGCACTGCCATTTGTCACTAAATATTTAAGGACATTATGCAAGAAAACACATGCTGCCATTGCAACTTAACACAGCAGCCACCATCTATATTTCACAAGCAGTCTTGGCTTCAGCTGGATCCCAAGGATTACTTGAGATTTGGGTTTTGGCTTGCTGTTTGTCATCAGTCAATTAGAACTCATAACTTGAAACTGAGCAGTAGGAAAAAAAAGACCAAAAATATGTCAAAAAAAGATGATGTAGTCATGAAACCCATCAAAATAGTTGTGAATTCACCAGTTTGTTTTAGCAAAACCACAACTAGCAGGGCTAATCCTAAATGAGAAAACCCATTCCTACTAATTTCAGCTGAGCTGAAAGACTTCTCTTTCTGAAGAGCATGTAATCCAGTTTTGACAGGGTCAGAAAAATTTGAGAAAAGATTTTGACAAATGATGATAGCAAGTTGGGAAAGAGATGATGAATGCAGTGCTTTGTGTCTAATTGTATGCCTGGAGTACAAAATCTTTTTCAGGAGTAAAATGCTATGATAGCTGCCAAGTATAAAAATCTATCTGTGCAGAGCATCCCCCAGAAACTTCCATTTTAAGTCATCCAAAACTTTCAAAATGCCTGTCAGATTAAATGAATTATTAGCCCAAAGACAAAGAAGGTTTTTTGCCTTTATTACTCAAAAGAAAAATTTAGTCTAATTTAATGTTGTTTGCATTATATGGCTGTGCAGGCACCTGCTTTATTCTCTCTGCCATACTGAACTATCAATTTAAAATCTGAGCAATTCCTTTTGGTTATTGCATTCCCCCCCCCCCCCCCCCCCAACAGAATTTTCACTGAAAATTATTTCCAGTTGCATTTTGAGCTCAAACAGTTTAGATGAAATAAGATGAAATATTAATTCAGCTACTATTTTTAATCCTAAGTTTACATTTGTAATGCTAATGTGCTAATGGAGTTGCCTGTTACATGTCACAGCATGTCACTGTTTCAGGTCAGTAATTAATTATCTTATCTTCATTGACTTGCAGACTAGAACATGATTCAAAATCACTAGGGTGTAACTAGTGCAGGGGGCTGGTGTTTGAAAGATTGCATAGGAATTTGATTACTTGAAATTGCTACCCAAGAATGAATACACCAGAATTAACAAAGGAATTCAAGGTCTGTTACTGAGATGCTGCAGGAAATGACACCTGAGATTGCACCAAACCTGAGCAAGACTCAGACTGCTTATACAGACAAAGGAAGATTATTGCTTCCAAAAGGAACTTCCAATCCCTGCTTGCCGAGCTGAGAGCTGCCCACAACTGGCCAATAGGAAACACTAAACTAAAACTAGGTCTCTAGATAGATTAATTAGTTGGATAGATTTTTATCCCAAGTCTGTCCAGAGGTAAAATCAAAGATATACTGATGGGTTTCTGCTAAACCTGTCCTAGAAAAAGCAATTCATGCCTCCACCAAATCGTGTGGTGGGCAGGTGTTTTATTAATCCATACCTCCTCAAATAGCATCAACATGCATTTTACATAAATAGAGACAAAATGTATTAGGTATGAAACTGTTGGTTATTTAGTGTGTGCCTTGCACCTAAGCCCAGACCTGATATTTCCCTGCAAATAACAGATGTATGGAAATTGCCACACTTCAGAAAGATATTGGAGCAGCGTACAGTACTCTTCTGGACAGCTTTTCCTTGGCTGGCTCAGTGACAGTTAGTTTCCTTTTGTTTTCAAATTCAACACCCCCACCCCCATCCCCCTTTCTGCTAAGCTTGCAAGCCTTTCAAACAATATCATTTTCAATAATTCACTAAATAATATCTAATGTCTTAAAACTTTCATAGCACTCCAGGTTTGCAAGCTGGAAGAGTTTTTACAGCCTCCAAGGCTGCCACAAATCAGAGAATTCATTATACAGCAAAATACAGTCTCAAATTGAGGCTTGCTTTCAAGAACAGCCTATTATTTTCTGCAATGATACTTGCAAAATAACTGGAGGTTTTAAGCCAAATGGACTCCTTCACCTATGAAATAAGAAATGTCAGTGTTAAATCATTTCCCAGGTGAACATAGACATGAAGAAAGCTCCTGCTGCCCTTTCTCGCTAAAGTGACCTAGCAAAAGATTGATTTTTAATCAGTTATGGAGTGGCTGGAAAGGCTCAGGTTACTGCAGATCAGCTGGTTCTGACACTGCTGCAGCTTGTTTCTGGGTGACCAGTGCTATTCCTCTGGTAAACTATTTAGTAGAGAAAGAGGGGTTTAGGATTATTTTCAGAAGCTTCAGTTTAGGATGGGGGAGATACACTCATGCCCTGAAATATCAAAGGAAGAATTCAATCACAGAAAAAAACCCAACCAACCACAAACCAAACAAAACCAAAGCAACAAACAAAGAAAGAGCTATAAAAATATATATGGAAATGAAAAATACCCCTAGACTTAATGCTGTTTTTGTTGCTTCAACTTATCTTGTCCAATATCAAGGAAAAATGTGATTGCATTTCTGTGCTCTAGCTAAGCTGCTTCTAGTAAACAATGGCAGCCAGTTATTTTGGGCAGAGGCAGAATGACAAGTGGATGTCATGTGGCAAGGCAAGTTGATAACTTTTCATTATTTTATCAGACTTCCTTATAAAAAACAAATCTTGATTGTCTTTAAAGCAAACTCAGAAAATACAACAGCTTTATGCAGAATACTCTCTGAACTTCTAGGTTTTTTTCCTCTTTTCCATGAAGTTTTCACAGAATCACAGAATGGTAGGGGTTGGAAGGGACCTCCAGAGATCAAGTACAATCCCTGTGCCAAAGCAGGATCACAGGAATGCATCCAGGCAGGTTTTGAATGTGTCCAGAGAAGGAGACTCCACAGCCTCTCTGGGCATCCTCTTCCAGTGATCTGTCACCCTCACCATAAAGAAACAGCTCATTGTGTTGAGGTGGAACCTTCTTTGTTCTAGCTTGTACCCCTAAACTCCAAAAAAATCCAAGATTTATCCCAGTCAGGAGAAATTCAGACTCCTTGTGTGAAGCTGCCAGATTCTGTCTACTTTCCAAAGCTGAGAGAAGACACTTTACAGAGGTTATAACTTTGCAAAGACTGTTAAAGACCTGCCTGTATAAGGTACCACTGAACTGGATATTAAGCAGGTGAATGAGACAGAGAGAGTGGCACACCCACACTTGCATTGATCCAGCCTGTAGGCTGGATCCTATACTATTTAAGAATGGAAAGGCTCATGAGCAGTTGTGAGATGTCAGCCTCTGATCTAAGAAACTGCTTTTGTTACAGTAAAGATTTCCCTGACTCTCACAGCATCCCTCTGCTGTCCAACTGCACCTCTCCCAGTTTGTTAATGTCACTGTTCTTTTGTCTTTTTCCTTCAAAACAGAAAAGGGCATCTATTGGTTATGCAATGAAGGGTCAATATTTCCTCTTGATTTTGCAGCTACTACAAAGAAAATAATCTTGTGTCTTCTCCTTTACAATATACCTAACATATACTGATTGCTTTTGGCAAAATCATGTTAGCACAATCTCACTACATTACTTTGCTGAGTGTCTCTCCATTATAGGAGATCTATTGCCATTAAGAAATGGGGGGAAAAAAACCAGCAGCAATTTCATTTAAAATAGGGTAGAAGATGAAAACACTGCACATTACTCTTACAGACTCAATTCTAGTTCCTTAGGAACATTTCCTTTTATTTCCAGAGAAGATAGATTGGGCTTTCCTATTCTTTTACTAAGTCCCCAACAATCAAAAGTCTAAAAACCAGAACTGTTAAGTAACACATGAGGAACTAAATAATTTACATACTGGAGGCCTTCCTAAGCAGAGTTGTGGGGTTTGTTTGTTGGCTTTTTATTGTTTTCTTTTCTTTTATTCTGAAGATTAAGGGCTGTCAGGATATTTCAAAATCTGCTGCTTTTCAAGCTCTCCCTTGCCAGGAATACATCTGGTTCATCTAACTGACTGCAAATGTTGATCTTTAATTGCCTGCTGGTAAGTCTGCACGACAAATCTACAACCTAGAGTCATTATTTAAAGACCTACCAAAATATCTTTATTAAAGAAAAAAACAAACCAAAGCAAGAAACTTCACTTCCTCTGATGGCTTTTTAAATTTTGCTTACTGCATCAAAAGAGAGGCAGTGAGATGTAACAGGAAAAAGGCAAGGTCAGGCACTCACAAAGCATTATTCTGCTATTCTCTAGCACTTTCCAGAGGAGGGCAACAAAGCTGGTGAGGGGTTTGGACCACAAGCCCTAAGAGGAGAAGTTGAGGGAGCTGGGGGTGCTTAGCCTGGAGGAGGCTCAGGGGAGACCTTATTGCTCTCTACAACTACCTGAAGGGTACCTGAAGGGTAGTTGTAGCCAGGTGGGGGCTGGTCTCTTTTCCCAGGCAACCAGCATCAGAACAAGAGGACACAGTCTCAAACTGCACCAGGGGAGGTTTAGGCTGGATGTTAGGAAGAAGTTCTTCATAGAAAGAGAGATTGGCCATTGGAATATGCTGCTCGGGGAGGTGGTGGAGTCACCATCACTGAAGGTGCTTAGGAAGAGGCTTGATGGGGTGCTTTGTGCCATGGTTTAGTTGATTAGATAGTGTTGGATGATAGGTCGGACTCGATGATCTCAAAGGTCTCTCCCAACCTGGTCTATTCTATTCCTTGAAAGTCACAAAGAAAAAGACCTGCAGGGGTTTGTGACTCTTGAGATGATATTTGAAACCACAGCAGCATCTATCTGCTCTGTTTCCAATGACTATGCTATCTTCTCCCCTATGAAGACAAAATGGCAGAAGGTACATGGGGCTGCTTCTCTGTATCATTCCTCAGTTTAACATTTAGGCAGCTGCCTGTTGCTTCTCTGAACAGAAAATAGTCCTATTGCTTCCAGTGCTGCTCTACAGACACATTTGGTGTGTTGTAGTTCTTCCTTCTCAAGCCTATACACATTTCAGTACTCGAGGTTATGGAAGAGCTGCTTGAATTGGCCCTTGTCTTGACCAGATCTCTTCAGGGATTTAAATCTTCCATTTTAGCACAAGATGGATTACAGCAATGTACTTTTGGCTGATCTCTCAGAGGTAGGTGTTGGTAAACTACAAGCAAAATGTTGCTGTCAAACATTTGACATGCACAAAGCACCAAGAGCCTGATCTTGTCAGTTTTGTGTTGGCTGTCTGTTAAAGAATGAAAAGAGTACAAAATCAGCCCAGAACAACCAATGTTACAAAATACCAAATCTGTGAATTAGAAGGCTCAAGGATAAAATGGGCAGTAATGTCCTTTCCTACTTACCCATCTTGTCTTTTTACAGTTGTGTCCTGCAACTAGCTGTTCAGACCACGCTGTCCACTCAGTCATGGGGAAATCTTGCTCCTGCTTGCATCAGTGACAAAATTTGACAAAGGGCAATTTGCCATTTAGAGCCACTGAGACCAATTCTTGTCTCAGTTACACAGGTAATTCCCTTGTCGTAACACAAAAGTACATGGGTGTGCATGAAAATAACTTATCTATAATTTTCACATTACAATGAACAACTGTTTTCAGTGGTGTGTTATTGTTTCCTACCACTTCTTCCTTAGACAATGCTAATGCTTAAGTGACTTCTCATATAAAAGATATTCATAGAGCGTTTACAAACTAGAGAGCTTGTTATTTGCCAGATTAATTGCTTGCCAACCTTGGGAAAGGAGGGCTGAAATAATGCCGCTGTAGAATGCTGTAAATTGAAATTAGCATAAAATATGTCATTTAATGCAGGCAAGAAAAAATAATCTGATGGAATATGTATGAAATATTCCAAAGAATTGCTTGATTGTGATGCTAGTATGAGCAAAAAAGGCTTTGTGTCTTTATCCCCCTTTGGCGTGCATGTGGGTGAATTACACCTTGAGTACTGTGTCCAGTTCTGGGCCCCTCAGTTTAGGAAGGATGTTGACTTGCTGGAGCGTGTCCAGAGAAGGGCGACAAAGTTGGTGAGGGGCTTGGAACACAAGACCTATGAGGAGAGGTGGAGGGAGCTGGGGTTGCTTAGCCTGGAGAAGAGGAGACTCAGGGGTGACCTTACTGCTGTCTACAACTACCTGAAGGGGGGTTGTAGACAGGCAGAGGTTGGTCTCTTCTCCCAGGCAGGCAGTACCAGAACAAGAGGACACAGTCTCAGGCTGCACCAGGGGAGGTTCAGGCTGGAGGTCAGGAGGAAGTTTTACGCAGAGAGAGTGATTGCCCATTGGAATGGGCTGCCTGGGGAGGTGGTGGAGTCTCCATCACTAGAGGTGTTCAGAAGGAGACGTGACAGGGTTCTTGGTTGCATGGTTGAGTTGATTAGGTGGTGTTGGATGATAGGTTGGACACGATGATCTTGAAGCTCTCTTCCAACCTGGTTTATTCTATTCTATTCTAAGACTTGCTTTTAAATATGCCAGTGGCAATGAAAGCACTCCCACTTGTTCCAGTGTTCAGTCATCTTTAATTTACCAGTATTCAGAGACATGAGGAGGAAGCAAAGGGAGAGAAATAAAGGTATGTTTAAGCTTCAAAAACCTCACCAGGAAAAAAAAAAAAAGAATGTCAAATTTAACTCCCAAAAGCAATACTATTTGATGTCAGCTAAAAGACTGGATTTTCCTTTACTACATTCATCCAAATGCAATGAAGAGAGGAGAATTTTTTTTCGTGTTTATGGGTTTTTTTTCTTGTTTGGTTTTGAATTATTTCATTTCACCACAAGTATGATTTCAGTGATGCAGGTCATAAAAAATGTACTCGCTGAGGAGAATTAAAACACTTTTACTTACACATGCCAATAAAATCACCAGAGCAAATTATTTCATTGAGTTCTTTTGCCAGCTACTCATCCGCTGTTGCAGGCAGTGATCTGTATTTGTGTCAGACACTGATCTCCAAGAAGTATCAAGGACAGCTGGAAAAAAGATATTGCTAATTAAATTGTAGCAATAATAAACAGGAATTAATACACATACACAACCACAGATGATCCTAGACAGTGAGCTCTAAGGTTGTGTTGGGCTGTTAAGAGAACAGGTGGTCCAATAGGTTACAGATGAGGGTTGCAATGAAGGTGGTGAAATGCTGGAACAGGTTTCCCAGAGAAGCAGTAGGTGCCCCATGCTTGGAAACATTCCAGGTCAAGTTGAATAGCGCTCTGAGTAACCTTCTCTAGTTGAATATGTCCCTGTTCATTGCAAGGAAGCTGGATCAGATGACCTTTAAAAATCCCTTCTGACCCAAGCTCTTCAATAGAGGCTGATCCATGCTCCTGTTACCACCATGCCAGATGTGGCTGTCAGCAACGTGGAGTAGGTGTGGTTCATCCAACTCTAGCGTCAGACAGTGACATTTCTAAGATTTGGGGAATATCACCCTCAAATATCTACAAGAAATTACAATTCTCAACCTGCAAGGAATGAGCCTGAGAAGTGGGAATTATCTTAGAGAGAGGAAACAAAGTGTAGGTCATTAATTAAATGAATTTGTTGTACACAGCTCAGATAGGTATCACATCCGTAGGTCCTTGTCCCTTGTCTGTGCGCTGACCTCCATTTGCACATGGCTGGGAGTAGTGAATACAGTCCTGAGGCAGCTTTGAACTGGTCTGCCCCAAATCTTTTCTGAAATGCTGTCTCCTCCAATTCTAGAAGTCCATTTTACAAAACAGGCTTTTTTCTCAGTGACTACACAGAAACAGCCTTACAAGAATTCACTCTTTTCTGCTGGAGCCTTCTGTAACTGCAGGGAAAAGCTCTTTAGTGACACATCCACCTTAAGGAGCCCTGTTCTGTGTCACGCTATCATTTCTATTGCTCCTCTTAGTGCAGAAACATCATTTGAAAGGCTAGAGTAATGTGTAGAAACATTGCTGTCTCCTCACTGAATCTGAGAGCACCTGAGTACCTGCTCTCCTTACCAGTGACAATTTATTTCTGAGCCCTAAACTGCTTTCAGGGCAAGTGAAGAGCTTTTGAGATCATCCCTCCCTGATCATCCATGCAGTGGGTCAAAGGCAACCTTATCTGCTGCAGCTTTGGTCCACAGGGCTTATAGATATGACTCACATGGAAGGCAACAGCAAAGAGATCACAGATGGAGCAATATATGGAGCTCCAACTGAGAAATCAATCTGCTTATTTTGCACTATGTTAGTTTTCTGATATTCATATAGAGAATAGCTAAAAAGTATCCTTAGAAACAAAATCACCATGGGAAAGTTGTTTATATCGAAAGAAAGGAGTGGACCATTGAATGAATAGTAGGATTTTGAGTGAGAGTAGACCATGGATAGTTTTTCCCTCCTGTAACTTTTTCTCACTACATTCCTAATTTTAACACTGAGTTTAATTCTACTAAATCCTCACTAACATGAGTTGTTAGTTATGCTGTCAAGTAACACAATGTAACCAAGTCAGTGTTTTGATGATAGAGAGCTGAGAGCCAATCAAAAGCAAGCACTGGCAAACCAAGCAGCTCCTGTCTCTATTTTCTTCTGTCACTTCTGTGGCTTACCTCTCCAAAGAGCAAAACATTGCTTTAATTAATACACCAGCCTGTTACAAATCTCCACATTTATTTTGGAAACTGGAATGACCTGGGGACCAAAGCACCTGGCCTCTGTTTTCAGCTTCTTCAAAACATTCTCAGGCTCAGTAAAATATTGATGTGGTCAACAAGCCTTCAGGTTGTGCCTTTCTCAGGATTCAGAATTTGCCTGCCTGTGTGACATTTCAGCGCTTCTACAGCCTGTGAGTCCATTGGTCACACTTTCTTTCAGAAGCATTTCGTTTAAAACTTTTTGTGGAGTGGACAAACTAAACTCAGAGAAGGTCCCCACCCTTAACTAGCCCTCAGGCTATACTATGTGGTGCCCACAGGAGCCAGCAGTTTACTTGTCACCTCTGCAGGGTGATGAACTGCTTCTCTTCTCTTAGGTGATGGTGCCGTGGTGAGGAGCAGCTCTCCATTTCACTTACTCCAAGTTTACTTCAACTACAGCAGTTTGTTTTTTTTTTTTTCTCTCTGTATTCTGTCAGGGATGCCCAAACTCAGAACACATTACACAAATGTGAATTAGTATTTTACTCAAATAAACTGGATAACCCCACAGAAGGTTTCCTCTCTCTAACATGCAGCCCAGGAAAGATTTGCAAAATCAGTCTGAAATGAATTCCTGAACCTGCCAGTTGTTTTCCTCAGTCTGTAACTGAGCAGGACAGGCAGGTATGAAAGGCTTCCCAGGGCCTGCTGAGCTGTCAGTGGATTTGCAGGGACGGTGCTCTGGAGAGGACACAGGGGCACAACAAAACCTGCTCACGCAGCGACAGCAGCTCGCTGCTACCTTTTCATCCTGTTTTGTTTCAGGCAGCAGGGATGATGTGTTTCATGGATCAATCACTATGGGCTGATGCTCTTCCATAAAGATGATTACCTCTATGTTGCCAAAGAAGAAACATAAGTACACTTTCCCCCCCACCCCACCCCTTCTACTTTTTAAAGCACAGATCCAGACACACTGAGCAGGGGGTTTTGTTCCAGTGCATTGCACTGGAGTACAAAGCCACAGCTCTCTCATGTAAAGTCAGGATGATGCACTGGGGATTGTTTTAACAGGCTGATGCTGCTCCCTGAATGCTGGGTTCGTGTTGCTGCCGTGCTATGAGCTTGACTAATACTGAAGAGACACATCCTGTAATTATCACTGAGCAAATACAAATGGAAGGATGTGTATGCTGCCCTCCAAAGACTCAAAATAACACACATTTCAAATGCCTAATTTAACAGAAAGCATGGAAATAAGAGAGGCAAGAAGAATAAATGAAACATAACCTTCTGCTGCTGGAGTTTGGGCTGAAACATGCCAGGGGTGTCTGCTGCAAAAGGACCAGGCTGTGATGGCTGGGTAAAGAAAGCAATTTGAGGAGGAGATAAATAAAGACTCAAACCAAAAACAAAAGAACCAAACCCACAAGCTGTGGATATTTGATGATAAGCAATGACAGTGTATCACAACCTGCCTCTGAGGGCCAAGGTGTTTCACTGGTTGCACTGTACATGCAGTGGAGTTGAACTCCAGAATAAGGTAGAGTTTAGGTGGGTTGAATGGAGATGCCCCTTTTTATATCCTATCATTCTAAGTTCTCGCTTCACTTGGGATGTACAATGCTTATTGCTGTTGGAGCTCAGGTGATTGGATGAATCTTTGTAGGAGGAGGAGCATGAGGGCTCTGAGCACAGGTGTCCCCACACTTAGAATGTGTGACAGAGAGATGCTTCTCAAATTAATCAAATTACTTATTACTAACTATTGTAAGCAGTCCTAGGAAGGACTCACCCCAATAGCAGATGACTGGGATGCACAGGGCTAGGGGAGGTAGCTTGACTTTTTTGACTGTAGGAAGAAGTACAAAACATACCAAAGAATATTTGAACTGCCACAAGAATGAACATAGAAAATTCTGCTGTTTCTGAAACAGTGGAAACTCATCACCACTAAACTATCACCTGTGCCAGCTGAGGGGTCTGCTTGTCTACCAAAGCAGAGCCCATTGCTGATGGCAGCGGAATGTTCACTGACTGTACTTACAAAAGCTTGGCCTTTATTGTAATCAATTTTCAGGCAAACTATAAATAGATACAGATCATCTCTGTAACAGTCTCCAAAGGGTAAAACACATTAAAAAGTGAAGCATGCAGGATACAGCCAGTTTGGGCTCTGAATAACAGCACTGACCTAAAATTTTCTTTCATTAATATTTAGTTCTTTTTCCCCCTCAATTATTTACAAACACATGTGATGAGTTTTCTAATTACCTTGCTCATTAAAAATTATTTCCTAGACAGTTCACAGTTCAGCCTGTGAATTTGCCATGACTGCTACTGCTTTAGGCACTCAGCTTATTACAGAGCAGCAGCGGTGTGGTGTGACTGGGGTTGCTCATCCCACACTATCTCCCAGGTTCCTGAGGAGCTCTCAGGGTAGATGGTGGACTCTCACTGGGGGAATACTCCCCAAGAAATTTGCCTCTGGTTCTGCAGAATCCTTGTAGGAAAAAAGATGCTTGTGCAAATATTTACAACCACTCATGAATACAAAATGAAGGCTCTGTTTTCATCAAATAGTATCCACAATTGTTTTATTTCCATCTCTCCCATAGAGATTACTTTAACTAAGAAAACGCTTTCCCATCTGTTATCAGAGAGGAGATACTTCAAAGACTAATAGGAAAATTATCATGAGATTTGAAGAAGAAAAGTAAAACAACTCTAAATTGTCTTTACAATTGCTTGTTCCATCTCCATCCATTAATAGTAACAAATAGCAATGGAAATAGCCTCTATGAACATTTAGGATATCCCCAACTAGCCCAAGATTGTCCTGTTGTGTAGATTAGTTTCTTTTGATTTTCCCAAATAATTTGAAGCTTTCACCAGCAGAACAGGCCTCCTGTCACTTTTTTCTTTATACATGTTAATTAAGAATTTCACTTAATGTCAATCTATATTACTATACAAGTTTTCTATTTTTTCCCCCCTAAAGATAGGGTACAAGTTTGATGCCTGGGCAATGACTGCTTAGCTGGGGTTGCTCAGGCAGTCAGGTACTGAGCTCTCTAGCTGCCATTTGGCAGCAAAAATGGATTCTTGCAAGTACAGACTCTGCTCCATACAGTTGCAACCATTTCTGACTGCAAAAGCCATCATGCAAAACCTAGAAGACGAACCAAGGGTGCCAGAAAAATACGATCTTTAATATTCTTTATTCTTGTCTCTGCAAGCTTTGCTTTATGCTCTCTATTATGTATTCATTGGGAAAGATCAGAAACTATTATTTTTCCACTTGCTGCATAGGAGTCACAGGGTAGCTATTCATGAGTTCCTGTAAAAGCTCAAAGTCCCTTTCCCTGCCCAGCTATTTCACAGTGCAGGCAGGGACAATCCTGCTCTTCCTACATCTCCCTTGCCAGCTGCTACAGCAGCCCACTAGTCCCTCTATAGTGGGGGGCTGCCCAACCACAGCAGACATCCTGGGACATGCTGGAGAACACAGCCACATCTGGTACGGTCCTCATGATCCACCAACAACATTTGGCAAGAAGCACCAGGGTGCCCACTGGCCTCTCTGGACTTTTCAGGTGCTGGTTGTTCAGGCTCAGCAACCCCAAACTTTTAACTTTTTTTGTTTTTTCACTTTTTCCCCTCCTTGTGTTAATTTTTAGTCATGAGTTCAGCTAAGTGAACCAGTAAGAGCGAAACAAACTGAGCTGAGTGACAAATTAAGATGTGCCTCCGGCAGCCAACTTGCTTCTTTTTTAACTTCCATCTGTCAAGTGCTGGCTTCTGAAGCATGTGACGAAGAAACACCTTTGCTTGTGAACAGCTTTTCACTCCTGGTGACGGGCAGTATGACCAAAGAAGAGGAAAGACAGACTGTACAGGCTATGGGTCTGGAATCTAATACTCAGGCCTTTTGAATTTGATGACTGATTTGAGAACTACTTGGAAAGGTGATATAATAAATCAAAATTTAGAGAACATAGGTATCTGGAAAGCTGGATAGGATGAGGGTATTCATCTTTCCTTTAAACAAGTCTGACAAGGGACTGAGCCAGAACACTTGACATGAACTTGCACCTTTAGGCAGGAGAGAGAGAGAAAGTCTCCAAAATGCAACATGAAACATCCAATAAAGCCATTAAATCTATAGGCAGTATGAGTGCACCCTTAATACCTAATAAACAGCAAGGACATTTGTGACACTATTATTATTTACTGAGTTGTAGTCCCAGTTAGAAAAACAAGACTAGAAATATGGTGTTTTCCCTGAGTTCACAACTAAGTTTTTAACAGTATGGAAATCAATGCACCCCTCCATTTCCTCATGGCAAACTTAGATGCATTAGAAGAATTACTAACAATCTAAAAACTACTGAGTGTGTTTCACTGGCTGTATGAGAGGAATACTAATTTAATTTTTACAGACTCATGTAGGGCTCAGGTTTCCTCATTTCTGTGCAGCTGGGGAAACTGAAAGACTCTGACAGCAACAAATGAAGGAGCCTGAAAGGGTTTCATGGGAGCAAGGAGGGCAAGGTGATTAATTCTCTGAACAAAAAAAGGTTCATTGAGATGGTTGGTAATAATTCTACTTGAAGTTTGCCAGCAAAGACAGTTTTTAATAGGCACATGAATGGTAAAATGACTTCTGGTGAATCTGGGGCATTTCTTCCCAGGAATTCTATTCAGAAGTTAGTGCTGATTCTAAGATCAACCCCAATCTTGAGGGTGCTTCATAGTTTACAACAACATCCTAGTCCTTGGAGGAGAAAGAAACAATAGCAAGGGAAGTGTCACAAGTGTAAGCTAAATGCTGTATCACAATCGTTTAGCTCCTTCTTAATTTCTCAAGTATTAAACTTCAATAGCAGTGAGATTCCACTCTCCAGTACAGGATGCTACCTCCTTCAAGGGTTACTTGATGACTGGTGAATAGATCTCTTAAGAAGACAGTAGAAGGATTGCATTGCAGGCTGGTTCATCCTATTCCCACAAAAGAAAAGTGAGTTTGGGTACAGAGAGCCATGAACATTTGCATCTAGAAGCAATTGCCTGCCAATGTATATGGTTTACCAGGACCTTTCCTAGCTTGTGCTTTTTAACTGAATCTTTTAATCTTAGCTGATTTTCTACCTTCCCCCACTCTGCCAAAGGGTTATGTTTTGAAAATGCCTGGTGTGTGCATGTGTGAGTGCTTATATAAGAGCTGGAAAGGCATTCACAGGTGAATGAATTGATATACATAGTGGAAAAGAAAATAAAGGATATGACAAAGCAGATGGGAAAAAAAGAAAATACTTTAAACAATAAGAACACATTGGCAGCTATGATGGTGCAGATATGATGGTTCAAAGGTCCTGAAACAGCCAGCTCTGAAAGTAAACCTACCAGGGAAGAGTTGCTCTGCATAGGATCTGTTTTTTTAAGCCATTTCCACAAACATTTTCTACAGAAACTCCCAAAAGGAGCTGCCAGTGGAGGAAAGTCAAAGATGTAGGCCCTATATTCTTAAGTCTAGGAGTAATAAATGGTTGTTTCTATACTGGTTTAAAAAAATAGCACATAAAAAAATGTACAATAGGTTTATTTGAAAAATAAATCTGATTTTTAGAAAATAATTCAGCAGACCTGAATTTTACCTTGAAAAATCGTCAGAGTTGTGCTTCATTTGAGGTTAAAAATGACAGCATTAGAAAGCTTGTTTAGTACCCAAAAAGGTTTTCCATATAGACTTGATGGAATTGTATTTCTGGCAAAGGACTTATTAATGAAACATGATTTCACAGGCTTCTCTCAAAAGACAGACTTCATCATTTCAGAGAGACAAAGATTCAGCACAGAGTAAATAGGAGAATCTTTGTGTTTGGCTTTCCTTGGAGAATTACTCAGAGCAGGATTTAATTTTATGTCCCTAAGATATACCACAGATCTGCTGGCCTAAAAGCCTCTAAATTTGACCTCTGTGGCACCTGGATTTTCTGAATTCAGTTGCCCTTTTTCTTGCATTAATTTCAATAGGCACATTCTGGAGGGGTGGGTGGGGGATTGGGGAGAAATATTTTTAGATTCATTTCTTTAGCTATAAATTGAAGTTCCAATACTTGGCCACAGCTTTGCCTGACCTCAGTAATACTCAATATTCCTTCCAGTGCCTGTGGTAGGACTCCGTATAGTATAGTATCAGTCAGGGTTGGAAGGGACCACAAGGATCATCTAGTTCCAATGCCCCTGCCATGAGCAGGGACACCCCACACTAGATCAGGCTGGCCAGAGCCCATCCAGTCTGGTCTTAAACACCTCCAGGGACAGGTATTGTATTTCATATTTCCTTTTTCCCATCCATCCTCGTTCCTTACCCTTGTGAACCCTACCTATCATTGTTACACACATATATATACACTGTTTAAAGAAAATTCTTTACCCCTCTATTTCCAAGCTAAACCCAAATTATTTCTTGGTGGATTTGTTCCTTTCCTTTCTTTTCCTCTCTATTGGGAAAGAAGAGGGGAGGGATTCTCAGCCTAGCCCCCATCTGAGCTCTTAAGTCCCAGCTTCAAACCACCACACAGCTGTAGCAGGAAGCCAGAAAGGACATAAACACACCTGAGAGATGTACATTGAGGACAAGTTTTATATATATATATATATATAAATAAAAGCACTAATCTGTGGCAATAATCATGCAATACTAAATGTTGGAAATACCAGCAAATTCAGTGTGTTAGTTAGTTCTTTTGGCTAAATTCTTTCTTTTTCCTATTACCAACCTTTTTTTTCCCCCCTCTCATTAGCTTGTAATAGTTACTCACTGACAGAGCAAAAAATATCCCAGTAGGTATTTTGCAAGAGATCTCATCTGAGGATATCACTACAGAGAGATGTATTTTAGTGTTTTCAACATAACCCTCTATAATCTACAAGTATTATAAACCTTTTCCATATGTTGAATTGGTCCATATTTTGCAGCTGGGATAAAAGAAACCCCAAAGTGTTCAGAGCAACATCAGCTCTACTGCTTGTGCTGAAATATTAAGAAGGATAATTTATTTATACACAGCCTGAGACAGAAATGAGTTCTTCAGAACATTACTTGTATAAATTATATACAATGTTTGATTCAGGAAGCAGCTTAATTTATTAGAAAACATCAATCTGAACTTACTTAATTTCATTGCTCTGCTTTTAAAAATCAATGTTAGCCAGTACTTAAAAGAACAATATCAGAATTTTAACTCAACACTTGGAAAATAAGGGGGGGGGGAGGGAAATGTCTCATCAACATTGCCTGACTCCCACTGTAACAAAGCCAATTACAGTTATTGAAGATGAAGATGTGCCTTGAACAAAAGGGAACACCAGATTATTATTGCAGCAATAAGAGACCTTCATCAAATAATTTCTAAGATATTATTTCAATATTTGAGTTCTGAGAATACTCTGCAGGACAGCTGCAGAGCAAAATGTTGCCACAGTAAAATCCCAGCTCTTTGTGGCTTTTAGTGAAGTATTTAATTATGCAATAGCAGACTAAGCACTGCTTTAACAGCAAAATTGCTTAATACTTGTTCTGTTTAAAATGTGGTCCCTTTTGTGGTGTTTTCTTTAGTCAGGTTTTTATGCTGTGATTTCCTCAAGGTCTGAAGCAAAGCTACAGTTCAATTTCATTTGCACTGGGCCATATAACTTATCACATAGAAACTTGCAACAGGGAAATAAATATCCTCTCACCTTAAGTGCTCATTTATTGTTCTTGATCTGTCATGCTTGATTAAAATATAGAGCTTGCCTCCCAGGCTGAAATTAGCTTTTCATTTTAAGTGACTAGCATTCAGGTCTGAAAAATAATAGCCCATTTGTTTCAATATTTACCATGTCCATTCAGAAGGGGCTTACATTATGGCCAATTAGTAGCTAATTGTGCCCCATAATTCAAACCTTTGCATCCTATTTAGAAATGCAGTATTTGGATTGCACACTCCCCTACCCACGGGGCTCTGTGCCTTTCACTGGGACAAGCTATGGCATGGACCTGGGATGGTACTGCAAGTAGAGCTGTCAAAGCCTGGCATATATTAATCTCAGGAAGAGAAAGAAAGCATATGTAAGATGTTCAGGAGTGCAAAGCTATTTGACAAAGTGAAGAGACATTTACTTTGACTGCATGCTTTGAGGCTGTGAATGTGCTCACCACAGACAATGCACATCTTTGCCTGCTCTTTACTTCCTTGATTCCAAATTCTCAAGCCATTTACTCAGTGTTGCTTGCATTTCTGTCTCCAAGCATGTGTATAACAGGGATCAGAGGCATTTTTTTTTCTGTAGAGTATATTCAAGAAAGTGCCCTAAACACTGACCTTACATTGAAGAAGAAAATTATGTCTTCCTCAGCCATATGCACCCCTACAATAGTGAAACAGTTTAGTATCTGGTTATGGTGAGCTGAAAGGCAGAAACTCAGTCTAATCCATATTCATCTGGAGAGCTTACGAGTAGCCACAGATCCTCTCTCAGTAACTTGAATGTTTCATGTTCAAAGCTGGAAATGCTCTGGCAGACCAATACCAGGCCTTCTTTGAAGAGACACACACAGTACTTTGAGGGGAAAGAAAATGTAAAAGATTTAAATTTACTTGATTTTCAGAGGCACTGCTCTTAGCAAGGGTGTTCTGCACCATCCATAAAGGGTACAAGTATGCAGCAAGCCAGCAAAACCCACTCCTTCTAGTCTCAAAACCAGCTCATGAAACAGGTATGTAAAGGGAACCCCACTTAATAGGTGACCTTCTCCACTACAGTACAGACAGTGTTGCCTCCAAAAGGAGGTGGGTTTTGTTAATAGTTCTCCAAAGAAGGATTTCCTTATGAGCTCTACATATGACTTTGCCTCTGCAGAGTTTGGGAAGTTCTCAGTGCCACTTGTCAGCAGCCAGCTACAGCAGTGCAAAACCTACAGGGCTCACTCACCAGGACTTAAATCTTACACTGACAGTTTACTGCTTTCCATTTAAAACCATGATTCTCCTGGATCATTGTCATTGCTACGGGCAGCACTTTGCACTGGAAGGGAAGGAGAATAACTTTCAAACAACTTTATTTTAACAGCTCTTCCAATGGACTGTAGTTCTGAAGACAATTTTGATAAAGAAGCTGGTAACAGGATTGAATTCTCAGAGCAATCAGTCTCCACAATGGAAGAAAATATGAGTAATGAGGGATTGAAGTACAGCCAAGTTGTTTTTCCGTCTCTGTCTTACTCATCTCCTGGCTTCTGTTCTTCTTTATCTCCCCTATCTGTCCCTGCTTATTATTTTCCAAGTTGGTTTATATGAAGAAGGACTTCTAGAAATGTGTCCTCAGTACCAAGCTCTCCATTTCACCAAGGACTGCTGCTAATCTACATTGTGATTGGTGCTCAAACTTTTTTGAGGTTCTCTTAATGAAGACCTGTTACAAACAACTCTTGGCACAGAGTCTTAGAGTAAGTGCTGACAAAAATAACAGCCAGCATCACCTGGCAAAGTAGCCACTGAGAGATCATGATTTTAATTACACATTTTAAGAGGCAACACCAAGCAGCTGATATTGTTTACAAAGCTTTTTGTCTAAAGGAGGGGAGTATTCAGAGATGATAGCCTTACACATAACTAGTGATGTGATTTATTGAGATGTACTGTGATGACTACCAAATTACAGCTGTAGAGAGTTTGCTTGAAATATTCAGCCAGAGAGGTTTTCCTGATCAGTGGTGTCTCTTTCTTTTCTTAGCACTGCACCTGTGAAATCCATGAGATGATAGCCCTGCTTCTCTGTAGTGCAGTGGTTTCAAATGAATGCAGTTTGTGGATCTCAAAATGTTTTGCAATAGATTAGTATTTTAGGGAGTTTTAGTGCCCTACCCTCCCGCATTTGGTGGTAAATTGCAGGCTGTGTGATGTGTGAAAATAAGAATTTAAAACGAAGCTACCTTTGGGTTTTGGTGGTTTTGTTTCTTAAAAAAACAAAACACAAAAAATCCCAACCAAACCAAACAAAAAAGCCCCCCAAAACCAAACCAAACCAACCCACCCACCCAAATAAAAACACACTACAAACCAGCCCTAACATAGGGCAGCAACAAGAGTTGTGGGGTTTTTCTAAAATGTGATTTATTTGTTGTCATTCATTAACTTGGATATAATAGTCCTTGCATTTCAGCCCAGAAAGTGACCTGAAGCATAAGACACATATTAGACCAACAGGAGAGTAGTGTAGAAAAGGGTCTTTAGGTCTTGAAAGCAGGGAGGGGTATAGGAGGGAACACCAAGTAATCTGCCATGGAGAACAAATGAAAACCAGAGTGAATTGCCTGGGATGTAAGACAGGAGACATCTGGAGTCTCTGGACTAAAAAGACTAGTACTTAGCAGCTGGATATGCAGAGTAGCACAAACCCAGTCCAAGCCTGGAGGCATTTAACAGAAGAGAACTGTCTGTTGAAGGTCACAAGGCTACAAAGAGACACCAGTGAATTTTAAGGAGCTTTGGAGGTGGTAACACTTTCTGTGCCCTCCCAAAAAGCTGCCTCAGCAGCTGGAAAGATGGATGTGCCTGGGTACAAGTGTGTGATGTGCCTGGGTACAAGTGTGTGATGTGCCTGCTACCTCCCTCTCCTGCTGAACAGGGCTGTGGAGAAGACCTCATGCTGCAAACCACTCTCATGAATTTTTTAATCCTCACAGAGAAGGCAGGGAGACATGTTTAGTTTGTGCTCAAAAGAAATCCTTCTCTGCAACAACTATCTGGAAAAATCTCTGAACAAAAAAAATAACAACAAAAACAAAATATCAAACAATTACCCCCCCAAAAACCCCACCACACCAAATGTAAAAGAAGACCCAGCCACCTTTCAATGCCACTCCACTTTTTGCTAAATAGCTTACAGATGCAGAGACTATATTGAGTTTCAGAATGATTTGAGGGGAATAAATTAAAACATGTAAAGAAAAATACCTAGAAAACATAGTGCTTGGCTGTTGGTGGAGAACAAATACAGAAGAAGAGAATTATGCTTCCCGATGCTGCCACCTGAAACATTTTATTGCCTTTAACCCATTTTAACTGATAACTGACCTTTAAACTATCACATTTTATAACTTAATGAAATACAGTTTATGAAAGATAATGAGTTTCCTACTTTCTGAAACAAAAGAGCATCTTTTTTCCAGAATGTCATATACCAAACTCCAAACCACTCAATTCTGTCAGGGTAAGATCATCCTGCCCAGCTTGGCTTGTTTCACAGATGGAGGCTGGGAGATGTATGTGTAAATAATTCCTTGACCTGCATAAATCACATTTCATCCCTCTTTCCAAGAACACTCTCCCAACAAGAGCATAGGTTATCTCGTGTTATAGTTTCATAGTTTCATTCAGGGTTGGAAGGGACCACAAGGATCATCTAGTTCCAACCCCCCTGCCATGGGCAGGGACACCCCACACTAGATCAGGCTGGACAGAGCCTCATCCAGCCTGCTCTTAAACACCCCCAGGGACGGGGCCTCGACCACCTCCCTGGACAACACATTCCAGGGTTTCACCACTCTCATGGTGAAGAACCTCCTCCTCACATCTAGCCTGAATCTCCCCACCTCCAGCTTCATTCCATTCCCCCTAGTCCTATCACTACCTGATATCCTGAGCCATTCCTATTCTGTAGGACTTTCCTTCTGCCCTACTCAACAGGGACAGCTCCCAAGCTCCACATTGGCTGTGCCTGTGCTGGGGGAGAAAATACAGAGCAATTCTGGCCACCTTCCTCAACACTCACTCAATTTCCTTTCAATGCAAAGCCAAAAATACAAGGAAACACCATCCAGGCTTTAGACATTCAGCTAGGGAGCATAGGGTGAATCACAGTGTCCTGGCTCACGATATCGAGGAAAAAAAGCTGTCAGCCAGCTAGGCAGATTTAAAACAAATAGGAAATTCCTCAGCAAAAAAATCAATTGCAAACCAGGATAACCCAGCAGTTCTCTTCAGACCAGCTCCAGGGCAGACGACAGAATAAAACTTTTTTTCCAAGAAATGCTGAGGAGTCCTTTCTTTCTCAAAACACCTAATCCATTTGAGCAAGGGAAAGAAGCCACCTACCAGAATAGGCAAGTCCTGCCAGGCTTGGAGCACGGCTAGGGAAGGAGGGTTGGCTTTTGTCTGAGCTCTGCAGCATAGCCTCCATGCTCCAGCTCCTGGTTGTTATAGGAAGGAGAAGGCTTCTCCATTTGCTGAGAAGGGTGTGGTCAACACCACAAAGCTTTTCCAGCTGAAAGTGCTTAAATTGTTACACTTCCCTAAGTGTTTGTTTTTTGGGTTGTTGGTTTGGGGTTTTTTGGTGAAATGATGAAGATGCTTGAATAGAGCAGTTAGCACAGCCCAGTGACCTGTGAAAACAGACCTTGCAGAAAGTTGGCTTTGGCATCTGTGCAGATTCAAACTTCTGACTAAAGCTTTCCAGGTGACTGAGTGTTTAAAAGGAACTACCTGAAGGGAGGTTGTAGACAGGCAGGGGCTGGTCTCTTTTCCCAGGCACCCAGCACCAGAACAAGAGGGCACAGTCTCAAGCTGCACCAGGGATGGTTTAGGCTGGATGTCAGGAAGAAATTCTCCATAGAGAGAGTACTTGCCCATTGGAATGGGCTGCCTGGGGAGGTGGTGGAGTCACCATCACTGGAGGTGTTTAGGAGGAGACTTGATGGGGCACTTGGTGCCATGGTTTTGCTGGTTAGATGGTGTTGGATGATGGGTTGGACACAATGACTACGAAGGTCTCTTCCAACCTGGTCTGGTCTGGTCTACTCTACTCTAATTTTTCCCAAGGTTTTTTCCTGATGTCTGAGAAGGTGTCAGTTGATCCTTCCAGCTAATAACCTGATCCCTCAGCTGAGCATTCCTTCCTTGATGAGTGGGACCACACTGAGTCCTTATTTCCCTCTGCAAATCATTTCATCAAAAGGTTTCCAAATAATTTCTTCTTTAAAAAAGGCATAGATCTTAGGCACTCTCCACAGAAAGACTAATATTTAAAGAGAATAAAATTCCACACCCCTACACCCTCCCCAAACTCTTTTCTGTCATTGATTTAGAGCTAATTTAGTGTGTATTAGGAGGACAGTAGAGAGAACAATTCTGAGTCACCCTCTCTTGCTGCTCTGTGGAGCTCTGACTTTAACACTTAACCACCAAGTGGAACTTTGAGCAATCAAGAATACCAGAAATTCTGCAAAACAAATCCATTCACATGAAATTATGTATTCAACCCCCTGAGGTGTGCAAAGCACAAAAAAGGCTAGAATTGGAAATGAGGCAGTAAACCCCATGGTGAGGTGCCAGACTCAGGGATTTGTCAGGTTCTGGAGAGCAGGTTCTTTAGTCTGACTGAAATGAGGGTGCAGGCAGGACAAAAGATTTTGGAATTTTAGTGGTCAGAGTAAACAGTCATCTTCCAGCACAAAAATTGACACACATGAATAGAATAGAAGCTATCACAGTTGTCTTACTGTTGGTTCCTCTATTAATAACATCAGTTCCAGTGCAATATGGAATGGAATGGAATGGACCAGGTTGGAAAAGACCTTTGAGATCATTGAGTCCAACCTATCATCCAACACTACCTTATCAACTAAACCATGGCACCAAGTGCCCCATCCAGTCTCTTCTTAAACACCTCCAGTGATGGTGACTCCACCAACTCCCTGGGCAGCTAATTCCAATGGCCAATTACTCTTCCTATGAAGAACTTCTTCCTAACATCCAGCCTCTGGAGATAAGTAAAGCAACTTCTAAACAGCAGGTTAGTAAAGCAAACACAAGACACAACTAGTGTGTTCAGAACTTTGATAGTTCCATAACTGGAACATATATCACCCCTTGTCACTGTGAGTCCATTTTCTCTAATCCTCTTATTTATTTTTTCCCCCTGTGGTTTTCTTTCCAGTTTTAGGAAATTAAGAGAGAAGAGAGAACAATGAAACTGTTGCTAAATGGCCAATACTTGATTTAATGCCAATTCCATCGCAGAACAGAAGTAATCTGTTCTGCCCATGCATGAAAATATTTTCATTTAACAGCATAATAAACATTTAGAAAAGCATTAATATTTGATTCCTAAGTGGTGTTATTATGCTAGTGCCACTTCTTTTTAAAAATATTGGCTGTAAAAAGGTATAGATTAAACATCTAGAGGATAAAGTGCAAGCAATAGTTGAAACTCCCTAGAATGGCCTGCAGAGAGGGATACCTTATTGGCTCCTAAATTAGTCCATATCGTGGATTTTAACAGCTCTCAAAGAAAGGTTCAAAATTAATTAGAGGGCTGTCTGTTAGGAGTACAGTTTTGGTATATAAAGAAGAATGATTAGGATATGCAGAAACAAAACAGGGTGGGAAATTAAAAATGCAATGTGGGACAGACCCAGAAACAAACACAGACAGGGTTTGCTGGGAAAGCCAACGGGCAGGCCATTACATATTTATTTATTTGTATTATTATGTTTGTTTTAGCACAAGGCAGAATAGGGAACTGAATGAAGGACTTTAGAGTTTAACTACTGGCTTACTAGCTTTCTGGATTAGGTTTTAATCTCATATTTTCTGAAGAAACACCACCCATTTAAGTGCTTTCTTCTGCACACCTCAACTTCCTCAGAAAAGAAATCCATCAACAGAGGTAAATGAATAGGATTATGAAAATCCCTTAATTCCCTGGAAATTTTGGTCCAGACAACTCATTTCCTCCCATGGTCTACTTCAGAGCCTATTTGTTTGGCAAACATCAGTTTATAGAAAGACCTTTAAGGAAACATGATGAACAGTCTTGCTGGATTGCAATAGATGGAGATGCTCAGTTAAACTCCTGCCCTGGAGGCATCACCTGTGGCTCCCAGCATAGCATAAGGTCTCCATTGCTCTGGGACCTCTGTGGTCACTTTGCAGCAATTCTGTGCTTCTTGATTCTCTGTTGAAGCGGTAATTTATGATTTATCTCCAATTCAGTGTTTCAGTAAAACACTGCAGGCAGAAGGAGGGGAGGAGCTGGTATTTAGGATACAAAGAGACACCACACTCTGTTTGGAACAGGCATTGAAGTACCTCATACTCCACAATTAACATCACATCTCTGCACTCTTCTCACTGAGGAACATCAGGAAGTGTTTCAACTGAATCAAAGATATTACACCTGAGGAAAAAATGAAAGACAAAAGCAAAGTGAGAAATAAATATGTGTGTGTGCAAGTAGTTGAAACGTGAGAGAATTAAAACCACTTCTGTTGGTCCTGGCTAATGATTATACCCCTGCAACAGTTATGCTGTGATTATTCTGTCTTGCAGTTCTGCCTTGTTACTACTGGCCTTATTGGAAACACTCTTTCACTGCAGCTATGAAAACGCATCTAATTTAGAGTCAGCACAGACCAAGCACATGTTTTTCTATGAAACTCTATTTAGTTTCACACCTGCTGTCCAAATAAGAGGTAACACAGAGAACACAAAAGTGCAGGTATTGCTGTCCACAAATGCAGTGGCGCACCTCAGTCTTTCCATTTCTGCCTAGCATCAATAAAGTTCCTAACATTAAATCCTCCAACCCATTGCCTGGTTGCGTATGCATTCTTCTTTTTCCTTTAGAAACATTCTTTCCATACAGCAAAATATTATACACAGCTCAGATCTAAAGAATGCTGGGGCGTGGGGAGGGGTACAGTGGTGGGATCTCACGAATCAACACAACAAAAACCTCTCTGTTCTCCGGGGATACATCAAGAATAATTACCTCCCCAGCCTGCATTCAGCTGGGGATCCTCCTAACACAGACACATAAATTTTCCTGCAGAAAACAAATACTTCTGCTGGCTCTGATCCTGCAGGTTCAGGCGTGAGGTGTGAGAACTGTAGGGAAGCGATGCTCTGTTTCACTAAAGCAGCAGATTGCTGCTCTGCACCTGCACTCCTCATCCCTTGGGCAGCCTCACTGAGTGCAGGCAGGCTGTTGCCAGTCCGTCAATGGCAGTGAGATGGGGTTTTAAAGAAGCATCTTAGTCACAGAAGTTCTGTCAGTGGTGCATCTGAAGTCACAGGTATTTATTGTTTTCCTCACATCCTCTCATCCTCTCTGTTTGCTTTTTCCATTGGCTCTGGACACATTTTCAACTAGACAACGGAGGGAAAAATATTTTCAGCAGCTTTATTGTAAAGCACTTGGCATTCTTTGTGCCTCTCTCTTTAAGGGTAATGTGCCTTTTTATAATAGAATTTAATAATATAATCCTGAAATGATAAAATCAGATCATTTCCATGTGGGAATTGCCAGCTGGATGGGAGAAGGCATACGCTTGTGTTCAAGAAAAGTTTCACACGACGTTAAAAGGAACCATCTGCTTTTTCTTTTTTAGTTCTTGTTTAAGAACAGCTTGTGTTTGCAGACCACAATTTAACACATGGTAATAACCTACAGGACTTTGTGAAGCATGGCTCTTGTTTTCCTACACTCGTAAAAAAGCATAAAGGATTGTGAAGAAGGCATTTACTTCTGATCACTGTCTCTTTGCGCTTGGTTATGCTTTCACAATGGCTGTAACGCTGCAGTAAAACCCAGCTGATGGGTTTAAAATGTAATATAAGGCACAGATACTAATTTATACTGTATGCTCAAGTAGAGCTGAGCTTTTCTTTCTTCAGTGCATATGCAGCCAGTTTCTGATTATGATAGGCAAACAGATTATTCATCAGCACATAGAGTAGACGAAGGTTTCAATAGCGTTAGGAATGTCAATTGTACTAGCAATAAAAATATCCCTATCAGCCACAGAACTGCTTCAAGGAATTCCCTCCAGCCTTTTCTAAAGACCATTTCATTAGCTGTCTCTTTTAGTGAGTGATTTTCTTCGCATGCTGGCAATAACTAGAGGTAAGGTATATATGATAGTGCATGAGTGATGGCTGGGCCCTCCGGGGCAGTTTAGCGTAACCTTCACACATACTACACCGGCCCGTTAATTTTTTTGCTCATCAGCTCTGCAGCGCTTTTTTTTCTGAGCCAAGGCAGAGAGATGACTGTGCACAAAATGCCAGATTTCCAGGTGGATTTTAGTTTGCTTATCTGTAAAGAATTCACCTTTGTTCCATGTTTTTTGCAGAGTTTTTGTGCCTGGTCTCCTTTTTTCTTAAGCTCCTTTTTGATTCCTGAAGTCAGTGAAGAGTTCAAAGTCCATAGCACAAAGCAGGGCTTCTCTGTGCCATTTTCCCAGGATTTTCAACAGAATACCCTGCAGAAACATATGAATGTCTGATCTAAGGGACATGTCTTTGGCTTCCTGTGTAGCCTGGTTTGGAGTCAACTTCTTATTGGCTTTTATATTTATATATAATTTTAGTCCTTGTGATTATCTGACCCCTCCACCCCAAAAAAAATCTTAAAAAATGGCAGAATCAAGTCCTGACAGAAGTTAGTGAGCTTGAACACTGAATTTTTCCCTGAACTGTAAGTTTCATTGAACCTCTGCTTGGGATAATGCTCTTTGGTAATCCTTAAGGCTTACCAAAGGTAGGAAATTACTGAGGGTACTCCCCCTCCTTGTGTTGTTCCTTGTCTCTTTCCTATATCACTTAGAACATCTGATGATTTGGTCTGGCACATGAATGATCCCATATGTACCATAATGATATCAGACATCTGCTACCCATCAAGATGTCAGCCTAATTTGAAAAGAAAGCATCCACAAACACATGCACAAGCACCAGCCAGAATGCTTTGTGACCTTTGGATGTTTACTTTAAGAAATTAAATGTACTTTGGATAGAATCAGGGTTATGATAAGAGTGAAAAGACTTTGTTGTGAGTTTGCTTCCTTAAGTGGAACTGTGAACTCTGGTACACTTTCATTTTGTTCTTTTGCCTCAAAAAGTGAATTGACCTTCTACTAACCTCAAGAAGGATCGCAGAATCTCAGAGCCACACGTTTGTCCTCCATTGTTCTAGTGGAAGGGACAAACTCCAGTAGATCCAGTATCCATAGAATAGAATAGAATAGAATAGAATAGAATTAACCAGGTTGGAAAAGAGCTTTGAGATCATAAAGTCCAAACTATCATACAACACCATCTAATCAACTAAACCACGACACCAAGCGCCTCATCCAGTCTCTTCCTAAACACCTCCAGTGATGGTGACTCTACCACCTCCCTGGGCAGCACATTCCAATGGTCAATCACTCTTTCTATGAAGAACTTCTTCCTAACATCCAGCCTAAACCTCCCCTAGTGCAGCGTGAGACTGTGTCCTCTTGTTTTGGTGCTGGCCACCCAGGAGAAGAGACCAACCCCCACCTGGCTACAACCTCCCTTCAGGTAGTTGTAGAGAGCAATAAGGTCTCCTCTCAGCCTCCTCTTCTCCAGGCTAAGCAACCCCAGCTCACTCAGCCTCTTCTTATAGGGATTGTGCCCCAAACTCCTCACCAGCTTTGTTGCCCTTCTCTGGACTCATTCCAACAACTCAACATCTTTCCTAAACTGAGGGGCCCAGAACTGGACAAAGGACTCAAGGTGTGGCCTAACCAGTGCTGAGTACAGGGGTAGAATGACCTCCCTGCTCCTGCTGGCCGCACAATTCCTGATACAGGCCAGGATGCTATTGGCCTTCTTGGCTGCCTGGGCACACTGCAGGCTCATGTTCAGCCTACTATCAACCAGTACCCCCAGGTCCCTCTCTGCCTGGCCACTCTCCAGCCACTCTGACCCCAGCCTGTAGCGCTGCATGGGGTTGGTGTGGCCAATGTGCAGAACCCAGCACTTGGATGTGTTAAATCTCATGCCGTATAATCTGCCATCTGCTAGGTTTCTAGTAGATCTGAATGTAGAAATTTGTGGAATAGTTGATGACACTTCCATCTCCTCTCTCTGGCCTCTTTCACTTCCCTAGAAACCAGAACAATTCCTCAGGTTCATTCCAGTGATAGAGAAAACTGGTGATGGACCATCAGTTGTGCATAAATTGGGATAAAGTAAGATATGTATCACAAAAATATATAATAATAATTTGATAGGTGAGGGAAACCACAGGAAAAAACCAGCATAGGGTATGATAGTGAGGAAGACCCTGTTTTGACAGAATTAGGAACAATCAGAAGTCTCCTACATTAAAATTGGATATGCATGGTGATTCAGACAATTATTTTGACAGAAAAAAAAATCTCTGGTCAGAAATTGAATTGGTATTTAGAGTCATCAGTGACTGTCATGTATAATAAGAGGAGGCAAGGATATTTTAAAGTGGCTTTTCATTGCTGTTGAAGAGATGGTAACAGGAAAACAGACTCAGACTGTTCAAAACACCAGTGTCATTTCAACAGAGAGAGAAAAAGAGATGAAGATGTAAGACTTTTTAGTCTAAAAGAGCTCAATCTGAGAAGAGTGGGAACACATTAGTGTAATGAGGTTGGAATGACAATCTCAGGGAATGTAACTGTAGCACAGGATTAACTGCTTTAAACCAAAGGTACAAAATCACCCTGAATCCACAGCCCTGGGGGAATATGAGGGAAGAGTTAAAATCTAAAGGATTGATAAAAGCATGTTGAAAGTATGCAGAAAACTGCTCCAAAGTCAAGCTGAGTTAGGCTTTGCCAAAGGACATTAAGGAGTAAAAAGCTTTTTAACAATATAAATAAAAGGAGAACAGGAATAGAAGTGGCCTGCTATGCAGTGAGAATGAGGTCAGGAGCAAAGATATTACCCCAAAAATAGTGATGACAGATTCTAGCACAGGGACAATAGCAGAATGGGTGTTGAGGACAGCAGTAATGCAGTTCCTTACCATAGCCCAGGTGGCAGCAAGCCCCAAAGTGTTCCCCACACTTCAGACAAGAAAGCTCACCCTAGATGCCTGAAAGGAGCAATACAAGGAGCAGCAAGTTTGGCATGTGCAGAACTGAGTTGTGACAGAGATCACATGGATGGAGACCATCTCACAAGAGGTAGCTAGAAGAGGCTCAATACACCCAGCCAAGCAACAAGAAGGCCTAGAGGCTATAAAAAAATAGTCTCTATCATTTTTTCATGGAGCAAACATAAAGGAAGGAGAAGTGCTATTAAGGCAATTGAAAATGGGACCAAATAAAGCCAAAGACAAATGTGTTCAAACTAACTGAACATCAGCTTTGGTGGACAGTTAGGAATCTTCAACACTATCTGGAGAGTGATCCATAGATGAACATGGAGAATGTATCAGGCACAAACAGACTATTTAAATTTGTGAGAAAGATGAAAAATACAAAGTCTAGAATTTGTCAAGCCTTTTCATCAACAGTAGAAAATGTATTTATCTTTTCCCTTGCCATGCATTTAAAACTAAACTAATTGTTGGTATAAATACAGCAATGATCAGAACAGAAAATGTGAATCTTGCTTAGTATCTAACTTAAGCTTTCATAAATGCTTTGGCTTTTAAACCCTGCTAAAATCCCACCATTACCCATTTTAAGAATCAAATCCAGTATCACATCCATGCTGGTGAACCTGACCAGATCAACCAACAGCATAAAAGTGTTTTCAAGTAGGTAAGTACCCTCAGCAGCTGGAGGCACCTAATCCTTTACAACTCAGAGATACCTGAAGATGTTTGATGTGCCTCCCCTCCCCGCTGAGTTATGATAAGCTCCCAGTTAAAGAAACTTTTCTCAAAAAAGCTCAGGTTTTAATGGATCAGATGTAAGCTAATTTCACAGGGCTACAAAGACCCTGAAGGTTTGTCACAATAAATACCACATTCTCTGGCCAGTTAACATCCAGCCTCCTGTTCCCCTGAGCGGCAGTGACAACGCTGACCTCACCATAGTCACTTTGTTCACAAATCCTGGGGTCTGGAGTGGTTCATTCTCACAGAGTTTGAGAGGTCTGCTAATTTCTTTCCCATATATTATGATGCACTGGAAATAATGTGAATTAATTTAACTTGGTGACCTTTCCCAACTGTCAGACTGGAGTAATTTCAGCTTTCTTGAGTGTCTCTGGACCCACTGAAAAGCAATAGGAAAAGAGGCTTAATATGCTGACACTTTGCATTGTATCATGGATATGCTTGAGCCTGAGAGAATACCTGATGAACCGCAGAGCCAAGAAAAAGGACAATCTACAGTAAAATGACATATTTTGTGATGTCTCCTAAGTCCTTTCAAAGTGAGCAGTCATGACTCTGAAATGCCTTGCACATAAACTTGTGGTGGAAACCTACTGAAATGTGCTTAATATAAAAATACACATAGGAATTAGAACATGAAAGCAGGTAAAAGATGTTATTTCAACAGTTTGGGACTTTTTCGCTACATTGATGATGCTGTTAAAATCTGACAGGTTGGTGATCCAAATAAAACACTGGCTTTGTTCAAAAGGAATAATAATTCACACTCTGCTAATATATTCAGCAGCTCTAGAAGTAAAAGAAGTAATCTAAGCATTTTGTTCTTGTTATTAGAGTTTTTGTGGTCTCTCTAGGCATAAATGATAGTAAAAATGCTCTGATTTGGACAGATACAGTGAATCTAACCTGATGTATATGTATAAGTTAACCCATTTCATTTTGTTATCCATGTTATCCACTTATCTGTCCAGACAGATCTGCTCAAGTTCATAAAAGCAGAATTTTCAGTGAGCATTCACTGGCAAACAGCTCCAGAACTGATCTGCTTAGCAGAAAGTGCCTTATAAAAATCAGAAAAAGTCTTCAAAATAGACTTAGCAGGAGAAGGTCTTTAGACACTTGAGGCATACAGTAACAAATATGACTTGACTGACAATTTGGTGCCCCATTTTCACCTTTAATTCCCACTGTGCATGTTCAACACAGCTAACTGCATTTGCAAGTAAGTCCTACTGTTTATTTATACTCATTTCTGCTCAGCCTCTGTGCTGTCATGGTTACTTGGCACTAGTCTGTCCATGCAATTGATATTTGAAACTGGAAAAGATATTCAGTCTTGCCTTCTCTTTTGTACAGTTTCTACTTGGCTACCTGCAAATTAGCTCTTCTAGTGACCCGAGCTGCACTTGACCTTCCCTTATGCATACAAAGGTACTGAACGTAATCCATCCTGGTGCAGATGTATAGCTTCCTTAATAATTTAAGTCACTGTTCATAAGAAATTTTGGATGACATTACTCATAAAGTTGAGATCCTACTCCTAACCAGAACTTTGGAGGTTAGAGCCTCATTTAAAACTATTTGTTGGAAAATACATGGCAGTGACAAGTGACAATTGATCTATTATCATCTATGGTGCTGCTCAACTATCCTGGATCTGAGGAGCTGTAACAGAGCAGATTTGTTCCCATCACACATTCACAAGTTGGTTGAGGGTTTCTCCTATGGCTTCATTATATTTCACAGCAATCCGAGTAGTTACATGGCCTGAAAACACAAACACACATACACACACTCATGCAATGATGATTCAAAGGCAGCTTTTCATAACAGAACCACCCTCCCTCTTCTTCCCTTCCCAATTAAATATCACATTTTGCTTCAACAAGAAGGGGTTTTAGAGAAACCTTTTTCTATCTCTAGAGGTTTTTAAGGCCAGGCTGGATGTGTCTCTGGGTAACCTGATCTAGTGTGAGGTGTCCCTGACCATGGCAGGGGGGTTTGAACTAGATGATCCTTGAGGTCCCTTCCAATCCTAACAATTCTATGATTCTATGGTTCTGTGATCTTATCACACCTAATAAGAAGGGGAAGAGTGTAAATGAGACATTCTCTTATGCTTGAAAAAAATTGAAAACAAGGCAAATGTTGCAGTGTGCCTTTTGGCAGTGACTCCTTCTGCACTGTTTCAAGCAAGCTGTTAAATCGTAGTTTCATCAGCACATTAAAGCCAAGAACACAGTGCAACTGGTAGTGGCCAACATGGCTTCTACCCAGAAAACTGCAAACACACACTTTGCTGCCTCTGCCAACAGCAGAACAGATTTATAATGCATATATATGAAGCCTATGAAACTACCTGTACATCCCTTTTCTTTCCTGCACTGAGGAGTTCCCATTCTCTGCACAGAAGCTTTCTTGACGCCAAGCGAAGCAATGCCAACAGCCAGCCCACAACAGAATGCTGTGAGGCTGCCTGGGACTACCCAGGACTTGCAACTATCCCAAGCATTTTGATAGCCTCCCTAAGAATACCCAGAGCAGCAATAAAGGTGTGATTCACAAGCCAACCAAAAGCTAAACAACACAGGTCTTAAAACCAGACAGCCCACCCAAACTAGCAGTGATGTTGCTGTAAACCAATAAATATTAGCTTTGCCACTGCTTAAGCAGTTTCAGAGTGCTCTGCCATGTCTGGCTGTCACCCCAGAAACTCTTGAAAGGAAACACAAACACAAACCAAGCTGGTATTTTCAGCAGCTGTTGCTGCTCTGTTTTCTCTGGAAATGTTGTGTTTCTGTCTTCCCATGGTGGTGACATTTTCTTAATTTATTTATTTCTTTAATTTAATGTAATCTTTTACTTACCTACAAAAAAAAAAGATATTATATAATTCTTAAGTTTATCACCACACAAAACAAAGAGAAAGAGTCAAGGAAAGAATCTGAAGAGGGGTTTTTTTTCTTGTGGGTGACATGAGCAGTGCTGTAGCTTGCTGTGCCCTTTCCTTGGCATTCTCTACCAGACTTTTCCCTTGCATCCTATGCTGTGCTGACAAAGAATAAAATAGAAATTAAACCCCAGAATGCTGAATTTTCAGGAGCAGCAAGGTCTGATTTGACAAACATTTCCCTGATTTTCTTCTTTTAGTTTTCTTTTTTCATGAGCACTTCTCAATTCACAAATCACCTTCCCTGGACTACAGGTTGCTTACTTGCAACCTCGTTATTACTACACTTAATGAGATCACTTATAATCAAGAGTCCATCAGACAAATACTGTAACACATCCGAAAATGTCCTTGTTTCTGCACCTTCCTTTTTATAGACAATGGGCCTGAGCAGCATTAAAACACCCAGGACCAAAGAGTGCCCTGATGTGACTGGGGCATCAGGGCTCTGAAGCCTTGCAGCTGTGACACTGTGTGCCTGAGCAGCTGTGACACCAGCTGCTGTGAGCAGAGACACAAGCTAAAGGAATGGGACTGCTTAGTTCTATACCTTTCTTGGAGGAGGCAGCAAATGGCACTTCAGACTGCCAAAAGTGCATCCTTGGCTCTCTAGTTGGAGTGGAGCTGGCTGGTCAGGGACACTGGGTTCTGCAGTCTCAGCCTTAATACAAATCCTGTTTACAAATGACCCAAGAGCCAGTCAAAAAAAATTACTATTCATAACTCATTTTACACAATAGTCCTTCTTTACTGAAAAATAACCCCAGAAACAATCAGACCCCAGGAAGAACCCTTGAATATGGCAGACCAGCACTCTGAGCTGTACCACAGGCTCATTTTTTTCCCCGTAGTGTCAGACAGAAGGTTTGAGAAGAAGCTCATGCACCTAAATCACCCAGAAATGTTGTTTGAAAAAGGTCCTGAACTCTATACAGCTCATCAGTTATAAGCAGTCCTATAGTGGGGAAACAAATGCAATGCTTTCCACTCTCCAGTGATACAGACATGGAAATAAGCTGGGTTTGATCTTAGTGCCTTGAAGTTAAAAACAAATGAAGGATCATCTTGCATTACAGCTGAGTGAAAAGGGCACTTTTCTTATGCTGTTCTGTACTTCACCTGATGGGTCACTCTATTAAGTGCTCATCCCTCAGTGGAGCGAGCTGCAAATGAATTGCACACAGAACTGACCAAAATGTGCATCAAAAGTCTCACCACTGAAAAATGACAATTATTTAACCTATGAAATAAAAAATACCTTTTGAAATAACATGAAAAAGCTTTGCAGGCATCAAAAAAGAAAATCAGAAACCTAAAAATGTGTTCTTTATCTCTTAAAGTATGTGTACTTGGAAATCCCTTGGGGCTGAAACATTGTTTTCAGTGGGGACCAAAAGTTCACTTCTTCCATGGCTGAGCAGTCTGCTTGGATGATGTTTGATCAGGATGTGGGGATATTCATCCTTCTCAGGTGCTTGTTGTGATAAGGGAATTCTGGACTACTTTTCTCATCTGGTGGTTTCTTCTGCCCTTGACAGAGTTCATACCACAGCCCCTTGTGAAGAGGAAACGGAATTTACTTCCCCAAGTCATGTTCTGTTCTGCTTCTTGTGGTTCGTTACCCTCACTACTGCTTTGGCAATTCCCCTTTTTGGTTTTAAAGGCCTTCTTTCATGTGGGAAGATATCAACAATGAACTTATAATCCAGTCAACAATGAATTTATAATCCAGTCTGTCGGCTGTCAGATAAAGAGAGTGATTGATTTGCTGAACTTTCTGAGAAATCACAACAAAGCTGTCTGTCAAAGGTAGTTTGCAACTACAGGTGTTCTTGACCCAGGCAGTTTGCTTCTGTATACACAGGTGCTTTATTTTTCTTTAACTTCTTTATACAAAATAAAGGCATTGGAAGTGTATCGATTTAAGAGAGTTTCAGATGGCACTCCTGCTGTTCCAGAATGCAAAAAAATTGACTCCAGAGTCTGTTCATTTGCTTACACTAAATGAATTTTAAAAAGGTGTAAATGAATTATGGATTTGAAGTTTTGCTCCTATGCACAAGGTACAACTTTTGGGACCCATTTTTTTTGGTGGTTGCCGTCATGCATAGGAGGCGCCAGAAGAAGAGTACTTCAGTTCAAGAGGGAGACATTCCCCAAGAGGGATAACTGCTTCTGGAACAATTTCCTGACAATTTCCTAGTGAGGAGCCAAAGAAGTCAGACACAAAAATACCTTTGGAAGACCCTTGAAAAAATTGCTCAAAAGAATTAGCAGGGTTTAAAGAATAAATGAACCTGTTCCGTAAGAAGAAATATCTTTCTCCTCCCCAAACCAGTAGCACTTCTAATAATAGATTGATTTTATTGGCAAGTTTCTCCCATCTTATTCATTATGAGTAGACTTGGAAAGCAGTTGCATTGGGAAAAAAAAAAGGAGACAATGAATCCTTTGCCTTTCAGCAGCTGTAATGCCAAAAGATCTGTAGCAGATCATCACTGTAAAATACTGAGTTAAAATCCAACAATACAGCAGTAATAGATGCTGGAAGTGTCTTTTCAGTGGAAAGGTTCAGCAGAATACTGACCAGGGAAGAGATTTTTAAGTGATTACAGAAAAAAAATCCCTAAAGCTGTCTGCTCATTGTAGAGGCTCAGTGAAGGAAAGCAAACAAGATTCTCAGATACAGTGAACTGCTTGAAGAATACAAATGAGAGTAGGTAGCACCTCTGCACTCAGTGCTGAGCAGCCCTCTCCCAGAAAGCTGCAACCAGCAATGATCAAATGGTCACCACGCTTTCAAGAGTGCACGAGAACGAGGAATGGATAATGCAGCCTGCTAAAGGGCCTGAAGAAGCTAAGCTGGGAAAAGTAATGGGGAAAAACATGTGCCTTTCTACTTGGAAAGAAGTCAAGATGAGAGCAATGAGAGCAGATGAAAAAAGATAAAGATGGGAGGGAAGACACTGGTGCAGATGCTTCTTAAAATGTAGTAGCTGAGATTGATCAATCTACCTAGAAATTCACTGCCACCCTGACTAGGATAAAGGGAGGCAGGGAATAGACATAAGGAGCTACAAGCTCACATCTGGCAATATAAACAACAAAGTAAGTAACTAAGAAAGAATCTGGACTAACTAGGATTGCTCCTTTCTTTGCCTGTAAATCTTATTTGATTTTTGGAGTATCTGAAAGATTTCAGAAATTCTTCTCAGGACTAGGACAGCATAAGTTGAAAGAAAAAAGATTATATTTCATTCATACACTGATAAAAGTGATGCTTAAGAAGTCCCCACCAGGTGCCACAATATAGAGAGAGATTGGTTTGAGAGGGGAGTCAGCTCCCACTTCTGCTGATCATGATTTATAAATTTGAAGGAAGGCAGTCATAAATAAGCCAAGTCTAGACTAGACTTATCTTATATTACATATTTCATGATAAGATTTACATTAGTCTTAACTTGTGGTTGGAGCTTTTGAGCCCTCAGGCTGTTTTCTCAGCTCGGTGTGGAAGGAGTATTGTTATTCATTTGAGATACACCACGCTGAAAGATCTGCAAGCATATTCAGAAGGCAGATTAGTACCTGCACTCAATGTCTGTTCATGCTAGCCAAGGTAGACCTAGGGGTTGGCTCTCCAAGGGCCTAAAGGCAAAAGTGTTTAAATCAGTATGACAAGCACGGCTAAGCCTAGAAATGAATAATCAGAAATGACCATAACCTACACATTTTGCTTATGACCTCATTATAATTATCAGTCTTGAAATGTGCAGAAAGAGCACAAAATGAATTTTCTGCTCTGTTTTTATTTTATTTTATTTTATTTTGCAAGAAGCCTTGTGGATTTCAATCCCCTTCTCTGTCCATATGCATTTACTATTTATCCATCCAGGGTATACATGCCTGTAGACACTCTCACTCAAACCCGTGTGGCCCTTTCCAACACAGCCCCAAAAAAGCCTGCACAGATGGCCTAACCAGCCCCCAGCAGGCACCTGATGTAGCTTGTGAGTAGCTGGGGCGGTAGCAACACGCATTTGGCCAACTGCTCATGTTCCTGTGACCTAGATCCCAAAAGAGGGGTCTGCAGCTATAATACCAATTGACTTCCCCAAGAACTGTAGAAGCTCCCAGTCCTTCACCCAGAAAGGAGGAGCAGCAGCCCATTAGGATGCCTGAGTTTCTCTGCAACATGTTCAGAGTCTCTTAAAGAGTCTCTTAAAGGCAGAAAAATGGATGAATTCACAAATTCTGCGAGATCTCAAGGAAAGTAGGTTACCCCAGGGAATAAAAAGATGCATCCACACAAACTTAGATAGGGACAAAGGAAGCAGGACTTACAAAACAATGTAAGTACAGCTGAGTCAACTCCTCCTGTGATGTGGTGGCAGATGTGAGACACATGAGCAGGGGCTGCTGAAAGCCTTTGGACAAGCCCAAGGAGCTCCATCATCATGACCTTCTCAGATACAAAAGAATCTGGGAAAAGGAACTTCAAAACATGATTCTCCTTTGTAAAACAAACAAACAATCAACAGAAAACCCCCAACCAAACAAAAACACACCCACACAAAAAACCCCAAACCAACCCAGTTCATTGTTATTGTAAAAGTAATCTAATGCTGCTTTTTCAGTGAGTTTTGTCACTGAATACACAGTATTGAATACTGCATTGTTAGGAGTGGATGCAGCTACTACTCATGGGCCATGTCACCCTGAAGTTAAATTACATTCCCTGTCTGTAACTTGTGTTAGTGTTAAGGCAGCCCAGCCTAGACTCAAAGTAAGATTGTGTAGAAGGGGTAATTTCAGTCAGATAGGGTCAGTGACCTGAGCACGTAGAGTAAATGAGGATTACAGCTCAACCCTGAAGATCTCAGCTCCAAGGCAGGGATACTTGCTTGATACTTGCTACTTCTGGCTGGCACTGAATAACTTTATATTGAATGGCTTCACTAGCACACTGAAAAATTGGGATAGTCCAGACCTCCCCACTATATCACATTTGTGGGGCTAATGCAATATTGCATAGGACGTGGCACTTGGTGCCATGGTCTAGTCATGGGTCTGTGGTGACAGGTGGGACTCGATGATCCTCGAGGTCTCTTCCAACCTTGGTGATACTGTGATTTACTGTGATAAAATTAACAAAACTACACTTTTAATGCAAATAAGAGTTACAGGCCAGATTTTGTTCTCCACCACTGCTGCCATGTAGACTGAGCTGGCC
Source organism: Melanerpes formicivorus (assembly GCF_026170545.1). NCBI lineage: Eukaryota > Metazoa > Chordata > Aves > Piciformes > Picidae > Melanerpes > Melanerpes formicivorus. The sequence continues at coordinate 7,788,902 of NW_027142371.1, read as the reverse complement.
CCAAAGGCAGGGACCCAACACAACCATTCTCAGACTCCTTTCTGTGAAGAAATTAGAGTTGCATTATTAGGGAGCTCCATATCTCTGGTCTTTGTGTGCTTTCAATTGAACCATACAGAGACACTACTAATAAAATGGTTCTGGCATAAGACTAAAAATTGTTCCTTCAGTACTTAGGGAACACTGCTCTGATGTTTTGAATGTAAGATACAAGTCTGTGTTCCTAGTAGGTGAGTCACAAATTCCTACATGTATCCAGGCCCAATTTATCCAAGAAATGGTCTTATCTTTTCATAGCATCACTTTCTGTTACATGAAACCAAGCCAATTTCATCTGCAGCTAGGTGTCTGGACAGAGTGGGGCATGTGAAATATATTGTCACCTAGGCATTCCAGATGTACCAGCACAAGCTGAAATATAAATCAGAAAGGGCTTCTTCCCACAGGGAGCCTTGATTTCAGATTTATTACCCTGCTGCTTAGAGTTTCCAGCGCATTACACCAATTGATTTCAGGGAGAGCAGAAACAGGCCCTTGATATTCAGAAGGTAGTTTCTCCTGCAGGGTGGAAAGCAGAGTCTTCTACAGGAGGCAAATACAATAAAAATTAATTGGTGCAACTAAATTAAAAAACACAGCTGTGAAGAAGTCTAATAGTGCTGAATCCTTTAACATCAGGGAAAGATGATTAATCAACTGCATATTCTTATATTTGGATGTCCAGCAGTCTGGGTTCTAGAATAGTGCATTGAGAGAGAAATAAAAGCCTGCTGAAATTTAAAAAACAAAACAAAAAAAAAAAAAGGGGCAAACACCTTACCTTATTTTTTTCTGCCTCTGAATCAGGCAAAAGAACTGATCTAGTTCTTGCAGGAGATCTAATCTCCTCCAACTAAAGAGACCCAGCCAATAAACACCTTACCTTACGTTAGAAAGAACACAATATAAATGAAGACTACCTTAGGAAACCACCAAGGTGAACCTTTTGCACTATTCTCTGCCAAACAAAAGGAAAAATCCACTGCTCACTTTTGATTTTTCTCCATCCTCTTGTTTCAGATGATTCATGCCAAGGAAAGGCCAGCCTCGGAAACTATTTGTAGGTTGCTCAGCCAGGCGTTTTCCACTAAAGAGAAGAAAACTGATCTTGCTGGCCTGTACACAGAACTGACATTAATCTCTAACTAGCTGTTGCTTTGAATTCTCTGCAGAGATTTCAGATGTCTTTGTTAAACAATTTCTTCTCTCCCCAGAATGCACCTCAGAGCACTGGGGAGTCTGGTTTCCTCATCTCTTTTATGCTTGTTTTATATTGGCAGAATTCTCCTCAGATTATTGGTTTCTAAATAAACCAGGCCAATACCAAACTTCTTCTATTCTGATGCACAACAGCAACATTTTATGCTAAACCTGTCCAAATCTCATGAAGGTGACCCTTTAATTAGAGGCTGGAAGAATCCTTGGTTAGGGCTCTAAAGCTAATGCAAAACAAATAAACAAAATGCTTCTTGTAATTGGTAGTTTTAAATTCTTAAAGACATCTTGTAGATTTAATAACACTCTTATTTTCTTTCTTTCTTTCTCTAGAAATTAGACATTTTTCTTAAGCCTGGAAGTCTTAGGGTAGAATTGGCTATAGTAATTTTACTCACATTGAGTGACATGTTTGAAAATAATTGTTTCTCAATAATCCCTTCTGGGGCACTGCACTGCTGAATGGCACCCTGAAGAAATATTTTCTGGCAATGAAGTTTCCATCTTTCATCTCCACTTTTGTGACAACAGTAACAATCAAAAGATGAAGGATTTTACTTTAAGCGATATCCTTGAGTTTCCATGATTTCACAGCTTGTCTGAAAGACGTGCTGTAAAAATTGGCTTGGGAAGAAATAGGGCCTAGGAGAAGAAATGCCCAAAATAACAACAAAATAACATTTATCTTTGAGGAAGATTAAAGGAATAAATAACAGTTGAGCTCATGAAAGCCACAATGCCTGCATATTATGTGTTTCAATGCACAAAACGCCATTAGAAGTCAGAACAAAATTATGCCTTCTTAGTAACCAGCAAGGAGACAGAAGGTTTGAAGGAAAACTCTGGAAACATTTTGAAGATGTAATGTCCAGCTGGAGATCAAAGGACACTATCATGTTATTTCCAAAGCAAACATGAAAAGGGATGATATTTTGTTTAAGGAGCTTAGATGTCTGTCTCAGCCTCCCCTGCACTCTGTGTAAAACTATACTCTTTGCAGTCTGGTACCCCAGTCTGCCCATACTACTGGCTCTGCAAGTGGGGAACTACTGTGCATTAGATGTTTGCCAGGACATACCTTTATAAGAATCCTAACTGAGTCTTCTATCACAACATCCAGAAGATACTGCAAACAACATGTAGCTTCTTTTGTTGTTAAACAAGCAGTGAAGGACTAGAAGCCTTTCTTTTTTTCAACAGCAATGAAAAGCCCAAATTAGTTCCTTCACAGTGCTCAGCAATTTCATTCAGGTACTTAAAAATGTTGAAGTCTTTTTGCAGCCAAAACCAATAATCAGCACAGAATGAAGGGTCTATGCTATCTCCTCTGTCATTTTTATTTCTTAAATTAATACATGTAAGTAGAGGATAGAGTAGTTTGTTCATGTAAGAATATAAAGAGGAAATAGCTCAGTAAGGAAGAAACTACTTAGCTTTGATACCTCTGGAGCTACAGCAAGTTGTGACTGTGATTTTTCATGGAGGCATTTAGAAATATAGCATGTGCAGAAGCTACCAGTGCATGAGATGACTCTATTTTGGGAGCATACATGAACAAAAATTAACACCTCAAATCAAGGCTCACCAAGTTAGGGATCTACAAAAAAAGGCACACTAGGGGCAGTTAATGCTGATGTGAGTGTTCTTGCCAATTGGCAGCACTATACAAAATGGTATAACAACGTTACATCAGGTTTAGGCTGGGATCTGAGCAACTAGATCAAAATACCAAAGGTATTTGGACATATTCTAGCATCATGCAGGAACCCCACCCAAATTATGCCCTATGAGGAGACTGAGGGAGCTGGGGTTGCTTAGCCTGGAGAAAAGGAGACTCAGGGGTGACCTTATGCTCTCTACAGCTACCTTAAGGGGGGTTGTAGACAGGCAGAGGTTGGTCTCTTCTCCCAGGCTACCAGTACCAGAACAAGAGGACACAGTCTCAGGCTGCACCAGGGGAGGTTTAGGCTGGAGGCTAGGAGGAAGTTTTACACAGAAAGAGTGATTGCCCATTGGAATGGGCTGCCCGAGGAGGTGGTGGAGTCACTGTCATTGGAGGTGTTCAGGAGGAGACTTGATAGGGTGCTTGGTTGCATGGTTTAATTGATTAGGTCGTGTTGGATGACAGGTTGGATGCTATGATCTTGAAGGTCTCTTCCAACCTGGTTCGGTTGGTTTCCGTTCCATTCCATTCCATTCCATTCCATTCCATTCCATTCCATTCCATTCCATTCCATTCCATTCCATTCCATTCCATTCCATTCCATTCTTCTACTCTATTCTCATTTATGCTCTAAACTGAGTGGAAGAAGGAAATTCATTTTATTTTTAGACACAGGTCTACAATCAGAGCAACACTGCAACTATAATTCAAACACAGCTGTATAATAAGTTCAAGAGTGATCACGACTCCTCAAATCCATCGTGAGTCTGCTTCTTGCAAATCTGCAGCCCACCTCCTTTGCCTGCCTGATCTCTCTGGATTCTTACATTAGCAACATCACACAGTTCCTTCACACAGCTAAACAAACTCAGCAGGAAGTCAAATGCAGAGGGATTGTAAAATCACACCCTAAATCCTCAGCATAGAGCTTGAGCATCTGCATTTTGTAGAGAAATTAGCGTTCTTAACTGGCTTGGAATAAATTACCCAGGCCAGGGTCACCTTAGCGAACAATGAAATATAAGATGTGCTTTCAAAAATGCTGGACAGAGAGTGAGCAGCAAAAGGTAAAGTAGTATATTTTGTAGTGACTCATGAGAATAATATATCTAATCTCAGTATCAGTTCAGGCATGGTGAATAATTTAGTCTTAGTTGTAAATGACATTGTAAGAAAAGGTCACCAGATCTGTCAGACCCTCAACTGCTTAGGTAAAACTAGATTTGCTTTACTGATGTTAAAAGAATTGACATGTATAAGGAGTTAGTCCATTAAAATCAAAACAAAAATAATGAATTTTGGAAGGGAGGACATGGAGCCCTCCTTGCCAGGAACAGGGATCAAAATCATAGGTTCCAGATTAGCAGCATGCTAGAGACTAGATTTCAGCCTTTAGCCAAGCCATTTGGTACTGCTACAGAAGTGTAAAACCACTTCCAAAATCACATCAGAGTTTGGTTGGTTCCCCCTCCCCCCCGCCCCGTTCCCCCCGATTGTTCTGGCCATTTCCACCATGATTCACATGAGCAGTATCAAAAGCAGGGATTAGGTGAGGTACTGCTCAAAGCCATAAGCTCCAGCATCAGCTCAGCTTCTCTTTGAGACTATTACAAGCATAGCATGAAGCAAGTTTAAATGTAGCTTTTACCTGCACAAAGCACGTATCTGGCCCCTCAGCATCTCCAGAATGATCCTGTGGTGAAGGAAACAATGTCAGTATTAGTGCACACCCACCCTGCCAGTACACTTCAAGTGGGTGTTTGCATTGAATGCTGTTGTAGCTGAATGAGCCTTTGGCTTGCCTTACCCTTCATGTTCAGCATTAAAGGGAAAACAGATCTGTGAGATCTTGGTGTCAGGTAGCAGAGATTGCCCAGAGGAGGAGACTTCACCAAAACTGAAGTTTTGCTATTCACATTTGATGTAGGCATTTTCCAATGATAGAACAGCCCCAAAATGTTTATTTACCAGAGATTATTCTTAATAAAATCTTTGTCATCACTCACAGCTTGTTGTTTACCCATGTGATAAATTGGAGAGCCCTGTGATAAATGAGAGCGTTCATTTATCAGGCACCTTTGATCACTTCATCTGTACTCTGACTAGGAATCCATCATCATAAGGCTCACACTCACAGTGCAAATGTCTTAGCATCCAAACTTCAACAAAGAAAACAAGTTTGTCTGTGAACAGGAGAATGATCTTTGAGTGGCACACAGGGATTTGCCCTAAATTAATTAATTTAAATATATTTGTGTCATAACAAGGAAGAATATTTACCCAAAGGTCCTGATATGCCTGGTATGAGTTTCGAGAATGAAAATAACATTAAATTCATTTACCTCTGTGAGTCAGCCCTTAAAATATGTACAGGTGCTTAAATATTTTGCACCCCCAAAGCTTTTAATATAAAGTTGATAAAGACAGAACATGACACAATTGTTCCTTTTATTGGTTAGTGGGTTTGCAACTATACCCTGGTCTCCAAGGACACAGCCTGATGGATGATGTTTCAGGGAGGCAAAATGCAAGGTTTGTTATTCTCAGCACCTTTTTGCATAATAATGAGACTGGGCAGAGGGAAGGTTATGCTCAAATAGGAGTGCACAATGTTTGCCCCTAGGCTGCTCTGCAGGAAACCTAAGCCCATAACAATTACGGTGTTTGATACCGGGGAAATGAGAGAGCGCAATTAGAACCCTGCTCTTAAAATCACTGACTCTTTGTAATATATACTTTCTAATTTAGTTTGGCAAAAGTGGTTTGTAACAGTGTGAGTACATATTAAAGAAGAGGCAATTAGGCAACTAAACAACCATGATGACAGCTTTTTAGTAAATGGTTTGGCTTTTAATTTAGAAATGGCAAGTCCCACCGAGAACAACGTGTTAGAACTGTAATTTGATGAAATGTGACGATGTGTTCTGGGCAATTAACTAAATTTTTTCTTTCCTACTTTTTTTCTGAGGAGACATAAGGTAGTGGTTGCCTCATTCCAGAGTTCGCTGTGTGATTAACACCACTGCCTCCAAAACGTGTTGCAACACGTCAAGTACAAATTGAAAGTAGCTTTTGGCTTTTGTCTACGGCCACTTTGCAAAGGCAGAACTTGGAAGAAACCTCTAGCTGCCTCTGGAAGAGCCCTCGAGCTGGGCTGAAATGCACTGAACTACTGCAGTCCCTGGCAAGCTCCCTCCAACTCTACCAGCTGTGAATCTTCTGTCTAGTTTTCCCTAGGTAACCTGAAGGCTCTAGTCAGCAAGCAACAAGCACGCACTTTTTGAGGGAGCAAAATCCTAACTGAGGTTAGATCTGATGAGCCTGGCAGGGCACCAGAAAGAAGGAATGGTGGAATCTACTCTGGGCTCCATCAAACTCCTGTTTTGTGCCAGTGAGCACATTCATTAATATCTCCTCCCTAGCCCCCATCAGTCACTTTCTGCACACAATGTGCAGACTACATTATTACAGTAGTTGGGTGTGCAAGCATATCACAGAAGCACTGCTAACTGGGGGCTTTTAAACTCACTTTGGGTTTCTGTGGATGGTCTGTAGGAAAATGTGAATTTCAATTTCAGCTCCAGGGACCTGACTGACTTTTAACTTTGAAAATTAACTGGCAGTTGCATTAAATAGCTTCAACTCTTCCCCCCCCCCCAAACTATCAGTAAGGATTTTAACCATCTGTTTAACAGAAATCCATTAACACAATTTCATCACATCAAAGTAGAAATGCCAGAGGCATGCACACACACACACACAAGGTCATGGTGAATAAATATTCCTGTCCTTGGCACCATGATTTTTACAGCACTGAGGAGGCCCATTCAGTGCTGCTGTTTTGTCATCAGGGAACTCCAAATACAACTTAGTCAGCCAGAGAAACAGCATGAAACATGAGATGACCCTTCTTAAACTAGGTCTCCACAAAACTGGATTTCCAGAGAACAGCAACAACATTTTTTTTTCCCTCTGCTTGCTAGTGCATGAATAGCTTTTCCTGGCACTGAGCCAGCATAGCACTTATGTGGACAAATTCAGGCATTTGTGTGGCTGCAATACACTTGATGGGATACTCACATCTCAAGATACATATGTAGGTAGAGTCCATATGGGATCAGTCTCCCCCAGGAAAGAGGAACAGGTCACCAAAGCATTTCATTAGATGCATTTAATAAGTACCTAGGATGTGGGAAGAAACATCTTAACATTTACAAACTCCTCCAAAAGGGAGACAAAGTTAAAGAAGAAATTTGAGGAGGAAACTCAGCTGGATGCAGGGATAAACTCCAGCAATTTCAGCCATGCTGTTCTGAAACATGGACCAGCATGAAGTGACCTATAAAGCAGAGAAAACTTAGGATCTACCAGGAAGCTTATTTGCTAATAATATACATAATCAAATGTGGTTTTTGTCACTCAGCTCTATTATCATACTCAGATGATGGCAAATATATTTCTCTCCATTTTTTTTTACCACTTATCTGAGCTAAAGTGTTACTGCTACTCTCACTTGGCTTCCACAATGAACGTAACAAAGCAAATCTTCTAACTGCTTTCTGATCTGACCCACTTAAGGATTATTTCTCATTCTGCTTTGAGAAATCATCAGGTGATCTGATGTGATGCAAATGATCAAAAAATGTCACTTCTCTACCATCACATGTAACAGTTGGCTATGATCCTAATAAACTGTGTGGTACTGGAAAAATGAGATGAAGACTTATAGGACAAGCTAGTCTGACAATTTCCTGCACATACCATGATGCTTGGAGACAGTTTATCACAATGTTAGAAATGAAAGTGCAGCTTTAGATACAAAACCAAACCATTGCAGGAGTTTCCAGCAATGCAGTAAATTTCATGCTGTAGCATTTCTTTTTCTATCCTGTCTTATTGCATACGACTGATGCAAACTCATACAGCAGACCACTGGGAATTGCTGACGTGATCTATTCAACCACCAATGACAATTATCCAATTCCATTATGAAAGAAAACTGTTGTGACATGTATTGCATGTATTGTCACAGGGGAAATAAAACTTTTCAAGCAGGATAAAATGAAACCTGGTAAAATTAAAATTAATAGTAGTAATAGTAATATAAAATGAGTATTAAATGAGTAATAGCAAAAGAACTCCAATCTTCTACAACTACCTGAAGGGAGGTTGTAGCTGGGTGGGGATTGGTCTCTTCTCCTAGGTGGCCAGCACCACAACAAGCAGACACAGTCCCAAGCTGCACCAGGGGAGGTGTAGGCTGCAAGTTAAGACTTTCTTCAAAGAAAGAGTGATTTGCCATTGCAATGTGCTGCCCAAGCAGGTGGTGGAGTCACCATCACTGGAGGTGTTTAGGAAGAGACTGGATGGGGCGCTTGGTGCCATGGTTTAGTTGATTAGACAGTGTTGGATGATATGTTGGTCTTGATGATCTCAAAGCTCTTTTCCAACCTGGTCTGGTCTGGTCTGGTCTATTCTATTCTATTCTATTCTATTCTATTACTGGTTGTCATTATTATGCATTTGTTCATTATCCTGTTGCATATTTAAGTGTTAATATGGAGGAAATGTCTCTATGTGGATGTAAGATTGAGTAGATCTTCCCCTATATATGCAAAAAAAAATTATAAGCAATGCACACAAAAGAAAATATAGCAGATTCCTAGAAAACTCTCCACTGTACTACAACTACAGAGCAATAAAACTCATGCAAGAACTCCAGCTACTTTAGAAGTAAATTGGAATTGAGTTTGACTTTCTGTTTTTAATATTTCCTCTAGGCAATGCTGGCGAAGTCTTCTGATAATGTGCTGCAAGACTTGTTTAAATTTCCCCAGCTTGATAAACAAACACACAATTCAGAAGTAATACTTAAATATGAAAGAAGTAGCTGGCACTGCTTACAGCCAGAAAAAAGAAGAAAAGAGGAAAGGAGATACGGCGTTGTAGAAACTTTCTTTCCTGTGCCTCAATCTGTGAGCTGCATCAAATAAAACTAAATCCATTCCACTATGCAATTTCCAGAGCAAGAACTACCTTGCAGCTGCTGTATTCATTTTTCTTGAAATAGCCAAGATGCAGTCTAGCCCCATTAACTAAAATCTAGCACTTGATTTACTCTTAATAGCAGATAGTCATCTAATGCCATGTATTTATCAGCATATGCATGAATATCTGCACTCATCTACATGCTTCACAGTTTCTGTTGTCAGTTCTCACACCATATATGTAATGAGAAATGCATGACAGAAGGACTGCAAGTCAGTTCCTTAAGGTTTTCAACTGTGTTATGTAGCTTTTATTGCTAAGAGGAGAGGAATTAGAAACCCACTGAATCCTTAGGTATGATCTCTTTAGAATGAATTGCTCTTACAGTCTCTACTCTCCATTTCTCCTGAATAGGTTTATGATCAGTTTTATCTCACTGATAGAAGTGTTTATTCTAAAGCCTCTATTCACAGAAAACAAATCAAGTCGACTTCAGAACATTCTGAGTGATCAGAATTTGATGTTCTCTGTGACAAAACAATTGTTTTCCACCATGGCAGTGCCTTCCAAGAGCAATTCAAAGCATCTGGCTAACTGTCTTTTCATTAAGTGTGGTGGATTATGTGTACCTGGTTCAAGCGGTGCAGTTTCAGAAAGCTGCTGAATGGGAAGAATGGAAGTATGGAATTCCAAGTATGGAATTAAGATTAGGTACTTCTGTCAGGAAAGACTAAAGAAAAATCTGCTGTTTCTTGATTTCTCATAGCAAATGTACAGAGATAGAGAATCACTTACAGCTTGGGCAACAGCTGCTTGGCACATAACTGCTCTGAGCCACAGCTCAAGCAGTGTGTGGCACCTAGCCTTAGAACATGGGTTTGTAAGAGCTAGGTCAGCAATTATTCTCCCCGGGTTAAAGCTTTCAGGTGAAAAAGGCTTTAAATAAGAGGTTAAGCCAGATTTCTGCAGCAGGGAGTTTGAGCAAATCTATATTCCTTTATGTTGCAACAATTCAGTGATGCTTTACCCATCTGGTGCTGCTTTTCATCAGGTAAGGCTGTAGCAAACAGCTGAGGGACAATGAATTCTTAACGTCGTGAAGCTCTTTTGCTAGGGAAAATGTTGCTCTTATATGGGAAAACATGCCTCAAACCATCAGTATTTACCTTAAAAAAGATATAAAAAACTTTTCTCAGGGGAAAAAAGAGCAGCTTAGAAAGAAGACTGAAAGAATTTTAATCCTAGTGCATCAATTTTCAGAGTATGCAATACACATACAAGCTCTAAGTGTTGCAGAACAGCATCTACATAGCAAAGCCTAGTGGGGTAAAGTTAAGCTGTTTGTGCCCATGAGGCATGGTATTGTCTTTAGCTCAATGATCACTTTGATTTCCATAGCAGGAGTGCGACAGAAGCACTTCTGCAAGTCAGAGCCCAGAACATGGGGTTAGGAACTGAGAAATTAAAGAACACAATTAGTGATGAGCTGTCTACAGCAGGGACTCTGGCAGAAGCACAGCCATGTCCATACGCAGCACTGCAGGTGAGCTAGGAAAACCTGAAACCTTTTTCTTTTCCTTCTACCATCCTTTTCTCACTTTATATTGCACGTGAGAACTTCAGTGCAAGTGTAACAACAGTTCCAGTAGAAAATGGATTTATTTGCTGCACATCTATAGGCTTGAACACCCATTTTAATCCAGATACTGAAAAAGACAAAACACCCTGTGAAAAATGTCACACACAGTCTTGTAATAAATTGTGGCATTTTTCTGCAAGAGGGAGAAAGACTGAAGTGAGATAGCATTGGCCCTTTTTTTATGCTGACATTTCCTAACTTTAGCAAATCTATTTTTGATATGCTTCATAATGTTATTCTAATGTAAGATGCAGTTTTGTAGCAATGCCACAGGTTTAGGAAAATCAGTATTCCAGGGGGAAAATAAAAAACCCAGCACATGTGAATGACACCTATATAATCCATCACTACCTTTTGGATTTGCTTTAAAAACGTTAGAAAACTTCTAAAACCTTCTGTCTCTTATCACAGTTTAGCATCACTATCTCAATAGCAAGCTCTCCATGAACCAGAAGCTTTGCCAGGCTTTCAAGAAATGCTGAAAGGTTCTTGTGACCTCTTATTAACCTATTTTCATGGCCTCTGCCTGCTCATAGAGGTCTCAGGGGACAAAGCGGTTGCAAGAAGTATTCAAAATGAGGTAGTTAAGCAACTAAAGGCTACTGCTCACAGTAATTAACACAAAACAAAACAACAAAAATACCCAAATCAAGCAACAAGTTGACTTGAAAATCAGGCAATTAATAAAATTCCTTTTGGGAAGTTTTTAATCAATCTACAAGTTCATATTTTGACTGGTAAACATATTAACGTTTAGTCTTTCTTAAACTCATTATAGATAACATCAGGACGATGGTCCTGTGGCTTCTGATGCCTTGTCAAAGTTCTGATTTGTTTACTGTTGAAGTCAGTGGAAGTTTTTCACCTCTATTTCTGTGTTCAAAGCTCCAATATATGCTTATCTCTGCTTACTGGTATAATTCATTCTGCCTTCCCCCATCTGTGTATGGGCTCCATGCTTTAACTCTGCAATCTGCCAAAGCTATACTTTAAAAAAGGACATCTATGCTTTAATGAAGCTGCATGCCTTGGACATTCTTAAATACATGTGGTTTGGCTTTGTATGACTAGAAAATGTTCTTTAAGGAAATTTTCTCCTCTGGGGTATTTCATGGGCCTCCAAGTTACACTTCTGAGTCTGCAAATACTATACAGAATCCTTGGACAGTAGTTTATGCCATTGCCTATAGCAGGGACCTGTGAGACCCAAACTTAATTCAGGATATTTGAAAAGGTCAGAACTTCTTATCAGAAGATTAAGTCTGAAGCAATGATCTTCTAGTGGATTTTAAGACTGGTATCTCCTTCAATTACTCCCTCAAGGGTCAAGTGATGCCAGTCTCATCCATATGTTCCTGTCTCGCTCCGGCTGCTACCCAGAATGGGAGAAGATAAAAGAACATCACATCACAAATCTCCAAGCTGCTGCTGTCCTCTTGGAAGGATTTTCCCGATGGCTTTACTTGGCCTACCACATCACAAGCTCTTAAGAAATCTGCAGTTTTGTACTTAATATAATTTGTATGGATTAAATTAATTTCATTTTGGACACTGGTTGCTTGCCAGAAAATCAGAGCCTAGAAAAAGATGCCCAGGAAAACATGGTTTCAGGTGTATTTCTGTGGAAGAAGTCTTGTATATTTCCCTCCCCCCTCCACTCCCTCCCCAAGTTAAGGACAGCAAATGCTTGAAGAACTTCCAACACTTGAAAGGCTATACAAACTATTTAGAAATTCAGGGAAGAGCAGCCTCCTTGCCCCTGTAGATATCGTATCACAATCATAGTTTAGCAGTAGGGAAAGGCTTAAACACATGTGGAGCAGAACACATGCTCCACAATCCATATTGCTCACAGTACAATACCCTCAGCATGCAGGCTCAGAGATTACTGCTGGTCCTGAAGGGAGTAGATGTGCAAATGGATAACCTGAACTCAAGTATGAAAAGAATACAAAAGATGCAAATCACAGAGCTTGAGAACACTAGTTAGTAGCTGGTTGCCAAGGGAAAGGAAAATACTCTCCAAAGGAACAGATAATTTTCCTTAGAGGAGCTGTTGCATCTCCCTGTGAAATATTATCATTGGGCTCTACTGAACAGAAAATCTTAAATTAAGGGAGTTCCTAGTGGGATGCAGGATGTCTCATCATCATACCTGTGTGTATATTTGACTAAGGGATACTGGAAGCTGAAAATCAACCACTGAACAGAAAGCTCTTGCTGTGTGCATTCTGAATGCAGTGTAATTAATACCATCTATTCATTCTGACTAAGCCTCCCCTATGATGGGTCTAAGCATCACTGTTGCCTACGAATGAGATTGAGACTATCTGCTGGAAAAACTAATCCAGGGATGGATGCTTGCTTGTAAATAAATCTAGAAGCTAACCTGCTAATAGTGCCACAACTCAGAGGGGATAAAGCTTGTTACAATATTTTTTATTTAAGAGACTAGTGGTGGGGGGGAAAGTAGAAAAAAACGAACACCAAAACCAACAAACCACAAACAAATCCCATTGAGGCTCCTTTGCAAACATGCTGAATTCATGAGGATGAAAGGCAAGTCAGAAAAAGGTCATGCCTATTAATTTCAATCCTTGTGCAAACCCAGCATAGTCTATACATGTCTCGTCAGATTTGTGGCGTTTGGGAAAATACATTTGTATTCCTTTAATGCTATTAATAGTAGCTATGCTCTGCATTGCTAAGTGTATTTCAAATGGTATCTTTTGCAGTTCTGATACACTTCAGTTAAATGCAGACATGATACTGTAGGCCTATCATTTACTATTTCCATCACACTAGCACCTTATCACTTGGTGAAATCCTTTATACTCTGAAAGGTCTGTTGATAGGATCGAGCAGTTTTGTGCTTTCTACTATTAGTTTTTATCTTGACATCTTAATAATGTGGCAACATCTTGTGATGTTTGGAAATGCAGCATAAGGAGTGAAGGGCAAGATTTGAGAGGAGCCAGGTCTTCCCCATCCTATTAGCACTGCTCTTTGTGGCTCATGTCCTCAGCCACACGATGGAAAGATACTCGTCTCATCCCACTGACATCCCTCTTCACATGACATCTATTTTCAGCTCTACAATGAAAACCATTTCCACTTTGTATGGGAAGAAAAAAAAAATTAAAAGTCTTCTTTTATCTTAGAATAAAACCAAGTCCCTTGTAAGCCTCTCTGTTAACACAAGAAGAAGATAAAGCCCAGTACAGGACAGTCTACTGTCAGCATGCTCAGCTAAAGATCATGGAAACCAGGGTCCGAGTTTTATGTCAGTCACAAAGAGACGATGTGTCTCAAAATGCAGAATATTTTTCCTCTGCATTTCCTCACAGGTTTTAGCAAGAAAACAGTCCTGGATCTAAGATAATTTTGTTACATAGAGGTGAAGGGAGTTTATCTCTGCAGAAGAACTAATTAAGAGAGGACGCACGTGGGACAAGTGTTAAGGATCGTGAACTTATAAGACAAGAGAGTTTAGCAAATATCTTCAGGGCTTCCAACCACATTTTGCTTAGTGAAGACACCACACCAAGGTCCTGCTGGCAGGGGGATAAAGAATGTGGGGATGCAAGAAACATAATTTATAAGGACTGTGTAGTAGCTCTGTGCCATGAGAAGCCCTTTGACTTCTATTGTATACAGCTAAGCCAGATTTGTCATCTCACTTTCACTTGACAAGTTCATTGCTGATGAAGTAAGTGTCTGATTGCTCAGCAGAAAAGCAAAGGATTGTATTACATGATGGAAGACATTCAATACAGTCAGGCTGGGAAGGAATTCAAATATAAGATTAAAAGGTAATTAAGAATGGTTGTAGAACACTAATCTTTTAAGTGGGCACAGATGAGTCAGTTTTCATCAGTTTTGTTTACACCACGTGTGAAAAGTTGATGAAGACTGGCTTTCTACTTTGCCTGCATGAGTATTCAATAGTGAAGACTGTATTAGTAAGTGAAGGTGAAATAAGAGCTTATAATGTAGCTGATGGGACTGTATATCAAAGCTGCAGACAACATGCACAATGTAATGGATGTTTGGTAGCTGGGGAACTTAAATCATTAACATGGGAAGGAGGAGCTGAATGAGGCACTAAAATGGAAATTTGAGCACTAATTGTTAAACTCCCTGACATAATAGTATCAACAACAATCTTCTGTTCTATCTTAATTTACTAACCACCAAGAGTACATTCATTAATTAGGAATCTGATCCTACTAGCAGTACAGTCAGAGAGCAATTTCACTTGTGTGGGTAAGTTCACTGAAGTCGAAGTCATAGGCTTCTGTGTTTGCGGAACTGGATACTTGATGCAGTATAGCAGCCTGGATATAATACTCTAGAGTCCTATAAAAAAGAGATTCCTTATCAACATAGGGACCAAGCCAGCTAAGTTCTGCTGAAAAAAAGTCTTTAAACATCTGGATCCGGATGTTAATTTGGATGTTCATGTTATGCTGGAGGTTTCAGAATGAGCTTGCAAATTTACAGGTTCTTGGTTTAGGTCTGGAGTAATGTGACCTAATTGTGGCCTTCCAGTATCTGAAGGGGGCCTACAAGAAGGCTGGGGTGGGACTTCTCAGGATCTCAGGTAGTGACAGGACTAGGGGGAATGGAATGAAGCTGGAGGTGGGGAGATTCAGGCTGGATGCGAGGAAGAAGTTCTTCACCATGAGAGTGGTGAAGCCCTGGAATGGGTTGTCCAGGGAGGTGGTTGGGGCGCCGTCCCTGGAGGTGTTTAAGGCCAGGCTGGATGAGGCTCTGGCCAGCCTGATCTAGTGTGGGGTGTCCCTGCCCATGGCAGGGGGGATGGAACTAGATGATCCTTGTGGTCCCTTCCAACCCTGACTGATACTATGATACTACTATAATCTCCACAGAGATTACTTCTCTTCCACAATCCCACAGCCACGTATCATCACTTCCATGAATGAGCTGCAGCCATATTAATTCATGTCACATAAACCTCCTCAAAGGTGCATATATTTACCCATATATTTTTTTTTTTTTCCTGAGGAAAAGACATATAGAGACAGGAAGAGATAATCTAATAGCTGCTTTGCAAATGAATAAATCACTTGCCAGTGTCTCATCAAGAAAAGCAGGCATGTGCCCTAAACACCATTTCTGAGGTTGATGCTGATTAGGAATTAGAGCTGGGGTCATATATGCAAGAGGAAAAGTTCTCTCCTTGAAGGTTACTATTCATGTAGCCACTAGCACAGGTGCTTTGATTTGTGGTTCATTTTCTGGGGATACATTTTGTAAGTACAAGTTCTCCTCACAGTGAATTTCAGCCCTGCAATATGCAAAACTGAAAATGTATGGTCAGTTACACGGTCATGCCCTCTGTGATATGAACCTTTCTAACAGCAGACCTCGGGTTTCTTACTGTTTGACACTCTTGTGAATATGTACATTCTACAGCCAAGGCCATGAAGGATATTAGGTATGAAATACAAGCAGTCTTTCCACCCCCAGCCTTTGTGCAAGATTAGTTCCAATGAAGCACATCTCCATCCTCAGTTCTGTTAGACCAGCTACACCACTGCTAGTAAAGTGCACAGGAGATGGACAGGATATTTGCTATCATGGCATACAGACCTTGGCAGCAGGAGCATGGTCTGATGAAGAGCTCAGGGGTCATGGTGCCTGTCAGCTTGGGAGTTTTACTCAAGGCCTTTCTGCCTTGCTTTACCTGAATGAAGAATTAGCATTTGCATTAAAATGGTCTTTTTGATTAAATCAATGAACCTGTAAGACAGGATTTATCATGAAGACTTTAATAGAACTACTGCAATAAGCTGTGCTTCACTGGAATATAATTTTTCAAGGGGAAAAAGGCCATTTTAATTACAGTCACTGCAAGCTTTCTCCAGGATACTGTATACCCCTTGGTCTTAATGCTATGCTGAGGATTTCTCTCCAGTATTTCATTGCTGTTTTCTGTAACTGCTACCACCACTTTGGGTTTGAAAAGGAAGAACAATAAAGAAGAAGAAGGTAGATCATCAAAACTAAGCTGGGGAATCTGGCTCTTTATCTGGCTTATTAGTAAATGCCTGGTAAACCTAAACACCTTAAATTGTTCTATTAGGCTTCTTTGGCTTCTTAATTATGGTTATTTTAGGATACATATTAGCTTGTTCAACTTTGTGACCAAAATGAAGAAAAAGTTTTTAAGGTTATTTTTCTTTTAAAAGACACAAGAGGTTGTGGTTTTGTTTGGGGTTTTTTAATCATTGTAAGGTAAAAACATATAACTTCTGAAAGCTCGCCCCTGGTTTGACAGAAGTATCCTAAACTAGTAAGTTCATTGGATTTTTGTCAGAGTAAGTAGTGAAATGTTAATAGAGGCAGCAGTGAGGTACTGTTCGCTGTGGGCTGCATATTTTTAAGAGACGCAGACCTGTTGAGGAGAATGGAGCATTCAGAGGAAAGCAGGGCTCAGAGCACTGCAGTGGCTCCTGCATTGCCCTGCAAATTTGGGCATCTTGTCTCTGTGGGAAGGGCAATGACTGGTCACTAGAATAGAGGAGCAAGTGGATAGGTGAACAATCTCACCCTGAGCTGTCTAATCCACAAGGGGTTTAAGATGTGGGAGACCATGACTCATCTGAAGATACAGATGTTTTAGGATTGAAAGGAAAGGAGTTAGGGAGCAGGAGGCACAGTCCTTCCCAGAGAGTGCTCTGTCCAGCACATCTGCCCTGGAGGCAGACTGCCTGTTTCCAGTACAAACTGTGAGCAGACCAAAATAAAGAAAGATCAGGGGGAGGAAATTACTAAATGATTTAACAACTTGACAACATTTTCAAAACATGATTAGGATCTTAATTGTGACAAACTTCCAGTGAGATTTATGTCTCCGCACACCTATCTGTAGTTTTCAGAAGCACCTGAACCCATTAATTTGTAATGTAATTTGGTCTTCTAAATCACTACATTAAAAAAACCAACCCAAAATCTAATTTAGTTTCTCTCTGCTCACCTCACCACCTCACACCTTCAGCCCAAAACACAGGCATGAGAATGACTGACAAGTTTTCAAGTCAGCCAGCAATATCTGAATATCCAAATTAACAGTTATCCACTCAGCACCTCTAATTTATTATTTCACAGTATCACAGTATCACTTAGGTTGGAAAGGACCTTGATGATCATCGAGTCCAACCTATCAACACAGACCCCATGACTAGACCATGGAACCAAGTGCCATGTCCAATCTCCTCTTGAACGCCTCCAGGGTCAATGACTGAACCACCTCCCTGGGCAACCTGTTCCAATGACGAATGACTCGCTCGGTGAAGAACTTCCTCCTCACCTCGAGTCTAAACCTCCCCTGGCGCAGCTTGAGACTGTGTCCCCTTGTTCTCGTGCACCATTAGAAATGATGCTAATTTGATACACAATAATCCTGGGAACAGCTTGCTCAAAATCCCTTCAGAAACTCTGTGAGAGATGGTTCTGCCAGGTAAGTGAAATACCAGGAAGTATGGGGATGTTATTTTACCTACTGCAAATCAATCACGGGTGCTGTTTAAAAGGTCATTTGTATGTAAGCGGAAAATTTTTATGCCCCTGTTTAAAGGCTCCAATGTTATATGCAGAGACATAAATTCATGGAACTCTGGAATACTCAAAAAAAAAAAAAAAATAATGCTCAGAGGCTTATCTGTAAGAATCAATTACCTGCAGATTCACAAAATTTCATGAATTATTAAAGAAAATCAAAGATTGATGTGATCTACTTCCACCCATTTGCTTGGCAATAAAAGCAGCCAGTTTTCCTTTCTAGGAATATTTCAGAACTTGAAATTTTAAAGCTGTTTTGATGTGAGATACATCTGGAAGAGAATGGCTTATTCACTGTAATAGAGTTTAATTGCAATCGTACATAGATGAAATGCTATTTGCCATGAAAGAAATACTACCTGCTCATGAAAAAAAAAAGAACAATGTTGTACTTTATCAGTGAGAGATTGTTAACAAAAAGCAGTAGAGATGGGTGCTCTGCTGTTTTTCATTTTAATTGTGCAATGAAAGTTGAACGTGGGCTACCACAGCAATGTGAGGAGGCCACATGTCAATGAATAGCCTGGATACTGAATATCAGCAGGACAAATTGCTTCAAACATATTCTTGTCTTTCTCATGGAGTCACCTGAACTTAGGACCAATGTTCTTGTCAGTGAATTCCTTCAAGAAAAATCATAGAATCAACAAGGTTGGAAAAGGCCTCAAAGATCACCAAGTCCAACCTGTCACCCAAGGCCACATGACTAGTAGACCATGGCACCGAGTGCCACATCCAATCCCCTCTTGAACACCTCCAGGGACGGCGACTCCACCGCCTCCCTGGGCAGCACATTCCAATGGCTAACAACTCTCTCAGTGAAGAGCTTTCTCCTCACCTCAGGCCTAAACTTTGCCTGGTGCAGCTTGAGACTGTGTCCTCCCGTTCTGGTGCTGGTTGCCTGGGAAAAGGGACCAACCCCCTCCTGGCTACAACCATCCTTCAGGTAGTTGTAGACAGCAGTAAGGTCTCCCCTGAGCCTCCTCTTCTCCAGGCTAAACAATCCCAGCTCCCTCAGCCTCTCCTTGTAGGGCTTGTTCTTGAGGCCTCTCTCCAGCCTCATTGCCCTTCTCTGGACATATTCAAGTGTCTCAATGTCCTTCTGAAATTGAGGGGCCCAGAACTGGACACAAGACTCAAGGTGTAGCCTAACCAGTGCGGAGTCCAGGGGCACAATGTCTTCCCTGCTCCTGCTGGCAACACACAACATATAAAACTAGGACTTTCCATCTGCATATGAATACAGGTTGTACATATTCACACATTCATGGCAACTGAAAGTTGGCCAAGTAACACAGAACTGCTGAAATTCTGAACTCAGCAAGGTACAGATCTGTGCCTCTGGTTGTGCACTCTTCCAAGGAGAATTTTTTCCTTGAGGGAGTCTCCTGCCCTGCTTGTGTACCTTCTGTGCTCCCTCTCCATACACCTTGTAGTGCTGGCCAGCACATACCTGTCTGTGTTATCCAGAGTCACAATGTTTTACAAAATCTTAAAAGAAAATGTGCAAGTACTTGCAAAGCAATTTAATGAAGTATGAATGCCAGTAATTTAGGATGCCTATAGGAAGATTTTACCATTTCACACAGAGTAACTAGCAGGATAATCTGCCTTTTTTCTTGAAGGTAAAAGAGCCAATATATTCATCTCACTGCTAAAACCTTTACTAGAACTTGAAACCATTACTAAACTTCTGTTAACTTACATAAAAGAAGATGGCTCACAGTCCTTGCAAGAGCTTGTCATTACTCATCAATATCTGCATGCTGCTACAAGGACTTTGATAATTTTCTTCCTATTGAACTCATTTTAAAACCTTAAATAGTTTCCTGAGATCAGCTAAATGTCCTTTCTATAGCAACTGCTTTTAGTAAAATTCACTCCCATCTTGTCTCATCTTGTGTCTGCATTAGATTCCCCCTTTTTATGTATCATTGTGATCTAGATTTTCCAGTCCATAGTTTTGCTTTTTTCTTAAAGCAAAACCAAACAACTCCCTTTAGCAACATCCTAGTTTTCCTTTTGATTAATTTCCTTGATAATTCCTGCAGGTAACTTCCTGTCTTTTGTGATACCAACCATCTCCTTTCTCTTTGAAGGATCAGAGACACTGCCTTACTCTGTGTGACACTGCACACTCTGTGTGACGATATTTGGAATCAGAGATACTCCAGAGGGTCAAAACCTTGAGTCATTTGCCAAATGTTGTGTCTAAATTAAAGGCTTACTAAATTCTCTTACAGAAGAGAATTAAATTAATTGAAATAATAGGACAAAATAAAACATCCCCTTAGACTCACACACTTGCCTGAGAAGAAGCAGCATCTTTGAAATTCAAGCAGCTCCCTCTTCATGAGGGCAAAAAGTGTATGTTCTGTTTTCCTACTATATATATTAAGCCTTGATAATCTTCTAATTAGCATTGAAATTTTTAACTACCCAGGGTGAAGTGAGTCTTTGACAGGGCATTCAAATCGTTAAAACACGAAGAAGTAGCCAGTCTAAGATATGGCATGGTTCTGAGAAGCATCTCTTGAAGCCATTTTCAATTCAGTAAGGAGCCATTCTTCTTCCAATTCACCTCTGGCTCTACAGTACAGGCTTTTTGGGGGTCTGCATGTGGTTTAAGTAGGGCAGTGTAGAAAAAAATGTCCAGTGGAGGCAACTTCCATAAAGATAAGGGAAGAGCTGCAAAAATCCTCCAGTCACTGTCAGTGTGGCCAGAGAATTGCCATCAGACTCAGATAGCATGGCAGTGACATGCCCCTGGAGGGCCCTGGAAGGGTGCCTGGGGCAACAGGAGGTGGAAGAGTTTATTTAAATCCTTTACTCCTGGTCTGTGAAAGAACCAAACTTAAAAGCTGGTGATTTGGGTTATTGATTAGATAAAGAATCAGATGTTTGGTTTTGGACATCCATTTAACGGAAGAAGTAGGTGATGTGCCAGGACCCTCACGACAATCTTTTCTTATTAAAGAATGGATTGACAGGAAAAAATAAACCAAGAGATTCTCTGCAAATCCAAGTATCACATCTCACAGAGCTACCCTTCACACGATAATCTGCATCTGATTAGTGGTTACAAGAAGAAGAAGAACAGCCAAAGTGTCTCTTTTTGTTATATTCTCCTAATAGCATGAAAAAACAATCAAAATACACAAAGACAGGATGTCCTCTAGTGCCTTAAAAGCGGCATTTAATGCATACATTTCTTTTCTACCTCCTTGCTTCACTGAGTACCAGGACAAGGAGTCTCTCTTGTGTCTCATTTCAGAGATAGCTTCAAGCTTCTTTTTCAGAGAATGATATTATTTTGGACTGTTAGCATTATTGTCAGTGTGAGGTCTTAGAATAAAGGCTGTTTAACCACCTATTTCAACAGATACAATGATACTGTGTATCAGAAGATGTGAAACAGATTGAAAGCTGAGATTGAAACCCAACACTTGATCTTACCATTTCTTGCACTTGACAAAGCACATACCTGTCTGTTCCTCTGCAGCAGAAAATTGGAAAGATGTTGAACAATGTGGAGCCATTTAGCTTGATCTGAACACTTTAGAAATATAGTGGGGCCAAAGTTACTGAACTCCGACCATGAAACAAGAAAGCACTGATCTACTTTCAGTTAATGGAAAAGTTGGAACCAGCCACTTGTAGATATGTCCTTTCTTGAAATATTCTTTGGGGGTTTTGGTAGGCATGTGAGTTAACAAATGACTTTCAAATCTCATTAAAATTATTATATTTCTAATTTATTTTTTTCCTCGTTTTTATGCCTCTAATTACTTTGCACAGATTCTTTAAACATGTGAGCACAGAAAATCAACCTGGATGGGTTGAGTACCTGCTTCATTGCAGGGCTGCTGTACCCTTTCTCCTCTTCTTTTTCTAAGCAAAGACACTGTGCTTTGGGAGGGAGAGGACAAGCCTTTTTTTTTTCATTGCAGCATTGTGGATCAGGTTTATATTAGAATAGAATTAACCAGGTTGGAAAAGACCTTTGAGATCATTGAGTCCAACCTATCACCCGACACCATCTAATCAACTAAACCATGGCACCAAGAGCCCCGTCTAGTCTCTTCTTAAACACTTCCAGTGATGGTAATTCCACCACCTCCCTGGGCAGCCCATTCCCATGGCTGATCTCTCTTTCTGTGAGGAACAACTTCCTAACATCCAGCCTAAACCTTCCCTGGTGCAGCTTGGGACTGTGTCCACTTGTTCTGATGCTGGTTGCCTGGGAGAAGAGACCAACCCCCACCTGTCTACAACCTCCCTTCAGGTAGTTGTAGACAGCAATGAGGTCTGCCCTGAGCCTCCTCTTCTCCAGGCTAAGCAACTCCAGCTCCCTCAGCCTTTCCTCATAGGGCTTGTGCTCCAAAACCCTCCCCAGCTTAGTTGCCCTTCTCTGTACACACTCCAGCTGTCAAAATCTTTCCTAAACTGAGGGGTCCAGAACAATATCACATTCAGATATCTTTGATTTAAATCTTTCTTTTTTTCTCTTCTGCTTTTATATGCAACCTACTTCCTTCCTGAGAACTATATAGAGGGGCAAGTCCTTGGTTTTAATTTCAGTCAAGAGGTGGAAAAGTAATATGAAATGTAAAATTTCAGTAGCAGCACCAAAAGAACTGCTGCTCTATCTTTTAATTTCTACTCCTTCACACTTCTTGTGTGTTGCTATATCTTCATGTATGTAATTTTAATTTGCCTTGCACACAAGAATCACCAGGGAACCATCTGACATCAGTAAGTCATTCAGATCTTAAACTAATCAAAACCCATCTGTGCTAAAGGAAAACAAAAATTCCTTCACTTCAACAGAAAGATTAATGTCACCTTTCCCAACAAGAATTGGTGGCCATGCTCAGTGGGAAAAGCTAACTTAGTCTGTGTTACTGGCAGGGGCCAGAAAAGCTGACAGCACTAAAGGACACAGCAAAGACAAGGAAATCAGAGACTTGAACTAAAACAGTTCTATGCAGTTTGCAGTACTGAAAGCAAAGAAAAGTGAGCAGTAGGCTATTCATATGTTTTGAATTTTAAACAAAATAACATTAACAACAAAAGTTGTTGAACAGTGGAACCAGAATAGAATAGAATAATAGAATAGAAGAATAGAATAGAATTAACCAGGTTGGAAAAGACCTTTTGCATGATCGAATCCAACCTATCATCCAATACTATCTAATCAACTATACCATGGCACCAATGAAGGATGCTACCCACAGACTTAATCCTGAGAATGCTTCCATGCGTGAGCTCCATACCATTTTACATTACACCGAAGGCACCTGCATTTATGATTACTGGAGGACTGCTTATGTATTGATCAGCGCACCAGCAGCTGTAATAAACAGTTAATGAGTCTGTTAAGTCCTGTTCTGCTCTTCAAACAGAACATTCCTGCAGCAGGAGACAGGAGCTCAGTCCTACTGTGAAACATCTAAGCCTGGAAATGTGTGATGTTAGGTAAGCAGCAGTAAATTAATTACACTAAATGCTTTTGATATGCAAGCAGAGGATATTGGTATAGATGCTTGCTCACTGCAGGTGAGCACAGGATTGCTGGCTTGGTGCAGAAATTACTGAGGGGTATTTTATACTTTTTTCATTTAATGGAAATTAAACTACATTTTAAAGATTATTTTGATGTTCATCTTTTTGCATTTCCTTGGACTCTCTATAGACATTTTAGTAGCCTCGAGTGCTTTAATGGGGGAAAAAAAAGTGCAAAGTGTCAAACCTACATCAGGAATAAAAAAAAAAATACATGCAGTGAAGAGCAAGGAATTGTTATTTTCTGAGGAGTATAGGGTCTTAGACAAAAAAGAATCACAGGGTGAACATGAGATGAAGTTGTAAAGGTGTTTCTGAAGGAGGACACTTCTGAAAGTGCATGTTGCTCAGCAAATTTGAGGCACTGGGAGAGAGGTTGGGAAAGGGCTGAGAACAAAACATGTTTCTCTCTGTTACATGAATCCATGAATCCTTCTTGGAAAGAATGGGTGTAGCAGAATAGATCACAGAAAATTTCTAATCGTGTTCTGCCATCTGGGAAAAGAAATCCTTCCACTGCATCTAAAGCCTATGCCTGTGTCTTACACTGGCAACAAAGACTGAGGCCTTAATGTAAACTGAAAGTATTAAACATTTCAGCTCAAAGGCAATATTGCTCCTGCTGAGCACATTCTGCTTACTCCACTTTCTCATAATTTTCAGTTAGAAAGACTGAGTTGAAGTCTGAGTCTTTCAAAGTGTAATAGAAGTTTTATCCACCTTCAAGCTAGAGAAGACACAATTACTGGGAGCATAAGATCACAACCAATTATAGTTTGATCATTGATGCTGCGACTCTGATGGGAAATTTTGCCTAAATATACAGTCAGAGTGTAAAAGACTTCTGAAACCATTCAATCCTGTGCAAAATAGAGTGCAAGTTTAGAGAGGCATTGGAAAGCTGGGTAAGGTGATAGGAAAAGCAGCTAGCTGGGGAGTTTCTTTAGGGCTCTGAAGTATAAAATTTGCATGATTTTATTCTTGTGCAAACCCAGCAAAATATAGGATTGACCCTGAATGAAATTAGTGTATCCTGCAAATTCAGTGCAAAGTTTATTTTTTTGGAAGATGCAGTTCTTACCTGCAGAGAATTTTTAGCTCCGTTTAATGTGAGCTCCTTTATTATTAAACCTCTCCCAAAGATTGAATAGTCCTTTCAAAAGGGGAGAACAGGCAATTTACATTGATGTTTAGACCAAATTTCAACTTTACTTGGTATAGATGCCCAAGCATCCTAGATGAGGAAAAAAGACTTTATTTTTTTTTCCTTTTTAACCTGTTTAGTAATCAATCAAAGCCCTCTAATGGCAAAACAAAATTTGACATACTTGTCTGCTTCAACTCTTCTAAGCAATGCAGAGTGTGTGGATCTAAAGTAATCCTTATTCTCAGCATGCATAGATAGATACAAGAGATAGTGCTATATTACCTGTGACATTTTGCATTTACATTCCAAAAGGAGAAGTTCAGGCACAAAAGCTGAGACTCCTGCTGACTTCTTCAGGAATTGCCTCAGACTGAACCCTCTTGTGCAAGAGATCTGAGCTGCAGCTAATTTTATTAGGCACGCTGCCTTCTGGTTCCCTATATCTGGAATTATATCCACTGGTCACAGTCATTTGAAAAACCTGGCCAAGGGAGTGACTAATATTTTTTTTCCCCTATAACAAACCCATTAGTGATATTTTATAAAGCTAAGAAAAAAAGAAAGGGAAACAAAACAAAGCAAGAAACCACTCAGTTACCACCCTATTATTCATCTAGTTTAAAAAGTAGCAAAGATGTACATTGGTCTGACCACTTGGTCCTCAAAGTAAACCACTCATCTATTCTGCCTTCAGTCACAAGGGGAATTTTAACAGCTTTTCATACAGCTAAAGAGTCTTCATGTTTAAAGGGACTCTACATTATTGCAAAAAAACCCCACCAAAATTTAGGAAAAGAATGATTTTTCTTCAAGAAGAGTTAAACAGTGAACTGCACCATCCTAGAAGGAAACCCCAAAAATTAAACATTAAAAATGTTTTTCAGGGACTAAATCCAAGCAAAGTTATAAGCATGTATGAAATGTTAGGAATGTAAGTATTGATCTTAAATTAAACTGGTGTGATAGAGGAAGAGATCGTGGACTCACCATTTCTTGGAGATAAATTAGAACTCTTACTAAAGACAAAGAGCATAATCCATCTTCTGGAGAAAATCCTGCAGCTTGTTTACAAAGGACCACAGGAAGCAGTTGGAAGTGTGTGATTATGCTGAGCAGTTAGAGCTGAAATACAGAACAAAGGATGTGTCAGACTGAGTGATTAGCAAGGTAGATACCAATCTATAGAGAAAGATGAGAACACTCCAGCAAAAAAAAGAAAGGGAAGAAAACCTATGAGAGCTGAAATGCTCCAGAAATGTGGAAGATGCTACAGAGACTTAAATAATGTAGCTTTTTGAATCCACAAGGAATGGTGCCAGCAGAAAGGAAAGATAGTCACAGGGTTTTCTCCTTTTTTTCCCTTTGCTTTCCCTGACATGAACTTATTCTCAAATATTGATATTTTGTAAATTTTTCTTTTAAGCTGGGCAAAGTAGACTGGTCTCGATCTCCATTACTGAAACTTGAGGGACAGTGCTTGAAAATTGAATATAAGTGACATAAAGAAAGTAAAACATATAGAAGGTTGTATAAAAACAAAGTCTTTTTGCTGATCAAAATAAATGATCTCCAGACAAGGAGCCTCCAGAACCTCCCTGGGGAGCCTGCTCCAGGACTCCAGCACCCACATATCAAAGAAGCTTCTCCTCATGTACAAATGGAACCTCCTGGGTTCCAGTCTGTGCCCATTGCCCTTCATCCTGCCACTGGACACCACTTGCAAGAGTCTGTCCTTGTCTTCTTGCCTCTTGCCCCTTCAATATTGGTAAACATTGAGAAGATTCTCTCTGTGTCCCCTTTAGAACAGAACAGAACAGAACAGAATAGAATAGAATATAGAATAGAACAGAACAGGACCGGACCAGACCAGACCAGGTTGGAAAAGACCTTTGAGATCATCAAGTCCAACCCATTACCCAACATTATCTAATCAACTAAACCATGACACCAAGTGCCTCATCCAGTCTCTTCTTAAACACCTCCAGTGATGGTGACTCTACCACCTCCCTGGGCAGCCCATTCCAATGGCAAATCTCTTTCTGAGAAGAACTTCTTCCTAACATCCAGCCTAAACCTCCCCTGGTGCAGCTTGGGACTGTGTCCTCTTGTTCTGGTGCTGGTTGCCTGGGAGAAGAGACCAACCCCTATCTGGCTACAACCTCCCTTCAGGCTATGAATGATAGAACTAGTTCAGAATCTCCTCTGTCTGGGAGCAGTCATGTCTCTCAAGCCTTCAGGCAGAGCTTGAGCAGCCCACCACACACATATGCAGGTCTTTCTCTGAGAAAAACAAACCAATGCTTTTCAGTGCCTCTGAAGAAGCACTAATATCTCACCTATGTCATCGTGAATGGAAGGCATAGAGAAATCTTAGAGGACTTCAGTGAATACTAAGTTGGTGGAGAAAGTGCCTAGAAGTTCTGCTGCTTGACAAAAGAATACATTTTCTGTAGTTAATAAAAAAAAATCCTTAAACTAGAGCATATCTCAGCATGCAGCACAGTAAAGATATGCATTGCTGAACAGCTTGACCATACATTCAGGGAACAGAAGAGTCAGAGCTGCTTTATGTTATGTAACAGCGAGCACTCTGCTGGGCACGGCTGTACCGAGGCTGGATGTCTGAGAGTAAAGTCTGAGGAACCCAAAGAAGTGATGGCTGAAAAATCATTACAGCTATAAAGAAAGTTTCACGCAGAGATATAAAAGGAAATGCTCAACTTCACAGTGATGTGGATGCTAATCAGAAAAGAGAAGAACATCTGTTCTGTACAGATGCAGCTTTTGGGTTTTTTGGTCTTCTCAGGAAGAAATTATTTGTCGTCCCAGCATTGTGTCTGTCTGTAAGAAATGATGATAGGAAAAATATAAGTGATATTTTTTAGTGTGATATAACAACTGGAAAAATAACCCTAATCAATTCAGACGAACCATTCAGATGAGCCACATTGGACCCTACCTAGCACACATCTACTTAATGAAATAGAACACCCCCCTCACCAAACCAAATCCCTAATTTGATGTAATAAAATGAGCTTGGGTAACCTAAACTAAGTTCTATGGCTCTGTAGGCAGCCACCTACAAAGGGCATAAAAGTATAAATGATGAAATTACAGGAAGCTTTCCAATGTGTGCTAGCAGCCACAATGAGGTGTGCGATAAGCCACATTTTGTTGTGCTTCATAAATGCAGCAGCGCAACAGTTTTGCACCAGATGATGTGTTCAGTTTTGAAGGAGCTCACAGTGTCTATTGAACTTTCAGGAAATGGCATAAAATTAAATATTGAGCTCTGCTGAAATGTGCTGTTTCCAAATGTGAATTGCTCTTTTACTTTCCGATAATTAAATTTATCATGTTAACCCGGAATCCATATGACTAGACATTTTTTTTTTCACACATAAGCAGATGGCATTCTAGTTGCAAATAAATGTGGCTTCTCTTCGAGCCATTTTGTCTGTAAATACAAAAGGAGGCAGGAGAAAAGTTTTCTGCAGAGTCTATGTCATCTCGAGCTTGGACAAGGCAAACGTGGACAGAAGAAAAGTTTATGCTTAAATGCCTACTGGTATCTGCTTTTACACACTCACAGGGGATCACACACTGCACTGCAGTCTTTAAAAGCCCCACTGTACTGCTACATATGGCTGCAGATGTGTTGACTCCCCTTTCAAATCTCAAACATTGACTCTCTCATGGCTCTGGCAAGGTTGCTTATGCCACTGCCAGTAGCTGCTGCATCCTCCTAGGTTCTACAATGACACCTTGTCATGTTTCACGTCTACAGCTGAGTTGAATCTGCACAAAGTCTGATGCTCATCACTATTCACAGAGAGAGTGATTGCCCATTGGAATGGACTGCCCGGGGAGGTGGTGGAGTCGCCGTCACTGGAGGTGTTCAGGAGGAGACTTGACAGGGTGCTTGGTTACATGGGTTAGTTGATTAGGTGGTGTTGGATGATAGGTTGGACACGATGATCTTGAAGGTCTCTTCCAACCTGGTCTGGTCTGGTCTGGTCTGGTCTATTCTATTCTATTCTATTCTATTCTATTCTATTCTATTCTATTCTATTCTATTCTATTCCTTTTACAACGTGGACCATGGGGGGACTTTTTAGCCCTCCTGGCAAGAAGAGTTGGAAAAAGGAAGTTAAATTTCTCCATCTCCTTTTGAGCCTTCACATTTTCTCTCGACACTTCATACAGACTTTGATTGAAACCCATTTAAAAGGACTCAGCCCCTAAATCCAAGTTCTATTCAGACTTTAGGGAAACATCAAACTGGTCTAATTAGAGCCTCTGACAATCAACACTTGCCCACCTTTTTTTACTTATTGAAATACATAAAAAATAAACATAAATAAAGTTTATATAATGGATGGATACACACCTCCCTGTTTAGGTAAGTGTAGAGAAATTTAAATTGCCAGATACCACTGTCAAAGTTATTAATAATATTTATATAGGAAAAAAAAATAACCTCAGGTAGCACCAGGACTAAGTCCTGATTTACTTTTAGACTTTTTTTAACCCCATTAGAGCTTTTTCTAAAATAGAGTTGTACTATTTTTCAGGTAATAGGATAGGTAGCATCTCTCTTTCTCACTCCCACTGTAATATAAGTTAATAAAACCACCTCTGCTCGGTGAAACCACAGGTGTTGGTGTTTTGGGTTGGGTTTTTATTTTTTGGTGGGTTGGTTTATTTGTTTGCTTGCTTGGGGTATTTTTTCCTCTCTTTTTTAACTAAATATATTTCATCTCACAATTTTAGTTAGCTTCTGAAGAAGGGCTACCAAGAAACCCCCCCCACTATATTCTGATAGATGAGGACAATTTCACACTGCACATTTATACAGATGTCATTTTTCATCAGTTAATTGGAGACAGCTATGCCTCAGTGTTAAGATGGGTTCATACTGATGGTAAAAATAATGACAGCAGAACAAAAATACATGACAAACTGCATTATGTACCAATTAGCAAGTCTTACTCTGCTACTATTATGAGGGACATGAAAGACAGATCCAGATAGAAATCATCCACTTTGTTTTAGGTAAGTTGTTGCAAAGAAGCCATTTCCACTCTCTGAAGCAGTAACTTAGCCCTGGAAATGCCTGTAATGAGGTCTCGCAGGGACCACTTTCTTCATAAGTCTTATTATCATGCTTCTGTGGACCCCAGACATCCTACGCTCATTTTACCATTGGAGACCTAGTTAGACTGGGCAGGAGACAGAGATCAGTGTCTGCTGCAGGGAGTTTTTGCCAGATACTTCATCACTAATGAAGTCAGGATTTATAGGAGTGGCAGTCTTTGTCCATCTTAAATCGTGGGCTAAACAGATTGGGAAGGCAAAGTATAGCTATGGACAGGTAGAGAAAGCGTGGCTGAGGGTGAGAGTGATAAAGAGGTTGGTTCAGTGTGGGCAGTAATTTATAAAATCAGCTGAGGGGAAAGTAAGGCATTTCTGCACAAAGAGATCCATCTCTCTCTTCCTCCAAAAATACCCAAGTTTTTCCTGGGATTTGTTTGTTGTTGTTGTTTGTTTTTTGTTTCTGTTGGTTGGGGTATTTATTTATTTTTTTTTTTCTCCTTTCCTTCATTTTAAAGAGCTGATAAACATATAATGGGAGGCAATGGAAGAAATCTCAGCAAGGCAGCTGAGTGGGTGTTCAGAGTTATAAATGAAACTGAAAAGCTCGGATACGGTATTTATATCATGGCACTGAAGTGAATCACAAAATCACTGTCTGGGCTTGATTGCTTTAGTAACCAACAATGTACTTCTCAAACTACCCAGACATATACACAAATCTGTTCTGAAAAAAATAACCAGAATTGCATAGACTGATTTCAGCTGAAGGAGATCTAATCTGTGAATTCCATGATGATGCTCTGTGTCTTTTGAGGAGAAAGCAGTTTTGAGCAGCATTGAAAGCAGAGCTAAATGGGTACAAGCAATACAGCAAATGGACTTTTCTCAAGTAATTTACAGTAAGCAACAGAGTTAACAGGAAGGTAGTGAACCATGTTCTTATTCCTGAACCCAATTAAATCAATAGTTTCTGCTCTTTTATCAAGGATGAAGGATTATAGCCACTCTGGTTGCTGAATGATAAATAGAATATTGACTGAGGGACACTGAACAATGAATCTAACCTAGCCTGGAAACAGGCTGTTTAAAATAAGCTGAGAAACATTTTATCATTTGTCTTCATAGCTCACTTCCATTTCCTTTGCTCACTTTGGTTGGTGTTAGACACTGATAGGACAAACTCCTGCATGTATGCTCTCTGACGGCTTCCCCTTCAGTCATCTGATCCCTTCTTCATCCTACAGGTAAAGATCTCAATTTTCTTTACAGCTTTGTGATCTGGATGATAAGGTGGGCAAGGACTTAGAGATGCACTGGGACATCATGGTATAATATGGATCAAAAAAATACTTTCTCCAAGAAAAAAACCAGGGGAGAAAGTCAATATCATTTATATAATGGTGCAAGGATTCTCCAGTATTTCACTGCAAATTGGAGGTGGCTTAAAAACCAGGGAAGCAAGACAAGGGAAACTAGACCTTAATATGTGAGTCTTTGTGGAAGATCTCCAGACTATATTTAATGGAAATCAGTTTGCAGTGAGGGACAGCAAATTTCTTGTGGGAATGCGAAAGATCTGCTCTGCTCCTGCAAAGTCAGGGCAGTGCCTCAGCTCCAGCAACAGCAGGAGCCCTGGGGTCTTGCAGTGTTGGAGAAGCTTCCTCACAGACCTTTAAAGTAGGATGGGTGATGAGTTACATTAAACTAATTCATGCTACAAACCCCAAATGACAACAACGACCCACCTGTGTAGCTGCATTTCAGTGGTTTCCTGTTCACACTGCCACAAAACGAAGGATGGCTCCTTTCTTTCTGTGCCAAAATCAGCTAAACCTTCAAAACTCAGCTCATTTCCACCTTCCAAACAGTAGAATAGACACAGATAATTAGTTTTTTGTTTATTCTCTCTTCTTTTTTATAACATTACAGAATCTTCCATCCTGGATTTGGGGTTGACCAATCACTCTTTCTCCAAAAGAGCCAACACCTCTGTGGTTATTTGCTTTCACATCCCATGCAGGTGCCTGGTATTACAGTGCAAACAAACAGCATCTTAAAAGATCTCTCTTCTCATACAAAGCTATATCTGTCTTCTATTGATGTTTGCCCGGCTGCACATCAAATTATAGTCTGGAATTTATGTAAAGTTAATTTATCTTAAGTTGGCATTTTTTCCATATTCTTGCCCTCCAGGGTAAAAACACATAAACAAGTGATTTCTCTATCTTCAACTGATTTTAGCAAAATGGTGTCTTTGTGTGAATTCTGTGCTTGTGTAATCCTGAATCTCATAACCCAGATCTTGAGCTTCATTATCTCTTCATTCAAGCAAACACCATTGGTATCAAAGAGAGCTTGCCCGCACGAAGGACCATGGGTTTATCCCAGGAGAGAAAATACTGCTTAAGCTTCAGAGTAAGTGCTGAACTCTTTAACATTTTGTTTACTGATATTGATTTCTTTGTGCCCAAAGAAATTTTTCTGCTCTGCATAGAGTGAATAGTTGCTTAAATAATTCTCTAGAGGAAATACACAAGCAGAGTTTTTACCAAGCATACAGTTATCCCTGCAACAGTGATAAAGGAGTTTTCCTGCTCCATTGTGCTGTACTGGAGCAGCAATCCAATACCCTACTGGAGAACTTGGCCCACAACATATCACAATCTACCTACTATATACCCATGGACACCTGCAGTCATCTTTCATTAGTTTTGTTTCTTTTCTGAAGGAAATAAAACCATGGAAACTCCTATTGCCTCTCTAACATCTCTCTTACACATTGATTTTAATTGAGTTACTTGACATTCATAGATGGAAAAAAGGCAGATGTGCAGAATCCAGACTCTTTATGAACAGAATATACATAAAAATAACACAGTTGTCCATTCATCCCACCACAAGACATTTTCACATCAGGATAAATTACAAAAGAAAAGAAGAAACTGAGTATTTTTTCATAATACAGTATTTGCTCTCTGCATACATCTCTAAATTCTATCTCTGTCCCAGAGCTGTTTCATGGATATAAAGATATTCTCTCTGCCTGGCTTTGATCATTTTTTAAGCCAGAATTTGTTCTGTCATTTGAAATAGGCTATTTCTCTACTTGTCAGAAGAAGCAAACTTTCACACAAATAATTTGTTGCCCTTGTTGCTAACAGAAAGGACCATAGTCTAGATTACCAAATTAAACAGCGCCTTGCAGATGTTGAACATCTGAGATGTCAGGCAGCAATTGATTCCCACTGTCTCCTCCTCTTCCCCTCTGTTGTCAATGAAGTCCTCCAATACTCCACCCTTTAAAATCAGAGACAAATAACAGCTGCTGCTTCTGGCGCTCTGAATAATTCATGACAGCTCACTTTCAGTTTTGCATCCTGCAACACATAGGAAAGACAAATCTGCTGGAGGATTTCTTGATCTTCAAGATAGGGAATAGAAAGGTATTTTGGGGAAATAAGTGCCTTTAATTTTATTGAAGTTTTCCTCATAGGCAGCATCTGAACTCATTCCTGACGTGTGGTCAGGAAACATTCCCTGAAAAGAGTTCAGCCAACAGTGGATTTGTAACGCATATTGAAAAACATTTTAAACCCCAAACTGATTTACTGCATATTTGGGAGTCTCTAGGTTGAAAGCCAGGAGATGGTAACCTTGCACTTCACAAGGGGGCTGGGACAGCCTGTCTGAGCCATGATTTCTCTATCCAGTTTTGGAGCTGATGAAAACAACATCAAAATTACAGACAGCTGAAAATTTTTCAATTAACTATTTTTAGCAAACATGACAGTGTGTGAAAATTGAAACTCTTCATAAAACTATGACAGTTTTGACAAATCTTCCACCTTTCAATATTGTCAAACTGAAACTAATATGATTCTAGTCAAATAGATTTCAAAGTATTTGTAAAAGTAGGTTTAAAAAGGGGAAAAACTAAAATACAATGCACTGAATTCATTCTGAACTTTGCACAGATAGTCTTGATTTTTCCCCCTCCCCTCTCTCCTCCCCTGACTGATGTTTCTTGTTCTTTTCCTGAGAAAATTCTTAGGTAATAACAAAACAATTCTCTACAGTGCTACATATAATTGCTGCAAATGTTAACACAAAAAGACACTTCCAAGAATATACAGGAACTGATAAAATTAAATAAATAATACTTGTGGGATAAAATCCTCTTGTTCTTGCAAATTGCTGTCCTCAGTAAAGCCCTTCAGAGAGGAAGGGTGTGGTTACTTTAATAAATTATCTGGATGAGAGTTGAAAGGAGAGATAGAATTATGGTGGTTTTTTTCAGATGCAAATGAGTCAATTCTAAATAGAATCATAGAATCAATAAGCTTGGAAAAGACCTCAAAGATCATCAAGTCCAACCTGTCACCACAGACCTCATGACTACTAAACCATGGCACCAAATGCCACATCCAATCCCCTCTTGAACACCTCCAGGGATGGCGACTCCACCACCTCCCTGGGCAGCCCATTCCAATGGCTAATAACTCTCTCTGTGAAGAACTTTCTCCTCACCTTGAGCCTAAACTTCCCCTGGCACAGCTTGAGACTGTGTCCTCCCGTTCTGGTGCTGGTTGCCTGGGAGAAGAGACCAACCCCTCCTGACTACAGCCACCCTTCAGGTAATTGTAGATTGTACAAAGAAAAACAATCTAAACAGGTTTAAGCCATTCTTAATTTTCCTTTAAGCCACCACACTCAAGCCGAGCAATATTTCAGAGCAAATGATAGTCAGACTTGGTAAACTAGAAGTATCCTTATGGTTTCCTTGCCTGAGTGAAAGAT
Organism: Melanerpes formicivorus; assembly: GCF_026170545.1. Classification (NCBI taxonomy): domain Eukaryota; kingdom Metazoa; phylum Chordata; class Aves; order Piciformes; family Picidae; genus Melanerpes; species Melanerpes formicivorus. Next base: position 7,754,165 of record NW_027142371.1, on the reverse strand, counting down.
GACTCCAGAGAGTTTCTAGCCAGAAATACTTGAGGGTATGGAGGAGCCATCAGAACAGATGATCACAATGTGAGAGGAGATGTGGAAGAGAAACTGGGTTTATGACACTTTTCGTGCATACCAAAAGCATCACACGTTGGCTTGTGACTGCATGCTTCATCAAGATGCTGGGGACAAAGCACTTAAGGAAAAATGGCATTTCTCAGCTTTGATGTCAGTATCAAAAGAGACACCTACTCCAATCCTGCTTGTCTGCAGAACACTACCCTGACTTCAGAGCCATTTTTTTTTGTTTTGTTTTGTTTTTCCCAACTGGCATCTGGTGTATCAGATAGCAAACTGACTCCGGCAGAAATAAAATTTCAAATTAAAAATAATGAGCTGCATGTGTGTAACTCATTTTGGGGTTTAGTTAATTGTTCCTAATTTATGCAGCTGAAGTGCATGGCAGTTTCCCATGATTAAAGGCTACCATGTTTCACTTGTCAAGGAATTCATTTGATGCTAGTATAAAAGAGCTATAAAGCTTATGATTGCTTTCTGAATAATATTAATGCATTTCTCCTTAAACTGTTCAATAAAGAAGAAATACACCTGATCTGTAGACTTTATGATGACAGTATTAGAGCTTTAACATGAATGAAAAATTAATCCTATTAGAATGATTTTTTCCCCTCTATATATATTTGTACATACATAAAACGATGGCTGCTAAAGGGGTTTATTCAGAGAACCACTGTTTTATTCAAAATGGAATTCTAGGTCTTCAAAATGACCAGAAAACCCAAGAAACAAATCTCAGTCTAAACAAAGTTAGTGTAAAATATAATAGAAACAAATCTAAAAAATCAGCTCATGCATAACTTTTAAGTGATTCCTCATTCATCATCACTGGGATTGTTTAGCCTGGAGAAGAGGAGGCTCAGGGCAGACCTCATTGCCCTCTACAACTACCTGAAAGGTGGTTGTAGCCAGGAAGGGGTTGGCCTCTTCTCCCAGGCAACCAGCACCAGAACAAGAGGACACAGTCTCAAGCTGTGCCAGGGGAGGTTTAGACTTGAGGTGAGGAGGAAGTTCTTCACTGAGCGAGTCATTCGTCATTGGAACGGGTTGCCCAGGGAGGTGGTTGAGTCATCGACCCTGGAGGCGTTCAAGGGGAGATTGGACGTGGCACTTGGTGCCATGCTCTAGTCCTGGGGTCTGTGTTGATAGGTTGGACTCGATGATCCTCGAGGTCCTTTCCAATCTAAGTGATACTGTGATACTGTGAAATCCTTGGTTCAGAGAATTATTTTAAGCAGCCATTTAACTTTAAGCATGTTCTCAGACTCCTTTCTTGCCTTATGATTTTTTGTGCTGAATCTATATAGTTAATTAACCCCACAATGCAGTGTGCAAAGCTAATGTAATCAGAGAAAGATTCATGTTCTACATTTAGCTCAGGCACCTACACATAACCAGTAAGTATGAACTCCATGCCTACATCTTTCTTTCCCCTTCCTATTATAATCTCCTGGCTAATTGCAATCAAATTTGACCACATTGATTTGTTCAGTTAATTAGTTATAATTATCACTATGCATCTTCAAAGTTATTATGGCCACACTGGTTCCAATGAGCAGATTGGTAAATGAGTTCTTCTCCCAGTACTACCACAGAAAGGTTTCCACCAGAGCTCAGCTCATTACATCTCAGAGAGTTGAACTGTGAAGCACAAACCCACAGGAAACTAAACTTCCTTAACTCCAAGCACTCAGAGAGCTACAGCTTTCCTTTGCAGCCTGGGGTGGGTAGAGGAGAGGTGATACCTCAGTTTCTACATGGTTGGTAAAAGGCAAGTATTTCCTAATTACAGCATGAAACAAAGCATGTACAGGGTTGCCAAGGAAAGCTGCTTCTGTATAATCAATGCACTCTTAAGAGCCTGAGGGCAAAATGTTCTTAAAACTGCACAGATGATCTTGACAGGCAGCTTTCCTGGCATGTACAGGAGCCTACTGAGATCATTGAGATGTGCAAGGAAGGATTTTGTTGAAGGGCACGTTGATGATAATAAAATTACCACCAATAAAATAACAATTAGTGACTTCCTGATAGTTTTCTGTGTTTGCTTTAAATAAATAAATAAAAGTATACACTAGAGTTTAGATAAAATATGCACAGCTATCCCTTATTTAAGTCTATTTTGTGCTAACTCTGTTTCCAGGCTGGAATAATTGCAGAGTCTATGTTCAAATGAAAAAATGTCCAAAACAAGTCTCATAAAAAAGAAATTAATTGATTTTTCCACTCAGTTTCTAGCAGTTCACAATCTTTTATTTTCTTTTTTGTGTTTGTTTGTTTTGTCTTGCTTGCTTTTAGTAGATTTTCTGCCCCAGGAGCTTTACATTTCTGCAAAACCAGAAAAACCTCAGGTTCCCACATTTCTAAATGGGCTCCTTCCTTGCTGTGGTTCCTTTTTCAAATGAAAAATAAAGCTTGCAACCTGAGCTCAAAAGAAGTTGAATAAAGTTCATAAAGAAGTAAAGGAATAGTGGGAAATGAATTTAAATCTATCTTTCAGGAGGAAGATGAATGCAAAGTGTTATTCTAGTTTGATTATATATATATATGAGACACACCTACTGTGATAGAATAGGAATAGGAATGGAATAGGAATAGAATAGGAATATACAAGATTGGAAGAGACCTTCAAGATCATCTCGTCCAACCCATCCTCCAACACCATCAAATCAACTAAACCATGGCAACAAGCACCCCATCAAGTCTCCTTCTAAACACCTCCAATGATGGAGCAAAGTCTGCCCTAGTATTGATTATTGCTTTTGTTCTTCTATCATTTGTTAAAAAGTAGAACCAAAAGTAAAAGCACAAAATTTGGTCTTATGTTGTATTGTTATTGTAGAGCAAACTATAGATGCAATTGGACCAGCCTGAATAAGAAGGGCAGCATTAGTGTGAAAGTCCCATTACCAGCATTAAGCCCATCATAAAAGCTGAAAAGTGTATTGCACATTCTTTTATAGTTGCTGCTGCTAAATGATGTTTTCTATTAGTCAACTTGAGCATACATTCTGCCAGAGCAGGGCAAGCTGAATTATATCCCTCCTCCATCCCCCCCACTGTCAGAAAACCCTTTTTGGCTACCATTAATGCAACTGAAAACTCATCTTCAGGCAGATGAGGAGTGATGAATTGAAATTATTTTCAGCTTTTAACAAGAGCCATCAGTAAAGCTTTTATATCTTGAAATATGTTTAGTTTATTTGAAAGAGAGAGATAAATTACACATAGTGTCAGCTTTCCAATTCACCACTAAAAAAGTAATTTTCTTCCTCTTTCTCCCCCTACAAAATCATTTTGGTGTGCAATTTAAAGTGGAATCAGTATATAAAAGAATAAAAGCCTCCAGTAGCTAAATAGGCAAGACACTCAGGCTCAGGCATGTTGTGTAGCACATGATGTGACACATCTGCTATTCACCCACTTTAAGGCAAAACTGAATAGTATTGTGGGGAAACAGCTGATAAAAACATGGTCCTGAACTTGCAGCCAGAATATGTAAAATAATTTCACAGAATCACCAAGGTTGGAAGAGACCTCAAAGATCATCAAGTCCAACCTGTCACCATAGACCTCATGACTAAACCATGACACCAAGTGCCACGTCCAATCCCCTCTTGAACACCTCCAGGGTGCTATGTGGGACTTGCAAGGGTGACAGCTTTTCAGGCCCCTGGCAGAACTGGAAGAAATAGCAGAGAGAAATACAAGAGGTCCATTGTGAAAAAGCTTTAGTAACAAGGAAAATCTCCCTAATGCTATCCTTTGATTATTTTTTTATGTTTTGGTTTGGGGTGGAATGAGTTTCTTTGGGGTTATTTTGTTGGGTTTTGTCTTTTCCCCCAAAAAATATTATCTCTTTTCAAGGAGTGGTGAGAAGTGCCAGCTAATTTGCAGGGTTTTGTCACATCTATATGCGCATAACTTGCTTGTCTGATAAGATCTTGTATCTGCCACCACTGACAACCACAGTGAGTGTTGGTTAGGCATGTTCTTAAATGACCCCAGAGTGATAAGCTCACTGCCATTAGTTTCTTAGGTCAGAGAGGAAGAGCATATCCCCTGTCTTGTCACTAAGCAGATAAAATGATTCCAACTCCCTTCAAGTGCAGAAGTCAGATGAACGACTGAAACCATCATGTCATACAAACAATCTGAACATGACATTTTGTTGTGTGTTTGAGTCACCAATTAGCCATCAGAGAAATAAAGGAAGATGAACATTATTTCCCTTATATGACAGACTACATACCCTGCATCTGTGAGGACTGGCATTTTCTCTAGGGTTTCTGGAATTCATACATTAACTTCCATCCCCATTTTCCCTTCACCCCAAACAGCTCTGGTCAGCTATAAGTTATCTTTCATACTCAAGGTATAAAACCTAATTTTAAAATGTTCTTTTTCCTGCTGAAATATCTCATCTCTTTGCTTACTTGTCTGTATAATACAACAATAAAAAGATACATAAAATAATTAACATTTAGCTTCCACCAAAATTAGTGCTGGCAGAGGAAAGAGAAGAAAACTAAATGTATTTCCTTGCCTTGATTTTAGAATCATAGAATCAATAAGGTTGGAAAAGAAATATGTTATTCTCTGCACAGGCCCATGAAAACCCAAAGGGCTACTTTTGTCTTGTACTCATCAATATGAAAAACTCTATCAGAATACTGCCTGCAGCTGTTCACTTCTTATGGTACTGGTCTGGGACTTCTTCTTCATCTTTTTTTAGTGGGGGTCAGGGAAGCTTCTTGTGCCCACAGGGCAGATCCACCCCTGGCAACACCAGGGCACACACCTGCAACTCTCCCAGTACTTACCTTCCTACTGTTATGGGTAAAGCTTTGGGGGATGCTGCACACCCTGCTTCAGCTCACGTTGCATCTGTGTGAAGACATAAAACACCTGATGCTCATTGGTTTCATCCTATCTCAACTTGTCTCATATCAACACGCTTTGCAGTACATCACAGAGGTCTTTAAGACAGGCTAAGATAAAGCATGTCCTTCTAACTGTTTTGTCTCCTTAACCAATTTGCTTAATACATGTACTAAATTATCAGGACAAGAAATTTAAACTTCCCAGTGGAAAAGATACTGTAATCTGTGCTCTGAACCTTAAGTCACTCTCTGTATCCTGGCTGTTCTGTTATGAAGAGCTGGCACTCAATTAATGGTGCAGGTTCAATCACTGTTTGTTTTTGATATTACATTTACAGCTCCCACTTCTCAAAGAGAGCCCAGCCACAAGGCTCCTGTGGGAATAGAATCCTGCCCCCAAAACTCTTCCTTCAATGTTTATTTATACAGAGCAGATGAAAGAAACAATTCCCTTATGGAAAATGTCAGGTTATAACAGCAGACATTTCTTCCTCTAAGACAGTGCTTTATAAGAGTAAGCTTACCTTCTGCAGAAGTTTGATGGAGGCCCCCAGGAAATATCATGTGGCTTTACTGCATAGGTTGTTGAGTGTGCTGGAAAGAGATCTAGACTAAACCTTCTCTCACCTTCATTCAGAATAGAGGAACTCAGACACACAAGCACTCTGGAGAAAGCTTTGTTGACTTAAACAAAATCAAGAGAAGAGATGGGATACTGCATGCTCCTTGGAGTCAAAGTACTTTCCATTCCTGGTGCCTACAAAGTGTAAAAGCTGAAGTTCATGGATGTTAGATCTTGCATTTCATTTGACATCTCTTTAAGTTTGGTACATTTCTAAATCTTTCTCTCTAAAATAATATCAGTCAATACTTCCAGGAGCTGGCTGTTAGCAGCAGAGCACCTGGTCCCACTTCAACAGGAGAACTGTAACCACAGTGATGCAATGCCATAAAAGTAGCCATGGCTTTATACTAGAAATCAGAACTTTGGGGGAATTGATACTACTTGTTCTGCCAGCAGACCCATTCATTAATCCCACACAAGTAGGCACTGTGATGTTAGAACGGAACAGTAGCTAAACCTCCTTCATGGTTTAGCAAATCAAAGCTCTGTTCTACTAGTGTTAGATTGACTGAAAGAAGCTGAACTTAGGCAAAAGACAAGGCATGACATGATCACTGACATGCACTAACTCATAGTTTCATAGTTTCATTCAGGGTTGGAAGGGACCACAAGGATCATCTAGTTCCAACCCCCCTGCCATGGGCAGGGACATCCCACACTAGATCAGGCTGGACAGAGCCTCATCCAGCCTGCTCTTAAACACCCCCAGGGACGGGGCCTCGACCACCTCCCTGGACAACCCATTCCAGGGTTTCACCACTCTCATGGTGAAGAACCTCCTCCTCACATCCAGCCTGAATCTCCCCACCTCCAGCTTCATTCCATTCCCCCTAGTCCTATCACTACCTGAGATCCTGAGAAGTCCTTCCCCAGCCTTCCTGTAGGCCCCCTTCAGATACTGGAAGGCGACAATTAGGTCACCTCGGAGCCTTCTCTTCTGCAGACTGTACAGCCCCAACTCCTTCAGTCTGTCCTCATAGGAGAGGTGCTCCAGCCCTCTGATCATCCTCGTGGCCCTTCTCTGGACACGTTCCAGCACCTCCACATCCCTCTTGTAATAGGGGCTCCAGAACTGGACACAGTACTCCAGGTGGGGTCTCACCAGGGCTGAGTAGAGGGGGAGGATCACCTCCCTCGACCTGCTAGCCACACTTCTCCTGATGCAGCCCAGGATCTGATTGGCTTTGCGGGCTGCAAGTGCACACTGAGAGCTCATGTTGAGCTTTTTGTCCACCAGCACCCCCAAGTCTCTCTCCTCAGGGCTACTTTCCAGCCAGTCACTGCCCAGCCTGTATTTGTGCTTGGGATTGCCTCGACCCAGATGCAGGACCCTGCACTTGCTGGGAACTCATGGGAATAAATTTGAAAGTGAAGTTTTTATAGCTTTGCTGACAAAGATTTAAGTAGCTCTATGAAGAGCAAAGACAAATTTAACCCAGAGAGGCATTTTTTAAAAGTATCCTTGGAGACAACTCTGAATTCTGAAGTATTTTTTGGAGGAAATGATGGGCTGACTAATCACTGAAAATTACATGAAGAGTAATAATAAATATTTAGAAAACAGAAGCTTAGAGCAATCAAAATCAGTCATCTGAATGCAGCAAATCATTTTGACAGGAAAATGAATCTTCAGAGGGATGTTTCATTTTGACTGCTTCCAACTGAAAGGTTTCTACTTTTCATTTCAAAAGTGCAGGTGTTTTTCTTTGAATTAATCAGCTTTTCAGAGAAGTAACACAATAACAAACATTTCACTTTGGGAAAAAAACCCAAACCTTTCAGCTGAAACAGGAACCTTTTCTGTGTTATTTTTTCAGAAGTAAAAAAACAATTAATAAATAATCAAGTCAGCATAAAATCAATTGACCCCCCCCCCCAATCACCCTTTAGTTAGCCACATTGTGTGGCCTGCTCACATGCCCAAGAACATGCCAAACACAAAGGGACCTGGGGGTGTTGATTGACAGCCATCTGAACATGAGCCAGCAGTGTGCCCAGGTGGCCAAGGCAGCCAATGGCATCTTGGCATGCATCAAGAATAGTGTGGCCAGCAGGAGCAGGGAAGTCATTGTGACCCTGGACTCCGCACTGGTTAGGCCACACCTTGAGTACTGTGTCCAGTTCTGGGCCCCTCAGTTTAAGAAGGATATTGAGACTCTTGAACTTGTCCAGAGAAGGGCAACAAGGCTGGGGAGAGGCCTCGAGAACAAGCCCTACAAGGAGAGGCTGAGGGATGTGGAGTTGTTTAGCCTGGAGAAGAGGAGGCTCAGGGGAGACCTTATTGCTGTCTACAACTACCTGAAGGACGGTTGTAGACAGGAGGGAGTTGGTCTCTTCTCCCAGGCAACCAGCACCAGAACAAGAAGACACAGTCTCAAGCTGTGCCAGGGGAAGTTTAGAATAAACCTTTATTTAGAATAAACCAAACCAGGTTGGAAGAGACCTTCAAGATCATCACATCCAACCCATCAACCAATCCAACCCACCCAAACAGCTAAGAAAGTTCTTCACTGAGCGAGTTGTTAGGCATTGGAATGTGCTGCCCAGGGAGGTGGTGGAGTCACCATCCCTGGAGGTGTTCAAGAGGGGATTGGATGTGGCACTTGGTGCCATGGTTTAGTCATGAGGTCTATGGTGACAGGTTGGACTTGATGATCTTTGAGGTCTCTTCCAACCTTGGTGGGTCTCTGATTCTGTGAACATGAAATGTGCAATTACAATCTCGCTTTAAAATAGCACTCTATCAAATTTGTCAACTGATACTAGAGGTAAGGTAAGGTAAAGAGGGATGGTTCACTAGTCCATTGTGGTCTTTGAATTTCTGGGTCACCCTATCTTTATAGTCCCTTGGGGAGGATCATGATCCCTAACATGCTTGTTACACCTCTAGTTCAGCAAGCAGACACTTTATAACAAAACCTCCTGTTCCCGTATTAATGAAAGTTATCTAGGTAAAAATCCTTAGTAGCTTGAAAGGCTGGGTACACCAAGAGCTTAAGTGAGGTATTTTTCATGCTTCATGCTTAAAACAAGGAGATAACCCAGCTTGGCTTTAATCTTCTCAAAGTGCCTGACACTCCAAACTACTAATGAAGTAATTATAACCTGAGGTACTCAGCGCTCCACCAAAGTTATTAACAATTTTCTGAACCAAGTCCCTGTATAACTGATATCATTAACACTTTGCTAACCAAAATTTTATTTAGCAGAGTAATTCACAGAAGGGAGGCTTTTTTTCCTTTTGTTAGACTGAATGGTTGTAAAGGTGACTCAAGGACTGAAGACTTCCATTCACCTTTATAAGAGAATGAAGGTGACACAGGTGCCAGCACCGGTAGTACTTGGATAGTTTGTTGGGGTTTTTGGTTTAGTTGTTTATTTTTGTGAAAGCCTTGTCCAAAAATAACTAATCCCTATACATCAAACCCTATCTCTTCAGGTGGCAAGTACTAACCCCTGTAGGTTTTGACTCACTTCAGCTGCTAAGCCACAAGGGCAAGCCTCCCTCCCTTCTATTTGGTAACCTTTCAGTGATCACTATTCTGAAAGCAAAGCACCTCCATGAACGGAAGTAAACCTTTTAGCTCCAGGCTCTATCAGTCTATGAAATCTTTATTGTTTCTTCCACAACTTCTTTCAAACTGTTCTGCACATCTGCAGTACATAATCAAATTGACTTTTCATTATGCAGTTCTAGCACAGCACATCTCCTGCACTGTGAAGCAGCAATCAGATTTAAGAGGGGGGGGAAGACAAAACTCAGTGTTGTCAGAGAGACCATATAGTAAAGATTTTGTTTATTAGCTTTAAGCTCCGTGTAAATCGTAGAGGGATTACATCCAAGAGTCTTAAAATTCTGAATTCTAATGAAGGCCAGACATACTTCATGGGAAAATTAAGACTTCAAAAATTGCCATTTCAGAAGCAGATTTGTAAACATTTTTGATGGTTCCATTAAAAATTACATAAAACCAGCATGTAGAATGGGCAAGGAAATACTCACGAACCCACCCAATATACAATATTTACATGAACATTAATCCATGTCAGAGAGAGCCCTTTATTCACAAATGCAACATATTCAGGCAGTCTCTCTGTTGTATATATTTAAAATAGTACCTCAGTCTGCTAATAACATTATATTTAAAGGATGGTGATGAAAGCACATGTCACATTATCACAGAGAAAGTTAAAATAATATAATTTGTCTGTGTTTTTAATAGTTCTGAGGAACACCCTTATGCCTTCAATAACTCAACTAAGTTCTTTTGGCTCTGATTTTCTTCTTGGCTTCCCTTTCCATTTTTGGCTGCATGTTAATAGAGAGGAATTTAGAGAACAGCACTGAAGCCATGGGTGTGGGATGAAGTGAAACATGGAGGAGAAACTCCCTCAATGCCACAGAATGCTGGGTTCCCTTCCTCTACTAAGAAGGTGAACACTTCCCACTAAAACACTCCAGCTAATTTCCTTACAATCATTTTAACAGTGTGCCAGAACCAGCAATCCAGCTGAACTGTGTCTGGCAAAGAACCAGAAGGCTGGAAGTAGCCCTCTGCTCCCAAGCTGCTTTAAATAGCACCTCCAAGAGGGGAGAAATTCAGCAGCCATAGATTGCCAGAATTTGCATGAAATCCTCATGGAACTCATTCTGCCAGTTTTCTGGCTGCTTTGCCACAGAAAGCTCTTGGTTGGATCCAGAAGCTCTTGCATGAATTTGTTTGTTTTCTTTCATCTTCATTAGAGATGTTTATACAGAACAAGTGGTGAAAAAGCAGAAATAATTAGGATGAATGCAGGGGCTCTTTTTAGTAGCTGTTTCACGCATGAGCTGTTGCAGGAACTTCTCTAACATCATTTTCAGTGGGTCCTTGGGCTAAGATTTTCCCCCAAAGCATTAGCAGATGAAAAGTTTCCTTCTGTGCTGGGGAAGCCTGCAAAATCCTGATTTCAGTGAATTCAGGGAATGTTTTGCCATTGAATTAACCAAGGCCAGGAATTCCAAGGTGAAGTGGGTACGAGACAGATCTCAGATCCCCCCATTCTTCTCAGTAGTACTTATTCATTTATGTAACTTAACTTTCATCTGAATAAAATTTCACATGGACTATTCACCAGGAAAACAAACAAACAAAACAAAACCCCAAACTCTACAACCTTCCAAATTCAGGCTTAAATCTTGTGACTGTGATAATCCAAAATATAAAGCTCTTTTGAATCAACCTGCCAGACATGCCAGAACACAGTTTCTGAAAAGTTTGCAACAGCCAGTTTGTCAGTTCAGACAATCCACATCTAAGTCTGTGATGATCCAGGCTGAACCCCTACTCTGAAAACAGAACCACCCCAAAGTTTCAGTTAAGCAGCAAGCACATCACAGAAGCAGTTACCTCATCTTTATCTCTGAAAACATACCCTCTCTCTTTTCTAAGCAAGTGTCTGTTCTTCAGTCCTTGTAACAACCGAAATGCCACAGTCTAAATGAGCCCTGTGCAAACAACAAAGCAACAGTATTTACTGGGTACAGATGTGTACCTTTGTTGCTGAACACAGTGAGATCGCCTCTGGAGAGCTTTAGCTTTACTTTGAGGTTTACTTGCTTGCCTTTAATTCAAAACTATTAATCCTCAGAAGTGATTTGTAATTCAACTATGCCATTATATCTGAGAGCCTAGATTTTATTCCCCCCTATGATCTTTCATTAGAGAAATAACCAAATCAGGATTATTTGATAAGGCACAGACATCCATCACTTTGACTCCTCAAAGCACCATCTTCAGAGCCTATCTGAACAGCCAAGTGCAAGAGGGTAAATGGTGCTGCATGGGAGGCAATTGCAGCACAAGTGTGTGGTGCTTCCAGACAGGTAAATCGAACTGATGGGCTTCATTCCTATCAGCTGCCTGTCCTCTGGGTCTTGTAAGTGACACTACACTAATCTGTGTAACCTCTGAGCATGCAAGATGGGGGAAAAAAAAATAAATTAAGAGTATAACAGAGCTGCACTGTGTTATCTCCTCTTGTTACTCCATTTAAGTGATTGCAATCAGTTATGGCTGGGGCTAGAAGCTCCCAGAGCTTACCTCCTCTGTGCAATTTGTTCTCGTAGCAGCATGTACAGCTGGGAGTAGGGTGGAACTGCAAGGGATTTTACTGTCCTGAGTTTCCTTTATTCAGCACCATCTTCCCTCCAAGGTGGGCACCACAGGTACCACAGTCTTTTCTCTGCTGCTGCTGCACCAGCTGAGGTTTCCATGGCAGATTTCTGAAAGGGAGGCCAAGGTAATGTGCCCAGAAACTCTCAGAGCTGCAAGGAAACTGACAACTTCCCTCACAGTTTCACTGCTTTCCATCACTAGAAGGCAGCAGTAAAAAAGCTGAAGGGGTTCTTTAGCTGACTACCAGCTCTTCAGTTATATCTGGAGACACATGTATGCATATATACACAGCCCACTAGCTAAGCAGCATAGTTCATTTTGAGGACAGTTCTTAGACAGTTTCTAACCCAAGACTGTAATAAGAATACTCTTTCTGTCAGAGTTCAGCCTGACATATGTTGCCAATTCCTTATACTCATGGCATTAAAATCTGCTTCCCAAATGAGGCTACTGCAGATTTCATAAGTCAGGACTCCATCATGTGCAAAGTTTACACTGAAATAAAAAAAAAAAAAAAAAAAAAGTATTGGGGGGGAGGGGGAGGGAAGGAAAGAAAAAAGAGAAGAATATTTTAGTCCATTTGTGATCTTCACTCACCTTCCTCCTACCAGGAGCTTATTTGTGTTTCTTCTCTTCCCAGCCCCACAAACAAAGACATTTCGACCTTTGTTGTGATGCACAGACTTTGCATTCCTGTGTGCTTGCCCAAGTTGCATGTGCATTGAATTTCCCCTTTGACAGTTGTCTGAACATCACAAAAATATGTAAAGAATAACCCCACCCCCCTACCCCCTTTTGCCTCCCCATGGCAGGCAAGGGTGTAAAGGAGAGTCATGAAAAACCAAACCTAAATAACAAAACCTGAAAACTAGCATTAGTTTTGCTACCAAACCCTCAAATATCAACTTTTAAAAGGACAGGGGGGGAAGAACAGCAGTCTCTTTATTGCCTGACTGAAATTTTTATTTGGCTTATATTTTGCTCTCTGTTATTTAACCTCTTTAAAATAACAGCCTAGTTTCACACATTGCTCTTTTGTGCTGGCAGAAGAAAATGTGTAAGGCAATGCAATACTGCTTTATGCTAGCAATAAAGAAAAAGTGGATATGTTTACATGGTCATAACCCATTAAGACACCTTAAAATCCTGTCCTGCAAATACTTTGACAGCTGTCTAAATCTAAGTGCCTGAATAGTTTCACTGGCTTTAATTTTGCTGCTGCAAGCCTAACTGACATTAACATTGGGAGAACATCCCTTGGAAACAAGTATGCAAACCAGAGTCTAACTTCTGCATAAATTCAGAAAATGTTTTTGAAATTAAGAAAAGAGGGATGGATGGAAAGCATTTTCAAAACACCAGTTTCTTTCCTCTCTTCCCTAGATTAATTTAGTACTAACAGATGATTGCCTTGGTTTTCTTCCACCGAGTGCAAACACCTCCGCATACTTGAGGAAATCGTGTTATTTCCTCAGACCACTTAGATCTGTGAGTCCTGGCACAAAGATTTAAGCTTTGATGAAGTGCTTAACATCACATACAATACTTACTGCAATCTCTGGACAAAGTGGGGAAGTTTATTTTTAGCTTTATATTTTTCCTTCCCAGTCATTCTCACCAATGCCCCACATTAAGATCTACCCGCTTTCAGTGTACATGCCCTGCCCTGAGCTCCTGAGCAGGCTGCGCTCAGTCTCATGTTTCTCATGTGACTGATTAGGGTTTCTGTTCTACAGAAGCTTATACATGATGCTTATCGTGTCATATCAAGAGCACAGGACGGTCTGTGCCGTCCCTACCCATAATCTGCACCAGAAGATAAATGGGTTTCCCCATCACATCACCACCTGGTAATGTCTCTGTGCTGCCACCTCCTGATGACAAAACCCCAGGGAGGTGACTGCGTTAAGTATTGGGCCAGATTTTGCCAGACTTTGTTGTATGGATTCAGATTCTGCAAAGACAAATTAAACAACCAACAACATATGAAAACCAACCATGGGCTGTTATCTGATCTGACAGCTGTGGTTACACCAACTGCATGGATTAATCAAAGAAATTGGGCTTCCTTCCCTCTCACAGGGAGAAAAAAGAAGTAGCATATATGAAGTTTTTCCTTACCTATCTTAGCAAGACTTTTCTGAAGATGCAGACTCATTGTTAGAAAACAAACCAACCCAAAATGTAAACAAAACAAAACACAACACAGCACTATCCTATGATCTCCTAAGAATATTGGTGACTGTATTACTCTGAAGATGTTTCTCGTTGCATATTTCGGTAGCAAAAGAAAACTCCTCCATTATATCAAAGAGATTGTAAGATCTTCCCAGAACAAGCTTTTCTATTGTTCCTTTTAACAATGAAATGTCATTTTAGCACGGGAATCACTAGTCTTCTGAAATGTCTCTTTTCTGAAATGATAAACACCCTGAAGACTTCGGGAACAATGAATTACAGTTTCACTTCAAAAGTGTTTTCATTGTGACACTGTTCCCTCCTTTCTTTCATCAAAGCCTTGAGAAAAGGGTGAGGAATTTGTGTATTAACTGTAGAACAGAATAAACAGACCAAGAAAAACTTGCCTTTACTTGGGTGAAATAACAGATGCACCCACAGCTAACTTCTCATGGTATTGTTTGCTTCTACAAAACTTCTGCAACTTGCTTATAAAGAACGGCCTATGGTGAGAGGGGAAAGAGAGGAAATAAGTATTTAACAAGTCCCAGCTCTTGAAAAGATACTGCTTAAATATTCAAATAGAAACTAAAGCAACATCCTAATGAGATAAAACAAATCATACTGTTTTTCTTAGGCTGGTTAATCTTGTGTGAGAGTGTAAAAAAGAAAAGCAAAATTAAGTTTTAATTAAAGATATGAGGTGGATGATGGCATTTAATGATAAAAAAACCTGATAATTAAATAATGTTGTAATCATTGTTAATTGCCTTCCTGACTGTTATTCTCTATCTGATCATTTTATTGAACTCTTCAAAATTTGGTTTTCTCTTTAGTCTGTCTGTTTATCATGGTCTTTGAAACCTTTCTGATATTGTCTAGTTTTTCACTGAAACTCAGGAGCAAAACTTCTCCTTAATAAAAATCTAGTGAAGAAAAATTTAATTAAATTTCACTGATGCCAATGGCATTAAATGAAGATGAAATTTCTCATTCAAATCACAAGATGAGCAAAGCTTGCATACAAGTTGAGGCCTGTGCACCCAAGGTCCTTCAGCCTAGTCTTGTAGTAAGGGAATGGTTGGCTGAAAATTTTGATTCTGTTTGCTGAAAATATAACTCCTGAATCTTATGAACCTGCACTTGGCTTTAGTATAATCCTTTATTGCATGGCATCATGTTGATAAAGACAAATTCATAGATGTACAATGATTGTACTGTGTCCAGTTCTAGGACCCTCAGTTTAAGAAAGACATTGAGACACTTGAACGTGTCCAGAGAAGGGCAATGAGGCTGGGGAAAGGCCTCGAGCACAAGCCCTGTGAGGAGAGGCTGAGGGAGCTGGCATTGTTTAGCCTGGAGAAGAGGAGGCTCAGGGGAGACCTTATCGCTGTCTACAACTACCTGAAGGGTAGTTGTAGCTAGGAGGGGGTTGGTCTCTTCTCCCAGGCAACCAGCACCAGAACAAGAGGACACAGTCTCAAGCTGCACCAGGGGAAGTTTAGGCTCAAGGTGAGGAGAAAGTTCTTCACAGAGTTGTTAGCCATTGGATTGTGCTTCCCAGGAAGGTGGTGAAGTCACTGTCTCTGGAGGTGTTCAAGAGGGGATTGGATGTGGCACTTGGGCCATGGTTTAGTCATGAGGTCTTGGGTGGCACGTTGGACTTGATGATCCTTGAGGTCTCTTCCAACCTTGTTGATTCTGTAATTTCAGTTAATACATGCATTATCTTATTTATTCATGTGAGATTAAAGGGTGCTATGAAGATGGAAAGGGGAAGCCAAGAGGAGACTAAGAACTATTGCAGGAAAAATATTTTTTGATCCAAATTAAACCCAAGTCAAACAATCCTGAACACACAAACAGAAGGATCTGCAGAACCTGGGCAGGTTGTCTGGGCTAAACCTTGTAATTATGTACTGGAATATAATTCCTTGCATCCCTGTCTTTCTGTCTTCACATCTGTCTTTTATAACAGAACAGTCCCATATACTGTGATAGGTTTGTGTACACTATAAATCTCACCATCATAGTTTACTCATAAAACCAAAGTATTGGTTTTAGTTTTCATTGTTTCTTCTCCCCAAGACAAAACCAAAACCATCCAAGCAAAGAACAGGAGAGTTTTTGACCATGAGCTACCAATATATTTTCCACTTCATGAAAATACTTCCCTAGGGTTACAAGGCAGAAAAAAAACATCCTGAGGAAAACCACACTTTTTAAAAATTATTTGGAGCACCTTCCTTCTTAACAAAATTAGTAGCAGATTTCATATCATTTTCTAGCAGGGAAAAACAAAACAAAACCCAAACCAAACCCCAAAACCCCACAGCAAACACATTTGGCACTGCTAAAGCATTGTCCTGTTGTAGACCAGAAACCAGTCTGGCAAAGTGTATTCAATCAGTGTTATTGAATGTGTTCTACATTGAAATCAGTTCGTTATTGTCATTATCATAGAAGATTGCTCTGCTCATGAAAGGTATTTAACCATCCATAACCTCCTGGCACTGCTTAATGCCAGAAATGCTGTTTAAGTGATGCCAAGAGTCATATTGGCTGTGCAAAGCATGAGCAATATGTTATTATATTTGATTGTATTTCAGAATGTGCCATCACCACCCATAGTAATACTACTGGTTTCTTTAATTGATACAAAATAACTTGTTTCCATTCTTTTTGCTAGACTACTCATCTGCTCTGAGTTAGTCACTGCCAGGACTAAAGGTCTTCTGGAGCACTCATCAAATAAAGAAAACCACTGAAACCAAACCAGCAGGCCATCAGATACTGATTTGCTTTAGCAGTGGCAAGGAAGCATGAGTGAATCTGTTCATTTGATGACTAGCTCATTTGAGAGCGCTCAAGTGGTGATACACAAGGTGACACTTTCCAGACTCTTCTGGGAAAGCAGCACAGGCACCAGGCCTGATGGTTAGTTAAAGGTCATTTAATTAACTCCCTGGGAGAGAAGACACCAGGCCTAAAGTGGAAACCCAAAGTCTGATGGGATTCAGGAGCAGTGAGGATTCTTGTGCTGGGCTGTCAAGCTAGTCTGGTTCTCCAGCGTGGCCACTTAATTTTACATGATCTGGTTTATCAAACGCATATTCTTACCTGCATTACCATGTTCTCAACCAGCCATTGAAGTAATGCACTACACTAAAAATGTTATACAGAGGAATTATTTCAAATTACCCACTTGTAGAAGAAATACATTGAGGTGCTGGAGTTTCCATGGTTTAACTTTAAGCAGAATAACAATGCCATCTGAGACTATGTTTAAACAACATTTAGCTTTAAGTGTTTTTCAAGTCCTTCCCCTGTATCTTCAAAGCACTCAGAATTATTAACCCAAACTATGTGTTACATTTACATTTTAACCTCATTTTATGATGCACACACAAATATTCCCCCTAGAGTAAGAGATTTTCTGCTTGTAGTATGAACACTTCAGATTTCAGCAGCATGATACCTTTGGAGGTCACCCACACTTGAGCTATTACACCTGATAATGGATTTCTTACTAGCTGTTGTACTTGACCATGTTTTTAATAACTTGTTCTCACAAAGCTAGAGCAGCCTGACAATTTAGCACCTAACCTTCCCTAACCAGAAATCTGCTCTGAGTGCTTGGGTTTATTTTGGCAGATGATTCATTTTGATCTTGGCAGACCAACTGTCTGCATAACATCCACATGTATAATACATTTTACCAGTATCACTCAGATTTAGGAACATGCATCCACAATTTGCTGCACCAATGACTTCTGTGATTGCTGAGCATAAGAAACAAACACACTGATTTAGCATGTTTGTAACAGCTACAGAGAAACCTAAACTTTAGTTCTGCCCATGACTACTCTGAGCAATTCTCATAACTTGCTAACTATATTGCACAGGCAACAAGTCTCTTCCTTGAAAGTGCTGAGCTTTTCAGATTTGTGTTTGGTTTACTGCTAAAACTGGAGATTGTTAGTGCCATTTGGAAGGGCACCCACTTCTGTTTCCATTCAAACAGTAAGGCTGTGTCACACGCAATATCGATGAGCAGCCCTGTGCTGTCACAAGAGCTACAGGCAGAGTTTCTCATCTGTCAGTTATTGGAGTGCTGCTTTCAATGTGCTACCATCTCATCCATGATTTAGGCAATATGAAGAGCAATTAAAGAGATTTGAAAGTTAAAAATATTGCAACAGTAAGACACTGCTTTTGCTTTCATTTCTGAATGCTACTCACACAGTGAGTGTTCCTCTTTGAGGAACATGGAGTGCATATCTACTACAAGTTGAAATGAATCTATTCCATTGAGAAAGAAATGTTTTATTTATTTTCTTCTTAAACTATTATATTTTCCCAAAGGTAAAAAACATGACTATGGATGAGATGCAACTTAGAGTTTCAGGAGTGCAAACAACAAAAGGAAACAGTTCCTTTGTATCCTATTCCTACCTATGCCAGGTGTTCTCACTACAGCAAATTGTTAGGAACCACATAGAACATATGTTTTCCCCTGTTTGCTGCATAATCTGATAATATAGACATTCAGCATGACTCTATCCTTGGTGAAAGTGAGGCAGCATGAAATATTCATGTGCAAATGCATTTCTGATTGTTAAATAAATCTGAATTGTGTGGATTACGTGGTCTGTTCTTTTGTGAGTGGGAGAAAAGTTCAGCTTGGGCTGAGAGCTAGTTATATGAATGGTATGAATATACAAGCAGGGTAAGGATTTGCTTACTAAAGCTGTTGGAAAAAAAAAGAAATCATACCAAATGTCTAATGTTAGGAAAATATGCAAAATAATGGGCAGACTACAATAGATTAAACCTCTAAATAAAGTTGAATGGGAGAAATGCTCATCAAGTGTTAATCACAACCAGAGATGTAATAAGAACTATAGTACATTATTTGGAAGCTTAAGTATAGCTTTGAATTGCCTAATCAAGCCTTGAAATCTATATCAGAATTAAATATTTCTCTATATACTGCTATTTAGAGGTAGAAACCTGCATTAACAGACATGTAGTGAATTACTCAGGGTCAAAGAAGACATTAGCAGAGTTAGGAAGAATGGAGGTGTCCTGACATTCAGGCTTTGGTCCATTTATAAGACTACATTAAGGACTTCATTGTTGCTTTGTGTCATACAGTGACACTGTGGTTTTTTGGTGCTCAAAGTGAAACTCTCTATAGCTTTGGGCTAAGCATGTGTCTGCACTGCACCAACTGCTATGACTGCAGATCAGACAGAGGTACCTGAGATTACTTAACAAGAACACCAGCATGAGCTCTGCTAATGGGGTGACCACGGCAGCAGCCAGTTTATGGAGAGTGCTCCAGAGTCACCCAAGAAGCTCTGTACTGCAGCAACTACCCTGGTAATTAAGCCCAGGCACTGCATCTGGAAATCACAGAACCTGAAATATGGTTGTTGGGGTGCCTGACAGCTGCTATGATAACCTCTCATGCAGCACAGTGACATCCAGCAAATATCATCCCTACTGTCCGTGGTCTCCACTGATGGATGTGACCACATAACCGCAGACCTGAGTCAAACAGGGAATTAAGGCACTAGATCGTCCTTGAAACTGTACAGAGTTAAACAAGAGCAAATGAAAAAGTACCTAAACCAAATATGCTTTAAAAAATAGCTCAAATTTCTTTTCTGTGTATCTCCCTACTTACATCTATACGTAGAAGTGTTCTAAAATTGGGAATCATACCAAATAATCCTATCTGCACACAGGTATTTGAAGGGCAGTGCATTAACCCTCAGAAATCCTGTCGTGCTATTTAAAGAAGCTTAATTTAAACAGTGAAGGACTCTCTGGTATATGCCCCTCTTCTGGGCTAAATAACAATCTGTTTCAGAGTGTATTTTCCAGTTATTAAAATGCAGGCACATAATTACAACTTCCATTTTAAACTCAGTGCAGAGGGTACAATAAACGGATTTTAAATCAACAAAATCAGCATATCTGGAACTTATCTTCCATCAGTGAAAATGCCACTTTTTCTAACTTGGCACAAAAGCAACTATCTCTTTATATCCCATCTGTCCTGAGAGGACCATATTCACGTGTATGAGCAACTGTAAGTACAGTAATCACTTAACTTTATACAATACAGTGTCTCCCAAAAGCACTTGGCTTAATGGTAATAATTACTAAGGCTCATTTCAATTAAATTAGTCAATTTTTAGTACAGAATTTTGCCCATTCTTAGAGATTCTTTTGCTCCTATTTGTAGAAATATTTTATCCATCTGGGTAATATCTGCATATTTCTATGGTGCCTATTCACAGTACCTTGGACAGACTTCAGGAGGACTTCAAAATGCGTGAGGTAAAAATACAGAAGCTGGGAGTTATTCATAGAGGAGCTGAGAAGGTCCTGAAACAGAAGTCTGAATACTTGAAATAGCTGATTGCACAGAGTAATTTTTTAATCTTATCAGCAGAAGAGATAAAATACCTAAAGTCATCCACATATTCTGTAATTTTCTTTGCTTCTCAGTACTAAATTAATCTCCTCCAGAGATCCTTTTGCTGTTAAAAGCAGTGTGAGAATAATTTTGACTTTCACAGACACGAGAACTTTCCTCACATGAATACAGATGGGACTTCCACCTAACTCGAAGGTCAAATCAAATCTTCATGGGCTCTAAACATCAAAAATAGTAAGATCCTAATAAATGTAGATCACAGTAACAAGTGATAAAAGAAAAATAACTTTCAAAAATCTCCCACTACTCCTTTGTCTGGGGGAGTTTTAGGCTTCCCTTCCCAAACAGGTCTAGCTTAATTACTTCTCAAAACCTTTCTGTTATATTAGGGTGTCTCTAATGAACAACATCTACATGGTAATTCTTCATTTCCCTGCTCTGTGGTAAGTCATTCTCACTTGGGGAAAAATCAGTTCAACGTGGCACTTACATAGAAGGAAAAAAATGGACGCATACTGCTCTGAGCTGGCAGCATTTTCTAATCAGAGTGTGCACAGAGTAAAGATCCCGAAACAATTGTAAGTGTCTAACTCCTTTCTACTCAGGATTTGCATGTCTTGAAATTTACCAAATTCTGATGCCTGGAGCATAACTAAACTAGGTTTTGGTTATGTATCCTGCAAGGATTGGCAATCTTCACCCTCTTTTCCAATGAAAGACTTAATATTCTTGCATCAAGCTCAGAAGGGAAGAATTCTCTTTCATCTATAACAATGGTGTTCTTCATCGGTTCATTTGAATTCATGTTTTAAAACGTGGGTTTGCATATCTTGTGTGTGCATATTCACATAGCCATGTTTTCAGAAGTTGTGTTGATGACCACTTCTTATATTTCCTTTTTGTTTGTAGCACTGATTAAAAACTGAATGCATAAAAATAACTTGAGACTTTAAAAAGTCCTAGTCGAAGCAAAAAAAAAAGAATACCTCCTGATGCTGTCAATGTCTCTGTCCTTCCTCTTCTAAATATAAACCTCCTACCTGGCAGGTGCAGTGGATAGACAATGTGTTCAGCAATAATTACCTCACAAGACCAAACCCCATACTGCTCTAGCACCTGGGAGAGATTGTGCTGAATGCCCACATTAGCTTGCATTTCAAAGGGAAACACCTCCTTTTGACATTTTAAAGAGACTAGTGCAACTCCCGGGCAGAAACGCATCTGCAAATGTCAATGTCTCTCCCTGATTTTTCTGTACCATGTAATCTGCCTTTCAATCCTGTGTGTTCAACGCTCCTCCTCCCTGCATTCCTCTTCCTTCCTGCAAGTATACTTTTTCATTCATTCTATGACATATCAGTTTGTAATCTTACTCCCATTTTTGGGTTGGTTGGTGAGTTGGGTTTTTTTTCCCCTTTTCCTGCCTCCAGACAAGCAGCAACATCCCACTTTTCTTTTCTGATGAATATTCACATTTCTATTGGCAGTGTTCAACATTATTTTGGTCCTTTCTTATTTCTGAAAAGACCCTTTTACCTTTTTAAATAAACTGATAAAAGCACTTCATTTTTCCTGGCAATAACAAAACTCAGAAGTGGTTTGATTTTTCTCTTGGGTGGAGTTTTTGTTATTTGCTGGTTTTTTTAACGTGAAACCTTGGATGATGCAAAGAATGCAAGCAGAATTCAGGCAAAGGCAGCACAAGGAACAGAAAATCCTTACATTTGTCTTGCTTGTGTAGCACTTTGTCTTTCACTGCTAAACCCAAAAGACAGTCTGAAACTGACTTTAAGCCAGCCCTGCTAACTAGCATCAGCAACACCAAGGGGGACTGTTCTGAACAATTCCCAGTGTCATGTGTGCACACCCTCTGCCCAGGCTCAGGACCTGTTGTCTTATGTGTGCTATTCAGGGTTTGCTCTCATCAGAACTTCAAGAATCCTCAACACTTGGCAGTCTTTTCAAGGTGGAGGATTCTCCACTGATGCCAAGAAGAAGGATCTGTCCCAGGTCTAGCCACAGTATTTGGATCTCTAAACAGCAGCTGAGCTCTTTTGAGAGCCTCTTACCAGCACTGAATAGCTCTCATTCACAATGGTCAAACTGCCAACAAGTCCCTGCCACAACTCATCCTGGGGAAATATGCCTGCCAGCAAGAAAATTAGTTTCTTAATATTTAAATACAGGAGGAGCACAGGGTATAGCAACCACATGCTGAAATCTAGGCTGCTGAGTCTTCATGCTCCTTGGCATTCAGGCTAGGTCCATCAAAACTGACTGAAATATTACCTCTTTGTGCTGCAACAGTTTGCCCTAACCAACCAGAAAGGAATCAAAATGTGGAGTTAATGCTAAAGCCTGTTTAAATCTCTCTGCCACTCCCTCTCAGTGCAAGAACCAAATGCTTTCATTAAGCATGCAGGTACAAAGTGAGCAAGAGATATTTCAGTGACATGACCACGAAGCAAAACAACAGCAATGGCTCTCTGGCTCTCAGTCAATTGCTGGCTGAGATACAGAGAAGCTGCTGGTGCCAATGGCTTGATTTTATTTATTTTATTTTTTTTCTTCCCTCTCTGAGCTACAGCATTTGGCAATTCCAGTTGAAATGGTGAGGAAATGCAGTATCAGACTCCTGTATGGCAGATATTACCACTACCAATCCACCTGCAAAATATGCTGCTCACTTCATTTAAGGTTAATTCGAAGAGGAGAGGGATTCATTAGGGAAAAGTCCACAGAACTCTGACAGTAATTAGTTTTGCCTCTGACTTTTGTGCTTGGCAAAGTCAGAAATAAGTCTGTCCAAATGGGAGCTCTTGGGCTCATTATAGATTTGTGGACATATTTAGACACTACTGGAAGAAGGGTGCTGGTGGATGAGCAGAGGGATAAGATCAGAATACAGAATTAACCAGTTTGGAAAAGACCTTTGAGATCATCGAGTCCAACCTATCAACCAACACCATCTAATCAACTAAACCATGGTACCAAGTGCCTCATCCAGTCTCTTCTTAAACACTTCCAGTGATGGTGACTCCACCACCTCCCTGGACAGCCCAATCCAATGGCCAATCACTCTTTCTGTGAAGAAAAACTTCCTAACATCCAGCCTAAACCTTCCCTGGCACAGCTTGAGACTGTGCCCTCTTGTTCTGACACAGGTTGCCTGGGAGAAGAGACCAACTCCCACCTGGCTACAACCTCCCTTCAGGTAGTTGTAGACGGCAATAAAGTCTCCCCTGAGCCTCCTCTTCTTCAGGCTAAGCAACCCCAGCTCCCTCAGCTTGTCCTCATAGGGCTTGTGCTCCAGACACACTTTCAGAATGTTTTCATATCCTAGGCAGGAGGAATGGATTCCTCCCTAGAAATCCCCTATACCTTTTAAGTGGAGAAAAAAAATATGTGACATGTTTCCCATTGGTTACTTCTGCCCATCTCTTTTGACCCCAGAGATCATAGGTTCCTTCTGCTTATTGCACTAGAGAAGGGATTCCCACTTCTGTCCCTCTCAGGAGGGCTGCCATCCTAGAATGCCAAAGATTGGTCCCATAAGCAGACAAACCATTTTCTCAAAGCCCTAAATAATGCAGCTTTACCTTCTCTATCACAGCTTCTGGAATCCTGCCTTATCCTACTAAAGCATGGCAACTGGACATTAAAAATAAACAATAAAAAAGTACCAGGCAAATAACTGTACCAAGGAGAGAAATCAGAAAAGCATACAATACCAATATTATTTTTCCAAGAAATATGTGCCTTTCTTGGAACAAGGAAATTCTGTACCATAAATTAGCTGTGGACTGGCAGCTGAAGCCTTGTTTAGCGGCAAGCAAACACGACAACCGTAGTTAATGGCTTGAAAGAAAGCTTGGAAGTTAACAGCTTGAAAGCAGAATTTCCTGAGAAACTCAATCAAATCAAACATTTGTTCCCCCACATAAGACAGGTGGAGTTGAAAAATAAAACCAAAACTACCTTACCAACCCTTAGTGACTTCATTGCTTTCCCATGGCTCTGACACAGTGGATGAAATATGTGGTGATCCATAGCAGAGAACAGGTGCTGAGGTCTCACTGCAGTCCACTTATAGACAAATTTAGTCACCCAAAGAGGAGGAAAGGAACCTTACCTAAATTGATCCTTCTTTAGGTAAAGTGGCTGCAGAGCAGTAATTCTGATAAGGAATGAAATATGTTGATAGGCATCTCTCTTTTGCTTCTACGCCCCTTCGCTTCCTATCTGTCTCTAGCTAACTCTTTCAGCCACTCTGCAAAGCTGATCAATTTTTGATAGGTGGTCAATTTCCCATCAAACTGATTTTCTTCTCCCAATAGGTAATTGCTTTTCAGCAGAAAAAAAAAAGCACCCCCACCCCCCAACCCCTGGGGAAATATATAGGTTTTTCACATAGCAAACTTTAGGTACACATATAAAATTTACCTGCTCCAGCAAACTTATACTTACCATTTATTGGGGTATCAGCCTGACAAAATATTACTATTCCAAGTCTAAAGGTAAAAGCTTAAGTCTTAAAGGAGTTCAGCAAGTCATCTTCCTGATTTTATCAGGAACAGTGTGGCCAGCAGGAGCAGGGAAGTCTTTCTGCCCCTGTACTCAGCACTGGTTAGGTCACACCTTGAGTACTGTGTCCAATTCTGGGTCCCTCAGTTTAGGAAAGATATTGAGTTGCTGGAACGTGTCCAGAGAAGGGCAACAAAGTTGGTGAGGGGCTTGGAGCACAAGCCCTATGGGGAGAGACTGAGGAAGCTGGGGTTGCTTAGCCTGAAGAAGAGGACATTCAGAGGGGACCTTATTGCTCTCTACAGCTACCTGAAGGGAAGTTGTAGACAGGTGGGTTCTGGTCTCTTCTCCCAGGCAAGAGGACACAGTCTCAAGCTGTGCCAGGAGATGTTTAGGCTGGATGTTAGGAAGAGGTTCTTCATAGAAAGAGTGATTGCCCATTGGAATGGGCTGCCCAGGGAGGTGGTGGAGTCACCATCACTGGAGGTGTTTAGGAAGAGACTGGATGGGGTGCTTGGTGCCACAGTTTAGTTGATTAGATGCTGTTGGTTGATAGGTTGGACTCCATGACCTCAAAGGTCTCTTCTAACCTGGTTAATTCTATTCTATTTGTACTTGCAGGTGTGGTTCTAACCAGTCCAAACTTCACTGGTGCTGCTCACTTGAATGCAGTTTTGGACTAGATTTTGCACAACTGAAACCAGTTGCTACACTTTCTGCTTGGTCTTCAGGAAACAGCCACAAATCACCGGGAAAGTTGAGTGATAAGCAGCAAAAATAATTCTGACTTTCAGGTCCTGCAGCTGGCATAATTTGGACAAATATTCACAATTCCTCCCACCATACCAGTGCTTTCTGATGCCAAAATAATTATACCCTAAAACAGGTGAAAATCTGAAAGAGGACTGCTGAGGTTTGCAAGCAAAGTTCTAACAATCCCAAACTTGAAAATTAAACTGGCACATTGACACTTCAGATTCCAGGAGGCTGCTTTTTCTTTCTCTACAGTGTATATGCAGAAAGTCAAGTTGCTGAAAAAAAATCCATGAGAGGCTGACAAAAATCTGACTTTCAGATCAACATTAAGGTTTCAAGTTGCATTTTCTAATTTTCAGCATTTCAAAGCACTCATCAGGTACAAATTTACCAGGAGATTTCTAAGTGGGTTTGAAAATTGGCTCAGTTATTTCCACTTGCGAGAGTCTACACTCCCAGCTTTTGGCCTGTGCTTTCAAATCTACAGTTTTCTCTGAAGTTCAGGAGGGAAGAATATAGGTGGTGTAAATGAGAGAGTCTCCTGAGCAAAGAGCTGCACTTGGGAGTGAAGAAGAATACACATCTGCAACCAACTTTAGGCTAAAGGAAAATGACATGTACTACCTACTAAGCATTTTTCATCATGATTTAACTCCTCTTTGTCTCTCTCTAGGTTTCTTCCCAGAAACAATCCCCAATACCTGTGATATGGTATAGCAACCCAAAACCTACCAGTTTGGAAGCAATATTGTTGTCAGTTGAGTGACTCTGGCAATAACAGATACAATAACCCCTTCTCCCTTATAGTCTCTGCTTCAGGCAACTAAGAATGTTCTTAATTTCAGTCTGGACCTCTGCACTGCTACAAAATAAGAGAAGTTTATACTCCATTGTTACAAAAGTAAAGCAAGAAATATCTCCTCCTAAAATAAGGAAAAAGTGAAAGAATATTGTGCATAGGCCTTGGAACAGAGTCTGTTTTCCAAGTGGATGGGAACTACCTCTAGTTATGCAGAAGGATCATTACGCAGGATGATATCTGACCACCCTAACTCCAGCAATGTTCAGAGCACAGAACTTGAGAAGAGTTATATGCCCAATTGTATGTCCCATATGTCATATCTCCAGTTGTGAAGAGGAAGGCTTAATTCTTAGACTGAGACATTAAAGTATTGTTTTTTTCACCATCAGTTGAAGAACCTGACAGGCTTGTTACCCATTTATTTGCCCAAATTTTTGCTTTCAATGAATTTCTGTGCCAGTTAGTTCCACAGTTTAATTACTCCCTGTGTGATAGAATATTCCTCTAAGTCACTCCAAGATACATTTTAGACAACTATCGCTGGCAGGTGACTTTATACACTCCTAGATAATCAATCACTCAAGAGATAGTGTTTGAGTATGCAAAACTGTACACAAGCTGTCCTATAAATATCTGACCTGGGCTATTTTCTGTTATCCATCTGTCTTATACTGCAGGATTTTGGTTAACTCTCAATTTCGCCATTTTCTCTATGTATTTATGACATTCCTTATGTCAGTGCTTCATGCTCTCTCCCAGTGTTCCACTGCCATGAAACACCTGCTACTTAAATGACTAGACAGTCTATTGCTTATTGCAGAGTGCTTCCTTTCTAGACAAGGGGTTAATTGAGGAGATCTGTACCCAACATTTTCTTCAGTCTGTTCTACATTCCACTAATTAACCTAGAGTCCAGGACAGCAGACATGAGCAATTTGTTTTCATACGATCCTTTCACTGAAAATCTTATACCTAAGTCTCTGACAAGCTTTTGAGACTCGTTCCTTAAATTGCAGGTGTGAGAATACTTGCCTCATATTAATCACACTTGTACATGCACTTTGTTTTTTAAAAGGTTAAGTATTTCAACAGCCTCTGTAGAACCTGTGGAGAAATGCCTAGAGAATGACTGACAGAGTATGTGACAGCACTATGTTAAAAGGGCTCCATGAAATTTCCACCTGTATTCTAATCTAGTTACAAGGGTCCAGAGTGATGTAATGGGATTTAAAAAATCCCACAATCAATCAACTAGATGATTCAACTGATGCAGACTTTCACTTCCTAAAGGTCTTTGGCAATTGCTAGCATTGGGAAGAGACACAGGAGTGAAAAGAGAGCACGCTGAGTGTTGTGGCTAAGACAGGGGTTGGAACAGACTGAGCTAGGGCACAAACTGGAGTCACCTCTATGGGGCTCCAGGGTGCTGCTGTGATTGAGTCAGACCTTGTACATGACAGCTGTTTAAATTGTGTGGGTGTGTAGAGAGGCCCAGAAAGAGAAAGAAAAGAAAAAAAAAATTAAAAGGAAAGGAAAGAAAGAAGAATTAGAAGAGAGAAGCTCTGCCCTCTATGGTATTGTTGAGAAACTAGCAAAACAGCCAAGAAACTGCACTGAGAGTATTTGACGTGAACACAAGTTTAATGGAAGAGTTGCAGTGGAGAAGGGAGGACCTTCACACAACATTCATGCTTGCTTTCTAAAGTCAACACTTGAAACTCCAAGGAGTGCTTAAATACCTATAAAAGTCACATTTTTCAGAGATTCTGTGAAAGTGCACATATTATCCTCTGACCACATATCAGTAGAAAAGAGAAATGAAAAGAACCTGCTCTAAGACACTAAATTAGGTATAGCACAATGTTAATTCTGACAGCTGCCTAAACATGAGCCAGCAGTGTACCCAGGTGGCCAAGAGGGCCAATAGTATCCTGGCATGCATTAGGATTAGTGTGGCCAGCAGGAGCAGGGAAGTCATTGTGCCCCTGTACTCTGCATTGGTTAGGCTGCACCTTGAGTCCTGTACCCAGTTCTGGGCCCCTCAATTTCAGAAGGACATCGAGACACTTGAACGTGTCCAGAGAAGGGCAACAAGGCTGGGGAGAAACCTTGAGCACAAGCCCTATGAGGAGAGGCTGAGGGAGCTGGGATTGTTTAGCCTGGAGAAGAGGAGGCTCAGGGGTGACCTCATTGCCCTCTACAACTACCTGAAAGGTGGTTGTAGCCAGGAAGGGGTTGGCCTCTTCTCCCAGGCAACCAGCACCAGAACAAGGGTGAGGAGAAAGTTCTTCACAGAGAGAGTCATTAGTCATTGGAATGGGCTGCCCAGGGAGGTGGCGACGTCACCATCCCTGGAGGTGTTCAAGAGGAGATTGGATGTGGTGCTTGGAGCCATGGTCTAGTCATGAGGTCTGTGGTGACAGGTTGGACTCGATGATGCTCGAGGTCTCTTCCAACCTTGACAATACTGTGATACTTAACAAATCTTTTCAAAGACAATTCTTATCATCAGCCAACTCTCCTGAAAAAAAAAGGCTGTCTCCACTTTCCAGTGCTGAAATCCCAGGGTAGATTTATAAAGGAACTTGTACCTAGGATCAGAAAAAAAATAATTTGCTTTTGTCTGGGAAACTGTTAATGTTCATGTTAATTTTTTTGTCAGATAAGGCTAATTCCAAAAGGTGTGCATTTATTAATCAGCCTGTGCTACAGCCTCAGGCTGCTTTTATTTTGTTTTGATGAAATCAAAATAAGAGAGAAGGAAACAGGTATTAAGGGCAGCTTGTGCTAGGAACAAATGGAGCAAATTTCCAAGAAACATATTGCACCTGGCTTTATAACTGGCTGTTTT
The DNA here is from genome assembly GCF_026170545.1 of Melanerpes formicivorus. Taxonomy (NCBI): domain Eukaryota; kingdom Metazoa; phylum Chordata; class Aves; order Piciformes; family Picidae; genus Melanerpes; species Melanerpes formicivorus. The sequence goes on along the minus strand of NW_027142371.1, from coordinate 7,724,874 downwards.
AAAATGAGTCTCCATATTATTCTCCCCATATTAAATTTGAAATGTGTTTGAAATTTCCAGTTTGAAACAGTAAGTCTGAGAAGCCTTTTATAGCCTGGATCCTGAAGGCCACTGAAGCATTTACTTAAAGAAATAAAAAATGCAACATACAATCCCTGAAATTGTGAACTGGATGCTTATGAATCTGAGACAAAATCTTCAGTGGAACAGCTTGAGGAACGTCATTTTTTGTTCCATCCTCCTGTGTCCACGCCTGACATTAACAATCATATCTGGATAAGGAGTCCATAGCACATTTCCTCCATCTCACATCCCCTTAGAGGCCAAAATTTGTCTTCTCTAAGAACTTTAGTAATATTTTCTTATTTATTTTATATTACATTCTTGCAGATTTTAAAGGGAAAATGTAAACAATATGTAGATTTGGCAACAATCATAAATGAAGCATGTGGTAGAAGAATCCAGAGATCTGTTTCCCAGATCCATCATCCTCTATCATTCCATAATCCTCAGTTCTGCTGCCTTTGCCATGCTGAACTGAATTGGAATAGTTTCAGGGAGGTATCCAAAGCACCTGCAGTCATCTAAAACTTTTTATTAGAAATCAAAGGAAGGTGCTTTAACTCCTCTTTGAAGCTTTACAGTATATTTTCCCCGGGGGTGTTAGTTGTAGTACAGAGAAAGTGATTCACAATGAATAATTTATCCAATGAATTTAACTTGGTTTCTTACTTCTGCAATATCTGTAATCAGATTGTGATTTTCTCCCATCTATTTGTTACTTAAAACTGTTCCACAAATTAATTTAGCAATTGCTGCCAGTTTACTGTAGTCTCAATTATCTGATTACCACAGGAGAGTCTGAATTGTTTTGACAACAGGAGCTTTGCAAAATTGATGGAATTTGCAATGGTAAGGCATAGTCACCTACAGTCACCCCAGCAGAATATAGAGTGTGGAACACAACTCCCAATTTACAGATGGCACCAGGGGTTTTGGCTTTAGTTTTATAAAGATTAATTCTAATTTAAAGAAAAAAAAAGCTATTCAATTCTAGAGCAATTATTTTCTAGCTATGCTACCACAGATTTTACTCTAACCACTAAGAAATTTCATATATATATGTAAACACAATTAACATTGGGATTCCTAGATTTGAGGACTCTAGGTTACTCTTTACTTCAGCAGCTTGCTACCAATTCCTTTTTGTTTGTTTCTCCTATCCTCAGTTCTTTGGCCTTTTATTCCTGGGGCTGATGTTACAGGAAATAGCATATGTTTTATGAGAAGAAAATAGTGGCTCTAGATATAGCTCTTGAATTGGGTGCAGAAACTTCTTGAGGAATGACATGAAAAACTGTTCCAGAGGTATCCTTGAGGTGGTCCCCTAGAAGTGGCCCCAGAAAGAAAATAAGATGCATTTCCTACAGTTCCTCTGGAGGTCAGGGCAGAGAACACCTCCAAAACCTATTCCAGACATTGTTCCAGTACCAGATTACGAAAGTGGCTCTAAGTGCTGGACCAGCCCCCAGAGCTGCTGTATGAGGAGACTGAGCTCTTCTAGCATCAGCCCCAGAGGAAACTGTTAAAGGACACTCCAGGAGAGGGAGCAGAGCAAATACCAGGAACTTCCAGTAAAGCCTAGTGGAAGCATCAACAGGTTGGTTCAGCCCTATTTTCACCCATAGCACTCACTACTTAACCTCTTAAATTTCCCATTTCCCACAAATCTTGCCTTTCAATAATTTTTATCCAGAAACTGGATAATTTGTTTTTAACTTCAATAACTCAGTGGAGCTGTTTTCAACATAGCTTGTAATGAGGGAGATGAGAAACACTTTGAGGAGAGGCTGAGGGAGCTGGGATTGTTTAGCCTGGAGAAGAGGAGGCTCAGGGGTGACCTCATTGCCCTCTACAACTACCTGAAGGGTGGTTGTAGCCAGGAAGGGGTTGGCCTCTTCTCCCAGGCAACCAGCACCAGAACAAGGGGACACAGTCTCAAGCTGCGCCAGGGGAGGTTTAGGCTCGAGGTGAGGAGAAAATTCTTCACCGAGAGAGTCATTCATCATTGGAACGGGTTGCCCAGGGAGGTGGTTGAGTCATCGACCCTGGAGGTGTTCAAGGGGAGATTGGACGTGGCGCCATGGTCTAGTCATGGGGTCTGTGTTGATAGGTTGGACTCGATGATCCTCGAGGTCCTTTCCAACCTAAGTGATACTGTGAGTAGCTTAGACAAATAGGAAAGATAAGATTAAGACAACTAACCATGCAATAACACTTTGAACAGAGGATGGGAGAGTGGCAGGTCTGTCCACTTCTGTGGTTTTGCCTCAAGGAGTAGACACTTTAAATCTACTGTGTCTCTGCTAAACTATTTTTGTTTGCTTTTTATATCCTTGCTTTATGAAAGATCTTTCTTTTCGCTTCTCAGCATTCATCACATGCTGATGGTTCACTGAATGTTACTGAAGTATTTTGGTTTTAAAGTAGGACATGATTTTAAGAATCAACTTTCTTAATATATTAACCACTGTCCACTCATCTATGGCAATACAAAACTCGTGTCTCAAGATCTCAGTTTCTCTCCTATTTCCCTAATTTCTGTATAACCAAAAAGAAAAAGTCAGAGATTTGTTGCTCCTGAAAACAAGTAAACAAATAAACCAACCCCCCAACAAACAAATAAACAAATTACCCTGAGATGCAACCAACCATCATTATCAGCAAGAAAGACCAGGACATTCATTTTTTTTGCAACCCATCAAAGATAGTAAGACAAGCTGTGGAGCAGCCTCTGTGATTCTGTCTAGAAATCCTTCCCAGAACTAACAGTTTAATGCCATTTGATTCAAGAGTATTGAATTGCTCTGTCTGTGCTTTTCCCTCGGCTTTGGTCCCAGTTATCCCATTTCTTACTCCATTAAACTACTAGTCACACATTGTAATATCTGGTGTGGAAAATACATTCCTGCAGAACACTGATTTGTTATTCACATGAAAATACTCTTCATGTTCTCAGTGGACCAACAAGTGGCTGCTGCCTCCCGGATATGTAACAGTTCTCTGCTCTGAAGGTTTAGCAAAATGGTTGTTTTTGTTACTGAAGCATAGAGGTAAGCTTTATTCTTTCCAAACACATTTACATAAGCCATTCTTATGTTGAAAGCTTCTGCTTTAAAGCACTTTGATATGCTGTTATAAAAAGAGAAATCCTGATACCCGAATTCATCAAGAGTCAGGAGGGATGCAGCCCTTGCAGCATAGACCAGAGAGAGAGAGGACTCAATTATTAGATGTTTGGGTTCAGTATGCAATAAGAACAGAAGGACTTTTGAAGGTAGGTGTGAACTTTAGGTATGTGAGAGACTTAAGCTGGAGAAGAGGCTGTTGGGCTGCTAAGTGAGTGCATTGTTCATAGCTTCATCGCTGAGCAAGTCAAAACAAGATTTTTCTCCATCAAGCTGACAGTTTTGAAAAAGACTGAAAAGAGTAAAGATACACTCCAAAGTCTAATGGAACCCCACAAACCTGTTATTCTCTTCTATTAGTCATTTTCCTGTTACTATGTTTGGAGGCTCTGGAAGAAGTAGTTCTTTAAAAGGGACTTCAGTAAAAATGGAGAGGGGGGGAAAAAAAGGAAAGATAAATGATGGGGAGACTTCTTCCATGTTTGAAGGACAGCATAAACTAATTCCACCCATAGAGGCAAATGGAATCAATGAATAATCAGACACAAGGGTAATACTGCTTTTGGACAGCCTGTTACACACGATGCAGAGCAAGAAATACATTCCTGAGAAATACTATTTCCAAGAGACCTCCTCAATGGAAAGCACAGCATTATTGAGTGCTTTAGTTCGGCAGGGATCTCTAGAGGGCATCTGGTCCAACTCCTACACAAAGCAAGGCTATCTTCAAAGCCAAATGGTAATACACAGCAACTTTCAAAACCATTTCATAGAATCATAGAATTGTTAGGGCTGGAAGGGACCTCAAAGATCATCTAGTTCCAACTCCCCTGACATGGGCAGGGATACCTCACACTGGATGAGGTTACTCAGAGCCACATCCAGCTTGGCCTTAAAATCCTCCAGGGATGAAGCTTCCACTATCTCCCTGGGCAACCTGTGCCAGTGTCTCACCACCCTCATGGGGAAGAATTTCTTCTAGACACCCAATCTGAATCTACCTATTTCAATTTTTGTTCCATTCCCCCTAGTCCTATCATTACCTGACACCCTAAAAAATCCCACACCAGATTTCTTCTAGGCCCCCTTAAGATACTAGAAGGCCACAAAAAGGTCTCCTCAGAGCTTTTTCTTCTCCAGACTGAATAGTCTCAACTCTCTCAATCTGTCCTCATAGGAGAGGAGCTCCAGCCCTCTGCTCATCCTTGTGGCCCTCCTCTGGACACATTCCAGCACATCCAGACCCTTCCTGTAATAGGGGCTCCAGAACTAGACACAGCACTCCAGGTGGGGTCTCACCAAAGAGGAGCAGAGGGGGAGAATCATTTCCCTCGACCTGCTGGCTATGCTGCTCTTGATGCAGCCCAGAAAGCCAATCACATCCTGGGCTGAAAGTGCACACTACTGGCTCATGTTGAGCTTCTCACCCACCAGTAACCCCAAGTCCTTTTCTTCAGGGCTACTTTCAAACCAGTCACTGCCCAGTCTATATTGGTGCTTGGGATTGCCCTGACCCAGATGCAGCACCTTGCATTTGATCTTGTTGAACCTCATGAGGTTGGCTTGAGCCTGTGGTGCTGTTCAAACAGTTTGTCAGAAAAAATGGCTGTAGAATGTCATAGAGCTCTAACACACTGAGTAAAGGGCTCAAATGACAAACAGCCTCTTCCTAAGCTTGAATTAGTCCTTTTCATTTATTTTGTTATCCTGCACTGATGAGTCTCATCCTATGAGGGCTGTGAAAGCAATATTGGTTTGTTTGTCCATTTCTTTCACTTGATGAAACACACTCAATCCAAAATCTTCCCATGAAAAAAATTCTGACCACCAATATAAATATTCCATTCTAACAGTTGTCTTAAACATCTGTATTTCCATTCTCTTAACACTTTGAGCAAGGAAAAAAAATATTAAATTAAATTAGCAGTTTAATGTCTAGAAAATTAACTCAGCTACTAAGGCTATAACTGAACTGTTACTTTTTGTACTTTGATAGTTTAATTTACCACCTCTGGAAAGAAACACAGAAGTTCTCTGATGGCAGCTTGTAACAGAACACAGTGAGGTGTTTGTAATACTATTGCAAATGTTTGCAGGGCACATTTCAAAACAGACTGAGAAGTAATTTCAAATTTAATATACTGGAAGTGTAATTAAATTATTATTATTGTACTTCATAGGCAATCATAGAATTTCCCTCTGAGTTGTCAAAGGGAATTTTAGACCAGCAATTATAGTTCCCATGATCTCAGGCAATGACGGTAGCCGCAGTAATTTATGCTTTTAAGATAAACTTTTTCTGCTAATTCTAGTCTATAGATGCTTGTGTTAATCAGGTTCAGAATGCTTTAGAGATTTTACCCTGCTTACAAAATCAATAGCAATATTGTCTGTCAAAACTAGGACATGGGTGGTCAATATCAAAGTCAATGATCTCTTATAATATACAAGTACTGTAATAAAGCCAACATGTCACTACCTCCATCAGATAGATGGCTGCATGCACTTCTTTAGGGTTCAGAATTTGCCACCCAAGAATCAGATTTTCAAACTGTACATACCAATTTAACAACACAGACCACAAGACATAGAAAGAGCCACCAAATGACACCATTTAATGCCATGTGCCCAACACAAGGGCTAGATCCTCAGCTAAAACCAAAAGCACATAAAGCTTTAATACTCCCTTCTGATCAAGGGCTTATGTTAACCTCTGACTAAAACCTGATTATATTTGATCTGTTATGGACTAGATGGCACAAAATCTGACCTCCACGTGCTCTTTCAGGTACATAAGGAAACAATAGGAATTTCCATTACCATGGCAACTTAGTTTGAAGTCATTTAATGCCAATCTAATTTGGAAGGGTCCTCTAAAGACCATCTCATCCAAGCCACTGTTCAAAATGGGGCCAAGTTTGGAGTATCTCCAAGGGCAGAGACTCCACAGAATCACCAGGCAACTTGTTCTACTGTTAGATCACCCATACAGCAAAATCTTCTCCTTTCTTATATTTCTATCCTTGAATCAGACATCCAGCATAGAAGTCTGCAGCTCATGGGTAGTCTATCACAATAATACTCCACCATGTCAAGTACTGAATGCATTTGAGCACCCTCTTTCTTCTCTGTCACATCCATACCATTTATCCCAGCCAGACCCAAACAGAAGCACAGTATTTGGCTAGCAAAGGAATGGCACCTGGTAGGCTTATACTGATGTTTTACTGACAGCCCAGTCTGAGCATTTGGCTCTGGAAGCAGGCCATGGTTTCACCCATTTCTGCATGTGCTCATACTGCAAATCACTGCAAGCATACTGATTAGTCATAAATCAGATGTGTTTTCCACAGGAAAACCAAAAGGAAACAAAGAAAAAATAATCAGAACAAAATAAAGAGCCCAACCTTTTCTACATTCTGGCTTAGCTACAAGAGGAGCCTGACCAGTTTTAGACAAAGCAAGGTGTTAGCTTTGCACAGTACCTGGCTCTCAGGGCATATAACCAGCCTCCAGCAGATCTTACAGCACAACTAAATGAATGAAAACATAACACTGCTGCATGGGTCAGGGTTACAATTATACCACTTATTCTCCTTGATGATTGTGTCTGTTACATACCAAACCAATTTGCTCACAGCAGCAAATTGTGCCCTTAACATCTGAACAGAGTCCAGGCTCTTTGTTAGAGCTAGTGATGTGTGCCTGAAAGGGGGGCTGAGTGTAATGTCTAAAATAGATCTCGAATAGAGTGTATACAAAGCCTGAAGCAGTTTTTAAGTGGTTGTGTGGTTCTCCGGGCTTCCCTTCCTCTCCCTTTATTGTCCCTTTATTCTTTTTTGTTTTTGTCTTCTGGTATAACAGAACGATTTGTCTGCATAATTGTAACATTGAAAGGCTGAACGTTTTAAAAGGCAAAGTAAATAAAACAATTGTTATGGAAATGCTTCTAAGTGTTCACTTTTGTATGATGAAGTAGTGTAGTAATTTCATCGGAAGGTCAGAGAGCCAAAACAAAAAGAAAGACTAGCAGAAATAGAAAACTATCAACAGGATGTTTTTCTGTTTGGGTTGTTTTGTTTGTTTGGGGTTTGTTTTTCCTTGAACAGCTACTAATTGAATACTGGGAAGGTGAAAGGTAAAGGAAAAAGAAAGGGAAAAAGTATCTTGTATGCATTGGTTTTGATAGAGACTGGAAAACAAAAAGAATAACTCTTATCTCCATTTCCACATGATTACTTCTACATTTTCACACAATTTCATGCTAAGTAGGCATTTCAAGTTTGCAAATCTACAGCAGGAGCTGCAGATACTAAGAACTAACCTTGCACATAAAATATTAACGATACAGATGCATCAGCTCCTGTGCACTGGTTTCTCCAATTTAATGATTAGAACAGGAGTTAACAGACAGAAATCTTTGGCTGCAGAGAGCGGTAGTTCTGACCCTTTGCCCCAGAGCACTGGTAGGTGTTCGGTTGGTAGGGAATCAGGTTTGCAGCAGAGCTAGGCTCAGAGAGCAGCTGCAGTGCAGTGCTGCAGGAGGGCTCAGCAGAGTGCCCAGGCAGAGACATGAGCCCTAGCCTTTCCTAGCAAAGTTTGGACAAACATGTGCCAGAGCTGCTTGGGATGAAAAAACGCTGCTAGCTCATCTGTATTTACACAGCTCCATTTCTTGGTTTTTGACACAAATATAAATATAGTGCTGTGATCAGAAATCAAGTGAAAGCTGTTTTGGGGCAGAGAACAGAGGTGCTCTCAGGCTGTAGTGGCAGAAGGCAGCTGAAACTTCAAAACTGCCTGAAGTCGTAACACTAGGAGACAACCTCTGTTGCTAATTGCCCCAGCTTCCCATCACTGAACAAATCACAAAGTGTTTGTGTGGAGACTGACAGGGCTTGCGAGCTGAGCAAAATGTCTTTTAAAACCCATGTCACCTGGCAACTTTTATGGTGTAAATAAAACCTTTATAATGTTATGCAAATTGCTTTTGCAATAGATTTTTATTACAGCCGGTTACGTATCTTTGCACATCAGCATGTTTCAACCTTTTTTCTTACCACAAACACCAAAATGAAAGTTATCTGCAATTGCTGATAACAAAAAGAACACTTCTGAATCTATTTGTTCTTCCCTGGCTGCCGCAAAGAAAAAAGATTTCAAATACATTTCCTTGCAAGAAGAGATGAGGAAAAAAAAAACCCACTTAATTTCTTTAAGTAAAACAACTTGTCATTCCAATCACTGGGAAGATCTAATAGCGCATCTTGGAGGGTAAAAACTACAACCTCAAATTGTTATTTAATCAAATTAAAATTCTATATTGTATGATCTTGCAATTGTGTGTTAACAAGCTTGTTGTATGTGCTGTGGGAAGTGAGGATTTCCGTGGAACACTGGCTTTTTAACAAACAGAAAGTAGTTGCTGGGGTTTCCTGCATTAACGGACTTCTCACTGTTTAAGCAAATCTGAGATGCTATGGGGCAGAGCACAGGACTGAGTATATCTGCAACCATATAACCTGCCTGTGAGACCAAAGCTCCCAGCATTTTAGAGGTTATTACATAGCAGAAATGCTCAAAGCCAGGAAGTTCAGTTATGGACAAAATTTGTGTTTATAAATATGTAAAGGGTGAGTGCCAAGAGGATGAAGTCAGGCTCTTCTAAGTGATGCCCAACGACAGAAGAAAGGGCAATAGGTGGAAGCGGAGACATAGGAAGTTCCATGAAAACATGAGGAAAAAAATTTTCACTGTGATGGTGACAGGACACTGGAACAGGCTGCCCAGGGGGGTTGTGGAGTCTCCCTCTCTGGAGATATTCAAAACCCACCTGGATGTGTTCCTGTGTGATCTGGTATAGATGATCCTGCTCTGGCAGGGGGGTTGGACTGGATGATCTTTCAAGGTTCCTTTCAGCCCCTAACATTCTATAAAAATAGTCTGTAAGTGGATGGGAAGCAGGCAAATTATTTTGTTAAACACTTTTAGGCTGTTACTCACAAAAAAGTTCAATTTTGATAGTTCATGGAGTAGAATTAACAGAAAGTTTGTTGTCAATACCTATGACAAGAACTGGACACTTTCTGAAAGCAAATCCTGTCTTTCATTTTTCATTTATTCACATGTGCTCTGTGTATTTACTGTCTCTGCATGAAATGCAGCAACCTCTTCAGCCTTCAATACATGGGTTTTATATATATATATATTTATAAAAAGGAGAAGTTTCATGCCAACAGTCTTCAGACAAACACCTAATTGACTGACAGTTAGTAGGTGTCACCTTCTAATTTAAAAACCAATTCAAATGCAACCATCATATTGCTGAAGAAAAGCATTACCTTTCATTCAATAATTGCACTTAATTGGCTTGAAGATTTAAATGCTACATTGGCTACAAACATTTCACGCTGTGCATAATGTCTAAGTCTCCTCAGAAGGCTGCAGTCACTGTAGCATTTGAGCCTCCTCCTCGACTTGTAGAAACAAGAACCAGCCTTTTAATCCCCTTTGCCTTACTAGTTGATGCAGACAACTGGCTAGATCTGCAGCCTGGGAGTGGGGAAAGGAATAATTCAGTTTAATCTAATGAAATGATGTCACTTCATAGCTGCCAAAGCAGTAAGAAGCCTGAAATTTTAACCTTTGGTCTTGTGCAGGGTGGGGACTGTGTTCTAGTCTGTCCCATATTTAAGAGGTTGCTCTGCAGAAGACAGTCATGAACATACACCAGAAACATTAAAACAAAGGACCTTAAGGTAGCATTTACTGATGCATAATGCCACAGGGTGTTTGGTTTGTGAAACAAACACAATTGAACAATATAGATATCTTCCAGAATTCAGGTCTGTGATGGTTTTATATATATATATATATATATACACACACACACCCCCCAAGGGCTCTATTCTCCTTTCACACCAAAATTACATTTTCATCAACAGTGCCATCTTTTAGGCTTTAATACTGCATGTTCTGTTTGCTGAACTGCAGGCTCTCAAGCTGCCAGACTACACACACTTTAGGAGGCCAGTGACTCCCAACGTTCTGCACTTCTGTTCAAAACTTTCCAGGCTTGAGTTCCCACAGGCTAGTAACCCAAACGCTATCATCAGCCCACTGCTGTAAGATGTAGCACAAAGAGAGAAAACCCACTAAGGTTACCTGGTCAGCAGTGTACGTTCCACTCCTGAATCACTTGCACTCTGGGAATCCTCTGCTAGAGCACTCAGATTTGCCTTTCAAAGAAGCATCCCCCCCCTTGCCTCTGGCTAGGCCAGAGTTTGAGGCCAAAAGGACTATTATTCCTGCTTGATTTCAGATGAGCTTCAATAATCTGTTAAGCTAACCATAGCTGTTCTAAAGCTTTGAAGTTAGGGGCTATTTATTCTAACTAATCCTTGGCTTTGTTCTTTCCTATTCCACATTCTGCTTTGAACCATTTTACTTGTATGATTTGTGCTCACTACTTATTCCTTCAAAAGCTCTCTTATGTTATGTCTGTCTTCATTCTAAGTTTGGAAAGGACCTCACTGAATTCAACCTCCACTCTATGTAAACAAAGAGAGATTTATTGCCCATAGAATTCTCTACAACCCAGTGATTTTATAGCAATTTCACAAACTTCTGGTCTTTTATGGGGGTCTGCCCATCAGAAGCATCAGTTATGTCTTCCTTCTAGCAGCCAGGTTCAGAGGAAACTTCCCAGAGATTTACCAGTAGTCTGCAAAACAACGCTGCCTTACCAGCCAACCAATACTGCTGCTGTGATTTGTGGCTGTCGGCTTCAGTCAGTTTGCTCTGAACTATTGAAAGGAATGACTCATGAAATTCTGCAAAACTGCCTTCTGCTTCTAGGGTATAATGCCACAATTTGTCTTCAGTATGCTGCAGAGTGAGGTTGAAGAATATGAAGAGAACACACTAACTTACAGATAGGAGGTACCCCAAAACTGTCCTGGCTTCTCTAGGCTTAAAAACACTGCCAAACAACTCACAGGTAAACGGAAAGGCTCCATAAAATTCACTGTCCAAAACTACCTGTGACACCAAATAAAATAAAAATTCACTTTCCTACTTCATATAACAGCAAGAACCAAATAAAGAATCTTTACCCTGGTCAGCAGAGTCAGAAGGAATGATCCCTCAATGCAAACCAGCTGCTTGTGGTAGTCAGAGAAGTCAGGCTGATGCTGGATTGCAAAGTTCTTTCTACAATGCGTCTTCCCAACAGGAACTAGGCAAGCCTCTAAGACCCCTCTCCCTAACTTTTGTTGTACAGATGCTTTGATAACATGTGAGGAGTTCTTACACCAGGGAAATCTAGAGCTGGCTTGTTGCTCAGATTTGTTTGGACACTCAGATCTGGCGTATTTCTTTTATAAAAAAATTGGTCTTCAGTGAGCTAGGTGGAATTGGAATCTCTAATCACATAGGAGAAGCATTGCAGTCTATGTCTGCTTACAAATCAAATCAGAAAGTTTCACACAGTTGAAAAAAATTGCTTAGACAATACACAGAGGTTAACACATACTGGTAGTTTGAAATTTGGTTGTGAGTTGAGGAACTAGAAAAAGCTCCTCAGAAATTGCCATGCTACCACCTCACGCCAAGATCCAAGTGTGGGAAGGGCACAAGCAAAGCACAGTGAAATGTGGACACTGTCAGAAGTGTGTGAGGCCCATAACCCTGTGCAGCAGCCCCACTGCCATCACCCAGCTCTCACAGTCACATCTTCCTTAGCAAGGTTTCCTCGGTAATGTGGGGGAGCCTCTCACTCTGTGTGTGGAGAGAGCTGGTGAAGACATTCTAAATCTTCACTTTGTTTTTAGGGATTCATAGAATCACAGAATCATTTTGGTTGGAAAAGACCTTTAAGATCATCAAGTCAAACCATTCTCTAACTCTGTCAAGTCTAGGGCTAAACCATGTCCCTCAACACCACATCTCTTTTAAATACCTCCAGGGATGAAGATACAGCCACGTCCTGGGGAGCCTGTTCCACTGTTTGAGAACCCTTTCAGTCAAGAAGATTTTTTTTCAATATTCAGCCTAATCTCCCCTGATACAACTTGAGGCCACAGTTCTGGCTTGCTTGTGTTCTCAGGAAAACCCTCTGCTCTTCTTGAGAGATTTTCTAGTTTGGGTCTTTCCTATTTTCTGGCTTAGACAAACTGAGATACCTGAGTCCAGGGATCATCTATGTGTGTTCACCTGACCAAGTTCTTCTATGTATTCATATCACTCTATGGTATGAGTAAGCCATGACTTTAATATAGTTTTTACACAGTATCTTTGCAAAGGAAGAAATCATTATAGTCCTTGTTTTTAAGCTGGAAGAGAAGGCACAAAGACTAAGCACCAGATATCCACAAAGAATGGTGGTTGTACTGGGATTTACAGAGATCTTAGCTTAGGTGGAAAAGACTGAATCCTATAAGATTCATGGGGGAAAAAACCTAAAAAGCAACAAACAAGCAATAAAATCCCACTCAACACACCACATTTTATAGTTGCAGGAACTCCATGAGTTTTGTAGACTGTAGCATTCCACAAGTGAGTTATTTATGCCTCCTGTTAGTGTTAGATGGGCAGCTAGCACTGAAGATCAATTTGAAAATTTTTGTAAGCCTCCCAAGACTCTTTGGCCTCTACTTTTTACACAGGGAATGAACCTGATGAAGACTGCCGTTGATTTGCTCAGAATAGAGATGGGATCACAGAAGAACAGAAAACAATCACCTGATTTTTCCATTACAACAGCAAAAGTTATTATTACTCAGCAATTTTACACCACCTGCTACTTCCAGTGCAACATTTGTGTACACTAAGCTCTCTCATTGCCCAGCAAATATAATGAAGGGTTCCAGGCTACCTACTGAAGGTCATGGAAATAATATGACTTAACATACAATCACTGACTGTGGCTTCAGGGCTGCTCTATAAAATTCTTCTGGCTGGTAGTTAGTAGCTTTCCTGGCAACTCTGCTGGAGTTGGAAGGAGATCTGAGGATTAAGAATTGTTCCTGCACAGCGTACATCTCACACAAAAGAATGGATAAAACCTCAGGAAATAAGTGGCTGGAAAAATCAATACACACAGATGTTCCACCAAAATGAAGTATTTCTCATTAAAATAAGAGCAAGCACATCAGGCCAGAGCATAGAGACTTGAGCTGAAGTTAGCAGAACCAATACAAATCTGGGTCTGCCTGACAGTTACTATCAGAGTGACAGAGAAGACAAAGACAGCAACAATACAAAAGAAGAATGAAGAAGAATGTAGACCAAAAAAAAAAGAATACTGCTATGGAAGAGGGTAAAATCTGTGCTATTCAAAAGAATCCTGAGACTAGCAGGAAAGCTTTTTCAGAAAAAAAAGATTAAAATCTAATTTTTACCTCTATGTATATAATGTAACTAAGTCTAGACAGTGTTCTCCACCCCCAAAAAAATCTAATCAGGGCTAACAACCTAAGGAGGGCCAGCAAATAGGGGTTAATAGATAAGAGAAATTAGTCTGAAAAGGCTCATGGGTCTCTTCCTTACCAACAAAGGGCAAATGTTTTATTCTTTCAACAGAAACAAGAGTCAAAACTGAGTGTAAAGCAGCTTCCTGAAGGTGATGGTTGCACAGGTTGTGAAACCACTGCCAGGAGCTCCCCAGTGCCAGAAGAGAGGTTTGGCTGCTCTTTTCTTTCTTCCTCATCCCTCTTCACTGTGACCTCAACCCTTGACATTCACAAAAATCCACCCTTCCAGCTAAGGGCTTCTGCTTCTCCCACCTTCCACTTGCCTCCCATTCTATGAGATAACTCAGTTCAGCAATATATCAAATAATCCCCCCCCAAAATATATTGTAGGGCCAGCTGAAGGAAATGGTGAGTGGGATGCTGGATTTCAGAGGGACTGTGGGGCAGAGGGAAGAGGGGAATAGAAAGGAATGCTGCCTCCATGTTGGGCAGCTGGGCTGAGCTGCCACAGAGCTGCTCATACAACTGAAGCTGGAAAAGTAGGTCAGCATCTGCCCTCATTGCAGAGGGGAAATGTTAAATGGAGTTTGGCTGGAGACAGGCTTTTTGCAGCCTGGAAGCACTAGCAGGAGCAATGAGATCAGGAAAAGTTGAAAACACTCCTCAGTTTTCATAAAACATAGGAATTTCTCTTTTCCCCTTTCTCCTCTGCTCTACCCAGAAAAATCAAATTGGTTGCTTGTTAATTAAGAGCATATTAGCATAGCAATAAAGGTGAACAGTCATTTTGTTAATCAATCTTTCACTGTTGGGCATCATCATCTTGCTTCCTTTTGTCATGGAAGGGAGAGAGTCTTTTATAGCAGTGGAGAAGCACTTTGTGAAAGCCTGGCTTCAATGCATTTGAAGTTATGCCCCTGATTTCATTACAGTCAGATTTTATCCAGAGGCTAAATATCAAACATAACTCAAACCTTCTGAAGACCTTCTGAGGTAAAAGGAGCACAGTGTTTGGCTAGAAGGAGAGTTTTCAAATCACTTCAGAATATTTTTTTAGCGTGTCAGGTGCACAGATATAATATCCTTTTGCTCTTGGAGGAGGAAGAGGGTTAGCAGGTGAAAATTGGGAATGCCATTGATTCTCTAACCCCAAAGTTACCTTTTTTTCTGTCACACTCTAGTTCCCAGTCACTGTAGAGAGACATTACTTCAAGCAGGATGTTGAAATAAGCAAATGCACTCAATCATCTGTTCCTGGTGTTTCTTAAAATGGTAACTGAGGAATGCAGAAGTGCCAAGCACAACTGGTTGAAGTGTTTGGAGAGAAGCCTAACTTTGTGGGAAAGTGTCTTTTCCTTTACTACACTGAGAAGTAAATGGTTCCTCTACAAAAAAAAGGAGATGCTTAATAGTGCCAAGGGCAGTGAGCCCTTGCAGTCTGTACAAGCACCAGCCAGCCAGGCTAATGTAGCTGGGAAATGGAATACCTAAACTTTTTCAGACAGACTGATTGTGAATTGAATTTTGTGCATGTAAGAGATTGTGCTGACCTAAACCAAAGCAGAATACAAAGACATCACTAACCAGAAAACATGATCTTAATTTGGCAGACTGATGCAATTTTAGCACTTTCCCTGTTCATTTGTCTTGGAATCAGATTATTAGAAAGTGGCTTTTAACATGGATAGGTAGAATATCATTTACCTGTGTCTTAAAATAGGTGAAATTTGCCTTTGCTTTGTGTTAACTCATATGAGAATTTTCTTCCTTTTCTGTGAGTCTGAGATTCTGTTTAGAACCCTTAAAGAAACACCATTTCATGCTTAAGTCAGTCAGATCAACATGTTTCGTTTAGGTTTCCTGCAAAACCATCAAGCTGTTCCAGTTTCACTTAAAAGGTTTAAGAACTGAGCCAGTGAGAATACAGGAAACCAGTTAAATTACGCAATTACCATTTTTTCCCCAGCTCAGAGAAGCTGATATTCCAAACTTAGTTCAAACCCTGAATACATGAAAGAGGTAAAAGTTTTCATTACAAATTTTCCAGAGATATAGGAGGTCACATTTCCTCCCCACTGTTGTGAGCGCTCTAAGCCCTCAGTCACCTTCGTGGCCGTCACTAGCACCAACTCAGCTGTTTGAGAAATCACTGAATTTCCCCTCAGCAGAGTTTGTGTAAGGCATTATATTGCCATTGAATTGGAAGTTTCAAGATGACTTTCAACGGCCAAAAAGTTTTTGTACCAGCAACAAAAAAAATCACAACTCTTCCCATTTGTTGTTAGGTATCTAAACTGCACATTCCCCAAAGTCCACGTTTTAAAACTATCATAGAATCAAGAAGGTTAGAAAAGGCCTCAGAGATCATCAAGTCCAACCTGTCACCCAACACCTCATGACTAACTAAACCATGACACCAAGTGCCATGTCCAATCCCTTTTTGAACACCTGCAGGGAGGGTGACTCCACCACCTCCCTGGGCAGCACATTCCAACGGCCAACAATTCTTTCTGTGAATAACTTTCTCCTCACCTTGAGCCTGAACTTCCCTGGCACAGCTTGAGACTGTGTCCTCTTGTCCTGGGAGAAGAGACCAACCCCCTCCTGGCTATAACCACCCTTCAGGTAGTTGTAGACAGCAATAAGGTCTCCCCTGAGCCTCCTCTTCTCCAGGCTAAACAACCTCAGCTCCCTCAGCCTCTCCTTATAGGGCTTGTGCTCAAGACCTCCCCTTCTCTGAAAATCCACCAAAGAGACATAACTTCCATAACTGCTAATGTAGATTTCCAGTCAGCTACTCTTCTTCAAAATTAATAGCTAATATTTCGTTATCTTCCCCTGTTCTTTTTGTTTGTTTTTTTCACTCCCAGATTTAACAATTTATGGATCAGTAACTCCTACCTGTAGTCCTTTGCTTGTCCCCTGACCACAAAAACCAAATAAATGACTGCTTTCATGCAATTCTTTCCAAGGCCTTCAGTGCTTTTTATGGGTCCAGGATTTGATTTGTGTAAGGAAGAATTTGTCCTTTTATTAGTCAATATGGCATACTTGAAAAATTTGTCTAATGTGGCCATATTATACATCTTAAATTTGCTGACATCTAACAATTGAGCAGAGGTCAGATTGGAAGCTCAAGGATTAACCATCACTTGTTTCATATTTCATCTTTCAAAACCAATAGAAAATGACACGCTCTCTCTCCAGCTGTCTGCCATTGAAAGAAAGGATACCTCATAAATAATAAGCAGTACATTCAGGAAAATGAAACTTCTCAGAGAGAGAAATCTAAAAAGGAAAATATAGATTAAATGGTGCTCATTCAAAGCAAAGAGAAATATCAAAGAAGAGACATATCTGTTCTTTCTGTGATCTGTGTTAACGGCAATTACATTTTAATTTGACTGTTCAAAACCAGGGGAGAGAAAGCATGTGGGGAACTAAAAAGTACCAGAGTGACTGCTAGTTTATACATAATGCAAGCACAAGTGAAAAAGATGCTTCTCAAAGTGGTGAATTTAAACAGTACTCTTTCCCATGCCTGCTTGTTCACAAAACATTGTTTGTCACAAAAGCCTCTCAGTCATTTAGTGAGATTTGGAAGACTCCATTCTGCAGCCTTATTTTGCTATCAAAGTGTCCTCGTTGTGGTGCACTCCTTCAAAGAGGTTGACTAGCACACCAGATAATTACAGTATGGAAACATGGTGAAGAAAGCACACAAACCAGGTGGCTAATAGCCACTGATTTGTTTCAAATATATCTGCTCTCCTTCTGACACAATAAAATTGCAAGTTCAAACATCAGCTGGGAAAATACTGCTACACAACTAATTGAACTGTTAGGAGAGATGAACCAAAATGTGCACACAATTGACTCAGGAAAGGAAAATATTCCATGTATGTATATGTATTTACTCACCAAGGCAGGGGGATGTGAGGTTCCTTAGGTTCAGTTCTAAAGGGGAGAAGTCCTGAGCTACAAAAGATGCTTCTGTGGAGCAAGAGCAGGAGAACTCCTCCCTGCAGCAGAACTCCATTTATATCCCTGTCGGTTTAGCTGTGATCAATTGCTTAATTAGTAGGTGGACTGGGTTCTTCAAACAAACAAAAGAACCCTAGGTGCAGGGGCACTGGGAGCACCAAGCTGATCTTTATCAGCTTCTAGCAAGCCCCTGTACCCTGCTCAGGGTCTGTCAGGACCCTGCATATATAGGAGGGTGGTTTTTACCTGCCACAGGTAGAATGAATATGAAGGAAGCCAAAAGAACAAACAAAGAGGGAAAATGAAGGTACAGACAGGAGGAGGAGTAATTATTTTGACTGTCTCCCTCTGACTCATTCTCTTTAATTTACATCAGAATTAGTTTTCTTTCCTAGGTAATGTGACTCTCAACATATGGCAACAGCTCCCTGGATTTCCTATTTTGACCCTACATCAAGACACCATCACAGTATGTCAAGGAGTACTATCTCTAGATCCCCTCCCAATGACAAAAATCTCTTGGACAATTCAGAAGGACTCAGTCATTTAGGTTGCAGGTGATCTGATTTCACCTGACCCATTCCTTGGCTTGAGTCAAGCAAAATTAATACACTACAACAGAACAAAAATTTTTATTCCAAGTAGAGAATCATTCTATATAAAGCTGAAGAGAAACCCATGTTGTGTTTAGTTTGTGAAACACCTCCCTGGTTTTGATACATGGATCAGTACATTGAGCTAGAGCAAATCCTTTGCTGTTTGGGTTTTGTTTTTGCTTAAATACTGACATGATTGCCATCTTTCCTGCCACTACCTTAAATATTCTCTGATTCCATTCAAAGTTAAAGATTTGTTCTCTCTGGGACCACACAGGTCTGGAGACAGTATCTTATCTAGAAATGGTACTTTCATAGCACATCCCAGAGATTTCTTTCCTTTAAGTATCTCCTATCTTTACAAGCCATCTGGCAGCGAAATCAAAATGCTTTCTTTACAAGTTTTTGATGAAATAAATGTTGCTTGCCTAAAATGCTTTGCTATTGTATCAGGCACACATCATTTCTTCCAGAGTAAAATGATTTCAAGCAGTTTCTACTCTTTGTGTGAAAATGAACTATGCAATTACTGCAATTATCTCAGTCAGTATAGGTAGAGTAAATAACAGCACATTGTCAGGCCAACCTTTCTGACCCACTGTCTGATACAATTTATTCAGGAATATTTCTCTCCACAGTTGGGTGGCTTTTTGTGGTCTGGCTTGGTTTTGTTGTTGTTTTTTTCAATAATCTTCTTAACTTCTAGCATTTTTCCTAATTATGTTCAAGCTGCAATTAGCTAATTAGAAAGAGAGTAGTCATTTTGAAATTGAATTTACATTTATTCTCCCTTCTCTATTACTCTTAGAATATTTTCTCTTAGAAGATTTTCATAATGCATTCTCTATTAATGCAGTGATATTCCATTTTACATGCAAGAAGCTGAGGTGGAAACATTATAAATTTAATTTGTGTGATCAATGAGTTCATAGAGAAGGCAGGGGGCTTGGCGAGAATCAGAGACAGTCTACAGGAGCAGACATCATAGCAGGGCCCTAGAGACAAGAGGACACACTGAACTACAGGAGAGTCAGGAGAGGAGAGGAAAGGAGGTTAAACATTGCCACAACTGTACTTAGGTCACATCTTGTATTTTTGTAGTGCTTTACTCCAACAATCCACTAAATAGTTCACAAGCTTTAATTGAATCAAGCTGTAGAGCTTCATGTAAAAAAACCAAGGAAATGGGCTACTATTCCACATATGATAAAACTGAGACGTGGAAAGGTCAATAATGAGATTCTGCTTCTCAGGCACCAGCAACTTCCTGAGCCAAAGAGGATCCAGCTACTGGGCCAGCTTTCAGCACACCAACATGTGATAGAGCCCTTCTCTGCGGAACTGCCTTCTCACATGCACAGAGAACTCAAGAGATGTGCAAAATCCTCATCTTTACTATTGTTACAGTGAAGGCCCCTGTGCCTCTGGGACTGGTGATCACACCAGGTGCCAGGATAGGAGCAGGAATCTTCTATCACCTTCTGGGCTTTTATCTGGCAGAGGAAAGAGGCAGACACAAAGTTGTAGAGCGGAATCAAAAAGGCAAGGCTCCAGCAGATAACTGCAGCAATTCTTGGAAAATCACACCAGTTTCTCAAAGGAATGGAACTGTCACTGATCAGTCTCAATATTTCTAACAAGCGCTTAGACTTGCTGCTACAGCTGCCATACAGCTACCAAACTCCAGAAACAGAGCTCTCAGTACATCACTGCAAGATCCACATGTCCTTCTGAATTAGTTTTCATGTTTTAATGTCTGAATGGCATTCTATTCAATAATGAAGGAAAAGACCAAACATGAGCCAGAGTAAATCCTCTTTCATCTTTCCATGATTCTGCTGTTGCATTGTTAAAAGAGAAATACAACAAACACTTTGCTTTCACTTGCCAATAAGCAATATCATCACAACAATTAGAGGACTTGATTACAGCCATCGATTAATTCAATCATCTCACACATTATCCTGGTGAAAGCCTGCAATAGCAATTACAATAATGATGTAAATCACATTTATTGATCTCAGCCAAGCTGCTGTGGGGATCTACAGATCTAAATATGGGCATGAACTGCAGTCATATGTTTCAGGCACGTCCATTTGTACACAGGTTTAACAAACAAAGTGTAAAATAGGATTCCTAGAAATTGCTGGAAACAGTCTAGATTTTGTTGTATACTTTATCCTCATTCTAAAAATCTAATAATAGATGGCTATGTATTAGAATAAACAGAAAATATGTACACTAAATATCTACAATATCCTGTTGCTAAACCAACAGAGCATCTTGCCGTCTTGGTTGTATTTATTCTTACAGGTCCTAATGGAGAACAACTGTTATCCCCCACTTCACAGATGAAGGAATATATGGTCCCAGCAGCACCATGCTGGGACACAATTCAGCTAAGGCTTCAGAAATAGACTAGCTATTATCTGAACACTTTGCTTTGACTCAACCCACATGAGATGTTTTCAACCCACACATAATGCAGTCCTGAAATGCTTGTGTTGCTTCAAAAATCTAAACTGGAGAGCTAGCCTGGACTTGCACCTAAAGAGTGCAGATAATTCAAGGTTAGAGAATTAAAGACAAATCCCTTCAATGTCCCAAGCTGAATTCCTCCCTCTCTGTTTGCATAAACAGAACAAATTAGTTTTAATTTAGAAAATAGTAAATATAAGATACTTCACCTTCAGTGCCAAACTATCTGACTAATGGAAAGTGCCCAAATAAAAGCAACCCTGTCTTTTCCAGAGGATCACAGAGCATTCAAGTGGAAAGTTAATTTCTCTCTCTTGCCCTTTTGTTTCCTTTCCTCTCTGATCTAAGATTGCTTACTTAAATAAAGCTTTGATGAGCATTTTAGAAAAGACAGTAAAAATTTTATAAGATTTAATAGTGCACAGTGCACAGTCTAGTGACAGGGTATTTACTTGTGCTTCTTTTTTTGTCAGTAATGATGAGAAGAAAAGCTTGGAAGTCTTTGTAAATGTTTATCCAGAGTTTATATTGAGTTTCAAGAAAGCAAAGATGAGTCTATACTTATTCCCCTCTTGACAGCTGCCCATTAGTATAAGGTAGGAATTCCAATAACCTAAATGTGAGTACCAGACACAAATCCAGCTTTCACTCTTTACTGTATGCAAGTTATCTACCCATTAGATGTGGACACGACATCCTTAACTAAGTTATACAAATGATTGAATCATTCTCCCTGCACAGACCAGGGACATGGTTTAAAATTCGCATAAAATATGCAGCACAATTCAGCTGCTGATCTTTTCAGAATTCCTTTGAAATGAAGTGTTGTACTTAGTTCAAAAGAAAAAAAATAAAATCCCAGGGGAAAAAAAAACTAGAATAAATCAAATATTTATTTGGCTTCCTAAACAAGCTAAAGCAAACTTGAGCAAGAGGTGTTAGATGGTAGCAGGTGAAGGCTCAAAGAAAGTGAGAGGTTTGGTAGTCAGAGCTGCTCTCTTTCAGAGAGTGAGGTAGTTGAGAGAAAAGAGAAGTTGAGTAGAAAAAGGTATTTCACAAGAAGTGGTAAATGCATTAAATAACATAAAATCCTGAACAAAACTATCATGTGATCAGAAGCTGTGATGTGCTAAAACTGAGGGACACACTCCAAAAGAAAGCCATATCTCAGAGAAGCCTAGACCCAGAGACCAGGATAACATCCTAGAAGTCAACTGCTGACATTAAACCTTGGAAGTTGAAAAGAAGCTTCATCAACGCTTGAGTGCCCATAGCTTGTGAAAGGGGGGCCATGGTCTAGTCATGGGGTCTGTGTTGATAGGTTGGACTCGATGATCCTCGAGGTCCTTTCCAACCTAAGTGATACTGTGATACTGTGATGCTGTGATCACCATGCAATGTATCTGTATTCCTGCATGAGGAGGAGCCAAGCTGCCTGCAAACTGCACACCCCTGAGATCCCTGGGGAAGGGCTTTATATGAGGCCTTTTTCCCTGTATACACTTGAGTTAATGAGAGTTCTGCATTGGCACATGTGCCAACTCACAGACATTAGAAAAGAGATACTGAACATCCCCACAACTCCATGGATCCACATGACAATTCCCAAAATTTATACTGAGAATGAAAGGACAAATTCTATTTCTTCTAGTACAATCCATAGGCGAATTTTCTTAGAGGTGCAGGATCTTGTTTGTACATGTTTGGAGTTTTTTGCAGAATAAATTTGACCCCAGCAGAGATGCTCAGGCATGAAATCACTGTGAAACAGCAGAGAAACAGCATCCAGCAAGATTATAGAAAAGAATTTCTGTTTGGAGATATGCAGTCCTCTGTTCTTCATCAAAAAAGATATTATTTAAGCCTCACTGACATTTTTATCTCAGCATGACATAAGAAATAAAAAGACTGGCAAGCCAATTGGTGTCATTCTTTAGATCAAATAATTCTTTCAGTATCAACATCTGTTAGTTTGTTTACTAGCCAACATCACAGTCAATGACAGCCCTCCACTCAGACACAGAATCTGCATTTCGTCTGCTTGGGCTGAGTTTCAACCATGTGCCAAAAGTTGTGGCAATGCTACAGAACATTCAGCTCCAAACAAGTCCCATTCTGCAGCTTTAAGTGGTTATCTGTGGGAGAAGGGTTGCTTTCAGATAGCTTTGGAATTAGAGATTTAAATCAGACCTGACCTCTTTTTGGGACTAGATTGATATTTCTTGACACAGTTCAGATACTAACCCTTTTCACACACACTTAAAAACACATCTGAGAGGTGAGTTACATGCATCTCTATTAAGCATTAAACAAAAAGTTAGCTTGTAAAAATCATTGTGGCATCTGTGGATTGTGACCATTTCCAAGTGGTCCAAGCTTTCTAATGCTTGAGTTCTAAAACAGTCTCCTTCTGTCTCTGCAGTAAGAACAACCTTTTCTCTGATTAAAGAGGAAAAACAGTTATTGAGATTGTAGAAAATTAATTTTGCTGCTGAGTCTCATAGAACAAGAAACAGTCTCAGTCAATAATCTCCCCACTCTCTGCTAGAGCTCACCCATTTTAGAGACAACTTCCAAGGCATGAGTTTCACAAAATGCTACCCATGAATTGAAATAATCTTTTAGGGTCTCAAATTAAGCATCCAGAATAACTAGATCAATTTAAGAAACAAGGTCATTAGGAGTGGTCAAACATTGGAGGAGGTTGCTCAGGGAGGTGGTGGAGTTAGGTGGAGTTAGGTGGTGGATAGGTTGGACTCGATGATCCTCGAGGTCCTTTCCAACCTAAGTTATATTGTGATACTGTGATACTGTGAGTTACTGTCCCTGGAGGTGTTCAAGAAACATGTGGACATGGCACTTGGGGACATAGTTTAATGGCCATGGTAGCACTGGGTTGATGGTTGGACTCAGTGGTCTCAAAGGCCTTTTTCAACCAAAACAATGCTATGATTCTATGTATCTGTGTAAAGATAATACAAAGGGTTCTGCTTTATTCTAGGGTAAGGGAGAAATATGCTCAGCAGTATTTGTGCTGGTAGAACTTGGCACAGTTTCACCAGCAGTAATTAAGGATATTTTTCCACTGCAGTCCTTTCTAGAATGTATTCTCAGACACATACATGTAAAAATAGCTCCCTATGCAGTAGAAAGGCAAATAATAAGCACATTAATCACTTTAATTATAATTAGAGACTCTGCAGATCAAGTCTGTAAAGGATCATATAGAAATGAAGATGTAGAAAATGGTACAGTCATCTAATTGTCCCCCCTCCAAAAAAACCCAATTAGTCTACATCAATCATTGCCTTCAATCAAGGCAAAGAGCACATCAAGCATTGCCTTCAATCACCACAGTTGTGGAACTTGCATATAGAGAATAGCAAAACACACAAAAGGACAAATTTTTGCAGCTGTAATTTTAGGAAGAAGTTATTTCCTGTTTTATTCTAACACCAAAAAGAGTGTGGTGTTACATACTGTGGTGTTTTGAAGCACCATCCTCAATGCTTGACAATAGCTATATCTTCATTGCCAAAATGGAAACTCTGATGCACAATAAACACTGAGACTCCTCGCACAAAGCAGAGAAATGCTGGAGTGTAACACAGACACATGAAGCTTGCCAATGTGTAAGTACATGCTTTGATGATCATTTTCCATGCTCTCTCCCAGCTGCTTCCAAACTCACATCATAAAAAAAAGCCATAGCTAAGCTCCTAAGCTGTTTGTTTCAACAAGAATTAAGTGCTTCTTCTCTCACTAGAAACAAATGCTTCACGCAACAATGGTCATAATTAATAGAAAATATTCAGTTATGTAAATTTACCTAATTGTCTTAATTATCTTTGCATTACTGGCATTTTTTGTATTTGTATCAATTAATAGTTCTTTTCACACAGTAATTGCTGCTCTGCATCATTTCACTGTGTACATATAACAGCCAAAACCTGCTCTGATTGAAGACGTGAGTTTCATAATCCAACTGCTCAACCTTAATGTCAGAATCAATTTCCTTTGTAAATAATCTGAGGAAAAAAAAGGTTTGCTATGTGCTGCAGACACACTAAAGCTGACATCTAATGCATGCACAGCTTTGGGAATTTCTTTGATATACAGAAGTAGAAACTGTTTAAACAAAATGCAGACTGAAGAGCTTTAGACCTTGTCTTTAGTCTTGTTTAGGGGTGAGCTAAGAATGAAGAATCTAAAACTTAAATATCCATGCCAATAAATCCAGTATCAAACTGATGTATGTGGCTTCAGTTCTTACAGAAACCTCTTTTAAATGAACAAACACAAGAGAATAAAAGAATGAAAAATCTTCCCTTATTCATTAAAGACTTCTAGTGCTTCATTAGTTTCATTGCTTTAATCCACTTCTGATTA
Organism: Melanerpes formicivorus; assembly: GCF_026170545.1. Classification (NCBI taxonomy): domain Eukaryota; kingdom Metazoa; phylum Chordata; class Aves; order Piciformes; family Picidae; genus Melanerpes; species Melanerpes formicivorus. The sequence goes on along the minus strand of NW_027142371.1, from coordinate 7,699,767 downwards.
GCCAGGATGTTAAACAGCCATTGTCAAGTGCTGCTAAAGTGCATGAATTTCTTTTCAAGCTACAGTAGTGTCATTTGAATGAAGTTAGCAACATCTCATCAGGTGCTATGGCCTGCAGAGTATAAATTAACTGTAATTTCTCTAGCACTTCCCTTTTTAATCATGTTTTTGTATGAATTTTCATATAGACACAACACAGGAAAAAGAAGAAAAAAAGGAAAAAAAAAGGGGAAAAAAACCTCTCAGCATTTTAGATTGTTTACCAAAACTACCTTGTCAGGTCAGGATGGTAATGTAGGCCCAAGTGGGTAACATGAAAGTAAGAAAGAGAAAAGGGAAGGGAAGAGAAAGACAAACATCCTGATCCACCAGAATCTGCTGATGACCTGATGGGGAAGCAGTAAAGAAGCATTTACGTGCAAAACTCTAGATCCCAATATTTAAATTCTGCAAGTGCCTTCAGGCTTAATTTCTCCCTGTGGGACAGAAACCTTCAGCAACTACAACAGAGACTGCTAATACTAGTAGCCATCTCCACTAACCTTGAAGAGTCATTAGTTTGCAATTTGCTTTCTCATTTACTCTTTTTGATTGTCCCCACTACCCTACAGTTCTTGCCCTCTCACCAAGAGCTGTGACTTTGAAAAGTTTAAACCTTACATTTTAGACAAGTTCTGTCAAATCAGTCATTTTCCCCCCCCCCCCTAAAATACTAAAAATACTATCAGGACCAACAATTTCTCTATGGTTTCCTAAAGAGACTGAGAACAATTCATCAGAAATTGCATCCACCCATCCAGGGCAACAGGTGCCACAGGATTTTGTAAGCCACAAGCTTCCTGCCCTGCCTCTCAGTCAGAAAACAATGCTTTATTATGATGGTTCCTTAAGAGCTGATTTCACAAGATGCAGTTATCAGTGCTAATATATTCAGTTACAAAAGACAGATGAGAGTAGCAGCAAGTCTTTGGTGACTTACCTTAGGAGCAGCATCCCATCACCCCAAAAGTCTCACAATGAGGGTTGCAGATAGGTAGCATTAGCTTTGATATAAAAGGAAAAAAATTGAGGGGAAAACTTATATATTTTCTCAATTATATTTTAGCTTGTTAAGTGGAGACTACATTTTTGAATGACTATAATTTAGCTGACAAACACAAGCAATATAAACTGTTTCATGAACGACTGAGGGGCATGCTATAAAAATTGCAGGCTTTTATTCTTTCGATATTATTTCTTTAACTACCTTTAAAGAAAATGCAATTTTAAATGACTCTCCTACCAAGAAAAAAGGTAGACAGGAGCTTCATATATATACAAGTCTGAAGAAAGCAGAGTAAGTGGTTGATTCATGGGGAGGAAGGTTTTGTTTCACAATTAGAAGGCATGGACTGATACTAGAATCAAGCAGGGGCAGGTGTACATTTTTTACAGTTTCTTAGACAATGATATTTTTTTTGCCAACCTTTAGGGCTGTCCATCCTATCACAAATATCAGGTAGGTGCATTGTGAGCTAGCATTAGGTTGCCCTTTTCTGCCCAATATCTCACCACATACATCAATTTTGTCTCATAAAAGAGGTAACTAGGGAAAACAAACACATGGCTTCATGTCATACTACAAGATCATAGGAAACATTTGTACTATTTATCATGCACAATGGCACACTCGGTCACAGAGCACAACCTGTATGTCTCCAAGCTTGGCTGATCTCAATACAGGCATGCCAGAAAGGAAAAAAGTAAAAATGAAAGAGTTTTTGTTTTCTTATTGAACATTCCTCCAGAATTTTCATATCCATATGCTCAGGGCAGTATCAATTAAACACTTCATACTGTAACCAGACAATTATTCTGTCTTGGAAAGTGTATTAATGGAGTACTTTGATTTCACCAGGTGTTCAAATTGCATGGGACATGCTTTCAGAATCACTTGTATGTAATTTAAAGCTTGGGAAATACAAATATTGCTGCATTGCATTTTACTTAATACTAAAAATCCTATGATCCTGTTTTCTCTGTCACCATGGCAGGATAAAAGAATTCTTTTTGTGAAACATTCTTTCCTGAGGAACCCATTAAAGTGTAAGTCTGGTTTTCCTCACACAAGTTCTGCGTTCATTTCAACTTCTTTGTGTCACTTTGAGTTTCAGGAAACAGGATTTGCAGGGAAAATGTTCATAAAGGCTCTTCTTAACATTCCCTGACTAATGGCAGCACTAAGGCTGAAGGAAGATCAGTGCTATTGGAACACAATTTACTAATTAGGGACGAGTAGCAAGAATGAACACAGGGACATAGTGTACTACTGCAGAAGTGGATTTAGGCATTTGTTAAAATATTGGATACTTTAGAGTTTGGAAAAACAGTTTGGTACTGAGGAACCAAAGCAAACAGTCATCTGAAAGAAATCTGCAGCTATTTACAGTGTAGTAGATGATAGCATTTCCTCAAGAGATATACTCAGGGCATACTTCACAATCAGGGGCCTCAGCAAAGTTAGGTGGCAACTGATCATATAAAATACCTAACACCACAGTCTGTATCTCCATGCTTCAGATTAGGATTCTTAACATTATGTTAGGAGGGAAATTCTGTAAAATTTGGTTGAAATTGATAGAGTGTGAGAACAGGATGAGAATAGGACCAACATGTACAGTCTTTCAACTTCTAACATCTCTAAAGCATTCATATTGTTGGAGGACAGGGACAGTTACACATGAAAAGTGATGGTACTCCAGAGTTACTTTCCATCAGTCTGGCCACATCTACTGGTTACAGGTTGGATTTGATGATTTTTGAGGTCTTTTCCAACCTTATATGATTGTGAGCACAAATTTCAAGTCTACCTTAGATTCGTTGTTCTTAAGTCGCTGATTCTAACCTTGCAGTTGAAGCAGGTCTATTAGATTTACCTTAGGGGCATCCAAGGGTATGAGTATGTAGCTTTAAAAATAGTTTCAACTGCTTGCAAAGTCTGCTAAAAATGCATGAAATCCTAAACAGTTCTGGGAAATGGATAGAACAACATGCTAGGATTTATGATTTTTCTTGGAAGGCATAAGAAAAAAAAGTGCTCATTGAACTCAGATGACTGAACATGATTTAAAATAAGAACGGCAACTTCTCTACGTTGTTATGACTTACTGAAGCCTACTTAGTGGTCTGCACTGCAAGCACAAAGCAGCAAACTACAGCAAATACCTCTAACAAGATTTGCAGTGGTGGGTGATTATCTACTCAAGTCAGTGCAATCTACTTTATATGTACAGAGCTTCATTCATTCATTTTACTTTAGCCACATAAAAGAGAGGCACACAGTCTAGTTTGAGGAGGAAAAAGCATCCTAATATTTCCACTTAGGGCCAGGGAATTCTTCACTAGAAGACACCTGCTACCATTACATAGTTGAAACAAGGATTCTCTGTACTCCCACCATTTACATTTTAAGTTTCAATTTTTACACCACATTTCTTAACAGTTGACACTTCGTCTTCACACCTGCAACCTACCTACACTTCAGATTATTTGGGCCCATCAGATATCTGATTTCACCTATAAACAAAGCATTAAGAAGTACAGCAAATATATATGGTTTATTGGTCATGGTAGTCAGGTTACCATAGTAGGTAGTAGGTAGTAGGTTGGGCTAGATGACCTTCAAGGCCTTTTTCAGCCTTAGTGATTCTATGATTCTATAAATTTATGATTCTGTTTGTGGGTAATTAAATGACAAATGCCTAGATGGTGGCACAATAACTAATTTTTTTAAGTTGCAGGAAGAGTTGTAACTGACTGCAGGAAATACTCATTAACTCAGAAAATACAAACTTTTCATTAAAAGCTGAAAGAAAGAACACCCAGAACTCCAAAGATGTATTGATCAACTATGAGACCAGTATCATCTTGGCCTAATGTTTTCCTTTCATATTTTTGTTGCCTGATGAAAATAGTTATGAAGAGTAAAAAACAAATCCTTGAACTAACCCTTTTAATGTTAAAATAACAAGAAGGTGGCTACTACTTCAGAAGTCCTGCCTGTTTTTCCAGTAGTATTATTTTATGTCTTAAACACACCAATTATTTTAAATACATAAACTAAACTTCACCCACACAGGTCTAAAAACATCCTGCCTAGAAAAAAAAAGATTTTAAAACTCTGAAAAACACTCCCTGGGAGTACATTTAATGCACTCTGATCACTGAAGTCATAGAACGCACTGAGTTGGAAGGGATCTTTAATGGTCATCTAGTCCACCCCCCCCGCAGTCACCTGGGATATCCCCAACTAGACCAGGTTGCTCAGAGCCCCATCAAGCCTGACCTTGAATGTCTGCAGGAATAGGGCCTCCACCAGTGCCCTAGGCACCCTGTTCCAGTGTTCTACCATTGTCATAGTAAAGAACTTGTTCCTAATGTCCAGGGGTATTCCTGAGTAAGCCCTCCCATGTGTATTTGGTCGTGTCGCCAGTGCTCACCGCCTCAGTCCCATTTGGAAGCAGATATGATTTGTTTCTACTGCTGTGCACTACTTGCTAATGTACTTGCAAAGTGCAACTTGCCTTCTTTCACAAACCATCAGCATGTGTGTGTGTTCCTAATGCTTGCTACACTAAGATGTATTTACTACAAAATCACTTTCTTCACAGGGACTGTAAGCTAACCTTACTGTTTCATATGAGCAAAGCCTGTTTTTTTCAAATGGGTTAAAGTTCATCTGCTAGTGCAAGGGGAGTAACTAGGGTCCTAATTTCTCTGCAGAAAGCAAAAAATAGAAGTTCAGAAGTGGTTTCTGCTAGGGGAAGGGGGGAAAGCTTATGGATTCTTCTGCTTTTTGTTTATTCCTTCACTAAAATCCTGTTTGAAATGTGACAGTTCATAAACATTCATTTGGATTTCCACAGAACTAAGGGTTTATGTGGCAGAATTATTTCCTTAAGTGCACTGCTCTTCTCTGCAATATCTTTACAAATGAAATATGCAGAAGTTATTACATTTAAAAAAAACTATATTATAAAGGGAATAATCTCCACTGCACCATAAGCTCCATTGGCCAGTCTGTAACTCGAAATGACTGGTTACGTATTTGCCATCCCATAATGCTTTCATTTCATGCCTGTATCTTGAACTCCATGAGTAATGGCTGAAAAGAAATGTCAAGTGTTTGTTGTATTATCACCCACAACATCACAGTTCCTTGGCTGCTCATGGGGCAGGTTGGGTGGGCATGAAGGTTTAGAAGCATGGGTAAGCAGGACAGGGGGCTGGCTCCTGTGTGTCAGTGCTCAGTTGGTGTCAGCAAGTCCAGCAACACAAATTTCAGGGGACCTGTGCACTTCTTGAGGACACTGTTCTGGTTCAGTGCTAATATTGTATTCAACCTTAGATATTGGTAATTTTGTAAGACATGCCATTTATTTGAGCTATCTATGGCCTGACATGTTCCTGCTGCTGCTTTGTGTTTTTACTATAGGGAGACTTCTCTAAGCCAACTGCAGGCTGTAATATATTCAAATACCAGACTGTACATCACACATAACAGCAAAGTTACAGGTAACTTAGGATTTGTAGTATGTAGTAACTTAGAATGAATAGTTACCCAGTCCCACAGCCTGGCAAGACTTAATATAAAACCCTCACTAAGTGATCTAAAAGCATTGATACACATTGACAGCTCACTCTAGACCTCACAGATTTCTATGATAATGAAGCATGGCCACATCATGCTTTCAACCTCTGCAAGGGACTCTGCTCAAACACCAGGTCACACTGGTAACCACAGGCACTGAGGTTTCAGAACTAACATAACCAAAAGCACAGGAGTGGAAATCTGCAACCAGGGAATGTCATGTGCCTACCTCTTTCTTTACAATTTCCTGCCACCTCTCCCAGTCTTGAGGGGCTATCAAACCAGGGTACCTGCTGCACTAGATGAAGTCACGGCTTCTTAAAGAGAAATATACATACCAATCTGCAGCTCTCTCTCCCTTTCCACTTTCCTAGGTGTTGCTTTCCAAAGCACAGACATTTTCTAACAGGACAGTTGCAGGTGCAAGATTTACCTCAGTACCTAAGGCTAATATTGCATTTCTGATGATCAAGCCATTCGGTGTTCTTCATTTAGGCAAAGAGTTGAATTTGCATCCAGTAGTGAAGTTTTATCTGCATTGTGCAGGACTCTAAACACCGCCTCTTTATAACTGACCATTTACCTTGAAATTACTTCTCTTAACAATTTTAGTGCCTCTCAAGGGACTCATAAACCACAACAACTTCTGTCTCTGCAGGTTGAGCAAATATAAATGTCACCATTGCTCATTTGAGACTGTTGCTTTTGTCCAAATGATGTCAGAAAGCAGAACAGGTCAAGTGGCTTTTTAAATTTTCTTTTCTTTTTCTTTTTTTTTCTTTTCCCCCCAGAGTATAATGGAAACAAACAAAACCATCTGCTTTGCCTAAGGGATGGACTTTTGAAGCCTCTTTCACCCCACCACAAATTAACTCTTTCATTTGCTGCATGTGCCTGCAAAGACAGGGACACCACCTGTGAGTATTTTCTGAGAGAAGCACTTTAGTATTTCTGCCTTGCTCTGTCCTAGGCTATTCACCAGGCATCTCTCTTACCCACTGTTCTTCCCAAACAAGACTTGTCTCACTCTGCTCAGACTGTACTTGCTTTCTTTTGCAATCTGTTATGACCCTCCATCCACCCCCAGGAGACTATTTCCCTCTCTTCTGCAGGCTCTGTCTCACTGTGATTTCCCTCCCTTGCAAGCAACAAGGGAAGTCTCTTCCCTGCCTGCCATGCTACATCACTTCTGGGGCTTTTCTGTCAGCTGGCTTCCTATCCCAGCTGCATTATTCCTCCTAAATGTTAACTATACTCTACTGAGAACCCTTGGGCCTCCTTCAGGCTGCTTTCTATTTCTTAGAGTTCTTTTCTTGCATTTTTGAGACATTTTTGTGTCACACCTTCCAGTGCCAATCAACTTCTTTCTTACCATGTTTTTGCTTTCAGGAGTCTCCCTCTATATTGCTCTGATGTTCCTATCCCCCAGACTTCCCTCCTCTAGCTATTGGCTGCCCTTTCACATCTGGTTGTACAAAGTACTATGGGAAGTCAGTTAACTCAATTCCCTCTGTTAGCTGAAAAAGCCATCAGAGCCAACATAGCACACCATCCAGTATGTGAAGAAATGCAAATTTTTCTGCCTGGCAGTGAACACCATCCTTCCTCTTACTTCATGTCATGCTCAGCTGGATGTCAGTGCTTTAGAAGAGGAATGGAGCCCCATTAGAAGACGTTTACTAGTGTGGTCTGTAGCCATTTGTACATGCATCTGATATTAACAGAGATTTTACCATAGACATGAATAGCTAGTGTTCTCTATTAATGTAGATGCATGGGACCCCTGAGCTGATGCTTTCCTTCTTGTTTGTTTTTATAAACTGTAAAATTAATCCTCAGCAGGCTTATTATCTGCCACTACAAATCTTCCAAAGATTTCACCATGGATAAAGTGCAGCCTACTTGATGGTTTGTGTGGCTTTGATTAGTAACATACAAGTGCCTTTGATCAGCAACACTTCATCTTGATCACAGCATTGTCCTGCTGGGCAATTTCTTGTAGTCACAAGTAAGAAAAATGGTCAGGGTATAGGTGGAGTAATGGGAAACATAATATGTAGTAACAGATGCTACATATTTCTTCTGTTTGAATAAAGTGATATGTCATGAGACTGGGATGTGCTTTCCCTCCTCAGCCAGCCGCATGCACTAGCATTCACGCAGCAACATCCTGTTTGGAAATTTTGAGTCCCCTAAGCCAAAGAATACCTTGAACTTCACAAAAGACAGAAACTTTTCATAATTTCAAATGTCATTACACACTGCAAGGAACTTCCTTCTCCCACTCACATTTTATTAGTGTATACAAACACAGCTTGTTTTCTCTCAGTGTTTTGCTGTGTAGCTTCAGCTGAAAGCATTTGAAGGCTGAACAACAAAGTCATGGTCGTACCTTGAACTAAAACAATGACAGCAGAATTATGACAGGTTCCTTCATCTACCATTGCTTTTGCTAAACTGAAAGTCTGATCTTTTTTCAGCCAAGTTTCTTTATTACCTTTTTTTTTTCCTCCCTTGGGATAAATGCAAAATGAACATGAGGACATGGAGAACCATCTTAACAAAAAAAAAGGAGAAGCTTAGACAAAGTCACCTTGAATACACAAGTTTAACAAACAAGGAAGTCAATTTTGTGCCTTAATTCCACAATGCATTTGAAGCAGATGTTTTCTGGCCTGCAAGCACTTCAAATAGTTGTTCAAATGCTTCTGTTTTCAGACAAATGCCATGTTATTAAGCTTGCTCTGTTTCTTAGGATCTCTACCAATGTCACAAGACCCCTGTTTTTTTTCTGGTTTTAATTATGATCTTTATGGCTTCAGAATGGTATCATGAATCCTGATCTTTGGCCATCTGAATGCAACAGAAATGTCATACAAACAATTCCCAAAAAACCCACCCTTTTTCTGTAGCTCTGACTCCATGGTATAACTTGGGAGTTCCAGCTGTGAGATAATCTGACTTTGTCAATAAAATTTCAGGAAGCCTTTTAGTGACTGCAGGTTGAATCCTCAAATTTCTCTAGCCCTGAATTTTCTTCACCATTGGACAAAGCTCCTCTCCAAAACCATATGGAGCTCTAGGGAATGCTTTCTAGGAATCACTGCTTTGCTCAAGTATTTCAAGTTACTTGACCTTCAGCATTACAGCTGCACTCAGGGTGAGCTAGAGGATTCCAGGAAATGCAGCGATTACTCAGCCGTGCTGCTTGCAGCAAGTTAAATATTTATTTACTTAATAGCTAATGTGCACAGTGGTAATAATTATGCTGCCAAGGTTACATTCTGTTGGTAAATTGCATCCTTGTTGAATTAAAAAGATATACTTTGAGTTACAGAATACAGAATTAACTAGGTTGGAAAAGACCTTAGAGATCATCAAGTCCAACCTATCACCCAACACCATCTAATTAACTAAACCATGGCACTAAGTGCCTCATCCAGTCTTATTTTAAAGACTTCCAGTGATGGTGACTCCACCACCTCCCATTCCAATGGCCAAGCAGTTCTTCTTCAAGTTGCACTTTAAACAAAAGCCAGAATAAAATATCCTCCCATTGTTCTTTCTTACAGTTTTCAGTGTCCAGTGCTTTAGACCAGGTGCAACTGGAAACCTAGATGACTTTAAAACTGGTTAAGTAAATCATCCTCCTCAGCCATGAAAAGATGAGCTGGAAAGTACAGATCTGCTCTATCAGCTCAGGAGGCCAAAGGGAATACAGAGGATGATAGATGTTCCTTATTTAAAGGCAAATACCTTCTGTGGGTGCAAGTCACCTGCCACATTAGGAGACTGTGGAATACACCTCTTGTTTCTGTGACTTCTGTGTGTCCACTTGTGTTTGGTGTTGTGGAGCAAAAAAGGTGGCCAGAGCTCCAAGCATGCAGACTGGTGTCCTGTAACTAACTGCTATCCTTGCTTGTATGAAAGGCAAAGGCATGGGAAGAGACTGTAAACACAGAGTGAAAAAAACCACACAACAAGAAGTGTGGCTTGTATTCTAAAAATATTGAGTCCTGATCAAGAAAAACATAAACACTTGCCGGCATTTGCTATCCCACTTAATATAGGAGACATCTGTTCTATGTGGCAATGGCAGGCAAAACATTGCTGGTTTACAATTTCAGCCCCCTCTATCCATCATTTCACTCTTCTGTCACACTGAATTACTCATTAGCATTCTACCTAGCTCACATGCTGTAGCTTTGCTTATGCAAAGAGTTTATCGTTCACCAAATTTCAGCCCAACAAACATTAGCAGAGGTGAAGAAAATAACATTTCCATACAGAAACAATAAGCCTTCACCTACACCACCTGTGGAGGAAAATTCACTTTGACAAGCTACTGCCTGAACTTCATGAGCATCTTAAAGCATCTTGTAATCAAGCCTACAGAGCATTATCTAGCTATTAACATGCTTCTGAAGGATAATTAATTGTTTTACTTCAAAGCCTTATTTCAGGACAGATTTGTCTTATTGTGTTGATGATAACAAAGACTATCAAGATACATCCATTGCAGCTTTTTGAAATCCACTTGTGAGCTGCTTCAGAAAGTTGTTCAGCATTTCACAGCGGCAGTTTTTAGTTTCAGCACAAAGCAGACTTGTTGCTTCTCCCTCCTCCCACCGCCATGCATTCCTATATGACAGTGATGTTAGTTATGAACTGCAAACTAGATGGCCATTCAGACACCTCCTCACCATGCTAAATCACTACACACAGCAAAGGCTAGCATTAAGCAGCACAGCTCTTGATGATCTTTGAGGTCTCTTCCAACCCTAGTGATACTGAATACTGAATACTCTTGACCAATCTCCCCTTATTTCTACTAGGTGCCAACCTGTACTTGCTTTATCCCTTTGTAATTATGATGACACTAAAAAAGGCCAAATCTGCTGCATCTTGTCCCCTGTAAGGTAGATAATTTTGTCAAGGAAATAGACTCCTAAGCAGCTAGGAGAAACTGATCTGATCTTACAGTGACCATAAACAATGGGCTCAGGAGTCCAGAGCAAGAGAGGTGACTGACTCTATGAGGCCTTGAGGTGCAACAAGGATTTTTTCTTGCTGCATCTATAGGAAACAGTTGCTCTGCATCTGAGGAGGGACCCTGTCTGCACAACCACACACAGGGAGGAACAGCAGGCAAACTTTAATTTTGCTTCCTGATTCCTGAGTCTGATATGCCTGAATGGGAGGACTGCATTCATATTATTTCATTCAGACTCGATTTGATTTCCATCAGAATGCCAACAAAGTGCTACTTTGAAATATTTCATTAGAAGAACTAATGTCAGAGGTTTCTAGCTCCAGTGTATGTAAAATGCTTTGGGATGCCATTTATCTGAAAGACAATGTATAGATAGGGATAAGTTCTTTCTATTTCATGTTTTCCAGGAAGGCAATATCATTCCAGAGGCAGGGCTGCTTTGGAGACTAATTTTTCATTCTTTCTGCAGCTGTAAAACCAGCAGCATTTCAGAATACAGCAGCAGAGGCAAGCACAGCTGGGGTGCAGTATCTGTCAGTGCTTTATGATAAAACATTAACTGCACAGGGTTACAGCATGGTCCAGGCAAAGCGCTGCAGATGTGAAAAAGGACAGGTCAGAGCCAGGAGGAAAATCATCTGACAGATATTAAAAAGTTAACCCAATTTATCTGAACATCTTTCAAAGAGAGACTACGACACCTAAAACACTGCATTGCAATTGCTTTGCTGCTTGAGAAACATATCATCTACTTCTGTGTGGAATTTGTGCACTCAATGTGGCTCCTCACCATGTTGGATATCCAACCAGAATCACAATCTGTAGAAGTCATTCGGGCCCATTTCTGGAAAGAACTCTGTGTCTTGGCTCCAGAAGATATGAAGTCACAGTTGAGACTACACAAATATTCAAGAAATACAATAAACTTCTGAACAATAAGTGTCTCAATACTTCAGCTGTTAAAGAATAATTGCTCCCTGGAAGCTTAAAACCTACCTCGCTCACACTCTGCAGGAGTCAGAACTACCAATTTGATGTTTCAGTAAACTGACTGCAAAAGATTTTGATTTTTGTTGTATTCCTCTCCCTCCCCCAAAGAATCCTTCAGCATGAAATATCATCTAGAGTCTAAGAAGAAAACTACCTGTTTCCTCTCAAAAGCAAAGCATTCACTTTATTCCACTATGCAGAGAGAAGAAAAGTTCAGAAAACTCCCATGGGTCAAATGTCAGCTCTCTTTGGCTTCTCCTTTCCTGGTTTAAGTTCTCCAGTGATCAATATTTGCTGTAAAACCCAGTACAGGGTAGGTGAGTTAGGAATGGAGTCTCATTAATTGAATCCCTTTGCATCCCTTCCAGCTTATTTGTTCAAATCAAATCTTTGAGGTTAGCTGAGCATTAAATTCTGTGTGTTGTTTTAAGGATCACATAACTTTTTATTCTACACAGAAATTAGAATGCCATTCTTAATTAGCACAGCAAGTAATCACATAAATTTAGGACATGCCTTTTACTCATCTATTTACACCTGATCTTTGATGACCCAGCTTGAAGAGTGACATAGGTGATCATGAAACTCTTCAAGGTTTAGATGGGAAAAAACCTGGGACAGTGCACTTGATCAATGTCACTGTGAGTGTCAAGAGGTGGTCATTATTGCCCTGTAGATTTATTGCTTAGGTCAAAGCAAATTACTTTCTCTGTTCTCAAGCTTTTTCCCAGCTACAGTTCTAATATCTAATCTCTACCCTTCCCTCATTCTACTGTCCCCTCTGCTATTTTGCAGACTGATTGTGAGCTCACAGGGGAAAAGAAAGTCTCCTCAGTCACTGAGAAGCCTGAAATTTTGGGAAAACTTCTACTAGAAATCAGGAGACAGGTATTTTTTTTTCCTCTATTAAATTATTCTGCATTCTCCACAGGCACACAAATTCATACCTAAAAATACAGGGAAGAGCCATTTGTTCTGCTTACTCTGGTGCAGTGGCACAGATGTGATTATTTTCAGGTAAGAAAGCTGTTCTCTGACACAGCAGCTTTTGCTCTTTATTCTTTCTTTCTTTCTTCCTTTATTTATTTGTTTTTTATATTTATCTAAGCACAACACTGCATTGCCCAGGAAAAAAAAACACCTAGCAAAAAATGCAAGATGAGAGAATTTTTGAAAGTCATTTGTACCAAAATGTAGCTAAAACATACATTTCCAAGACACAATTTCGAGTGCTTCATGGGAGAAGATTGCACACAGCTAACTTGTCAAATGTCAGTCATCTCTTTGCAAAAGCCTATTGCTAGTACTGCACTGCAAAATCCAGGCTCAAGGAAAAAGTCCTTTTTGCTTCCAGGCTCAAAGAATCTACTCTCCCACCAGCCCTCTTTACTTTTATGAACATCCTTGGAGATATTCACAAACTGAAGAAATCTGGAGAGTATTACAATAGCAAAAGAGAGTGAGCCACTCAAAACAAAGTTATGTTTTGTTAAACCTGAAGGAACAGAAGAGGCAAAATGCACATTTGAGTGCAATTTTCTGCTTATTCCTTTTATGAATTTTCTACAATTATTCAAATGAATAAGTTCTATTACTTATCACAGGGTAGGATTTTCCCCTCATCAACACCTGGGAGCACTCTGACCACAGACAGTCCTACCCATAAATCTCCAACTTAACCTGCAATACCACTACTGACAGGATCCATCTTATCTTCTAGAGATGAGGTTGTACAAAATCTCTATTGAATTTGGTGAGAGAGACAAAGGCTTATCAGAAAAAAAAAGATGAAACACCAAAACTAAGTGTCAGTTTAAAGGAATAGATTAAAGAGTAGCAGAGAAGTGCTTAAAGGCATACAATCTCTTCTTTGAAACACAAACAGGATCATCAGGCAGGCTTTCAATAATTGTGGGGACTAGAATAGTGTAGGTGTGTTTCTGACTATGCCAGTGGTGCACTGTAAATATCCCACCAAAAACTGTTCACTTTGTAAGACAGCCATGACAGGTAGATAATGTAAAATGTAAAGGACAGGACAGGACAGGACAGAACAGAACAGAATAAACCAGGTTGGAAGAGACCTTCAAGATCATTGCATCCAACCTATCATCCAACACTATCTAGTCAACTAAACCATGGCACCAAGCACCCGATCCAGTCTCCTCCTAAGCACCTCCAGAGATGGTGACTCCAACACCTCCCTGGGCAGCACATTCCAATGGGCAATCCCTCTCTCTATGAAGAATTTCTTCCTACCATCCAGCCTAAATGTCTCCTGGCACAGCTTGAGACTGTGTCCTCTTGTTCTGGTGCCTGGGAGAAGAGACCAGCCCCCACCTGTCTACAATCTCCCTTCAGGTAGTTGTAGAGAGCAATAAGGTTGGCCCTGAGCCTCCTCTTCTCCAGGCTAAGCAGCCCCAGCTCCCTCAGCCTCTCCTTATAGGGCTTATGCTCCAAACCCCTCACCAGCTTAGCTGCCCTCCTCTGGACACGTTCCAGCAAGTCAACATCTTTCCTAAACTGAGTGGCCTCGTAAGAAATTGAATCCTGTAATCTCCACCATGAGAACAACAAAATTAACCCATATTTCAGAGAGTTTTTCTACTAAGTTATGAGGAGTGTGGAAGTCTTCCAGGTGTTTTTCTTTTTTCCAAAAAATAATTAGATTTACAACTTGTTTCCATTAACAGTTTATGAAGATGCTGTAAACACAGAACTCTAAAATACAATTTCAGAACCACTACAAGGTCTTTTCTCCAAAGAGCAACTTCTGCTTACAGAAAGTGAAATATCTACAGACTCATTCAAATTGAGCAGTAACAGAAAAACCAAATATAAGATGATGGTTGCAATAAACTCAAATTAGACAGGAAAGACAAATTGCTCTATTATCCTACAATGAGATATACTATAGAAGTGTATTTCATAAATGCAATGTTCACACTGAAAGGTTGATAGACTTAATCTTCCTTACAAAAGCAAAGTATTCATATCATACTCCTGCACCTTTCTTAGGGTGCTGCCCTTCTTATCAGCATATCTGGATGGGGATGCACCATACCTAATCTATGTGCTTTGAGCCCTCCTCTACACAGATGACTCTCTCACTTTTGACTTCAGAGCAGCCTGCTCAGTGGGGTGAGTGAAGTGCCTCCAGTTTTACACTGCAGGTATCATGTTTTCAGTGTTAGACTACTCAGAGAAACAGAAATGAAGAATCAATAACAGACAGTATGTGCAAACAAAGAGAAACAAAGTAATGGCAGAAGAATACTTAATTTCTTATTTGATCAAATATGGGTAATCATATGTTGGTTACAGGGATTCTGTACCTGCACATTAAGAACTAGTGTTCTATCACTTAGATGGGAGTTTTTAAAAAGAGCTAGTGGAAGTAGATTTGATTTACTGCACATTGCAAATTCACAGCATTTCAGCTGTTCAGAAGTTGTGGTGTGCCATGTTTATTGCCCACTGGTGACATGCAGTGACTCTTCAGTCAGACCAAATTGGTAGACATACTGCTTAACTTTTGGGGAGATTTTAGCAGAGATTTATAGCTCACTCCATGAAAATTTAAGGCAAAGGCATAAGAAGTAGATTTATTTAACATATGAATGAAGTGTAAACTGGCATGAAACAGATCTAAGCCTAGGAACTGCAATAGCATCCTGGTGATGTTGAGGAATAAACATGCAGTGTGTGATGTTATGCATTTATTCCATAGGCAGGTTGGCTGTGTTACTAAATGCAAAATGCTAATTTTCAGCCACTTATATTTTGACAATCACAAAACTACATAAAAGCACAGCAGGAATTCTCTGCTGCTCTAATATATGGTAAAATATGATAGAGTTATTTGAATTGCACAGGAGGCTGGGGAGCAATAAAATGGGCTTGCAACTAGATTCTATAATGAAGTCCATAGAGGTTGGGTAGACTTGCAAAAAACTATATTAACATTAAAAAAAATTAGGAATGCAAGGCCTTGATTCTTGCAATAACTTTCAGATCTTAGAATATACATGAGTTTGCATTGTAAGAATCAACTTTTCTAGAGGTCTTTGACAGAAAATAGAAGATAGCATTTTGATAAGGGGAGACTTCACTTCTTTTTAGCCATGAAGAAAAAAAGAGACATCAGAAATAAAAGAGGAGAATTGCACCTCATAATGCCTTTTACGAGTCACAGCACCAGGAAAACAGACTTTTGGTCATTGCAATATATCCATTTTATAGCAGTGTTTACAAAATGACAATGAACAACAAATAGATTCCTGACGATCAGAGAAGGAAAATTCTGTGTACAGTTTCCTGGCAGAATTAATGAGAACAGGAAATCCAGCTGAGGTTTTAAAATTGATCATTATACTTGTGTGAACAAGATTGCTTCATATGACAGGGAAATTACTGATTGTGAGAAGGTTGCTTTTGAGTCAGTGTTCCCAAGTTTCTATGCCACCTCTGTGAGGCCAGGTTTCCAAAAGCTTATCAACCTTATCTTATTCATTTACTTGAGCAGAAAGCACAGTGGAATATAAAAAAAGAAAGAGGCAAGTATGGGTGGATACACTTCCTCACCCACCAACCTGCAAGCCATCTGCTTCTCTGAAATGGAAGCTTTGTTGTCAGATACACCTGGAAACATGAGCCAAAGAGTAACTCTACACAAACAATACAATTCGGGCAACTCAAGCAACAATATTCCCACCATGCATTGGAAAGTCTTCAAGCTTAATATGCACAACTGGGATTTTGTTTTGGTACGTTATCAAGAGAAAGGGAAGCTTTACACAACCAGATGAGAAGCACCCATAGGGCTTGCTGTATATTTTTATTCCAGAAAGCTTAGGTATGCAATTATTTCTCCAATTAATTATTTCCTCGGCTCATTCTATTGCACTTTCCCTCCCTCAAAATCAACAGGTTTGCCCCAGCCATCAGAGCACTGCACTCTTCCAAGAGACGTAGTTTTGTAGACAGCCAAAGAGGTGCCACAGGCTCCCATAAGCATATTGGCTAAGTCACCCAAGCTTCCCTAATCACTCCTGATGCTACACACTCCCTCTTCACAATCCAACAATCACAAGATTGCCCTGACTATTATGTCAGCCCATACAGAATATTTTCAGGTGACTTCATTAAGCAGACATCATTAAACAGCACTTTAATTACCACCCTGATTAAGACAACACCAAGACTAGCTTTCAAGCCAAAGAACTGTAAATAAAGCATAGAAACATTTAGCATTGATAATACTTACAGCATCTTTTGTTCTCAGCTCATTAATCACCGTCTCAGGTTAATGATTTTAAGAACAATTTGGCAATGCTGTAACTTCAACAAAGCTTAGGGAAAAAAAATCCCATTTCTTTTTTAAAATGTATAGATGTGCCTTCAGCTATACTTCAGAAACGGTTCAGAATTCATTTCTAAGCCAGAAACTGTAACAATACATCTTATTATTGAATGTGAAACACACAGATTCTGCTGCCAAATAAATCTCCAGTATTACAAAGTCCTCCAGGACTCTCTTCTCTTCCACCTCTGAGTTTTTTTCATCTCAAGCTGCCTAAGGGCCAATTCCTGCAGTAACTTTGTCCACCTCCAAAGCCTCCCTCCTCCGCCTCCTCCCTTCCACTCCTATTGTTCTGTTATTTGTTAAATCATTTTTGTCAAGATAATTGGACTTTCCAGAGCTTGATGCACTGATTTAAGGTGAAAGGGACATATTTACTTTCTCACACAGAGCCAGTGAATCAATTTCCCTCCTGGCAGCCTCCCTCTAATAAAAATATTTTTCCTCTCTTTTTACTTAAAAGCTCATAAATACCTCTTTGGTAGAGAAAGTCTCTAACCTCTGTGTCTCACTGCTGCACCTTTGTGAGTGACAAAATGAACACACCAAAGATTTAGACTTAGGAAAGATGAATTGTGTATTTAAACCAGTTTGTCTTCAACACTCCCTTCCCTACTTTGCCTTCTGCAGAGCTTGCTCATTGCCCTTGTGTCCGCACCTCTTCCCTGTGCCCAGAGCATTTCAGTGCAGAGTGAAAACATCAGACACAAAATGTTTTGGTATTTTTTTTTCCTCTTACTGAACACATAACATGGACAAGTATTGCTGATGACAGTGTATGTAATTTCCTATTTATTGCCTGTTGGATAGCTTGTGATCAATGTTATCAGAACTGAATGGATTATCTGGAAAAGCAAAGCATTTCTGCTATATTTGTTGCAATGCAGAGTGTCGTGGTGAAATGCTGGTGAATTGATTAAACACATTTCTTTCACCTTTTTTCCTCAGTACTCTTTTATTTTGTTTTTCAGTCTTCCTATGACAGCAGTGTAACACGCTTATCTTTTTCCAAGATACTGCAACATTTCAACCATGGCAAACTTATTGCATATTAATTTTTTACTGTGGCCTGAAATGAGATGACTGAAGAAGTTTTACCTTTGAAATTTTCACAAGGAGAGGTGAGAATAAGAGCAAGTGGATGGCTGTGGGTTACAAGAAACTCATGTCCTGCAGTCTGCTAAAGTAAACCCCCCTGCAGACACATACTTGGCTAGATATTTAATTACCTATATGCTCCTCTGACCCTTGTAGGAATCCTGTCTACAAATCCTGGATGCAAATCACCTTGTGATGCATAAGACAAGATCATCTCCACCCATCAGGTACCCTGGAAAGGGAGGACGGTGAGACAATAGATTCAGCACCTGGCCCCTGATGCGTACTGGGTGTGTGGGCAGGTAAATGGAGAAGGAAGAGGCAGAGGTCCTTCAGACCCCTGTCCAAACACAGGAAGATTTCCTGGGGGACAATACCTGGACACATACTTAAGGACTAAAAAACTGTATAAAAAGGCTTGAACAATACTGGCAAGTTAGACAAAAAGAAGATACCACACGCTGGAAACATCACAGGGCAACACAACAGATCCTGGACTCTGAAAACCCTCTCTCCACCTCTGACTGTTAGTAATATAATCCCTTTCCTGCTTTCTCCCTCTTCTCCCTATATCTACTTCTCTCTCACTCTCTTTCTCCTTTTGTTATTCTGTTAATAAATAGCCTCACTGTTGATATTTTAGCCTCACTTGTGCCTCTGATTTCATAACAGAGGATTATGCAAAAGAACTGAGTCTCTTTCCCTCTCTGGACCGAGACAACCCTACTTCACACCTTTCCTCTTAAAACCCCACATTTGTTTTTATGTTCAGTCCCTGTCATAGATGTTCAAGGAGACAATCCAACAGAGAAGCAGCAATCACCCTCTGGCACTGACTGTATTTAAAATCAATGTTCTGAAATAAATTATTATTTGTTAAATAACTGCAACTGGACCTGCATGCTGGGAATGTGAATGCTACTCTGTGCTACCTGGGAGCTGCTTGCTGCAAATTTGCATTGGAAAGTGATTTCTCTCATTCTTATGAAAGCTAAATAATCCTCACTTTTACATGGAAATGCAAAGAAGCAATTCTGCAAGTAACTATATGACAAACCTACAATACAGTGTTAACAGACTATTGTAACCATACCTTGTTTACTGCACTGACAAGCCAGACAGATCAGCTGCTAACAAAGTTTCTCTCTTCCAGGTGTTTTATTTTGTACATGCACACAAAGAGACATACATCTTTATTTCAGCTTGCAAATATTGAGTACTTGATTTTTCAATGTGAGTGTCTCAGCATGTTGCTGGAACAATAAATATCTGATTCAGAAACTGCCCATGCAGGGCATTTTTTTTCCCCCAAACAACAGAGATGTGCTCCCCTATAAAAGCAAGTTTTATTAATTCTATTCCCCTAGCAAGTCATTTGTACAAGACAGTTTTTCTTCAGTGCTAAGGCTATGCCTGAAAGCCTCCAACCTTCCTTCACAGATTAAAATCTCATGTTGCAATTAAGTTCAGCTAATTTCCAATAGGATGCATAAAATGAAGAATGGTTATATCTCCTATATAAGGGTTGTATCAGGGATTGGACGTGGCACTTGGTGCCATGGTTTAGTAGTCATGAGGTCTTGGGTGACAGGTTGGACTTGATGAACTCTGAGGTCTCTTCCAACCTTATTGATTCTGTGATTCTATGATTCCCCTAGGTATTTTAGTAGGAGAGAAACATTTGCAACACTCTGCAGTGCCCCTTTGTGCAGCACTCTTGCGCCAGAAATTCAGCTGCCATCAGGGTGGCTTAGTGATACCCATAAGTAACCTTAGGTTCAGTAATTGTTCAGTTATTAGACCTGTTTCACTTATTAGGTTTCATAGCTCAAAACTGAGACAAAAGTCCTCATGCCTGAAACTTCTCTAGAAAGTAAAAGAAGATTCAAAGCAGTTTCTTTCTCTGCATGCCATAGTCTTATAGAATAAGGATTTTTTCTCTGATAGAATTCTACTCTTTGATGATTCTCAAGATAGCCTTAGTCTATTATTTTTCTATTCTTGAAGATTGAAAAATCCTTCATTCTTTTTCTGTTTAAAGATACATAGCTTGATGGTGGGAAGCTCTAAAGTGATACATCTTGGAACAGTACCACAAGTAATTGAAGATTGTTATTTACATAAAAGCTCATAAAATGACGTCTAAAAGAACTAGAACTGTTTGTACAATTAGCAATGAGAAGAGAGAAGTTGTACAGTTTCATGAATTTGTTCTAAAATACAAACATAGTGAAGAACAAAAAGTACACTTTGTGACAGGGAGATATTAAAATGAAGCTTGAAAAAAAAGATTTGATGATCAAGCCTGAATTTAATTTACTTATGGTATCATCCTCTGTATCCTTCTCAGGCTATGAGATAGCTGTCCACCAGTTCTGCTACAACTCCAGGAAAGGTGAAGACGGTGAGGGAACAGCAATAGGAAGTGATTCTAAAGTTATCATAGTATCAGTCAGGGTTGGAAGGGACCACAAGGATCATCTAGTTCCAACCCCCCTGCCATGGGCAGGGACACCCCACGCTAGATCAGCCTGGCCAGAGCCTCATCCAGCCTGCTCTTAAACACCCCCAGGGACAGGGCCTCGACCACCTCCCTGGACAACCCATTCCAGGGTTTCACCACTCTCATGGTGAAGAACCTCCTCCTCACATCTAGCCTGAATCTCCCCACCTCCAGCTTCATTCCATTCCCCCTAGTGCTATCACTACCTGAGATCCTGAGAAGTCCTTCCCCAGCCTTCCTGTAGGCCCCCTTCAGATACTGGAAGGCCACAATTAGGTCACCTCGGAGCACCAAAAACCCCAAGACGTCTCAAATGGACTGAGATCAAGCCATTAGCACTGATAAGATTCAGTTTTTATTTACACTACACAGAGGTCAAGGGTGTAGTAACCATTTTATTAGTATGGATTTGCAGTCCTTTCGTAAGACTGTGTCATAAGCTTAACACTAAGCAGATGTACAAGTTCAGAGTGTTAATTGTTCATTCAGCAGGAGCAGAAACAAGACCTGTTTTGGAATAAGGCACATCATTGCTGCCTGCGACCTTTTCTGCTTTAATTACAAGTCCCTGCCTAGGCTTTTTCATGGAGTTCCTGCTATAGTTTTCATACATTTAACTCCCAAGCTTTTTAAGATATTTGCTGGCATAGGTAGTATATGCTAAAAAAATAAATAAATCTATCTCCTTTGTTCTAAAAGTCTGTAATGCATTTTTCTAGCAGAGTACCCAGAAAACAGTTCATTGGCATTTTTATTTCTGAAAGTGCAATGCCATTTGTTCCCTGATGGACTTCTCTGCAAGCAGAAGTTTTAAAGCTGAAGAAGAATAGAATAGAATAGAATAGAATAGAATAGAATAGAATAGAATAGAATAGACCAGACCATGTTGGAAGAGACCTTCAAGATCATGTCCAACCCATCATCTAACATTATCTAATCAACTAAACCATGGCACAAAGAACCCTCTCAAGTCTCCTCCAAAATACTTCCAATGATGGCGACTCCACCACCTCCCCAGGCAGCACATTCCAATGGCAAATCACTCTTTCTATGAAGAATTTCTTCCTAACATACAGCCTAAACTTCCCCTGGCACAGCTTGAGACTGTGCCCTCTTGTTCTGGTGCTGGTTGCATGGGAGAGAGACTAACCCCCACCTGGCTACAACCTCCCTTCAGGTAGTTGTAGAGAGCAATAAGGTCTCCCCTGAGCCTCCTCTTTTCCAGGCTAAAAGAATCATTTAGAATAAAAAATGCTCAAGATATTAATCTACTGTTGTTTTTTTTCCCCTAAGCTCTGTCCTTTATTTCCAATGTAGCCTCTGTATCACATAGGGTATGTAACTGTAGATCTCCTGATTTTGCAGGGAAACATGTTTTATCATTTATTTCTTGATCCTTTATACCTATTGAAGGATAACAAACCATGTACCAAACTGAAAGCACTGAAACAGAAATTATACAATTTCCTCTAAGATATCATGCTTTTTAGGAGAAAAAAAAACAAAGTATCATAAAATTGCCTTAAACATGAGGAAATGAAAGAACTGGAAGTTGCTTGATAAATGCTGCCAAAGGTGCTCAAAGATCACATAATCACCAATGTCAGAAGAGACCTCAAAGATTATCAAGTCCAACCTGTCATCACAGACCTCATGAGTAAACCATGGCACCAAGTGTCATGTCCAATCCCCTCTTGAACACCTCCAGAGACAGTGACTCCACCACCTTCCTGGGAAGCACAATCCAATGGCTAACAACTCTGTGAAGAACTTTCTCCTTACCTCCAGCCTAAAATTCCCCTGGCGCAGCTTGAGACGGTGTCCTCTAAATATTTTATTTGCAAACTTTTTGTTTAAAAAACTAACAAATTTCATTTATCCACTGGAGAAATAACACTAACCTGATTTTTAAAAGTAAATAAAGTAGGTGTGACATGATAGAAATCTGAGCAGCAGGCAGTACCATAGCATTTTGACTAAATCTTTGCTATTATGATTCTTTCAATGAATGAGATTTTGATTCAGAGAGTAGAATCAATTCAGTGCATGGCTAGGTCTTGAAAAGAGGTTGGTACACAGACCCCTGCAGAAAGTTTGGTGCTTTACAATAAATGCTTGTCAAAAGAAGTCCTTGGATAATATAATAGATTCATTTTCCTGTCTGCCTCTTCATAATAAACTGACCATGAAACTGCAGCGCAAGAGCCATTGGCCAAGAGTGCTGCTGTGTACCTGAAGTGATCATCATGTATATTATGATTAAGAAGAAGCCTAAGAGCAAATTATGAACATACCATCTAGATTTAAAGCCAGCAGTTCCACTTCAATAGCTTTTAGTATTATTCCAGGACTACATGTTTGAAAAAATATTATATAAATGAGATACTATGAAAAATATTCTTCATTGATGCTTGGTATTAAGTAAAATATTATCTCAGTAAGTGAAGCCCTCAGGCTGAGTATTCATTGGAATGATACATCTCATTGCTTAGCCAAGATGATACAAACTGAAGTTATTTTTTCTCTTTAGAGCAAAACATTCATAAAACTGGAATTGCCCTCTTTTTTCCAAAGCCTAAACTAAGTAAACATCTAGTTCAAAGAACTCCATCATTGGTATTCTGTCACTTAGGTTTTATATTCTCTAGTGGTAATTGAACATCTTCCTTCAACTGATGGAAACAAACATGTTTCCTTTTCCAAGCTTATAATTATTTTTTTAGCCATTAGAGACTCCTGATTTCTAGACAGGCATTCAGTAATTAGTGACAGGCTTGCTGTCAGCTCCTCTGCCAAGGAAGTGGTGGGAGATGCACCACCACCTGCAGCACCTGTACAATAAACTCATTGGACAAAAGTGTGGTGAGATATGGGGCCAGCCAGGCATGTTCTTATTTGGCTATGCTGAGTTGGCAGCAGGAAAGCATCCTCAGAGTCTCTGGGCTTGTATAATATAGTGATTGTCATCATAAGCAATGACTGACTGACTGATTTCACACACAGCCATGTGTCAGTGAGGAAAGTATTGTAATTTTACTAAACCTTCCAGCATGGGGATTCTATACAAAACATGGTATTTTTCAGGTGAGTGATTAATGTCATATTGTTTGGTGTGTCAGCATGGAGATAAAACTTATTTCATTGGCTATGAATTTCACCTCTTCTAAATATACTTCCTATCATTTCCATACAGTTGAGGAAAGAGCCAATACAAGTCAGTCAAAATGGAAGTTACAGATATTAACTGTGTTATTCTATAGATATAGCCATTTAAGTCCAGCTTTAGAATGGTACCATGATATGCCAGGGACAAATTAGGGGAGTTTAAACCAAGTTATCACCTTATTCTACCCAAGATCTCAAAAAGATCTTACACACAAGTATTTCCCCAGAAGCTGCTTCATGGTCAGGTCTGTCCCACAGAGCAGCTTCTCAATGGGTAATGTCAAAACAGAAAGTCTGACCACACAATACAAAAAAATTACCAAGCATCAGTTTCAGAAAAAAATGAATCCTGCCTCATTTTTGTGAAGGAACCAGTCCCATTCCCTTGTAATCTCCCTGCACTCCTAACTAATTAAGGATCATAAAAAGTGGACGTGCTTTTAGCCTTGTTCACATACTTGCTCTAAGCAAGGTTACAAAAGATAGCTACCTGCAAAACCAGAAGGATAAAATAATATCTAGAGACATATGAAGCAAAGAACCCAGGCTCTCACAACTATTTGCTAATAGTGCCAATGGCTCTATGCTCCCTTGGTGAGCTAAAAAAAAAAACCCAAACCAAACCAATCAAAAAAACACAAACAAAGAGAGATCATCATGACCTAGACTAAATCAATACGAGTAAATACTCTCAGAAGATTATTTTCCCATTTCCACTATCAGAAAGAAAACTCAAACACCACAAAACCAAACAAACATGCATTTGATAATAAGGCAGGAAATCCCAAGATAAATGGCATTTTTATCCAACTGCACTCACTGAGGATAAAATGCTTAGTGATTCAGACACAGGAGGTGGAAGCCCAAATATCAGCTGGTTTCAGGTTTGTTTCTTGCTTGGTGTGAGGTAACAGCTTCTCCAAACATGGAAACTGAGCGGAGGGACTGGCATGCTTTCTAGCCCCATTCTGCATGGATTCATCTGGAGTAATCCACCTGGCTTGGGAAAGCCAAGGTGTCTGAATGGAGTTTTTACTCCCGTGTCTGAGAGGGGGACAACTGACCAAACCAGCGGCTTGCAGGTGAATTTGTGTGGCAGTTGCCTGGCAACTCACAGCAGGGAAGAATTTAAATCCAGCATTAGCAACTCATTTCAGAGGAGATGAAACTATGCCAGGAGATTTTATCTGTGGGAACAATGGAAAATAGATTCTTTGTAAAAACAGTATGTGAAGAACATATCTTATGCAAGACTGTCAAAAGGGTGCCGTAACGGGACTTACCATGGGAAACGGAATGTGAAACTCAAACACTAATATGAACTCCCTGACATTTGAGTACAGGTTCAGAATGCCCTGAAACAAGCAAATAAGGTATTGTTCAAATACCACATAACTTCTTAATTAAAAATACAAGTGTTACCAAAGGAGGGAACAGACTAGTGATAAAACAAAGGTAGGTTGTGGCAGGGTACAAGTGAGCCTTCTGAGTACACTCTCCTCCACTGTGATGCCAGCAGGCAGGAAATCAGTACAAATCACTCTTCTTTACACTCCAAAATGCTATATAGAATCCTGAGCTGTAGATGGACTGAACTAGAAATGCTAAATATTTTCAGTGATAATATTTTAAATAAGAATTCAACTTCTGCCAGGATGCCAATGGCATCCTGGCCTGTGTCAGGAACAGTGTGGCCAGCAGGAGCAGGGAGGTCATTCTGCCCCTGTACTCAGCACAGGTTAGGCCACACCTTGAGTACTGTGTCCAGTTCTGGGCCACTCAGCTTAGGAGATGTTGAGTTGCTGGAACGTGTCCAGAGAAGGGCAACAAAGTTGATGAGGGGTTTAGAACACAAGCCCTATGAGGAGAGGCTGAAGGAGCTGGGGTTGCTTAGCCTGGAGAAGAGGAGGCTCAGGGGAGGTCTTCTTGCTGTGTACAACTACCTGAAGGGAGGTTGTAGACAGGTGGGGGTTGGTCTCTTCTCCCAGGCAACCAGCACCAGAACAAGAGGACACAGTCTCAAGCTGCACCAGGGGAGGTTTAGACTGGATGTTAGGGAGAAGTTCTTCATAGAGAGAGTGATTGCCCATTGGAATGTGCTGCCCAGGGAGGTGTTGGAGTCACGATCTCTGAAGGTGTTTAGGAGGAGCCTTGATGGCGTGCTTGGTGGCATGGTTTAGTTAATTAGATATGGTGTTGGATGATGGGTTGGATGCGAGGATCTTGAAGGTCTCTTCCAACCTGGTCTGGTCTATTCCATTCTATTCTGGGGGGAGGGAACCCCCAACTATAACAACACTGATTTTTTTATTATTTATTTTTCTTTCCTCATGTGCATCAACTACTGATGCACAAAATGGAACAGAATAAATGAAAGGTTTCATTACAGAGCTATTTGAAACCAAGTCAGAATATTTCTTTTCCCTGAATTGATCTGGACAGCTTTGTTTTCAATCAGCTTTAATTGAAAATGTGAAAATAAAATAGTACGGGTTTCTCATAAATAATTCCAAATTGCTGGCCCACAAAAGATTGGAAGGTTTCAGCCTTTCTTGTTCTGACTGTATAAAACCAAATATTTCTCTCATGTAAATGTCAAGTTTCATTTGAAGAAAAATACATCTTGAACAGCTAGAAAGAATTCCAAAGTAGCAGGCTCAGATTTTACCTTTTTCCTAACTCGCCACTAATTCTCTGTGTAGCTTCTGGCACCTAACCAAGGGCTGAATCATAAGATGCATCCATAGAAGGTGGCTGTCATTAGGCATGCAAGAGTTTAATTTTAACCAGAGCAGCTGGAATCAAACTGGAATCTCTCCTTCTGCGAAGCTCCATCAACATTATGTCATTGAAAAGTGACTAACTCCAATGTCCTGCTTTTGATAAATGCTGTGATTCAGTTTACTCATTGGGATTCTTAGGTGTAATTGACTATAAATCATCAGTGAATAAAAGTTGCTGTATAAATGCAAATTAATTGCTAAAAATAACTCCCACTGACGTTTTGAACCAAGCCATGTCACAGAATCACACAGAATTACAGAATCACCAAGGTTGGAAGAGACCTCAAAGATCATCAAGTCCAACCTGTCACTTCAGACCTCATGACTAAACCATGGCACCAAGTGCCACATCCAATCCTCTATGTCCTCAATTCCTTGGAAGACAAATAGGAGAACTTAATCTTGTGGTTTCACAGCTGGTTACCAAAATATTTGTTTGCAAATAGATCCTTTGTTCTCTAATTAATTTAGCTGCTCAGGCACACTGCATAATTTTATTAGAGGAACCCATTGGCATTTATTTAGTAAATCCCCACTTTATGAATTGTATGCCTACATCTACATATCTACCCTAGCTAAAACACTTGGCCAAAGACCAAGCATTTTAAGAAATGAAAAAAAAGAAAGAAGCTTATTGATTCATTCACATGACATACAAGAAGCTATCTATTTCCACTGTCATTATTTGGAAGAGAGACCTGAACAAAGAAAAAAGTTAGAAGACAGGCAACAACTTCCTCAGAATAAATCCCATTATTTGTCAGGTGTGTATCAACTTTTTCACGAATTCTAAGCTACTTTCCTGCAATTTAGAACTATTCCTCATTCACATCACTAGCTCACTAACATGGACTTTTTAATGTTTAAAAAAAAAAATTAAATATATAAATCTCTATTCAGATCTGAAATTCAGGATCCTCTGTTATTTTTCAAAGGCACCTACCAGCTTTATGAGGCCTCCAGAGAAAATTTGCTATGGTGGAAGGTGACTGAAATCTGAACAAAAAAGGAAGGGAAAGATTTGTCACTCTGACTGGGAAATCTGTTTTTTGGTTGTGGGGTTTTTTATTTTCTTTTTTTTTACAGAAGTTCTCACTACACAAGATTTATAGCATAATCCAGCATTAATGGAAAGCAAAATCCATGAGGCTAATGGCAAAGTCTGAAAATCTGCCTTGAAATGTATTTACACAACATGGAAAATAGCTGCGCTAGAGTGAGATTAGAAGTAGATATACACACCTATGTGCATACTTCTATGGTCTCATGTATTTTACAGTGTCTTTCTGCAGAAGTTTCATGAATAGAATAGAATAGAATAGAATAGACCAGACCAGACCAGGTTGGAAGAGACCTTCAAGATCATCGCGTCCAACTCTTCATCCAACACCATATCAAATCAACTAACCATGGCACCCAGCATCCCATCAAGTACATTACTTAATGAAACTAAAAGCCATGTAAAAGCCATGAACTTCCCCTTTTTTCTCCACTGAAGGCACAACACCCCTAGTGTGGAGTGAAGGATACAGTCCCCTCCCTCACCATATCATTTTATTTCCATAACGTTTTGCTTACGTTACCTGTAATTTGTGACTGCAGAGAAAGTAAAGACTCTGCTGTCCCAAATAAGCTTAAAACCAAGCAGAAAGAGTATCAGGAATACAATTTTGTACTTTGTGTTCCAGAAGAAGTAGCTGCTATTCTTGTATCCCAGAAAGAATAATCCAGAGGATGCATGTTAGCATAAACTGAACTTATATTAGAGTAATAAAAGACATAATATATAGTAATTTTTACTTTGAAGAGACAAGGTAAAAGTAAGACTTTTCTGATGCTATCTAGGCTGCTTAATACATTCTATTTCTCTTTCAAATGCATTTGAACTGTTAGCGTTTTCAGTCTTATGAGAGGTGTTTCAGCTGTAGAGATCACAATAATTTTAGTGACCTATGATCACAAAGGACTTTATATTGCCATGTGCAGACTCAAGTACTTGGGGCTTTACCAGGTTTTATGAAATTCTAAGAGGCAGTAGGAAGTCATCAGGATATTCAAGGCTGAAATCTCATAAAAAAATAGCAAGAAAAAGCTTTTGAGGGAAACATATCAAAGATGCACTTTTAACATACAAGAACATACGAACAAGTCTGCCACTGCCCACCACCTGATGAGTTAACAGTTTCCTAAAGTTCAGTTATCTCAATTCAAGAGCATACAACCTTGAAAGAGAATTTTATGAATACCTGTACAAATAGGTCACTGTATGTTACTGAATGAAACAGTGAAATCCTTGAACAAGCAGCCTGGGCCTAAGCTATCTTTTATGATTTATTTCACTGGAAATTTATATGACTAGCTTTTTGGTATTTAATATGCAGAGATAAATAAAGGAATTCAAGTTTTAAACATTGGAACTGTGTTTACAACTAAAAAATTGACAGGAGATTGAGGAATTAGCCTTGTCTCAATTAGTTTAAGACACACTGGCTCATACTATCAATGTCTGAGGCCAAGCATTGAATTCAGAACTTTACATTCATAAGTTGCACACTTTGAATTAAATTTATCTTCATTCACCTATACATACACATCTAATCCTGCACTGGTGGCCACTGAAAATGCTATTATCTGTTTGAGTTGACAGGGGTTGCACACATAATTACCATCTGCAAAGTCTACAGACATCATAATATCAAACTATTTGCTGATATTTTTAGTTGATGGTATTTAGTATTATTACATGTTCAAATTTCCTCCTTGCCAGGTCTGAAGAGATAACTAATCCTCAGCTCTAGTGCACTAAAATTAACAAAAGATGACCACTTCTTCTAGAGGGTTAACAACAGACTCCCTTTAGGTATTCTCAAGTGCATCTTCATTCACTGACTGACAAAGGGATAATCACTTTGTAATAAAGCAATTGCAAATAACAGAAGGAGAAATTCTACAAAGGTTGCGTCACTCATTTGCCTCAACCTGACACCTAACGAATAGATTTTATTTGTGGGCAATACCCATGCCTGAATGGAGTATACAAGACTTCTCTATAAAAGTCATTTTATACAGAGCTAGGTGGACAGGAGGGAGTCTGGGAGTGGATTTTATACTGCTTCAAGTGACTCAATCATTGCTGCACATGTGGTAGTGGTTACTGTGTGGAAGATTTAGTCTTGTTTGTAATGTAGAGGCTCATTTTTCATTGGCTGTCTGCACTAATTTAGTCTGGTATCCTTCCTAGGAGACCCAATTGTGTTTGAAAGCAATACAGAAATGTATCCTTCCTTTTTTCTCTTTATTAAAAAAACATCTTTACTGTCTATCTGCCATGAGAAGTACCATAGTAACTCTATTGCTGCCTCATCCAGGATGACACTTCAGACCACAGGCTTTAGCAGAGCATCAGACTTCCACTAACAGCAGAAACTAAGTCAGCCTCTGAAACAGAAGTACAGCCTCTGTTTATAAAATATTAAATACTCATAAAAGATAATTTCTCAGATCACCTCTCTTTGAATCCAGTGGTATAAGCCTGCTTATGCTTTCTGAATTTTCCCTTTCGGTAGATTGGGAATGCATAGGATATCTCCTCCTCATTTCACAATTTCCTCTTTACATTGCTAGAACAATTTTATTTTCATTATTATTTTTTGGTTGGTTAGCTGATGGGAGGGGGGTTTGTGTGCTTGTTTGTTTGTTTGTTTTTCACTTGTTTGGTTTTGTTGTTGCTTTCCTTAATATTCTAAGGTGCATGCATTTGCACATCACCTTGGAATTAAGAATTCTTTCAGTGAAGCTGAAAATTGCAAAAAAAAATAGTCAAGAAGTCATGTTATTCGTTCCCTAGGAAGCACAGCTAACAGCCAGAGAAGAAAAGGCAAAATACATCCTGACCCAAAACAGCCTGCCAAAATACATTTGTTCTGTTGTTTGGTGCAATTAGCCTTGAAGGAGGCAAGCGATGAAAGCTGTGAGAACTGTGCTAGGCTGATAACTAATAAGTTCAATTGCACAACATTCACATTTATTGCAGAATAGAATAGAATAGAATAGAATAGAATAGACCAGTTTGTAGGAGACCTTCAAGATCATCACATCCAACCCATCATCCAACACCAACTAATCAACTAAACCATGCGACCAAGCACCCTATCAAGCACCTTGAACCAGACACCTTAGTTTGCTTTGATTTTAACTGTATATCCTCTATTCACTATATGCATGAAATGACAAAGTGGGAGTTTCCAACTCTTGTTTATAAAGATTGGGAAAATTGCCATGAAGTTGAGGAACTATAGCTTGATGATTACTTTTCTAATGCAAACAAAGAAAAGTTAGGGAAATGCTGTCATTTACTCCTTACAGCAATTATTTGCACTTATTTCCATCAACAAACCTTACTTTTGTTGTCCACATTTATTCTTCTTTGCCCTAAAGTGTAAAGATTTTAGCAAGAGATTTCATAACTTGACTTTCCCCACTCATATTAAAATGGTATCACTGCACTTCTACTCTTTACCAGATTTCAGCTTTTGATATAAGTGGCATTTCAATTCCATTCCACCTGTCTGTCACAAATCTGCGGTAGCTGTACAGCATGACTGCGATTTAACTACACATCATCCAGTAGCTGCAGCTATGACATCTCTTTTGAAATTAGTCTTGTGACATCAAAGAGCAAGTATAGAAACATAAGCAGGAGATTTCAGATTAAGCAGCATGAAAAAAGCATCTCAGTTTTTACAACTGCATGGCCACTGCTTTATGCTCCTCAAATGCTACAAAGACTAGCACAATAATCTAGAAAGACTCCAGTGTGTGTCTGCCATATCCTGGCTGTCACACAGGGAACTCACTCTCTTGTTCTATTATCTCTTTTCTTTCTGAACTCATATGGATACTGCACATACAAAAGAGTATATTTCTGCTAATCACTTTCTGGTATAGATCTCTTTTAACCTTGAGATACCGACGGGACGTACCTCTGGGCCATATCTGTCTCTGAAAGCTGTATATGCATGTCTTTACAACGGGGTGGCTGCTGGCATTTTCTCCACTTGGTTTGATGGAGGGCAAAATAAGACTTCATTTCTTCTTTAAGGGGAACACACCATCCTTACTAAATACCCTCTTTACCATATATCAAAAGAAGTTTCCATTATTTCATGTAGTCTCAAGTCTATAGCATGAATGAGCAAAATCAGATTCTCAAATACATGAAAACCAGCAAAACAATGTGTGTGTGTGGGGGGGGGGGGGGGGGGGGTGAAGATGGAGGGAGAAGAAGGGAAAAGAGGAGAGGTGTTACTGTTAATACTATATGTAGTTTTCCTTGCTTTGCATTCTGAGTTAATCAGTGAGTTGGAAGACTGCTGAGCTGTCGTCTCCTACTGTGCAAATGTAGCTTGTATTAATGCTTATTTCAGACATACAGTTTCAATCCTGAGATACACAGCCTGGTCTGGTTTCATCACAGCTTCTATTCTATGTACTGAAATTGCCACAAGAAGAGAATACACATGATTGTTTGAACAGGTCTTATGTTGCGTCTGGCAGAATTCAGCAGTGCCCAAATTTATTGTACATGAGGAAGTTCAGACAGATGCACCCAGAAACACAACAGATTGTTGCACAAATATTAACAGCATGAGCTTCCAGGGTTCCAGTTCTTCTATCTTTTGAGGACCCTGACATACTAGACAGTGAGAACAATCAGCTGTCCCCTTCTGCTTCCTCTAATCTTGAATCTATTTATTTTTTTTCTGAAGTATACATTGTCTTCTCCATAACTGGAATCTCTCAAATTGAGCCCAGAAATATAGAATAGAATAGAATAGAATAGAATAGAATAGAATAGAATAGAATAGAATAGAATAGAACAGAATAGAACAGAACAGAACAGAACAGGTTGGAAGAGACCTTCAAGATCATTGCGCCCAACCTATCATCCAACACCACCCAACCAACTAAACTATGCAACCAAGCACCCTGTCAAGTCTCCTCCTGAACACCTCCAGTGATGGTGACTCCACCACCTCCTCGGGCAGCCCATTCCAATGGGCAATCATTACATTACAAAGCAGCAGAAACACAAAGGCTGGAGCACACATTTGAAGAATGGACATTTTGCTTTAGAAAAATAAGTTCAGTAATAAATAGAGAAATTGCTTAGCTAGGCTCTACGTGTTACTGCTCCCACCAATGAATTATGCACTTGTCTCTGTGACTGGTCTTTTGACTCTCTTATTGATTTATTAGATTAGCTCTTGATCTTGTCACAGCCCAGCTTTGAAAGTACAGTAGCTTAGCCTGGCACCAATTCAAAGAAATGCTTTGAGAAAATGAATAGGTACCAGAGATAATAAAATTAGATGTCAGTACATTAAACATTTTTTCCCCATGAATGGTCATCACAAAATATCATAAAATCCGTCATAATAAAGGGCATACTGTTATAAATAGGATGATGAGGCATGAAAGATCATACATGATTTATTTTGCCATTACTAAACTAAGTGGATGAATAGTTCATCCAAAGATGGAGAACTTTTTGGTTGGTACAAACTTTTCTCCTCCTTGTTTTCCATAGCTGGACAAAATCAGGATGAGATTTTTATGTCTAGAAGATCATATCTATCCCAGTTGTCTAGGAAATACATTCCTATTAATTCCTAAAATTCCTAATTGGTTCCCAAAATTCCTATTACAGGAATTTTGAAGGATAAGCTAATTACAAGGTAAACCACTTTTTGCCATCTAATGAAGTGGGTTTGAGAGACCTCAACTTTGTTCATGACTTCTTGTGATCCTCGGGAGCACGGGCTGGACAAAGACCATATGGTGCCATGCACTTATGGAAGGCATTTGATACAAAGATCTGTTGCCACACTTTACAGTATCACAGTATCACCAAGGTTGGAAGAGACCTTGAGGATCATCAAGTCCAACCTGTAACCACAGACCTCATGACTAGACCATGGCACCAAGTGCCACATCCAATCTCCTCTTGAACACCTCCAGGGACGGTGACTCCACCACCTCCCCGGGTAGCCCATTCCAATGACTAATGACTCTCTCGGTGAAGAACTTTCTCCTCACCTCAAGCCTGAACTTCCCCTGGTGCAGCTTGAGACTCTGTCCCCTTGTTCTGGTGCTGGTTGCCTGGGAGAAGAGACCAACCCCTTCCTGGCTACAACCACCTTTCAGGTAGTTGTAGAGGGCAATGAGGTTGAATGCCAAGGGACTTGAGCCTGTTTACATCAGCAGGCTGCTGAGGCCTGCTATATTTTTATTATTATTATTATTATTATTATTATTATTATTATTATTATTATTATTATTATTATTATTATTATTTAGTATCACTTGGCCCCCTCTTTTTTTTTTTGACAATTACCAGTTTAAGGAACATCTGAGCTACAATTTGTGTCCAAGTCTGAACAAGTCAATGTGAATCTGTACTGCTTATTTTTTAACAGCAATAATATTCAAGCTAAGGTCCACCATGGAAATGAGCTCCACAGATACAACAATGTGCTGGTTTAAGTGGCTGAAGTGAGGTGGAAACACTCCTCTGATTCAGTTTAAATTTGTTGCTTCCCTGTATAAGGGGAAGATAAAAAGTGAAGCAGACAAACATAAAAATCCTGAAAACCACCACCAAAATCTAAACAACAACAAAAAAAACCCAAATCAAATTACTAATTTTTATAATCATATATTTAAGGATTTAAGGTATATGTGATCTCTCTTTCTTCCCTTGGGAAAAGCAGCTATTGTTCATCATCTTGAAAAATAGAACTTTAGGCCTTGAAAACAATACACAGCGTTTAGTAGAAGCATTAACTGTTTCTGGCTGCTTTACAATGCCATCCTTCTCCATCTGTCAACAACATGGTTTTGATAGCACAAGCACTCATTTCTCCATGTGGGGGATACAGGAAAATTTGTGCTCATTTTGAGAAAGAAATAAACTAGTAATAAGCCTAAAATTATGTGACTTTGGTTTCTACTACAATGATTTAATGTGTGGTTGGATGCTAGAGACAAATTACAAGCTGCAGCTGTTGGATCGCTGTTGAGGGTATTTGGACAGTTTAGAGATGCATTAAATCATTTAAACACCTGTCACCAAACAAGTGATGTAGATGGGAGTTTCTTTCACTGACTTCTATGGTAAAGTTAGGTATATTTTGATTATTTTTTTTAAATTAAGATGCTAAACAGATTGTCAATGATTTGCTTAATGATTCAGTGGCTTGTATTGTTTTTCTAGAAATCAATTCACCACCTGCTTCCTGGCTTTGCTATGTGCATGTCCATGTCTGAAAAATAGGTCTGCCCATAAATAATACACAATATTTGACTCATATTCCTAATGACATAAAACTCCCTTTAAAAAGCATTTTTGGATCAGCTCGTTGCCTTAGAAATGTTAAAGGTTATATTTCAGAAGTAGTGAAGAATTCAGTCATGTTAATGCTGAATAGCAATGCAAAATCTTTATAGTATAGAATTTGTCTTGATGGTGCTAGTAGCAATCAAACCCAGAGGAGACAGAGAATTGTTTCTGCTTCTTGATTAACAGAGGATTACACGCCACAGAGAGGAAACACAGCAAGAAGTGGATTATTTGGTAGAACAAGTTACAAAAAAAAAAGTCTAAAGCTGCTTTCATGTCATGCTTCCCACAACAGGAAAGACAGAAATACAAGTAAAAGTGGTATCTCTCACCCCTTTGGAAGCCTGGAAAGTTTCATTAAAGTACTCAGGGCCTCAGCAAGGACATTCCTAGCTAATCCATATTTTTTCAGTTTTGATAGAGATGATTAATGAGTCTGTAAACTGCTTAGATATCATTTAAATTACTTCAGTGTCACAAATTATCAGCATGCAACATGTCACAGACAAGTAGAACATATGCAACAGAAAGAGATTTGGAAAGAGCTGATGAATAATTTCCTTTGATGGAAATTCACTGACAGGCAAATAAATAATAGCTAGGCAAAACAACAGGACAGAGAAGTCTCATTTCTGATCTGCAGTGTTCTACATTTGCTGGAAGTATATCCCATAATCTTTTGTGTAGTCAGCTTGCCAGACAGCTGCTATTTGAGAGACTGTATTCCACCATATTCATTCATAATAAATAATACCAGAAGACTAAAGCAGAAACTTGAACTTACCACAGGGGTGTCTGCTACTGAATGGGCAACAACACAGGGTAAAAACAGTGAACATTCAGCAGAAACATCTGATGGCAACATTCAAGAGGAAATAGTGACTAGGGCATCACATCTTCCCTCCCCCCCTCCCTCCCCAGGTACGTGGAGTAAAACAGCCTCGTGAGCAAAAGAATCAGTGCAGAGAGAAAAATGTACTTCTGGCTTAGTCAATGTAAGATATATTCAAGTTGTTAATTTCCATCCTGACAGATTGCGTTTGCCT
The DNA here is from genome assembly GCF_026170545.1 of Melanerpes formicivorus. NCBI lineage: Eukaryota > Metazoa > Chordata > Aves > Piciformes > Picidae > Melanerpes > Melanerpes formicivorus. Next base: position 7,663,797 of record NW_027142371.1, on the reverse strand, counting down.
TGTTGATGGATTAATGCAACTACAGAAAGGAGAAAAGAAATAGCTTGCTACACTTCTGCCTTCTTACTCTAATTCCTCCCAATTGCTGCTGGTACAAGCCTGGATTCATTTGGCATTATTCTCACTTTGATGTTTTTATGACTGCAGTGGACTAAAACACAGCCCCGCTAGACCCAAATCATGACTTGGAATGGAAATGCTGCAGCACCTTGCTAAACAGAACACAGGGTTTGCTTTTACCAATTATCCATTTTAGTGAAAGCTCTTTAATCTGAAATGAGAGACAGTTTTATTCTGCACATTTAATTCATGCCACAGCATTGGGAGGGGGAATATTGTTCCTGGATGATTTGTGAAATGCTGAATTAGGAACCTACATTAATGTCAAGGCTATGATAATAGCAAAGATTAGTATTATTGAGGTAGCAGCTGCAGGAACAAGAAATGTGGGTAAAGAGAGGAAAAATAAAAGGCTGAGTGCAGTTTTTTCATATAATCTAGTCCATTCAATTGTCATAAGATCTCAAGAACCCCCACAGCTTTAAACTAGGTAATTTTATGTGAATTTCATCATAAAAGAGACTAGAACAAGACATTAGTTTATCCAAGTAGTTTTTTCCATGTTAAAGAAATCAAACTTCTCTAACTCTTTCTCATTTTCTTGAGTTTAACATCTTGCTGTTTATCCACTTCCATATGAACGATACCTCAGTGGCTGATAATTTAAAATGAGTAATAAAACATCTCCATGCCTCTATCCCACTGATTTTTAGATTGAACTTAAATTAAACTTCTTTTATTTTTTTTAAGTAGGAAAACCAACAACAACAAAAAAGAAAAATATTCATGTTAGCCAGATGAGAATGTGTTCAGTTTGGTGTTTGGTTTTTTTTTCCCAATACATTCTATGTCATTTCAAACATTTCTTTTTGGCTGAAATATAATTCCCATAAATACAGGGAAAATCTTGAAGTGAAAGTAATAAGGACATCATCTTCAGCTGGGGGTAAAATCCCTGCTTCCACTCTCCTGTGCAAAGTGATTCTCTCAGTGATGATCCTCAGAGTAAGGTCTTAGTAAAGGGGTTTATGAAATGCTGATTGCATTTGAGAACACTAAAACTTGTGACCAAAAAAATAAAGCAATCACCAGTAAGTCTGGCTCATCTGAGAATATGTGCATCTATATTTTACCATGAGAAGACAGCAGGTATTAGCTGAGCCTCTGTTAACACACTCTGTTACAATGCATTAAAATGTCAGTGAAAAGTAAGATAGGTTCATGTTTGACAGGAGCAGGAGTTAAAGGCTGAAGCTTTAACTTTTAAAGCTCAGCTTCAGAGAGTCAAGCTAGAAGGCCAGGGTATGTATGGATAACGTTACTGATTCTTTCTCTCCTTCAAAGATGAGCACAGAAATAACTTAAGCATTCTGTGAGTAACCCTCTCATAGATTATACTGTTTGCATTATAGGAATGAATAGGAAATGTGCCTCATAAAAATTCAGGAAATGTTCTCAGATACAATCTTCAGACACAGAAAGTTAGCTGCAAAGAGAGAAACAATGGATTGTTGTGAGTTTCTATTGTAGTGGGAAGAAAGGTAAGAGGCTTATACCACTGTAATGAAGTTTTTTGTTACAACTTAGGAAAACATTTTAAACAACAGATACACTCCAGTTAGGGTAGGTGGTCTGGGAGCCACCATTTTTGTGTATGTGACCAACTTGGAACAGTGCAGAAATAGTTTCCTATTTTGGAGGGGGGGGGGGGTGGGGGGTGGGGGGTGCAAAGTTTGATGGAATAGGTCCTGTTTCAGCTCTGTTTCAGAGCTCCTTTTCTTGCAGTTTTCCTACAATTGCCAGTTATCCCTGACTGACTAGTGCTCAAACAGAAAAAAATTGCTGCCCCCTTATTAAGGATCACCATCAGTGGGGTCAGACATTAAAAAGAAAATGTAGCTGACATCACTGTATAAAATTCTCCACACCAATTTCCTTAAAACCCCAAATAACGCAAAGTCCTGTAGTTAAGGGACACTGGGATCCCTCAACTTATCCCTCAGTTCCCATCTTAAGACTTGTTGCTAGGAAAAGAAAAAAATATTCTTTTTCCTTTCAAACCATGAAAAATGTCCAAGAAATATTCACCTAGGAGTAGTAAGTGCTTGCTGCTTCAGCAGTGATGCCATCTGCTTATAATTTCCAGTGATTTGACTTTTGTGTGTGTGTGAGGACATTGTTCAAATTGACCTTGTTTTGCAAAAATGTGAACTATTCTGTAGTCTGTATTTCATCTGCTAAGTAATGACAATCCACTAATTAGACATTCCAGCAAATGGGCTCTGAAATGGGACATTCAATACTGATCTAAACATGGTTTCCCTGCTTTTCACTTCAAGTATTCATTTCTTCGACCCATGTAAAACATTTTATTGCAGTTAATATAAACTTAAATTAATTCAAGAAATAAATGCAAGTTGTTTGAGGAAGCCAGAGAATACTGTAACCTTGATGCAGCCAAGTGTGGAGGACAGAAAACCAATTAGCCCCTCTACATAAGCCTAAAAGTAAGGCTGTAGAATGGAAAAAATGAATGAATTGTTCAGCTTGTTCTAGCCATTCTTGCAGATTTAAAGAAAGAAAATTAAGGCTGAATATGCATCTTTTCCCTGTGAGTAAATAGGAAGATAGTTTGATTCCCCAATTGGTTTTGAGATGATGAATAAGTAGTGTTTTGGAGGCCCTATTAAGGCAAGGAAACCACAGGTTAGTCTCTAGACACTCTTTTCTAAGCTTCAGAGAGGAAGGTGTGAGTGGGTTTTTACAAACACCTCTCTAACAACCAGTAGGATTGTTCATTTGTTCTGACAGTGAGTACAACAGTGGTCTTTAAATTAATGAATGCCACTGAAACAAACGTGATCCATAACATATTATCCAGTACTATGCAAGACATTTTAACCCAAACTGAATTTGTAATGAAATGATTTAAATTCTATGTTTTCATATATAAACACAAACAGCATTAATGTATTAAATCCCTGCCCAAGTACAAACTGAGACATGCAAAATATATTAATTCACTATAACAAGAATAATAAATCTTTCAGCATTTCAATTTTTGAGCAGGGAAAGATTTTGGTGAGAAAAAAAAAGACAGCCAAATATCACATCAAGAAATAAAGTCCAGCTAAAACAGCCAACAAGAGTGCTAAGAAGCATCATCTTCTCTTTCTGACCTGTAATTTTTAATGTTTCATTCTCTCCATGTTTCACGTCACAGTCTATCAGTCCTTTTGGAATGCAACCTTGTTTTTCCACCCCTGCATGCCATCTCGGTTTTGCTGGTTGTTTTTGGTTGGTGGGGTTTTTTGTTGTTGTTGGTTGGTGGGGTTTGGGTTTTTTTATGTATATCTTAGGCTAAACAGTCTTTAATTTCTAATGCATAATCCTGTGGATGCTTCATGGAATCATTTGGTTTGAAAGGGAACTTAAAGGTCATCTAGTTTCAACATCTCTGATGCAGGGAGGGACACCTTCCACTAAAGCAGGTTGCTCAAGGCTTTGAACACCTCAGGGAGGAAGCCATTAGGGCTTACATTAGGGTTCCACAACCTCTCTTGGCTACCTGTTCCAGTGTCCCGCTACTCTTACTGTAAAGACTTTCTTTCTAATATCTACACTATATTTGTCCTCCTAAAGCTTCAATCCATTCCACCTCACCCTATCACTACAAGGCCTTGAAAAAAACCCTTCACAGGTTTCTTGTAGGCCTATTTCAGGGATGGGAAGGCCACTATAAGGTCTCCCTGGAGCCTTCTCTTCTCCTGGCTGAGCAGCCTCAAGTCTCATAGCCTATCCCGATAGGGGAAGTGCTCCATCCCTCTGATTGTCTTTGTGTATCTGTGGGGCATTAACTCAGTGTGCATACAACCAAGGGAAAACTACTTCTCCAAGATCCCTGCATACAGCTAGGGTTTAGTGCAGCCACATTCCTGTGTTCTCATTGATGTCAGACTTCCCCCTCTCTTTATATTGCTACACTCTGCCATTCTGTTTATCATCAAACTTATGAAGACACTTTCTTTTTAAACCTGGAAGCATAAATCCCAGCTGTTATCTTTTTTTTCCTCTCCCTCTGTCCAGTCCATCCCCGTGTTTTATTATCACAGTTGGAGTAAGCATATCTCAGCAATTACAACACTTCCACAGGCAGTTCTCAGGCCACTTGAGCTGACACTTTGAAATATTATCAGGGAAGTAACGCAGGTGCAGGCACTGGCAAATGTCCAGCAGCAAGTTAGCAACCAGTTCACAATTTTAAAGGGGAGTTTGTATTATAAACTGTTAAATGGTGGAAATTAGAGACCGAAATCAAATTCATTTTCCTTAGGAATCACTTCACATCCAAAGCACTGCAGTTCACTTGAGTGAGGATCAGAATGAGCTGGGACTTCCGTATAATATTTTTAACATCTGGTTGCAGCAAGAGCTGAGAGTTAAGGCTATAAAATATGAGCTGTAGCTCTTTTCATAGGAATGCTTGGATAAAGAAGAAAAATTATAGTGTATATTGATTCTGAAGACACTAGGGATAGCAATGTAAAAAAAAAAAAGACTCCTTCCTCTGAAGAACTATCTCACCTACGCAGAGCCTTCTGGCTACAGAGTTCCAGCAAGTTAAAGAACAGCTATTGCTGGGGAAAATGTAGATTTAATATATTCCTCCCTCTCTCTTCACTTTCATTCAGTGTCTGCAGTGTGTAGTGTACTAGAGCAAAATGGGCTGCTGCCAGAAACCTGGAGCTCGAAACAATGACACTACCCTGGGCAAATCTAACACAGGCAGAGAAGAGAACATTACAACACTTTATAACCATTACTGCTTTGGACTAACAGATATTATAAATTTTTACAGTGATTCATATTTTATTTTCAAAGGGGTTTTTGTTGGTGTTGTATCTACTGAACAGAGGGAGAAAATCCACAGGTAAATAGGGAAAGAAAACATTAATTTTCCCATCTTCCATGTGCCAGAGCAGATCATGGGACAGTAGCAGCTACTAACATTTACCCTGATTTTCTCATTGTGTAAAGTATTCATGAAATATAAAATCCTTTTACAGCTGGAAGAATAAAGGAAGTTGGAATAGACTCTTTCTATTCCAAGACAACTTCACATTATGCTCTGTAATGAAGTCTCTTCTCAGTGATGAGACATAGTCACTTTTGCATCTACCAGTTTTAAGCAAGATTCAGCTCTAGACCTTTGTCAGGCTAAACTGATGAGCTCCAGCCTTGATCAGTAGTTTGAAGTGGATGGCACATAGCACTGAATGGGCTGATGTGGTGATCCACTGGGAGAAATCTGTGGTGTTTCTGTACCCAGGCATCACATCCAGAACGTACAAGTGGTTCATAACTTGCCTTTAGACTGATAAAACTAATAGGCACAAAATTCTAATCTGATTTTAGAAACTTTAATCATCTTGTAAGCAGTAGTATTTTCTTCTCCTTTTAAAAGCTCTTTCTTGTTCACTAAAAGTGAATTGTGCAAATATTTTGTATTTGTAAAGGAAGAAACCAGGCAGCCTGAGCCAGCTAGCAAGTTAAGCACATAAGAACAAAAAAGGGCACATTTTCTATAGGACAGGGATTCAGTACCCTGTATCTTTTTCTGTACCAAGCCTCTTGCAAAAGCCTCCTGAAAAAGTACCGCAGAGATATCAGCTAACTGTTCCATCAGGACTAACAGTGTTGCAGAAGTTTCTGCTTATCCTGAAGCTTCCAGGATTTCCAGTGTTCTCTCCTTCTAAAGTATTAACAACTCAGCTTTTTCAAAGCTGCTCAAGTGGTTATATTCTTGCTGCTTACACGTATAAAAGCATCGAGTGATTCCCACAGGCAGCTGCATTCTGATGGCTTACGTATATAGTGTCAGGAGTGACAAGGGTTTCACTGAAGTAATAACATTTTGCTTATGTTCTTTAGGAAAAATACTTCAGACACGTGAGTTTTCTTGTTACAATGGAGAAGCCTGAGGAGTGGAGACGCCTGAGGAGAACCTGTCCCAGGTTGAGGCAGGTCCTCTCTTGCCTCTCACCGGGGCAGAAAAAGAAGTGATGAGACTCACACAAATGGATTGCAGAAGTGATGGAAAGTTTAAATGGAAAAGCAGTGAGTGTTTTACAGAAGCTACAAGCACGGTGACAAAAGGAAATCCCAAATCGTACAGAGTCCCTCACAGCACACCTAGAAACATCCCAGCATTTCCCTTCTCCCTACCTGAAGGTAACACCCAAGACCCCCAGGGCTCTTTCTTCCCCCCCCCCGCCTCCACTGTTCGGCTAATCTCAGCTGGCCAGATCTGAGATTGCCCTTGCCCCTTCTCCTGTCATTAGGCCTAGCCAGGCCCAAGAGACCTAGAGATAACTCCCCCTCCATGACCAGATAGGGAGCATCTCCAACAGGAACAGCAAGGGAAGAAAGAGGAAGTGTGGGACCTTGCAGATGGATTTATAGGGAGCAGGACATTATGAGTATGAAATACGCAGCTTCCTCTGTCCCCCCACTGGGCTGGACACTCGAGGCACCGACAGTGTACCCCATGTGGCAGCAGCAAGAGGCACCCAGCCCAACCTGCCGCAAGAGCATGTGAAAGGAGTCTCTGGAATTATGATAATTCTGTGCAAGGACTGGAAAAAATTTTGGTGAGAGAACTTAAATATTAAAATACTGAGTACAAGTAGTAAGCAGTCCTGACAAGCACAACCTGCTCATAGCTGCCACTAAGCTGTTCACATCACCTTTCACTGCATATTTTTACATTACCAACATGAAAGAATTAAAGATGTGCAGAGGTAATAAACAGAGATATTGATGATATTTTCTGTGCTCAGGTGATGTGGTACCAATTATTATTAATCTGATTGCATCATTTAAAACTTCTTAGAAGGGTGAGGAAAAACTGCAGTGAAGAAACTCACTCAAGGCACATATAATAGCAATGTTGGATATTCAAGCATCATAGTCTTACAGGGAATTAATTAAGGAGCAATATCACCTAGATTACTGCTGAAATTGAGCACCGCTCTACAACACTCAGATTCAAGCTTAATTTTTTCTTAATCACATCTTGAACAGCTTCTTTTTAAATACCATCTGATAAGAAAATCTCCCCTGATTTTAGGAGAAAGAGCTGACCTCACTTTACATACTCCCTGAATGACCCAGCCAGAAGCATTAGGTAAATCAGCCTGGCTGCAAATGCCACATCAGCATTCAGAAGTGCATTTTCTGGTTAGCCAGCAAAGGTATTTTGCAGAAAGCCTGACATTTATTGCGATGAGAGAGGAAACACCACCAGCTGTAACTTGTTCTCTGCAGGAAAGTGTAAATTTTCACACAGGAAGAGAGACTAGAAAATTTCTAGACTAATTGCAAAGAAATTGAGAAGATTTAATACTGGGGGGAGGGGGGGGAAGAAGAAAACAAAAAAGGACCAAACTGGGAAACAAGGCTCTGTATTAAATAAGAGTGAGTATCTCACTGTGAGAATGTTCTTTAAATACAAGATTTCAAATATACTGGGAAGTGTGAACCCTGACTCTACATCTCAGTTTCCTAGAATAAAGAACTGTCCCTTACACTGGCATATTTCACAAACTGACAATACATCCTGCAGCATACATATATACAGTTAGACTTACACTTTTCAAAGCCACAGGCACTGATTTAACCCTACAATATCAGTTAATGGGTCCGGCATGGAATCATAGATTTGTCAGGGTTGGAAGGGACCTCAGGGATCATTTGCTTCCAACCCCCCTGCCGTGGGCAGGGACCTCTCAGGTTGCTCAGAGCCACATCCAGCCTGGCCTTAAAAACCTCCAGGGATGAGGCTTCCACCACCTCCCGGAGTAACCTGTTTCAGTGTCTCACCAGCCTCATGGTGAAGAACTTCTTCCTAACATCCAATCCGAATCTACCCATTTCTATTTTTGTTCCATTCCTTTTAGTCCTACCTTTACCTGACACCCTAAAAAGTCCCTCCACAGCTTTCTTGTAGGCCCCTGAAAGGCCACAATTAAGTCTCCTTGGAGCCTTCCCTTCTCCAGAGTGAACAGCCCCAACTCCTTCAGTCTGTCCACATAGGAGAGGAGCTGCAGCCCTCTGATCATCCTCATGGACCTTCTCTGGACACGTTCCAGCATGTCCAGATCCTTCCTGCTAGCATATAGAACTTTTCAAATTGAAAAGATTCATCCCTTCTATGAAATAAAATCTAAAAGAAACCCAGTCAAAGGCCCTAAACCAAAACTAAATGCACAGACTTGTATCAAAACATGGAACAATAGATGAGTAATTCATGTTTTATAAACTGACCTCACATTAGACTTAAGTATACTCGGGTGGGGGGGGGGGGGGAGCACATGAAAAGCTGAATTCAAAACCACAAATAGTTCTGTGCTGCTTCTTGTCTGAAATAACATAAGTCAATTTTTACAAGTAAAAAGATCCCCAGGTTTCTTTTTTGTTTGCTTCATGAATATACCCCCCCACCAAAAGAAGAACATTCAGTTACATAGGGTAACCACTGTTATTTTTAACTGTCCTTTCTTTATCAATTCTAGACCACACAAACCTTCAAGCGGGTTTCTGGTCCTCTTAGGACACATGAAAGAAATTCATAGTCTTGCAGCTGCTCTGTGGCTCCAGTTTGCTAAGACCATATTAAAAAGCTATATTCACATCATAATTAGACATATCATTAAATATACATGATTTTTACTGTGACTACTGGCCCCTTACAGAAATGTCCAGTCTCACAGCATCTATTCAACATGCCTTATGACACAGGAGATAAGGGACCTCTAATTGAAGACTTCCTTTGACATTACAACCTTTTCATCAGTCCCAGGAGGGATTTGCCAAGCTCATGTTAGCTAACTAAACACAATGCCTAATATTTAAACAAGTCAGCAGTAGTAAATCTTGTGTCCCATTGTTTCCCCACTGCTAAGCAGGGCATAAAATTACTGAGCACCTGCCAGCTTCTCCATTGCAGCCATAAACTTCATCTTCCTCAGCGGTGCTGAGCAAAAGCCACGTTTAGTTTTACAAATTCACATTCACACTATTGCTGAGAACACAGCTGCATGATTTAATAGTCTGATGTACAACTGGAACACTTTATTGCTGTAATTTTCTTAATATCATATTCATCTGATGTACTCTATCTTTAAAGAGTCCCTCCAGATACTTCTTTGCATTCACATTGGTTTTTGCACCACTTGGACATAGCATGGATGCAGACACTATTACTTTTGAGTTGTGAGTTGTGGTATGAAGAATTTTCTTGCACAGTGAACACATCCATACAAAGTGTCTGCACCCCTCAGAGGACACTTAATTCTTAAATTATTATATTTAAATATAAATGAAACTGAATTTAAAATACCTGCAATTACATCTCTTCACAAGAGATGGGCAGTGACTGGCTGGAAAGCAGCCCGAAGGAGAGAGACTTGGGGGTGCTGGTGGATGAGAAGCTCAATGTGAGCTCTCAATGTGCACTTGCAGCCCAGAAAGCAAATCAGATCCTGGGCTGCATCAAGAGAAGTGTGGCCAGCAGGTCAAGGGAGGTGATTCTCCCCCTCTACTCACCTCTGGTGAGACCCCACCTGAAGTACTTCATCTAGTTCTGGAGCCCCTATTACAAGAGGGATGTGGACATGCTGGAACGTGTCCAGAGAAGGGCCATGAGGATGAGCAGAGGGCTGGAGCACCTCTCCTATGAGGACAGACTGAAAGAGTTGGGGCTGTTCAGTCTGGGGAAATGAAGGTGACTTTATAGTGGCCTTCCAGTATCTGAAGGGGGCCTACAAGAAGGCTGGGGAGGGACTTCTTAGGATATCAGGTAGTGATAGGACTAGAGGGAATGGAATGAAGCTGGAGGTGGGGAGATTCAGGCTGGACACAAGGAAGAAGTTCTTCACTGGGTTGTCTAGGGAGGTGGTTGAGACCCCATCCCTGAAGGTGTTTAAGACCAGGCTGGATGAGGCGTCCCTGCCCATGGCAGGGGGGTTGGAACTAGATGATCCTTGTGGTCCCTTGCAACCCCTGACTGATTCTGTGATTCTAAGCTGAAACGCATCATTCAGCGTACAAATGTTTTATTCATCGTCTGTGTCACTGTTGGAAGTAACTCTCCAGTGTCCTACAAGCAGGCATCAGGGGAAGCTCAGTTCAGGTGATCCCTCTGCCCCTTATCTGCTCCTGAGCAAACCTTCATCTACCTGCTGAAAGAATTTCATGCAAAATTGACCTGCAGCCACCACAAGGAGTCAAGTTTTACTATTTTTTTTTTCCTGCAGTATGCATCTAAATGTTTAAGTGGAGAAAAAAACCCCAACAAACCACAAACAAATACCAAAATAAACAGAAAAAAAAATCATTATTGGGAAGTGCTGGATACTTTTTTCTACTCCTGGCTTTTACATTTGCATATGTTTACAACATTTCAACATAAAAGAAACTGATTCTAAAATATCAAAATGGAAAATGAAGATGTTATCAGACTCTCCCCCTGTATCAGTTTCCCATTCAAAATAATTGTGTTTCTGTGAAGCTTCCCCTCCAGCAAAACATCCCACTGCCCCAAAAATCTTCAGGCTGTAGGCTGGACACTTCCACTATCCCAGACTGCAAGACTAACCTCTGGAAATTTGAATGAGTCTTTTTATCTTTCTCTGTAGTTTGGCATCCATGTTTCATTCTGATGGCCAAGGACACCACAACAGCAGTTTGTATCAGAAAGATGAGTACTCTTCCTCCCCATGTTATTCTGATGGTCTCTTTCCTTCACTGCTGTTCATTGCAAACATAATCAGTGAGGCTCAGCTTAAATTTATGCCTCTGTGGGTTTTGAACAATGTGGAACTTGCAAGAAGAAAAGAGACAGTGTTTACTTGTGATTACCAGGTATTTGTATTTGGAAGAATATTGTCCTTATTCCCCTACATTTAGACTGGAAAAATAGCTATACACATCTGTGGAGAGATGCCAGCTATCAGCAAATAGTAACTTTTCACACAGCTCTTGTGGAGTATTGTTCTTCCTCTGTATCATTTATTCTTAGAGCTGGCTGGGAAACACCAGGGGATAAAAGAAAACAAACAAACAAACAACACACACACAGAGTTTTGCTTACAGAAAATAGAAGTTTCAGAGCTCAGAAAGACTCCCCCATGAGTTAGCAACAATTGCACATTTCAGAAAATAACACTTTTTGAAGTTTGGACAGAGAAATGCAAAGTTATTTACACATTTTTAACCCACCATCTGTTGAGGACTGGAGGATGTGGGGAGCAAGCATTCAGAACTGCAGGAAATCCTCCAAACAGATGGGGACATTGTTTCTATTAGCCAGACAGCATCTGTCCTGGCCACCCTGTCTACCTTCCATGTCACCCATTTTATCCCCAGGAGGGTCTCAACAAGTCAGCAGCAGTGACAGGCTTCACCAAGATGTTCTTCTGCAGGGAGAAGCCTTTTGAATAAGCAGGATATTGGAACTGGCTGTGGTGGAGAAAAAGACTTCAAAAGGTAATGGGCATGATTAGAAATGCCATTTCTTGGTCTATGAATGTATTGGAAACATTCTCACTGTTGGCCCCAGTGATGTCCAATCTTTCATTTACAATAAATTTCTGAGAGTTAATTTATTACTTTTCCCTTCTCCAGAGACCTTCTGCTCAACATGTCATCTCACTCTCCTTCCATCCATCTCCTCAGAAAAATACAAAACACCCATCATGATTCCCTTTGTGTACTACTTCTACTGTTCTGAAGTAAAAAGAAAGCAGAGAAGATCCTGCCTGGTGTGGCCATCCCAGTTCACCATCACTTTTATGATCTTACTGCACACCACACTTAATCCATACTCCTTTGTTCTTTCTTTTCTTTTCCTTTCAAAGCAGATTTTTGAACTCAACCTATAAAACACAAAGGGATAATTGACAAGTGGGTTGTTTTGTCTTCATCACAAAGCATTTGATAAAGCTTTGGCTAAAGCTTGTATGCTACTGATGAGAGTGACAGCCATGGAGTGCTACTTGACACTACTCCTTGGCCCTGTAACAATGACAAGAATTAGGCACAAAGAACAGTAACTAACTGGTGTGTTTGAGACTTCTCTGCACTGCATACAGGGACCACGATCCAAAGCCCTGCCTTTCACCTATTGTCGAGAAACACAAGTGAGCACCTTCTGCAGCAGACTGCATTCTTTGTCTGACATTTCAGACTTCAAAGCTACAATAACATTTTCAGCTTGGGCACTCCAATTTGGAGTAGTGACCATAGAGAAGGTGGACTGATAAAGTATATTCTGTAAAGCAGGTGCTCTAATTTTTATTGAAGAAGTGGGGATCAGAATCTAGACCATCACAAAAAGGGTATTCAACTACTAATACTGTATGCTGATTATTCTAATGCAAGCTGCAATGGTGTTCAATTTAATTTTCAGTAAGGGCAATTCGAAGGCTTGTAAGGTTCATGCAGAAACTTCAAGTGGAAAGAGCAAGTTCAGTTCCAGACATTTACATCAAGCGACAAAGAGGATCAGACAAAATCTGGATTTAGCTAGAAGTTCTCAGTAACTTAGAATGTTTAACCTACTTGGCAAAGGCCTAAAACTGAGAACAAGTGAGGGTATAAAGCAGTTACCCAAGTTATGCACCTGCTAAAATATTCACATTTGCTGCAATTTGTCTTTGGTGCTAACTAAGCCAAGCTGAGTTTCACTACAAGAGCAATAAGAAGAAAGGAGGAAGCCATTCATATATTTAGGCAATAAACTTTTAAAAATGACATGCTCAGCCTTGGGTTATATCTTTTCTTTCTGCACACAGAGACACAAGTAATAGTTGTGGGCTTTTCAGTGATTTGCCTCTCCACCTTCATGCTTTCACGGTTGCAAGCTGCACTATTAGCCTATTTAAATTCTCATCTATTCTCTACCTGTAGCCAGAAGCACTCCATTAACTGATTTGCAATTCTGAACATGCACACAACACCCCACATTTCTTTCTAAGCATATGCCCCTAGCAACTCAGCTATTGTATGGATGTTTTTAGGGTTCATCTACATACAAAACCATCAGGGAATCACAGGAATGGCTACGATTTTATTCTCTCTTAAGTACTGTTTGCTTTTTGTAAAACAGCCATCCAGAGAAGCTTTTGTGGGAATAGCCTAACCTGCAGAGTGGTAATACTTAATTAAACATTTAAGAAACAAACCCGCTGTACAGAAGTGGCCCTTCTAGCCCTGTATACCATCCAAAACAATGCTGGATGATTGAAAAGTTATATTTATTAATTCTCATGGATCTATCCTCTCAGAGCTGGAACTGATCTAGGGTAGCTTTATCTACCATAAGCTCAGCCGTTTTGGTTGCAATTTTCCCAATATGATATCATTACAAGGACTAAATTAAGTATATTTTATTTAACAGCTTAATTAGCCTTCTCACTTTGGTATTTCCTTAAAGTAATATGACATGTCGTCCATTTATAGGAGCTAGTCAGAATACTCATTGAATAAGTTACTTGAGCAATACTAATACTGAGGACCCAAGTAGGATGCAGCTGTTTCTCATGGTACTTGAAAAGTCCTAGCAGTCAGTGAAGAAAACCTGAGCATATTCATCAGAAGGCCAGATGATGAACAAAGAATGGCTTTTGTATGCAAGAGAGGTAACTGCAACTGAGATGAGAAAGTCCATATGTTTTCTACAAGAGAGTGCTGCAAGATCATCTGAATTACTACAGCTCTGATCAGTCATGTCATCAAAATATTCTTTCATCAGAAAAGACTGCCTAAGGAAACCAAAGCCTGTTTTCCAAATAGGTTCAAAAATTAGTTTTGCTCTTTTGGTCTAGCCAAGGGGAAAAAAACATGAGTGGAGTTCATCAACTATTTAAACTTGTATCCTAATACTGACACAAAGGCGTATAATGTTATTAATAAATTGAAGCTGAAAATAAAAGATTCCTATATCAAGTCTTGCAAAAGGGAGGTGATGGCCCAGGGGCATGAAAATGTATCTGGTGGGCAGGTACTAGTGGTGCTGACACTGGGACTGACATTGGTTTATATCTTCAGTAAGCACCTGGGTGGACACTCTCAGTAAATGAATGAACTAATGGGTATGGGGAAGGTAAGGGATGTCATTCAGAGGGTGGTTCAGGAGCACACAGCTTGTGAGGGAAAGCTTAATGATGTGGGTTTGTTTGGCCTGATGAAAAATAAGGGTATGGATGACAGGATTTAAAGCAGTGCCTTCTATTACTTAATGCATTGCTAGAAGATAGAGCCAGATGAAGTGAAATGAAAACAGGTAACAAATGCAAAAAGTTGCATGAGAAAGCAACAACAAAAAAATCCAGTTATAAGTAAGGAAAGAATTCTTCACAGTAAAAATGGCCAGACTGTGACTGGTATATGATACCTCCACCTTTGGAAATATTCAGCTAAATTACAGCTCACAACTGACTCACATCAACTGACCAATTTACATTTACCATAACCCTCAAAACATGTGCAGTCTAAAAAGGTGTTAAAAAAAACCCCACAAAAGCTTATTTTAAGTACAAAAGGCATCAACTATTCTTCAAGGGGCTAAACCAGTATCTTGTGCCCCAAGCATCAGTGCTGGGCCCCATGCTCCTTAACATCTTTATTGATGATCTGGATGAGGGCATTGAGTCGATCATCAGTAAATTTGCTGATGACACCAAGCTGGGGGCAGGAGTTGATCCGCTGGAGGGTAGAGAGGCTCTGCAGAGGGACCTCGACAGGCTGGACAGATGGGCAGAATCCAACAGCATGAGATTTAACACATCCAAGTGCCGGGTTCTGCACATTGGCCACAGCAACCCCATGCAGTGCTACAGGCTGGGGTTAGAGTGGCTGGAGAGCAACCAGGCAGGGAGGGACCTGGGGGTACTGGTCGATGGCAGGCTGAACATGAGCCTGCAGTGTGCCCAGGCAGCCAAGAGGGCCAATGGCATCCTGGCCTGCATCAGGAACAGTGTGGCCAGCAGGAGCAGGGAGGTCATTCTGCCCCTGTACACTGCACTGGTTAGGCCACACCTCGAGTACTGTGTCCAGTTCTGGGCCCCTCAGTTTAGGAAGGATGTTGTTGGTTTATTCTAAATGGTTAATTCACTTAGATGCCAAAGTACTACTTAGCATTAGTACTAAGCTTTTTCCATTTTAACCATCACAACCATTTTTCAAACCCACAATGTGAAAATACAGCACAACTGTATCAGAATATTTCTCCATGGGTCTGACCTGGTTTCATTTAATATCCAATAGTGAGAGAGATGACGTGTTAGAAAACAATGCTAAGATTTTATTCATCATACCTTCTATTTGGGATAGCATGCTTTGCAGAGTAGGATGATATTACTGTAATAAGCCACATAATTAAATGTAATCAGGTGTTACTTGAAGCATCCAAGAATTCTGTAGGAATTTTATCTGATTAAATTTTATTATACAACAGGAACTCATAATATCAGACTTTAATTCATCCCATACAAGATAATGTGAATTTCTGCTGTACTCCTTCCTTTAGTACTCATGTGCCTATTACATTCCAAACTGCAAATAGTTGTACTGTATCTCAAACTCATGCTAACTGCTTCTTCCACAGTCATAGCACTTCCAGGAAGAACATAAGCTGAACTTTACTGAAAGGTACATTGAGGAGCAATTGCAGTGTGATATCAGTTCACTGGACACAGTGATCCTGTGAAAGCCTGATATAGATGCTGCGCAGAAATAAATCTTCCAAGTCATTATTTACCCTTGCTGCAACAATTGTCCTACCAGAAACAGATGTCTAAAGTCAAGGAACATGCATTATTACAGTACCTAATGGAAAGGCAGGAAACAGTGAAGTTAAGGTATTCATTTCCAAAACTCTAAAATGGATTTTGGTTTCATTTTATTGGGGCCTGACAACTTAATGGGAGACAAGATGGCATTGGTTCTACAAATTGCATCTTCAAAGGCAAGTCCCACTTTACAGGTAGCTTTTGAGATTGTAGTAACTCAGAGCGTGCCTTTAATTTTGGAAGAGCATTAAGTTTTCTCAGACCTATACAAACAAACTCAGAAAAGGATGCCATAGACACAGCAGTACAAATCACAAGGAAGCACAGCAGCAAGACAGCAAGACAGGAGGGGAGCCTCATGCTAACCAACTTATGATGAGTTCAGTTGTATTCTAGCTGCAGATGTTAAATTGTCTCACAACTCCGCACAAAAGCTACCTAGCCTGTTAATCCTTACTCAACTCCCAAGTCATAAGCTTTCAAATTAAAGCTAGTTATATTTACTTGAGTTGGTTTATGCAAAATGGGGTTAATAAGGTCTTCAAACACAATTACACCATTACAAGAATGCAACGGTGTCTCAAACCAAGAAAGATGTAATATGGAAATGGCCACATGGGATGGTCCTCAGAAAAAGAAAGTATTAAGCTAATGCAACCTAGAGGGCTGGTTGGATTCTGTACACAAGTTAACACACCTAGTAGGAAAGCATAAGAATGAGAAGCCATAGAATGCTAAGCCACGAAAGTCCAATGCAATATCAGAAGCACCTATACTATGCATTATGGAGAAGACAGCTTCTTGAATTAAAAGGATGCTTAAGAGCACAAGGACACTAATGCAAAAGTCCATTTGAATTGCTACCTTCATACCAATGCAAGACAGGTTCTACTGCTAGATAAAATCCACCTAGAGAGCAGTAAAACTGCTTGTCCTGTCTCAAACCTGCAGTGTTTGGCTCCACAGCACAAGGTAGTCACCAGTGCCACCAAGCATTAGGGTGTAAAATAACTTCTATGCTAATCTCCTCCTATTTTCTCCTTGATTTATTTCTCTGCTCTGTTAAAGCTCTCAGGGTGTTAAAGCTCTGTTACAGATCTCAGGGTGACATTTAGGGGATGCATCAAGTTAGTTCACTTCATCTTTACCATTGGCTCCAAAGCACATTTCAAGCAGAGCCAGTCAAAATAATTCCCTGTTTCAAAAGTTGTTTTTAATCAGTATGAGACCAAGCACACAAATAAGGTAAAGGAAAGTTAACCACATGCAATATCAAAGATTTTCTTCACATTCTATACTCTTTTTTTGGCTCAGTAGCTGATCGGGACCGCTCGTCCGGAACCGCTCCGCTTAAGCTGTGAGTTTCTCGGGGTTTTTCTTTTGCTTTTGCTTTCCTTTCGGGGCTTCGCGGGTCGGGAGGACTGCTAGTAGGGGGAGGAGCCGGCAGGATCGTGCTCACGAGAGCCTGCACGGGTCACGGGAGCGTGACGTCAGCCGCGGCAGTTTTAAAAGCCGCCCGGGCTGTGCGCGCGGCGCCATTTTGGCTCAGTAGCTAGGCTAGCAGCCGGGTGACAAAAAAAAAAAAAAAAAAAAAAAAAAATCCCAAACAGAAAACCCGAACCTTAAACATTGCATCATGGTCGTCACTCGGACGAAGGGTAAAAAAGCAGCATCTGCCCAGACAGAGCTGTTTCACCAACATGCTGGAGTCCAGGCTGTCAGCTGCAGAGAGTGCTTCAGCCTGGCACTTGGAATAGAGGGGGAGGGAGAGGACAGCTGTGTCCGGTGTGAGCAGGTGAATTTTCTCCTCAGCATGGTGGCAGAGCTGAAGGATGAAGTGGCCGAGCTGAAGGAGGAGGTAGCTAGGCTAAGGAACATAAGGGAAAGCGAAAGGGAGTCAGACTTGCGGGAGAAGGCTCTGCAGATCTCCCCTGCTGAGGGAAGGGTTTCTGGAGGCAGAGAGGGATGGATACGGGTCCCTGCCAGGGGTGGCAAGAGAAATCCACCCCGACCCTCTCCTCCTCCTCCTCTGCCCTTGCATAATAAGTATGAGGCCCTGCAGGCTGAGGGCAGTAAGGATGAGAGGGCTGAGGCTGAAGAGCAGCCATCCAGAGGGGAGCCTAAGGCCAAGCGGACCCCACCAGCTGTAACGGCCAGCTCTGGGGGGAAGCCTAAGCCCAAGCGGTCCCCACCGGCTATAACGACTAGCTCCACAAAGAAAGGGAGAAGGGTTATAGTTGTTGGGGACTCTCTCCTGGGGGGTACTGAGGGACCCATATGTCGTCCCGACCCATCCCACAGGGAGGTCTGCTCCCTACCAGGGGCAGGGGTTAGGGACATTGCGAAGAGATTCCCTGAATTAATCCAGCCCACTGACTATTACCCTCTGATGGTAATACAGGCTGGGAGTGATGAGATTGACAGGAAGGGCACTAGGACAATTAAGAAGGAATTCAGGGCCCTTGGACAATTGATTGATGGGGCAGGAGCTCAAGTGGTGTTCTGCTCAATTCCTTCAGTGTCAGGGGTGTACACTGAGAGGAATGGGAGAACCCACACCATCAACAATTGGCTCAGGGGATGGTGCCAGCGGCAGAACTTTGGGTTCTATGACCACGGGGCAACTTTCACTGCACCTGACCTGTTGGGTCCTGATGGGGTGCATCTATCTAGAAGGGGTAAAAGAGTCCTGGCACTGGAGTTGGCAGGGCTCATTAGGAGGGCTTTAAACTAGGTCTGAAGGGGGTGGGTGAGGCAATCGGTCCCTCTGCAGAGGTAAGAGTAGGGCGCAAGGTAGGGTCAGTTGAGAAGTCAGGAACCCAGCTGCGATGCATGTACACCAATGCACGCAGCCTGGGCAACAAGCAAGAGGAGTTGGAGGTCCTAATCCATCAGGGCGACTATGATGTAGTCGCCATCTCAGAAACTTGGTGGGACAGCACCCACGATTGGAGTGCTACAATGGGGGGTTACAGGCTCTTTAGGAGGGACAGGCGAGGGAGAAGAGGAGGAGGGGTGGCTCTGTATATTAGAGAGTCAATCTCTGCCACACAACTTGTGGTGGAAGATGAGGTAGTTGAGAGCCTGTGGGTCAAAATCAGAGGACAACCTAACAAGTCTGACATCCTGATTGGAATCTGTTACAGACCACCCAACCAGGATGAGGCGGCTGATGAGTTGTTCTACAAGCAACTGGAGGCTGTCTCAAGATCATCTGATCTTGTCCTTGTTGGTGACTTCAACCTTCCAGATATCTGCTGGGAACTCAATTCAGCAGGGAGGAGGCAGTCCAGAAGATTCCTGGAGCGAATGGAGGACTGCTTCCTGACACAGCTGTTAAGCGAGCCTACCAGGGGACAGGCTCTGCTTGACCTGCTGTTCTGCAATAGGGAAGGGCTGGTGGGAGATGTGATCGTGGGAGGCTGCCTAGGGTGCAGTGACCACGAGATAGTGAAGTTTTCAATATGCAGGGAGATTGGGAGGAGCACCAACAGAACCTCCACCTTGGACTTCCGAAGGGCGAACTTCAGCCTATTTAAAAAACTTGTCTGCAAAGTCCCCTGGGTACCAGCCCTCATGAACCAAGGGGTTCAGGAGGGTTGGACCTACTTCAAACAGGAGCTCTTGAAGGCACAGGAATTGGCGGTTCCCATGTGCCGGAAGGCAAGCCGGCGGGGAAGGCGACCAGCCTGGATGAGCAAGCAGCTCCTGGAGGATTTAAGGGGGAAGAGGAGGCTGTATCACCTTTGGAAGGAGGGGAAGGCTTCTCGAGGTATGTTCAAGGAAGCTGTTAGATTATGTAGGAATAAAATTAGGGAGGCTAAGGCCCAGCTGGAACTGAAGCTGGCCACCTCAGTCAAAGATAATAAAAAGCATTTTTATAAATATATTAACAATAAGAAGAAGGGCAGGAAGAACCTGAACTCCCTAGTGGACCTGGAGGGGAACACAGTTACTGAGGATGAGGATAAAGCTGAGGTCCTGAACACCTTCTTTACCTCAATGTTTAACAGCAAGGCAGGAGTTCAGGACGAGTGGTCTCCGGAGCTGGGCGTTGGGGTCGGGGAGCAGAGTAATACCCTGGAAATCCATGAGGAGTTAGTTCGGGACCTGCTGAGCCACTTGGATATCCACAAGTCCATGGGACCAGATGGGATCCATCCTAGGGTGCTGAGAGAGCTGGCAGATGTGCTAGCTAGGCCACTCTCCATCATTTTCCTCCAGTCCTGGCTCACTGGTGAGGTCCCAGATGACTGGAAACTGGCCAACGTGGTCCCCATCCACAAGAAGGGTCGGATGGAGGAACCTGGAAACTACAGGCCAGTCAGCCTGACCTCAGTGCCAGGGAAAGTGATGGAGCAGATTATCCTGGCAGCAATAACTGCGCACCTGAAGGATGGCCAAGGGCTCAGGTCCAGCCAACATGGATTCAGGAAGGGCAGATCCTGCCTCTCCAACCTGATCTCTTTCTATGATCAGGTGACCCGCCTGGTGGATGTGGGGAGGCCTGTGGATGTGGTCTACCTAGACTTCAGCAAGGCCTTTGACACCGTCCCCCACAGCAAACTGCTGACTAAGCTGTCAGCCTGTGGATTGGACCACTACACTCTGTGCTGGGTTAGGAACTGGCTGGAGGGCCGGGCCCAGAGAGTGGTCGTGAACGGTGCCGCATCCAGCTGGCGGCCAGTCACCAGTGGTGTCCCCCAGGGATCAGTGCTGGGCCCTGTCCTCTTCAACATATTCGTTGATGATCTGGATGAAGGGGTAGAGTCAGTCATCAGCAAGTTTGCAGATGACACAAAGTTAGGGGCAGATGTTAGTCAATTAGAGGGTAGAAAGGCTCTGCAGAGGGACCTCGACCGACTGGAAAGATGGGCAGAGTCCAATGGGATGGCTTTCAACAAGTCCAAGTGCCGAGTGCTGCACTTTGGCTATGGCAATCCCATGCAGAGCTATAGGCTGGGGTCGGAGTGGCTGGAGAGCTCCCAGACAGAGAGGGACCTGGGTGTGCTGATCGACAGCCACCTGAATATGAGCCAGCAGTGTGCTCAGGTGGCCAGGAGGGCCAATAGCATTCTGGCCTGCATTAGGAATAGTGTGGCCAGCAGGAGCAGGGAGGTCATAGTGCCCCTGTACTCTGCTCTGGTTAGGCCGCACCTTGAGTACTGTGTCCAGTTCTGGGCTCCTCAGTTTAAGAAGGACATTGAGACACTTGAGCGTGTCCAGAGAAGGGCAACAAGGCTGGTGAGAGGCCTTGAACACAAGCCCTATGAGGAGAGGCTGAGGGAGCTGGGATTGTTTAGCCTGGAGAAGAGGAGGCTCAGGGGTGACCTTATTGCCCTCTACAACTACCTGAAGGGTGGTTGTAGCCAGGAGGGAGTTGGCCTCTTCTCCCAGGCAACCAGCACCAGAACAAGGGGACACAGTCTCAAGCTGCGCCAGGGGAGGTTCAGACTCGAGGTGAGGAGGAAGTTCTTCACCGAGCGAGTCATTCGGCATTGGAACCGGTTGCCCAGGGAGGTGGTTGAGTCATCGACCCTGGAGGCGTTCAAGGGGAGATTGGACGTGGCACTTGGTGCCATGGTCTAGTCATGGGGTCTGCGGTGTCAGGTTGGACTCGATGATCCTCGAGGTCCTTTCCAACCTAGGTGATACTGTGATACTGTGAAACTCTGGTCGTGCTTCCCCCCCCCTCCCCCCCATAAAACATATAAAAATTGTTTTTTCAAATGTGTTATATCACATAGAACTCTTACTGTGCTAAAGGCACTAATTCATTATGCAAAACAGGAGAATAGAAAGCTGTCCTAAACAGGCCACTGCACAATTCCGTAGCCAGATTTTGTGACCAAGAAAATGTGTTCTGTTAGAATAGAATAGAACAGACCAGACCAGGTTGGAAGAGACCTTCAAGATCATCGTGTCCAACCTATCATCCAACACCACCCAACCAACTAAACCATGCAACCAAGCACCCTATCAAGTCTCCTCCTGAACACCTCCAGTGATGGTGACTCCACCAGCTGCTGCTGATCTGGAAAAGAGAGTGGGTGGGAATAAAACTCCTACTTTCTCCCTCACTCACATTATGAACTTCTGCCTGCAAATCACAGACTTGAGAACATGCTGCTAACAATCCTGGTCATTTTAAAGGGGGAAAGAAAGTAAAAATTCTATGAGTTCAGCAGAACCAAAATATGAAAAATGAACAGCCTTGTGCTGTAATTAGTCTGCATTTTAAGTTCCTCACCCATTACTGACAGTACACTCCTAAACCTCCTCTTAGCTGTTTCCACAAGAATGACAGACAAAATAGACCCTTATTATGATTTTTCAATAAGCTTGCTCCCAATAAGTAAAGATAACCCTACTGCAAAATGCATCACAGTTCAGGCAAGCTCCTACAGGACAAGTGTTTCTTGCTACTACCCAACTCCAAAGAGGAGCAATTTATTTGTTTTAGCTTTGGGACTGTGCCACAGAGTCCATTAGCACCCCAGGGAGTGGGAGTCGAAATGCAAGCCTCCTTCATCACCACTAAATTCTTAAATCACTTCCTACAGAGTCAAGATTTCACCTTTTTTCAAGGTTGTGACTGCTTTGCTGTGACAAGGCTGCACCACAACAGATAGGACAAGATGCTCCACCATGCTCGGTCCACCTTCTCAGGCTGGAAGCAAAGCCCACATTTCCCACAGATTGAGTGAAATAGCTGAGCTTGAACTAAAGGCCCATAAGTGTTCCTTTTGATATAGGTGTTCAGGTTACATAACTGTCTGCCTCATTCAGAGCTCATTCAGGCACAGGACAGACTGACCAGGCTTCCCAGGTAGATATCCTCATGCACAAGTGTAAGAGTCATTGGCTCACTCAGAGAGCCACTCAAAAACTTTTTTAATTAAGACTGCAATCTCCTGTGCAGTACAAGGACAGTCCTAAGATTTATAATCTCTTGTCATGTTGCTCAAAGTCACCATCTCATTTTTTTTCCTCTATTGCTGTTATCTATCTTTGCCTACAAATAGAAGGTTAAAGTTAGAGACATATTTCTGGGCATTTGTCAAAATTCACTTCATGAAAAATGAAGCACTTGCAGGGTTTTCTTCTCTGGTAATATCACTGCACTAACCAGAACTGAGTAAATTATGTGGTGATTTCTTATTCACATTCCCAGGATCCAAGACCACAAAAAAAATTAGAAGTTTAAAAGTCAAAACTTCCAGCCAAGGTTCCACCTCCACATGCCAAACTATGCAAGATCTTTAAGTCACAGAGCAATGAGAGAGAAACTTCTTCCATTAATGAAAGGGTTCTCAAATGCTGGAACAGGCTACGCAGAGAGGTGGTGCTGAGTGACATGGTTTAGACCAAATTTTGGTAGTTAGATAGCAGTGGGACTCAATGATCTTAAAGGTCTTTTCCAGCCTAAAGGATTCTGTGATTGGAGATGCAGAGAATGTATCACATTGGATGTGGCACTTGGTGCCATGGTTTAGTAGTCATGAGGTCTTGGGTGGCAGGTTGGACTTGATGATCTTTGAGGTCTTTTCCAACCTTGCTGATTCTATGCTTCTATACCAACCCAATAATGTTAATGCCTAAAACTCAGTGAAGCAATTTCCTATTCCTGAAATTCCACAGAAGGTCAAATGCTTTCCAGACATCATTACAAACCACTTCAAATGATGACTCAGACTTTGGTTGTGAGAGAACAGTCATATCTCCTTTGCAATGCCAGGAAAAGGATTTTTAAGTGACACCCACGTTTGGAAAGTCTGCATATGTTAAACTGCAGTTCATTCTCTATTAACAAGTTTGCTTTCTCACCACTTTTAGTCAGTGACTTGGCTTAAGCAGCAATACTGGTTTTCTGCATTCCTATCTGTCAGTAATGCATAGAGCAACTTCTCCTGGCATATATTTACACGCATTACCGATCTTATATGTAAATCACTTCTTCCTAAAAAATAGAAAAGAAAAGGGAAAAAAGAAGAGAACAAAACCCAAACTGCACACAGAACACTCATGAAAGTTGAAAGCTCAGAGAAATTTTTTTAATCACCTCCAACCTTATCTTTCAATTAAATCTCTCCCTGAACAATATAATTAGCTACATACTCAATCTTGTTCCCCCTCCAGGGATTCTCACTAGTCATTACTAGAAGGAGATTTCCAAAGTCTTACTATTTAGCTTTTGTGCAGCTGCACATTTCAAAGCCAGATGAGCCCATACTTTGGCTTAGCACAGTCCAGTTGCCAAGGCTGAGGTCTCAGGAGCATCTATAAAGGGCGAAGGAGTAGTTAGAGTTCAGACTACTTCAGGAGTAGAGTTTTAAAATCTACTCCAACCACTCTGGGAGAAGCTATAAAGCTGCTGCAGCAGCAATACCACGTTGATTTGGTTTCAACCACACAGTAGGTAGTGGAATGCACTGGCTTTGCTCAGCTCCTACCTCACTTGTCTGGCAGGAGAGATCCTGTCCTGACCGAGTGCAAATCCTACCACATGCATAGCACGGGGAGCTCACAGTTTAGCCACCTTGTGATGAAACTGTTATGTTTCTGCTATTTTGCCCACTTCTCTTATGCTGCAAAAATCAGCATTTTACTTGGATAATATACTGAGCAACAAGAAAAAAAACCCACATACCTAATGAATTCCACGTTGTGAAATCCAGACATGCACAAAGGTAACTGGCAGCACTCAGCATGCTGAGCACTACATATCTCTTTATATTTTACTGTATAGAATGGGCCCATGAAACCTTGAACTCATTTGGGTTTGAAAGGTCAGTGGAATACCTAGATACACTTCCACAATCATATTTCACCTTTCCTTTGACACCAAGGCTTCATCTCATGTAAAAAAAGTGACCATCCTGCTTTTTCTCCTAGCAAACATTCTCACCACAGTCCTCCTTGCCTGTGATTATCAACCCTCTTCCTTGTCCTGACCCTCAAATATTCCCTCAAATGCAACCACTCTACTACTTATTGATCTCAAAGATACTTTTTATCCACTCCCCTATTCAGTGTAAAAAACATTTGTTTGCATGCAGGAGGGAAGGGGGAAAATAGACAGTTTAAAGAGACAAAAGGTGATAATTTTTAAACTGCCAAACGAATTGATCCTCTAGGAGGGTCAGGACTACAGTGTGTCACCATAGGAAGAATTAGACACACAGGACATAATTCAGAGTGGAGTATTCAATAAATATGCAACACTACACTGTACTTTTGCCATATTTCAATAAAAAGGACTTCTTTTCAACTTGAAACAAGTCACAGTTTCAATAAAGAAAACAAATACTTTGAAAAACTTGGAATTGTACTTGCAAAATTGAAAAGAAGCTACAAAACCAAACAGCCCCACATTTCTTCAGACACAGCTAATACTGAGAAGAGATTTTTATCTTTTTATACAGAGATACAGTACGAAGAATATACATGAATATACATGAATCCTATGGTATATTTGCCAGGACTGTGTTCTAAGACGATCCTGTAGGAATACTAGTGAGGAACAGCTGCTGCAGTTTCACCCTTTAAGGTGGGTGGATTTTAGTGCACAATAGGAACATCTCAAAGTGAGTGTATATCTATGTGTTCCGTCTGGTAAACTCAACAAAAATGAGATATCATAAAATAGAACCATAGTATCATTCAGGGTTGGAAGGAACCACAAGGACCATCGAGTTCCAACCCCCCTGCCAAGGGCAGGGACACCCCACACTAGATCAGGCTGGCCAGAGCCTCGTCCAGCCTGGTCTTAAACACCTCCAGGGACGGGGCCTTGACCACCTTCCTGGACAACCCATTCCAGGGTTTCACTACTCTCATGGTGAGGAACCTCCTCCTCACATCCAGCCTCTTCCAACTATGCCCTGCACCAGGATGAGCAAGAAAACAAGAATGAGCTGTACTTCAAGCCTCTTCTTTTCCCTGTTTTTGTCCTGTCTTGACTTCTAATATATTGTAACATTGTCAACTTTTTAATGGGAGCTTCAATTCATTTGAATTCCCTAGAAGGAATAGCACATGCCCATCTTGTTCCACTCTTTGTGACATCAGACTTAGAGATGAATTCAAACAATTTCCACTAAAAGAAAGAAAGAAAGAAAGAAAAATGGATAAAAATCATCAGCCACAGAACAAAGGGGGAAATGGGAGAGAAATTAAGGACTGCTAGTTGGGAACAGGGAGCAGACCCAGTGTAGTGCCCTCTTGTACAGAGCACAGCAGGAAATGTATTGCATTAGCCAGGGTACAGAGTGACAAAAGCAGCACTGCCAAACGGCAAGAGTTATCAGCAAAACTATTTCTTGTTAGAGGCATTCACATCCTTCAAGCTTTATGGGGGGATTGTGTGAAGTCTGTCTCCATATTTATCTGTCACAGCAGCACAGACAGCCCTCGCTCTGGCCCAGCTGTGGCTTCCTGTGTGTGAGGCTCCAACAAATCTGTCTCTGCCTTTGTAATCCAACAGGAAAAATACTCATTCCAAGAAGAGATTGCAGAAGTGAACATGGTGATGCCTATCCTTTTCCATATCTGCAGGTATTTATCTGCTAAATGTTAGCACTGGAGTCAATGGTTTCCGAACCTGGTTGCTCAGCAGCAGCACAGGCAAGCCCCAAGTGATGAAACAGCAACCCCTGACTGTGCAAGCTCAAGCATTTACATACAGCAGTTGAAGAATTCCCCTGGATTCAAAATTAATTTTTTTTGTTGTTGTTTTGGTATGGGGTTTGCTTTTTTGTTTGCATCAGCACCCCAGACAGTCTCAGTGTGACCTTCCTCAAGAGCCATTTGGCTTCTGCGGAAGCCCAGGAACGTGCCCACAGCTTCTTCACCCCATGCCTGAACCCAATTCAATATCCACCTCAATAACAACTGGTGCTTGGTGGACTCAATTTTCTGCCAAACACCAAAATTAAATGCTAATGAATTCAGATTCCATTGGGGATATACTTCCATTATAACTCAACATATACCAATGAAGTACTGTGCTCTTAGAAAAAAAATTAAAACAAAAATGACTAAATATATTTTAAAGCTTTATTCTCCTGAAAGGAAAATTATGCAAAATGTAAGACTACCCTGCAGAAATGATACTATACTTACTGGCATTTACTAGAACATGTAAATCTTTCAGTACAGCTTTACTTTTTTACCCTTAATAGAATACAATAGGATAAACTAGGTTGGAAGAGACCTTCAAGATCATTGTGTCCAACCTATCATCCAACACCACCTAGTCAACTAAGCCATGCAACCAAGCACCCCATCAAGTCTCCTTCCAAACACCTCCAGTGATGGTGACTCCACCACCTCCCTCCCATTCCAATGGGTAATCACTCTCTCTGTATAGAACTTCTTCCTAACCTCCAGTCTAAACCTCCCCTGGTGCAGACTGAGACTGTGTCCTCTTGTTCTGGTGCTGGCTGCCTGGGAGAAGAGACCATCATCCGCCTGTCTACAACCCCACTTCAGGTAGTTGTAGAAAGCAATTAGGTCACCCCTGAGTCTCCTCGTCTCCAGGCTAAGCAACCCCAGCTCCCTCAGCCTCTCCTCATAGGGCTGTGTTTCAAACCCCTCACCGACTTTGTTGCCCTTCTCTGGACACGCTCCAGCAAGTCAACCTCCTTCCTAAACTGAGGAGCCCAGAACTGGACACAGAATTCGAGGTGTGGCCTAACCAGTGCAGTGTACAGGGGCAGAATGACCTCCCTGCTCCTGCTGGCCACACTGTTCCTGATGTAGGCCAGAATGCCATTGGCCCTCCTGGCTGCCCAGGCACACTGCAGGCTCATGTTCAGCCTACCATCAACCAGCACCCCCAGGTCCCTCTCTGCCTGGCCGCTCCCCAGCCACTCTGACCCCAGCCTGTAGCACTGCATGGGGTTGTTGAGGCCAATGTTGTGGCCTCTGATGCATATTCTAAAAATGTTGCTCCACAGGAAAAGAACTTTCCAATCAAAGATATTTTCATTACATCTTTTCTATCATCAGCATGTCTCAAAAATTCCAGAACAGGACTCTAGTTAAGAAATATTTATATAATAATCTCATGTAAATACACAGTGCCTCCTGTAAAAAAAAAAAAGATCTTCCCTTAAAAAGTTTCATTATGCAAGTCACTGCTGATAACTGATAACCAGTATTAAAATCTCTATACTTAGAGATCCTTCACAGGTGAGATGCAGGACTAACACAAATGAATTTTGAAAGCATGTCTGTAGAAAGCAGTTTTCAAACACACAATCTCTTCCTACTCATCATGAAAAGTTTTGATCCTTCACAAAGTTGTGCTGAAATGAACATTGAAGAAGTTTTTACTGTGCAGGAAAAGTTAATATGTTGACAGTTAATGTGAATTAACTCTTTACTCCCTGTGTGCTGCTGGAGAAAAAAATCAGTCCTCCAGAGGTGTTATTTTATAGCTCAATTACCTCATGCAATTAATAGTTTTAAAGTGCAACCTCTAAAAACCCTTCAAGGTAACAAAAGGGCATACATGAGAGCTGTGAAGTCCCTTATAAAACATTTGAAAGAAAAAATGTATTAAATTCTTCCAAGTGTAGCTGTAGAGGGGGTGAGTGTCAGACACTAACCTCAGATACCCATTGTGGCTAATAAACCAGGTATATGACAAGCACCCCACAGAATATCCACTGCTTTACTCCTTTCCTCCAAATTCCTACTCAGATATGCAGGTTTACTGGTGACTGCTTCCATACAGTAGCAAACCAGGCCAAAACTTGAGAGATTGAAATATTTATCAATCCATTTTTATTATTAATTCTTTTATTTATACATACTGTAGAGAAATCTTATTTAAAATGCATTAATTTTACAGTGAACTGCTGTGAGCAGTTATTTCCTTGAGTCTCTAGGTAGCAATGTGTAAGGGAGACAATTGTATCTTTTACAACATCTGTTTGCAGATATCTATTATAGCAGGCATTAAAAAATTCTGTTCATTCCTCCACTTCTCAAAAACCAAGTCATGAATAAAAACACCTTGTGAACCTATTATCAAATAAGGATAATACCAACATAGTGTAACAGTGTAGTAAAACCAAAGCACAAGTCTGCATTCAAGCAGCAGGAATCTTAAATTAGCATCTAATACTTGACCTAAAATGTTGAGCCTTTAGGAGTTGTGAAAGCTGAAAGCAATAAATTGATACCTGAAAAATGTGAATCAGAACTCAGTAAGCCTAATGCATTTTAATTTTTTTTTCTAGCTTGGAGAGAAAACTAAGTGTAGAGTCCCATAAATTATAGTGATAGGTCTTTAAAGAACATTAAAATACAGATCATTAAAGACAGTGTGTGTCTTTTAAAGACAGGGAGAGATACAGCATGATAAATAGTGCTGGAGTAGTCCATGCTTGAAATCAAAGCCAGAGTAAATAACTTATTTTAGAATCAAAGTAGTATATAATTTCAGCCTTACAGTAAAGTAAGCAGAACCATTACAATTTATTTAAACTCGGTTAGTATCACAGTATCACTTAGGTTGGAAAGGACCTCGAGGATCATCGAGTCCAACCTATCAACACAGACCCCATGACTAGACCATGGCACCAAGTGCCATGTCCAATCTCCCCTTGAACGCCTCCAGGGTCGATGACTCAACCACCTCCCTGGGCAACCCGTTCCAATGACAAATGACTCGCTCAGTGAAGAACTTCCTCCTCACCTCGAGTCTGAACCTCCCCTGGCGCAGTTTGAGACTGTGTCCCCTTGTTCTGGTGCTGGTTGCCTGGGAGAAGAGGCCAACCCCCTCCTGGCTACAACCACCTTTCAGGTAGTTGTAGAGGGCAATGAGGTCACCCCTGAGCCTCCTCTTCTCCAGGCTAAACAATCCCAGCTCCCTCAGCCTCAATTAAAGGCAGAGGGCAGTCCAGACTTCACATCTTTCTATCCTTAAAACAACCATCATGGTATTTAGGAAAGAGGATTCAAGACTGCCCCTTTTCGCCAACATTCCTTCACTTGTGTTCTCTGCCAGATATCATTCCCAGCAACCCTTGAATTAGGGTTGCATGTTCTGCTCACGCAGCAGATGAGCAATGTTCATAGCTATTTGCACATTGGTTTCCATTTGGCTGGTTTCTTAAACTTCTCTTGGTAATTTCTTTCGGGACATATAAACCTGACAAGTTTGGAATCTCTCCACTCCCACCAAGGAGCAATTTCATATCTCATAGCCGCTATTTTTTCTTGTATTGAATCAGTTCCTACCTCTAACAAGTTATCCCACGCCAAAGGATTGTACTTCATATGACCAAGGAAACACTCCACTTCAAAACTCAGTTCATAATAAGCTAAAATAATTAACAGAATACAGAATTAACCAGGTTGGAAAAGACCTTTGAGATCATCAAGACCAACCTATCACTCAACACCGTCGAATCAACTAAACCATGGCACTAAGTGCCTCATCCAGTCTCTTATCATCACTGGAAGTGTTCAAAGACTCCATCACCTCCCTCGGCAGCCCATTCCAATGGCCAATCATTCTTTCTGTGAAGAATTTCTTCCTAACATCCAGCCTAAATCTCCCCTGGTGCAGCTCTAGCATGCAGATATCCAAGACCATCTGACAGCCTTCTGTACAATTCAATGAGAAAATAATGAGATTGAAAATTAAAGAAAACTAGGCTTCCAGATTGAAAGGATGAGCCTCCTTTTCTCATAGAGGAGACAGTTATGTAAGTAACAAGCAATCCTTACATAGCTTGAAGAGTAGTTGTAAGTAATAAAATTATTATAATTACCATTAGTTTCCTTCATTACCCACTTTGGGGTGGTTCTCTTTCCACAGTATTATTTATAGCTATAAGCAGAGAAACTAAGCTAGCAGAGTACCCCAAAGGACTGTTTGAAAGAAGAACATTTCTATTACCAAGCTTCCTTTCCTTCTCAGGAAAGCATTTGAATACTCCAGAGTATCAAATTCATTTCACGTAAAGCTTCCACTAAATTGAAAGAAAGTTTGATTAGACCTTCCAAAATGCTAGGCTTAACATTTAACTGTAATGTATATTACCCTTCATGAATATACAGATAATTATGATACACTTGTCATACTCCACACTTTCTTATTTCCTTCCATAGCTACATAAAAATAGTCTGATTAAACAGATATTTAAATTGGGGGGTGGGGAATGTCTATATCCAGCTTTAGTCCCTTTA
This sequence comes from Melanerpes formicivorus, assembly GCF_026170545.1. Classification (NCBI taxonomy): domain Eukaryota; kingdom Metazoa; phylum Chordata; class Aves; order Piciformes; family Picidae; genus Melanerpes; species Melanerpes formicivorus. The sequence goes on along the minus strand of NW_027142371.1, from coordinate 7,632,679 downwards.
ACTTAGACAAATGATGATTTTGAATAATTTTCAAGAAATGCTAGAAAGAGAACTTAATATTTTGACATGAACCTCACTGGAAAAGATTTCTATTATTTCCTTCTCCATCTTTTAGTCTTTTTTTTTTTTCCCCTTCCAACAATATTACTAAGTAAGAACAAGGGAAAGTAACCTTAAGTAACAGTGAGCACTAATCAATCCAAATTTGTTCCTAACTACAATTAATTAAATTGCTGCTTGCCATATAAATGGATTTTTTTCAAATTAGATGTTTCATTTATTGATTGTTTAGACACATCAATACACGCTGCAAGGGATCTTTTCCCTAATAATGGAGTTAAGCAGGCAAAACATTAAGCAAGTTGCCAATTAGCTGATGTGGTGCCTGATTCTTCTCCCTTAGAGACAGAGAAAAACCTCTTACTTGTATCAGTGACTGTAAATAGTTATATCAGAATACATCTGTGATCTACAAGCATCCTTTTTACCTGCTTCCTACCACACTAATACTGCTCTTAATGGTTTCTAGTCCATGACAGCACTCATATACCAGTGTCTGTGAGGCAATAGTATTTTATGTATATTAAAATAGCATGTTAAAAATGAATGTAGGTTGTTGAATCTTCATGAGGCTCATCACTGATGCAGTTTAACTGCCAAGGCTGACCAAGGATCTACCCCACACTCCTTTAAGTAACTCCCAAAACAGCTCTAGGTCTGCACAACCAAAAGGCAAATCAAACTCTCTATCTGAATGTATTAACTTTCTTCTCCTTCAAGTTCAATCTGAAGGCAGGAGAGAGTGAGATGAGAGATTAAAGTCAAGGGAGGTTGTCTGAAAATTATCATCAATAAATTCTTTGTATCTAGAACAGGTCTCTAAACCTCTAAGTGAGCAAAAGGGAACCCTTTTGCAACTATAACAGTGACATTTTAAAGAAACCATGATGTTAAAATTTTCATTCATTTCTGTGAGATGATAGGTGTTCAAAGGAAAGGCTGAAGTTCAGAGCAGTTACACTGTCTACTGGAACTCCCATGGTTAATCTCAGGTATCCAGTGTCTCAAGTGAAGCTGCCTTCTGTGGCCTCATGCCAAGTCAAAGATGAGAGACTTTTGAACACACTTGTAGCCTTAAATGTACATTTTACCTTACTGCCCTTAGTAGCCTCCTCTTTCAAGCATCAGCCATGAAAGATCTAAAGTAGGGACATGAAATCCAGCAACAGAATTCCTTTCATGCTGTAGAACGCATGAAAGGTGTTTCTCTGCCATATTAGACAGAACTCGAAACAAGCGCTTCCTAAATCAAAAGAGAATAAGCATGACAATTAAGTTGTACTTGAGCTTCTACATTTGCTGCTCTTGCTGCTGACAATTTGAACAGACACTCATCCCTGAAGCAGCTCACTTGGGAAAGGAAGTGTTTGTATCAAAGGTTACATAATTATCTAATTTGGACTTCTAATACCTCCATAATCATGATTGTAAAAAGCCCAGCCACATCTGAGAATGCCATTACAATAACACATCTGAAAAATATCCTAACTTAGCAGAGCATAATAGTTGGCTCCTCTGATTTCCTAACAAGCTGGGGGGAAAAAAGAATTAAATCTAATCTTTAATTTGATTATCAGTAATCCATTCAGTTACTTGCAAAATATTCATCCATAATATAAACTAGGAACCAGGCCCCCCCCAAAAAATAAATCTATTTTCACTTCAATTTAAGGAAAAATAGGCGTATTTCAATATTTCAGTAACCTTCCAGTTAAACACAACTGAATGCCTGAACACCCTAGATCTAAAATGAAGTAGATTTGCCATTTACCTTTCATTTTCAAAGACTGTAGAACAGATCTGTTACTCCTAATGAAAGGCCAACTGATTTCAGCAGAAAGGTTAGATTTCAATTAATTATCCCTGTTACATGTCTGAACTTTTTTCAGTTACAACTCTTGACAGAAATAGATCAAATAATAACATATTAATGATTTTCCCTCCATAATGATTGTAGTACAAAATCTGAATATGTCTGAACGTGTCCTCACACTTTGCTGATTCTAATCAACTTCTCTTGGTTTTGCTGCTCTGTTTCTGAGGCAATCATGACATGTGTTATGAAAAAGGGTTTTAAACATCAAGTTCCCACTAAAGCAGAAGACATTAGGCAAATAGATAATCTCTTTAGAAATGCTACACAGAAGGGTTAAAAGCTCAAGGAGTTTCCATATTAAACAATGTGACTGTTCACAGCACCATTAAGTGTCCTGAATGGAAGCCACACTCTTCAAAATATGCTTCCAGATTCAGAATGGATAAGAACCAACTCAGAAGTCTACAGGAGAGTAGCAAGCAGGAACATGACACGCTATCATAGATTCAGCCAAACTTAAGCAGTTGAACTAGAGAGAAAGCTAAAAGCCAGTAGTCCTTATTCTATATAAAGTCTATGACAAAGGAATGGAACCGTCTCATTCACTACCTTCAATGTGCCTAGAAGAATGAGTTTAAATGACAGTAAGAGAAAATTGGGCCAGATATTACAAAACTAATTTCTTATTGAAATAGTGTCTAAAACACCTGTGTGGAGTCACCACTACCAGAGAGCAGATTAGAAACAAAACGAGGGATGGTTAATTCTGCTAGGAAGAGCTCACATCCTCTCACTTTCTCAATATAACTTCACGAGTAGTGCTAAGATGTAACTCCTAACTCATTGCTGTTTATTCCCTTGTGAATGCTCAGTGAATTTTAATTTAGTCAAATTAAACAGGATGAGAAGAAATAGCACAGAACTCCTCATATATGCTCTTACTGATTGACATCACTTTCAAATTTGCTTCATACAGTGATAGTTTGGTGACAATAGAGGCATTATATTGCTGCTTGCCACATCACTGAATTTGACATGCCTAAGGATTAATTCTTGTGTGGTAGGATTTGTTGTGTGAAGGGTTGGGGTTTTTGGGGGTTCTTTTTAAACCATATGTTTGTTTCATCAGTAAAATCCCATCAATTGTTTTGGGAAGAATTCCTGTTTAAGCTAAGGATTTAATCATGACTTGGGGTAAGAAAAAGAAAATTGAACTGAAATCTTTTCTTTAAAAACCACATTAAAGAGAAGTGGTTTGACTACTTGCATAGAGTTGCCCTGAAAGGCCATGATTCTTGCCTTCTGATTCTGAAGTGATGCAAAGCAGCAGCACCTCAGAAGGGGCATTGAAGTTGAAATCTGTACAGTGAAAAAAGTTGTAATTTGTACTCTGCAAACTGAATAGCTTAAGCCAAGCACTGTTTGTCACACATAGACTAATTGCCCCAATAACATTTCAAAAGGAAATCAAAATATTTTGGGGGTTACAATGCATATTTATTCTTGTGGCTACTGAGTGTTGTCACATAAGTCTGATGAAGGGAGTAGAATGGACCAGGTTCAACCAGACTTTTGAGATCATTGTGTCCAACCTATCATCCAACACCATCTAATCAATTAAACCATGGCACCAAGCACCCCATCCAGTCTCTTCTTAAACACCTCCAGGGATGGTGACTCCACCACCTCCCTGGGCAGCCCATTCCAATGGGCAATCACTCTTTCTATGAAGAATTTCTTCCTAACATCCAGCCTAAACCTCTCCTGGCACAGCTTGAGACTGTGTCCTCTTGTTCTGGTGCTGGTTGCCTGAGAGAAGAGACCAACCCCCACTTGTCTACAACCTCCCTTCAGGTAGTTGTAGAGAGCAACTCCACTTCTCCAGGCTAAACAACCCCAGCTCCCTCAGCCTCTCCTTATAGGGCTTGTGCTTCAAACCCCTCCCCAGCTTTGTTGCTCTCCTCTGGACACATTCCAGCAAGTCAACATCTTTCCTAATCTGAGGGGCCCAGAACTGGACACAGTACTCAAGGTGTGACCTAACCAGTGCTGAGTACAGGGGCAGAATGACCTCCCTGCTCCTGCTGGCCACACTGTTCCTGATGCAGGCCACCAAGAATTAAGTATTTTTACTACAAAAAGTACATAGCGCAAAATCATTACACATGTGGAGGATTACAGCACGAGCATTTTCATTCTTTCATCTGATATGGTTCTTAGATATCCCAATAAAAAGATACAGCATCAGCTGTACCACCAAAAGGCAACTTTTCACAAAGGATAAGGCACTGCTGTGAAACTCAGGAATACATATATCCAGGTCTGTGACTGACCTTCTACATCAAGCTGACCTGCACATTCTGACTTTCTCAGCTCTCGGCGGTTTCCACCAGCACATAACCCAGCTGGATCAAACTCATCCTGTGCGCTCACTTGAAACAAACCCAATAGATCCTTCTTTTTAAAAAACAAATCAATTTCTCTTCATTTCCTATCAATCTTCATTTCTACACTTGCTTAAATCAGATGGAGTTGGGCAGTGGTCGAGGAAAAATAATTTGTCCATGGACAGCTTTACATAGAACTCAATAAATTCTGGCTGGAGCGTGGTTTTCATTGTAACTGAAACATTAAATGAGACTTATACCTGTCAGATGAGAGAGCACTGATTAACTAACAGCTAGGCTCTGGATATGTATGGGTATGCAAATGACAACAAAGAAAGAAAGAAACCCAAATGCAGTTTTTAAAGACATTTAGAGCTTTCACTCAATTTGTGCAAATATTACCTTTATTTCTACACATTTTAGGTAGGTGTAGGTTTGTCTGTCATATTAGAATAGCAAAACAACAACAACAGAGATAGATAACTCCATAAACTCTTGCCAATGCAAAGCACCTAGGAATACACTCTGGGCAGGCTACACATATACCAGAACCACCTGATACCTGCTTCTCTCATACTAAAATGAATCACAATAAATCCCTTTGAACAGTGTATTTGGTTTGGAATGACCATTTGCCAGAGTTACATAGAATTACATGGAATAAACCAGGTTGGAAGAGACCTTCAAGATCATCGCGTCCAACCTATCATCCAACACCACCTAATCAACTAACCCATGTAACCAAGCACCCTGTCAAGTCTCCTCCTGAATACCTCCAGTGACAGCGACTCCACCACCTCCCCGGGCAGTCCATTCCAATGGGCAATCACTCTCTCTGTGTAAAACCTCCTCCTGACCTCCAGCCTGAACTTCCCCTGGCACAGCCTGAGACTGTGTCCTCTTGTTCTGGTGTTGGCTGCCTGGGAGAAGTTGGGGTTTGCTGTGCTGCTGTAGATGGATTACTGAGAACTCAGACTGCATTAACCACAGTGAGATGCTTACCCTCAAAAAAATCCTAGACAGTCTCTTAACTTTGTATTGGTCCACACAAATTAGCTGATCACATTAGCTGTACACAACAATAGATTTTGTGCAACCATGGCACGCCTTAGCAAATTTTGCTTATTATATTTGACAGATGGTTCTTAAGGCAAATTTCTGAAAGGTATTGATGGGCAAAGAGAACTCCAGAAACAGCTTACATATTTTAGGGCAAAGCTGTCACAATAAATTCTAAACAAGCAACTCTAGAAAGAGTGATTACACTGAATGGGGGGGGAGAGGGACAAGCTGGGGTAGGGAAAAATGCTGCTACAGCGTTTGTGGTGCCAGCATCAAACCCAAACTGCTAGATTTTTTTATTATGCTTTTCTTTTTACCAATTCCCTTGTGGCTTTGCTCAAAAGGCATTCTCATAGTTTAGAGCAGTAGGCATTTGACATTTTTTTTCCCTTGTAATAAGTAATTTGCGTAATAAAGCTGTGAGGAAATTGAACTTGTCAGCATGTTAAATGCATCTGTCTCCAGGAATATAATAAACTGCATGTGTGGAATTGATAGGGTTGGAAGCTGAAATTCCTTGTGATTTAAAATCTAATTTGTCATTATTTTTTTTTTAATCCATTCAAATTCTCAAGTTTTACCAGTTAACTACACATAATAATTTCATTTCAAATGTAAATTAAGTAGAGGGCATAGCTAGGCTTTGAAAACAAACATTACCCAGGGCAGACAGCAGATAGAAAAATTATTTAAATCAATCCATTCCAGCTTTCCAACAACAATATTCAATACAATATTTAACAGGACAGTCAAAAACTGTCAGGGTTTTGGCATCAAAAAATAGTCCTTTAATATATTTGTGTGTATATATACACACACATGCATACCCAATATTTAAATACTTGCAGCCAGATTCCCACAGCCAGATTTCAGCACTGAAAATGTATGTTGTAGGACATGAATTTAATATATCTACACAGAAGCTGTGTGAGGCTAGTTTAGAGGTTTTGTCTCTTGGCTCCATATCAGGTAGAGCTTATGCTGAAAACTCAACTTTGAGGGGAAAAATCAAAAGCTGTTGAAGTGGATTTGTTATGAACTTACCTGGCAACAAGTTACTTTGTGGTTTAAAGGCACAGATAATATTGTTTCTGAGTATACTAAAAGGTGAAGAGGAGAATATTGCAAGGTACTGCAAATCTGGCATTTTTTCCACCATCATTTAAGTATAGCTTTAGGATATGGCATGTGAGAGCATGGGGTTTTTTGCACCACTTCATGATATTGAGACTCTGTGTGGCCTAGTCACATTGACTGGATGGTGACAGAAATAACAAAAAAGGAGAAGCTCCCCCTATGCAGAAGCCACAGCTCCTGGCACCTGATTCCACCTCATCATTGCTTCACTGTTTCAGTCCCATCTGCTTTTCTCCCTCAGTGCATTCACATCATTCCAAATTACAATGCTCCATTTGCCTCCTTCACCTACCATCACTGTTGCCTCTGCAAATAGATGTCTTTCTTGATGAGCTTTATATTGTGCATGACATTTGTTTCTATGGCAGTAACATTTCTTTTCATAAATACCTCTCCAGCTTATTCATAATGTCCTGTGTTGTTTGCTCATCTCTTCTCCCTTAAGGGGCAATTTTCATTAAAATCCACATTAGAAATTGCAGAGAAAAATACATGTAGCCTTGATATGCAAAGGTGACTTTTCCTGTATTGTTCTGCAACCACAAGAAAAGCAAACCAAAGTGAAACTCACATGCTTGTGTATAGAAACGCTTACTCAGCTTCCCATAACAAAATTTCATATCATTTCATATGTTTCTTACTATCAAAGGTATTATGCAGTTTAAGATCCCATGAGATGGTTGTATCTAATAAAAAAACTGACTTTTTTCCCCTGCTTTGCCTACACACACCTCTAAATGAGGCTCTAGCTGTGCTCAAGTGCCTGCTGTGGCCTCTCTCTGTCTCACTTGGAGATGTCATCTTCATCAGTGGCCCCAGATTTCTTCAGAACACAACTTCAGTGAGGATGGCTGAGGAGGCTTTGGGCCAGGGAGGAGCTCAGGAGGGTTTTCGCCAAGGAGGAGATGAGAGGAGGGTTTAGGTCAAGCTGAAGCTCAGGACAGCTGTGGCTTCATTTTGGGCTGCTCCCTCCAAAGCTGCTGCCAGGGTTGGGCAGGGCAGGTGACTTTCTGCACCTTGCCTCTGCTGCCAGTTGGCAGGTGACCTGTCCTTGGTCTTTCAGGTGTTCAGAAGAGGCTTGGATGGGGCCCTTGGAGCCATGGTTTAGTTGTCAGCAGGTGTTAGGTGACAGGTTGGACTCGATGACCTCTGAGGTCTTTTCCAACCTCATTGATTCTATGATTCTAATTGAAGGGAAACTTTCTTAAAACTGCTTATGTAAAATATTTACTACTTTTGTTTGTTTGTTTTGTTTGTTCCTTTCATGGTTTTGTCAGGTTTGGTAGATACAGATACATGCAAGCACATGCATGTGGAACTACTACCACCAGTGAAAGCACTTTCTGTTTTCCTAACCACAGAGCCTGGCAAAGTCTTGGAGTGTTGAATTCTCAAAATCAACTATTCATGGTTTGCAGCCACAGCTACTGAAACAGAGCCTTGCACGGATCCCACAGGCTTTGTGAAAGCTGGATGTATTACAGATTAGGTGCTGGATATATTACAGATTAGGTGCTGCAAACCAAACCCACCAAATATTTTCAAGTCTCTAGAGGATACTGACTCATATCACTCTCCAAATAATTCCCACTGCTCAATACAGAAAACACCTCCAAGCATAAGAGTATTACTTCATGAACTTCTGTGGTAGTTTTCTACATGGTCAAACCTGCCGCCGGTAGGAAAGTGAGAAGCACAAGAACATGGGATTTTTGCAACTGGACTTAAAAGCTGTTGATGGAAATCAACAGGAAACCCTAGGAAATGTAGCTGGGGACCAGCTTCTTCCAACAGAGAAATGACATAACCACTTTACCATAAAAGACTTGTATAGTTGATCTTTCCTGACAGCATACATTTCCACATAGCTGTGCTCGATGTTCACCTCATAGCCAGTGAGTGGAAACACAGCTTGTCTGCCAGCTTCAAGTAAGGACATCAGAAGCCACTAATATCCCATGGGCTGCACTATTTTCTAGTTTATTCTACAATTATGTGGTACAAGGAACTTATTTTAAAAAATCCCTAAAGCATGCAGAGAGTAACAACTGTCATAAATAATTGGCACAGGTAAGCATCAACATGGCCAATGTTCTAGATATCTTTTGTACAAACTGCCACATAATCAGACATTTCAAACTTCAACCAGCCACTTCATACTGCACCTGCTCTGACTGGCTTTCCAATTAGTCACCTCAAGGTCACCTAAAACTGTAAGATAACCCAAACAGAATGAGCTTACCTCATAACACCACTGGAGGTGCTTAAGAAGAGACTGAATGAAGCACTTAGTGCCATGGTTTAGTTGATTAGATGGTGTTGAGTGATGGGTTGAACTTGATTATCTCGAAGGTCTTTTCCCACCTGGTTAATTCTATTCCATTTTGTTCTATATAATGTAAAAGTACTGCCCTGTTTTTGGCATGAGCAAGGTTAAACCACAGGTTGGGTTTTTTCCTTGTCTCTCACACTGTTCTTCTGTGGTTTAAACTTGTTTGTTCCACTCTGTGGAGCAGTAAAGCACATACCACACTTTGTGCAAGGCACTCAGATTACAACTTCCTTAAACCTCCTCCTTCCTTTTAAAGTATTCTGAAATGTATAATTTGGAAGAATTTCCTCAGCCTGGTTTTTGTAAAACAAATGACTTCTGGTAGGAAACACAATGGTTACTGAACTAATGACCAAGGTTTAAGTTTAAGGTTTAAAGAGTTTGTGTACTACTAATTGAAATTCTTTATTTCCCCCCTAAACATGCCTTTAATTTTGTTGAATAAACACCACAATAATCACAGTCTCTGTGTTTAATTTTAGCTTTAGTGTTTGAGATTTTAAATTCATGAATTAATAAAATGTTATTAAAGGGGAGAGGTTGACAGCAGCATAAATTCTTGTTCACCCATTGAAAAAACACACCTACAAACAAGTGAGTATTTCCCCACAAAAATCAAACCAGTGCATTTGAATCTGATTCTGAGTACTGACAATAGGAACAAGAATATGATTGAAATTAATGTACATTTTAGTGTTACTGAGGCTGCAAGTGACTTGCATTTGTGAAGATGCTTCTATAATATATTCTTTGATGCCTGCCAAATTGATTACATGCGCTTCGGTGACACAAATCAGGTTTGAACATCTAAGGAGGAGATGAATCCATCACAGAGAAGAATAACAACAGGAAAAAGTATTTTTTTAAATCCAAAATTAATGTTGCTTTGGCAATAGAATAGATTCACTGGAAGGGACCTACAATGATTGTCTGATGAGCAGATGAGGTTGCTAAACCCCTCTCTATTATATTTCAAAAGTCCTGGCAGTCTGGTGAAGTCCCCACAGACTGGAAAAGGGGAAACATTGCCCCCATCTTCAAAAAGGGCAAGAAGGAGGAACCAGGGAACTACAGGCCAGTCAGTCTCACCTCTGTGCCTGGAAAGATCATGGAACAGATCCTCCTGGAGTCACTACTCGCTCAAAAGAATAGTGAAGAGGTGATTGGGAACAGTCAGCATGGCTTTGCCAAGGGCAAATCCTGCCTGACCAACCTGGTGGCCTTCTATGAGCAGGTGACAAAATTAATAGATGAGGGGCGAGCAACTGATGTCATTTACCTGGGCCTGAGCAAAGCCTTCGACACTGTCCCGCACCACATCCTGGTCTCCAAACTGGTGACACATGGGTTTGATTGGTGGACCACTAGATGGATAAGGAACTGGCTTGATGGCCGCACCCAGAGAGTGGCTGTCAATGGCTCCATGTCCCAGTGGAGGCCAGTGACAAGTGGAGTCCCTCAGGGATCAGTCCTGGGACCTATCTTATTCAACATCTTTGTGGGGGACATGGACAGTGGCATTGAGTGCACCCTCAGCAAGTTTGCTGATGACACCAAGCTGTGTGGTGCAGCAGACACGCTGGAGGGAAGGGAGGCCATCCAGAGGGACCTTGACAGGCTGGAGAGGTGGGCACAGGCCAACCTCATGAAGTTCAATAAGAGCAAGTGCAGGGTCCTGCATCTGGGTCGAGGCAATCCCAGGCACAAATACAGGCTAGGCAGTGACTGGCTGGAGGATAGCCCTGAGGAGAGAGACTTGGGGGTGCTGGTGGACAAAAAGCTCAACATGAGCTCTCAGTGTGCACTTGCAGCCCGCAAAGCCAATCAGATCCTGGGCTGCATCAGGAGAAGTGTGGCTAGCAGGTCGAGGGAGGTGATCCTCCCCCTCTACTCAGCCCTGGTGAGACCCCACCTGGAGTACTGTGTCCAGTTCTGGAGCCCCTATTACAAGAGGGATGTGGAGGTGCTGGAACGTGTCCAGAGAAGGGCCACGAGGATGATCAGAGGGCTGGAGCACCTCTCCTATGAGGACAGACTGAAGGAGTTGGGGCTGTACAGTCTGCAGAAGAGAAGGCTCCGAGGTGACCTAATTGTCGCCTTCCAGTATCTGAAGGGGGCCTACAGGAAGGCAGGGGAAGGACTTCTCAGGATCTCAGGTAGTGATAGGACTAGGGGGAATGGAATGAAGCTGGAGGTGGGGAGATTCAGGCTGGATGTGAGGAGGAGGTTCTTCACCATGAGAGTGGTGAAACCCTGGAATGGGTTGTCCAGGGAGGTGGTCGAGGCCCCGTCCCTGGGGGTGTTTAAGAGCAGGCTGGATGAGGCTCTGTCCAGCCTGATCTAGTGTGGGGTGTCCCTGCCCATGGCAGGGGGGTTGGAACTAGATGATCCTTGTGGTCCCTTCCAACCCTGAATGAAACTATGAAACTATAATCTAACTACACGGTCACTATATCCAATTCACAAATGAGGTTCTGGTTCTTTGGGGGGTTGTTTTCCTTCATTTCTATGGTAACCATTCTATCACACTGCACCTGGGAATTCTCTTCAACAAGATTCTCTTGAGAACATGAAACATTCCTTACAAATCAAGTCTCTTCATACAGACACTACACTCACAGTGGGGAGTGAATACTTTCAGACAGCTTCTCATTGATTAAAGTATTTTGGAGACTATACACAATCCTATTTCTTCACATGAGATTTCAATATTGCCATTGCTGAAAAATGCTCTGAAAGACACGGTGTACTTCAAGAAAAGTACTCTATTGGTGGTTAAATTGGCAGTCAATACCTATCAAGCACGGCCCAAGGAAAAGTTCTCCCAAATTAAAGGTTTATTTGAAAACTCTGTGGTAAGCAATTTTATACAAGTTGCTAGAAAAATCACATTATCATCAGTAAGGTACATATGTGCCTGTTATTGTCTTTTATGCTGATACTTATCAGAAAGCCACTAACAGGGACTTTAACAATATTAAACATTCTAACAGCAAAAAAAAAATTAATCATCTAAGAGAAAAAAGGATCCATGTTCTTAATTTAGATCACACTTTTTCTGCAGTAGTCAACAAAAGGAACCTCTAGCTACCCAGCAGATGTGATGGCTCAGTTCTGACCTAAACAAAGTTAGTAAGATTCTCCTCTTTAAATTTAAGAGCTGTAATTAAATCTTAAACCAAATAGCAATAGCTTACTATTTCAGCTATAAATCACGTAGGCCGCTGGCCTTGGGACTAAATATCACAACATATAAAAGTTCTGTTTCCAGGTTTATGAGAAGAAGGAAAAAAAAAAAAAAGTTTATAAATCCCAAACAGAGTAATCTTCACTAAGATACCATGGAGATTTGAACAATAAATCATAGGAATATTCAAGTTCCTGCTGTCATTGGTAGATACATATTAAAAGACCTCCAGCCCCCATCTCTGGATTTAAAGTGCTGCATCCACCTCTGGTGAATTTTTATCTTGCTGTACACTTATGTTCTCCCAATGGCATGCAAAAGCAAAACTCTCTTAATACATATTCTTTGCCTTAGAAGAGTGGAGAGAGAAATCTGGCTATGATTGGAGACAGACACTGACAAGGAATACCTGCTTAATGTCATCCAATAAATATTCTATAAACATCCAGAGCTCTCTCACGCATTAAATATTTCAGTCCCTAATGTCTATAAAAATAAATTTAAGGGCAGTAAAATTAAGCAAATGGGGAGAAAAAAAAAAAAAAATAACTTCAGATGGTTCATCAACAGCATGAATTCCATATTTGAAAAAGTCATGAGTTTATTTCACACCAAAGGAAAATTAATAAAAAAATCAGGCAATTGTAATTAAATCCAACCATTTGAACTGACAGAGCAATGATTCTTCTAACATTAAAGGTTTGTTACATGCCTGCTATTCCCAATTCTAATGCATAAAGGGTTCTCCAGCCTAGAGAATCCAGGAGGGTTGGGCCTATATTCATTGATGGGTTTTGGTGGCTTTTTCTAGCAGAAAGCAGATTAACAGAGACTTGCAACTTAAATAGAATTTAAGAAGAATATATGAAACTGAGTAATGGCAAGTGGTTCTGCTACTTATGCATTTTATGGAAAGAATATAATAATCTACAATTAAAGCAGTATTCAAGGAAGCTAACTCATCCTGATGTAACTTCACTCTTTGAAACTGGTGCAGCGTACCTAGCACTGTTCAGCAGGTCTCTGAAGTTATGCTACTTATGATTTTCATCCACCTACCATCTTCAGGCTAACAGAAGAGAAGATACAGAAAAAAGGGAGAAAAATTTAAAATATGAAACAGATTTTTATTTATAATGTACATTAGGAAATTACCCTTCAGAAGCTGGGAATTCTGCTGTCTATGATCTTTAAAAACACCCCTTCCAAAATGCCTCTACTCAGGTGCTCAGCAAAACAACATGCACACGACTAATAATGGTCATTTCTCCCCTCATTTATAGGGGGTTTACAAGACAAAAAGAGAGAGAGAATAGGGACTTCTAAAAAGCTAAAACAACCTCCAAGATCTCAATTTGTTTGGGGAGGGACATTCCCCAATTTTACAGTGTGCTTTTGTCCACACAATTTCTTTACAGATTCAACAAGGCCACAGTTTTGGTAGGGCTGAGGAAGTCTAGGCCAGAGCAACAGAGGATTGGCATGAAGGGATCTGAAATGTCTCATTCTTGATTTCTGTGGCAGAAGGTCATGCCTGTTCTTAGAGCCATGCTATGGGTAGGAGGCAACCTGCAGGCAGGACTCAGAATAACAAAGTCTGCACAGCCAGTATCGCCACTATCAAATCGTGCAAAGGAAATTCGAGTGCTGGTAGGGGTCAGACAAAATGCCTTCTTGCTACTGTCTTGGCACCAACAGCTTCCATATCTTTGCTCAGTGTTCTGTTTGGTTACTCTGCTGCCAATACCTTCTAATACTTTGTTCATAAAGTGAAAATTTCTCTCTCTCAATAGTTATTTCAGGCATTTAAAGAACTGCATAAGAATATCTTATTTATACATTTTCAAAGTTGTTGACTCTCTGATGTTATGGCACTGCTCCAAACCAATTTGTCCTCTTGTTTTCCAGATAAAACTGGTATTTTACTTCCTTAAAAAGCAACCCAAGCTGTTGTTTCCCTGCTGTTTTAAAGGCTCTTTGTTTACAGATTAAGCAAGTTTTCACATAAATAGGTCCCATTCACAAAATCAAGACAATTTATGAGCCTTAAAATCATTGACTTCAGTGACAGTGAACACTGGAACAGGTTGCCTGAGGAGGCAGCTGGGGCACCATTCCTGGAGATATTTAAAATGAGGCTTGACAGGGCCCTGGGCAGCTTCACCAAACTGAGAACGCTCCTGCTTACTGCAAAGGGGGTTGGACAAGATGACCTTCAGAAGTTCCTTCCAACCTAAACCATTCTATGATTCTATGTTCAAATCGTTGTAAGAAATACCCAAATGTCTGAGCTATCAGGTTCAGCAAATGTTTCATGCTGAATTTGGTCCAAACATCTCAGATGCAACTGTTTTGTTAAGGTAATGTGCTTGGACAATTCTCAGTGTTCAGTAGCCCATAAAAATCATACCTGCTTGAGTAAGTGCCAGTTTTGGAAGAGTTATATAAAATACATTAACTCACAGCCCTTTTAGATGAGTGCTTTTAAAATTTGATGCTATTTAAGCGTGAGGAACCAAGTATACACATTCTAGAATAGATCTCAATAAGCTGTACAAGATTACCTTTATATATTCACACTGAATACCTTGACTTCTTTTGATAGTGTATTTTAAGCGCTTAATGTCACTCAAATGTAGAATTATATCTAATAGTTACTACCCTCTTGTAAAAAGCCTTGAGAAAATAAACTGTTTAAAGAACACACAAGAAGTTATTTTTACATTTAGTTTGATTTTCCCCTCAATTAATTCATTGTACTACTGCAAAAGCTATCAAGCCTCCAAGTCAGTTCTATTTCTCTTCTCTGTGATCTTACAGTGTCATAGCAATGCACAAAGCTTTGTAGACAAGAAGAGAAAACAGGCCCTTGTTCCCAAGAGCTTTGTAGCCCAAAGATAATACAACCCAGTAAGACTTGACAGTAAATACATGTGGGTGGGGGGGAAAGGAAATAAAAAGGACTTAAAATAAAGAGAACTGCTTATTATCTCTGCAGTATCAGAGCTTTCTTTAAAAGCAAGCACTTACATAAACTACTTTTTTCCTTCAACCCTTATTTCAGTTATTTTTGCTACTGAAGTGCAGGCACAGTGGTAAGAACGATGGTCACTCTGGAGATAGCTTGTATGATGTGTAGCAGAAATGCATCCAGATTACAGCATACTGTTGTACTTCTGCCACTGTGTTTAAAGCTCAAGCTAAGAGCTGCAGGACTAGCAGAAACTAATTACCTAGCCATGGCAGCAGGACTGTAACTAGATGATCTTTAAGGTCCTTTCCAGCTCAAATCATTCTATGATTCTATGACAAAAGAGTGGCTGAAAAACAGGGGAAATCTTTCCCCAGCCCCACTTGTTTGGTTTTTTTTTTTTTCCTCCCCTCTCCTTTTGGTCAAAAAGTCAGAAAAAATGTTCAAAAATAAAAACCCAGGATGGCTTTTCTAATTCACAGGCAAGTCTTATAGCCCTTATCAAACTGTGCTGTGAAGGAACTGAGATGCATTCATATTAGCACATTAATTTATATCAGAAGTGCAGCTTCAAAATCACAGAAAATCACAGGATATAATGTCTGGTTGAAAGAGACCTTAAATATCATCCAGCCAACCACTGACCCAGCACTGAAGGGTCAACACTAAACCATGTCCCCAAGCACCAGGTCATACCACTTGAACACCCCCAGGGATGGTGATTCCACCACTGCCCTGGGCAGACCATTCTAATGTTTGGTAACCTTTTCAGTGAAGTAATTCCTAACATTCAGCCTAACCACTCCTAGTGCATCTTGTAACCATCTCCTCTAGTCCTGTTCTGGCCACCAAGAATAGGCTGGCACCCTCCTAGCTCCAACTTCACTTCAGGTAGTCATAGAGAGCAATGAGATCTCCCCTCAGCCTCCTCTTCTCCAAACTGAACAACACCTGCTTCCCCACATGCTCCTCATAAGTCTTGTGCTCCAGGCCATTCACAAGCCTCATCATCCTTCCCTGGACACACTCCAGAGAATCAAATCTCTTGCTCATTTCCATTCATCTCTTTTCCACTTCCAGTGTAGGGAGGTCTTTTGACTGTGAAAGTACATCTCTTGTCAATAAAATTAGATCAGAAGACACAAGGCAGATAGTAGGCTCCCACATTATCTATTGGCCTGTGTTCACACCTCACAAACTAGTCCAGAGTAAAAACCGTGTCTAGTAGGGATGTCACATCCTCAGCAGGATGTCTGACTGTGTAGATCCATTCCTGTCACATCAAACTGCCAGCTAACATAGACATAGCCTGAGGCTGTCTCTGTTCCTGCCTTGTCCTAATATTGAGCACATATGGGCCAGAAGACCCAACCCTTGTATAGGAACAAATAGCAATTTCAGTTAAAAGAAAGTGTTTTAAGTCTAACAGCAATCATCTGGATGCCAGAATGATTCTGGCAATCAAGTGACACTGAAAGCAAGTTTCAGATGTATTACACTTCCAAAAGACAAAATGGTTTTTATTACCTTTATGTTCCTGATCAGGTTAGCTTTATCATCAATCAGCAGTGTGTCTTCTGGAATCCCCATAGCTAACACACAGTCCAGGCAGGATTCTGCCTTTTTTTAGCTAACTAAAATCATGCAGGATTAAATTCAAGATCCTGCCATACCACAAAGATTAATACACCTATGAATTTTTTTCCTGTGACACCCAAGTGATTGCACAGCATCTTTCCCAAAGCTGGGAAGTCCCTAACAAACATAAATAAACATCATGAAGTTGACATGAGGTCTATATACTGTGTAAACTGGTTACCATGAATTGCCATTATTTGCCACAAATAATTTCTGTTTGGGTCTTGAATGACTTCTTGAAGACACCAACTGACTGTCAGTAAAAAAAAAACCAACAGACTTAAAGAGGTAACTTGTCTCAGTTCCATTAAAACCTGAAGGTAGCTGAACCTTATCACTGTCTACTTGAAAATTCTTATCTGAACACTTGAAGGAGAGAGATCATCGGCACCTTCATGCTAAAGGTTCAGATGCTGACCCAACTGATGCAAGAGCAAGTGCACCACAGCATAAATAGCCAAGACTCTATTAGACCACAATCCCCACAAATGGTAATAGAGGAGATAATGGCTCAAATCCACAATTCAAGCAAGTTAATAAAAGCTGATACAGTCCTTAATGGATGATTGCAATATCATTCCCTCATCACCAAGATCTGCTTCTCTACTTAAAATATAAACCATAAGCACTTGAGCACAAACATGAATATAGGAAATTTCATCTAGACATGCAGAGAAGCTTCTTTACTTTGAGTGTGGCAGTGCACTGGAACAGGCTGCCCAGAGAGGTGGTGGATTCTCCATCTCTGGAATCATTCAAAACCCAACTGGACACCATCCTGTGCAACATGTTCTAGATGAAGATTCTCTGGCAGGGGCATTGGAATAAATGATCTACAGAGGTCCCTTTCAACCCCTATCACTCTATGATTCTGTATGGCCACATGGCCTAACTCTGGTGTCAATGGAAGGAGTCCAACTGACTTGTTGATGTAGGATTCCTCTATAAACAGAAATCCTGTGTACAAGTCTGTGTAAAGTAGCAGGTATAAATTGTGCAGATTGCAATTCAATATAGTTTTCCTCAGTGATAGGCATTTCATAAGAATTTCACTCCAGACAAAATTAAAGTCAGTTTTATAACTCAAGGTTGAGACAGGTATAAATCAGCAAAGCCATACAGTGTTTGCCATGAGTCCATCAATTTTTATCAGATGAGCATATGACCTGTCAAGACTGCATTCAAATCACTATTTCAAAGTGATTTTATTAAGTGATCAGAGCATATGTTACTTTTTTTGTCATTAGCAATAATAAATCACCAATGAACTGACATGAAAACAGCAGAAGGGAGAGAGCAGAGTGTGTTAAGTTTTCCCTATACTGCTGATGGTAAACGCAGCCAACTGCAAATGAAAGGTAAAAAGTTTGAAGACAAACTCTGCAATCAAATAATTACCTGAAAATAGTTTGATCAGATAATTTGAGTTACATTACCATTATTTTTCACAAGCCTTTTACACAGCAGAATAATTCATAATCAAAACAGAAGGGATGAGAATAAATATTACACAAAAACAAAGGCTGAAGAACTTTGAAGCCCAGGTGGATGGCAGACTCTGCATTAAGTCAATTCAACTAATACCAGTTCAGTCAAGGGACAGAGCTACATGTCTAAATGTCTAAATGTTAATGCATGTGAAACATTGATGGGGTTTGGTGAAGTTTTCCCCCCACAGAAGTCCTTGAAGGTATTTGAGGTGTTTGAATAGTTGCATAATGAAAGCCACAGGAAAACTATTATTAAAGTGATTTTAATTCACTGCCTTTAGGGTCTGATTCAACGCTTATTGAAGTCAGTAGGAATCTTCCCATTTAATTCATGAGTTTAGACCAGACCTATAATGAAAGGGAGTTAAAAAGGGTGATTTCAGGACACAATTCTTTTAAAGTTAGAAATCCTACAATCAGCTCCTTAAGCCAATTTGTGCATCCCTGCTGGGGAGGTCAAGAGAAGAGAACTGCATCCAAATAACAAGCAGATGAAAATAAAGACAAGGAGTGTTAAACTCTGTATTAGTAACCTAGTTGCTCAGAACAGTTCTGTGTAACCTCCAGGAAAAAAAACAGACCAAACCAGACCCTAAACCAGACACAACCCAACACACACAACTTACTTCCCAGTGGTATTTAAAAGTAAGATTCATGATGTGCATCATTGAACTTCTATATGGCCCATGTTATAATGTTGCTCTACTTATATGCAGCCAGATTTAGGCTTTGGAGAAAAAACTGCCTCTTGAAATCACCGCAATCAGAGAAGATCTTTCTGTTGCACCTAACTTCAGTTGCACAGAGGAGAAATTTTAGTACAAATGAAAACTCACATCTTCATACTGGTTTTGCAGCTGTGGCTTTGAAGAATAAGTAAATAAAAGAGCCAAGGATAATTCTTCTCTTACTATTAGACCAAAGATCTTGTGTTTAGAGCAAATAGCTACTTTGTGGAAGCTGGTGGGGTGCTGGATTGGGTTGATAAACACTCACCTTTAAGAAGAGCCTGAAAAAAAAGTGACATCTACTTTCTAAAGCACACCCTTTAAAATATGTCTAGAGAAAATATCCATCTTTAATTTGATTGTCAAGCTGCTTTAGATGCATTATCCGGCAAAGCATGTTGAGGGAGATGGCAACAAAACTAAACAAACTAACAGAAATTATTCTTTCAGATTTGACACCTGCTGTCTCTTCAGACAGCGCAGATCTGATGAGAATTAATGTAGCAGATGGAGCAAAATAAATGGTGGCTGCTTGGTTTCTGAATCATCAAGTTGTAAAGAAATCCTTTAACAGTATTTTTGGAGGTTGTTTAGCAGGAAAAAAAAAGAAAAACAAAACAAAAACATAAGGCAAGGTCTTCCTGCAAGGTATACAGAGATAAAGCTGCATAGAAGTGGTCGTCTTATCTTGCTTATACCAGGCTAGTTGCATTGCTTCTTTGAGAAACATAGCACTCCTAACAGCTAAACCATAAGTGTTCAGGTGTCCTGCTAAAACATTTCTGTTCTGTCAAAGGAGCCTCCTCCCAGGCTAGGAAATCCTGCTCACGTTGCACAGTCATAACAATGAATTTCCAGGGAGGCAGCAGCAGTTTGGTAATTCTGCATGGCTGTTTTCTGACAAACAAGCAATTTAATATTGTCTTCATATTTTTTGGGATACAGCATCTTGCTAATGAGCTCCTCAACAGAAGAAAAACATTGGACTGCTCTAGAAAAAAAAAACCCACACCTGCATATTCCATGCTCTGGTGCTATAACAGGGAAGTACAGGAATACATAAAAATGCCAAGAACCATTATGGACAAGAAGTTCAGTTCCAGTATTTTGTGACAGTATAGAAGTTGTAGTACTACTGAAGAAGAAACTGAGTTTTGAGACTGCCCTCCTTGTGTTCTTAGTGGTTGCCTTAATGCTTCAGCTTTCAGAAATCCTATCTGTAAAAGCATGTGCCTTCAAAGCAAGGCCTTGATACATTTGAACCTGAGTTAGATCTCCCAAAATTGAGTTGCTGAGAGGGGCTTTTAGTTATTTCCATTTGCTTCCTTTCTCTTGAATATTAGACATGAAAATATCTGTTTGTTCCTAATTATTATTTAAGCAAGTAGGTTTTTAATCTTTGAGAGGGTTTTACATTTAAATTAGTCTAGGTAATAATGTCCTTATAGCTATGGCATGCTAGAGAAAGAACTCAAATTTCAGAGATGTCTTCTCATTTACCAACCTCTGCAGTCCCCTCAGATTTGGTCATTTGGCTTCAGCAGGTACAGAGCTTCACAGCGTTTGCTGCGGTTGTGCATTCGCCTAGGGAAGTCCTAGGCAACCAGTGACATTTGGCAGTGGGAACCTAATGTTCCTTGAATAGAACCTAATGTTCCTGCTACCTTGAATAGAGCTGCAGATGTTACCATATGGTGAGTGAGCTCCTTTTAGGGCCATTTCTTTTTGCAAGCAGATCTTGTCTTACATTTACAACATTGGGCTACTCTTCTATGGATTTATATACAAGCTTATCTAGAGTTGTGCTGATATTTCAGCCTGTGGCAGCTCCTGCCATGTCTACCTTTAGCTCCACATCTCTATCCAGCTGCCCTTTTCAAATATTTACATTTGTTTTCAACAGAATTAGAAGACTAACCTTATTCTAGCTTTAAAACCACACTGCCTCACTGCAAATCTGGCTGAAATGGTCACCTGCACTTTGAGCACTCATAAATTATTAGCAAATCTAGTCATAGAGGAGACAGCTCCTGTGTGAAAACATAGCCTTTGGATAACCTAAACCCATCTGTCAGGCAGGTATCCACAAACCATACTTATGCCAGCTGTAACAGAATGTAATGAAATGCAATTAGGAATTTATCTTTCTCAGACAATTATAAGTGCAGTCTTCAGAGGAGCCATTGTAACCACATGGATGTGCTTTATCTTAGCTTTTCACTTAAACTAATGGTTTCTAAATTACTTGAGTGGAAAATTGAGAATGCTATGCTGCACTTAAGAAAGCATTTGCATTTCATTGCATATGCTGTTAAATTTCCATTAAAGTGTACATTTATATACAGATTTTTTAATTCATAAAATATGGTAATAGAATGAAACAGCCTGACTGGGCAGATGATGACTTCTGAAGAGAGCAGATATTTCCAGATATCTGCCTATGTCTGCTCAGCATCATAGTTCCTTTCTTTTGGGAAAGTAAGCTTAAATAAAGACATTAAGCTACTGGAAAAATTAAACTTTCCCGCTTTATTATTATGTTTTTTAACGAAATCCAAGATCTATCCACCAAGGTTCATGACAATGATTAAAAATCCCAGGATATTTAATAAACATAGGTAATGCACTGGTGGGATAATCCCATTTGTACAAAGAAAATAAAAAGTAAGGGCAAAATAACCTATGTATAAAGCTAAATACTCAACAATATTTTATGCAAGAAATAGGGACGTGGTGAATTTAGGAAGCAAACTGCAGATTCCAGTGGGGCATTAAGAACAGCCTAGTGGACTCATCTTTGCCAAAGGCTTTCAAAAATCATCCTGTTAGGATCTTGCCTTCAGGAGATTTCTGAATCTTTTCAGCCTTGCAGCAGATTTGGTATTTCACAACCAGCAAATCTCTGGCAGTGATTCATAGCAGAGCTGCAGCACTCAATCTCATTAAAGCTTTAAGCAGACCTCATTAAGAAAAAGGCAACAAGTGTAGAACCCACTGCAGTTACAAGTTGCAGGGTACAGTACATGTGCATTTTTGATCCTTTTGCTTACCACGTAAGGTCAAGCAACTAATTTCTTTTTTATTAGCCACTGACATTTTGATGACATCTTGGAAAATGTTGCCATATTTGACCATATTCAGCTTTGTTCTCCAGTGCTAAACTGACATTTTCAAGGGTCTCCCTCTGGTAGGATTTTTTTAAGGAAGGAAGGAATAGCTTGGACCCTATTGGTCACAAAGGGTACATAAAGCATTTGCTCCTTGAAGGGCCATTGTGGAATCATTTCTGACGTTGGAACTGTTCAGAGAAGTGCTCAGTGATGAGAATGAAGAAACCACAGTCATCTCCAGTGCTCATACCTGCTCTGTTTTGCATAAGAAATCCATGGACCACATAAAAATCAACTGGTAGTATCAGGTGGGTGTACAAATACTGTATAGGTAGGAGTGAAGAGAGAGCAACCAGTCAGCTTTTTTTTTGTCCTGTGCATTATTAAATGTGATGCTCTGATGTGGCTAAGTTAGAGGGACTCTTTGCATTAGACAATTTTTGTTGCTGTTGTTCTGCGTCCTTATAGTGAGCAAATTTTACCTTTCATTTCTAATCAGCATTGTGCCACGTGTGACTAAGCCCTCAGTAGTGACTCTGGCTTTCTCTGACAGGCTCCAGGAAATTTGTTTCATAAATAACTTTGGAAAATAAGGACATTAAAATCATTGCTGTTTACATGAAAAGTAATTGAATATCAATCAAAACACACTGGCAACCTCTTGACAGCTCCAGTTCTGCAATAATTCATTGAATTAATCAAATCTTGACACTGTGATATGTTGTTGCAAAGGCTGAAGAAGGAGCAGGAAATTACAAAGTTAAGGAAAAAAAAAAAAAGACCTATTTTTTTTTTTTCACTTCATTGTGTGTGAAACTGTCCATTGGAGGAGAATAAGGTCATGAAAAGAACCGCCCAGCTCAGATTCAGCTAATCTATCATTTCATCTGGCAGTGGCCAGCACCAAGCATTAAAACGATGGTGAAAGAATTGCATCAGGCAAGCCTCTTAACGTGACCAAAGCAACACCCTGGATATCCTTACAGCACATCTGTATTGATGCCACCTGCTTCTCAGATGTGTCTCATGCTTTCGTGAGAAAGACCAAATTGCCTGCATTACATGCATTCCTTTCTGTTTCTCAAAGGAGAAATCACCAGACACTAGCTGTGCCCTCAGGGGACTGTGTTGTAGTCTCTTGCAGTCTTTTCACAAACTATAAGGCAAACTTTAAACAAATAGTCCTGGTTGTACCTTGCAAAATTTTAAAGACACCCCACTCACATTTGCTTAGATTGGGCATAAGTGGCAGTTACTCCTTCAGTGTGTTTCAGACACAGAACATCTTCATTTCCAAAACTCACTCCGAGCCATGCAACATGAAAGGCGCGCACCGAGTTCCTGTTTTCCTGTCAAGGCACTGTGGTACGGACCACAAAGCACAGGCAGCTACTCATACATGTGCAAGTATTCAGAAGGTTTCTTCTGCAGAGTAAAGCAAAAATGGCTAGCATTTGCATGTCAGCAAGATAGCTGCCTGACTAGTGTCACCTCCATCCACACACCCCCCCCCAAGCTATTTCCCAATGCCATGTGATGAAGTAGTGGTGGAGCCAGTACAAGAATTATGGTCTGCAGACTCATAGCCTCCTTCTCTAGCCACTAGATCATGTGGTCATGAATAACTGCAGACACAAAGAGGCATTTGAAAGCACAATAACACATTCAATCATGCAAATGTGTGTTTAGTGCACACTAGAACCTGTCCTTATAATAAATGGGTAACTTAGGAGCACAAATAGGACCCTGTATAATCAAACTAATATTCATTCTGCTCTTTCAACAGCTTATATACACACAGCAAATACCACAGACATCTGTTTCCCAAGCTGTTAATGCTTAGAACAGAAAAGTGCTGGGGGGGGGGGGGGGGGGGGAACCACAAACAACACTGTAGCAAACACTTGCAAAAAACCACAGGTAACTGTCTGGGTATTCTTCCTCTCCCTTATCTCTGCTCTGCTTTTGTAACATAAGCAAAAGCAGATAAATGCATAGCCATATGCTAAAAAAGTGCAGACAACTCATAAAGCAGGAGGGAAAATGTGCCATGGGATCTTTCTTCTCTAAATGACCTTCCTGAGAAATGCTGCATAGGATGAAGTGAAATGCTTACACTTCCTAGGAGCTACTGTCTGATGCTATACTTGCTGTTTTTTGATACTTTACATCTAGAGAAGGTGGGGAGGGAGGGGTGGGAACACAACCTGGTTTCAATTTCTCTGAGAAGGAGAAGATTTTAAGACTATTTCAGCTGGCAAAGTGCCATAGTTGCTCACAAAAAGGAGAACGCAGGATACTTTAAACCTCACACTACACTCCCCTGCTCCAGTAAGGAGTATAAACATCTAAATCTCAGAGATGCTGGCAGAAATTGTTATTTCATTCCACTTAAATTTGCTTTTTAAAAAAAATGAGCTAGGCAAACAGATGTTGAATTTACCCCCAGTGGAAAATGAGGGTTGCTTTATATCCACACAACAAACCCAGCCACTCCAAAATAAGAGCTGACAAACCTCTCCTGAAGTACTGTGCTATGCTGTTCACTTGCTTTGCTTGCAGCCATCCTTACATTCTAATTCAGGTTTTCCCAGTCCTCTTCCCAGTTTGTTGCCCAGGTGCAAGACCACATGCTGATTTTTAAATGTGGGGTTTTATCCCTTATTAGAAAGGGTGCTCTATACACTTGGAAGTGAAATAAGAAAAGCCTGCAGTAGATCTTCAATTGTGTGGAAGTAATCTGTTCTACAATTCTGAACTGGTTTCCAGAAGGAAAAACACAACACAACCCCACCCCAAGAAAAGAAAGAAAGCAGAAAAAAAGATAGAAATGTATTTCACAAGGTAAAAGTAGGACTCTCTTCAAATTGTGGACAAAGCAAGAAGTAAATATTGAGACCAAACATCCAGGCAGACACATTTAGTGAGCAATCAACATCTCCTGTAGAAGAATTTCATGGCTGGCAAATTGGAATAAAATCAGCAGTCTGAACAGGTGCAAGAATGAGGGTGGTTTGGGGTAAGTCCATGCCAGCTTTCACCTTCTCCTTCAGGTAGGAGGAACCTGTTGGTTCTGAAAAAGTAAAGATAGTCATGGAAGTTCTCAGCCTAGACTGAGTATTGCTTACTCAGCTCTGCCCTCAGAGGAAATTAGAACTACCATGAGCTGTGCCTTCCCAGTGCTCTCCTTGCCATGGAACAGAGACTCACCCAGGCTGCAGTCAGGGATCTTTGTGCACTCCTATTCCTTTGGTGTCATGGAATGCCTCAGCCAATAAGTGTCATGGTTTTCGCTAGATAGCTGGAATAGTTGTGGGCTCCTGGATATCAGCATCTGTTGCTGTCTTGAGGCATATTACATTCTCTTATTGTATTAGAGGTAACAATGTTCTGTGTTTACTGAGGCACCAAAATGTAGTGTTGAGCTGGAGAAGCCAGGAGACCTTATGATCTGGAGGGATATCCTGGACCAGATGCTTCAAATGCTTGACTCCAAACACAAGAAATTAGATTCAGTGACCCAGACAACTTTTCCCACTTCATATTCCCATGTTAAATAGCTAGAGCTTGAGTCCTTTGTTAATACCCTCAATGAAAAAGAAATCAGAACTCTTAATATCCCTAGAGGATTAAATGGTAGCAAATGTGCCAGTGGCTCTTACACTACACTGAAAATCAGATCAGCTTGCTGGTTTTCTTGTTCAACTTAGCATGTGGCACATAATTTGTATTTGAAATTCTTAATGGGGTTTTATATTTGAGTTAAACCTAGAGATCCTCCATCTATACATCTTTCAGAGACCTTTGATGCATCTTCACTTAAAAAAAGGCATCAGCAGAGAGAACATCTGAGGTACAGAGAGACTCAGGCAAAACCTTTAAATGACAGAAGGCAAAGCATAGTGAATGGCAGATATTTTCAGAAACACATTCTGATCTTCAGTTTACACACAAACACAGACAGGGCAATGATATTTAATATCAAGGCACAGACCTCAGTAATATATCTGACAGCAGTCCCCAACAGAAGAAATGGCACTATTTTTTTTTTGCGGCAACAATAAAGCCAGCTCTCCTGGGCAATAGAAAATAAAATGTTTTTGTTTGTCTAAAATATGAGCTGTGCAAATAAAGAGCTGTGCTATACAGAAAAATGTCATTCAAATAAAAAACTGCACTTTTCCTTTTGATGGGATATTGAATATAACCCTGTCGGCTGCCTGATATTTCTTCCCAGTTCACATTATCCTACAGGCACCACTCCGTTATATGCATTTTGTCTTACTATTCCTAGCATGCAATATTAATCTATTCTTGGCTAGTAATTAATTACTGGTACATATTTTCACAGCTCCACAGTCTCCTCAGGGGAAAGACTCTACTACATATTTAAGAAGTAGATTAATGTGTACTTATGTAGATGGACCCTCTGGAATAATTTACATTTCACTAGGATGATTCCTTACTCAAACACATCTGAGTGGCTTCTTTTAGTTCAGTGAAAGAATAACAATATCCACAAAGTCAGGCATACTGATAGTGAAAAATAAAGCCAAAATCATTTGGTGTCCTGTGGGAGCTCCGGGGAAAATCCTGCCTTCAATAATGATGGCATTCAGTGATAAAATAGGAATGAAGCAGATCCATTATTTCAATCTACTTCCCAAAAGGTAAAACAATTGGAGTAGAACTGCTTTAAAGCAGGCAAACTAACAAAAGTATCTTCAGAGTGGAAGAGCTTGAAGATAAGGGGCCTCTTTCATTGCTGTAATCCTGAAGATATAATTGCTTCAGACTTATGGGCTGATTCAAAGCACACTGAAATTAGCACAAGCCTTTCCCCTGGCTTCAGATTAGGTTGCTGAAATAGCCTGTCTCTCTGCACACTGGCTGGCTAAGGAGTGTAACTAATACAGTTTAAGGGTGTATAATTCCTATTTATGTCATAAAATACAGAATTGCTATGAAGATCAACATCTCCTGATTGTATGGCTAATCATTGCATTCCCACTTCACAGGAAAGGAAAATAGATATTTTTTCCTAGGAAAGGATAAATTCAAATGTGACAGCTGAAGTGATAGAAGTTAATGGAGAAAGCAGCATTTCAACTGTGAGGAATGATAAATAACTATTGAGGTCACACAGAGGCAACAAGAATAATAGCTAGAGACTTGCTATGCAGGATATTTCACCCATGGGGAAGCCAGCTGAATTTTTCCTTTATCCTCACTTCCACAGCCTGTTTATTAATATGGCCAGGAGAATTCTTCTGATCCTTTCTCTTCAAACACTGAACCCAGAAAGGTGTGGCATGGCAGCAGTTGAATTTTCTTGTTAATAGCTACCAAATACTTTGCATTCCAATAACCTATTTGCCAAACTTTCACAATTATCATAGGATCGTTCAGGGTTGGAAGGGACCACAAAGATCATCTGGTTCCAACTCCCCTGCCATGGGCAGGGACACCTCACACTAGATCAGGCTGTCCAGAGCCTCATCCAGCCTGGGCTTAAACACCTCCCTGGACAACCCATTCCAGGGCTTCACCACTCTCACAGTGAAGAACTTCCTCCTCATGTCCAGTCTGAATCTCCCCACCTCCAGCTTCATTCCATTCCCCCTAGTCCTATCACTACCTGAGATCCTAAGTCGTCCCTCCCCAGCCTTCTTGCAGGCCCCCTTCAGATACTGGAAGGCCACAATAAGGTCACCTCGGAGTCTTCTTTTCTCCAGACTGAACAGCCCCAATTAGAACGTATCTGTCCTTGGAAATAAAGGCTTTGGCTGTTTAATTCCACTGGAAGGTCTGGCCTTAATGCATTACAGCCACTAAAAGGTCAAGAGCATCTTTAACATGTGTGATGAGCACCAAAGAAAAAATGATCTTCACATTCCTCTAACTGCTGCATACACAAGGAAGTTTATACACTTTGCATAATCACTGGAATCAAATGCACTAAGAGCTCCTGGTGAGTGTTACTAGTACATGGACCCTTAGAATGGCCAGAATTTGCCAAAGCATTGATTTTACATCTCATTTCATAGATTCCTAGAGTATTCATGCAGAACACAAAGGCATTTTGCAAAGAGGCTTACAGTGGCAACTGGTAGTGTCAATTTGTGGCCAGGATTCCTTGAATTTGAATCCAAGAGTTAACTTGCACAGATCATTCTTTTTAGCCTATAGCTTGTGACCTCTGTTTCCCCAGATATGCTAGGCACAATATTCAGAAGGCTTTCATTTATTTCTATTTAAAACAAGCAAACCACTAATTTATCTTTTTCCTCATCCTTCCAGATTAAAGAAAATATAAACAGCTGTCCTTCACAGAATTGATTTTTTGGTGTTTTGGTTTGGTTTTCTTTTTTTGGCCTTTCTTCTCTAAAAATTCAAGAGTTCCTTAGCTTTTCAATGAAACAAAAGGATTTTTTTTTTCCACTTCTTTCAAACATTTTACAGCTAGCATTTTTCTAAAGAGTTATTACTCTGTATTCACACAGGAAAGTAGTTTGTTGAAAAAAATATTCCTGGTGTTTTTTTTGCCTATATCTGTGATGATAAAAGAAAAAATCATTTACAAGCTACATTTACTCATCACCGTTTTGCAGCTATTTATTCTCATATTCACCGTTAGAGGAAATAGCTTTTCTCCTGCTTTACCCACCTATGCATCTGTAGAATGTAGGAACTTTACTATTCTCCTAGATGAACACTGGAGTCTGGCAACTCCAGATTTCACACAGAATCACCAAGGTTGGAAGAGACCTCAAAGATCATCAAGTCCAACCTGTCTCCACAGACCTCATGACTAAACCATGGCACCAAGTGTCATATCCAATCCCCTCTTGAACACCTCCAGGGATTTCAATTCACCTTATCCTAGAACATACAGAAAAATATGATAACCCCTCCTGTCTTTGGCATAAAACCAAAAATCATTGAGGAGTAGATAAAACTTTTCATTTAAATATTTGTGGTTGTTCAATCCAGAGTAGAACCTTGCCTCAAATAAGAAAATAGAGATGACTGGAAACTCTATCTGATATGCCAGTTGTGCTGTTTGATGAAGCCCACATATCACCTAGCCATGACAGTTATTCCTTTGAGAGTTTGAGTCATAAAACATTACATTAAATGATCTTTATTTTCCCACAGCATTTTGAAGACGACTAGTAAATTTTGAAGATGACTGGTAAGAAATCTCATTAGGAAGACTTAAGCAAGACAACTGTTTCACACATAAAAAAGATAACCTATTGTGCTTGTCTGATACAGAAGTTACTATAGTGGAAAAATCCACTAAAGGATTTGGAAAGTGGGGTGGACATCTGCTATGAGTACATGAGGACAATCATAGACAAGAATGGCCATAAATTTCAAGCAGACTTTGGACACAGTGTCTTTGTGACTGAAATAACTGCTCACATTCACTGTAGGAAAGTTCAAAGCATCTTTACCATGAAGGGAGGACTATTCTGTGCTAAACACCCAGACAAAAGGAATGACAGCCAGAAGCTTGAGGAATGAATCAGGCTTTCAAAAAAGTTCACTTGGCTTAGATCTCCCTCAGGTATGATTTGGATTTCATCCATACTTTAAGGTCATTCTACCGCTTGATGTTTCAGGCATAACATGATCCACAAGCCAGGAATTCACTTTAAGTTTTAATGCTATTACGCTTCCTACTCCAACTACAGGAGGCTTCATGCTCGCAGGCTCTTGTCCTGCTGGGGTACTTGGGCTACCCTGACAGGTGCTGGGAAGACAGCACAGCAAACTGTAGGCAATAAAGGAGAGTCCTGCCGTGCCTCAATGTTAACTTCCTGAACCAGATAACAAACAGCCCTACCCAAAGGAATGTAATACTGGACCTGATGGTCACAAATGAAAGTGAACTCATCAGTGAGCCCAGGGACAACCTGGACTGCCAGTACTTACTGATGGAGTTTGCAGTTCTAAAGGACATGGGACAGGCAAGCAGCAGAGTCAGGATTGTAAGTCCAGCACGTCCATGTCTTTCTTGTAACAGGGACTCCAGAACTGGACGCAGTACTGCAGGTGGGGTCTCACCAGACAGAGTGGAGTAGAGAAAGAGAATCATCTCCCTCAACCTGCTGGCTATGCTTCTCTTGATGCAGCCCAGGATATGGTTGGCTTTCTGAGCTGCAAGTGCCCACTGGTGACTCATGTTGAGCTTCTCCTTCACCAGTACCCCCAAGTCCTTTTCTCCAGGGCTTCTCTCAAGCAGCCCTTTATTCAAATAAAGTCACTGCACTTAGATCTAAGACTTGTTGAAGTCTATTCAGCTGTTCTAATCAGACTCTAAATAGAATATAGAGAAAAATGTTGTTTCTATAGAAATAGGAAGCTGCCTTGAACTTATTGCTGGTCACTTAGCATCAACCTTGACCCTTGCAATGGCAACACATATGAAGTTATTTCCTCATTATTTTTTCGTCTCATAGCCATGTATTAGCAAAGATACAGGAGAGTTAGATTTGCCTTTACCCTCAAGTAATTCAAAACAGGGCAGCTTGTCTGTGCCCTTAATTCTCTAGCATGTTTGTAGCAGCAAGGCATAGTGGCACACTGCAACACAAAATGATAATCTGAAAATTAACAAGTCATGAGAGAATGATGACCATTTCCAAAATAAAAGTGATCCCTGACATGGTAGCAGATACAATAAAAGACAAGTTATTTGATTCATTTCAGGGCTTCATTATCAATCCCTCTTCAAAGCAGTCAGGACTTGTGCACCTCCAGCCTAGTGTGGTAGTTAACATTAGAAATTAAACCAGAAAATGTATAGAAGCTCACGGAAGTGCAGATGAGCATGCCTCTGAGCATGAGACAATGGCTGTGTTCAGGAAGCCATTGTACTAGTTTCCAATTAGATGTATCACTTGGCTTTTGATCTGCCAACCTCTTACCTAGAAATCTGAAGGGAAATGATTAAAAGGAGACATTTTGCTTGCATATCAAAACTTGTACAACCAGCTACCTCATTAGGCAACTTCTAACCTCACAAAGGCCAGGAAGTACAAGACTTCAAGTTCATCAGGAAAGAAATTCCTAGCAAAGACATACATTTTGGTCACCTCTGCAACTTTAACATCATCTTCATAAACCAGGAGTTCATCTGATGCAAATTTGCAGCCACTCAAGGCTCCTGGCTGTCACCAAGTTGATAGTTCAACTGCCTCTAACTTCATGCTAAAAATCTGTTTGAACTCTGCCTGTGTCATTATAAACAGCCTAGCCCTAATATTTCTGCCTCAGTCATATTTTATTTAACACAAATTTAGAACCAGTTATAAAATACACAAATAGCATCAGAGATACTGTTCTCTAGGTGTTGAAAGAGCAATGAGGTTCTGAAGACAAACATATAGAAAACAGATTTGGGATCACCATTTTGTATGTATGAGTAGCTCCAGTGTTTTTAACAGAATCACCGAGGTTGGAAGAGACCTCAAAGATCAACAAGTCCAACCTGTCACCACGGACCTCATGTCTGTCACCAAGTGCCATGTCCAATCCCCTCTTGAACACCTCCAGGGATGGTGACTCCACCACCTCCCTGGGCAGCCCATTCCAATGGCTAACAACTCTCTCTGTGAAGAACTTTCTCCTCACCTCCAGCCTAAACTCCTGGTGCAGCTTGAGACTCTGTCCTCTTGTTCTGGCTTATCCTTTTGTAACATGGCTTACCTGGAAATTTTGGGCCAAATCACCTCTGAGCTGCCCATATATTATTTGATTTCTGGTAAAGGAGCCGATGTGGAGAGAAAAAGAATGCTCCATTTTGGTGGCTATTTGGCCAAGTAGTGTTTGTTGCATTTGGGGGGGGGGGGGGGGGAGGGTGTTTTTTCAAAGGCCAGATTTAAGCAGATTATTAACATGCTCCCTAAAAAATACAAACACATTTCAAACAGAACTGGGAAAGCAGGAACAATGAATATGACAATCCCCTCCATGCAAATATTAGTTTGCTCTGAAATTGAAAGCTGCAGGAGATAGAACTAAACTGCAACAGGAAAATAAATTACAAAAGCCATACCCTGACTATTCCCAGTAGGCCATTTGGTCAGATTAATGGTTGCTATAGTACCAATTCATCTTATATGAATTCAACTCCTAAAACCCCTAAATAGCTGCTTTTTTAAGTCAAGAAATACAGACAGATAAATTTTATATCAGTAACACCACTGGAGACAGGCTGCCTCCAATCTCACAACAATAGCCACCAACCTCTCTACAAGAACTTTGCTTTTTAGTTATGAAGTGACCCTAGCAGTAGGCTCAAGTTCACCTTCCAGCAATCACTTGTGTCCTATTCTTTGACTACAATGGTAAAAACATCTGATCCACCAGAAGTGATCCCCTGCTGCGGTAGCAATATGGTCAATGTTGTCAGTACAATTGCCACAAGACACGCTCGAAGTTGAATGAAAGGCCACAGGGATGATTGACTGGAGCACCTCATGTATGAAGAAAGGTTTACAGAGCTGGAACTGTTTAGCCTAGAGAAGAAAAGGCTCAGTGGGATCTTGTTAATGTATATCTGAAGAAAGGGTGCAAAGGAAGATCCAGGTTCTTTTCAGTGGTGACCAGTGACAAGACTAGAAGAAATGGAACCTCCTGTATTTTGGCTTGTGTCCACCAGAACATCAGGAAGCACTTTTTTACTGTGAAGGTGACAGAGCACTGGAATAGGTCGCCCAGGGTGGCTCTGGATTCTCCATTCTTAGAGATATTCAAAAAACACCTAGACACAGTCCTGGGACACTGGACTTAGGCACATCTGCTTGAGGAGGGGCTCAGATAAGATACCTCAAGAGGTACCTTGCATCCTCAGTTATTCTGTGAGATAGTTATTGGGTAAAACACAGATCTATTCATTGCTTGAGTTCCCTTGGCAGAACTACTCCCTTCCAGATGCAGTTCTGCATTGGTAATGAGTAAACATACTGCAGAGACATTAAGCTTGGATGGGGCTCATGTTGCCAGGGAAAGAGGACACTTGTAATAAGCAAGAAGTGGTATGCTGGAGGACAGCATCTCCACATCTTCAGATTAAATCTAGTTAAAATAGAGATTGGTTAGAGTGAAAAAATATTGATGTTGTGCTAAATTGTGGCAGAAGTCTACCCTGCGTCTGTTTTACAGGGCTGGCAGAAGACGTAGCATAGAGCTTCTTCTGCTTAGGTCTCTTATGTATAGATAATTAGCTCAGTACATTCATATTTAATTGAGTTAAAAAACAAAGCCTTAATGAATTAATATACAACAGTACTATCACAGGGACCTGAGTCACAAAGTGAGTGCTTTGTTGCAGCAAGAAATTTTAATTGAAAAGGACAAGTATTTCCAATTTTTATGTTAAACACTGTAACCACCTCTCCTTTCTATACTGCACACCATCTTTAGAGGGGATCAGAAGCTGAATATAAGTGATAGCAATGGCTTCACTGTGGAACTGAAGTTGCTGGAGTGAGTTCAAGTCTTTCTTGCTATACTGAGCAGCTTCTACCTCTGATTTCTCTGGAAAAAAGAAATTCATCAGAATTCATCAACACTTTGTCTTAATAATGTTCCAATAAACATCTGGGAAGTCCCCTTGAGCTTGCACCCTTCACTTGCTCCATGGAGCCTTGGATCAATATCTGTCAGAGGTATCTTAACTGATGTTCATTCCTCCACTTTGTGTAGCAGTTCCAGAGAACAGATGTGTTCAAAGTCAACTAGCAGAGCAGACATTGCTATTAAGTGGTAAGAGGCCTCAAGTATTGCAGCTCAGTTTGTTTCAGCTTTTTAACACTTCTGGGACAAGAACAGTAATAAATGAAACTAAATCCGTCAGTCTCCTATCACTTCATTCCACACCAGTTCCTGCTCATCTTGTTAGTGGCACACTCTGCCATCTCTAACAGCTCTGGCCACCTTATTATTAACAGATTCCACAGCTTTATCCTAACACTGGGTTCATTTTCTTAATGTGTCCAAATTAAAACCCTGTATTGCAGCAACATCTCCTTCCAGTCATAAAGTCCTGGCACTATGTTATTTGATAAAATTCTTTAGAAGACATGAAATAAAACACAATACCCCAAGGAACATGTAGGAAATTCTAGCAAACAGCCTGAGGAACACAAAAGTACTTTCTTCCTCCACTTCAGACTGCTGGAGGAGGACCAGACAAATCAGCCACTAACACTTTACACAGGTTAAGCTTGCAGGGAGGTTTCTCTGTCTACCATAACAGTTCTGTCAGAAATAAGCAGGGGAGATTTTGAAAAGGCCATCTTTAAGCACTTATGCCAACAAGACACAGTTGTAGGAAAATTAACACAAAGATTTGTATGTAACAACTGCCTCTTATCTAGACAGTAAATGAATTGGATTGCACTCACACTTATGTGTGGCCAGGTCAAGCTGGCGCTACCCTGCTGAGGGTGCGAACACAGCTTGATCTCTGCTCATTAGTCTCACTTTCATGAATGTCAGAGGCAAACTGGCTTTATTTAAATGAGAAACATATGTCCACTCCACAGGCTCCATTTCTGCTTAAACTCTTCATAGAGGAGGCAGCTCCTCCATTTATTCCCACCTACGTGCATTCTCCTGTTAAGTGCAGTGATTATCAAACTTGCCAGCCAGGTTCATAACGGAGTTGCCACAGTAAATATTTTTACTTTTAATAAACACTCTGCTATATCCTTTCAAAAGCCTCAAAGCACAGAGGGAATGTAAAAGTATGATCTTTCAAGTCTTGTGCCAAATCCCATGTTAACATTCCCAAGAACTACCTTTGTTTTTTAAGCAGGGCTAAGTGGATATGCCTCCTGTAATGAGCTGACCACACTTGTAAGTAACATGCAGACCTAATAACAATGTTTGGGGTTTTTCCTCTACAAACATCTTCATAAATTTAATGATAGCTTTGTGAGAGCAGAATCTTTATGCAAACACCTTGAGTACTGTGTCCAGTTCTGGGCCCCTCAGTTTAGGAAAGATGTTGACTTGCTGGAACACGTCCAGAGAAGGGCAACAAAGCTGGTAAGGGGTTTGGAGCACAAGCCCTATGAGGAGAGGCTGAGGGAGCTGGGGTTGCTTTGCCTGGAGAAGAGGAGCCTCAAGGGAGACCTTATTGCTCTCTACAACTACCTGAAGGGAGATTGTAGACAGGTGAGGGTTGGTCTCTATCCCCAGACAACCAGAACAAGAGGACAGTCTCAAGCTGCACCAGTGGAGGTTTAGGTTGGTTGTTAGGAAGGAATTCTTCATAGAGAGAGTGATTGCCCATTGGAATGTGCTGCCCAGGGAGGTGGTGGAGTTGCCATCACTGGAGATGTTTAAGAAGAGCCTTGATGGGGTGCTTGGTGCCATGGTTTAGTTGATTAGTGTTGGATAATAGGTTGGACTCTATCTCAAAGGTCTTTTCAAACCTGGTCAATTCTATTCTATTGCCCATGTAATGCCATTTGCCATCAAAACTTAAATGAATGCATGACAAATAGGATATTTATTTGTCCTGTCAGTTTATGTGGACTAAATAAATCACTGTTTTATGGCCACCCAGCACTTTCAAAACAGAGCAATGCAAGTATTTTTTTTTTACTGAAGACCTAAACTCCAGGCCACCACTCGTTTCATTCAGTATCTCTAATCACAACTAATCAAACTGTCTTACTTTCCTTTTTTCCTGCTAGAGGATTAGCAAAACACAAATGTATATGTGAAGTCTAAGCTGCAGGTCTGAGTGGGAAGCTAGTTATGGGAAGGCATCTTACATGAAATAGAAATCCCACATTTGGGAATAATTTGCAACTCAGTCATTAAAAAGTCATTAAGAAAGCATGCTTTATCTCTTCTCTGATGGAAGTCTGCTAAAGCCAGGTTTCATAAGGGCCTTCTCTTACTGCCTTTACTGTAGGAATCTGTGATCCTGGTGCTTAGCTATCCTGGAGGCAGGGTGAGCTCAATCATATTGCCAAGCGTCCTTTGGGTTGCACTTCCACAGCTGTATGATGTGTCCACAGCTATGGCTTGCAAACACATACCTGTGCAATGCTGTTATACTTCTAGTCCTGGCACTCTGTCTCACTCATACCCTTCCCATTTCACCTCACCCTTTCTTTTTCTGTAACCTCTTCTCAAAGGCACTTAGAATTAATCACAACACCTCCTACTACTATTGCACACCTTAAAGGATCCCAAACAGAAAAACACCTTATAAATGTACATTACTTAGTCACCTGATAATTTTGGTTACATTTCCCCAGTTGCCACATTAGAGAAAGATATTGTGCTGCTCCAGGGCAAATCTTGTGTTGCATAAACCCCATTTGAGCCTCGTGGGTAACTTATATTGTGCAAGAAGCAGTCGTGGGTTCTTTGGGTACAAAGCAAAGAGATAAAACTCCTTATGATCTGTAGAAACCCTACAATAGCCTCAACAATTCCAGCCTGTGAAGAGAATTTAAAGCAAGTGGGATGTCAAAGTACTCTGCAATTTAATGCATCTTAGGGCTCAACCTCTCATTCTTATCAAAGAGGGGGAACAAAATAATTTAACTTTCACCTAGTTTGAGCCATTAAATCCTAGGCTGGCTCCTAGACCTAGTGAAAACAGGTAGGATGTGAGTTCAGTTCTACCAGATATCTTATCAAAGCCCTCAACCACAGCAAATGCGAACTCTGAGGCTTCACAGATCCCAACCCCAGATTTGAACTTGATGCATGTTTCTGACCTCAGATAAAAGCTATATTCAATTCAGTTCTGTTGAAAATTGCTGACCAGAGCAGAGAAAAAAAAAACTATGCAGAACTCCAGACAAAGCACAGAGACAAACACTTACACTGGTCTAGGCACTCAGCTGGCTAAGTCACAGGACCTTGAGTTTCCTCAGCTTCCTATGTCAGCTCAGCAGGACACATCCATCTCTCAGTGTCTGCCTGCACAGCAGCAAAGCTTCCAAGAAAAAGCCTTGCTGAAAGCTTCAGGGCACAACAAGTCAGGTCTTCCCCAGAGAGACCTGGAGGCTGCATGGCCCCAAACACTACCTTCAGCTTCCCCATTCACACTTTGCAAGCTCTTATCAGCCCTGGCCAGGTCTCACTCATTGCTCCACAGCTGCACTTTGGAGCTGCAGTTTACCTCCTGCTAGGCAACACCACTTAGGTCTCTCAAATTTGCTTGAAAACCCTCACAGCATGGTTTTTTTTTTCTCATACTATCATCACACTTGCAAACCTTATTGAGACCTTGAAGGAAAAAAAAAAGATCTGAAAATAAATAATAATGATAAAAAAATTCTTCACTCTTAAGAAATAAAGAAAAAAGTTT
Source organism: Melanerpes formicivorus (assembly GCF_026170545.1). Classification (NCBI taxonomy): domain Eukaryota; kingdom Metazoa; phylum Chordata; class Aves; order Piciformes; family Picidae; genus Melanerpes; species Melanerpes formicivorus. Next base: position 7,595,406 of record NW_027142371.1, on the reverse strand, counting down.
TCAGGTTTACTTCATTTGAAGGTTGCAGGTGGTTCCTTTTGTAGTTGAATTGGCACTCATTGCATCTCTTCCACCTGATCACTTCAGGACAATTGATCCAGGCATTCATGCCTGTAAAATTACTTTATTGTATGGCTTCTGTGTTCTTAACTGTAATTTGAAAGATGCCATAACAGTCATGAATTCCCATTGAGATCCATTAAGCTGGCAAGCAGGTGCCTCAAAAGGGTAAAAGTGTTCCAGGCAACATTCACTCTTCAGCTGTGAAAGAACCTATGTTTTTATGCTGCTCTGTATTATGCAACATGTAACGACGAGGCATTTCAAGTGCTTTAAAATTATCTGCAACTCTGTGTACTTAAACAGCCTGAAGTAATACAAAATATTTCTGGGAGATGGTTAGAACTTGATGAAGAGGCTTAATTTTGTTTAGTTAGAATTACAAAAAGAAACAGCAATGTTTACCAAAAGCTCTCCCAAGCCCTCAGATGAAGTATAGAGCATGTACAGACTCTGAAGTTGGTGGCATCTTTGAGTGGTTATCTGCAACAATCACTGAGAACCCAGTGCTAGGAAGACACTTGTGTCACATTAACAGTTCAGGTGTTAAGGTACCTACCCACAAGCCCTTTCTTGCAGGCACCTTCTTCCACATCATTACTTAGTCATTACCACAAAGAATTTTTATCAGCTATATCCCTTGGAAGAGTAAACATCAAGGACACTTCAAGGCTGTCAGTGCCGGTGATCTGGAGAAGCATTTCCCTTGCTGAGATTTTCATCTGTTCATCAAGACACAGCCTGTCTTGTCTCTCCAAAAGTAGTTAAAATGGTACCTGAGTGATCTGGTGAGAAGCACACATTTGGCAAGTACAAAACTGAAGTATAGTACATGAAGGTGCCATGGTAAAAGTGGACTGGGACCCAAAGCTTACCCTTTCCTACACTGATTAGGGAAGAGCTGTTGATTTGAAGTCAATATTTCTCATTTGAAACTAACTGGCACCAAGACCAGAAGAGCTGTATGTTAGCTGGATCCAAATAAGGTGCAACAAATTACAGTTTGCCTCTCGTCTTTCTCCTTCCTCTAGAAGGTCACAAGAAACTAGTGCTCTTCTCTCAAACTGCTCTGACTGAAGAGATCTTCAGCTTTTCCTTTACATGTCACCCCAGTAAGTACACATCCTCCAGGCACTGACTGCCAAGGTGAGCTTCCTGCAGTGCTTTTCCAGCTGTGGTTACACCTTATCTCCCCTGCTCACCCATGGTCCCTGGGACATGCCCAGCAGCTTTCCGAGGCACCAAGCAATCCATGTCATTCAAGATCTCTTCAAGCTCCTCACACCCATCCCACCCCAGTGTGTCCAGGCTACTTTGCACAGTGCCTGTATTTGGGGCCGTGGTTTAACTCAGAGGCAGGGTAGTAAACTATTCAGATTTGCTGGTGACCAGATGAGTATCACAAATCTCTGCAAAGTAAGATTGATCTGCAGCCACAATGCAAAGACAAAAGACTATTCTTTACAGCTCCATAAAACAGCAGCCCTAGGTTCCAGGCTTGCATAAGGCTGGCTAGTGATGGTAGGTGAGTGTGGGTAGATGCAGGGAAGGGTACTTTAAACCTACAGCAAAGATAAATTCTAAGGGCAAACCCAAATAGCTAAGAGGATATTTGCCTCTCTATTATTTCTGTCAGCCTCAAATAAGTCCTTCCATATTATTCAATGTTTCTTTTAACAAGGTTAGAAATCAGGAGCAGACCAAGATAAGCTTTCATAAAGCTGCAATAATTTATACCTATCAAGATATTTGGTTTTGCTTGAGGTTTGGTCAGTTTGTTGTTGGGCTGGGGAATAGTTGAAGAAAGGTGAAAGACATTAAATGTGACCTGCATCCAGGAAAATACAATTTCAGCTTTGGGGGAAAAACTATTTAAAGGGAAATAGAAGAACCCTTTGAACTGCAGCAGGAAGCAATGAAACCAAAACCTCAGAGCAAGTAAATTAATAAATAAGTCAGCCTGCAGATTGCTGCACAGCCACAACAGGCTACAGAGTTTATTGTTTTGTTTCCAGACAGAGGTCTACAGAAAACAAATATATGGGGCTCAAGGCATTTACAGATAATGAACATCCAGGCTGAGGAATGTACCCCAAGGTATTTTGGGAATCATTTCTCTGACAAAACAGAAATCAGATAAAAAAGCAACAAAGAAATATGATCTGCAGAGACACAGAGAGACAGAGACTCAGACCAACTGCTAAGTAATGGCATCTTTCCACTCATCATACAAGTAACTGCATTTGAAGCTTACTGAGGAGCAGATTTCAGTTGATTTAGCCCTGAGTTGTTTCTGAAGTTTTATCCATAGACTGCAACTGGTGAACTAACAAACTTGCAGGCCTATTACCTGCCTATTAAAGTGGCACTCGTGTCTGCCTTCCTACTATTAACCTCCACCTCAAGGCTGGGTACCTGCTGGAGGACTGTTCCTACATACACATTCAAACACACTGATCATTCAGCCAGGTATTTAATCTTCCCAGGCACATTTGTATTCAGGATAATAGGAGGGATTTTTTTTTTCCTACTCTGCAAAAGGCATTTTCATAATTCCAGAGAACCTGTCTTTGCAGCCTAAAGGCAGATATCTGGGTGCAGGGATGGTCACCCAGAGCCAGAACCCCAAACCCAACACAGTGCCCTGGCCCACACCCACCCCAAGGGCTCTGGTTTTCTGCTGTTCAGCTGTGCACAGACCCATCTTCCTGATGGGGGTGTTTGGGTCTGTGTTGATAGGTTGGACTCGATGGTCCTCGAGGTCCTTTCCAACCTAAGTTATACTGTGATACTGTGATACTGTTTCTCCCTGCAATTCCTACTGATGAGTCTAATATCCAGTTACAAGAGCAAAGCCAAAAGAAAAAGCTTTACCTGAGCCCCATATCTTCCTATGATGTATAATTATTCTTGCTTAATCCTGGCACTGAGTATTCCATGAATTTTGAATTGAGAAAGGAAAAAAAAAATAATAAATCTGTGCAATATGCAGCTTTAAAGGAATTAAAAATCATAGAATCATAGAATCAACAAGGTTGGAAAAGACATCAAAGATCATCAAGTCCAACTTGTCACCCAAGACTTCATGCCTACTAGACCATGGCACCAAGTGCCATGTCCAATCCCCTCTTGAACACCTCCAGGGATGGCAACTCCACCACGTCCCTGGGCAGCACATTCCAATGGCTAATGACTCTCTCTGTGAAGAACTTTCTCCTCTCCTCAGGCCTAAACTTCCCCTGGTACAGCTTGAGACTGTGTCCTCTCATTCTGGTGCTGGTTTCCTGGGAGAAGAGACCAACCCCCACCTGGCTACAACCTCCCTTCAGGTAGTTGTAGACAGCAAGAAGGTCTCACCTGAGCCTCCTCTTCTCTAGGCTAAACAACCCCAGCTCCCTCAGCCTCTCTTCATAGGGCTTGTGCTCAAGACCTCTCCCCAGCCTCATTGCCTTTCTCTGGACATGTTCAAGAGTCTCAATGTCCTTCTTAAATTGAGGGGCCCAGAACTGGACACAGTAATCAAGGTGTGGCCTTACCAGTGCTGAGTACAGGGGCACAATGACTTCCCCGCTGCTGATGGCCACACTATTCTTGATGCATGCCAGGATGCCATTGGCCTTCCTGGCTACCTGGGCACACTGCTGGGTCATGTTCAGCTGGCTGTCAATCAGTACCCCCAGGTCCCTTTCTGTTTGGCAGCTCTCCAGCCACTCCGACCCCAGCCTGTAGCACTGCATGGGGTTGCTGTGGCCCCTGACACAAACCATCTCCACCAATCTGATAACAAATACATATGAACATGACCTGCAATATATCTAAGAACAAAAAGAAAAATCTTCATGAATTCACTTGAAGTGCAATGATCTTAAAGTTATTCTCTGAGAAGGGGAAAAAAAAAAAGCTAGACAGGTTTCTTCACAATCAATTATTTCTTCAGTCCTTTGTACAGCACTGCCTAGCTAGCTGTACCCTGCTGCAGTGGATGTAGCTTCCTTTGCATTGTAACCAGACTTTAGATCATCAAGCACTGTAAGTGGAGGTCTCTGTATTGACTCCAGCACATGGATTCTTCCTGCTGAATCTTTACAACACATCAATCTTGTGGGGTTTTGTGTTGTTCTGTTTGGTTTTTTTTCCCTGATATTAACTTTAATTTCTGTTTATCAACATACAATTATTCAATCAAGAAAGGCTCTTGAAATCCATTATCACACTTTAAGAAACAACACCAGGGATGAAAGAGAGGAAAAGCAACAGATGGGTAACAGCTCCAGCAGGACAATTCAATTTCCAAACAAGCTATCACCACAGCATCAGCCTCCCCACAGATTTCTTTTTAAGTTTAGCAATAATGTGTTAAATGTGCCTCCAATTTGGGAGGAATTTCACAGTGTAAACATTTCAGTGAACCCCTGGTAATCGCAGAAAAGCTCACTAAAGCAAACAGTCTTGATGGAACTGGGCTCTGCCAGGGACTCCTGAGTCTGCTTTGGGGCTACACAGGGAATTTTCCTGCCCCCAGGACTGTTTGGGGTGAGCAGCACTCACACATTAGGACTGGCAATGTATCTCCTCACTAAACAAGAATCCCATCTGAGGCTGAAGCCTGTACAAAGTGCACAGTGGGGGAAAGAAAACTGGCTTTCTGTGTTGAACTAGGACAAGGAGCAATGGATGTGAGCTGCAGCACAGGAGGTTCCACTTCAACACAAGGGGGAACTTCTTTACTGTAAGGGTCACAGACCACTGGAACAGGCTCCCCAGAGGGGTTGTGGAGTCTCCTTCTCTGGAGACTTTCAAGGCCCATCTGGATGTGTTCCTCCATGACCTGAGCTAGATATTATGGTCATGCTCTGGCAGGGGGGTTGGACTTGATGACCTCTTTGGGTCCCTTCCAACCCCTGGCATCCTATGATCCTGTGAACTACCGCTGCCTATTATATTTGTGGAAGGGATAACCTCTTCATTGCAATACAATTTCTCCATTCATCTTTGAAGGAAGAGGATACTGCACACACCCCTCTTTTACTTTTACCATCCATGTGTATTGTTAACCAGCTGAAAAATAGGAAATAACTGAGAAACCAACATAATCCATTCATTTAGCTCATTTTTCTTCCCCCTTCAGAACATGTCTGTGGCATTCTTGATTCCCTTCCATGCATGAAGCAGTGTATTTGCAGAGTTTCATTTACTTTCATGAAATATAGAGAGAATACCTGCTGCTTTAGGTTTATTTTCGCTTGAAATACCCCACAACCTCCTTTCAAAAGCAGTCTCATTGAGTCAGGCACCAGGTATTGCCAAGCTCCAGCTCCCCCAAGCTGCCAAGTTCTTCAAAGCCAGATGCAGATATAACCCACAGCTGAGCACATACCCTGGGCACAGAGCTGGAAGCACACACTGAAGGTTTTTCCTAGGTCTGTTCTCACACACCACACAACTGTTTCTCTGTGTGTGACTACATGTGTGACTTCTAGAAGGGAAGCATTACAAGGAAGAAAAAAACAGAAAAAAAATCATTTGAGTTTCATGCTGTAGCCAATGCCTCTGGTGGGGAAAGCTTCAGAGTCAGGCTAGAGACAGCCCAACCTTCCTAGGGCAGAATGCCTGATGGAGAGAGAGCAAAAACAGAAGGAAAATTTTCTGGGTTTTACATTTTTCTGCATCTCAAGTGAAACCCAAGGCATACAAGTCTGTATTGCTCATGCTTTTAACATATTTTCCTGTGCTGGCTTTCCATTGCTTTTCACCTGGAAGAGCTAACTCATGCCTGAGTAAAGAGTTGGGCTGTGCTGCAGTCAAGACTGTTCACCACCACAGAGGAGGTATGTGGGCCCTGAAACTGATGTCAAGCTCTTGGATACCACATACCTAAGCTATATACCTCTCCCCTCCAGTTTAGTCCACACGGGTAAGAGAAGCATTGTGATTTTCAATCTGCATGGCAATCTGCATTTTAAACCTAATTTAATCACAATGGGACCTGGAAGTACTCACCCTGAAGCCAATATACATAAATATCGTGGAAAACATAATCTGAAAGGTGTGGCTGTCACATGGTGACACACTGCATCATTTACTCTCCACACCAAGGCACACTACTGACATACAAAGTGCAAATTCTACTGATGTAGAGGACATACATACTTGTGCTTCAGCCATTATCCTGCCACCTTCATAGAATCAATAAGATTGGAAAAGACCTCAAAGATCATCAAGTCCAACCTGTCACCACAGACCACATGACTACTAAACCATGGCACCAAGTGCCACGTCCAATCTCCTCTTGAACACCTCCAGGGACGGTGACTCCACGACCTCCCTGGGCAGCGCATTCCAATGGCCAACAACTCTCTCTGAAGAAATTTCTCCTCACCTCAAGCCTAAACCTCCCCTGGCACAGCTTGAGACTGTGTCCTCTTGTTCTGGTGCTGGTTGCCTGGGAGAAGAGACCAACCCCCTCCTGGCTACAGCCTCCCTTCAGGTAGTTGCCACCAGCAAGAACAGCTCTTTGTATCATCCTTCCATTTTACATTTTAAATCTCAGTTTCACAGTTTTAAACAGTTCTCTGACATTAGTCAGGAACCAAACCATCTGCTTTCACTTTTCTGTTCCAGCATGGGGTTTTTGGTTGGTTGGTGGTGGTTGGTCTTTTATTTAGGGTTTTTTTTTTTTCCATTTTCTGTTTACAGTCACAACCTTAGCATCTATTTAAACACAAGTACCTCCTGCTACCAAGAATAATTGAAGTAGCTGATGATTTTAGGTGCTCAGCAATTTACTGATTCAGGGAGCACGGTATCTCAGCATACCTTCTGCTTGGATCTCATGGTTTCACTGCAGAGCAAAGAGAGTGAGGCGTATTTGATCTAGCAAGCACATGTTTGATTGAATTATTGGCATTCCATGGGGCAGCAATGGCTTACATTGCGTATCATTTCCTTTGGTTAAATTGCCTCATTCCATGTTTGACCATGTACAAACCCAAAGTGCATGCCACATTTATGCAAGAGACCAGTAGCATTTTAATTCAGATGAATGAAATTTCCTGTGTGGCATTTGCAAACTCTTATTCCATATTTCTAGTGAATTAATGGACTAATTCAGTATTAATTTAAGGATTTATAGTAACTGGGAAATTTGCATTATTACAATGATATAAAGAATTATCTTTCACACTTAACAGAAAACCTCAATTTTTTTTGCAGGTCTTTTGTTTGTGTCACTGGAGATTTTTTGCAAAGACTTTATGATGCAAAATAGATGAGGGATAACTCATACCTGGAGGGGGTTTAAGTAGTCCTTATACTACTGATACACGAAACCATAACACAAACAGAGCTACTAGGCACCCAGCACTTACAAATGACACACATTACCAAATGACACAGATGCTGCTGAAGAGTTTGGAGAGGGAATGCCCAGGGAGCCATCACCTCTGTGCTTGGTGTTTAGATGGGGGGTTGTGTGCTGCTTCTGATTCCTGGAAAGAGACAGAGAAGCTGGAGCTGCAGCCCAGCAGTTCTCACACTGCCCAGGGCTCTCTGCTCCCTTTTTGCTCTGTAAAATGATTCCTTAGTCTAACAAACAGCATTTTACTTTTGTAAAGATCACTCCTTCTCTACAGCATGAGATACTCAGCTTCTCAGGGCAGCCTTCAGAAACCAGCCCTTTCCTCGACATTTCTACTCTGCTGTCCCGGATGTGGGATCCCAACTGCTATGAGGAGCACAAGGAACAATTTCTACACACGCTCACAACCTGCTGCTGCAAATTGCCCATCACAGCCTGCAGGGACACTGACTCTCTGGAAATGTTGGCATCTATCTGCTACTTGGCCACTGCTGAGTGCTGGCCAAGCCTCTCACCACTCACAGATGAGGTTCTTATTCATGCGTCAGTTGTGAGATTTTCACATTTTGGTATAAAACATATCCTTAAGAATGAGCTGTTCATGCTCCTAGTTCCCCACAGGCAGCAAGCAGTAGAGCTGGGAAGAGGATCCAGGCCAGCCTGTATAGTCCTCTGCTCTACAAGATGTATTAGCAAAAAAACCTGGCAACAAACCCTGTTGTTCAGGACATCACCAGTAGGATGTTTCATTTACTTTTACAGAAAAGAGCATAACCCCAGAAAGAAATCAGGATCAACACTTACAATGCTTTCAGAAGGTGAGGCTCTTGGGTTTTCTCATTTCACTTCCTTGATGCTCTCAGCTGGCTGACCTCAATCTTCACACCTTAGCTAAAGCAATAATGTTGCTCATGTCTTCCTAGGCAATTAGACGTAGGTGGACAGGGTTTCAAAGACCTCAGGACAGTATATGCCTTTCTCAAGAAATGGCACAGACAAGTGGCTGTGCTCTTTTGGTAATTGTAAGGGCCACCCAACAGCTGCATCAGCAGTTTCCAGGCTTCACATGTTCTTTACTTCACCTGAAGCATTCACATCTGTTCCTGCAGCACTGGAGAACACTGTGTTTGGCTCCCTACATGTCAGCACGTGGCCTGTTCATCTGTTCATGCCCTGTGTTATTGTGGCTGCCCTGTCTTCAGAACCCATACTTGCTCATTCACTTCACCATGGAGCTTCAGCCTGCCTCTGAGAAAGAGATGGATCAAGATCCTCATGCTTTGATCACATGCCCTTCTTTTGGCTGAGAAGCATCACTTCCATGAGCAAAGAACCACATGTGAGCTGTTGCCAGGTCACTCACTGCTCGGGGCGATTGTGCAGGAGACCTGAAAAGGCAACTGGATCACCCTGCAGCACAGTGATGTCCCCTGCAGCTCTCCAATCTCTCAGAGCAGGTGACACCAGGAAGGGATGTGACAGCTTTCTCCCTGGGAAGTACTGGCCCTTAACCAGCCCTTTCTATAGGGATTGGTTCTTTTCAGACAGGACAATTTCAGCTTGTAAAACTCACCTGAAATCAACTGTATAGGATTTGTTCAGTGCCAATTCTATTTAGTTTAAATAATGAACAAATATATATATATATACACACACAGAGTAAAAAACCCCAAAGCAAAACAGAGATCTGCACAGTTCATTCCAGAAAGAAAATGTAGTCTATTCCTGTCTCCCCCAAACTAGGTGGGGACGATTAAAGACTCTCATCAGGAATGGCACAAATAGAGCAGAGATGGTTTATATACAGCACTGCTCCAACTGACAGCTCAGAATTTCCTTAGGGTGCTTCCCTGATGGAATGAATTCTATCTTCAATCTATACTGCAGGGGAAGGAAATGGATATTTAAGTTATCAGGGTGTAACTTGCTGCTAGTAAAATAATGAGAGGAACTCACAATGTTCTTGTTTCAATGAATTTCAGTGCACACATTGAGGCAGCACAGCTCAATTCTCTGCAACTTTAGACCCTGCCACTGTAATCTGCATCACAGTGCCTAGTATTGCCATAGTACTGGGGAGTTCTGAGTGGTCCTGAGAAAGTGCAATGGAGATGTTTATTTGTGATGGACTTGTACAAAGCCATAACTGAGCAAGCCTGTGGCAGAAACTGTGATCACTGGAAGGTTGCACTGCTTTTGAAGTGGTTAGTCTCTGTAAAATGTCTCTGTGTTAGGGAAGGAGGGATAAAACACACCCATTAAATGGCAGTATTTCAAAATATGATGCCAAAACCAGTCACATCCCATTAGAGGAATCAGAAGATAAATGTTTGCTGTGGGATGGTGAAAGAAGCCAGTAAGAGAATAAAGCTTTCCACTCGTGAGTAAATTGTAAAAGCTGAGTTCTTGTGTTGCCACCTTCTGCCAAAGCAAAAAAAAAAACTTTGCTAAGAGAAATACAGTAGAGGACAAATACCATGAAAACAGAACAGCAAGGCTTTCCACCAGAGAATGTCAGTTATTTCCAAACATGGTGGTGTTTTGGTTTGGTTTCATGTTCTACAGTCTCTATAAGGATTTGCTTTAATCTAAGCAAGTTCATCCAAACCTAGGGCAAGAGGCTGATATCTCAGGCTCTGGTTTCAGATGCTACAGAGAAACTGATACTACATAAGAAACTGTTGTTTAAGAAAGGGAAAGGTTGGGCTCTGAGATAAAATTAATGAAGACTCCTGTTTCACCAGTATGTGTTACTCAAGCAGCACTGGGAAGAAGGAAGACAAGTCTAGTTTCCTCAAAATGCTCAGGATGCCAGGAACCAGCCAGAGCACATGCAGCAGTGTCTTGGGAAATGGACTGCTTTTGATATCAGGAACTTTTGTGTATTTCTGTATAAAATATGTATCTGGTGCAACTGATGTGTTATGACAGAGCGCTTATCTTCTTTCTTACATACCAGATTAGATGATGCATTGCAGGAATTACACATTTCTGGCACGCATTCACTGTGTCCTGCTTTCCACAGAAGTGGCAGCTGTAACTCTGCTCACCTGGCAGCCTTTGGCAATGGCAGTGAGAGCATTCTGGCCTCAAAAGAAAATGGCCATTTAATTAAAGTGGCAGGAAAACTCCTTTTCTTGCAGTATGCAGCAGCCAGGTGGGCTCCAGCACTGTCTCTTGCTTCATTCTTTAAATCATCTTCTGTAGAAGGAGTAAGCAAGGTTGAACAAAGAGTTTTCTACACCATATAAACAGCAGGGACCAGGTCTCCAGAAGTCTGTGTCCTGTGGGTGAATTACCAGGTGGGAACTCCACAGCACCTACCTTTTCCTACATGGATCTCTTGGGGATGCAGTAAAAGGTGCATTCACACCTCAGTCCTTCTTCCTGTAAAAAACATCTGCCCTCTTCAGGTTTGTAGGAAGTTAATGATCTCTGAAACCATGACCACACTGCCAACTAAAATAAGGATTACAGAGAGCATGTTTGAAGAGTGAGGTGCTCTGTGCTGAAGAATCTTTTATTTTGGTATAAAAGAGTGCTGAGACATTTTAAAAACATTTTTCTAAGTGGGGAGTCAATCAGTTTGTCTTTAGAAGCTGAATCCTAGAGTCTTTGCTGCATAACCTAACGCAGGGGTGTGCCGAAGGCATATATTAATCACATTTAAATAAACTTTTAGTAAACAGTGCTTTGGGAGCAGCCCTTTAGCCTGCACTTCAGAAACAGTTTTAAATTAAACATGGTGAAACAGACAGCTAGAAAAATAGACCATATTAATACCAATAAAAATCCTAATAAACAACAGGCTGCAAGGCCATTAAAAATTCCAGTCATGGCTGGGAGAGCAGACTGCAAACTTTGGAGACAACAATGGAGGAAAAAGAAACTAAGAGAAATTTCAAAGAGAACATGACATGATTATAAGAACATCAGCTGCTTCTTGTTGTTAATAGACTCTGTTGTGATCCTCTGCACAGGAGAAATAACATAATGAAAGACACGGCCTATAAACCACCAATCAACTCCTTCTTCACATGGCAGTTAACAGCTAAATGCAAGGAAGAGCTGGGATGCTCCCCTGATCTATATCAGCACCCTTTAAATTGCACTCTAATCTGCCATGTCTATAATGCAAGAAACTTTGATGGATTAGGTTCTTCAAATTTCATTGTAGTTTTGTAAAACAAAGTAAGTAACTATGAAATCAGTACTCTGCAAAGCACTATTAAGGCCAGTCTTACTGCATCTGATTCCATGGAAATCTGAATCTCTGGAATAGTACATCACAAAAACATTTTTCCTTTCATTTTGATGGTGGCCACCACAACTTTGTGATCTAAAAATCTCTTTTAATGCCATGTGTCTACATCAGTGTTATATAGAAAACGCTTGTGGTGTGGAGAAAAACTGGAAAGAATGATGCAAATGACAGTATTTTAGGTGGAAATAGCCATCTTGATACCTTTGTGTATTTTTCTTCTCTTGCACAAAGAACCAAACCAAGCAGAGTTCAAATGTGCTGCAACGTCAAAAAGTATGTTCTGCTTCACTCAGCAGCAAGAGAGCTCACACTTGCCTGTAGAGGAAAGCCAGCACAATTATCTGTTTGAGTGACTCTCCACCTTCTTTGACTCAAGCTTTTCACAGAGGGAAAATAAAATGTAGATCTGACAACAAACTGCTAGGTCTGGAAGGAGAGAGCCTGTTTGTTTTCCATCAAGATGCTTTTTACCGAACCACTGTGAAAAATGCATTTTCTTGTACTGTGTCAGAGACCACATTATTTGGGATTTTTGATCAGCAGCTGCTCACTGATTTGTTCACAAGCTGCACAAGTGATGACAAATAAAGTGCAAGAAAATTAATGACAAAACAATGATGGCTCAGGTCTTCTTAAACAAGCAACATTCTGAAAAATTATTCCTTCCTAATGATATTCATCAGAAAGTGCTTTGGAGCATGTTATAGTGAGTGGAACATCAAGGAGATGTTGGAGTTTAGGAAGCTGGAGAAGGAACCGTCTGCAGAACACTGTGTGGACTGCAGAGACAAGGTCTAAGCTTCTCACATGCTGCCTGTCCATTTCAGCTCCTGTCTTTCCCTCCCAGCAATTATCTGCTGGTTTGCACGGTATTGCCCTGCTCACAGAAGCAGCAGCCAGATTTCCTATCCTACACCTGCTTTTTGAGCAAAAGACTGCTTGTTCCAACTTTGAGCAAGCCAGATATTGATTTAACCTGCAGCTGCTTCTAATAACCGCAAGCAAAGTGCAGAGGTCACACTTAGATAGTAGGTGCTGACAGATGCATCCAGAGGATCCATATGGCATCTTAGCTGGAGATCCACTATAGTTGTAGCTACCAAATAAAACCACCAACTTGGTCATATTGTGCATCACTGTCCTCCAGCTTATTGTACTGCTTTAGCTATAAGTTTTGGTCTTTGACTACATATGCCTTAGATGGATTTGCAATGATTTCTCTTCTCTTTTTGGCCACTCTGGTTTTGTCTTCTTTCTCACTTGCAATAGAGCTGGACAGGATATTGCTCCTGTAAACAGACGTAGCATCCCAGCTCAACACTGGAAATAATATGATCAGAAGATGCTATAAATCTATTTTTCCCAGAAAAGGGGGAGTTGCATTTTGAGTTTTAACTCTGTAAGATCTCCCCACATTTTGTAAATCAAGTGAAACCACATCTCCAGGTACTTTCTGAAGTACCAGGGTTTGTATACTTGACTTATTCAGCAGATAAATAAACACATGCCAAAAGCAGAAGGAGCATTCACAGCCTTTCATGGGTAATAATAATGCAGCAATCTTGACTCCTCTAGTACAGCAGAAAGAGCTAGCATTATGCTTCAGAATCTCCTACTCATAATCAAACAATTAGCTAATAGAGAAACATAATCAAATAATACACAGACTGGTTAGCAGCCTATTAGTAGATCAAAACATGTTAAAACTAGCATTGTGAGCCTTCCTCCCCTAGATTTTCCTTCTTTGTTTTTACTGGCTTTGGATTTGTTGACTCATTTTACGTGTTACAGGCCTAAGGCTGCTGTGACATTAGCAGTGGCAGGCAGCAATAATGCCATTGTCATTCAATGCTGACACTGGCAGTCCCAGGAGTGCTAATAAATGGTTGCCCAATCCAAGTCCAGCAATATCAATGGAAAGGATCCCGGCTGCTTTCCATGGCTGAGTTGTTCACTTTCCCAGTTTAAGGTTGAATGAAGAGGTGAACTAGTGCAAATACCACAAGCATCACCTGGGCTTGCTCAAATGTCAGCTTTTATTTTGGGCTGTGTCTCTCAAGGGAGCCTGAAGGAACCCAGACACTGAAGGCAACCTTTTCTTATGTAATCTGCTATATGCTCTTATTTAAACAATGGCTCTGCAGGAAAGCAAAATGTTGTCACAGGAGGATCCCCACAGAAAGAAGACACACAAAATATTATGTAAATACATCTGCTTAAGGGGTTCTTGATTACATAGCTTTACAGGTAACACATGTTTCCAGCCACACTTCCCCATTTGACATGAAGTCTCTTGTCAACAATCAAACAGCACCATCCTAACTGATTAGAAGTTAATGAAAAATCCTACCTTCATCTGGCAGAAATGAAGTGAAACTTTTAGAAAAAACACCTTAAACTTGAATAAAACTCAGATCCAAAAGCGTTCTTGATACTGAACCAGGTAAAGATTTTCAGTGTGGGAAATACTTGCCATCTTTCTGGAGCACAGAGAAAGATAGGTTGTGCTAGAGACCCACCATGGCTGTCAGGAAGGAAAAGGACTCAGCTCCTCTTAACAGCATGTCTCTTGCCTTTCCCTTGGTTTAATACTGATAGTGTCTTTGGTATAAACTCCAAAAATCTCAAGGGGAAAAAAAAAAAGCATCCCTGCCTGGGGCCTGTGCCAAATCAATCTTCTTTCCCAAATACAGGAACACTGCTTGTGTCTTGGTGGAACCACCTGTGAGTGTGACTCTAGCTAATTCCCCACTCATGGATGCCCTTGGATAAAAGAGAGGGAGAGATTTTCCTCTCAGGAATTTCCAGAGAGTCTGTACTCAAAGAAAAATCAGGTACCTCAGTGTCTGTCCAGCCCCATGCCAGTGACAGCTGGTTGTCTCTTGGGAAGGATCAGCCTCAGGTGTGATCCTTTTGACTTGTGTTGTGAGCTGCAGGGTCTGTACAAGAGAACCAACAACTGGAGACTGTGAGCAGCGATAGAGCATGGGGTGATGGACTACACCAAGTGAGTTATTGCAGCTCATCCCCACAAGGCAGGGCTGAATGATATAATTTTTGTGGGCTTCCATGGTTATAAGGTGTGGTGGCACGTGGAGAAAGAGACTTCTTTGTTGTGGGGTTGTTGGGTTTTTGGTAGTGTTTGTTTTTGTTTGTTTGTTTTCCCAATGCACCTCTTCATCTGGCTTCAGAAAGGATGCCATTCTGTTGGGGCTTTATGTGGACATCACTCATGATAGCCACTCTGGTCCTTGACAGAGGTAGCAAGGAGGAACAATTCTCGTATCGAAAGACACAGAGTTCCATCAAGCCTAAATACATTTTAAAAGTACATGAAAAGTACACTTGAAAAATACATGCCTTCATTTTGAGCCAAATACATGAAGAAAAGGACATGCTGCTCAAGAGCACCAAGGGATACCAGCATAGTATAGCAAGCAGCTCTAGCTGTGACAGGTCCCACTGACTCCTCACCTTTCACAGGTGGCACAGGAGCTATACATCGAATCTTGCTACAATTTCTCTCCCTCCACTGCAGAACCACATTCATGTGTTTCATTTATGTAAAGCACAGGTACCTTTTCCTTTTACTAAATGTGCCAAAAATAGGGATCATACATCATTACTGCCTGCTGCAGAGCTGAGTCATTACACATTTATGGAGAAATAAGTATTTATGCAACTATTTTCTTCACTTTTATGGACAATATATTCCAACAGAATGCACTGCCTTCAGCCCACAGGGGTTTCTATATCATTTTTTCCCCCATACACAGTTTATCTCATTATGCAAAATTAAGCACTCCTTGTTCAGTCAAAAAGATACAATGAATTAAATTAACAAGTGAGGTTTCTCTTATTCATTTCTCTTAGTCATTTTGTAGAGTCTTTTATCCAGTGATGATTTCAAACTACAGACACTATCTGATCAGAAGCTATAACTCCTTGCATGATTTCATATACAACACAAACAGCATGGCCACCTCTGTGGTGGAGTATGGTAGATTGTTATTTTTCATTCACAGCAGAATACAAAAGTATAGGACAGAGGTTACAGAAAGTCAACTGAGAAAATTGAGAGACAAAAATTCAGGCAGTTGCCAGAGTTTAAGTGTGGCTGGGGTGCAATTCTCTTAGAAGGTAAAAAAATAAGGCAAAAGCATCTTAACGAGCACAGGTAATTAGTCTCTTTTTTAATGTCTCCTTTAAAATATAATCTGTCCAACAGGACCAGAGAACTTCTTCACACAATTTTATGAGGTCCTCACTGTATTGTTTCTGAAAGTGGCAGGACTATTACTATACATTTATCCAGGGGACTCCTGCCGGTGGACGTGTCATTCCCATCTTTTCAGATGTGGAAACTCAAGTGAGAATACAGTTGGACTGGAAATAAAACCTGAGCCAAAAACACAAGCCCATCTAAACACTGCTTTTCCTCACCTGAGGATATGAAGCTCTTCACTTAGGTTGTGACCTGTAGCAGCAAGGCAAGGGCAGGATAAATCACCTGAATCCCCAATTTTCTCTGCTCAGCTCTGATGAGTTAGTTCAAAGTACACTGCTCCTTTTGCTAGGAGGTGGCCCTCTTCAAGCTTTAAAGATGACGCACTGTAGTTGGATGACCATGGCCTTATCTTTGGAAGCTGGAATAATTTAATAGTCCATTGGGTGCATAAATGGCAGCAGCAGTGCATAGGAAAATCCTGTCCATTGGGTGCATCAATGGCAGCAGCAGTGCATAGGAAAGTGATTCTTCATGCACATTTATTGTTTGTACAAAAGGAACTAGTTCCTCAAAATAGACTATTGCTGTCCTGGTTTGAGTTAGAACAGAACTAATTCTGGTCAGTAGTTTGACTTTTTGCCTCAGTCTCTTCCCAGTGAGGGCATTTTCTGAAGTTCACAGCATGTTTTTGCAGACAGTGGTGATGGTGACATGACTGCCACTGGAGGGGCTGTGTTCAAGATTAAATATGTATATTTTTTAAAAACCTATATTTTTTATTTTATTGTTATTATTTTACTAAAGCCCTTTTAATTATCTTTTCAGTTTTCCTTTCCAACCCATCAGTCACTCTCCCTGATTCCCTTTCTCAGAGGGTTCACATAGATCCTCTGGCACTGTCTAGTGGCTGGCCTCGCTGACCTCGCCAGCTGCACGACTCAGGCTCGGAGCAGGCTCAGCAGGACCCGGATGCTTCCCTCTGTTTCTGTTGACACACTACCATAGGAGGTGGGAAGAGCCTAGAGGCTCGGTACGGAGGGGATGCTGGAAGGCACCACAAGTAGGTAAAGAAAAGGTGCGAGATGTCCCGAGACCATGGAGAGCGCCCAGGTGCAGAGCAGCTGCGGAAAGACCGCATCCTGGCCCCGTTGTCGGGCAGAGGCTGGCACCCTGCGGTCGCGGGGAGGATCGCGCCCCTGCCCACACCCCGCCGCGGAGCGGTCAGCCAACGGCCGTGCAGGCTCCAGCTGCACTGAGTTATTCCTTTCTAGATGCCCTTGCATTCGTACGGCTGGAGGACCAGGGATTACACTTTTACTGGGAGAGTCTAACTTGCTCAGAGTGAGAGGAGCACCTCACAGTTTCTGTTGTTAAGATTTCCTAAGTATTTAAAAGCTGGGGAAATACTCACATACAAAGCCAACCATCCTGAATGTCCCAGCACCTAATTCCTTTTCAGCTTGTCAAGAACAACACACAAGCTAAACACTAAAGAGAAAACCACTACAATAAACTTTTTCCTGGCAAGTTTAGTTGCTGGCATTTATAAATCCACTGAGGAAGTGCAGTGCAATCAATATAGCTGAGGCCTGGGATCTAATTAGAGCCTTCTGTTTGAAAACAGCTTTTCTTTAAACACTACGTGGGTAGTGGTAGTGATAGAATATTCCCTAAAAATAAGAAAATGGTTCATTAGTGTTCATGGAAATAGAAGATCAATCTGCCCTTGTGAAAGCTAATGAATATACAGAAATATCACATCAAGACCCCTGATCTCAATGCCTGAGGCAGCAGTATTATTATGCACTCACCAGAATTGCTCAGCAACAGGACTCAGATACAACTCTTACTGCATTCATTTTATCTGTGTGATTATTTAACTTAATCACATTCCAGCTGCAAGTCACAAACTTCAAGAGACGCTCACCTGCTTAAATATTCATGATACTTTTCTACTGTAAGGTGCAAGAAGGTGAAATAAAACTGAATATCAAAATATTTTTTCAGTACAAGGAAGAAAAATAAAGCTGCTTCACTCAGATGCTGAAACAACCCACTTAAACCACCACCCTCCCTACCTCAACACAGCAAAAAATTGTTATGTGCTGGTTTAGTAAAAAGTGTAGGATCTCCTTTATTAAATTTACTTGTTTTTTGAATTTTGAAGGACAATGAAAATACCTTGAGGTCTTGAGTGACTTTTGGCAACTCCTCACTTGACTTCTCCTCCCTCTATAAAATGAAAACGGAGAGGGTGTCCCACTTCTCTCAGCAGCACTATGATTTACAGCCTCTGTGTTGCCCTCCATCCTATTTTAGATAATGGCATTTGCATTGTTATCTGTAATGTGAACATCTAGGAAAAAATAAATGCAATGTACTTGATTCCAAGATTAGCCTTTTTAGATCATTATCTGCTGCAGTTTGGACGATCTACCCACTGTGCTTTAACCAGTTTGCTGGTTCACTTCTCAAAAGACAGAACAACAGGGATTCAAGAAGAGGGGTAAACAGCTCTATACTACTACTACTTCTGATTCCTCCTTCTTTTGCCCCTAAAATACGTTATTCCATCTCCACAGTTATGGCCTGCAGGTTGGCCACTACTTTTTGTGGGATAAAAGGGACCAGAGGGTATGGCATTTCTGTCATCTTTGAAGAGCAGCTGTCTGAGAAACCACACAGCATTACTTCGAGCCATATGAATGGGAGAGGTCATGCAGAGCCAAGGACCTGCTCATTTGGATGACTGTGCAGAACATTTCTGTGCCTTTGAAAAAGTTATCTAGGAAAAGCTGTGGACATTCAAGAAAGAAGGTTGAAGGATACAAAAAGCTGGGCTGGAATTCCATGGAGCAATTGAATCTAACCCATAAAAATGTTATTATCCTTTTTACATACAGGACAAGCTGAAAAGAAAAAAAGGCAAGCTTGTGAAGTCCTCTTAACATGGAGGGCTCGTGTGTAGGGCAGACACTGGAGAAAAATCGTTCTCAGGGATTTGTCACACACTGATCTTTGAATCCCATGGTAACCCTAAGCCCCATAGCTCTACAAACGGATTTTCAGCACATTTTCTGAAGTACATCTCTTCAGACAGAGTGTAGCTCAGGTACCTGAAGGATTTCCACTCCAGTTCTGCATCTATTTTCAGCAGTATATCAAGTATCACTGGCATCCAACGGGTACATGATGGCATCATCATATCCGAGTTGCGTCGATGTAGTTTCCTGCGCAGTCTAAGCATCCTGGCTCCAAATACAAGGAAGTTCTTTCCCTCACCATAAAGCCAGTAACTGCAGAACAGCAAACCTTCAGCTAACCGAGTCCGCAATGACACAAAGATTAAGTACCACAAATTAAAACAAGGCACCTTCTTCTGCCTCATACACACAACAATTCAAAGTCAAGTTACTTTTAGGCCTTTTTTCCATCCTTTGCACAGTTTCCCTATAAAGAATAAGATCATAGCTAGTTGATTTAATGACCCATGATTTAAGGGCCAAGGTTAGAGTAGCATTTTTGGGTCTTCTTTGTAATTGGATTGTTCAACCACAGAGAATCTTAGTATATCAATCACTGCACAAGTGATAGGTGAACAAAAGCATTTACTAAACTGTCATATCCATGATGAAACAACAGATGCTGTCAGCTCTAAAGGGAATACATTAGCAGAAATAAACCTGAAAGATAAAGACCTAATAGTCATAACATGCCTTTCGATCACTTATTTATGTTAGCAGTTCAGCTTGGAAATAAAGTTAACATAATCCTGATTTACAACACATTATGTTTATCTTTGCACTAAAGTATATCATAAATAACGTTGGCATATTGTTGTTTGGTTGGGTTTTTTCCCCCCTTCAGAAACATTTGCCTTCACCACACATCGTTTTGCTTTCCTGAAAGCAAAGGAAGCCTCCCTCACAGCCAGCTCTGCTATTCCAACATGTTTTGGATGTAGAAATCCAAAAATCTCATGTTTTCCTGGTGTTTTATTTCACAGTTGATAGTATGTTTATTAAACTGATATACAGATCCTATGCCCAAACCAGTTACTGCAGCAGCTGGTTATTTCAGGACACTGTAAAAGCCAGAAAGGCTGAATTGACTTAGAAACATAGAATCATAGAATGCATTACATTGGAAGGGATCTTTAAAAGTCATCTAGTCCACCTGCCCTGAATCAAGCAGGGACATCCCTTGCTAGATCAGGTTGCTCAGAGATGCATCAAGTCTGGCCTTGGATGTCTCCAGGGATGGGGCCTCCACCACTTCCCTGCGCAACCTGCTCCAGTGTTTACACATACCTCTCATACCATCCCACCAGTGAGTAGGCTGGGGTTGCATAAGAAGTTGGGATAGCTGTCTCCAGCTGGCCAAAGGCACAATCCATACCGTACAATGTCATGCTCCACAAGAGTGCTGTCGTTGATGTGGACAGTGATAACAAAAAGCACTGTAACACAGATTAAGTGGGACTTTTTATTTGAAACATTTACAGAGATGGAAATAAAT
This sequence comes from Melanerpes formicivorus, assembly GCF_026170545.1. NCBI lineage: Eukaryota > Metazoa > Chordata > Aves > Piciformes > Picidae > Melanerpes > Melanerpes formicivorus. The sequence continues at coordinate 7,574,979 of NW_027142371.1, read as the reverse complement.
ACAGAAAATAGAAGAGAGAGGCTGCTTTTAAAAGAAATCAATCAAGTCTTCATCAGGTTTCAAACAGGAAAATTTGTATCCAATAGATGCTTAAAACTGGCCACCATTTCAAAGGTCAAGGATTAGGCTGAGCAATAATGTAAGCAACTGAAGAGAAGCGTTACAACAAACAACAGCTGACATCAGGGAGCACAGAGATGTGACAGACAAAATGGAACCACACTACAACAGGAAAAGGCTCATATATTTACAACATACCTATCATACAAAAACATTTGGAAATATTTAGGGAGTGATTTCTTCTCTGTCCAGCTATAAGATATAAAAGATACACTGGAGGGCTCGTTGGTTTTGTTCCCCTCTCCAGTATCTACAGCACAGTTTTAGCTTTTGACAAAGTTTAAAAAGCCTTTTTTGTCACAAGAATTTTCCATCCAACCTGAACTTTTTCCTGTTTCCATCCTTACTTGTCATCATTGCTGCCATCCACTGGGGTGCGCTGTCAGGAGACAAAGTTTGTAAAGCTCTTTGCAGTCTTTTATCGATGGTCTGACCTGTAGGTTGGAAAAGTGTCCGTGCGATGAAGCTTCACTGGGCTAGAAACATCTTCGAGTCAGGTGCAAAAAAACAGAACAACACAGTAAGACAGAGGCACCTCATAAAGGACTGAGTAAACTGCAGATTACAGCCATTTAATTATACCTAACCCTGCTTAACCTGCTGCTCCCTCTCAAACACCATTTCCTCGAGAACTGAAAGTTGTACAAAGCAAATGAATTTTTAAGAAGCTTTGATGTTGCATTTTAAATGAAAAATGCACCTTAGCTCACACCATCAGCATTAGTTCTTTTCTGTACATTAGAAAAGAGGACAAGAGGCAATTTAGAAATCACAAACCACAACTTTGGTGGAAGGAAGTTTTTGCAGGCAAGGTTTGGGGTGCCTCTGCCACTGAGTGTGTGAAATGCTGCTTCATATGCGTCACAGAATCACAGAACATTAGTGACTGGCAGGGACCTCAACAAATCATCTATCCTGCCAGGGCAGCATCACCTAGAGTAGGTCACACCAGAACATGTCCAGGCAGGCTCTGAGTGTCCCCAGAGACAAAGACTCCACAATCTCTCTGGGCAGACTGTTTCAGTGTTTTGTCACCCTCACAGCGAAAGGGTTTTTCCTTATGTTCACATGGAACCTTCTATGCTCCAGCTTGCACCCATTGCCCCTTAACCTATCGTTAGGCATCCAGGCAGAAGAGCCTGGATCCATCCTCCTGATACTCACCCCTCAATGTAACAATTATTTCATATTCCTTTTTCAAGTAATAAGTGAAGCATTTCAAGATACTGGCAACCTAATTTAATTAGGGGTGCTCAGGGTGCCTCTGAAAGGTGCCTGACTGCTGAGCGAGACAAGGATCTCAAGGTCTATCCTAATTTCAATGCCAGCTGCATGGCTACTTATGTTACAAAGACTTTTACCCCCTTCTCCTGATGACAGTCTCCTAGGATATTATACCCAAATACTCTATCTTCTGTCAACTCAATGCTGAATTATCGTTTTAATAAAGAGCAGTAAGGCACAGTAAAAAAACAACCCACTGCTTGTGTCAGAATGCTGCAAGCAGTCTTGTTCTCATGTGCCACAGGCTGCCACCAGTAGGTCATCTTCCCATGCCCGAACTTATTGAACAAAATTGAGGAGGCATAAAAGTGCTGGTTTTGTTATTCATCCCCCCTCGGAAACGTTTGCGGGGTTTCGCTGGGGCTTTTCATGTGATGCCTGCGCCCTCTAGTGTTCAAAAAGGGGGAAAACAGGAGAAACGGTTCTGCAGGATTTCTGAGATCAGGGAACCAGAATGGAACATAGAATAGAATAGAATAAACCAGGTTGGAAGAGACCTTCAAGATCATCACGTCCAACCTATCACCCAACACCACCCAATCAACTAACCCATGTAACCAAGCACCCTGTCAAGTCTCCTCCTGAACACCTCCAGTGACGGCGACTCCACCACCTCCCCAGGCAGCCCATTCCAATGGGCAATCACTCTCTCCCTGTAAAACTTCCTCCTGACCTCCAGCCTGAACTTCCCCTGGCGCAGCCTGAGACTGTGTCCTCTTGTTCTGGTGCTGGCTGCCTGGGCGTGCGTGTCAGGGTGGCCAGTAATTGTAAATTTTAATCACAGCTTGTTATATTCCATGTTCTGGAGGTGCTAACCTATCAATCTCCAGCTTCATTTGGAATCATAGAATCATATGATGATGGCCAAGCTGACCTTTATCGTCTAATGCCCCTATGGTAAAGGGAAACTGCTTCAAGTCCATCTTTAGAATAGAATAAACCAGGTTGGAAGAGACCTTCAAGATCATCGCGTCCAACCTATCACCCAACACCACCTAATCAACTAACCCATGTAACCAAGCACCCTGTCAAGTCTCCTCCTGAACACCTCCAGTGACGGCGACTCCACCACCTCCCCAGGCAGTCCATTCCAATGGGCAATCACTCTCTCTGCGTAAAACTTAATCCAAATGTTAAATCAAGCTCAGTCTTTATCCCATATATTGCAAAACCAAGGTTATGACAGAAATTGGCCCCTTCCATTTAATATTCCAGACTGCCATACTTCTAGTAAGCATCCAGTCTGTTTTCTACAGGCTTTTCCAAGCAAAACCCTGATCCTGACCTCACAGCTCATCAATACCAGCTTCTGTACCAACACTAACTCAGCCAATCCACGTAGCTTAGAGTGAAAGAACACGTTTTGAAATACAAACAGAGTGTTGTTTGTTTGTTTTTAATTCTAAGAATGCACACAACTACCATGTGCTGACTTTGGACCAGCTTGTCAGTGGTACGAAGCACCTGCAGCTCCTACCCCAAAGATGCTTCTAGTGAAAGCAGCACGTTAGGTGCTGCAGATTTCATTTCACCATCTCAGGAGACCGAGGTTCAGTTTTAAAGCATGCTCTGAAATAGACAGGCAAAGTCAGCTCAGTCAGCACTGCTGTGAGCCGTCCTTCCTGCAGACACTGTACGCTCACCACCACCTCCCCATGCATGCTCTCCACAACCACTAGATGTCCCTTGGTGATCACGGAGGGACAACTAGGTGCAGAGACCTCCTCGGGGAGCTCCCTCCCTGCAGCCTAGGCAGGTTTTCAGGCCTGAGGGATCTGGAGCAAACATCTGCCCATCTTCAGGCCACACTGCAGTTCACAGTGGCACCAGTGCAGATGTTCAAGCAACTGTTTTCCAGAACCACTTATCATGGCCTTTTGCTTTCCCAAATTCAGCTGTTTTCATGGATGCAGTTGCTTTGGTTGAATGTTAGTGAGTACACAAAAATCAATAATGAAGGTTGCATCATTCTTAGTGCGAAGCAACCACCCAAAGGGGAGGGGAACCAAATGGCTCTAAGTCTAGCAAACAACTAGGTGCCATTAGAAGAGTTTGGTAGTAGAAAGAACTGGGCAACATTGATAATTGATCTTCCTGTAAAAACGGCCAGAAAACTTGTCAGATGAAGGATCTCTCTCTAATGGGAACTACAAAGGGCACCTGCAGAAGACCACCCCCCTGCCCAATTGTCCATCTTTGGGTGGAATGTGTCTTCCTCTCCATCACCCAGACAGCAGTGGCATCTGGCTGAGACCAAATATCAGCCTTTCATGAGATAGATAGAGAAGTAATTCAGCAATATTGTATCATGAAGCGATCTGTGCAGCTCCTGCTTCCACCCCAGCCCATTACCTTGCAGGCCGTAGAGCTGGCCGGTGCTGTGCTGTCGTGTGATGTGCTGCCAGTAGGCACTGCGGGGCAAGGGCACCATGGCGCTGAGGGACACGGCTCGCTCGCTCATTTTCATCTGAAGCTGCAAAGCAGGAGACTGATGTGAGAATAGCACAACCACTGGCTGCAAGAACTTCTAACGAAATAGCCAGCACAGCCTCTCCCTCCCTTCCTCTTCCCATCCTACAATAGCAACCACATCCAGCTTGGGGATTAGTCTCCTCAGGCACACATCACTCAAGTTAGGAGGCCATGCTGCTGCTGCACACCAAAGCTCACCTTGGTGCTCCCCTGGTCCTGGGCTAGCATTGGTTCCCCTGAAGGGAGCTCTAACTCAAGTAGCTGAAAAAAAAATCAGCGATCAGGAGAAGGTAGAAGAGTGCTGGTAGGCTTCCCCCTTTAGCAGCAAAGCCATCAGAGGGTCTTCCCAACTTCCCAAAGATAAATACAGCCTCAGCACATTGAGAACCTGACAGGAGATGTTTCACATGAGCAGAGACAAGTTGGTTTTGCTAGTTTTGAAGCATTTTCTATTGAACTCCTCTCTCCTACAATCAAGGAATGTGCCAGTTGAATGGCACAGGAGTTCAACAGGAGACAACTGCATGCTTCAGTTGGATTCTTTGAATGAACAGCACATCCAGGTATGTTGAGCAGACAGCATGTGAGCTGCGGGCCTCATCTCAATTCCCACTCCATACAGCAACTTCAGCTACATTACAGCTACATTCAGATACACACAGCCCCCTGCTATTTACACTACATTTAACTCAACCATACATGGGAACTGACTACTCTGAGGTTTTCTTTTCCCCAAAAATTCAGTAAGACGTATTTGCAAGCTGATAAAAATGTTTGGATTTTATCATAAGTTTAACAGTACAGATAAAACTCTCCTCCCACAGCTCAGGAAAACACCAATTCAAACATATCAAATCTGCACTTGACTCTTCTAATTTATGAAAGTCTTTTACCACCAAAAAAAAAAAAAAGCTTTAGTTTCACAAAACCTGAGGTGAAAGAACATTTTACAAGAACATAAGAATATTTGGAAGCAAAAACACATAGCTGAAGCAAGCACAGAAGAGAGACAAAGGCTGGCTGCATCTGCAGACATCCATTTCCAAGTTATTTAGAGGTGCCATCTACCTTCAACCTCCTCTCTGTACAGTGGACACTGTACCTATGATGTAAAGCTAGAACAAAACAAAACCAAACCCAGATTAACTCCTGCTCTTAAAAAACCCACCTCCACATCAGCTGGATATGAATCATGGCACCATGCAAGGTTCCACCTACACCATATAGTGTATTTATTACAACCCCTTCACTAAAGCCCCGACACCCTTTGCAGTGTCACCACACATACCTCAGCACCATGGAAACAAACAATGACAGATCTTTTACTGGGAGTAAAAAGCAGCAGAACATTGTGAGGATAGCATTTACTTGCTGTAGATATAAGTTTTGGTGGTTCCATTTATTAATGGATTGGGCAACAAGCTAAGGGAGTTTGAGCAATGGTTCAGCTGTCAGGAGGAGTGGGAAGAACAACAGGCTATCCTGGGAGGAAAAGAGAAACATAACTAGAGGAAGATTAGACAAAGACAGAGAAAAGGGGAAGAAAGGGTGGCTCCTCCTGAACCCAGTCAGCAGGGGGAAAAATTCAAACCTCTATGGCTGAAGATAAGAATGAGAGTGTGTTATGTCCTGAATACACACAGCTTCATCACAGCACCTTAAACTGCGAGTGCAGGCAGCTTTAATGATGATTGATTTCATTCTCACAATTAACCTACTGTATCTCTGTGGCAACAGAAAGAGTAGGAATAACTTGCTAATGACCTGGCTTTATGCTGCAGAAGCACTCGGCACCAAAAGCAGGTTGAAACCAGTCAGAATTGATATGCTGGAACACGCATGAGCAAAGGCTGGGAGCAGAGAGCCAGGTGGGACCTGTGGCTCCATGCATCATTAATACAACAAAAGATTTGTTCACCAGAGGGCACCTAATCCACAGCCTCTCTCCCCCCTCCTGCTCAGGGGAGAAAGAGGATGCTGAAACCTGAAAGGAGATCAGGACCTATCTCTTCAACAGCTCCAGCTTCCAAAGCAATGTGTATCAAAATGTTATATGATATCGTAGTCCACTCAAAAACCTTTCAAGGACTCACAGTAGTTTGAGGGCAATAGGACCTGCCCAGCCTAGCCTTGAACATTTCCAGGGAAGGGTCACTGACAGCTTCCCTGGGCAATCTGTTCCAGTGGTGACACACTGGGAGAGTTGCCTGAGAAGGCTGTGGGCACCTCATCCCTGGAGGTATTTAGGACCAGGCTAGATAAAGCTTTGAGCAATCTGGTCTAGCGGAAGGTGTCCCTGCCTGTGGGGCAGGGGGATTGGAACTAGGTGATCTTCAAGGTCCCTTACAACCCAAGCCATCCTACAATTCTGTCCCCAGAGCAATTCAAATGCAGCTCCCTGTAGATGTGGCAGGGTTCATGTTAAGTCACACTTAAATCAAAGAAGCAGAAAAGATGTGAGAAGCAGCAAGGGACAACACAAAGCCATTCTGCAGCTCCAGCAGCTATGAGAGACCAGCAGAGAAGGGGATAGAGAAGCGGCACCAGCAGCCATCGGCAGCCAGTGCCAAGAGCAGCTGGGGAGCTGCTGTGCCACCTCTTGTTATCTGGCCATCTGCTGAGCCAACACACAGCTTTGGGTCAAGCACAGGGGGTGGCTGGTATCCCAAAATCCTAGAAGCTCAGGGAGGAAAGATTAAGTATTTTCTCTCTTGGATCCCACATCAACAAATTAACAAAAGTACATTAAAAAAAATTCAAAATAATTCAGAAAATATTGCTGAAAAAAAAAAAAAAAAATCAAAATCCATCACAAACCCCTCCAAAATCCCCTAAAAACACCTGCACACCAGCAGGCAGATTAATGGAAACAGCTTCACTAAAATATTGCTGCTGTTCTGACTACTATCCATCTTATACTAATCATCATTAATCTCATTTCAGAAGCTAGTGAGCACCATTTCCACTCTCAGCACGTCTGAAACAGCCAGAGGTAATAGCAGGCTCCAGCCTGGACAGAGGCATTCACACAGCAGACACAGTGCAAAGTGCTCACACGAGTTGCTGAGAAGACTCAGGGAAGGCTGCTGCTAAACTGGCTGATAATACAGAATGACAGGATGTTAGGGGTTGGAGGGGATCTCAAAAGATCCAAGTAATGGATGATAGATCTGAGTAACCTGATCTAGTGTGAGGTGTCCCTGCTCATGGCAGGGGGGTTGGACCTGGATGATCCTTGAGATCCCTTCTAACCCTAATGATTCTATGATTCTGAGTCCACCTCTGCTGTCAGAGCAGGATCACCTAGAACAAGTCACACAGCAACACATTCAGGCAGGTCTTGAAAGCCTCCAGAGAAGAAGACTCCACAACCTCTCTGGGCAGCCTGTTCCAGTATTCTGTCACCTTCACAGTGAAAAAGTTTTTCCTTATGTCCATGTAGAGCCTCCTATGCTCCAGCTTGCACCCATTGCCCCTTGTCCTATCACTGGACATCACCAAGAAGAGCTGGCTCCATCCTCCTGACATTCACCCTTTACATATTTATAAAGACCTTTCCACGAAGCACTGAGCTTTAGCTGCCCAAACTGCTAAGTTCACAGTTATTGCTTCTTAGCAAGATGTCAAACTGTCATGTCATTTTTTAAAGCAACCTGCACTGAGAGCAGGTATAAATGACAGCAGTCAAGTGACAGCACTGCTCCTGTCAGTTTTCATGGCAACCAAATGCTCACGAAAATGTAACTTGAATAGATGTTTTCTTTCCATTGTCTGGCAATGCAAAAGCAAAAGGAAAAAATGGTTGGATGAAATGAGTTACCAGATGCCCAGAATTACTTTATGCATTGATAACTAAACCCAGCTCTTTTTTCCCTTTAAAAGGGAAAAGGGAGAGCTCTTTGAATTCACTGAAAAGGAAAATAAAGAAAACCCACTTGTGAGCGTGCCAGACTCTGACCAGTGTCGGCTCAGAACTCAACAGTAAGCAACAGCACATTGTCAGAAAGTGTCAGGGCGAGGCTCCCAGCTGTGGAACCACTATCACATCAATCTTCCACATGTATTTCAAGAGCCAGAGACAGTTATAGTCATGAATGGAACCAACATACTGTAATATAAAGAGAGAGACTGCTAGGGAGGTGACAGAAACATTTTAGCCCACATTCCCAACAGCACTTGGCAGATTTATTTTGCTCTGTCAGCACAGGGCATTCAACTCTGCTCCTCCCCTCCCCACCTTTTTGTTTTGGTTTGGTTTTTTGGTGTGTGCAATCTCCCAGAGCCCTCAGGTAGCTTAATACCATCCTCACTTTGGTCTTGGACAATCACATCCCTGGTGCAGAATTACAAGAGCAAACAGAAGATATGCAGTGTTAAACTTCGTTTCTCACCACCATATCTCCTCCTCTCCTTCATTTATGCTTTCTCCAAATAATATCTCAAGCTTCACTAATAGAAAGTTCACACAGGAGAAATAATTCTTGGAGACAGAAACAATACAGACAGCCAAGCATGACATCCAAGAATCCAAAATGAATTCCTTGAGGCATTCAAAAGCAGAAGGAAAATACAGGGGGAAATTAATCTGAACAAAGATATACCTTACAAATATTTTGTACTCAGCAAAATAAGCCCCCCGAGTTCTACACTGATGTGACAATCCAAACATCCCTCAACTCCAGAGTCTTACTGTTTTGTGAGAAGACGGTTTCTGTGACTTAGGAAATGTATTCAGGGACACATGGACTCATCAGAAACAATTATATTCTGCTACTAAATTACAAACCCTTCAGCTCACCAGGAATATGTTCTTTTCCTCCACTTAGCACTCTAGGGTCTATAAAATTAGATTTAGGGTTTGTGGTTGGACACAGTGCTCATGAAAAAGCTTTTAGAGGCTGTGCAGCTGCTCTCTATTGAAATCTATAGCAACTGTGCATCTGTTGAGACTATTGGCACTTGTAAGATGGAAATTTTACAGTACAGCATCAGGCATCGACTATTACAGATGCTATTACATAAATGTAAAACCAACAGACATGAACTTGCCTGTAAGCCTAATCACTATTGTCATGAACTTAACCCTGCTTCTTGAAAATGAAGTGGTTTCATCATTCACCTTCTCAACAGGCTAATAAATCACTTCTCACCCTAGGGGGCTGCAGTCAATTATGCTGACTTAGCCCAGGTTAATTTTAATCTGCTTAATGTAATGACTATTGAGTACCTGCATAATCTACCCATCTGTCCCAACTTCAATAATCTCAAATATTTCTGAACAAGAACTCCCCTCATTAAACTAGAATTCAAAGGTTCTTGGTTTTAAACAAGTCAAAACCAAAGATGGTGTTCTATGATACTTTAGTGGGAAGGACAGAAATAGCAGTGTTGCTGGCCAGAGAGCTCCCTGCTGGTTCTAATGTTTTTGAAAGTAAGCAAACAAAGTGCCAAGCCCTTCCTAGTGACCCCAGAAGTGCTGGGAAAGCAGTGTGGTGTAAATGAGCACAGGTTAGGGGCGATCACAGGGCTCCAAGTCAGTACACAGGGAAGTAGGACTGACCACATTGTAACAACACCAGCCAGAAGCTGACAGAGCAGCATTGGCTGAACACTGGCATATCACCCTGCATGTAGTGTGAAATACATATCTCTCTCAAAGACCACACTAAGTAGTCTCTTTCCTGTTGAAAGTAAAGACATTATTTGATCCACACAGAAACCAACTTGAATTTTCTCTACTTTCCATTTCAGTTATCCCACCTCTCTACATACAGAATCACCCATTTGCCTGCATGCTCAGCTGAATCAGTCCAAGTCCACAAGATTGGTCAGGACACTTGGAAAGAGTTTCCTATTAGAATAGAATTAACCAGGTTGGAAGAGACCTTTGAGATCGCCAAGTACAACTTATCATCCAACACTATCTAATCAACTAAACCATGGCACCAAGCACCCCATCAAGTCTCTTCCTAAACTCCTCCAGTGATGGTGACTCCACCACCTCCCTGGGCAGCCCATTCCAATGGCCAATAACTCTTTCTATGAAGAACTTCTTCCTAACATCCAGCCTAAACCTTCCCTGGTGCAGCTTGAGACTGTGTCCTCTTGTTCTGGTGCTCCTTCTCTCCTCATTGGGCTGTTAAGATAAGTAATTTTCCTGTCACATATTTAGATTCCATTCTGTCTCAGGTCCAAGAAAGTGGAAGAACAGAAGAAATACAAGCAATTCAGACAAATTGTTCCTTTCTTCATTCCCTCAACATCCACCCTCATATTTTCTTAAACTTACACATGTAGTAATGGCATTTTCTGTTTCATCCCAATTGGGTCATCAAATTAATACTGGGATAATTTGTCACTACAACTTACTCCTGAATTCACAATATTAATAATTACTGAAAGGATTAGACATGGATATGGATAACAACAGTGCTTATGTTTACAGTAAGAGAAAGACATTAAGTCTTGTTGCAGATTACATAAACCAATTACTACTGTCTAGAATAAAAATGTTGTTTATAGCCAAGTTCTTCCACAGTTGTCAGTTCTGAGCATTTTATACATTTCAGAAAGCCCATTATCTTCAGGATACTGGGTTTTCTGACCCTAGGAATCCTGGAGAACAGAGACCAATTGTGACAAGGGATAAACAGAACATCCCCTTTTGTTCTACAAGCTTCGTGAGCAAAACCAACACCAACCCAAAACTAACAATTAATACAATCCTGAAACACGTTAGGTGCAACTGACTTCCCTAGTGCAGCATCTGGACAGGCAGAGGTTGATCTCTTCTCCCAGGCAGCCAGCACCAGAACAAGAGGACACAGTCTCAGGCTACACCAGGGGAGGTTCAGGCTGGAGGTCAGGAGGGAGTTTTACACAGAGAGAGTGATTGCCCATTGGAATGGGCTGCCTGGGGAGGTGGTGGAGTCACCATCGCTGAAGGTGCTCAGAAGGAGACTTGACAGGGTGCTTGGTTGCATGGGTTAGTTGATTAGGTGGTGTTGGATGATAGGTTGGACGCGATGATCTTGAAGGTCTCTTCCAACCTGGTCTGGTCTATTCTATTCTATCTCCAAAAGCATTATCTCTACCTTTTCCTCAATCTGTATATGTTAGTTTTAAATCTTGCATTGCTCTATTTCCTACCAGTTGTGTGTCACTAACCAAGTTTTAGTTACACAGAGCCCTTGTGGAAAACAGACATCCACCGCGTGATCAGACAAATGTCTAGTCCTCCCCCATAGTTTAATCTCAACCATGTGACTCTTTCCAAATCATCCTTGGAGTGTACACATCAATTAGCAAATGGAAAATTGAGCATGAGCCACAACATTTTGCAAATAGGTTGATGAGAAATGCTTCCAAACAAACTCATGATGCTGATTAATCAGAGGAACCTAATGAGAATGCGCACTGACAGAGGCTTATCATCTCTGTATTAATTCACACTTACTGATAGCTTTGCAAACACCAAAAATCAAGGACTACAAGTTTCCCTGTTGTTTTGATTCTTGAAAAGCAAGCTCAGTTTATATATACTACCCTAATCATTCTAACCAAGCAGAATTTAATAAAAGCAATAACTGGACTGCTTCTTATCTGTGAATCCAAACTTAAAGTCACATTGAAGCAGCATTGTTTGTTGGTGTTGTGTGTGAAGCCCCCAGCACAACCAGCAACCCTACCATTGAGTTTTTCACGCTCTGCAGCAGGCGCTCATGTTGTTCTGCTATGGCCAAAGCAGCTGAATGAACCTTCTGATAGATTGCTTCCCCTTCTCTGGTCTGAAAGATGAATAGTCCTTCTCCTGTGTCACACATCCTGCCAAAGAAAGAACAGATGAGATCCAAGTGTGAGATTTAAGATTCCAGGTCACCAGGAAGATGCCAAACTTCACCATGCTGCTCTAGAAGCGCTATTGCACAAGTAGGAAGAAAACAAAGGCTGTTAAATATAGAACAAAGTTATCTAAAAGTCTTTGTGTGTAAGTCTGAGCAGCCCTGGTCCAATCTTACTATTTTATCACGTATTTGTATTACTTTCACCAAACAGGGACTCAACTAAGTACTGCTGATAAGTGCTTAAGCTCCAGGGACTTCATGCACACAACCCAGATTTTTAATATTTAGACCCTATCTGGAATCTGTGCCAGATAGGATTAATTCATCTCCCCTTTTCAGACTTTAAACACTGCCTGTAATGAGGTTTGCAGTTTTGTCTTCCACTTGAAACAACAAACACGTATGCTCAGCATTTCAATTGCATTGACCTATCATGGCTAATGCATGATCAGCTAAATAAAAATGTGTCCTTTCCCTCCCCCAAGGGAACTAAATCCTGCAGTAATATGGAAGATGGACATTTAAATGCCTCTTCCCTTTACAGATAAGTTAATTGTATGACCTGTTTCTCTTTTCCTATTGTAATTCTTTAATGTGCTCATCTAAAATAATGTCCCTTAGAAAGGATTTGATGGTTTAGTTCAATAAACAAGTGCTCCAACTTCAGGCAGGAAAAGACTGCAGCTCATTAAGATTGAGCTGCAGGAAGCAATACAGAGCAGTCTAAAACAAGGGATTGCATTCAAATTTCTTACAAATCCATTCATCAGAAAGATAAAAACCAGGAATACAATCAATGGAAAACAGGAGTCCCTTCTGCATTTCTTCAGCTTGCTTCTGGGAAACAACTTGGCACTCATTGCTCTCAACCTCAAGCTCCACTTCTCCTAGTACAGGACCAAAAGTCTACATCTCATAGATTTTGGAATAACATTCACCCTTTCTTCCCAGACCTCTCCATCCAATGCTCTGGGGCTCTTATCTAGCTTTATTTAAGAACAACTCTATGCAGCAAAATATAGTGCCATCAGACCCTGCCCTGCAATCCTCAGGGAGACCTCAGCTGTCTCACCTCAAACACTTTTACTTGGCAATTGCTTCCATTCAGGTTGCAATCTGGGGTTAGAGGGGTTTTCTTTCTTTTTTCTCTTGGTTTGGTTGGTTTGAGTTATTATTTGGGGGGGGGAAGGGAATTGTTTGGTGGTGGTGTTTTTAATATTTGTTTCAATTCTTTCTTTTTTTATCTTCCATCTGAAGATGAGCTCTGGAGTCCTTCAACATCCTTTGAAACTAGCTCAGAGCAGAGCCAAGGAAAGCAACACAGTATAGTGAACACACGCTTACCTCCCAGCTTCAAACGTGAACCAAGAGGGGTCCCGCCCGTAGCGTCGGAGGGCACTTAATGGCCAAGAGACAAGTTTTACTCTGGGATTCTGGATGTCCCAAAGACAGATATTCTCAAATGTTATCTGCAAGGTACATTCCCCATGCACATCTAAATTAGGGGATGGCATCAAATACACATTGAATCTCTCTGGGAGAAAAACAAAAGGTTAGTCTAAAATCCCTGCCCAGTAAATGTGCAAATCATTAAAGGAATTTCCTATTTTCCATCTCTAATACAAGATCTTATTTCCACTTATAATTATTAATTCAAAAACAAAGACTCAATTCCTTCAAGTAACTCAAACTCCATGTTTGGGGTAGTCAGAATGCTGCTCTTAAAGGGTGTCAAACATTTTTGAGCATGCATTCAGACACCAAAGAGAACTGCACTACCAAAACCCTGATATTTGCAAACAATTAATTAAATTGTGTGCATGAATAAATAAATACATTGCAGTTGCATTTGTGCATGTAATTAGTTGATTTGCATAAGAAAGTGAAGTAGCCATGGGCTCAGGTTCTGCATGCAATCACCATTATTTATTGTTTGCTTTACAATGCTGCCAAAGAGCCTCAATCACAGATTGAAGTAGTTGTACAGACATCATACAAGTAAACACAACAAAAGACAGTCCCCATCTCTGAGAGCAACTAAATGGTCTGAAAAAGAAAAGTGCTATGCCAAAAAATCCTAGTTACCTTACTACTTATCTCTAGTAGCAAGTCAAAAAACCCAAACCCACCCAAACTAAAAGCAATCCCACAGAGCAGGAAGGAGGGCTTGCAAAGGCAACTTTGCTCCAACTTATTTCTGATATTCATATGAACAATTCAAGAGGCTTTTAAAATAATGCAATAAATTCACAAAGTCAATATTTATGTACCTACCACTCTGCTCCCTCTCTACTCCAGATGCCAACAAGTCAGGCTCTCCAAGGCTAATGTCATTAATTCGGGTTCCAAGACACTCCATCTGCAGCACCTTGCACCACTCATCTGCCTCAAGTTCTGTATAAATGCCCAGAAAAATCTGTGTGTAGGTATAACACCCTTATGATTTCACAATTAATGATTTTATATTTTCTATTATCTGTGGCTGTTTTACCCACCTGACTCACAAGCAAAGGTTTTTGATGTGTCATCATTAAAATAAATCCCAACAGCATGCTTCTTCGTGCTTTTAGGCATTCGTAAGATATTCTTCACATTATTGAGCTCTGTGACCTGAAAAAGCACACGTGTAGTTTTATTGAGGAGATTAAAGAGCTACATATACATTATTGACTGGAGAAGGAAAGCAAAGAATTATACCATGTTACAAAGGACAGAGAAAAAGAGAGAGCATGAACTTGTCTAGGATTGCTTTTAAAGAAACACAGCCTTGACATGAATCACCTTTGACAACCAACTTGAAGACCCTGAATGAGGCAGCCACATCCTCCCGTTCTCTCATCTGTATGGGAGCTTCAGCACAACACCATCTGAACAGGACTTTAGCCAAGAGGCAGGTAGAATTAAAGCTCACCCTAGCTTGAGAAATATCTACATAAAGGACATGAGAAGAACAACCACCTGATGTGGCAGAAGCAGAGAGAGGTGAAGATTAAAATAAACCCAAAACCTAGTGGATTCACTCATTTGGCAGGATAAAGTCCAACTGCAGTATAGCCTTCATATAGGCAGGATAAAGTCCAGCTGCAGTATAGCCTTCATATAGGCAGGATAAAGTCCAGCTGCAGTATAGCCTTCATAATAAAGGATAGAACTAAGAATGGTGAAAACCTGCTCTCTAAACTACTTTTTGATGGGAAGTTGAAGATTTGTTGGCATGATCCACTTGAAAAATAAAATCACAGCTTTAGTTATTACAAAGCCTTTTAGCTATAAAAATTCACAGGCTGGTAAACAATTCTGTTGCTTGGCTGCCAATTACCAATTGGAAAAAGACAGCTTTCACACCAAGAAAAAAAAACCAACATATCTGCTAGCTTGTACATAGCTTCAGTAAATACATACCACAGTTTCTTCATATTTCTAACATCCCCTTTTCATCTTTACAACCATAAATAAGTTTGAGAAGGAATGCTTCATTATTTAAATTCCTCTTAATGTCAGAGTCACTGTCCCTGGAGGTGTTCAAGAGGGGACTGGATGTGGCACTTGGTGCCATGGTCTAGTAGTCATGAGGTCTTGGGTGACAGATTGGACTTGATGATCTTTGAGGTCTTTTCCAACCTTATTGATTCTATGATTCCATGATTCTAAAGGCAAACCCCTGGACAGGGAATCAGGAAGTTCAATTTAAATATTCATTATCAGAAATAATCACTGATTCTTTGACACAGCAGGGGTTGAAGAGAGAGAAAAAGGCAAAATTTACCAGAAATGATCCCAAAGCTGTACAACCCAACAACTTTTCTACTTTGGTCTCATGAGTTTTGTAGAATAGTCTCATAACAAACTCTGTCAACTCTAAAGAAAGAAATGCAGCAATCGTCTTATCTATAAGACTCAGGAAGTAAAAGTAGTTAGGTGTTGTAGGGTTCAGCAATAGAAACCTTTCCTCTACAGCTTCTTAGGTTCACCAGCACAACCACTGCACCTCTCTGACCCTTAATCCTAAGCCACCTCCTTGGAGTCAATTTAATGCCTGTTCCCTCTTGAGCAGGGGAGAACAGACGGCCAAAATCACATTTTCAAGCAAGACCCCTGAAAATGTAATCTTACTGTGAACAGAAGGAGAAAAGAGCAGTTGGTGAGCAATGTCTCCCCTCAATAAAAATAAAAAACAGATTCACTGTCCAGAAACTCATTCTGTGTGCAGCAGCAGAAGAAAATAATGGAAGGAACATTCCATGGGGAACTTACCAAGCACACTGCACAGCTGCCAAATTTAGAACTCAGGTTTCCATAGCCTCCAGGTTCAAGAATTTGAAATGTGTCAAAACTGAGACTGCCTAATTGTGCTTAATTTTGCATGAGAATTTTTCACTCTTCCAGGAAATCCTGTGATGGAAGCACATCCCCCAGTACTAACAAGACAGCAACAAACTCTGAGAGTCAATAAGGTTGGAAAAGATCTCAGAGATCATCAAGTCCAACCTATCACCCAACACCTCACGACTAACTAAACCATGGCTTCAAGTGCCACATCCAATCCTCTCTTTAACACCTCCAGGAACGGTGACTCCACCACCTGCCTGGGCAGCACAGTCCAATGGCAAATAACTCTCTCTGTGAAGAACTTTCTCCTCACCTCAAGCCTAAACTTCCCCTGGAACAGCTTGAGACTGTTCTAGTCTTGTTCTAGTGCTGATTGCCTGGGAGAAGAGACCAACCCCCACCTGGCTACAACCTCCCTTCAGGTAGTAGTAGAGAGCAATAAGTCTCCTCTGAGCCTCCTCTTCTCCAGGCTAAACAACCCCAGCTCCCTCAGCCTCTCCTCATTAGGGCTTGTGCTCTAAACCTCTCACCAGCCTCATTGCTAAGTATGACAAATGTGTCACAGCCTATTTCCCATCCTGCTCAGCACATGACAGGTCAAGCACAAATTGCCAGCTGCCAAGTTCAACTCTCATCTATTTTTCTCATATGCCAAGGAAAAATTCAAATGAAAGAATGAAACAAAAAACCCAAATCCTTTTCTATTCAGGACATTTCTACTGAGTACATTTGCATTTCCTGTAAGTGAATGTGCTAATGAAGTTTTGTACCTATGAGCACAAAAGTTAGAGGCAGAATGTAGTCATACATTTGGGTAATGAATCATTTAGCTATCTAGGATTTGTCCTAATTGAATTTCTTGAAATCAGGCATGTCACACTTCTACTGCTGGATATCCCAGTAATTGTCTCCAGCATGGTGAATAGAAGATGCTGTGGCAGGGCTCAGTGTGATCATGAAAGGTTTATACTACTCAGTAAATGGTAAACTGCCTCTCTCTGCTGGCTCAAGAACCAAAAGCACTTTCAGCAGTCAGGAAGCTGTGAAGTACCAACCAGTCTGCTACTGCTCATACTCCCCATCAGCCTCTGCTGAAAGGCTGCACATCCTACATCATAGCAAAAGGGGAAAGAGACAGTTCACCATGGGGGATACTGCCAGCTACTGCACAGAACTGGAAAAGAAAACCAACCATGCCTCCCGAACAGTATCACAAATGACCCTGTGCTCAGACTGACTCATGCATTTCCAGGGCAGATGGGAGCAGTCATTCATAACACTGCTGGGAAGGTGAGGACAAGATTAAAACATTTGTTTTGCCTGCTGCACTGAAGGAGAGACATTTGTAACCACTTGTTTGTTTTTCTTCTTTGACTCCAACCTTGTACATCCTACCTTCATGACTCCCAGCATGCCTAAGGTCACACTTTACTTACAAAGTCATCATATTTTGTTCTCAGTAGGGCTGCAGGCTGCTACTGTCCAACTGACTTACACATGATCCTGCAGTCCCTGTGTCTGACACAGAGCATTCATCACCCATTTCCTCCTATTTTGGTATCAGAGACATCCTGTACTTTCCATTCTCCTCACCCCAACCTCCAGCTCACCCCTGTCCACCCCAAGTCTCCCAGCCTTGCACACCATTGCTTGTGTCATATCCACACTGCAGCTCTAGGACTGCCTCTCTCTGAACCCAGCCACAAGGACTGAAGTTTGCTCCTGCCAATATCTCAGATACCTGCAGTTTTACTCCATTCCAGGGCTTCACATCAGAAGATGTGATTCTACAAGATCCACCCAGCAGAAAGCAGGACAGAAGTCAAGGACATGTCTTGCAACCAAGACTTTTCTTTCTCCTAGCCAAGAACTGATCCACCAAAGCTAAACAGCAGCTCCCCCTCCATCCTGTGGTGCAGCAGAGCAATCCTCCTGCTACATGAGGGCAGCCACTTCTGCAATAGTCACTTCAGCTGGAACATTAGGGAGTTATGAAAAACTGAAGGTGTCCAGAAGTATGGTGGCTGGGTGACTTCACCTCATAACAGCATAACTTGCAACTCCTGCATTCTCCTTTTGAAGAAACTAGATAGGAAGCACAAATATAATGGCATCATTGTTTTGAAGCTGAGAACAGCAATCATTTTTTCCTTCTTATCATAAATTCCTCTCAAAAGCCAGTTAGTTACTGCAGTAAAGTACTTCTTTGTAATCTCAAATGCAGAATAATATATTCCAATGGAGATTTTACAAGAATCAGCTCAGGCTTGAAATCCCAAAGTTCATCCTTCTGAACAGAGAAATATTTCATTTGAATATGCCTTCTCCTACATTTGCTTTTTATTGCTGTGCTTCCTCTACACAAACTGTGCTAAGAAGAAGAAAATGCAGATTACCTAAGACATTACTTATCTCTTATCCTACTGCTTTTGCAGTATTCACAGTGGTCTATTTTGCCTTTCTGGGCTATCAACTAGCAGTTAATTCATCTTTCTATGTGAAAACTCTCCCTAAGTCAACATAAGAGCAGAGGATGGAGATAGAGATCACACAAGTGTGCCACCGACCTGGCTGTTAGTACAAGGACAATTCAAAGTGGTGGGCTTCTCCCTGTCTCTGCAGGGTGGATGTACAGGGAAGGGAGGAAGGAAACAGGGATCCAAAGTTGGAACGAACAGGAACAACTGAATTATATGAGGATTAACTGTCCTAAGTCTCTTCCTCATCACTTCATCCCACCTCCAAGTGCTGTATACTGGAAGAAGGGAGGATGGACAGGACAGAGACTGCAGAAATGTGCAGTTAAGACAGGTTCTTCTAGGAAATACAACATGCCCTATGTGAATGTAAACTGACAGCAGCCATATACCAAAAGCACACCCCAAGAGCCCTGGCTTACAGCCTGGTCAATGGCAGGCATTTTTACCCCACTTGGGTGCTATCTTGAAGAAATACTGAAATCAGTAGTATTGTGTCATTAATTTCACTGATCATCAAATTCTTTGTAACTCATATTTCAGCTCTGAACTGAGGAAAATGGGTATTTATATTTGGAGAAATATAGCTACAACATTTGGCAGCTCCAGGGTTATTTTGTGCTGCACTGACTGCTTGAGAGCTCTTGTATAATCACATTTCACAGAGCACAGTCTGAAAGTCTTCACATGCATCTGAAGACTTCCTGATAGCATTTGGTTGAGCTGCACAAGCTGACACCAAACCATCTCCCTTGGAAACCTAACAGCTAGTAGGTAGCCCCCAATTCTAGCCCAAATGTCTACAGTACTATGCACATACTTTAGTCTCCTCCCAGATGGTTCAGACCAAATTGTTCTTCAGTACCAGAGCTAGCAGACACAGGGAGATCAACAGATGGACAAAACCTGGCACTCTGGGACACTTTCTGAAGTCAGTGGCACAGGTGATAGTATGCAGGAGAGTCACTTGAACTCAGTCCTCCAGCTCACATATGCCTTCTGCTCTGGACACACCCCTATGGCATCTGATTTTTATAGCTGGCAAAAATATACTCAGTAAGCAGCTGTCCTCTCCTCTTCTGGGCTGAACTGCTGAATTTGCCTTCACCTTTCAGAGGTACTCCAGTATGATAATAGCCCCTTTTGGTAAGGCCCAGCTTTAGCCAAGAAGCTATCTTGCTGCCAAGGCTCAACTGTGCACCTGCACTCCCAAGGGAGAAGTTGTCTAAAGATCACTTGATGTTTGACCTGCTGTGTCACCCAGCAAGAAGCTTCAAAATGCCATCATTATCCCAGGTGCCTAAATAGCCTTCCTGTTGTTCACCCTTGTGCAACAGATGGCTCAGATTGTCTGGCACATACAAACTGAATTCACATTGCAGAAGTGGCAAGCTGCTAACATCCCCCTCCACCACGTTTTTGGAAAGGAGTCAGAAGCAGATATCAAACATCTGCAAATATTTGAGGCTGAAGTTTTCTCTTTTTTGGCATTTTTTAACTAGCTGTCCTTCTGTCAGGCTCCTGCAAAACTGTGTTTCCATGGTTAGTTCAAGTCATGCATGCTTTATTTATCTGTGATTGGTAAGTAATGTACATTTATAAACTTCATTCTAATAAGGTGAGCACACCACAAATATCAGACCTAAGACAGGACTAACAGAGAAACTACAAGATAGATATTTTGTTAGGGGGTTAAAGACCTCCTCCTGCATATGTCTCCCCTCCCATTTACTTTCAAGCCTCCTTTATGCTAAGATGGCAATCCAAAATGTAATTGTAACACATTTTGCTAGATTAAAAGCTAAAATACTTGCAGAGCTGTGTGGCAATAGAGAGTTATGAGCCAGGAAGAGGGATTAATCATTCATTTCCCAGCGGACAGTACAAGCAGATCTTCACCCTGACCAGATATACTCAGGCAAAAAAAATGTCATGTCTCCCACTCCCCTCAAAAATACCACAAATACTTGGCTAAAATCTACCTCTAGCATTCAAACTGTTGTTTGAATTGGTCCATAATTCACAAATATGGGTCACCTTGCAGAACAATCACAAGGGATTGTATTTATTGCCCACACAACTGCCACATTCACTGGTCCTCAACTATCTTGTGTTTTAATCTTAATTAAGGACTTCACAGTTCTAACTTGGCTTCCTGAAAATTCCTCCCCGTGATGAGTGGAAAGTGAATGGAAAGTGCTCCTGCAATTCCAGCCCAGTCCAGCTTATAAGATTTGCCTGTACATATCTGACTTACTAAGAATACATAACACACATTCCATATAGTTTTAAAAATATGGTTTTAATATAAATATCTAAAAAATGAAGTCTACAGCCATGCCCATAGCTCTCTTCCTGGGAAGAATCATCAGCTGCTGGTTTGCACTTCCTTACACGTAGAATCACATACACAAACCACAATCCTACTGTAGTCCAACATTAGCTTAGTCAAAGAAATCTTGGTAGTTCCTGGCTGTGATTCAATTTTCATCATGAGTCTCAGAGGCTGTTTTTTTCACTCCTAGGAGCAGGGAACCCATGCACAAGATGAATCCTTCCATATGGAAAGGCATGTGCCTGTCCCACAAACTTGCAGCGCACCTCACTGCATTATAGTGAAAGAACCACAATATCCTGACAAGTTACTTTAGTTCTTGTAAAGCCTCAAACTAGCCCATTTCATTCATACTAAGTGATAATATTCATTAAAATAAATGTTCAACAGCCACTTATTAGCAGAGTGGTCCTACCTTAAACGTTTCATTTGCTAGTGATACGGTCTTGCATTAGCAAGCCTGGGAAAACAATTACAAGTTACACAATTCAATTTTCCAAATGGATTATTCCATAACTAGACAGAAAGACTGTTTAAATTACTTCTGCTGTTTCAAGGCAAGATTAATACAATTGGATTAAAACTTAGATTCCCTTGAGGAACTGGTACATTCCTGTCAGCACTAGGCAGTTAGTTGGGTTTGTATCAGAATATTAAGGATTCTTCTGGTACACTGCCAGCTAGAAAGTCACTTGGAGAAATAAGAGCATTTTTTTCCTTCCTCCAATATTATTTTGTTACAGCATATGGTAATTTGTGGTTGATTATTTACATGTAACAAATGAAATCTAGACAGCTACCTGAAAGGCAGCTCTCTGCATAGATTTTTGTAGCCTGGATCCTAATTATTTTCTCTCCCTTGTGGGACCAAAAGAATTAAGTGGGCGATTTCCTTTGTGTATACAAATTTCCAGTTCACTTCATAAGGTACAGATGACTGTTCTCAGATGACCTGCATTTTAAGACACTTTAACCTTTCCATATTAAAAAAAAAAAAAAGGGCAAAAAAACCCAGAGAAAGATTAGAAAGCATTTAAAGGTCAGCATTGTAAGAAAAAAAAAATAACAAAACAAAACTCTTGTTGTTTCAAACTGAGTGGCAAGCATCTAAAAATTCAGCCTCTGCTGCAGGGCTGCAGAAGAGGGCACATACACCACAGGTTCAAGCATGAGCAAATCGGACTCCCAAACAATGATAGAAACACCAAGACACCTCCCAAGCACTGCTTGTGGCCCCAAGTGGATGGTTCCTGCTTGGTAACCATTTGTGTCCCAGACTTCAGATGGATCAAGGAGAGAACTTCAATGGATAAAAGGTGCCAAGGAGATGTTGTAAGGTCTCAGACCACAGAAACTCAGCTCCAGTGACTGGTATCACCATCATGTCAAAAGAACCAGTGCTCTGGGACAGACTCTTTCCACTAATAAATTGAAGTAACATTTGCACTTTAAATCATCACAGGGGGAAAAAAAGAAGAGAGAGAGAGAGGAAAAAAAAAAAGGCAAAAAGTTGA
Organism: Melanerpes formicivorus; assembly: GCF_026170545.1. NCBI lineage: Eukaryota > Metazoa > Chordata > Aves > Piciformes > Picidae > Melanerpes > Melanerpes formicivorus. The sequence goes on along the minus strand of NW_027142371.1, from coordinate 7,552,604 downwards.
AACAATTTAACACTTCGGTGAAGGAGGCATGGGCTATTGAAAAATTAGCTCCATTCATCATTTGTCTTTTTTCTACTCTTTACAGTTTTATGATGGATGAAACCCTTTCCAGAGATTGATGGGGTGAGAGGGGCTCCTCAGTGTTCTCATTTAGATGCTACTTTCAATAGCATTTGAGAATCACTTCAGAACCCAGGTAAGAAGTTAATGACCACATTTCTGAAACACTGGTAATCTCTAAGTGAGGTTTCCTCCTACAGTACCATCTATCAGACTGAAATGCATTCACCTTAGATTCATTAGCACAAGCTTATGATACAGTGACACTTGACACGTTAACAGGACAGGCTAGGCTTCTCACTTGTAGGATTAACTTCATTGTCAGACAGCAAGAAGCAGCCTTTTGTCCAGGAGTGACAGAATCAGAATAATTGTAGAAAAGCCTCTTTCCACCACCAACTACAACAGCTGCTCTTGCTGACAACGTGTCTCAAGACAAGAGCAATGACTGTCCTAGACCTCTGGATGTTGTCTTGAGTACCATGATCCCACCAACATCATATGTCAAACCCATGTAACAAGAACTATTACTTGATGACTGCCATATTACATTATTTGTTGGGGGAGCCTTATTAATAATTAACTGGGTTTTTTTATAAGAGTCAGTTCAGCTACAGAGGGGTACAGAGCAGCAGTGACATTCTTTTTCAACACCTCATATTTAGTACTGTAAGCAACTGCACCATTCTCCCTTAGAATTTCACACATTTACAAAACCTTTTAAAATAAACTCATTTTCATCCACCTGTCCCCTTTGTAAGTTAACACATTTTAGCCAGAAAGTGCCATTTAATATTCACTGGCTTCCTTTCAGTGAGGTTGGTTAAAAATAAACAGGACCCATCAGCTTGTATAGCTGACGACTCTAGAATTAGAAAATTGCCTCCTTTATCATCACACTGAAGAAAAAATGTGGGGAAATGGCAGAGCCCCACTGCCAAAAAACAACACTACATAAGTGACAACCCACTGTCCTGGGCAATTACATTTAGACTGCTCTGCTTGGTTAGCCCTGCTACATTTCTAGAGTGGTAGAAAGAAAAGGATAAATGTGCAGAAAACGTGGAAAACAAATGCTGATGGCCGTGTTTCTAGAGTGGATCCCACTAATGACAGCAAAACTGCTACCAAGTCATCCAAGCCTGTCTGCAACCCACCACAGAAAACTCATCCATAGCATCCAGGGCTGGTGCAATACTACGATAAGAAATCTCCTTATACAGAATACCTACAAGTTACCTGGTAGAAATATTAGCACTGCAGCCCATAATTTGAGTATACATACCTGAGACTTGAAAGTGACATATACTTAGGGAAAGAGCTCACAGCACTGAAGTTGGCAGTCTGAATCAGCAGGTCCAAGACACCAAAAAAAAACCAACCCACAACCCATAGAAGCTCAGACTGATCATCCCAGATATACTCAGCATGATTCAGACCTCAAGACATCATCCTCCAGATCCTGAAAAGGAGACTTAGGATCTAATCTATCAGTTCACTCCAGATAGAACCAGTGCTTTCAGGAGTGCATTCAAGTTTGATATCACAGTATAACTAAGGTTGGAAAGGACCTCGAGGATCATCGAGTCCAACCTATCAATACAGACCCCATGACTAGACCATGGCACCAAGTGCCACGTCCAATCCCCTCTTGAACGCCTCCAGGGACGGTGACTCAACCAACTCCCTATGCTCCTCCAAAGTGACTGTGGACTTTGACCATTGTTTATTCCTGGCAAATAATCTACCAGAGGAACAAGATATTAAATTCATAGAAGAAGTAACTACAGGCTAACTTGGACTTAAAGCTGAAAATCCCTCAGAACTAGTAGGACTTTCTATAGTGCTTCAGTCTGCAGATGCAGTGTAGGAAACTGCTGTTAGGTTACTGTGAGAGACTAAATTTTGTCTCTCCTGATGTGACTCAACAAAGATAAAATCACCTTTGCTGCTTTCCCAGACAATAGCTGATGTATATTGGGCAGTCCCTGGAATGACTCTCGGGAAAGTGCATAGATAACAATCTCTCACCAGACTGCAGCTGTCCTGGCAGAGACCACGGCTATCGATACTCTCTGGAATATACAATACAGGTTGCTGTCTACAACTACCTGAAGGGTGGTTATAGCCAGGAGGGGGTTGGTCTCTTCTCCCAGCCAACCAGCACTAGAACGGGAGGACACAGTCTCAAGCTGTGCCAGGGGAAGTTTAGACTCGAAGTGAGGAGAAAGTTCTCCACAGAGAGAGTTGTTAAGCATTGGAATGTGCTGCCCAGGGAGGCGGTGGAGTCACCATCCCTGGAGGTGTTCAAGACAGGATTGGACATGGCACTTGGTGCTATGGTCTAGTAGTCATGAGGTCTGTGGTAACAGGTTGGACTTGATGGTCTTTGAGGCCTTTTCCAACCTTATTGATTCTGATTCTATACATACCCAAAAACTGTATAAAAGATCTGAGCAACTACTGGCTCGGTAGAAGGAAAACACAGAAGGAAAAGACCTGGACAATGGTGCTGAGAAGGAAAACATGAGAGAAGGAAAAGAATGGGGCAATGCTGCTCTGAAGAAAAACGGAGAGAATATCAGGACAGAGGCATCACCATGCAGCCTGGAGGAACCCTCTCTCCATGTTCGAATTTCTGCCTGCTGCAACTCATGGAGCTGAAGAGGCTGCCCAGAGAACAACACAGTCAACAAGGACAACATCTCTACAGCCAAAGCTGCATCACCTTTCCTCCACAGACTCAAACTGTTTTGGGGGGTGAGGGATGTGGTAATATAATTCCTTTCCTCTTCTCTCTCCCTATTCTCTCTTTCACTCTCCATTTTCTCTCTCTCCCCTTCTGATCCATCCACTTTGTGTAATAAATAGTCTAGCTGTTGATATTTTGGCCTCGTTTGTGCCTCTAATGTCATAACACAGGAATATTCAAAAGAGCTGAGTCTCTTTCCCTCTCCAGACCGAGACAGTTACACACATGAGAAGTAAGTGATAACCCACAGATCTTCCTGAAAGAAAAGGGAAAAAAATCCAGCTTATTTACATTCCTCATGGATTGCACATCCAGTACCTCATCTGAACTCCACGTCAGTGCGTGCTGCTGATATATTGCATTAATACAACTGAATCTGAATACAGATTTGCATCAATAATTGACAGAGCCATACTAATATAAAACACAACACTTCATGCAAAGCTGGAAACTCTGATACACAGTGCAATGCTCACACACATCAAATGAAAAACAATATAACAACAAATGCCCTTCTCATTGCTTTTGAAAGTTGCTAAATAAAAATCGGAATGAACTATTTCTGGGCATGACTTACTACAAATAGCCACAGGTTTTAAGACCAATGAATTACCAACCATGTGGCATGGAGACAGACAAGTTGGAATTCAGATTTAGCATTCCCTCGAGATTTTGTCCTAAATGTCTGTCAAAGTGAGTAAGTGCAGATCAGCCTCAAGCTCAGCTGTGCTCACCGACTCCCAGGAATTTATGCACATAATTCCTAATCTCCTAATGGATTAAGCTTTTGCCAACAATGACTATAAATTAAAGGGTTTCTTATTTTCATCTCCATGCCCAGGAGAATTACATATGTAAATTCTCTGCTGAATACAAAATGTGCACATAGCTCCAGAGAAGCAATTAGGGGCAGGGGGGAAACACTTCATTCTTTAAATACCAGTGAACTTCGCAGTTTTCACATCACCGTTGTACAAAATATATGCGTGTTGCCCTTCATATCTGCAGCTGTCTGTTTCCCACAGATGCAAAATCCTAGTGAAATGGGGACCTTTAAGTACCTTTTTTTTTTTAATTCACACATTACCTTGGCTTTTTGCTCCTGTAATTAGGAAGAGCAGCAGTTATTGCAAAGTATTTCAGCCCTGATTTTAACGGACTGAGGAAAAGAAAGGACATCATCGCTAAAAATGTCATCTCCCATTAGCTTAGCAAGATGCTTGCTACAAAGCAGAAGACAGAACACTTACTCTGCCTCTACCCAATGAAGGAAGACACCAGTGGCTTTAGGACCTTGATAGTTTAAAAAGTTCCAGTTTTCAGGTCAATTAATACATGACAGCCTCTGACTGTATTCTTGAACACATGCAGAAACAAGTTTGAGAAATAACCATATTACCAAGCCTTACCTTGTGATAGCATCTAAAGTAAGCAGCTCGTTCATCTGAGAATTTCTCCAGCCTCTTTGGCCCTTTGCTTGAAGCTTTTTTGAATACTAACCAGCATCTCTGGTAAATCTAGGAACACAAGAGAATAAACTTGGCAACTCCAATTACTTGAACATCACTAATATTTGCATAGAAGTTAAACTCATAAATCAGCTTCTGCTCTGGAGCTACAATTAATGGCACTTGGTGGCTTAGATGAAAAACAAAACACAAGTTAATGGATAGTTATGTGCTGTTTCTTCTGAATTACTGTCATGCTTTAATCCCAGCTGGCAACTAAGCACCATACAGCCACTTGCTCACTCCTGCCTCTCCATCCTGGTGAAACAGGGAAAGGAGAAACAAGAAAAAGAAAACTTGTGGGTTGAGATAATAGAAAAACAAAACTTGTGGGTTGAGATAATAGCAGTTTACTAATTGAAATAAAATTGTTATTACTGTAATGAAAAGGAAGATAACTAAGAGAGAGAAATATAAGCAGAGAAAAAACACCATTGCTAACACCCACTGACTGGTGCCCAGCCAGTCCCCAAAGCAGCAATCAGCACCTCCTGGCCAACTCCCCACATTTTACATACTGAGCATGACACTCTATGCCATGGAATATCCCTTTGGCTAGTTCATGTGAGCTGCTCCCTCTCAGCTTCTTGTGCTTCTGCACTCCAGCAAAATCTGGGAGGTTAGAAAGCGCTTGACTGAGGATAAGCACTGCTTAGCAACAACCAACAACATTCTCACAAACTCAAAGTACAGCACTGTACCTGATACAAGGAAGAAAATTAACTCTGTCCCAGTTGAAACCAGGAGAATTCAGATACAATCAGAAATTCTTCTGAAGACAGTGTATGCTTGACTGAAAGGTGCTGGGAAGAAAGAGCTGTAGCTGTGCTTGCAAATGTAGGGCTTTCTAGAAAGCAGCTTTTTTAAGATTAAGTGGCACATTTTCCCATGTAGATTAGTTACTGGTTGCAGTCTTGCATGCTTAACACAGACATGAATAAACCTTGAGCAAATAGATAGCAATGGAACTTCTACCACAGAAGTAAGAGATAAAAGTCTCAACTGTCTATTGTCTGCATAAGGGTAAATGGAGATACATAAGGGAGAAGGAAGTGAATTACTGGGTAATGGAAAAGACATCATTTAATTGTAGCACTCAGGACCATTCTGGCAACTGGCATTTTGCTTTCAAGGTCCAGTTGAATTTAAATTCAAGTCACACAGAGCAGAGTGTGGAGAGTGGCTGAAAAAGCACCTTTCCATCTGCAGCGTTAAGCCTCTTTGCCTCTCAAAACTTCTGCCTCCATTTCTTGCAACCTTCCCACCTATTCCTTAACTTTGGTGCAATTTCTATCATCCTCTTACATTTAAAACCATAGTTCTCAGGTTAGATAACATACTGGCTGTATAGAAGGGAAAAAAATATAAGCCTTGCCAACTGTTCACAGCCTACATTTAATCAGTAATTTCAAAGTAACACCTGGTAAGTTAGAAATAAATCAAAACTGCCACTAAAATTAATGTCATTTCAAAGAAGCAACAACAACAAAAAAGTAAAATCTGATCAGCAATTATCAAGTAGTTCACAGCTCCAGCAGAGCTCTAGTGCAGCACAAATTCACTGGAGTGATCACTGACAAGACCCATCAAAACACACAAGCCCTATGAGGAGAGGCTGAGGGAGCTGGGATTGTTTAGCCTGGAGAAGAGGAGGCTCAGGGGAGACCTTATTGCTGTCTACAACTACCTGAAGGGTGGTTGTAGCCAGGAGGGGATTAGTCTCTTCTCCCAGCCAACCAGCACCAGAACAAAAGGACAGTCTCAAGCTGCACCAGGGGAAGTTTAGGCTCAAGGTGAGGAGAAAGTTCTTCACTGAGAGAGAGTTGTTAGCCATTGGAGTCACCATCCCTGGAGGTGTTCAAGAGGGGATTGGACGTGGCACTTGGTGCCATGGTTTAGTCATGAGGTCTGTGGTGACAGGTTGGATTTGATGATCTTTGAGGTCTCTTCCAACCTTGGTGATTCTGTGAGAAAACATCTCACTGCCTTCAGCTATCCCAACACCAACAGGTAACCAGCAAAGGAACTCCATCCTTTGAATCCTTGATGGGTTTCTAAACAATGGATCCAGCACAAAACAATTATTTCCATGAAAAGTAGCTATAATTTCATTTCTGTGCCCCAAAATGACTGTTAGTTGACTAGCTGTGCTGCTTTTACCAGCTTTTAGCTGCTTCTATAAAGATGTTCAGGGAACCATATTAATCCCTTTCAGCTTTATTATTCTGCCTCACATGTGGACACTCATATTCCTGGCCGACTTGGCTGCAGAACCATTTAGCATATGAACAGGTTGCCCTGATGCCAAGCACCAGCTGAACCCATCAAGATTCTCTTCCAATTTTCCAGCTTATTGGCCACTCAACCTGTTCCATTTGAATGGAACTGTTTAAGAATTACTAAGCACTGACCAAAATAAGGGCTTACCACCAAAAATGCAGTCAGAGATGCACTCACACTGGGAAGGAGTCTCTACACTTCACTTCTGAGAATCTTGTTTGCCAGGCCCAGATAACCTCATTACACCTGACAAGAAAAATTCTCCAAAATGCCAACCAAAAGAGGTTGTTGTGAGTTTGAATATTCAGTTATTTAGCTTTTCAAAAGCCTATAGTTTTAACTTGGCAATTAGAAGCCCATACAGGAGAACACAATCCTTTAGCAATGCACTTGCCATTGTACAACACACACGAGGACAACCACAATGTGATGATGTTCTACTCAGACCATCTGCACTCAGAAGCAACTGTCTGGGTCAGAAAGCATCTCAAAGCTGTAGCTACAACAGTGAGCTCAGCAGCACATAGAATTCAGGGCAGAACAGGGGAATAACATTTTAATACAAATGAGGAAATAAAGTTTTGTTCTGTCTCCAGTGGGGCACAGATCCAGAATGGTTATTGCTCTTCCAAATGCCACTAGGAGCGTATGTACTATTAGCAACTCCACTCAAGCATGGCGGATGGCTTTTAAGTTGATGCTACTGGAATTTATCACTGTAGTTCAACAATGACTAATCCAAGACTAACTCTTGGAGTAAGATCAGAATCAGAGCACAGCTGTGGGAAAAAAAAAAATACAATGAAAAAATAAAACAAGACAAACAAGTGAACCAAAAAAACTGTTCCATGTATGTACCACCAAGCATGCAACAGCCAAGTCAGCCTACAATATAAACACTGGTCTTCTGAGTTATCATTCCACTCACATATTACAGTATTTCTTTAACAAAAGAGTGCCAGGGTTAGAGTACATTATGTAACAGGGTTAGAGTACATGTCCCAGGACAAAATCCTCATGACCCAAGTAACTACAGTTCAAAAGAACAAATGGCATTCATGAAGCTAACTTGAGCAAACTCTCCAGTCATAAGGGCCCCTCCACTGAAATTCCTCCTCTTTCTGTATGAGCTAGTCAGCTCTTTCCTCATGGAATCTCTAAGTGGAAACATTCTACCACAAAAGTGGTTTAAAGAAGAACAACAAGTATTTTGTTTACAGGCAATGAACAATATTTTTGCCTGAATATACAGTTCAGAATCCCATTAATGTTAATGATTTGATAAGTAATTCGTAGAATGGTTTGGGTTCCAAAGGACCCGATTAGCAGCTTCAAAAACAAGACAATGGAGCTATCAAGAATAGGTACTGTTAATGTAGTTTCATTTCTGTGTTCCCATGAGACACATCCAACACCATCTTAACTGAGCAAAAAGTACATGATACCCTAATCTTCTAGCAATATATATATATATAATACAACCAGATTGAACTAGATGATCTTTAAAGGTTGTTTCTAACCCAAACCACTCTATGAATAACCAATTCAGCAGCATCTGCCTAGACACACTGAAAGCCCTTCAACACAGTCAATGCACAGAAGAGATGATGTGGCCAAGACAGAGCTAATCAGAGACCTTGTTATGAGCTACATTACACAGCAAGTAATTGGGTCTTCGATGCCATCACAATCTAGCGTTTCTTCCAGTTGAAGACTGCAGGTGAAGTGTTTACATTGTTACAGGAGTTTTGACAGCAGCAACAAGAATTAGGCCCAAACGCTCTTAGGTGCCTATTCCATCATGAATATTTAGCTCACTTATCCCTCAGATCAACATTTTCACTACTATCTATGAATAGGAATTAGTTGAAAGTACTGCTGTAATTACTTCCCCTCCAAACACTTGGGCTGACAGTGATTAGATAATCCAAACAGCAAATCAGGATCTGATGTGCTGAGAGAGAACAGTAATAGCTTCATTTGCATAACACCTAAAACTTACACAGCTCTCCCTGTGAGATCTTCTGAGAAAGCCAAACTCAAAATTCAATTTCAGTATGAAAAAATTAGCATCTACTTCCTGTGTGCTCTCCTGAAAATTTCAGCTTCAAACAGCCCACTGAGCAGGTAGCAGTGCAAAATTCAAGGGAAATGATGTGACTGTTTCTGAAGATGATCATCTGAAACCCAGATAGGTGATCCAAGATGCACATCCAAGGTCACATCAAGACAGTTCTATATTTGGCTCTAAAGATCAGCTGATATAAATCATTACCACAACTTAAAGAAGGAGTGACTTCAAAGGAATGATGCAATCTGAGTATTTGGATTCCTACTCTCAGTGCTGTGCCTTAGGAACCAGGCAGGATTGTTCAGCCATCCCCATGCTCCTTCTGATACTGCAAATACATTGGGAAGCAAATGAGCTGTTGACCTTAGCTGGAACTGGTCAGCATCTGATTGAGTAAAGTGGAAAAACTTTGTTTCACTTTCCTGGGTTTCATGGTTCAGTTGTGGCTTGAGAATACTCTCATGCAGAGAGGAAAACTGAAACCAGAGGTTTGCTGTTCTTGGTGATGGCTCAAACCAACGGGCCATTCTGGAAATGAGTGTGGGGAGTGAGATCTGTCAGCCTTCATCACCTCCCAGCAGATCAGAAAAGCAAGAGGACAAAACCCTAGATTCTTGAGTGCCTAAAATGTCATTCTCCATACATGAAACACAAACTATTCCACACAAGAAACAAATAGTCCAAATTCAGAAACTAAAATTTTCATTTCAGTCCAAAGCAAGTTTACATCACCCCTCAATACTAGTAACACATTGTCATGAGGTCTTGGGTGACAGGCTGGACTTCATGATCTTTGAGGTCTTTTCCAACCTTATTGATTCTAGGAATACTTTTGTTCATCAACTGATCTAAAAAACATCTGGGCATAGCCAAATATTTAGAAACTGAAGTGGGCAAACTATTTTTTGTACCTTGGGCAGGGGGTTTAAGACTGGCTATTTTAAAACAATAAAATATGTGGCTGCTGCTGCACTACAGCAAAAGCCTGTTTTACTTCAGGACCAAACAATCTCACCTCTTACTTGTTTGTTATTTAAGAGGGACACAGAGGTGAGAGACAGTAGCACAGTCTCATCTGGCAAATTTCTTCTTTGTGAAGAAGCACACCCTCAGGGAAAGCTGCTCTATTTTATTCCCTATGTTGTGTTTTTCTGCTCTCTGCCCTAAAACAAAGAATTCCAATGAGCTGCATTTACAGGAACAATGAACTTGGTGTCAAATAAACACAAACTTTGCTTCTTTAAAAGCAGTAGCTGAAAGCACTTCAGAAAGTCTGGGCTATTGCCAGGAACCTGCCTTTTCTGACTCTAATAACCCCTAGAAACAGATAATCTAGTGAGAGTACAGCACAAGAAATTTCTCACAGTATGTTCCATTTTTTTGTTTGTTTGGGGTTTTTTGGTAGGGGGGAAAAACAAGATAATAAAAAGCTGCCCCTTTATCAAAGGCTGGTAGATAGCTCATGAACTGCTATAACTCAACCACATACGGAAAATCATGCGTGTTTTGCTGAACCGGTGGACTGGAGTTCCAGGTACAAGGTCCTTTCCAACAGAGAGTTGATCACACAGGAAATGAGGGAGTTTGACTAAGTGTTTGGATCTTAATTCTTCTTTTAAAAAAGGCCTCACTATGTCACGAGTCAAAAGGTGGTAAAGAGCCCTGAATAGAATTCTTAGCCTGAAGGAAACTGCTGAGGAGACTGGATCTAAAAATTCTCTTTGCACCTAGAAAAATTAGGTGTTGCTATCACAGGCAGGCTGCAGCTCGTTCATTTCATTATACTCCTCCTCAGACATGTCTGAAGCTATAGACAGAGCTCCATTACATGGCTGTTTCTTTGTGAAAAACTGGAGGGGAGGACTGCTTTCTAGTAAACAGCTGTAGGTATCAGCAAATATGATGACTCCTGAATCATGTTGAATGGGACTGTGTAGCTGTAATGAAGACTCCACCACCTTACCATGATTTCACAAAATGGAAGCATTTCTTCAATAAGGTTATGACTTGTCCATACTTTTTGCAGCCTGCCTTTGTCCCTTGCCCACGTCAACCCCATGCTGGCAACTGTGTTCAGCTATCAGAAAATAGAATAGAATAGGATTAACCAGGTTGAAAGAGACCTTTGAGATTTCCTTCTGAAAAAAATAAAACATAAAACAACTACAAGTAGGTGGATTGCTAGAAAGAATCACATAGTTATAAGCATATCTAATTTGTACTGAAGTGTGTTTAGCATGACTTAAGCAGTGCACAGAAACGTAGACTGGTTCACTGGCTTTGCAAAATAAGCAGCAAAGTTGTCCGCATGTCTACAAAGATATTGCTGCACTTGGCAACAAGACAATTTCCCTTTCCCAGAATACCCATTTAATGTGAGTGTGTTATGAGTAAGTGATATGGCATTATTTGTTGTGATCGGGTTATAATGACTACATAAATCAAAGTTGGTTTACATCAAGCTATGTTCTTCTCTGGGGGACTGCAGAAAATAATCTAGATTTCTTCTTCCCCCGAGAAACACATTTATGGAGAGATAAACCTCACTCTTTCCTCTCATTCAGAATACAGCTTCAGAAACAATACTTTATACTAAGAAGTCAACCATAGCTGCTACTAAGGAAGGAAGCTGTAATCTTGTCTTTGTGCCTGTTCAGAATGTACAATATTGCTCGGCACTGCAAGACTTTTTTTCTCTCAAGTTACAAAACCTGGCTGTGGCATTGGCCAGAACTTGCTATAATATGAATCTATATACCTCTTTTTACTGAGGCTCATTAATGCAAGTCACAACAGATGCCTACTGCTGTAAAATATGAGGCATTTTAATTACCCTTTCCTCTTCAAAACCCCTTTCTTTCTACCCCTTCCCACCCAATTGGCATTGCATCAACCAGAAGTGGGATTTTTGTTAATGGTTCAGGCTCAGAACTCAAAGCTGTTATTCCAGCCTCACTTTAAAACACCAAACAGCTGGATTTGAGCCTACAGACGCATTCTTATTTGGCATACTAGGTAGAAGGCAACTTTTTTCTCTTCTTTGTTTTTCCTCCCTCTGGTCCTTCATGATTACATGGGATTCATTCCACAGACAAAATTTTTACTACTGCCATAACATCCTCAGCAACTGAAAGTCTCTGTGCTGTAACCTAGAGCACATTGTCCATGCCATGGCAGGGTGGTAAGGACCATTATATATAATGCACAGAGGGTAAAATGGGTCACCCAAGATTACCTAACAATTCAGTAATGGAGCCTTTATTTCATCTCTGTACTATGCTCTGTGACAATGGATGCCAAAAGGGAAACACGACCAAGCAATTTGCAGGTTTTGCTTGTAACTGGTATCTTAATAGTTGTTGGTTTAGACAAATGGGGGGGAAAATGAACCACAAAAACTCTAGTGCTCCTGGTACAGGTCACCTCTGGCAGATTTCAAGATGGAATGGACCCATTAAAAGACAATAAGGAGTTTGCTGATACCTTCCAGCCTGGCAGAAGATGGAACAATTAAATAAATAAATAAATAAGGACACATAGGAGCTTATGAGAGCCCTTTACAGTGAATCACTGCAACTGTCAATAAAGTAGTTCAGAAGCAATGTACCTCTTCAAATTGTTGATGCACTCAGTAGCTGGGAAGTCCAGAGTTCAAAAGCATCTTAATTACAGATCCTGGCCAGATGATAAAGAACACTACCAGTGAAACCTCCCTGACATACATCTTTTGAGAGGTTTGGAAGGCAACTGTGGTTCAGTCCAGACAGTGCAGAGAAACCACCAGACCTGGGGGGATACATAAAACAAGCATTCTGGACCTCAAGGGGCAGGGAAAGTGCTCCAGGAACACGGGACACCCAGAAGGCGGGTAGAACAGAATAGTGATAGCTGCAAATGCAAAAGGTGGTACAGAAGGCTGGGATTTAGGACTTGCTTACAGCATGTAAGTATCATTAAGTGTTCTGCAAAGGAGTCACTTTTCCCCCTTTTCTACTCAGTGCATGGTACCTTGAATCAGTAAGGCAGGTGTAGTTTCATAGTTTCATAGTTTCATTCAGGGTTGGAAGGGACCACAAGGATCATCTAGTTCCAACCCCCCTGCCATGGGCAGGCACACCCCACACTAGATCAGGCTGGACAGAGCCTCATCCAGCCTGCTCTTAAACACCCCCAGGGACGGGGCCTCGACCACCTCCCTGGACAACCCATTCCAGGGTTTCACCACTCTCATGGTGAAGAACCTCCTCCTCACATCCAGCCTGAATCTCCCCACCTCCAGCTTCATTCCATTCCCCCTAGTCCTATCACTACCTGATATCCTGAGAAGTCCTTCCCCAGCCTTCCTGTAGGCCCCCTTCAGATACTGGAAGGCGACAATTAGGTCACCTCGGAGCCTTCTCTTCTGCAGACTGTACAGCCCCAACTCCTTCAGTCTGTCCTCATAGGAGAGGTGCTCCAGCCCTCTGATCATCCTCGTGGCCCTTCTCTGGACACGTTCCAGCACCTCCACATCCCTCTTGTAATAGGGGCTCCAGAACTGGACACAGTACTCCAGGTGGGGTCTCACCAGGGCTGAGTAGAGGGGGAGGATCACCTCCCTCGACCTGCTAGCCACACTTCTCCTGATGCAGCCCAGGATCTGATTGGCTTTGCGGGCTGCAAGTGCACACTGAGAGCTCATGTTGAGCTTTTTGTCCACCAGCACCCCCAAGTCTCTCTCCTCAGGGCTATCCTCCAGCCAGTCACTGCCTAGCCTGTATTTGTGCCTGGGATTGCCTCGACCCAGATGCAGGACCCTGCACTTGCTCTTATTGAACTTCATGAGGTTGGCCTGTGCCCACCTCTCCAGCCTGTCAAGGTCCCTCTGGATGGCCTCCCTTCCCTCCAGCGTGTCTGCTGCACCACACAGCTTGGTGTCATCAGCAAACTTGCTGAGGGTGCACTCAATGCCACATGCAACTCACATGCAACTCACAGGAGACTTGCTGATAAACTAATGTGTAACTAAAGTACACAGTGTAACAAACTGCACAGGAGCTGCAGGGGATAAGTGGTCATGCTGTTTGATGTGATACACGACAATATAGATCCTGACTAGAACCTCAGAACCTAAAAGACATTAAAAGGAAGACTTCAACTTTCAGTCTACTTTCCCTGCAAAACCACAGAGCTGGATGCAGTTATTATTAGAAAGACAGCACTACCTAAAATACTCTTCCACTTTCTGGCCCTTCTTCATGGACTTGCAGCTTTTAAAGTAGAGAGCTGCTGGTTTGTAGGGTTTTTTGAAAAATCACACAGAGAAAAGGTTCTAATTCTGGGCTGTGTAAGGCCATTAGAGGAGAGTGCCTCCAAGAGCCAAGAAGCATTTACAGCAGAAGCCCTCTCTTGCTAGCAACAGTTTACCCAAAAGAAAAAAAACCAACACAGTCCTACTGGAGCTAAGTATCTGATTTGGTTCCTTGAACATCTGCTCAGCTTTATATATGGGCACAGTTAATTCTAGGCATGAAACTGGATAGGAGAAAAATCAGCCTAGGAGTCTTAACTACTAAAGCAAGAAAGTAAAAAATAGTCAAGGCTTCAATGTAGGCTAAAAACTGCCTCAGTGCAGCCAGGTCGAGCTGGCTGAGCTCTGCAGAGCGCAGTTGGACGTGTTGTTCTGCTGGGTCAGTCCCTTAGTGTGGTCCAGTGAATTAGCACAATTTAGTACTGTGTTAGAATTAGGTAACTGCTAAATAACTTAAAATGACTGTGATGAATTATGATTTGGAATGATTCTTTTTTTGTCACTAAGTACCTAATTTGGTTATTTCAATTACATGGGCTATAGGGGGAAAATGGCATTGATACAGCTCATTACCAGTTCACAGAGCTCACTAATTAGTACATCAGATGCAAAGAGGCTGCAAAGCACACACGTGCTAGCACTTGGCAACAGCCACTCATGGCTCTGACAAGAACTTGAGCTCACCTGCTAAAGCCATGCTAGGAGGATGCTCTCCTGAACTTGGCTGTCAGAAGGCACAGGTGGGAATTGCTCCATCACTGGAGATGAATAACACTTGCTCACCAGCTCCCAGCAACAGGCTTTGTTTCAGCCCTCCCCACAAAGCATACAACCATATATAGGAGCTGCATTTCAGAACTGGACTTGTAATTGTGAGGCTGCACATTATTTAAAGATTAAATATTTCTAAAAACCCAGAAAATGCACATGAATTAGGCCTTTATCTTAATAGCTTCTTCAGCAGTAAGCTGCCAGCATCCAAAGCCAGACATGGGAGAAGGGTTTGAGTTTCTCAATCTTCAGTGTATGACTTGAACAAGTCAGCTGTACCTGTTGCCACTTGCCCACCTGTTAAAGTCAGTTAATGATGCTTATTATGTGCTGCTTGGAGAGCCAAGGATGACAAATGCCCTGCAAGCCCATAACTAACAGATGGCTATAACTGCCCATTTCTGGCCTGCTGTCATTCTTTACCATTCACCAATTAATTCAACTGCAAGCTTCAGAGAGCATCACAGATTTCCTGTAACAAATACATTACCTCCTCTCCCTCCAGACACCGCAAGTGAGTCTCAAGGTTAGTCCATCATACTGTCTCAACACAAGGCAAAACCATCTTATTCCTTCCACAATTTTCTTTCAATTCTAACACCCAAGTTACGCAGTCATAAGTCATCCCCCCAGCCCCTCTGGAGCCTGGGTCAGTTTTAAAAGTCAAAGCAAATCTGCACAAAAAAGCACATAATGATACTAAGTGAGTCACTGCAAGCTGGACTTCACCAAAATACAGAGCTTTGTTACAAGTGACAGAATTACAGCCCATTAAATCATAGTAACAAGCACTTCAGCATTGCCTCACAGGATTGCAGCATATAATGGAAATCATTTGCCTAGACTGCTAGATGGACTGAAGCTGCTGCAGGGAGAAGTCCACAGCAGTCAAAATGCATTTCCCCATTCAAACACTCTGGTGCACTGGCTTTGGAGTGATAACCTGCAACATATCTTCAATTATAGGAGGATGCAAGTCACAGCAGCGGGCCCGCGGGGCCTATGATCAGTAGATTGACTCCATCCTGGGTATAAACTGAAGATAAGAGCTCTGCTACTCTCCCAGAACTTTAAGGAAACATGTCACCACTTCGTCCAGTACTTTGAAACACAAATTCAGTCAGTTTTCTAGTAAAGGTGCAACTGGGACTGGGGAGGGGATTTGTTCATTTTTATAAGGGTTCCAGAGACAGTATTTTCCTGCTAGGTCTCAGCCTTCCACAGCCTCTTGCATTCATGCAGGTTAATCAACACATTAATTCAAATGGACACCACAACTTCTATTAATTTCTAATGTTCCAGCTTAGTAGTACTAAAAAGAAAGAGTTCAAGAGTTCATACACACCTAGGTAGACTCCATTCTCAAGGAAGTATGACTGCTGCACAAAAAATCTCTATGAAATCTTAGCAGAATACTGTCTTAATTTGTACTGCTGCCTTTACCAGAGAACAGCCACTTGTGTTTTACCATAAGCACCGTGCCAAGACCACACCACTCAATAGCAGGCAGTTAATTCAGAGCAATCAGCTACCATCCATCCTCACTGGTATAGAGACATTAGTAAGAGCATTAAGAGGAATTTTCCCTTTACCAATCACAGGGCATTGATAGTTCCCCAGATAAACATTACTTGGTAAGTAAAGAGTAAGGGGACAATTTAATCTCCGACATTAACATTATTAGGAAGAAATATCACTGATTTTACCATATTTATACTTTGAATTGAAGCATTATTTTCAGTGAAGAGGTAAAAACCCTGTCACTATTCATTCCAATAGCCTGAATGTTCACGGGTGTTTCTGACAGACCCTGATGAAGTCCGACAAGAACATAATAGGAACAGTCCATCAGCTTCCATGGTACACCTAAAACTACACAAACATCAAATTAAGATGTCAGTCTCAAGTGCAGACCTTACATCTGTTACTTTCTTTGAAGTGTTTCCACAAACACCACAAAATGTTAATTTATCACTGATCTAACTTCAGGGCAATGCCCAGATGCACCACAGAAGAATTACCTTCACACTGTGTAATGAATTGATGATGAAAAGGCATCAAAATCACAAAAGACTAAATTTCACTTGTTTATAATTGGGTTTTCTTTTCCTTTCACTGCCTTTACAATCATTCTTGGCATGCCCTCTTGTATTCAGAGCAGCTAGGGCAGTCACCTCCAGAAACTGTACACGCCTCTGTTTAAGAAAAGGAGAGCAAAGGGTGAAATTGCAAAACTGGGACCCACAACTGGCAGGAAATGAGGGAAGGGTTTGAGATGAAAGCAGAAGAAAAAGGGTCAGATTTGTATTATACTTGTTCAAATGGAATCACCATCTTTAGAACCAGATAGCAAAAGGGTAAGAACTATTTGTTTACTAGTTAATTCAGTTTGGAATCTCATTGTTTTGCTTCACAAACTAAAACCATCTTCCAAAGAACGTGGAAAGTAATTTACCAGAAAACATATGCTGGAAAGCACAAGAAAAGCTGTTTCTGCTCCTAAAAAGGGCCACCACCAAAACAGGAATTGCATATTCCAAATGATGCATAATCTCCCATCTTCTATCTCCTGGAGAAAAACTGAAGCCTTCCTAGACTTTTGGGGGGATTTTAGTGTTTGGGTTGTTTTTTTTTTACAGCAAATTAGTTTCTCTTTGATTTCACACAATTCTGAAGATAAAATTTGCCTATCTGTAAGATACACAAACGTCCAGATTTCCCAGTTCAATTCAGATGCTTGCTTAGGCTATGACTGATATCCAAAACAAACTCAGATGCTGCCCCCAGATGAAACCCAGGTAGGAAGAGCAGTGTGATGAGAAGTGGGAGCCATGGGAAAGATAGCAGGCTCTTACTTCTCCATCTTGCTTTCACAAGAAATAAAATGGAATTCTAACATGTGAGGTGGAAAACCTCCTTTTAACTCACCCAGAATATAGTGCTAAGCACCCTGGTCCTTTAACACATAGATCACACAAGGTGAGCAGCACCCCACAGACAAGCATTGCTCACTTTTTTCCAGCTTCTCTGCTTTGAGGATCTCTGATCCGATTCGAGAGGTAACCCAGTCAAGACACCTACTGACTTGGACTCAAACCCCACTCATTTTGTGCCAGAGGATATTCAAAGGGGCCTTGTTCACGGGCTGATAGGCTCAATGCCAACAGCCAGATGGACCTGCATTAGGTCTTGAAAGACATGTGGGGGTAGTCCTCCTCTTATCAGTTCAAAGACAAAAGCTCAAACTTTCTAAGCATGGATCCTATCTTTACTGACACTGGCAAGTCCAAGATCTTAATATCTGTGAATATGTTCCAACACCTTATTTAACAGGTTTCTAAAAATACAAATATCCAATGGGCTTAATATCTTGCAGGCTGAAGTTGGTGCATAAGAAATCTGTTCAGTTTTCCTCTCTCTCAATGCTTGCAGACTGAACGGAGCTCTATAGGTGAACGCATGAGTTTTATTAATAAAGCTGCTTCATATGTAGATGTAGGCAAACAACTTTTCTTACTCCTCTTCCCCCCTCCTCCCTGCAACCTTACATCATTCTTGTTCTGAGTTTTCACAGCTCATTCTCCAAAATCCCCACATTAACTTTCTGGCACGCTTCTTCAAGCACCAATCTCTTTAACCATATGGTTCTAGTCCTGCAGATTGTCTCTCCCCCATTTTACCTCTCCTCCCACAGGGCTTCACAGAACCAGTGCTATGCAAAACTTGTAAAAGTACATGTCATTTTTAATGTTCAACACCAATCTTCTCAATGAAGTTTTCTACAGAAGCCAGTTTCATTAAAATCAAGAACAGAAAACCCTGACAGCTTCATCTCTCTTGAGCTTTTGACAATCAAAAAATTCCACTGAAGTTTAAAAGAAAGAAAACCAAAAAAATGCTGCAGTGGACAAGGTCAAAACTTCATACAAAGTTTTTTCCACACTTCTAAGCACGAATCATGAGTTTCTCATCTTGTCCTAAAACAAGCATATGCAGTAAGTGTTAACATTATGCCTCCTGAGAAACAGCCTATAGCAAAAAAATTGTCGTATTTTCCCCACATAAATCCAGCATATGGCCACTGTCCAATGTGTAAGTTCTCAAGGAACACTCAAATACACATCCTCTCAATTTCAGGCAAATGTTTACTATTTCCAGTAAATCATTAATCAAAGTAGGAAGCACACAGTCCAGAAACCTAAGAAAGTTTTTTACATTGAGTCTTAAAAATAATACAGAAGTACTTGAGTACTGCTCACATAACCCCACTTAAGCAAGTGGAGTTTTGTTTCCTAGAAACAAGCAACTAGTTCCAAAGTTGTGATGAAGTCAGCTCCCTCCTCTGTCACAAACTGAAGGCTAAACTACTACAAATTTCTGCTATGGGGTTGGCCAGGAGAGCCCTAGTTCTGCTCTGGAGGACACCACTTAAACCCCATTCCTTTACACTGATGTGATTAAGAGTTTTGGGGCTGGTCAGACCCATCAAGTAAGGAAAACTGACACATACAGATTTAGTTTCTGTCCTCCACAAGGTTAATACTAAAGATGGAACAAGTCTGCAGTCGTATTTCAGCAGTCACATCTTTCAGATGAGATGTAATTACTGTTACCTAATAATTTCAATTTCCTTGACCATTATGACCAGAACTTCACTGCACTGGGTCAAGTTAGTTCAAATCAGCATTAAACAGCATTCAGAACAGCAACACCCACAAAACCATTTTTCACTGCATGTTAATATGATCCTTACACCAGTGAGATCTATGGTATTAACCCAGTTGCCTTCACATGTACAGCTTTTGATGCTGTTTTTTCTTCCCTCTACTCCAAGAAATCGGGCTCAATTTAGTAGCCGCATTTCCAGTAACATTCAGCACTTGCATAAGGCCACTCTTGTTATGAGACAGCAACTAACTGTGCCCATGTTGAAGAGGTGCAAAAAGAAAAATAAAAAATTCAAATTATGATGCCCCATCTGTGAGGGCAAGGATGCCAAGGAGGAAAGGCTGAATCCCCTGACTCCCACTACCCACAGCACAGCTGAGAAAGCGTCCTGCTAAAGGGGAAGTTGGCAGAAAGAGGTCTGGGCTGAGCTGAATTCAGCTTCTAGGTCTTTGAACAATCTTGTTGCTAGATATATAGGCAGAAGTTTCTTCATCTTTAACAAAAGTGGTGAAAGGCATAACTTAAAACTCAGTTTGTTTGTTCCCCAAAAGATCTGGACACATCAGAGGATAACTACAGAAACCCCGCAAGCTGGACTGCAGGAACATGGCAGATTTTGGACAAGCTGGTGCCTGCTATGACTGAAGAAGGACAATGGCTGATCTCTGTGTCCTTAGGAAACTCCCATGGACAAACACAAGTGGTGTTAGAATTGCACTTTCAGGCTCCAGCAGTTAAACCTCACTAACCCTCACATTAGGTGCTTAGATCTTTTTCTTGGATCTGGCCCAAATTTCCATGGAGGGCTCACTCTAATAGATAGATGAGGCTGATCATTCCTTGCATAACAAGGAGGTGCCTCCAACAGATGGGGTTACAGACAACCCCAAGAGCAGGCTGTGCAGACTGCAGATTTAATTAGAGGTGTTGTTAAACAGATACGACTGCAAGAAGAGTTCTGTGCCTCGCCTCCTAAGTGCAAAGTGGAAGATACCTCAAGAGACAGCATGCTGCAAAAATCTGTTAGCAGTGTTTCCTTTGCCAGACAGAGGTACAAGAAACAGATTGCTAGGTAAAAAAATTCCACTTTACCCCTTTCTTCCTCTCCGTGAGCTTTATCCTCTGACAAACAGATATGGAAGTCTCAGGAGAGAGCTGCATTTTTAGGAACAGACACTGAGCAGTTAGCAGAGCTCCATTAAAGTCAATGGATCCTCCCAAATGAGCATTTTCAATAGCCTATAATAATTTGCTAGCAACACAAACTTGTAAAGCAGACACCCAGACCTCCACATGCAGGAAATACCTTCATAAAATCATGGAAATAAAATCAGGCTGCTTGGTAATAATGTCCAATTCTGAGAGTTCCACACATTACATTTAGAGCTTAGATTGGTTTTCGGGGTTGTAAACATCAAGTGTATCTAGTTAGCAACAATGTATGTTCCAGGAACAAACACTTTGTGAGGCTTTTCTAACAAACAACAAATTGCCAGGATCATTTGAAGTACTTCTGTCATGCAAAGCAGTAATCTATGTATATCAGCTCAACGGCATATGCTGTCCCCCACTTTTCTAATTTTAATAACACTGTCTTTTATAAAGGGGAAAAAAAAAACAACTTCATTCTCTTCTAGAATGTAGGTCACCTTAATTTTTCATATGCAAATTATTTCAGAATATCCTATTCTGCTTTTAGGTACATATGATCTCTAGTGGTTTTTTTGCTTCCTTTGTGAAAACATGCATTGAAGTTCAGGAAGGCCACTACCTGTGCAAGCCAGTGTTGGCTTCCAGATCAAATTCTTGAATCTTCACAATGAAATTAAGAGACGGGCAACCTGAAGTCGCCCAGGAACAGATACAGTTTCAACGTCAGAGAGAAGTTTACTGAAGCAGAAAGCATCACGACTGTCACAATTGTTTAGCTTTACAATGAAAGAAATAAGGAAGCAAACAACTACATTCCATTTTTCAACCGTAATTCATTCCTTATTTCAGCCTGGATTTACAATAGGTTATGGCATAGACCTCTTATATCAGAAGTCTCCCAGAAGAAAGACATTTAAGAGTTTTATGAGCAAGACAGACAAGGATTGAGAAGTTTGTGACATGAGGAAAGAACACATGAGAACACAAACTACTGTAGAGGGCTCCACATCTATTTTTAAGCCTTAAAAATTTAAAAGATGCTGTCCATCCTTGCTGTTGGATTTTTCCTGGAAGATTGCTCAGTAACAGTCTCCTCCTGAGTATGCAGAGCTTTGATCCACCTCGTACCATAGCAGGTCACAGCACTCTGAATGAAACTCACATTTAGATATACCTGCTACACCAATGAATTTTAAAGTGATGCTCTCTAAGAAATGGAGATATAGTGGAAATATTTGGACATGAGCATTCACAGTTGACAAAGCTAAGGGGAAGGATTACAGTCAGTCTGCTGTCATCTTAAGGTATGCTCAGAAAGGTACTCTGCCCCTCCTGGAGAGCAACACCTAAGCCACCACAGCCAAATCCTCTATTGGGAAGAAGTTATTCCTAGTTTCCAAGCAAGCCAGAGAAAATGTTTTTAGAAGCCAGTATTTTCTAGTCAATCAAATATTGTGCAGAGTCAGATCAGACTCTAGAAGGCTTCACATAGCTGTGAATATGTACAACTCCTTAACAGAGACATCTCTGCTCACCACCAGCGCATCTCAGCTGGTTCTTTGAGGCACTTCTGTTTCATCAGCATTATTTTGCTTTTAGCTGCAGACAGCTCAAGGCAGTTGCTGCTCATCGAAGAGATTGTTTCCCTCTGACACTAGCAGTACTTCATCACTTAATGCAACAAGACACTCCAAGTGTGTTACTGGCATACCAGAAAGTAAGGGCTGACAGCTAACCCCATGGCATCTTGCTCCAGCAGTCTCCCATACATCAAGAGACGTGGACAGGCCAGATGCCTTCAACCTCTGCAGGGTCTTTTGAGGGTAAGAGCATTGTCTTCAAAGCACTGCATGCAGTAAGGGTAGACAGAACCCTCCCATTGCCATGCTATGCCATCAGCAATCCAAAACACTATTGCCTGCACCCTGAGGATCAGGCTTCAGGAACATTACCAGCCTTCACTCTGAGCCTCCAGCAGTTTTGGTTACACCTTGACAATGGCAGCAGAGACACACTCAAAGCAGCTTCTGTGCTCCATAATCCTTAGTTAAATTGAAATGTGGCTTCCAGCAAACATAAGTGTAGGTGTGGACACAGGAAGGGTAAGCTAAGCCTTAACAACAGGGACTTCAATAACACTGCGAGGCTGCAACTAGCTCCACTGGGAGTTTCCACCCCACAAGGAGAGGGGGGCTGGCTGAACCTCAAAGATGTCTGTCATGTGCCCCTTTCCTTTAAAGCTCCTCAGGCTCACCACTGTAACAAAGGCCCTCTATTTCAAAGACTTGTCCCTGGTTTGATTTTTAATTGTTATTTGAAAACTCAGTTGAGCCAGTCCAACCTAAAATGAAAGCTCGAGCGTGTTCACAAGCAGCGCATACACACCCATGAAATGAAAGCACACGAACTAGCCTTTCCATTACAGCGAAGCAACATCTCTCCAGTACAGGTATGACAGTTCTGAGGGGGCATGTACTGCAGAACAAGACATCATTTGAAAATCATAAGCAGGGAAAAGAAAAAAAGGGTTGTGTGTTTTTTAGGTACAGAGGCCATAAAATGATCCCATTTCATATGTAGGTATCGAGCACTTAATCAGATGAAAGGGGACTGCAATAAAAGTACTCTGCAACAGGGGATCTTCTTGCCCAAAACCAGACCCAGTGGTCACGGGTGGTCACTGATGGAAGTGCTGCTCACAGAGCAAAGCCAGGGATTTTTGGGTTTGTTTTAAGGAACCCTGGAAGGTTATGTTTTTACGCTGTCAGCAGTTCTCTAGCACATAACCTCCTCTGTGTCACTGCTAATGACATAACAGAGGGAGCCCATTTGCTGAGGGAATTATTTTTCTCCCTATATGGATGAAAAGAATCTGGAAGAGTGTTCTTTCTCCTGAATATATTTGGCTCTGCAGAAGACACATGTGATACAAATGTTGCTATGGAAACTATTCTATTAAATAATATTAAATCTACATACTTAAAGTGCGCAAAGACACTCCAGGTACAAAACTAATTAGCCTAAATTCAATCTTGAAATTACAAAAGTAGGGTGGACCAAAATTATCCTTTACCTTTTTAAAAAGGGGCTTGGTTTAGAGTGAGCTGCTTCTCTGCACCCCTTTCTTTCCAAACATAGCACCTGCACCTCAGTTATTCAGAAAAGTCATTTCTTGAGTTAATTTGTAGATACAAGCTCTCCTCCTAGTTCCCTTGGTGATGGAATTACCACAGCATTATAGAGAAAGAACCAGGAACTGAATTCACTCTGAAAAGACAATGCACTGATTACAGCTGTGCCACTATAATATGGGAATGTATTTTAATAACTCCCACTCATATCTCACCACACAGAGTACTGAAATCCTTCTCAATTAAACAGGAGTCCTGTATGGGGTTGGAGTAGGCTTAACCTTCACAGGATAGGAAAGTTCTTTGAAAGTTAGTATTTTAAGGTCTGAAGTACTTTTTTATCCTTGACACTTCTGGGTGTCCAACAGCTGTCCCCAACACAGCTGCCAGAAAACAAGCTGTTTCCTTAGTTACTTCCCCTCTGAAGAAGCCAAGCTCCCATTAACCACAAAGTAAAACCGAGTTCAAGCTCTTGCTAGAGCCAGCCACAGCCTCAATCTGATCAGCCAGCTTTAGGACCAGACCAGCCCATACTCACCTACAGTAAGGAGGAAAATGCACCAAGGAGTAAGGGCACATTTTAGCTGGGGCAGAGTTGTCCTGATGCCACAAGTAACACAAGCTCATCCTGCATTTGAAGAACTTAGACTAATAATAATTACCCATTTGCACTTGGATGTTGTAAATCAGGGCACTGGGCTTTTAAGCAGCTTATAGAAAATGCAAGTTACAGGAAGAAATCTGCAGCCATGCCTCAACCATCTGTTCTTAAGTAGCGGGCCAATCCTCTAAACTGAAAGCTACCGGGAGAGAAAAGCGTTACTGCTGAGGAAACCACTGATTTCCAAACAAATGGAGCAGCAAGACCTCTCTCTCATAGCACAGGACTCTATCACAGGCTCGAAAGAAGCGACAGCAAGATCATGGCAGCTTCAGTCCGCATGCTCGCCACAGCTCTGGAAAGCCACCAGGATAGCACTCACAGAACCAAGAGCAGCTTAGGGCAACAAACTCAAGGCTCTTCATTTTAACAAATCTATAGCCATGGGAACTCTCTGGGACTTTTTCATAGACTTCTTCACAAAAGCACTTTCCATTTTCCCTTTCACACTTTCCAGTCACTGATAAGAATACAAACCTTTGGAATTGGAAGGATAGTTTATTTATATCAAATAAGTAAACTATCTTTCCAAAGAAAATATTTACTATCATTCCATTTCCATGCACTTAGTAGTGTTTTCCATTTCTGCTTACATTTGTGCACTGAGCTGTCAAATGTACTTCCACTTGGAAGGGCATGGAACAAGGCCTTACCACCACTCTCCAAGTTGGAAAGCCTCACTAAAGGAAAGGCAGAGGCATTAATGTAATTTATACCCATCTTCAGGGTACATGTGCCTTATTCATATGCCCACTGAGTTTCACTGTTACAATCTGCAATGATGAGTCAAAGCTTAATCTTACTCTTCATTTATGCTGGAGTAAACTGAATACTAATGTACGCTTAGTAATGAAAGGATAGTTACAATACACTAATTCTGCCAAAATTACTACAAGTTGTATCATAATGACTTTATCTCCATTGGTCACAGAATCACATGATTTTTAAAGAATGAGCTGACCCTGCAAGTCCAGATACAAGAAAAAGAGCCTGCTGGAGTACTTTAAAACGCTTTCCAGCTTCCAAACAAGCCAGCGAGATGCAAGTCACCAAAAGTGCAGCAAAGCCATTGAACACAGATACAGCAGGCAAAATAAGCTATATTTGTAATGAGCCAGCAAAAGCTTTCAGATGACTGCATACACACACCCCCAACTCCCAAAAAATCTTGATGCAAAACTCATGCTATGAGCAATTCAGAATTGCCAACTATCCATTCTCAGTAAAGACAAGAGATGAGCTCCTTTCCTGTCCTTCGAGGCATTTTACATACACAAAGCCTCCCTCCAGTCTTTGTCCCCCTTTTAAGCCATGTCGTGTGGCTAAGAGGGACTGGAGGTGTGTAGCACATGAGTCTCATTGTGCAAGCAGCCCTGGACACTTGCTCAGGGGAGCAGGTAGCAACAGCGGAGAAACAGACTACGCCGAAGCAGGTCCTATATGCCAAAGCAGGTACTATATCGAACTGGCCTGCCACTACAGCATATCCAGAGCTTGCAATCAAAACTAGGAACACACCACGGCTGTAATAAGAACAGCTTTGAAATAAGTTTAGTATTAAACAGGGAGGTAAAGGCGGCCTCTTGTGTTTTTATTTTATGCAACTCAAATGAGCTTTAAAAGCTCTAGAGGTAGCATAAGGTCTTCACCTGTTCACACTAGACCTGAAAGCCCTGACTTGCAGCAGCCCCCTCCCAGGAACCTCAGGACTTCAGCAGCTACGGACCACTCTCAGCCTTCATTTCGGCTCAAAGTTTCTCCGGACTCCCAGACCCCCCGTCCCGAGGGCACGAGCAGCCCTAGTCCCGGCTTCCCTCCCGGCCAGCCCCTTCCTCCGCGGTCCCCTCCGTGGCAGCCGCTCCGGCCCGAAGTTGACGGCAGCTGCCCGGCTCCGACGATCACGGTCTGAAAGGGCAGAGCCAGGAGGTGGAGGCAGCACAGCCCTCCGGGCAGGCAGCATCCCCATCATCCAGCGGAGAAGAGAAAATAGCTATAGACACGTATATGTAATGCAGAGAAAGAGGGGTCTTTATTTTTCTCCACCTCCCTCCTATTTTTTTGCTCCGTGGCTCCACTGAGGAGGAGCTCAGTTTGCAAAAAGAGGAGAACAAAGGAACGGAAGGAAATATTTATTTTTTTTTTTAAGGGAAAAAGAAAAAAAAGAGAAGCCCAAAGGCAGGTGCCTCTCGGGCGAGCCTGGGCGGGGGTCAGCACTCACCCCCAGCCTCCTGCTCCGGATGCGCACGTAGCCCTGCTTCACGATGTCGTTGAAATTGGTGGCCATCCTTCCCCGGCAAAGTTGGCGGCGGCGGCCGGCGCCGCTCAGCCCGCCCGCATGGCGCGCAGCAGCCTCCGCAGCCGCGCCCCGTTCCGTACCACCCCGCTGATCGCCCCGTCCCCACGGCGGGCCGGACCAGGGGAAGGGCAGCCGGCAGCGCCCGCCCCGCGCCCGCCCTCTCATACCCCTCCTCCGCAGCAGCCGCCCTCGCACTCGCCTCTAGCCCACCCCCCAGAGGGGCTGCGGTTCTGGCTCCCAAAAGTCAGTCAGCTCTGAGGAGCAGAACGCTGAAGCCTCTCTCGAAACACCACCACAGGATCTTCAGATGTGCGAATGCTTTCTGCCACCCCAATCTGTCCCAGGTGTGTAGCTCCCTCCAGCTGCAGGGTGTGTCACTTGGGAACAATCAGATCTGTCACATCGTGCTGAGATGATGTGGCCCACACCTCTAATTTTCCCTAGGAAAGTGGGTTTCCCAGAAAGTCTTTCAGATGCCTAAAGTCTGCCAAGTGGCACAGCTCCAGCATCTCCTTCTAAAGCCTGGTAACCTGAGCTGTTTGTCCTGTGGTGCACTTCATGTCGTGGAAATGTCACACCAGCATATGCTGCATTTTCTAGGCAATAAGGTTGCAGTAAGGAAAGACTTTGCCTGGCACCAAGCCCTGGGGTTGCCTTCTACATCCCCCAAGTTCTCCTCTTCCAAGAATGTGCAAACATTGCCAAGTACACTAGCAAACCCAGGAGAGAGCAGTTCCAGGGACTCCACTTGCTCTACATGGGTTACCTGTTAGTGTTACACTATAAATACCATGTCCTGGAAAGAGGGACTGCTCATCTCCTCATAACATCTTTTAATAGCATTACAAATATAGGCAGTCTGGGGAGGTCAGCCAGAGACATATCTTTGACTTTGAGAATTATCATGCCACGGACATCACAAATGGGATAGCAAGGAGAAAGGGAGAGTAGAGAATCATCAAAAAGCATCAAAGGAAAGCACGTCACAGCTGTGTGGGGCTCAGGGTGACGTGGAAGTGATGTTTGTTTTTATCTAGTTGTTCAACAACTCCAAAACTCACCTGTGGTAAAGCTGGCCCCTTTCTGGTTTAAACATGCGGCTTCTCCATTTGAGGGGCAGCCAGAAATGATGATGGTTGCTCTCCTGTTGTAACAGCATGATGCTTTCAGTTCCTGCTTGAAGAGGTGATTATGCTTTCCAAGGCTTTACAAAATATTAATTGATGGAGTGGATTACAGAGATAGAGTGTAAGACTCTCTAGCTGAAGGGCTAATTCACTTAGGATGAAGGATACAAGACTGCAGTCCTTGCCTCAGAGCCTCCTTTATTATTTTACACTTCCCTCTCATTTTCACTGAGCTATTCTACAAAATGCATAAAACTGAACAGCTTCAGCTAGAAACAGCAAAAACCTTCACACCCATGCATCAGTATACACCAGAAATGAGAAGAATATTCTAACTCCGTCCGCTAGGATAATATGACCCTAAATCAACACAGAAGTTGCACATCGCGAAGGAGAGGTTCCTCAATGCCAAGCAGTGTATTTTTGTTAAATACATAATACCCAAGAGCCCTGTTAAAGACATAATTCCCAAGAGCATTGCTCATACCAGTTCCATGGCACCATTTATGAGACTTCATTGCTGCTCAAAAGCTGGAGTTCAGACACCAGCCTGCTTTGTCTTATAGAGAAGTGTACATCACAAAAACTTGTTTTACAGTCTCAAGCACTACAGACACAATAATTCTGGAAGAATCCAGCATATTCTGAACTCAGAAAAAAAAGAACAAAAAAAACCACCAGAGAGGGCTTATTTTGGTTTCAAAGATATTTGTAGCTGGAAACAAATTACAGATTCACTTCAAATGTCTTTCCAACAAGTTTAGACGTTTCTTCTAATCCCTTCCAGTACCTGCAAACACACACTGCTGATTTCATTAGCCACCAGCATATTCTTGCAGGTAAACACATTCCTAAGAGCTTTACTAAGTAAAGGTGGATTTAAGCCTGTGCTTAGTCTTTGATGAATTAGGATATTAGCATCCACTTACGTTTTCACTTTGAGCAACATAAATCCCTTACACATGCTATGGTTCAAAGAGAAAATGCGTTTTAATTCCCACGTGTGCAATATGTTCCAAGGATATGCCAGAAAAATCTCATTGTTCAGGTTTTCAACCCAATACTATCACATGGAAAAAAAAAACCTGGGTTTACTAGGTTCTCAATACCGATGCAAATGTGTGCTCATTGTTTTGACAGGAGCCCTTCTTTCATTTCCCCAGGGGTCTATTGACCGTTTGTGCTCCCTATAAGGAAATGCTGCACATGTTTATATTCCAAACCGGGTAAAACCTTGTAATAAGCTTTTGTTGAAATTCAAATTCTTTTCCTTTTAATGACAATGTTATTCTATTATTTCTGATTAAGATAAGAGCCAAGGGTCACTTTGAAGTGCTGGCCTGCTGTTAATAATTTAAGTGGATTATTGTTATGCTCTAATCTCCTAATAACTATCATTGTATTGGCCTACAATGAGCTCATTGCTTTGGGGGCTCTGGAACAAGAAATCCCTGTATGCATTTTAATAGAAAATAGAGGGGATTCACTTATTTATTTATTTGTTTTCCCCCAAAATGCCATACTGACATTTTAAAAAGCAGTTACATTCACCTCATTATATTTGCAGCATGTCATCCCCGTGTCCATAATAGTACTTCATTACAGTCTGCAGGCAAAATGTGACAAACATCTCTGAGAGCTACCAAGTTAAAGGATGATAAAGCTGCAGAGGCCATTTTAAGGAAGCAATATTTTCTGTGGAAGTTATTTCCTTGAACAGATGGAGCTGGTACTAGTCAAGCATTTCCTGTCAAAAGAAAAAAGTTTCTCATTTGATCACCCTGAAATGATTTTCTGGAAATGTATAGCATTGTTTGTTTTTACACTAAAAAACACTCATAATATTTGGTCTCCATAAGGTCAACATTTTCCCACTATTATTTTCATTTTTTTACAGAGTAGTTTAGAAATGATAACGTCACAATGAAGTGTTCTGACCTTATCAAGTACTCTGAGGTTACTGGAATGCAGTATTCCAGACCCAGTATCTCCATGAAAAGCTTTTTGGCATTCCTATGTCTACTTCTGTTTTGGTGTAAGATAAATTTTTGACATATCATTCTGATTTTTTCCCAGTGGAAATTCTCAATTTGGACTAATTCTAGCTGCATGGAAATGCAATGGAATGGAATGGAATGCACTGCAATGCAATGCAATGCAATGGACTAGACTAGACTAGACTAGACTAGAATAGAATAGAATTAACCAGGTTGGAAAAGACCTTCGAGAACATAGAGGCCAACCTATCATCCAACACCATCTAATCTACTAAACCATGGCACCAAGCGCCCCATCCAGTCTCTTCTTAAACACCTCCAGTGATGGTGACTCTACCACCTCCCTGGGCAGCACATTCCAATGGCAAATCACTATTTCTATGAAGAACTTCTTCATAACATCCAGCCTAAACTTCCCCTGGTGCAGCTTGAGACCGTGTCCTCTTGTTCTGGTGCTGGTTGCCTGCGAGATGAGACCAACCCCCACCTGGCTACAACCTCCCTTCAGGTAGTTGTAGGCAGCAATAAGGTCTCCTCTGAGCCTCCTCTTCTCCAGGCTAGGCAACCCCAGCTCCCTCAGCCTCTCCTCAGAGGACTTGTGCTCCAGACCTCTCACCAGCTTTGTTGCCCTTCTCTGGACAGGTTCCAGCACCTCAACAGCTTTGCTAAACTGAGATAGTGAGCAAAAATATGAGAGTGTCATTCTTTATATAATGTGGGATTTTCCTATACTATTGCAAACCTTGAAATCCCTCATTCTTCTTTTTGCAAAGTCGAACTCAGAGTGCTGCCTTGGCTCATTGGGCCAGCCATATTTAATATTGGAAAAAGGAAAAAAAAGATATTCTGAATTTACTTCTTTCAAAATGCAGAGATTTGGGTAGTTCTGCTTAATAATTGTGTACTCAAAACCATAAACTGGATCTACTGCACGAAACTGCTCAGAAAGTATCTTCCTTCATTATTTGCATATCATTGTGCTAATTGATGCTCAGTGAATGAATTCTGCAGAAATTAAGATTTCTCAGATACCTTTCTCTGCTGTTACATCTTCTTCTGTGTCTTTCAGCACTGGTTAGGCCACACCTTGATTACTGTGTGCAGTTCTGGGCCACTCAGTTCAGAAGATGTTGAGTTGCTGGAACGTGTCCAGAGAAGGGCAACAAAGCGGGTGAGGAGTTTGGCGCACAGCCCTGTGAGGAGAGGCTGAGGGAGCTAGGGGTGCTTAGCCTGGAGAAGAGGAGGCTCAGAGCAGACCTACCTGAAGGGAGGCTGTAGCCAGCTGGGGGTTGGTCTCCTTTCCCAGGCAACCAGCACCAGAACAAGAGGACACAGTCTCAAGCTGCACCAGAGGAAGTTTAGGCTGGATGTTAGGAAGAAGTTCTTCACAGAAAGAGTGATTGGCCATTGGAATGGGCTGCCCAGGGAGGTGGTGGAGTCACCATCACTGGAGGTGTTTAGGAAGAGACTGGATGGGGCACTTGGTGCCATGGTTTAGTTGATTAGATGGTGTTGGATGATAGGTTGGACTCAATGATCTCAAAGGTCTTTTCTAACCTGGTTAATTCTATTCTATTCTATTCTATTCTATTCTATTCTATTCTATTCTATTCTATTCTATTGGTAAGATGCCTGTGCAACAGCCAACTCTGCTTTGTTCCAGGCAGAGGAGCAGTGTGTTGGGTTGCAGAATATAGGAAAGTTCGTAAAACTTAGCCTTTTGAGATCACTTACCTGGTAAAGTGAGGGCAAGACCTTTGGCTAAAACATCCTCACTCCTGCCTGGGATTTTCAAATGCATTAGGTATAAAATGACGTTAGTGAAATGCACGCATAACTCATTGGCACAATTACTATGCAGATGTCAGTCAGTGCCAAACCATAAAAATTCATGAGACTGAACAGTTAACTTAAAAAAAAACCAAAAGAAACCCCAAAAAATCCTCTACCATCACATAATGTAGGCATAGAGCTCCTTGCACAGTAAACAAGGAAGTACCTGCCAGCATAAGCCACTGATAATCAATATTTAATGAAAATAAATAATCTATTAACCAAGCTAACATGTCATTTTGCACAGGAATATTGCAGTATCAGACACTGAAATTACCTTCCCTCTGCACAATTCATTCAAATAATTTTGCTTCACGTAGACCAAGGTGGTGAGAGGCAGAAAAGATAGTGGAGGGAGGGGAGCAGCAAATGGAATGCATCCTTTTACTGGAAACTCTGTTTCTGATTGTAATATTTTGTCCTTTACAAAATTACTGTCAACACAGTGAATGTTAAGATAGAAACAAATACATGCTGACTGGATCTGCAAGCAGAATGAATCCAGGGTAACATTAGCTATTGAAAAACCCAACATTCATTTTGCTTGCTTTGTATTTCTGTGACAGTTACAAGCAGTTAAGCAACTTTTTCATCCTTGCTCTCCTGAAGACATACGTCAAGGGACCTTCCTGCGTCTGCAGAACATGGCTGGAGGGATTAAGCAGGACTGAGTAGTGGGTCACAAGGTCACCATCCATCCTGCCTTTTTCTATAGGTGATTTATCAGAGTCTGCAGTGTATCAAAGAGCAGCCCTGGGACAGCTTGCTCTGATCTTTGGCTGTGGCAGAGCTGGAGTGATATAGCCTGTGCAATTGCAGTTTTCCTGCCTGCCTGTTTGATATTTCCTGACTGAGCCAGCACAGGAGCATTAATCCCAGAGTAGGTCCCAAAATGTGTGACTGTAGTCTTTATTGAGCCACGAGTAGGCAATGCAGCAGTGCCAAAGGCTCAGACCTCAGCAACAGTTAAATTTGGATGACACCATGTGCACAAGAAAAACTCATTCACATTTGTCTGTTTGAATTTAACTATGCTGCCTGTGTAGGTGGATTTCACTGCACATGGTTGTTGCTGGCGCTGGTCCAACCAAACCCCATAACACACCAAATAATTCTTCCAAGACATCCTTCACAATACAACCTATCACCACTGATGGCTAAATCAATATCTTCTGGAATAAGGCAGCATTTTCCAAGACAGTGAAGGCAAGTCTGCTAAAGGGTGTCTCAAGACTCGAGCTGCCAACACCAAGCTGTGAGAGTTAGCACACAAAAGCGTAGAAATCATACCACAAATGGATGTTTTGCCTATTGTACACTCACAAAGGAACTGGCCCAGGAAAATATTGAATCTAGAGCCTGTGTTTAATGGTATCTGAAATTTTTAAGAAAGGCATTTTGTAGGAACCTAAACCTTAGTAACCCTTGGGGTTGCTACTAGCTCTCAGGATGCAGTATGCCTCACCAATGCTGACTGCTCTTACAGTGTATTTAAATAAACAATTTATTATTATTGCACTGCAAGAAAAGCATCAGCTAAGTTTCAGTTGAAACCCAAATGTTAGGGTTTTCACTTGAAAATTCAAGTAGAAGCTTCTTTACATTATCTCACATTTTAAAATGTGAGAAGTTGTTTCTAAGTTGGACTTCAGTGTCTATATTTATGGATATTCCAATACAGATTGATTCCAGTGAAATTTATTTTTTGTTGTTTTGCCCTAAATACTCATTACTAAGCCAATGTCAAGCTAATTTGATGTCTGTGGTTACAATATGTCTACAAGGCAAATTCTTATCTTGACTCAGTGCATATTTAAGCATTTATTGCCGCTGAAAATTTATGCCTGCAATTTTTTTTGATCTTTTTGTTGCTGTTAAATGAGTTAGAAAAAAGTATATATTCTAATTATAGTATTTGCAGATGGCATTTGGAAAAGATATCAAATAGTGTCAGTTTACAATGCAGAGTCTGATATTATGTGCTGCCTTATATAATCAGTAGATTTGGAAGCTGGATTTTAACATGTTATTGTGCAGTTGCAAGGTTAAATCTGCATGAGCATTTTCCAGAACCGAGCCCTTGAACAAAACAAATGAATATGAAAACAAACACCACTTCCCATAGCAGCAAGGCTTTCAGGTAGGAAAAGCCAAAGCTCTCACAATGCCCTATTGAACAGGGAAGGCATGAAGGTTAGGTTTTGTTCTCCATGTCATCCTCCAAACACATCAATCCCTTTGCACGGAGCTGGTACAAGAAGTGTTTTGCTTTAGCCTAAAAGGCTGAAGCAAGTTATTTCCCTTTAGAAGCAAGACAAATTACTGGGAAAGAATGATGACTGAATCACAGTACCTTCACATCAAGATGTCAGAAAAGATAGCTAACTAGAAAGATGTACTTTCTGACTCTTCTTAACTAGAGCTGAGATAAAGGACTGCATCAATCACCCTCCTGCACATCCAGTTGGAAACATTGAGCTCAGGTGTGAAATCCTGCATGCCACTTTTCTGAAAAGGCAGCCCAAATTTACAGATGTTCTTCTCTAACCTTGAAGGTGGAAATTCAAAACAGCCATTATAAAACAAAGATTAACTCAAATAAGGCAGGCACCAGAACATCGACTCATTCTTCTTATGACGTGCAAACAAATCTGGAATTTGTATTTCAGCGTAGAAGTAAAAATATTATGAATGCTTTCAGAGTGGCAAAACTCAAATGACAAGGCCTCTGCTCAAGAAGTGATCAGAGTTATTTGCGTGACTCCATAACACTACACAGCAAAAGGCTCTGTGTAGAACACAGGGTTTGTAAACTTCTGCTAACCCCCCAGCAACTGCAGGTACCTTAGCCTGAGTCATTGTGACCTGTCTTTGTGAGGCATCATTTATCAATTGAGTTTGTACCAATGATGAAGTTAAAGTCTTTAATGAAGATTTAAGGGGAATTGTCTGGGTTCAGCCACAGTGGTTCCAAGTCTGGTACAAAAATGGCACAGGATTCTCAAAGGCTAAATGATTTGTCAGATTTCCCAGGGTCATGGTCAGAAATAGCATGAGAATTCCTTCCATGTGCTTATGCCTCCTGAGGGCAGTAAATATTGCTGCTGTTCAATATTGTGAGGAGGGGACTCAAGCACAGGCATAGATTATCCAAAAGAGAAAGAAGGAAAAGTTTGCCAAAGGCTTCATTTCAATTTTATGTCAGGTTACACAAAAGCAATGCAAAGCAAAAAAGGTCAGGGTTTTGTACGGCAGAATGTACAGGTTAAAAAGGAAATAAAGGGGGGGAAAAAGAAAGGGGGGAAAAAAAAGCCAAAACCATTCCTGTTTACTATTACCCAAAGTTTAACAAGTTTCCTAACCAAGCTGCCATAAATTGAACATCTGGCTGTATTGGGTGGAATTTACAGACCTTTCTCATGCAGCTACTTCCCTGAGGAACTGAGAAGAATGACTTAATGCCCAATTATCCTTGATTTTCATGCAATTTACACAGAAAATATTGTAAATTGCATCTCTCATGTAAATTATTTCAAATGAGTATTCATTAACACAGGTGACTTTGCTTGCCAAGGCTCAGCTGGCTCTGGGGACTCATCAGTTGTCCTAAATGGTGGATATACACACTGATTAGCAGGAACAGAGAGGGAGAAAAGCACCAGCATAAATATACAAAGAGCACTCATTCATAAACAAAACCAACAAAGACAACTTGAGGAACATGCACTGCCCAACATTAACCAGTCTTGCCAGCAGTGCCTTTGTTTCCTCACTGATGGTTAAATGTTAGATTAATTAAAATTCAACTTTGTCCCTATTTGTGGCCAGACACATCTATCTCACTTTATGCTAGCATTCTTTCAGTAAGTAGTCTATGACACATTAAAAATGTTAAATGAATATTAATAATCTGTAAATTTGGATAATAAAAAGCATTAAGCTAGAAGGGTTATAAATTATTATAAAGTGCAGTGCTGAGGAGTTACTAACACACTGCACAACCTGTGTACTCCAACAAACCATTGGCTGAAACGTCCCAGCTTTGCATTGATCCTTTTCCATACATTTTAGGAAACAACAGGAAATTGGGTAGAAGGATTTTATGTGCAATTTATGAACAAACTAAACTTGCCATCTGTCCTTAAGTATTGAAATTCAAATTGTGGTCATTTCAGGCGAGTTGTTCTGCATATATACACTCGAGCTTGAAAAGCCTTCTTTTTCAAAACAATGTCTAAAAGGCTAGGAGGGAAAGTAGCTTTTAAATTGTAACTAATCTTGCTGTAACACAGCTACCTGTCCCTTTTGATTGCAAGAGCTTGAAGGAGGAGTGAAAAACTGGCAATACCCTCTGCTTCTGGCACTATTGCAGAACTGGGCACTGCTTTCATGCTCCAGAAATCACTTGTGTGCATTGGGCTTTTCAGAGGAGCTTAAGGAAGCCCGGCTCTTTATGAATTTTCAGTGGGGTTTGGATGTCTACCTTTGTCAGGCTCTTCTGACAGCCTGTTCATCACATTCTGAATGAGCTTTTGGAATGTACAGGAGGAACATTTAGAATTTTCTGATTCTGTTGTGGACTTGGGAAGTTTAAGGCAGGGTAGTACGGTGCAATCAACAGGGCAAGGGGCAAACCTGGCAGTAGTGAAAGCACACACCTGACCAGGAAGATGAAATGTCCTTAAAATAGGTGCCTCAGTGCACTCACCCTTTCCCTGCCTCCCATGGGGAGTCTGGCTTTGGGTCAGGTTTGATGTGGGGAAGGATTCATTTCTCTTCTGCACTTCTCTTCTTGGTAATTTTTGACCATGAGCACTAAAATGCTCCAGCCTTGACTCATCAAGGGCCTTAATGGTGAGCCTAACTTCAAGCAGTCCCACAGTGACATTATAAATTAATGGTCTTACTCATGTAATAAGGTTTGCTATGCGTTCAGGCGATGGCTGTTCCAGGGCCTAATTCCTTGAATGATGGATGAGTAATTCTGAGGCCTCTCTAACTCTCTATCAATAACACTGGGGTTGTGTTGTGGTGGTTGGTGGTTTGGGTTTTTTTTTTCTGGAGAAACCGGTGTCTGCTCACTGTAACTTTATTAGGAGCTTTTGGTCAGAGTCTCAGTAAATCTAAACTGGCAGAATTTCATTCCCTTCAGCTGAATGATGCCAGTTTGCAGTAGCAGACACGTCAGTCTTGATCTTTTGTCTTGGGAGCTTTCTTCACAGCCTCCAATCCCAACACATGCTACAAAGTTGTCAAGTAATTGTCCACAATTAATCTCTTACTGCAGGACTTCACATAAGAGATACAATTTTAATACAGAAGGTGGGGGCACCAGTAATGACATGCAGGCTGTCAGGGCAATTCACTTGGTCATCAACAGATTTTCTGCCGGCTTCCTTGTAGAGTGATCCCTCTGATTTGGATAGGTGTCACCAAGTAACACATTTTTCTGACAGCTTGTTCCCTCTTTTCTGAGCATCCTACAACTACATATAGGCCAAATAGTGCATTTGTCACTGGATGAAAACACAGGCAGTTTCTCTGGTGTAACACGTGGATCTGCATATGGCTGATGTGAGCTCCTGGGGGACAGTTTGGGCCCCCCCACCTCACAGCCTGGCATGGCTATGCTGAGGTTGAGTGGGTCAAACAACTGCTAGGTTAATTGAAAAGCCTCCCTGATAAGACTGATAGATCAGTAAGACTGATGAGCTTTATTAAAAGAAAATTTGAATTCCCAGCTGTGTTCAGTTTGGGATAGCAAAAATAATGCACATATTTAGTCATGGAAATAAATAATGCATGAGTGTTACCATGGCATTTTAGCAGCATTTGGGGCTGAAACAGGCATTGCTGTCATCCCTTCTCAGTCTGTGCAAGCCTTATACTCTGTGACAGTTCATTTCCTTAACATTAAACTTTAACTAAATATGATTTCCTTTTATGAAAATCAGTCGTTTCTATTAGACTTGCTTGGGACAGATTTGCTAAAAAGCATTTATGTGTAATATTAAGTGTCATCCAAAAGCTGCTCATTGTGTTTTGTTCTTTGTTTCAAACTGGAGAAGGAATGTTTGCCAATAAGCAGAGTGCATAATTGCAAATCTAATTGCACATGTTGTCTTTCTAAATGTGCTTGCCAATTGGTTATTTTCATGAGCAAAACACATACCTACAATTATTAGTTTTAAAGGTCCTGTGAGGAAATTTTCAGCTTTAAAAGTGTAAGCAGTTGGTGATTTTGTTGAATAGAATTCTTCAGTGGCTTTTCCTGTGAGCTCTATTTCTGTGTGCATCCATGTTAATTTAAGGAACTTGACTATATCATTTACAGCTGCTTGAAGACATTAATAGAATAAAATATGTATCTAGTGCAATCTGTAAATCCATTTTAGATGTGTTCAAATGTTGCCACCTCTCAAGATTGGATTGCAAATATGAAAATGTGAACGTTTTTAAAGCCTCTGCCTCTTTTTTTAATGTTATTAATAATTTATGTATTTATTTGTAAATTACATTTCTAGGCATTTTAATTTCAGGGTGACAACATGACCCTGCATATCAGCTTGTTTTGAACCATCTTTAGTTACAGTAGACAGAATATGCATGACTGTAGTTTTGACTTACATTTTGATGCTGTTCTGCATATTTCTTTATGGATATCCAACCCAGAGAACTTCAATAATCCCAGAAAACATTTTGCATCTGATTCACTGTAATTTCTGGACATTTTTTGCTTGTACCTTGATTTCTAGAAGAAAGGCATAAAACTTATGATATATGCTTATGTGGATTTTGCTTACTGACTCTTTTTAACGACTTTCAGTTAATGTCACTAGCTAAGCAGAATGAAAAACTGATCTAGTGTGTACTTAGCAACACTGAACTTCAGCAGAAGCACTATGAGCAACAATAAAATACTCTCATATATACAACACTGTGGACTTTTTGGCCTAGAATTCCTAAGCTAATCCAAAAGGAAGATTATCCTTTCATTCAACAAGTTGCAGTAGAGAAGATAAGCAATCATGCAAGAAGATTAGAGGGACTCCAAAATATCCTTGTAAAATAAACTCTGCAGACTTTGATGTTACCTTATCTGCCAGTGAAAGATTTCTCACATGTTACAAAATAAACAATTGTACTTCAGAACTGAAAAGCACAGCACTAAACTCGCTGCACTTTTTTTTAGCCTTTAATGCAGTCCAATCTTTTAGGAAGAGCCAACTGTACAGTTGTAAACTGCACCTACATTATACAAGAAAAGTCAACATTAAACAAAGCATAACTTGTCTCTGAGAAAGTTATATATAACTAAACTATTCTGAGAGAGCTGGGAGCACACAGAGCCATTCCTGAAGCTGATAGGAGTCAAACATGCAGCTCCTCTCCCAGAGTGCAGACACTGGGAAGTGCTCCCTGCCCAGACCCAACTCACATCATAGCCCAGACACCAGCTCAAACCGCCAAGGCAACAAGCTTAATAACTGCACAATGAACAGAAATGAGACATGGTCAAGCATGCATCTTTCATTAGGACTAGCAGGGTTCAGGCATCCATTACCTTCTCTCCTTCCTCTGTCATCTGAACAGAAGAGCAGGACATGGAACAATGCTGTCTGAGACCTCGTCACCAACTTTAACCTGCTTAAGATAGTGAAAAGCCATTCCAACTGTCTCATGTGCAGAGAACAGAAATCTGTAAAGCCAAGAAAATCTGCTGTCTCATTTCTCAAAGGCAGCTGCATGTGAACAGCCTAAATACCTAAAAAGCTCCTTGACAAAACTATTTTCCATGCAAGAATGTCACACTATAGCTTGTGTGTGAGTGTGCACATATGGAAACTGAATAGTCCTTTGTAGCTCAGTGTAAAGAATTCGTGTCCAGAGAAGGGCCACGTGTCCAGAGAAGGGCCACAAGGATGAGCAGAGGGCTGGAGCACCTCTCCTATGAGGACAGACTGAAGGAGGCTGTTCAGTCTGCAGAAGAGAAGGCTCCGAGGTGACCTGATTGTGGCCTTCCAGTATCTGAAGGGGGCCTACAGGAAGGCTGGGGAAGGACTTCTCAGGATCTCAGGTAGTGACAGGACTAGGGGGAATGGAATGAAGCTGGAGGTGGGGAGATTCAGGCTAGATGTGAGGAGGAGGTTCTTCACCATGAGAGTGGTGAAACCCTGGAATGGGTTGTCCAGGGAGGTGGTCGAGGCCCCGTCCCTGGGGGTGTTTAAGAGCAGGCTGGATGAGGCTCTGGCCAGCCTGATCTAGTGTGGGGTGTCCCTGCCCATGGCAGGGGGGTTGGAACTAGATGATCCGTGTGGTCCCTTCCAACCCTGAATGAAACTATGAAACTATGAAACTTTTTAACTGCAAAATATAGGAAAGGGGGTGTGGGGAGCTAGAAATAAAGTAATAGTTGAACACACACAATACATAGTTTAACATATACAAATTTAATCAACCTGTGTGAACTCTGCAATATTTCTAAGGAAATTCAGCTGAAAAGGTTGCTCAGAACTAGTGAACTAGAGCCCAAAGTCTTGTACAATGAAGCTAGAAGGCTGCTCCTAAAATTACAAAAAAGATCAAAAGAGGGTTTCAGGTTTATTAAAAAGATCTGCTTAATTGAAACCAAATAACTGCAAATGACCATGTCAGCAGTGCATTCCATTTAGAGAGGATTTCATATGGTTAATGGTAATTACAAAATTTGTGGCAAATTAACTCAAAGCAAGTGAGAATGTGCACGACAGGCAGATAAAAGCAAATACTGCACTGCTGCTTTCAGCTCCAGTCTTTCAATGACAAAAATTTTAGAATCAGTCAGAATAAACTTTTTCTTTTCTTTCTTTTTTTTAACCTTTTAAAAATATTAGACAAAAGCAGCACGTTTGAAGATGTAGCCACTCCAGTTTTGATGGAACTATCCAGTCTGATCCCCACTGGCATTATGGATCTGATCAGCCTTCATGGTCTTTGGTAAAATTAAGAATTAAAGAAAACAGTCCAAATAGTCATATTTGTGCTTGACATTTATGTCCTGCAGCTCATTCATTGTCATGCCAGTGACTGATGTTTGATCCTTTAATCATAAATAGGATGAAAGAAACACCCCAAATCTGCTGTGTGAAAGTAAACATCTCTATTCTGCTGACAACCCACAAACCACATCAGGTATTGTACACCTTGCTCTGTTGCTAACTTGAAACTTAATCCAATGAAGTAATTAAAAGAGAAACTTAATGAAGTTGTGTGCTAATGAAACTGACTCAGTCACAGCAGCAGCACCAAATCGGCAGGTCTCACATAAGGACATATTGCTTTATTGATTTCCCATCAATACCCTGTAGCAGGAAGCAGAAGTGCCCTCCCCCAGCTTTGTGTTTGGCTCCACATCCACCAGGTTGTGGTGGGGAGCAACAGGGACATGCAACTGCTCTCCCCATAGCCACGTGTCCTGACTGGCCAGTGCAGGGACTTGCTGGTTTTGGATGTAAACCATTCTTCTTACCATGATTCCAGGCAATACCTGAGATGCTCAGGAGGTTATGATTGGTAGCAGCATAGTCACAGTCCCACAGCTTCTCTGCCAGACTCTCCTAAGTGTGGATGGGGTTAAAAGAGCTGTAAGAAGACCCATCAAAATCTCTAACATTCCAGAGAGGAGAAAATTTGCAGGAGTTGAACTGTCTGTGGCTCCACTTTCTACTGTCTTTCCTTTAAATAGAGTTGCCCTAATACCTTTCTGGTTTTGATTTATTATTTTTTTAATATTAAGCTGTGAAATTTTGGTTCTTGTCCTGATCAAACCAGGTTAAAATTGGTACAAACTCCAGCAAAAATGGTGTTGCCCTTTTGTAGTCTAAAAAAGCCTCTTCTGCATTCCGTGCAGCACCTTGTTTGAAAGCAAGAGCCAGAAAGAGAGGTAACATATGGGACCTGCCACCACAAAGCCACAGTGAAAACAAGCTTCTTGGTAACTCAGTCTCCACAGGAGAAAAAAGAATGTGCACTTCCTTCCTCTGGCACACTGTGAGGTCCCAGGGGTAATAGCTCATGGGGGAGACATGCCTATTTTATGCTTCAAAGCATGTTTGATCACAAGAAACATCTTGCACGAATCATTGCCAGATAAAGAGTAC
Source organism: Melanerpes formicivorus (assembly GCF_026170545.1). Classification (NCBI taxonomy): domain Eukaryota; kingdom Metazoa; phylum Chordata; class Aves; order Piciformes; family Picidae; genus Melanerpes; species Melanerpes formicivorus. The sequence goes on along the minus strand of NW_027142371.1, from coordinate 7,510,868 downwards.
AAGACAGTTAAAAGCACCATTTGCACCGAGAAAGGCATGCCTGCATACCTGCATGTATATGTATGTATAAATCTGTATATATCTGCAGAGTAATTGTCACATCCTTTGCACCATTCTGTGAAGCCCTTGCCTCTGCCATTCAGGACAATTGCTGGGGTTATGGGGTTTGTTTGTTTTGCTGTTTGTTTGTTTTTAATTTACAGGTACTGAAATGCAGGTAAAATGTTAAGTCCCTTTTTTAGTATGATGTTGGCATTATCAGTGCTGCACATGACATTGGCAAGTAGATAAGGAGCATTAGGAACATGACACCAAGCCCAGACAACAGCTGGTGGAGGTTCTCACCTCTTTGTAACAGCTAGCAGAAGGAAAGTAGAGCAGCTTTGCAAGAGGAAAGTGATCCAACACACACTGAGAGTTTAATGGGATTTGCATCAAACCTGTAATTCATTGAATTAAAGAGAAACAATAAGACAAAAAGCTTCATTTGTCTCCTTGCTGATAAGGCTGGAAGTCAGTAAAAGCCCTGTTCCTGACGCGGGAATTAACAAGACTCCAGTGATCAACATTCTTGGTATTCAAGAGCAAGTTATAAATGAGGGACCAGGAGGAAAAGATGTTAGCAATCACAAAGATGGCCATATTTTATTTAGCTAAACGGGTATTTGCATTTTCCCTCTGAGGAATTAAAAGCTGAACGTGTCAGACTATTTTTCCTATGTAAATGTAAGCAAACACACGTATGCATCAAGTGGATAAATATGGCCTCTCAGTCTGATCCCTCTCTTGTAATCATTCTTTCAAATGAAGCCATTACCAAATAAAAATGTTTCTTTAGTTTTGCTCCTGTTTTCCACCTGTGGCTGCAAAGACTTTTCTATCACCACGTTCTGTATGGCAGCCTGTTTATGTCTGCTGGGAAGTCAAAGGTGATATGAAACCTGGAAAAAGCCTCAGTGTAGCATCTGCTCCTCTGCACCACTTTTGTGAACATTTTGTGCTGAGAACATGGATGTCACAGAGGATGGATGATATGCAATAGGAGGATTTAACCCTGAAAGCTGAATTTTCTATAGAGGTTTAAAACTGGTGCAATTAGGGCAGACTGTCACAAGATGATTAACACCACAAGGTACCTATCATTTCTTTCAGTCATACCAGAGCAGACCATTAATTTGAAAGCTACACGGTCACAAGTGTCACTTGCTCCCACATTTATCCATGGGGACCAAGAAGCCGGTTTTAGAGGGAAATCAATACTGAGTATTGTGATACCTTTGGACTAATCAAAAGCCTGGGTGAAGGGGGAGGAGGGTTTCATTAAAGTTAACAAATTATCGGTGTGGCATGGTGGTACAATGTTAAATGGATATCACAGTGCAGACAGCTCATCTTTTAAAAACTGCTCATTACCTTTTTTCTCTGGAGTAATGATTTCTGTGATTAGGATGTTTTCTTCATCTAACCTCTTTCCCTGTCTTCAGATTTTCTACTGCCAACCATCTTCATTACACTGGAGCACCCTCAATGAAAAATTTATAGCGGTAGTCAAATCTCTCAGAAGTCAATGTTCAGCACTTTTTTTGGAAAGTACCTCAAATTAAGGGATAAAGACAACAAAATTATTTCACTGCTCAGCCTTAAAAGTGTTGGAAGTACTAATTTGGAATCTGTCCATGCCAAAGCTCTGATACATTGCACAGACCCCCAATAACATTGCAGCGATGCTCAACTTCCATAATGCTGCATCTGATCTGCATTCAGGGATTACTTAAAGACCAATGATATATATGTTTTTAGAACACTTAAGAAATTGTCTTCAAGTCAAGTCTATTTCTTCTCATCCCATTGTTTGATTCTCAGTCCAGTGCATGTTACAAGGATTGGCATGATACGGTGTATTGTTAAAATGGTTTGAAATCACATTATGCTGCTACATTATTTTGATGAGTATGTACATGAATACGCACCAGAAACCCAACACTTGCCTTTTGGGACAAAGATGCCCATCATACAGTTGTCCTAGAGCAGCATCCCATACCAGTTCTAAGCGAGAACTAGTACAGCAGCATCTGCTACCATGTTCTCGGGAGCTGCACAGAATAGAGACTGTATAATTAACAAGTCAGCACCCTGCAACTACCCTGAGGCAATGTGAGAGCTAAAAATGACTGTAGAAATGCAAAGACTGCTAGAAGGATTTGTTATGTTCATTCAAATAATGAATTTCCTTTAAAGAATTGAGCAGAGCTGTTGTCTTAGTAACCCAGTCCGAGAAAGAAAACACTTCAGTAAGTTGGCATGCAGTCACCGCATCTGCACACCAAGACAGGTTGGTGAGTCCTGCATAAGGATCCAGATTCTCTGGAAATATCTGGCATGAATTATCTTGGAATTTAGCTATCACTGAGCTAGACAGAACAAAAGAAGTTTGCTGCTCCCAGCATGTACCCCATTTCCCAAGGAGAGATGGCAAAAATAGAATTGGCAGGTCGGTTAGGAATACACTGCACTGGCCTATGCTCTGGGTTTTAAACGAGTGCAAAACCTCTCCATCCAGCTAACAAAACTCACCAGTGACAAAACTCAGGCATCATATATGAGAGAACACTTGCTACTATCATATTTGAAAGGAGTTTCAAATTATACTTTTATAGATGCAGAATATAGTTATGAAAATTTTAAATAAGAAAGTATGTTCAAAAGATGAACAGTGCAAGAACGCTGTCATGGAAATCATTGAATCATAGGGGTTGGTTGGAAGTCCAAGTGCCGAGTGCTGCACTTTGGCTATGGCAATCCCATGCAGAGCTACAGGCTGGGGTCAGAGTGGCTGGAGAGCTCCCAAACAGAGAGGGACCTGGGTGTGCTGATCGACAGCCACCTGAATATGAGCCAGCAGTGTGCCCAGGTGGCCAGGAGGGCCAATGGCATCCTGGCCTGCATTAGGAATAGTGTGGCCAGCAGGAGCAGGGAGGTCATAGTGCCCCTGTATTCTGCTCTGGTTAGGCCGCACCTTGAGTACTGTGTCCAGTTCTGGGCCCCTCAGTTTAAGAAGGACATCGAAACACTTGAGCGTGTCCAGAGAAGGGCAACAAGGCTGGGGAGAGGCCTTGAACACAAGCCCTATGAGGAGAGGCTGAGGGAGCTGGGATTGTTTAGCCTGGAGAAGAGGAGGCTCAGGGGTGACCTCATTGCCCTCTACAACTACCTGAAGGGTGGTTGTAGCCAGGAGGGGGTTGGCCTCTTCTCCCAGGCAACCAGCACCAGAACAAGGGGACACAGTCTCAAGCTGCGCCAGGGGAGGTTCAGACTCGAGGTGAGGAGGAAGTTCTTCACTGAGCGAGTCATTCGGCATTGGAACCGGTTGCCCAGGGAGGTGGTTAAGTCATCGACCCTGGAGGCGTTCAAGGGGAGATTGGACGTGGCGCTTGGTGCCATGGTCTAGTCCTGGGGTCTGTGTTGATAGGTTGGACTCGATGATCCCCGAGGTCCTTTCCAACCTAAGTGATACTGTGATACTGTGAAGGGACCTCTGGAGATCATCAAATCCAGCCCCCCTGCCAAAGCAGGATCACCCAGAGCAGGTCACACAGGAACACATCCATGTGGGTCTTGAAAGTCTCTAGAGAAGGAGACTCCACAGCCTCTTTGGGCAGCCTGTTCCAGTGTTTCATCATCCTTACAGGAAAGATATTTTTCCTCATGTTGAGATAGAATTTCCTGTGTTGCAGTTTGTATTCATTGCCTCTTTCCTGTCACAGGACAGCACTGCAAAGAGACCAGCACCTTCTTCTTGACATCTGCCCTTCAGATACTTATAAACATTAGCAAGATCTCTTCTCAGCCTTCTCTTTTACAGATTTGTTTTGCAATTACAATTTGTTAAAAATACATACTTTGCCCCAGGCTGAACGATCTGCAGTAGTTCAACTTACCTTTGTGAGTACTTACAGGGAAAAATAAAAGAAAATAAAAATCCTGCTCTGAAAGTGAATCTTCAGTAACACAATTATTAATTTTCAACCCCTGCTATTACTCTAAAAAGAGCCATTAATGCACCAAATAGAAAGATTTAACTAGAGTGCTTGAAATGATCTCTCATGAACAACCTCTTGTAAACATGTCCATATTTCATTAGGTTACTCTGCAAATGACAGAGAGCTCTGGAAGTGATGGCACAACAGATAATCTTTGCAGTACCACTTTGTTCTTCCAGTGATCTGAAGTACTGATGTTAAAGCCAATAATGAATTGCAGATCAGCCACGATCCCTTGCTGGAATTCTAAATGTGTTCCCAAACTGAGAGAATGGTGCTTCTGAGCCTGAAGTTCAATTGGCTTTAGTGGTTTAAATGCAAAGGAAAGTTAATTAGTCATAAAAAATGGTAGATGATAAACATGGCACCCCAATTTATATTCAAATCTCACTTCTTCTGGTCTAAAATAGAAAGCAAAGCAATTAGCCAGCAAAGACATTAACTGCTTGGGTTATTTAGTATATAATGAGCAAATGCATCCACCCGCCACTTTACTTTGCAACACTGTTTCTCATTTACTTTTAATGCATTCATAACATTAGGTTTTGTTTACCATTATGGTGATTAACAACAGGGAAACTGGATCAAAGTCTGCTCTCGGTTGCTGTACAAGATCAGAAAAATTATTGTAGGGGCAGCATTTGACCCACTGCAATTTCTGAATTTAAACCACAGACAATTTACCAAAGATGGAATGGAATGGAATGGAATGGAATGGAATGGAATGGAATGGAATGGAATGGAATGGAATGGAATGGAGGTAATTTTATGTTTGAATTTGTGTTTCATTCTGTGCTGGTTGGAACATATCTGGAGGTGAGGTTCAGAGTAAACTGAGCCAAATCTACTTGCAGCCAGTTGTCCCAAAACCCAAAAACAACCCACAAAAGTGACAAGATTTTAGTCAGAAAATCCTATTGGCAAAACTGCTACTCTGCTAAGTCAGTGGATGAAACCCTGGCAAGGGACACTGTGAGCCAGTGAAGGCAGTTGGCAGAGCATGCCACAGCAGAATCACAGAATCATTAAGGTTAGAAAAGACCTCTAAGATTACCTACCCAACACCTCATTGACCATTGGACATGCCCCAAAGTTTTTTGAATGCCTCCAGGGATGGTGAATCCACCACTCCCCTGGGCAGCCTATTCCAATGCCTGACCACTCTTTCAGGAAATACATTCTTCCTAATATCCAAACTAAACTTCCCCTGGCATAGTTTGAGGCCATTACCTCTTGTCCTGTCATTAATTACTCAGGAGAAGAGGCTAACACCAGCCTCACTCCAACCACCTTTCAGGTAGCTGTAGAGAGCAATAATGTCTCCTCTCAATCTCCTCTTCTTCAGGCTAAACAATCCCAGCTTTCTCAGCCTCTCCTCATAAGACACATTCTCCAAACCCTTCACCAGCTTCACTGTTCTCTGTACCCACTCCAAGTAGTTCAGCTCCATACCCATGAAGAAACCATGGGTGATGGAGATGACTGGGAACTTGTTCAAAGAGCAGAAGGTCAAACAGTCTTCAGGGATATTTGACACAGAGGTTTCCCTAGATCTTCCTTTTCTGTCAAGAAAATTTTTCTCCCCAATAAAACCTTTGGAAGCTTCGATAACTCCAAACTGGCTGCCTGGTGCTCACAAGTACTCCATGCTGAACATGCTAAAGCGTGTGGTCTGAATGTGTGTGCAGCCACTCTTCTTTCTGAGATTTCTTCAATGAAAGGAAGCATAAAAGCATTTAAAAAAAATAGTAATAGCACCTCCACTCTCTATAAATCATTTCTGGAACAAAATGGAAGGAAATTCAATCCTAATATTTATAACTGTAGCTGAGATGACTGTACTGAATTCGATGGTTATTTTTGTCACTGACTGCTAGTATCTCTTTTTTGTTTCGCCACACACCCCCACATGTTATCTGCTGGAATTTTTTTTTGTCTCTGGTTTTAGAGTTTTATTTAATATCACCTAAAAAGCAACACCCACATATCCTTCCTATTAGCTCACGGATTCCCTTCCCAGGCCATATTAAGACTGACTTAAGGTGAAAGCTTTGCCAGTGGGATTTTCCAGTTAAATCTGGATTAAGTTCACTCACACACTTCTGTACAAATCAGATGTATAACTCAAAATGTTTTCTCATTAGTACAGTCTGATGTTCTTGCATCTCATGAGACACCACCTAAATCTATTTAATTTCATTAACATTTCTGGAAAATATGCCCATTTATAAAGATTTGATGCATTTAATTTAGAGCACTTCTGACATTCACGGACTTGTGCACAAGGCCCACAATCTCTCTAATCCCTGTTTTGATGGCTTTCCTCATAGACAGTGTTAAGCTTCTTCCTGGTCATTGAACTGAATCCTCCATGAAACATACCCCACTGCAGCTGCAGTCTCACAGCATCACTCCCTCTAGTGAGGATGGGTTTTAGGAGGTATCTGGAGTTACTCTTGGTACTCTGGGCAAAGTGTATATACTCGTAATTACATTCAGTGTAAGTACCCTTACTGTTTCAGCTGGATATGATATTCTTCTGCATTGTCTTCCCAAAGCCTTTTGGTAATCTTGTCACTGTGAAAGAGCTTTTGCAGCCCACTCCTCAGTTAGCTGTACTTAATGATGCACAAAATTACCTCACTAAGCTTTAGTGCATGTGAATGTTATGCAAGGCCCTTGGAGATGGCCAAAGAAAAGCTCAATAGAAAAGCACTGTGTTATTGTTTATTTTCTAACATGTCAGCAAGTTGGATGCAGCATGATGGTCCCTGGAGAAAACATTTCTGAAAATGTCTCTCCTAATAAAATCCTTTAGGAGCTATGACCCAGAAGAGGTATCCTGCTATTTTCCTCTGCCCCAAATTTCTGCCAAAGAATCACTGGGAACTACTACAGCCTTAGAGTCCACACACCTTCCCTGGTGAGCAGAAGGCCTGATCCTGAACTATCACTGAAGGGCTGCTAATGACATTCAATTCTCACTGATTTGAGCAGAGGATTTTCCCATGGGACTGAATCATTAGTGAAATAGATAAATGAATAGAAGAAATGGAGTGGTATTCAGACATGTATCCAGGCTGCCTCTCCAAACATCCATTCCTGAAGACAAGTTATAAAAATGGGGTGGCAAATATTCCTTCTTCCAAGAGGGCACATGACTAATACCTAAAAGTAAATCCAGTTTCATTGCCATTCCATTGCAGAAAGAGCAAAATTAAATGTGTAAATGAAAGGCATATGAGGAGTAGCAGGATTAAGGAGGTGTTAAGTTCAAGTTTCTTTATAGGAATTACAAAGATGAGGAAATAAAAACTATTAGAAAACAACAAAAACAGCAAAAGATAAATCAAACCAACAAACAAAAAGGTTTGGCTGTATCTCTCTTGAAATTATGAAATATGTCCAAAAATTCTCTACAAAGGCATCACAACATTTTTGGATATCTGTTTTCCTGTGTATTATCTGGTTGCTGAAACTGTACAGAATTTAGGCGTTTTCCATCTGTGCAGCAAATATCACACAGGACAGGCAGAAACTCAGACAAATAATCTTTCCTATGGCCAGTCTAATTTTATTTGATGTAGTTCACTAATGAATAATTTACACACTAATGCAAATTGTATCAATTACGGTTTTCATCTTCATGAAATCATCATTATCATTATTATTAAAACAATCTATCCTTACAGAGGGGAAGCACACCTGTGCTCTGCTCTAACATTAGGGGACACTATACATTATTAAGGCCATATAGAATTCTTCTAGACTCAGACCTAGATCTACTTTTCCCATCCCTCCCCCTCCTTGAATCCATCTTTCAAGAGATTTGCGTGCAAATTGAAGTTCTTTCAATGGAGCATGACTTTGCTCTACCTCCCAGATGTACCAATGTACTGTTTCAGAGATCAATTCACAGTGAAACTCTAAGTAATACATTACATGAACTCACTGAAAACAATATAATGTAAAAATACAGGCATTTGTTATTCCCAGCTTTCCTATTCAATGGATGACAGACAAGTTTTACAACTTACTATAGAATGGGCTAGTATTTTCTTTGCTTTTTAAAACAGTTCATCTTATAACAACAGTAGCAGCAGTTATGAAGAAAACCATCACATTTGTTTAATTCTAAAGTAGGAGACTGTTATTTCTGTTATTACTTAGCCAGATATATATATTTTTTTCCTGAACTTGCATACTTGTTCTGTAGCAAGACAGAGGGCTGGAGCACTTTTCCTATGAAGACAGCTCAAAGAATTTTGACTATTCAGCCTGGAGAATAGAAGGTCCTAGAGTGACTTTATAGCTACATTTCAATATCTGAAGGGAAGATACAGGAAAGCTGGGGAGAACCCGTTTAGAAGGGCTCAATGTGATAGGACTAGAGGCAATGGTTTGAAACTAAAGCAGGGCAGATTTAGGTTAGACATAAGGAAGAACATAAGGAAGAATTTCTTCACAATGAGAGTGGTAAAATACTGGAACATGTTGCCCAGCAATGTGGTTGAGGCCCTGTACCTGGAGACATTCAAGATCAGACTCAATGCAGCCCTGGGCAGCCTGATCTAGTTGAAGGTGTCCTTGCTCACTGCAGGGGGTTTGGACACAATGATCTTTGAGGGTCCTTTCCAAACCAATGCAATCCGTGAGTCTGTGAAATTGGGATTCACTTAAGAGCATTTAAACAGGGCTGCAGCACCAAATACAAACAAAAAGGCAAGTAACAGCACATCCAGAGAGTAATCATCACAAAAATCCACAGAGCAAGAGGTTTTTGTATGGTATGTCTGCAGCAGAAAGGACACATGATTGAACTGATGGTGCGTTAAGATAAAAAGCCCTAGGGAGGAAGAACTGCAATTCCCTTGTCAGAGTGACATATGCTAAAAGATTCCAGGCTGAGCTGACTGGTACCTGGCCCAATAACATCAACAGGTTACATGAGCAAAATTTATCATAGGTAAATGGCAATATATTGCTCATTAAGGTGTGTGAGATCTGCAGCCTGGAAAACCTGCCCAGAAACATACAATGCAAAACAAGAGTCTGGAAATTTAACTAGATCCCTGACAAACAGCAAAACTAGAACACCATACTCAAAGGTGAATGGCAGGATATTAGAGCACAGAAAGTGGTTGGGACAGTAGGGAGGTTGTAGCCAGGAGGGGGTTGGTCTCTTCTCCCAGGCAACCAACACCAGAACAAGAGGACACAGTCTGAAACTGTGCCATAGGAAGTTTAGGCTCGAGATGAGGAGAAAGTTCTTCACAGAGAGAGTTGTTAGGCATTGGAATGTGCTGCCCAGGGAGGTGGTGGAGTCACTGTCCCTGGAGGTGTTCAAAAAGGGACTGGACGTAGCACTTGGTGCCATGGTTTAGTAGTCAGGAGGTGTTAAGTGACAGGTTGGACTTGATGATCTTTGAGGTCTTTTCCAATCTTATTGATTCTATGTCTATGGATAGAAATGCTAACATCTGTTAGTAACAGATGGGTTTCTTGCAGATGTGATGCAGAATCTGACCTGGATGTAAGAAGTTACAGAGATTTGGTGACCACCAAAATTGAAAGAATAAGAAAAAAGACAGCAGCAGCAAAGCTAAGCCTCTGACATTCCTACCTATACATTTTTGCTAGAAAAATATTTTAAACCTTTCCCAAGGACTAGGTTTGGTTTCAAACACTTAGCCTTGCCTGAAGTAACAGAGAAGTCTTCCCTTTATCTCATTGAACTTTGAAGTAGGTCAAGTAAAGCTGCTACGCATATTGTCCTCCTCCATTCTACTATATTGATATAAAATGGTTATACTTTATAGAAACTGGAATTAAGAAACAAAATAAATAAGGCTAACACACCCACCTCTCAAGCAAAAAGTTTTAATACTATTTTCTACACTACATTCCAGCAGCTTCCCTATAGCAAGAAAATCCACTTAAGAGGAAACAGTTCATTTAATTTTCTTTCATTACAGGGGTTTCATTTGAGCAAGCCCCATTTGTTCAGATAGCCCACATCCAAACTTCAGGGCATCCATTTGTCATCTTTTACTCAGTGCCACATGGCTCGTATCATCAGCTGGGTAACACTGGCTTTTTGTAGCAGCCTTTCACTTTTGACACTACTATAGATATAGTTGACTCATGATGCACTATTGCAAAGCAACCACTTATCAGAAAATTTGAATTAGGGCTGAGGAAAACCACAGGCAGCTGTGCTATGCTTCTCTAAGTGCACTGAGAAGTAGAAAGAGAAGGCGTTTTCTGTATTTCTAGCCCAGCTACTTTCACCTACAAATGTACCAGCTCAGACTCATATGATCATCAAATCTCCTCAGTAGTATCTCTTACATAAATGTGAGCAACACCCTGCTCAAAAGACAAAGAGGTCTGCCTAGATTTCTAAAACTGTCAGGGAATGGAATAGAATAGAATAGAATAGAATAGAATAGAATAGAATAGAATAGAATAGAATAGAATAGAATAGAATAGAATAGAATAGACCAGATCAGACCAGACCAGGTTGGAAAAGACCTTTGAGATCATCGAGTCCAAACTATCATCCAACACTATCTAAACAACTAAACCATGGCACCAAGTGCCCCATCTAGTCTCTTCCTAAGCACCTCCAGTGATGGCAACTCCACCACCTCCCTGGGCAGCACATTCCAATGGCCAGTCTCTCTTTCTGTGAAGAACTTCTTCCTAACATCCAGCCTAAACCTCCCCTGGTGCAACTTGAGACTGTGTCCTCTTGTTCTGATGCTGAATATTGGTCTCCAAAACTTCCAAGTGATGACATGAATACAAATGACAACTGAAACATCAATACAAATGTTTAATACATCTGTATAGACAAAGCATGCTGGGTTTGTTGTGCATGTCATCATTGCATGTTGAAGTGGTATAGCAATGCATTTAATCAGATGTGCCCTTGGGGGGACTGCACAGATAGATTAGTGAAGGCCAGCTAGCATATGAAGACTGAAAACACTCTTCAGAGTGTGAAGACTGCTTGCTGCCCTGATGTATATTTGACTTCACATCTTTAAAAATGTAAATAAGAAACTCTCAAATATCTACAGCTAATGGAATGTGTGGGAAGAAAATTTATTTTCACTGAGGGAAGTGCACAAATGAGGAATACAGCAGCGAATGATGTACATCAAGAAACAAGTAGCTTCATAGCCTAAGGCAGAGCTGTGGACTGACAAGGCAGGAGCATGAAAAAGGACACTGAAAACAAAAATCCTGACCTGGCCTCTTTTTTTCTAGAGGCACAAAGGCAGTGATCAAACAGCCAGTTTCACTGCAGTTGGACATCATACCTGCAGAATAATGCCTTAAAGAACCATCTAAGATATTCAAAGGGAGAACTTCCAAATCCTATTTCAAGTGATCTAATCTAATTTGAATTGCATTACTTTTCCTCCCTCTCTGAATATTAATTGAGATTTTTGACAGATAGGTTTACTGTCAGTGAGATGAAAGATATGCCTGTCAGCTAATGTTTACAAGTCAGTCTTCAAGATGAGAGATAAAATTAAAACCATTACCATACCACCAGTTTCAAGCCAAACTTAATATCATACCCAATACTTTGCAATTAAACTGAGCTAGAAGAAATCAAGCAAAGAATCCTTCTGCTTGGCTAGAAGAGGTTTTAAGCCTCAGCACATTGTCCAGTCACAGTTACACCACAGATCTTGGGAGCATGGAGAGGGAAAGTGAGTTCACCAAAACATTTACATGTTGTAAGTTCACATGTTTAGAGCCAGGTTGTTACTCCAAATGCTCTGCTCAAGGTGTGTGAGATCTGCAGCCTGGAAAACCTGGAATGCTCTGTTCAAATCAGTTAGAGATACAGCATAGTGTGACTTCATCTTCTGGCTGTTATGGCTTGCCCTGTGTATGTGCTGCACTATGAATTGTCTGCTCTGCTACTGCTGCCATTTTCACTCAGATGTATTTTGGTAGAAATAGCCAATTTTATTATCCCTTCTTAGAATGAGCCTCTGTTTCCCAGTGAAAGATGACAGCAATAGCAACCATACGCAGCCATGATATTCTTCAGCATCCTTACCCATTGCCACTTGGACATCCAGGAAAGTTTGAGGGGGAGCTACAGGGACAAACACAGATGGAGCCTGTGCCCACCCCACCACTGAACAGTGAGGATTCTCCTGCTGTCTCTCACCAGATATCCTCCAGTGTCCAGCTAGCACCTGCCCATGTGCTTGGGTCATTGTCATGGCATCTCAGCTCACCTCAAGAGAAAGAAATGGTCTTGCAAGTTATTTTGAGAGGATGTGCCTGGACTTAGTGACTAACTGGATGAGACAGGAGAAGCCTGAGGCACATTTCTGGGCCAATCTGAATTACTAAAACAAAAATAAAACAGGGTGATTTGCAATACTGATTTATCTTGCAAATAATGCACATCAGTTTCAAACATTTCTCAGCTGTGACTCACTTCATGGTGACAGGTAGAAAGGTCAATGTTTTCTTCTTCTTGAACAGAGTAATCTGGGGCTGCTAAAAGAAAATCAGTTTTCCTGTTACTGCCTTAGCAAATAATAATCAGGTTTATCCCATCTTTAGCTTGAAAAACCTGAGACAGTTGGGAATAATGAATTAGATTTTAAATGCTCTAGAAAAATTAACTATTTTGTTTCTGTTTCAAAGCATGCAGAATTAAATGGAAAAGGCAGGTAGGTGGGGGGCATTGGAGACTAGCATGTGAGGCAAGTGGAAGTAGGAAGAGATGTCTGGTGTAGAGTTTTAGCTTAGAAAAAGTATTTCCTATTTCCTTATTGCTTGCAATTACAATCCAGTTCAACAAGCTCCAGTGACTTTTTCTCCCATACAGTACAACCTTCTTAACATTTTAATAGCATATGCTGCTATATGTGTAAGCATAGTCATGTTTTAATTGCTAGAAGACTTCTAAAACTAAAAGTAAGACAAAATTCCATCCTATAGAAATCGCATTTAAAGTAAATATTGCAGCACTGAATATTGATGGAAGAGAAACCCTTCAAAATTGTTTGGCTGTAGGGGAGCAGAGAAGGAATAGTGACAATTTAGTTTCTTACACCATTCTTGTCAATTTCATAACAAAGCAAGGCAGATATATTGTGGTTTTCATGCAAAAATTCAATTTTAATGATAAGGGAAGGCAGATGTTTTCTTCACCATCATACAATTAAGGCAAATATTTAGCAAAGCTGCTTAGCACTGTCATTCAGATGTACTGGATTTTGTATGATAGCAGGTTTAGCAGTGAATTTCAAGTGGACTATTTTGTCACACCATGGTGACAGCAGTGGTATGATTGTGAAAGATAATCACAGATATATTGCACTAGAAAACCTTTTCCCTTGAGAATGGGTTGGGGGCAGGGTGGGGGAGGAACATCACAAACACTTCTACTGCAATCTAAGGACATGTCAAGCAGCTTGAAGTGGGAAACTTGAAAGTGAGTTAGCAAATGATCTTTTGGGGTATGTCCAGGCAGAGTTTGTCCTTTGGGACAAACTTTGGTTCACAGAGACAGAATGCAGTTTAGAAAGGATTAACTACCAGTACTCAGAATTGTATTTTAGAGGAAAGAATTAAATGCAGATATTTTTATGTATGTTTATGCCCCTTTGCCTGCCTGTTTCAGACATGAATCAAATACAGACAGTAGCTAAATCCACACCTGTTCAAAATAATTATTTCACTTGTGCCTTCTGTGGCATCTTGATTTATTCCACCAGAAAGTGTGAACTTCCCTCCCACTCTCTGGTATGGAATATTATTTTCCTAGCATCTTACAACCTCTTTGTATTTTATATGCAGTATTAGAATCATACTCATGCTTAGTTCTATCAACCTTTTTGAAAGCACTCCAAGTGGATTAGGAATTCAGGAAACAGGCCAGAGAATGTCATGGGAATGTCATTAACTCCTGTTAATTTTGTTCTAAACCCCATTGTTTAGAAATATTTCAGTTTAGATATTTTTTAGGGGCAGAAAGGCAGAGGAAGGTGGAACCCAAGTTTCTTCTGCCAGTACAAAGCCTGTCTCATGCATTTTCAGCAGCCAGCATAGGAATGAGTTCATTTTGAATTGAAATTAGCTTATTATCATTTATTACTGGCTTCTGACCAAGTGAGGAAATGCTTTCTAATATTCAGAACATGCTGTACAATTTATTTCTTTACAAACAGTTCTAGAAAGATACTACAAGCAGAGAATTATACTCTTATTTTTTTTTGTTCATTTGGACTAGTAACAGACTATTGCAAAAATACATAATTAAACTCATGAATTATGCCATCAGATTCATGTTCACCATGCTGCCTATAAAGTTTAGTAGTAATTAATACAGTAGTACTTTATAAACCTGTTTGCACTCCTTTAGTTAAGCTGTGCTAGCCCTGTCATAAAAACAAACAAAACCCACACAAACAAACAAAAACCACAACACAACCCCCCAATATGTTTCAGAGCATTTATAAGGAGCCCAGCATCAAATTTTGCAATATCACCTAAATGAGTTCCTGACTAAAAAAATAAATCAAAATCAGGGGGGAAATTTCAGTGATGGAATGGCAAGACCAACAACAAAACTGCTGGACACAGGAGCAAGGGGATGGTGAATAGATTGCAGTGGCTCCCAGCAGATCACTACTCTCCCTTTTAATGATTTATGAGCTTTTCTCCACAGCCTTCACTGAATTCTGCATTTCAAAAATATGCCAGAACAGCTGTTTGTAGATGTAACCAGGCTTTGCATATGATAAATAATGAAAGAGTTGTTTAGCTTAGTATCGCACCCAAGTGGTTTCTTTGAACCAAAGCCGTAGCACAAAGGGCAGAAGTTGTAACAGCTGTGGTTCACCTCTGGCTGGAGAGGACTGGTGTAACAGTGAGAAGAAATGCAGTTTTCCCAGGTGTCAGCCTAACAGTCTTCAGAAGCCTAGCTTCCTTTGGACTATCACAAAAGCAGGAAAAGAAACATACAACATGTGAATGAATAGTTTTGAGGAGGCTGTGCTGGCTTAGCTTCATATGGTTTTGTTATACCAAAGGACAATCATTTAACTGCATTACTTTTCCACAGCGTCCTTAAGGTGACTGATAGAAGGCTCCGAGGTGACCTAATTGTGGCCTTCCAGTATCTGAAGGGGGCCTACAGGAAGGCTGGGGAAGGACTTCTCAGGATCTCAGGTAGTGATAGGACTAGGGGGAATGGAATGAAGCTGGAGGTGGGGAGATTCAGGCTGGATGTGAGGAGGAGGTTCTTCACCATGAGAGTGGTGAAACCCTGGAATGTGTTGTCCAGGGAGGTGGTCGAGGCCCCGTCCCTGGGGGTGTTTAAGCCCAGGCTGGATGAGGCTCTGTCCAGCCTGATCTAGTGTGGGGTGTCCCTGCCCATGGCAGGGGGGTTGGAACTAGATGATCCTTGTGGTCCCTTCCAACCCTGAATGAAACTATGAAACTATGAAATTATGATATCCAGAGAACTTAACCCAAGGAAATTGGTTGAAGGTCTGGGGCACTGAGAAGCATCAGGACAGGTTCTTGCTGGCACCACTTTAGCAAAAGTAGCTCAGTGTGGCTTGGGATACCACACAAAAAAAATGAATACGAACAGGAGAGGTCCTTCAGTTGCTTGCACCAAGAAAAGGGAATGTGATCCAAACCTGACAAAATCAGGGACTACATACAACTGTGCAGCAGCCAACTGCCAAAGAAGGTGAAAATTGCTCCTGTTCCCAGACTGAACGTAAGTGTGAACACTAGGAAGCCTGCTCAAGTCTAATTTATACTCTGCTGCTCAGTCTGATAAAAAAAAGCCTAATTTTTAAAAGAGATGAGGTTCACTTGGTGCAAGGTCCTTCAGATGCAACTCTTGTCAATTCACGCTGTGACATCTTCAGAACAACTAAGACTGCACATAATGTGGTGTTTTGTTCTTTTTGGATAAGCTTACAAAAGGGAACTGCCTCACTGCTTAGGTTATTGGCAGCCCATAGGATGAAATGAACCTTCATCTTTTAATGAAGGAGAAAACCTGCCAAAACAAAGTAAACAGAGCACTGCAGAGATGGTTATTTCACAGGCTAGCTCTTCACTGATGTCAGAGTCAAATTTCTAAGAAACTTCAGCGTTTTCTTAAAGCTGAAGATGGAGAGGCAAAGTCTCATCATTTGCTAGGTGGCAAAAAATTAACAAGACTGTTTATTTCACACCTTCTGGCATTGCCTTTTCATTTCTTACAATTTTGTATTCAAATATGTTACTTCTCTAGCTTTCTGTTCCAAAATAGAAAAAGGCTAAGAAATGTCCTGCATTTCCCACGTGCATTCCCCCCCTCCCAAGAAGCCAAGACCTTAACTGGCGTTCCAGATGTGCTGAAGCCCAAAATATCTTTCCATTTCTTCTGCAGGTCCAGAAGTTCTCTGATGCTTTATAAACCCTAACACAACTCATGACAAAAATGGGACCCTCCAGAGCCATTCTGTTGCATCCAAGTCAAGGGTAAAATAAATGCAAGAACTGCTTATGGCTGGGTCATCGTAGTGCTGAGATAATGAGCTAACTTTTTTCAAAGAACAGCTAAAGAATACGTAATTAGCTAAAAACCAAGTGATCATTGTATGGAATGATTGCAATGAAAGTCATCTGAAACATTCATTGCAGAAGCAAATAGTCTACATTAAGCCATTAGCAAATGGCTAAAAGCACAATGGGACATTTGGGGGAAAGCATATTATCCTAGTATCACATATCTTCCTGTGAAAGGCAACCAACTTTTTAAAAGAGAAAAATAGATCCTTTCACAGAATTTACACTGAAATCATCAGAATTAAGGAAAACCTATGGAATACACAGCACTGTATGCCTCCAGTTTCCTAGTCAATCTTTGATAAAAGGGTCTTTTCTTTCCATATTTATTTGCATAAGTATGGGACAGCAATTAGGATAGCTCACGTGCACGATGCACTTGAGAAGTGCACAAATTCTCCACAGCCCAAAGCAAAGGCAGACAAACTTTTGCCTTAATCTTCAGCAATATAGCATTGCCTCATTTCCTTCCACCTCTCAATTATTAATTTTATTCCTCATTGACATTTAAGGTTTCTAAAAAAGAAGGTCAGTATGCAGATGTGATTCAAGTGCACCTTATCACATTCAATGCAGAAAAGTGGTAGGAGTCTCTCCCCTAATATTGGGACTTTGAAAACCAATCCAAACACATTTTCTCACTGAAATGAGATACCATCTTTTTCCTGTCCTGCTGTTTTCCAGCCCAAATGAGGGCTGTGTACACCAGGAGTGAGGAGAAGAATTTGATAAACTGATGATAAATGACCAAGCTTCTACTGACATTATAAGGGATATTACCTTGTGCTATATTGCAGACAGGTTTGATTTTTGTCAGAAAACTGGACCATGGCAAAAATCACAACACTTTACAAACTAATTCTGTTTCTTCTGTATCTTTGATTACTATCTTTCAGCTTCTCTGAAGAGATACACTTTTCCCCTTAGCCTTTGCAGAGCTGTGATTTCTTATGACTGATCAATGTATGACAGAAGCCACATACTATTTCTGGGGCTCAGACAGCATGGCCTTCTAAAATTAAAAACTTACCTCTTTCATTCAAATATCACAAACAGCTATAGAGAGCCTGAAAGCAGAACTTAGCTGATAATGTACCTGCATGAAGCAAAGATGTGGAGACTAGGGCATTTTCTCCCTGTGACAGCTTGACTTTCAATCTCAGCTGTGTTTACCGCTATGGCAGAAAGTATTCTTTGACTTGTAAGGTGACCAAATTTGGCCTAGAAGTTAGAGAGAAATTACTGTAGCATTCTGTTAATCCAATCTTCCTCTTTTTCTAACCATACAGCATTTTATAAACAGCTTGACACACATAGCAAGTTGGTGAAGTAGGAATGGATTAATAAAACATCACAGCTTTCATTTACTCCCTGCTAAATCTAGATAAATGCTGTCAAAACTGCTATTCCAAGCATACAATGGGATTCAAATAGTTGGTTGGAGATAGATGTGTCATCTTCTCTGCCAGCGCTCCTCACAAGGCTTAGCTTCACAATCATGCCTTTCTTTCCCCCATCCATCCATTAGGATGTATTAACCCTTAAGTTAGCTGTGACTGACTGGCACATGATGCCCTTTGCATCAGCCCTTTTCATAATAGGGCCAATGTTTTCACTCTGTCTTTTCAAGTACTGGTGGTAAAGACCATACTGAATTCCAGGCACTAGTGACAAAAATCAATAGGATTTATGGGATGGTAAGTTATTGTTTTAGACTAACAGTCCAACTTAGGCTGGATATTGCATCTTTGCACAGCAACACCATGGGCCAGCTTTTGATGATCACTCTGGATAATTTGCATACATTGTTCTAGGACTTTGAGCAAGCCACTGCTGAAGCACCACAAAGTCATGAATTCTCTAAAAGGATTCACCAACAGTTACTTAGGCTGAGATAAGCCTGAATCTGTCCAATTAGGCAGTGAGAAACCTCCTTTACCCATCACAGTTTTACAGCAATGGTCACATGCAGCAACAGGCAAGCACATTTGCAGGTTGTTCTTCTTCTGCACTGTATGCTCCTGTAACATATCTGCGTGAAAAATGATCTCAGGAAGCTGGAGTGCACCACTCATTATTTACTGGCATCCTAGTCATTATTTACCATGAGCATCACTACCTGCTCCTTGGAAACATGTTTATAATTCTCCTCACTTTCACACTGTGGCACCAAATGATGTATATTCAAACTGATACCATTAATATGCAGAGATATGGAAAAGAACTTGCAAAACAAATACCAAAGAAAAGAGCTCCTAAAATAGGCCAAGACATTCTGCAGTGACATTCAAGGGGGAAAAGCCTTTGCTTCATTGGAATTATAATTAAACACTCTTAATAACAACACCACCACATTGTAAGTTAAAGGGTAATAAACAAAAAGCCAACAGCTTGCATAGGAATATTAAAAAAAAACAAAAAAACTATGATTTTTTTAATGGTTTGAATGCAAACTGTTCATTTTTTCAAAGTTAAGTCATCTTGAAATATTAACCATTACTACATCTGTTGATAAAATTAGTCATCCATTCCATGGAGTACTGTATATTTTGACATCTATTTTTGTTCCATATCAGAACAAAGTGAACATTTGGATGCTCTTCACAGCCTAAAAGTTTCCATATCATTTCATGTAGGGAATGCTTAAAGAAACTAAAGGTCAAAGTTAATGATCACATGTCTTATTCAATATGCAATGATCAATATTAGTTATTGCATTTAAAATCTGAAACTAACCAGCGCAGGAATTGAAGGCTAACAGAACAAAATAAGAAAGCCTCAATGGCATGTTCTCACAAATTCACAGTATCACAGTATCACTTAGGTTGGAAAGGACCTCGTGGATCATCGAGTCCAACCTATCAACACAGACCCCATGACTAGACCATGGCACCAAGTGCCACGTCCAATCTCCCCTTGAATGCCTCCAGGGTCGATGACTCAACCACCTCCCTGGGCAACCGGTTCCAATGCCGAATGACTCGCTCGGTGAAGAACTTCCTCCTCACCTCCAGTCTAAACCTCCCCTGGCGCAGCTTGAGACTGTGTCCCCTTGTTCTGGTGCTGGTTGCCTGGGAGAAGAGGCCAACCCCTTCCTGGCTACAACCACCTTTCAGGTAGTTGTAGAGGGCAATGAGGTCACCCCTGAGCCTCCTCTCCTCCAGGCTAAACAATCCCAGCTCCCTCAGCCTCTCCTCATAGGGCTTGTGTTCAAGGCCTCTCATCAGCCTTGTTGCCCTTCTCTGGACACGCTCAAGTGTTTCGATGTCCTTCTTAAACTGAGGGGCCCAGAACTGGACACAGTACTCAAGGTGCGGCCTAACCAAAGCAGAATACAGGGGCACTATGACCTCCCTGCTCCTGCTGGCCACACTATTCCTAATGCAGGCCAGGATGCTATTGGCCCTCCTGGCCACCTGGGCACACTGTTGGCTCATATTCAGGTGGCTGTCGATCAGCACACCCAGGTCCCTCTCTGTTTGGGAGCTCTCCAGCCACTCTGACCCCAGCCTGTAGCTCTGCATGGGATTGCCGTAGCCAAAGTGCAGCACTCGGCACTTGGACTTGTTGAAAGCCATCCCATTGGACTCTGCCCATCTGTCCAGTCGGTCGAGGTCCCTCTGCAGAGCCTTTCTACCCTCTAACTGACTAACATCTGCCCCTAACTTTGTGTCATCTGCAAACTTGCTGATGACTGACTCTACCCCTTCATCCAGATCATCGATGAATATGTTGAAGAGGACAGGGCCCAGCACTGATCCCTGGGGGACACCACTGGTGACTGGCCTCCAGCTGGATGTGGCACTGTTCACTATCTCTCTCTGGGCCTGGCCCTCCAGCCAGTTCCTAACCCAGCACAGAGTGTAATGGTAATTCCTATCAAAAACATTGCCAAAATGGGCACATCCAATGAACTATTTAATTTCTGACACCACTAGTTTTCTCTTGGAAATTTTATGATGGAAAAAAGCCCAGGGATTCAGTTATGCTTTGTGTTTTGCTCAGTCCATGAGATCAACCCCCCACTGATCTATTTGTCAATGAGGTAGGAGGCCAAAATACTTGGATGCGAGAAAATGCCATGGAGTGAGCAGATGAGTTGATGCTTGAGGACTCAACACATGGCCACCTTCCATCTGAGTAGTCCATACCCTTATGCAAGCCACTTCACACATATTTGCATGATGGGGATTGAAGTTCAAACAGACAAGCTGTGTAAGGGGTAAGCGCACACGGAACCCAGTTGCGTGCGTGAAATTACCAAAACTGTAGGGGAAACAAAACCATGCTCATGACAACAGAAAGAAAATGAGTCAGAGAAAGGATGAATATGTGCAGTTTTACCCAGCAGGAACTTTCCTCCTAATGAAGTCTGTCTGTGCAATTTCACACAGAACTCACTCTAAACTGCACTTCTCACCACTGCTAGGTTAGTGAAAATTACTGCTGTGTCCCTGTTCTTTAGCCTTGTGGCAATTAGGCTTACTCAATTTAAAGACCATTTTTCTTTCTAGTTCTCAGGAAGAAGGGAAAGAAATGCTGCTAGCCTATCCACAGAGCTTCAAAACTGCATTTGAGAATAGTGAAGCAGAGAAAGTCCCAATTTAATCTACTGCAACACTCATTTTGAACCAATCTTCCTCTTTCCAATTTCCTTCTCCTTTTATAACAGGTGCCCAACTATGAAAGCCCTAAATTGAGAATAATGAATCAAATAACCTTTGCTGAGTAATTCAGACTAAATCTTCACTCACCACTGCTCCCCATGATGCTATTAAAACTTGGGTGTGTCACTGCCCTACTCCACATGTAATGAGTTTGTCATCCAAGTGGGCAGGATACAAAGAGATGCAATTAACAGCACTGGGGAAAATCAGGCCATCATTGACATTTCCTTTGAAAAAAATCATCTCTCAGCAGAACTACTGACAGCCAAATAATCCCAATTTCATTATTTTCTTCAACATCCTTAATAGATTAAGCACAAAAAATAATCCAGAGGCAGTGCTAACATACCATTCGAGTAAATTGCTGTATGCAATTAAAATACAGGTTGGTGCTTATGCTTAATGGACATTACATAAGTTTCATTTTCAGGCTTGCTTATTATCAAGGGATACAGTTACACATGTTCCACTGGGAAAGATGTTATTTATGTTAAACTAAAGGGCTCTTCCTGGTAGAGTGTTATTCAATTGAAGAAAGGCAACCAGAAAAGAGAATTAAAGTATCACACAGTATCACAGTATCACTTAGGTTGGAAAGGACCTCGAGGATCATCGAGTCCAACCCATCAACACAGACCCCATGACTAGACCATGGCACCAAGTGCCACGTCCAATCTCCCCTTGAACGCCTCCAGGGTCGATGACTCAACCACCTCCCTGGGCAACCTGTTCCAATGACAAATGACTCGCTCGGTGAAGAACTTCCTCCTCACCTCGAGTCTAAACCTCCCCTGTCGCAGCTTGAGACTGTGTCCCCTTGTTCTGGTGCTGGTTGCCTGGGAGAAGAGGCCAACCCCTTCCTGGCTACAACCACCCTTCAGGTAGTTGTAGAGGGCAATGAGGTCACCTCTGAGCCTCCTCTTCTCCAGGCTAAACAATCCCAGCTCCCTCAGCCTCTCCTCATAGGGCTTGTGTTCAAGGCCTCTCACCAGCCTTGTTGCCAGTCTCCAGTATTAGGCTTTTATGCCCTATTTGTTTTAAAAAGGTGGCCAATACAATTCACAAACTGAATGATTTGTCATGATTTGTAATAGAGATAGTATCTAGATAGAAGTGTTGCTCAGTTTTCCATATGGTTTATTGGCCAAAAGGAGCAGCAAGAACCATTCAGCCTCTGCATTTGCCATTCCCTTGCTGAAATAGAATTAAAATTTATCATCAACACTTCCTCCGCTCTAAAGAAAATAATATTTAATACATTTGGTGTTTCTAACTCTATTGGATACAGCAAGTATCATGCTGATATTAAAGCAATTATGAAGAAAAAATATCAGTATAACAAAAAGACATGGATGATTTTGACTTGCTGGAACGTGTCCAGAGAAGGGCAGCAAAGTTGGTGAGGGGTTTGGAGCACAGCCCTGTGAGGAGAGGCTGAGGGAGCTGGGGTTGCTTAGCATGGAGAAGAGGAGGCTCATGGGAGACCTTATTGCTAAATGGAGGTTGTAGACAGGTGGGGGTTGGTCTCTTCTCCCAGGCAACCAGAACAAGAGGACACAGTCTCAAGCTGCACCAGTGGAGGTTAAGACTGGATGTTAGGAAGAAGTTCATCATAGAGAGAGTGATTGCCCATTGGAATGGGCTGCCCCGGGAGGTGGTGGAGTCACCATCATTGGAGGTGTTTAGAAGGAGACTTGATGGGGTGCTTGGTTTAGTTGATTAGATGGTGTTGGATGATAGGCTGGATGTGATGATCTTGAAGGTCTCTTCCAACCTGGTTTATTCTATTCTATTCTATAATAAAAAATACAAGGTCTATATGCAAGTACTTAGTTGCAGAATCACAGTCCATTAGAAAAGCTATTTGAAGTGTAAATAATTTAGATCTCACTTCGGGAAAGTACATTTGAAGTCTGTTGGCGCAATGGTTCAACATGTACAGATTTCTCCTGAGTAATGACTTTTTATTGAATAGATACAAAGGAACCCATTTTCTTGCTTCCTATATATTTCTCTACAGCAGCAAACTAAAAAGAAAGTATAAAAGAACTCAGCCATGCTTCTGAATATTGCATCCAACCAGATGCAAACAGGAATGAACTACAAAGTCCAAGTGGCCATGTAACAGTCTAAGAACACTGGAGCAACAGTAATGATGAGAAATTATTCCAGGAAACAGAACTATTTTTTAAGTCTATTTCCAAATACTTATGCAAATTAACTTTGGGGTAATTTTTTTTTTTCCTTTTAGAGCATCATCAGGTTACCTGCATAATGAACTACATTAAACTTGTGAGATAGTCATAGCATTTAAGTCATGTCCTATTCTAACCCTCAAGGAACCTCAACGGCTCTTCAAAGCATCACAATGCAAGCTGTGCTATTCATTACTTTGAGTGGATTATCATTGCTGCCAAAGACTCACAAGTAAGCTAGTCTGCTTTGTTCCTGAGCCAGAAAATGTTAATTGTTTCTGCTTAGGCAAAAATTTAATGGATGCATTCATTTCCCTACCCATCCATTATTTGATTAATAAGGGGATGAAGGCCAGGTGTCCTGTATTAGCAAGTTGTTTAACAACTGATTATTAAATGCACAAGAAAATGCCAAGAAGGAAGTCTGTAGCCATGGGGATTAGAACCAACAAGCTGCATGCTATTACTTGTGAAAAGCCTGAAACTACAGACCACTACTATAGCTGTCATGCTTTGATTAAAACACCATTACTGCTGCAGAAAGGTTGTTTACAGTTTAAGCTTTGCTCTATTTCATTATAAATAGTATCATTTGCAATTGATACATTGATTTTTGCTGATATACAGATGTACAGTCCTTAGTTCTGACCCATGGGAAACACATTTACCAAAGACATGGTTGCCAAAATGCCAGAATGGAGGACACAATCTCAAGCTGTGCCAGGGGAGGTTGAGACTGGATGTTAGGAAGAAATTCTACACAGAGAGAATGATTGCCCATTGGAATGTGCTGCCCGTGGTGGTGGTGGACTCACCATCATTGGAGATGTTTAGGAGGAGACTTGATAGGGTGCTTGGTTTCATGGTTTAGTTGATTAGGTGGTGTTGGATGATAGTTTGGATGCGATGATCTTGAAGGTCTCTTCCAACCTGGTCTACTCTACTCTACTCTATTCTGGACAAGAAAATTGAGCCATCCCAATAGACACCAGCAATACCCTCCTCATCAGACACCAAATCATGAGGGATAGGACACAAAGCAGAAAACAGCATAGTTCTCAGCTTTGCTGCTGTCAGGAGTAGCATTCAAAAGCTTTTGCTACCTGCTGTGAGGTTTTGTGTACAAAGGGAAAACAACTGTCAATATTGAGATGTGGTGACATGGGGAAATAACAGAAGAAAATACAGCTACTGGGATTTCATATGAACTGACTATGATTCACGATATAGATCAGGGTGAACAACATCAAATGGCTGGGTTTTGAAGTTTACCTGAATGACTGTGAGTACATTTTCCTTGAATGACCTTCTTGCTTTACTCTTTCAAACCTACTCTTTGAAGGCTGACACTTCTTGCATCACATAGTTAAGGCTCCCACTTTGTTTTTAAGTCATGATTAATTCATTACAGTTCCTAGTCCTGCACCCACCTCACTTGACCTTTCTGCTTGGATCTGGGAGTCTTCAGACTGTGTTATCCCAAGGACTTTATATGCCTTTTACCACAATAGTGTCAGGCTGCTGCAGCTTTTCAAGAAGTTGTACAGAAATTTCAAAGCAGAATCACCACAGTTTGCTGAAAGGAGAACCTGTTACCAGAGTTCATCCATCATGTGCACATGTTGATTACACCCTGCCTGCTCTCCACTAGATCTGTCACTGAGCAAAATGAGACCTAAGGTTCCAGTCAGACTTGGGCAATAGTCAAAGCAACACCTTGACCTCCAGGATGAGTGTCAAGACAGGAACTACTGCTTCTAATAACTTAGGCTTCAAAACAAGACAGTCCTCATCTTGGGTGGCTTAATCACAGAATCATAGAATTGTTAGGGTTGGAAGGGACCCCAAGGATCATCTAGTTCCAACCCCCCTGCCTTTGGCAGGGACACCTCATACTAGATCAGGTTGCTCCGAGCCACATCCAGCCTGGCCTTAAAAACTTTAAGGGATGGGGTTTGCACCGCCTCCCTGGGCAACTCGTTCCAGTGTCTCATTACCCTCATGGGGAAGAATTTCTTCCTAACATCCAATCTGAATCTACCCATTTTTATTTTTTTTCCTTTCCCCCTAGTCTTATCACTACCTGACACCCTAAAAAGTCTCTCCCCAGCTTTCTTGTAGGCTCCCATAAGATACTGGACGGCCACAAAAAAGTCTCCTCAGAGCCTTCCCTTCTCCAGACTGAATAGCCTCAACTCCTTCAGTCTGTCCTCATAGGAGAGGAGCTCCAGCCCTCTGATCATCCTCATGACTCTTCTCTGGACAAGTTCCAGCACATTCCAGATCCTTCTTGTAATAGGGGCTCCAGAACTGGACACAGTACTCCAGGTGGGGTCTCACTAGAGTGAAGTAGAGGGGGAGAATCACCTCCCTTGACCTGCTGGCTATGCTGCTCTTGATGCAGCCCAGGAAGTGACTGGCTTTCTGGGCTGCAAGTGCACCTTGGTGGCTCATGTTGAGCTTCTCACCCACCAGCAACCCTAAGTCTTTTTCTTAATATTCAATGATAAGTTGTTCTAGACATGGCAGACATTTCAAGAATCAACAGAAGGCCATTCTCAGGGTGTGATTCCACATTTTTACCAAAGTCATATTAAATGGAAGCCTGACTGGAGAAAGTTGTACATATCATCCCCCCAATATTTGAATAAAAGGGAATGAGAACAGGTAAAGTGGTCAACCAGATCACATCAAATATGCACTATCCTAGCATCCAAAAGGAACAAAAAGGAGAATTCTGCAAGTGAAAGAAGGGAAAAATACTGAGCAATCTTCTACAATCATGTAAAAAACCCACATGCCCACAGACAAAGACACATTCATGTCTCCTGCACTGTAGTGCAACAGCCATTCTTAAATCCTATGCCCTCACCAGACATTCTCAAACTTGTGCAAATAAACCTCTGGCAGCATCTAGTCTTTACCAGGAGCAAGATATAAATTGCACACGATCATAAGCATTGTGTGGGTTTCCTGGGGAGTATTCAGTGAACAAAACTCATGAACAGATGCAGCTGGAATTCACTGCAGGATGTTTTTATTTGCCTAACCAAAAGGAAATAAGAATCTGTTTATACATTCCCAAACTGTATCCCTACTAGCAGCTAAACCTTGGATTCTGTGTCATTAGAGCATACCAGGTTTGTGGGGGTTTTTCCCAAGAAGAATTAGAGCCAATGAAGTTGGATTCATCAATTCAAGGTTTTGAACTTCATAAAGTCTGTTCTCAAGATTCAGCTGCAATGCTATTGAAGTATGCCCTGTATATCCTAGACTGCTCAAGAAGGTTCCACCTAAAAGGATGGTCAGAACAAATACTGTGACTGAAGTTGCAAGTGAACCACTTCAGTGCTAAAGTGAATGCCTGTAAGACCTGATTGGTAGTTGACTGAATAAAACTTTACCATTTTCCAATGACAGACACAATTTAAATGGTTATTTAATGCCTCAAGGTTTAGTTGCAAAACCAAATTCCCAAGCATCTCAGCTGAGTATTTTCATTGCTTCCTTAGATTTGTTTTGAAGATGTGATCATTCTACAAACTTCATTATATTATATCACTTGAGGTTGCAAGCACTCCAGACTGAAGAATCTAAAAGAAAAATCTATTACTTGTGTTTGAAATGCCTGCATACCTTTAAACCCTGCTGAATATTGGAGTGGATAACAGTTATTTCAGTCCCTACCTCTCATTTGCCTTCTATTTATTAGCAGCTGGTTCAGAGAATTAAACCATCTGCTCTTTGAAAAATGAGTATTGCTGAAAATAAATAGTTTAGCCTTGGCAGTAAATTAATCCAGACTGCAACTTGTCTTCCCATTGCTGCTTCTACTAATAAGATTACAGCTAGAATATTACATCTGTCAAGAGCCTTCATAATTGCTTTTAAGTGAGGTATAGCTCAGATCAAAATTGTTAACTAGTTGAGTAATCTCTGTGCTTAGTTTTTCGGATGTCTGGAAGAGCCATTTCCTTGTTGCACAAGCTGAGTAAAGAAATAGACATAGATGTTCATTAGTTTAACATTATTTGAAGACAAACACTAATGTGACAGATGACAAACAACTGCCTTTATTTTCTGCTTGCAGTTCATGGAAACAAAATTCTGTGATTTAGAGAATGTAAGTTGTGGAGCTGCTGCTTGGCTGTGCAAACCAAGCCATGGAAAGGACAAATATATGACTTCACTGGGCCTGGAGTGAAAACCTGCAAACATATGATAAATAGCTTTTACTGGAAATTTTGATATAATCTGTTGTTCACTTCATTGTTGGTATTTCCAGTTAATACCCTTCTTGCCATACCACAGAAGGCAGTTCAGTTCACCATGCTCCATTCACACTTGAAGGGAACCATTTCCCATTAGCCCCAGATCTGGAAAAAGGGAATGATTATGCCTTTGAAATCAGATTTACAGAGAAGTCTGGTCAGTAATACTGCTATGATACTTAGTTCAAAATGTAGCTTATCACAGAACTTGCAGGTGTTTGTACACATAATACCATGGGCAGATCTTACTCTCCTATGTTTTTACCTCCCAAACTTCTGTTTATTGTACCACTGGTTGCCTAGCATGGGGTTTGACCTGCTAAGTAAACAGAGCCACTGAATGCTTTGTATTGTAACACTCCTGCTGTTCTTACTCTCCACTGGCAAAAACCTTTTAAGGCTATCAAAAGGCATTAGGAATGCAATAATCATTAAACAAATTCCTTCTGAGGTAAAATCTCCGGTGAAGTACAAGGCTAGGATTTTCAGATGTGGGTGCCTGGTGTTATCTTCTTAAACGTCTCAGGATGTAATGAAGATGTCAGTGGGATCTTCGTCACTTCTGAAAAATTAGGCCAATTATTTCCATGCCAGCTCACTGCACAGCTTCAGAAATCTGCCCTGGAAAATGTCAGCCCAATACTGGTCTCTGAGTCAGTGATAAACAAGTTTAAAAGCCTGGGAGCAGCACAGACATTTCAAGGGACTGCAGACAGGAGCAGAGACAGACTTTTCTCATGTCCTGTGAGGTGATAAAGCAACATTCTCTCTTGCTTTTCAAAACACAAGAGGCAAAGCAAGCTCTACACTTTCGCCTCAAACCTAAAAATCCCATTTCCGTGGCTCTTGCTGTAGTGCCAAAAAGCTTCTCATAGAATCATGAAATGGTTCTCATGTCATTAACCTTTTTCTTCCTCAAAAGCCTGCATAATAGAAGCCCTTTCTTCAGGTTATTTTCACAAGATGACACATCTCAGGCATAATGGTTAGAGCTCAAATGTACCACTGCCAGTTCTGATGGACTCTCAGCAAGTAAAACTGTAATGGCAGCATCACATTGCCTGTATACACTAAGCATAGGACTTTTTGGAAGCTATAACATTATACAGTGTATAAAATACCTTCTTTTTTTCCTGCTATGCTTCCTGTCCCCAAGGAGTAAAAGCTGACAGTACTATAAGTTTGGGGACAAAACAGCAAAGGATAGGAGCGAGTATTTCATGCAGTGGTCACCTTTTGGGCTCAGGGGATGAATAAATAGACTGCATCTCTTTCAGGCAGTGAAGAGAGATGAATTACTTAAAAATAAGGCAAAGGGAAAATCAATTTGCTGAATTAAAAATATGTTAATATTTTAATTGACCTATTGCATGTCAGCAGGAGTAAAATGAACTAATCTGTCTTTCTGAACACATGATCATTTGTGTTGCTAGAAAACCATTCCTGTTTTTTTAATTGTATCCTTCTCTATATATGGAATATGCCACCTCCCTAATGATATGACTATATATAACTACACCAGAGAGAATGGAATTTATATTCATGAGATACAGATGGCTTCATAATTCACAAGCAATGGAGGCCTGAGTGAGTAATTAGGCCTCCCCTATGGAGCACAAAGCCATTCCAAATCTCACTACAGTTAGTAAATAACTTACCTAAGGAAACATAGCACCTCTTACTGCCTCTACTTTGACCTGCTCTGTGACATTGGGCACCTCCCCTCCTCTCTTTTTCCAATCACTTTATTACACCTATTTGGACTGTTAGATTTTAGTTTAAGGGAAAACTGTTGCCAGGTTGAGCAGTGATTAAATCTTTATTCTCTATAAAGAGTATGATTTCCCCCAGCTGTGACTGGGGAAATCCAAAAAGGCAGTTGATTTCCATGAAAAAGTTTTAAGACACCATCTAATTTTTCCTTGTTAAATTACTGAGATTTAAGCTTTCCATTCTTGAGTCCCCATTGTGCAGAAGAAAAGTAATCTGAGATTTAAACCCCTGAAATGATAGAAAGAGCAAAACCTCTTCAACTAAGAAAAAACCATACTATACTAAGATTATTTTTTTTTTCTAATGTTTATTTTACTTCTTAAAAATAATTTTAAATTGTTACCTTTCCCCTTTCAGAGCAAACCAGCTCTCCACACTACAAACTCCCCACCATCTCCTAAAGAAAACACCTTACCTTCGTGTCACCACAATTTATAGGAACAAAAATTGCGTTGGGGTGGCAGCCAGTACCAGAACAAGAGGACACAGACTCAGGCTGCGCCAGGGGAGGTTTAAGCTGGAGGTTAGGAGGAAGTTTTACACAGAGAGAGTGATTGCCCATTGGAATGGGCTGCCCAGGGAGGTGGTGGATTCACCATCACTGGAGGTGTTCAGGAGGAGACTTGATAGGGTGCTTGGTTTAGTTGATTAGGTGGTGTTGGATGATAGGTTGCATATGATGATCTTGAAGGACTCTTCCAACCTGGTCTATTCTATTCTATTCTATTCTATTCTATTCTATTCTATTCTATTCTATTCTATTCTATATAAGCTTAGCAGGAATCACGTCACTTGGGTAACAAGTTTGGTGTAGTAGTCATGCGGTCTTGGGTGACAGGTTGGACTTGATGATCTTTGAGGTCTTTTCCAGCCTTCTTGATTCTATGATTCTATATAGACCCTCAGCTCTGCAAATATCTAAAGACATTCTACTTTCTCATTTAAAGTTTTTCCAAAGTATATTATCTGAATTAGGTTTAATAACATAATTTAATTTTTGAGTCTATCAACGAACACTGGGTGGGGGGAACACACTGAATAAAAATCTTACTTTCTATCAGTCTTCCCTAAAGGGAATATGAAGCCTGCTAAGCTTCCAAAAAGCAAATGAAAAAGAGTAGCAACAGAGTTCCAGCAAGAGTTATTCTTGACAGCCATTCATGGTGTCTAAGGAATCACAATAAAGATCTCAATAAAGGTTACTGCTACTTCAGATTGTGGCTGAAAAGTAGTCTTGGGCAGAACATGCTATGGAAGAGAGGAAAGAGTCTAGCTCAGGGATCTGTGTGCTCTACTCTGGTTTATAGAAAACTATACATCTGTGGATGCAGCTGCATCTCTTCAAAATTCAGACAGTAAATAGACTCTCTCATCTTGAAACAGAAAAGTAGGCATCAGTGTATCGAAAGAGTGTACACTTCAACTTGCTTGCTTTTAACCAGCCTTTTCATTCTCTCTATTTTCTAGAGGGTTAGGTTTTTCAGTCAGGATCAACTTGTGCCTGTTTCTCTTCTCTTTGGCTTGCAGAAAAGATCTATAAAATGCAGGAAAACAGGGCAATACAAGGGCAGAACCCAGACTGTACAAAACCACAAGCTATAGCCTACAAATTCAACATCACCTGCATCATATGTTCAATGCACACTAAACTAACCTCAATTCATCTCATCTAAAGAATCACTTTCAGTGCTTCAAATTAGTGCCATTTTCTCAAAGTTAGCTGTCATTTGGAGACAGTCACTATCTCTTTATCTTTCAGGTTATGACCTGGAGAATTTTACCCAGTTCTGATTTTTAAATACTTCACTTAAGTTGCATATATGGTCTCCAACACTCAACACAGTAGCAATCCAAACAAGACAGTAATTTCAAATTGAAGCAAACAAGGAGAAAAGATTGTTGAGAGGAAGATCACATTTATGTGGACATACCCCAGGTGACAAAAGGAGAGACAGTTTTACAGTAAGAATAATCCAGAAGTAGCTAACTTAAATAGTACTGTCTGGAGCATCATTTCCTCTTCAGAGCCATGGTGAAACAGCAAGACCTTAGGAAAATTTAATGGTCATTCTAATTTAATCTATTCTCCCAACTCTACAAATTATGGCTTCTACTAATCAGGCAACCATTTGAGGAATGCAAATTAATTCTTATTTATTTTTAGCTCAAAGATAATTTACTTAATGAAAAGACTAGACCTGCAATCACTCAGCAGTTAGCTGAGTTGTCAGAGACTTTCCCACTAATGGGAAGATGATGCACAACTGACTCACTCTGCATAGAGTGGCCATTCATGCAGTTGCTGGTGTGACACCTACTTCTTGCCAATTTTATTACAATAAAGGGTGTATACTGAATGTGTTGGCTGCTGCTTTGGTTCCTGTCACAATTTTTGCCAGTCAGTTCAGTCCCTCGTGTTTATTTCAGATAACCAGCAGAGTTGTGAAGGTGGAAGATTAGTTACAGGTCCTGGTTCCCTGCCTATTTATTTTCTTTGCTTGAAATGTTTGAAATTCTGCATAGGTGATTTTATAATGTCCCATTGCCCATTACAGAAAGAGACCTCAGATGATTAACTCTTGGGAATGTGATTGATACCATTTGATTTCAATGTAACTTCAAGACATATTTAAAAATTAGCTACAGTTGTGCCTGCAAATACTTCACCCTGTAGCTCTATTAGAAGCAAACAGGATTTGTATATGTGAGCTGTCAGCTTATATAGTCTGTGCATTCACTCAAATGCTATTTGCATGCAAGTGCAATTACACACCTAAAGTGCAGAGAAAAAAGGATCAAGCTGGTTTGAAAACTCTCTCTCTCAAAAAAAAAAAATCACACTGTATTTTACAGGTTCACAGATTGCATTTCACTGGAAGGGACCCTCAAAGATCACCTTGTCCAAGCCTTCTTCAGGGAACAGGGACACCACCAATTAGATCAGACTGCCCAGGGCCACATTGGGTCTTTTAAACTATCCTCTTCAGGACAGATTAAATAAATTCTCCTCAAATCTATTACACTTGGCAAGCTTCCCCTCTAGAATTATCCAGTGGAGGGAATATGGCCTGTTGGGTTACATGTGATTTTGGGGACTGTAACATTTGAGCTCTTCTCCATTGTTTGGAGTAACCCTAAGTAAATGAACCTCTATTGTTCCTTGCTTATAAACAAAAGATCAAAGAAATAAATCAGAAGAGTAATTTCTCCCCTCAGTTGATCACAAAAATAATTGTGGAATGCTTGAAGTGTTTTGAGATCCTTGTATGAAAGAATAAGGATGGAGTAGTACTAAAAGTGCTAATGTAATTAGACTCCAACAGAGCTAGCTGAGTGCAGCCAGGGCTGAGTCACAGCACTTACTATGTATAGTGTGTTTTCTTGAATAAAAACATTAATCTACAAAACAGTCCTGCATTCTGGATCACAGGTTCCCCTTGGACACCCTTTATTTATTTTTCCCTAAATGGACTTTTGACATGGGAACTATAAAACTCCAAGGATGCAGCTGAAAGCTGTTAATATCATAATTTACCTCTTTAGGGCTGAGAAGTAAACAGATGTTCTTCCTGTCACTAGGGACATATAAAAATCACATCATGATTTTTTTTGAAGCAATCAATTTCATCCCTGGTGCCCTTACCAAAGTCCTGTCGTGTCGTTGTTCCTAGTCCCTATTAGGTCTATTTAATATACTACCAAATTAAGGTGAACATGTCTAATATCTTACCTAAGGTTGCTCATACTTATTATTTATCTTTAGTGTTTATCTGTTGCTTTGCCTCTTTCAAACCATTTATCATAACTCCTGCCAGTGAACTTTTACCAAATCTGTTGAGACTGAAGTGCAATGAAAGAAAACCTGAGGGAATACTACTGTGCCTGCAGAACAGCCACATAGGAGAGTATTTGTACTGGCACATAGAAGAACTGCACACTAAAAATGATCCAGACAGTGGAACTACATTCAGACTCGAGTTATTACAGACCAAATGCAAATCATTATAGGCTTCTGAAAAAGGAAGCTGTGTTGTAAGAGTGTAGGGAAACAAAAGAAGGAAAGCACAAGAAAAGATGCTTTTCAGATCAAGGATCAAACTCTAATTTCAGCAGTGCTGTCTCTTGATAAAAGCACTTTTTCAGCCCAAACAAAGGAACTCTGATTCTTCTCTGCCTGGAAGAATGTTTTCTTTGCCCAGAAGTAAAAAGATTTTGTGGTAGCTCTGAGTACACTGTGTTCCAGTCCCCTTAGAAGTGGTCTGGAGCATTATCAATATGATTATCGGAGGTGAATGGATCGGATGTCAGGCTGGCATCTGCTGGGTAAGTTAGTGGCATAAAACATTGAGCTACCTTGGGCACAAAGGCATTAAAAACATATAGACTTAAACTGTACAATCTTACAGTTACTACTGATCAAAAAAATGAGTACTTTAATCTTTAGCAGAGATTTTAAAGCAATACTGATCTGCTCTATCAAATAATGCAACTGAATCTATTGGAGATCTACTGTCTGGATTCATTCCAGATCACAAATTTGGATAATCTATATGCTTTTTGTCTTTCTGTTTTTTTTTAATGGACCAAGATAATCATCCTAAAGTATGCATTTAAGTGTGACCACATTTGTGGCACAACATCACATTTCTTGTTACATAACCCATTTGTCTCCTGGGCCATACTTTTCTCAACTACTGTTGCCATTCATGTTTCTTATCACTGAGCCAGGAATGTATGTTACAGATGCTGAAGTGGGTGCTTGTCCATACATATTTTATGCTTGCTTTTTGATAAATCTAGATATTGCTTTTTGATTGTAATAACATTAAATCAGCTTACACAAACCAACAATCCACAGTTCAATTTCTTACTTTAATTTTACATCCCCTCAAGGCTGTTTGATTATACAATGAACCCTTTTAGTACTTTTTATGCTTCATGTTCTGAATCACTGAACCCAGACCTTGTGATAAATTACTGTTCTGTGACACTTTGACATCAATTTTTTGTAAGTAAACTCTTCTGATTTGTTTAATATAACTAATACATTATACAGATCTTGGTGTACTAAAAAGCTTAAGTAATTCAAGCCTTGGCTGCTTCATGAGGTATTGTGATGGAAAACAAAAACACAACAGCTTTAGTAGCGTGCATGCAGGGGCAGCGGCATTGTTACTTTGGGAGAGTTTGTGCTTGCTTTCTATGGACAGTAATTGCCAGGAGGGTGGGTGACTTTGAATCTGTGTTTATGATTCTGACCCAGCCTGGTCCATTGATCTGGCAGGTGGGAAGTGGAAGAAACATTTTGTCTCTCACAGGGGCAGTGCTCCACTCTGTACAGCACACTGCAGTGGAAAGCCTGTGTAGTCGTCTTGCTGCCATCATGGCCTTTCCAAAGGCTTCTGACAGGTACTATTACCTACTTCCTACTAATACCATTACACCTGCATTCCAGAAACAACCTTTCATCCATCCTTGTGTCTCAATTGAAAAAAAAAAAAAAAAAAGAAAGAAAAAAAGAAGCCCAAACTCTCCACTATATCCAGCTGGGTTTGCAGATTATGGCAGGAGGAATGAACACACAGGCAACTAGGAAAGTGTCTTGTACAGTCACCCAATACATACACAATTGGGCTGGGCAAAAGATCCTGTATTTGGCCTGTTCTTTGAAATCTTGGATGCCATGTTCCCTGAGTGATGCTTTTCCACAATTTTTATCTCCATTTACAATGTAGTAATGTTCTTCAACATTAATGAAAACCATTTATTTGGGCATCATTAGCATTTTGAAATGCCCTGAAACAATTACCAGTCTACCGGCCTGCAGAAATGGCCCTGAAAATTGAACCCATGAACATTACTTAGAATACTCCAAGTCACATCATAATGTTTCTTTGCATGAATCTGGTCATTAGTATTTTAGATGCTTAAGGTGAGAAATAGCTCAACTTAAAAAAAATCTATCACTTAAACTCCCAAATTAATTACTTGCCTATTACAGCCCAGTGAAACAAATCATTGGAACCATATTAAGGATACAAAAGAGACCTACCTATGGTATATATTTAGTGCAAAATCACAAAGAATAAGACAAAAATGCCACTTAATTTTTTTACTCATAGCCTTTTACTGCTCAGATCTACTTCCAGTGAATCTACTTCATGGGACATTAAAACAAATGCCTCCAAATTATCCTAAATAGGCAGAATGGGGAAACCAGGTTTTGAAGACCATCAGTCCAGAACAAAGGGTATGAGAGGGATACAAAGGCCAGGAGGACAAGTTCTCATTTGTCAAGACAAGGTTGTAATTTGAAGACAGTCTGGAAATAGTAGCTGTGCTCTTCTGTATGTTTTCTGACTGAGATCTAAGAAGTCCTCCTCATAGTAAGACATGGAAAACACCAGACTGAGGAGTCCTAGAATTAACTACTCTTTAAATAAAACCCTAATTCTAACCCCTAATCCTAACCCTATCCCTAACCCTAAACATAACTCCTAATCTTTTAAGGGTTAACTCCTAACCCTGTCCCTAAACCTCACTAACCCTAATCCCTAATCCTAACCTGTTGAATTATTAACCTGCTTCTCTGTAGTCCTTGCATTATATGCTACTAAACCAAAAGGACATGAGTCGTGTCCTTACTTTTTATGAGGAGAAATGTTTACATAAGCATCTCTAAATTCAAGAACACAGTAACCAGCTTTGGTACCTATCAATTCTGTCAGAATACTTTGCAGCTCTTTTAATGAAAAATTAAATGCTTGCTGCTTGTCTTTATGTGAGGAGCTGCAAAGATCTGCCATCCAAATTGCAGTAAAGTTAATGAGAAGGCATTCTGAAAAGTTTTAATTAAACACAGTAAGCAGGGGGATGAGGGGTGAAGGAAGACAGGCAGACTGTGGTCAGGTACGTTGAACAATTTTTTTTTGCACCCCTCATGTCAGTGAGTTTAATTGTTCATAGAAAGGATATTGACATTTTTACCAATCCAAACAAAAAGCAAATTCATTAGTGCCATGAGAGAATAATTATCAGATCGTCCACAGGTAGTTATGCAGCTAATGACCTGAAGATGGGAGTGTAATTAGAGCCTTTGCTCACTGGCTTCACTCACTCTAATATCTTTTCCCTTCCCTTCATTTATGTTCTATTCATTAAAACTCTACAGATCGTTAACTCATTAATAACTGCAGAATGCAAACGCAGTGAAGTAGAGTGAATTTAATGTCTCCTTGGCTTTGAAGTATGTTCCAAAGCTACGGTGATAATTTTTCACAACTGCTGTTAGAGTGGCTCTGTCAATGAAAGAAGCTCCTCAAAATGAAAAAAAATTATTAATGCTAACAGGAATTAATATTTCAGCGTTAAATAGCAAACCCAGCCACCAGACAAGATACACTTCAGAATGTTATTCTCTCTGTTTCTAAAGGTAAAAGGTGATCTTGCCCCTTTTTTACCTATTGCAATATAGGACAAAAACAACATACCTGTGTCTTTCCACCACGATTATCCTGTTCACAGAGCTCTGAGAAAGATGGACAGAGGTCAGGCAGAAAACTTGTGGGGGGAAATGGAATGATTTATACATAACAATTAGTTGCATAACAAAATGTGTGGCAGACAGTTTCTTCTTCAGTTCTGAGGAACTGGCTTGGGCCAGCTGAGGAATCTCTTAAAGACAAGCATCTTGCCACCTGATTCTGCAAACCCTGCATTCACTCAGCTGCCACTTAACTCACTGAAAACCTTTTCATTCAAGAAGTAATAGTAAAAGATTTCATAGAGAAAACACTATTTTAGAGCTTTTTGATTTGTCTATAGGTATTAAAAGTCCCTTGGAGGCCAGGAGATAGACTCAGGATAACTTCTAGTGAGAAGTTCAAGAGGCTTGGGGTCAGTCCTCAACTATGCCATGCTCCTTCTGATCATCCTTGCCTAAGCTCTTGAAGGCCACAATTTCATAACAGCTCCACTCCCACTATCCTGAGTTCAGGAAAAACATCACTGCTTAGTGGGAGATCTTTGTATATTATTTTGTTGTACCTCTAATTTAAGATGCCTCAAATTCCAGTCTTTAAAAGGAAAACACAGCTTTTTCTGTCACTAATGCAACAAAGTTTTGTTCAGTGGCAGAGAAATAGAATGAAGTTGAGTGCTTATGGAGGTACTGCTGTAGTAATAAAATACTAACTTCAGTATTTTGTTTTATATACTCTGACATATCTAGGGTGCCCTGTATGTTGCTGTTACTTATAATTAAGTCATTGATTGGACAACAATTCACCCAGATCAGACTACCAGCCTTTTTCTAGGCTGTTCAGTTGGCTTTAAAAAAATGGCCATACTTTTACAAGTATCATAGCAAAAAAGTTAATTAACAGAGCAATTAATCACATGGTGGGACACCAATACATCAGGTACAGATGTCATTTTCATTAATATCCTCCAATATTTATATTTCTGAAGACTTTGTAAAAGTACTGTTAATGGACATGAGAAGAAGAGATAATTTTCTTGCTGAACTGAGTCTGTGTGATTAAGTGCTCAGCTTCTGGTAACAAATGAATGCTACAACCTTTAAATCCTTTCCATACAGACAAATTAATGTATTTCTCATAATAATATTGCTGGAAATCTAGACAGGCCAGTGCATCTTTGTGACATTCTCTGCATGAGTCACATTTACAATGCTGCACTGAGGAAAAAAAAAAGAAAGGGCTATGATGACAAGTTGATAAACAAGTTAAAATAATATAATTTGCACTGTGTCATTTGTATGCTGTCAGCATAAATATAATTCCAAAAATTACCATGAGTAAATCCATTCTGTGTCTGCTAAGCATTGCTGCTGGGTACATTGAGTCCTGATGCCTCATCATGCTTTATACCCGTTAGCAATTTGCATGGCAAAGCTACACAGCTCTTCTCCGAAAGATGAAAGTCACACTTCCTTTTCCAGGAATGCTGACATTTAAATTTGATGTCAGTGTTGCACTCACATCCTAATTTCAAAGTCTCTTGTGTTAATAGTGCTTAAGCCTTAACTGCACATTTAATTGTAAGAACTACAGAATCAATCTGGCAAGTTAGAAAAAAAAATGCAATGGACATTGATACCAAAACAAATCAAATCAGAAAGACAAGATGAAGAAGTAATTTTCCATTGCCTGTTTTTCAACCAACCAGCAGGAATGGCCATGTAGGTGATACATGTAAACATTGTCTTCCTGCAGCTAAATGCTGCATTTGTATGTTTTAACTCAGTTCTAAAGTGATGAAGAGAGCCATACTGTCATCACCTAGACTCCAATAAGGGACACGTGGTTTTGTGCAGCTGGTTGGTGTTTTTTTAAGCTCAGCACATGAAAAGAAAAAAAAGAAAGAAAAAAAAGAAAAGAAAGAAAAAAGTAAAGAAAAACAAAATAAAGATGAAAAGAGGAGAAAAAGAAGAGGAAAAGAAGAGAAGAAGGGAAGGGAAGGGAAGGGAAGGGAAGGAAGGGAAGGGAAGGGAAGGGAAGGGAAGGGAAGGGGAAGGGAAGGGAAGGGAAGGGAAGGGAAGGGAAGGGGAAGGGAGGGAAGGGAAGGGAAGGGAAGGGAAGGGGAAGGGAAGGGAAGGGGAAGGGAAGGGAAGGGAAAGGGAAGGAAGGGAAGGGAAGGGAAGGGAAGGGAAGGGAAGGGAAGGGAAGGGAAGGGAAGGGAAGAGAAGAAGAGAAGAGAAGAGAGAAGAGAAGAGGAAGAGAAGAGAAGAGAAGAGAAGAGAAGAGAAGAGAAGAGAAGAGAAGAGAAGAGAAGAGAAGAGAGAGAAGAGAAGAGAAGAGAAGAGAGAAGAGAAGAGAAGAGAAGAGAAGAGAAGAGAAGAGAAGAGAGAGAGAGAAGAGAAAGAGAAGAGAAGAGAAAGAGAGAGAAGAGAAGAGAAGAGAAGAGAAGAGAAGAGAAGAGAAGAGAAGGAGAAGAGAAGAGAAGAGAAGAGAAGAGAAGAGAAGAGAAGAGCAAACAGATTCCAAAAACAAACCACCCAAACCAAAACAAACAAGAACCCTCCCCATGAAATGCATTCTCTGTTTGAAGGGAGAGATATATTTTTTAAGATGGTAATTAAAACACTTGGCCTCAAACAGAAAATCAATGCTATCTACGGGCTCTCTGAACTTAACACTTCAAGACTATCAATGAACTTTCTAAATCACTACAGTCACCAAGGAAACAAATGTTACAAAGTTTGTGAAATGATTAACTTAAAGGGGAAGCTGACATAGTCAAGGATGTTCGGTGCAAATGCTAATATGCCAGCACTGCAATCTATGTATCACTGCATGGATCTCAAGCAGCACAGCTGTTCTGAGAAAAGTTGAAATAAGATGTTCAGACAAAGTCCACAGACATTAAAGTCTTACTTTATTAAGATATTTTTTTCCTTCTTTTTGCTTTCTTCTTTTTTTTTTATGACCTGGAAGCAGTAACTAGCCGTCTTTTGACACTCTATCTGATGATTACAGTTGTTGCATCCAGGACAGAAGCACAGAAGAAAAGAGAAGCTCAAAGTGTAGAGCAATGCCTAGCAAGAGTAAGGCTAAAAACTTCTAAGTCCCTAAGATGTAAGTTTTCTTGCAGGCTTCAGAAGTACATGGTGACAACTGAAGCGACCTCTCTTCTCTGATAAACATCATATTATATTTTGCTGCATCTTGAGATACTGCAGTAATCAATGGCATTACAGTGCTAAGCACTTTTGAATCACATGCAATACTCTATTACATCTTGAGTCATCAAATCCTTTCCATGATCAGGTGTAAGTCAGTAAATAATTAAACTTCTGTCTTATAAACCTTTTAGTTTTCAGTGCCATTTGCTTTGATACCATTCCCAATAGCATGCCAGTTGCTTTGTTGCTGGCCAGACCAAACTATGAGGACAGACTGAAGGAGTTGGGGCTGTTCAGTCTGCAGAAGAGAAGGCTCCGAGGTGACCTAATTGTGGCCTTCCAGTATCTGAAGGGGGCCTACAGGAAGGCTGGGGAAGGACTTCTCTGGATCTCAGGTAGTGACAGGACTAGGGGGAATGGAATGAAGCTGGAGGTGGGGAGATTCAGGCTGGATGTGAGGAGGAGGTTCTTCACCATGAGAGTGATGAAACCCTGGAATGGGTTGTCCAGGGATGTGGTCGAGGCCCCGTCCCTGGAGGTGTTTAAGACCAGGCTGGATGAGGCTCTGGCCAGCCTGATCTAGTGTGGGGTGTCCCTGCCCATGGCAGGGGGGTTGGAACTAGATGATCCTTGTGGTCCCTTCCAACCCTGAATGATACTATGAAACTATCCTGATGCAAACTGTCAACACCAGCATGCCCTCTTTGCTGTCAATAATTCCCAGCTGTGCCATGTGACTTGAGGTCAAGGTACTTCAGTATTTGTTTGAAGATTATCATCTGACTGCCCTGCTGACATACTTTTAGTTCACCACATAACATCTGACTTGGAAATGTTCTAAAGCTATTGTCTTCCATTCCAGAGGCAAAACCAGCTCAGTGAAGTATGATGCAATGATCATGATTTCAGCGGGAAGACTGATGTGCTCCAAAGGATGCAAAAGAAAACACATCTTCCAACTTTGAATGTCCAGTGTGGTAAGCAGATGAAACCCCTCTTGAGCTGTTTGCATTATCAGTAGCAAATCTCTGCTGCCATGTATAGAAAATCAGATAAAAGTATCCACTTTGCAGACCATTAATTTAATCTACAGGCTGATACTATATTGCTTCCAGGAGTTATTTCTTTTAAAAACCAGCAACACAAAAGATGGACAGGCTGTGCTAATGATATTTGACAGTTCTTTGTCCAGGAGAACAGCCTCCAATAATGCATTTCCAAACCAGTAAAAATTTTCATGGCTAGCATATGTTGTGAATTAAAACAACTAATGACAGACTGTGATACAAAATGACGTGGCATAATGTCCCTTCCCCCCCCACCCCAGGTTTCTTTAGGACTCCACACCTCTCCAATCAAGCTCTTAACCAGCTTCATGACTTTTTGTGTACGTGCGTGATTTCATGGGGCAGTTATCAGTAAATCAATGTGATTCAGTGCTTGTAAAGCTTCACAGCCTGTTTAACTGTGTGCACAAAACAGTGCTGGTCCATCAATGACACAAAGATCATCTGCCAGGCTTTCTGCTAGTAAAAAATCTCTCCATACTGTCACAGCACTCATCTTAACTTGCTGCAGATGCTTTCCTGGCTTGCATCTGATTTTGTCTCTGGTTGCATTTTTGAGGAACAATCCTCTCCCTCTTGGGGCATGCCAAAACCCCAAGGCTCCTGGAGGAATTTTACAAGCATTTGGGGCTTTTTTTTTTTTTCTTGGAGAACCTAAGTTGCAGGTCATTGTGAAAGTCCAGGACTGGACAGTGTCAAATGCTTTGGACAAACTCACTGATAAGAAACAGAACAGCTATCCTGTTGTGTGCTTTCCTGACAAATACCTCTCTGGCTACACGTCCTCTGCATTTTAAGCTAAATCATGGGACAAACAGCATGTACTGGACTGTATTATTCTCAGGAAAGTATTCTGGTGGTGTGCAATCCAAGAGAAGATAATTTTTGATGGCTTTTTTTGTTGTTTTAATGGCACTGAAAATGGCATTTCTGAAATCCTGCCTCTCCTATGTTTTCCAGTTTGAGGGGATAAAGCAAGTCCTGAGACACTCTTTTAAGGGAGTAGATACATACAACTAATAATGATTGCTGACAGGATGTGCCTTAAGCAAGTCACTACTGTGCTGCATCTCCTTAGAGATTTGTATATCTATTAATGAGTTCATCCACTTGATTCTTTCTTAGTATTTGTTGAGGTTTTTACTGTCTCTCTTTGCTAGGTGTTTTATTCTCTCTGACAGCCCAGTAGAACTCAAATGAAAAGCTTTTGTATTACTTGCAGAACTTAAGTATAGATCCCTACAACAGTACCTGCAGCTTCACAAAGCCTGAGGTGAGTTTTCTTCATTATAACTATTCTATAATTCTGTAACTGTTTGCTTGGCTTAGGTTTTATTTCAGTACCTGTCTAGACCAGGGCTGCATACAGAGGTCTGATTCTAGATTAGTTCTTGTTCTTTTCTTCCACTTGTTATTGATGACCCCTCATAAATCAATCTGGGCTCAGTTTTGCTCTGGCAGTCATGAGCTATGAAGTCATCAGGAGCTTGCAGACATAAATCAGGTAGCCAGGGCTCATTGTGCATTCACTGTTCATGCAAGAATGGTTTGAGATAGAAACCCAGATAAAAGATGATACAAGCTCTACAAGCAGTAGGACACTCTTGGCAACAAAACACCTTGTATATCATCTCTGTTATTTTTAAAGGTCAGCTAGTGGCATCACACACAATATTCAGAGGTATTACTGCGCCTCACAGCCGCTCACAATTTTAGTCCCTATCTGGCTGTAAATATAAAACAAAATATTTACAGTAAACAGACACTATTTGCCTGATCTGTTCCCTGATGCTGCTTAACACTTGCAACTCCCACCAATTTCTGGCAGCTGAAGATGTTCAGCGTTTGTAAATACCAAACAACTCTCTCCTCTGTTTATACAGAACTGGAGCAGATCCTTAGCACCAGTCCTTGTGCTTTGGCCACAAGCTCTTTCGTAAAGCTCTCACCCAATCTACATATCACAAATTAAACAGCCTATGGTCCTTCTCCCAGATAGGGAAAAAGTCTGAACTTGGACTAGCTTCATTCAGCTTTTATCTTCTGCTAAGGCCAAAACACAGGATGTTACAGCTCCAGCACACAATATTTCTGTCCAGGGTTTTGAAAAACTCTGGACTTCCTGCATATATGCCATGCAATTACTTTTTTTAATCTATGCACAATATGCCTGACCCAGCCAAGACATGCAGGACTTCCCACAAAAGCTGGACTTACTATGAAGATCTTCAGCACAAATACCTCTAAGTAACGAGCATCTCCTCTTACACTGGAAAATGTTGGAGATTTTTGAACATATGGCAGCCCAGTGAGAGCTCCTAGGCACATACAGCACTGTCTCACATTTCCATCTGCTAATTCTACTAGGA
The DNA here is from genome assembly GCF_026170545.1 of Melanerpes formicivorus. NCBI lineage: Eukaryota > Metazoa > Chordata > Aves > Piciformes > Picidae > Melanerpes > Melanerpes formicivorus. Next base: position 7,467,223 of record NW_027142371.1, on the reverse strand, counting down.
CAAACATAGATTATTCAAAAGATTACTGGACATTATTTTCCAGCAGAAAGAGGATGCATCCAAAGCCATAAGGCATACAACAGACTTGGGATTTTATAGGTAACACCTAAACTTGACATTGTTTCTTAAAATAACAGCAAAGTTCTGTACTGCTCTTCTGGTGTAGTCTTGCAAAAAAATGAGGAAGAAAGAACTGTATCCTCTTAGAAATCCAAAGCTGACTGGAGAATGGACTGGTCCAGCACTGTTCTGATCCAACTAATTATTGAATCACTGAAAGAATTTTAATGCATGCTATAAGGAAAAAAAAATAACCCAACAGAACATGACATGTCACCTTGAACATAAATGTTTTATTTGAATTATGCAGTACAAGCAAATAGAATTACATCCTCGCTTTCAGAACTAACTAGCGAGCTCTGAAAATACCTTTCTGCTTTGTACCTGCCACTCTATGCATCAAACAATCAAATAACTCTTAAATCTCATCAAATGAACTCCCAAAGTCATTGAAGAGATAATAAACCAGGTTACAACACTTGTCTGGTATACAGTTAAATGTCTTTCATATATCTTTAAGTGGTTATTAATCTCCGAATTAGTTTAGAATACATTAACCTTCAAGGTAAATTAGATCAATCAAGAAAATGACTCACAAGACTAGGTCTATCTTTTTTGCTCAAATTCAGGGTGTGTGCCAAGAATACAACAGCAGCAGGGAGGAAGGATTCAAATGCAGCTTTTCCCTGGAAGTATTACATTTATCATGGACAGGGGCTGGACATTCATGTTCTTCTTGACGCTTACGGATAAAGTTGTTCCTTAGGATAACAGCAATCAATGACCAGATGAGAACAAAGTGTTTACAGTTGTGCTAAAAGGGAATTATGCTGTGAATGCAGAATGACATGAAGCCCATGAAAATTAGGTGTAATCATATCCTCAGCTCAATTTATTTTCCACTCTGGGTTTATTTTAGCCTTGTTTAGTTTAATTATAGAAGTGGCTGAAAAGCTTATTCTATTTCATTCCGCATATGGCACGCAGTCCAGACATTTGTCACATTCTGCTTCAGAATTACCTCAGTCTTCAATGTTCTGACTTCAGATCTCACAGAAAAGAGGTATTTAAATACTCATGTGGGAATGGATCACCATTACAGTTACTATACATAATGTCATGCTGTGCATTGTTCTAAGAATTCTACATTTAGCCACTATTTGCTACAGGGATATGAGAATATTGAGACTGAGTGGCAAGACTGAACTGAAGCATTTTTTAGCGTGTGACTGATGGTGAAAGCTTTTGTGGTGGTTTAAGCTAAGCATTTGTTTTGCTGTTGTAAAATGCCATGCATTAGTTATCCTGGCTTAGCTCACAAGTGATAAGTCACTAAGACAAACTGAGGCTCTGATATTTGCGAGAAGACAGGTAACTATTTTTTTTACAGGATACTTCAGATCACACCAGTGATCAGTGTCACCATTTATAACGCTGTATTCCAAAGCTACACTTAAAATCCTTAGCCAGGAGAAGTGTCACAAGAGGTGCACTTCCTCAAACTGCAGCTAGTGAAGCACAGCTTCTGTGTGCAGTCATAACACACCGAGAAACTGAAGGAAATTGATATCCTGAAAACATTTCCTTTGGCTGGTAAGGAAGTTATTCTATTAAAACTTCAAAGACAGCATTTTGCCTTCGTATCAGAATATCTAGAAGCATCAGATTTACAGTGCTGATAGATGACATATTAAGACTTGGTGTGCCACTTTACAAATGGACAAAACCATCTAAAACATAAATCAGCCCACCTTTTAATGCCAGTAAAAATAAAATACAAATAGAACTTGCAAAGGGAGATTTGAGAACATGATGGAAAGGAAGTGACAGTGCTTATGGGCTCTGCTTTAGAGGTACTGAATATTAAACATGCCTTTTACTTATTAAACAGGCATTTTGCTGTTACCCAGCTTCTGGAGCACTTGCATAGTCCTATTGTTTTCAGAGAGACTGCTTCCAGGCTAGGATTACATGCCTTTGTTAGAACAAAATCTGAGGGCTAGTACCTGCCCTTCTTGCCTTTGGGGCACAATATGGTGTAACCCAAGCAGTCTCATTTGAGTCATAGAATGCTAGGGGTTGGCAAGGCACCTGTAGAGATAACTGACCAACCCCCCTGCAAAGCAGGACCCCTTAAGCAGGTCACACAGGAACATGTCTAGGTGGGCTTTGGAGATCTCTAGAGATTCTCTTTACAACCTCTCTGGGCAGCCTGTTCCAGGGCTCCAGAACCCTCACAGTATAAACAACAACAACAACAAACCCAAACAAAAAACCCCACAACATTTTCTCATGGTGAGATGGAATTTCCTGTGATTTTCTTGGATGTAAACTCAATCCCTTTGTCCTGTCACTGGGTATCATTGAAAAGAGATTGGCTCTATCCTCATGACAACCACCCTTCAGTTACTTGTACACAGTGGTAAGGTCCCCTCTCAGCCTCTTCTTCTCCAGACTGAATGTCCCCAGGTCTCTCAGTCTTTCCTCATAAGAAAGATGCACCAGTCCCTCCATTATCTTCATAGCTCTCTGTTAAATGCTTTCCATTACTTTCCTGTCCCTCTTGAATTGGGGAGCCCAGAACTGTACATAATATTCCAGATGGAACCATTAAACTATTCCTCCAGTCTACCATTTCTTTCAAGAGGGCCAAGATGGTCTTGCATAAGACAGACAATGCCAGCCTCAGTTGAACAAGATGAGTATTTCTCTTGGAGCATCAAGCCCTTACAGTCCCACAGAAGTTACACTGAGCAGACTGAACAAGAGATAAGGATCTGTGCTGTGGCTGTCTGCACAGTACCACTTTCTTAAGGCCTCAGACATAGTGGTTGTGAAGAATTTCAACACAGGATGTTGAACTCTGAAGTAGAAGAGGGATCTCTAGCTACTGTAACCAATTCTAGCTTCTCTTGAGCCTGTGTTGGCAGACTTCAGCTCAAGAAATGCACGCAACCAGAGCGTTTTGGGGTAGATCTCTAAAATACCACAGCCATTCGGCCAGCAGGGCCACAAAAATGCGCTCCTCAGATCCTCCCTTCTGCACTTGATGAGATAATGTTCCTACTTCCTCCTAATTGCAGAGAACTGAGTAGAAGCTTTCTCCTTGTGCATCTAGGAATAAAGACAGCACTTCAGCGATCTTGGTGCAATGAAATACCAGCCTGAATGTGCATGCTGTAATTAAAAATAGGTCTGTTTCTTTAAAACAAATCAGCTTTAATTGGCATTCTAATTGAAAGCCTATTAAACACAGTGATAAATGTGATCTGAGAGATCATTTAAACTCTTGACACCTACATGATGCTTTCCAAAGCTCCGAAAGCACTGACTAATTCACCCCTGCAATAGCTGATAAGTAAACACATCTCGCTAATCTGAGGAGGTGAAAAAGAACTGAACAGAAACTTCATTTTTAAAAGTTGTTGTGAAAATGTTAGGATCAACATTGGTTATTTAGTTTTTTTAAAGGGCTTTTTAAAAATATTCTCACAGTACTCAATCAAAATGAGCAGTTATTGCTGTAGTAAGTGGGAGTGCTGTCCTGAAAGGGCCACACCAGCTTATCTCAGAAGCCCTTCTACCCCCACTGTGGTCAAAACAAAGATGAGTATGAGAACAAAACTGACCTGTGGTGGCATTGTCTTTGTAGAGCCCCTCAGCTTGCAGAACTGTCACCTAGACTCGAAGGAGCTCAAGGTCTCATTTGTGTTTCAAGTCTTGGTTTCATTGCATTGCTAGTGGAGGATTTATTATTAGTCCTTCTCTGGCAATTTTAATTTCCCCAATTCTGCACAATGGTGAATTTTCAGCCCCACGTTTACACAAGCTGCAAGCAGACTGAGTTTAATAACAGAAAGAAAGTCCCTCCAATAAGATTTATCCCTTGCACTTAAAATCACAGATTTCAATTCTAAGTTACTAGATGAAATTACAGTAAAACAGATACCTCAAATGGACTTCAATTCTTTTTTGTTAGCTGCTATTCTGGCCTAAAAATTACTTTATCTCAACTAAATTCTTGCTTGGATGATGTTAGTATGTAGCTTCACAAGATACTTAGACAGCTGGGACAGGGAGTATAAAAATGTTATTTTAGAGAAGCTTTTAGCACTGATTGGCTCTTTATGCAAAAGACAAGATTTTTTTTATGATTAGCTGGAGCAATGAATGCAACCTCTAAAAGGCATCCAGAAGAATTATGGATCTTAAATTTTTCCTCATCTTCTAAATCACACTATGCTCAAAAGGATATGCTCTGCATGCCTGATTGCTTGTCTGTCTTCAACTTATATTGTATCTGAAGTAGTTCATAAAACTAATTTGAACCTCCTCTGAAAAGTAAACACAAAAGGATTAGTGTAGAAATGTCAGCATATCTTTATCTTGCTCCCTCTTTTAATGACTGCTCTACCCAGCAAGCTCTGGCTCAAAACCAAGCATTCAAATCTCCAGCTTTCACACTCAAACCCCAGCTTTGCTTGATCCAAATGACTAGTTGAAACCAGGACAACTACATGCACTTTGTGACTTTAGCTGCAATAGTTTGGACATCACAGCTGTCTGGCTCTGTTCCACTCATACTGATACAAGGGCTTAAAGAACTTTCCTCTCCTTAGGGGTCAAGAAACAACCACGTTTTCACATTTTGCCAGCACTAGGGATAGGTGATGATCTCTGAGGTCTTTTCCAACCTGGTTTTCAGCTACATACCACCTTGGACAGCTGAGATAAGCATTGCAAATATCTGCTTCACAGAGAATGGAGATGACATAAGATAAAAAGGGGTGGGGGAGAATAAAGAAATCAATTCCAAAGAGCTACTAAAAAAGTCACTTCTTCACCTGTGTAATTACTTGTGATACTCTCTGAAATGCCAGTGTCACTCTGAAGGGTTTATCACTTGAAGTGGCATTTTCGTGGCAGCCACTAGCATGGCTATAATCCTTTCCAAGCTTTTAAATGCTCTACTAAAGCTCAATATCAACAATCAAGGACAGAACAGTTGTAGGCTTTACTGTATTTTTCATCTCATTATTCTTTAGGAAATGGCTGCGTCCTTTCTTCTCACAGCACTGCTGCCTTTGCCTACAGATTGCAGCCCTTTTTCAGCCACAGGGAAAAAAGAAAACATGATGAGCAATGACATGTGCTTTCTCAAGATTTTCCATTTGTGAAAGAGAATAATAAAACCTCAAATATTACATTGCAGAGATATTAAAATATACATATGCTGGCCACTATTTTTTCTTTCCTATTCCTGCTTTTGCCTATTCTCTTAAGACCAATTACTGCTTTTTTGCTCTCTATCAGTATTTCTTACCAGCTTTGGTACTGATTTTGAGTCAATTTTAATACAAAGTCTAGGGAAAAGTTACACTATTTGTTTAATGCAGATCACATTCGGCTTTTGTAGACTTTAAGTTGAGGACATTTGTTCTACCAAGGCAGAAATCTTTGCATGTGTGGTCTTACATTCACCCCATTACAGACAGCAATGAAGTTTATGTTTAATTCCCTTCCTTCCTCTACCCTAATGTGTCTGGGGACTCAGTAATGGTTTAGCAGACAAGAGTCAACCCTAATTCATCAACAAAACTGAAATGTTAAACATGGGGGAATGTGGGCAGACTGCTAAGGATTTTCCTGCTCTGTACCGCTGGCTCTGTAATGGCTCAGATCAGTTGTTTCAGGCATGCAGAAGGCCTGAATGTCTGAAGATACCATCTCTTCTTGTCCCCTAACTACAATCAAAAGAATCCCTGTAACATCTCTAAAAATCACACATCTAGGTAAAAAAAAAAAAACTTAATTTAGAGGGCATGCCATATCTGTAGAAGAAAGTCTCTATGCAGTGAAATTCAGTGAGTTTTGATGAAGGGACTAACAGCAATAAAGCAAAAATGAAGCTTAGTTTTCTCATTGTTTCCACCCCTAATTCCACACACAGTGATTTTTGTACAAATATGACAGATCTGAATTCAGGAAACCTGCACAAGTACACATCAAAATGAAGCTTAGGTGTTTTTCCAAAGCATTGTTTGGTTTACCAAGTACGCTCAGAACTCCTTTAGAACAAGCTATTATAGAGCTCATTAATGCCCTGCGATCAGAAAACCTCACTGCGCTTCTGGTGCCTGTAAAATACAGCACAGACCTTCCAGACATTGCTGGTGGCACCTTTGTGCAGCAACCTGTTAAGTTGGTTCTTAGATCCTGCTTACTCTGTTGCTTCCAAACTAACTGTCACATCTGCCAAATAAAAATAATTCCATTTTTCTTAGGAGTTGTTGCAGACTTCCAGGTTTGCTTTGTGCCTTGAATATTTGTTGCTGTATAATTACACAGACTACTATAGCTCATTAATTCAGTCCTAGTGCATAACCAAAAGACAGAGACAGCAGCACTTTTGAAGCTGAACTAGAACTTCCCTTTCATTATAATTAAGAGAATAGAATGTGACAATTTGGTTCATATAATCCAGCTAAGTATATGTGGTGCACTAATCCAGAACAACCAACCTTGTGGTTTATTTGACAAAAAAGAAGAAACTTAAGACTTGCACATGAAATGAAAAGCTAGTCACTGAAAATGAGATGTTTCAGGAAAGTTACATTTATAGAGAATCTCCCTTATCTTCTTTCAGAATTTATTATGGCTAAGGGGAACCGATTTATTTTGGCTCCCAGTTAATCACTTTCACTTCACATTATTTTAATTGTATGATCAATTTGTTTTGCCAATTTGTGAATGGTGTTCACGATGCTGGTATCTATATACCTCCATTCAATGAAACAAACATTTTAGCATGAAACTACAGCTCACCATACAAGCAGAGAAAAGAGCAAGCCTAAATGCTTATTTTTCAGCGGGCTAGGGAGTGTTGAACTATAGTCAAGCCTGATCCAGAGCTCATTATGAATGCATTAAATGTACTGTAGAATAAAAAACAAACTTTGTATTCTCCATTGCAGTACAAAGGAGAAATGAAAATACCAAGTTAGACAAATGACGATGAAAAATTTCCTAACTTTTGTATCACCTCTGATATCAAGAACTTCACCTTTGAAAAAGATCACAGACTCCTTCCCTCTGCTCCTTAAAAGGTAGTTTCAATTACTTCTTTATCCCACATATCCTGTTTAGTACAAGGAAAGCTTTCCAAGCTATTCACATTTGACATGAAACTCAGGAAATTCTTGAGCTAATTCCTATGCTAACCACAAAGTTTCTGCACGTTGCCATAGCAACTGACATCAGTTGAAACTTCATGATATTAAATAAATCTTTGCTTTGATATGAAATGAAATGCAATTTCATTTTATTAGGTGTTTGTCATATCAATTACAATGGCAATAAAACTATGTCCAAAACTTCTAGCCAGTGACAACAAATAAAGTTAACCTGACGGGCGTTTACTGTGCTGATATCACCTAACAGCATTATGAACACACACAAACACACACACAGAGCTACTTAGCAGTCTATTGTTTGGACAAGTCAGAGACCAAGCTAGATATAAAAAAGGGAAAACACCAGCTAAGTGTCATGCATAGCACACATGGCTGAAGTGAAAAACGCTGGGTGGTGAGCATTAATGGTATGAAAGTTCCGTGCTCACTGAGTAAGGGTGGCTACCACATTAAAAAGTAGGAATATATTGTAGGTAAAAGTAGTTTGAACTTCATTAGTCAGCTACTGTATCCAAAGCAAAGTTAACCATGAACTTGTACTTCCTGCCCTCCAGTTACTTCCAAGAAGCTAAAAGACAAAAAGAGAACAAGAAACCCACAACAGACCAGCCCACGCTTGTCTATACAGTATCACGCATCTGGTTCCTTTGTACCTGCAGTAAGGTGCCAGAGAGGTGACTGTACAGGTCAATGGGAGTGCTACAATGCACACTGTTTGGCTGTTCATAAACATCACCATCTCCTTGATGGCTACAGCACACAGCAAAGAACTGGGAGAAGCATATCTTAGGAGAGAAAAACTGCAGAACTTCCACAACAGTTACCTTGCAGTAGTAGCCACAAGCTACTCCCTATCACTAACATGCAAAGCTGGAAGGTGAAGAGCACAGAAAGAAAAGCATCCTCAACTGTAGCTCCATCAAATGTTGTAGGACAAATTGACTACAGTAATTATACAGTGGACTTTGCTAGCATTTATAAAAACCAAAGATCATGACCATAATAAAATGTGTAATCATGAGTAAAATTTTTCCATGTTTTGCTGCTTAAAAAAATAAATATATATACACACACACACATTTTTGTCTGCATATGTGCTGTAGCAGCATTTTCTGCAAAGTGGGTAGTCTAGCAATGCACCAACATAGTCCCATCTGCTTAGGCAGTCTACACAGATTTGTGTACTCCTACCTTGCTTCAACTAAGGCTACCAAATCGACTCTCTATGGCAGTGAAAAAATTAGCTGGGGAGAGGAGAAAGAGGTAGAAGAAATGCTGTAGACTGAAGAAATCTGTCTTCATGAAGGATCTTGGCCACTAATACAAAGTGAGCAGTTTGCTAATATTTCTGTCTATCTGTAGAACAATTAGAGATACAGCAAGGACCAAGCACAATTTCAACCACTGACTTGGAGGGAAATGTTTCTATTAATCTGCTTAACCATCTATCTGTTTCCAATTCTTATCGCCTAATTGCTGCTGCTTTCATGTAAGAAACTGTACAAGCCAAGGAGGTGGAAAGTGTACTGTCATCCTTAATGTGATTTTGACTTTGCAACTCAAAAGAAAGAAATTATACGTAAAATGGTTGGGGCACATTTTTACAGGAGGTTTAACATAGCTCTCTACAAAAGCAGCGCTGGAGTTGCCAAGACTTCCATCTGTGGTTGATACAATCCTTGCACCCCTCATCTAAAGTCAACCACTATAAACACTAACTTGATTATCTCAAATGTCAACTGCCCTTCAAGTGCATAAATTATCATAATGTGTTTGTCTTAGGTAGCATGACTAAATCGTCATCACAGACTTGCCTTGGGTAACATGAACATTTCACTAACCCCCTACAAAGGGGAGACAACCCTTAAGTTTAAACCCTTCCCCAGAGGCTGTTTGAGAGTACAGACATTTAACACCAATGCTGGGAGACATTCTCAAAACCAAATGGAAGCTTTTAATAGCAGAGACCTTAAAAAGAGAGGCCTTTCACAGCAGAAACGAAATGGAAAGTGTTGTTATTTTCCATCAGACTGTCAACAAAAATGTCTTTGGTGTAGAGTTACCACCAATCCTCAGCCACGTGTTGAGATTTCCTCATTTTTATCTGAGTTGATTTACTGCTACTGCATACCCAAAGGCAGTGAGATTTTCTATTTGTGTGATATAGCTTGTTGCTGTTTAGGGACTAGCCCTTGCCAATGAGTCTGATTTAATTCACACTTCTATCCAAATACCCAACAGTAGAAATTTCAACTGTAAATAGAATTTTTAGGAAGTTGTAACTTTATCAGAACACTAGAATTGTGGTATGCACAGTCCTATTAGCTACAGTCAGCAACAGGAGAACATCCTCCAGAAGTTAACAACTTCTGTACTGTGAGCTTGAAAGGGTAAAGCTCAACAGAATATAAAAATCTACCAAACAAAGTTTTGCCTGGGTTACGTTGGGAAAGCAAACAGAGAATGTTTCACGCAGCTTCAGGAAATGGCCAGGTACAGTACTGGCCAAGCCTGATTTCATCAATTCTACCTTGTCTCCCCTTTTCCCTGTACAAGCAGTAACTATGCTAGACCAGACCAGTGGTTATCCTGAAGCAATCCTTTGATGAATAGAATAGAATAAACCAGGTTGGAAGAGACCTTCAAGATCATCGTGTCCAACCCATCAGCCAATCCAACCCACCTAAACAACTAACCCATGGCACCAAGCACCCCATCAAGTCTCCTGAAAACCTCCAATGACAGCAACTCCACCACCTCCCCAGGCAGCCCATTCCAATGGGCAATCACTCTCTCTGTATAGAACTTCTTCCTGACATCCAACCTAAACCTCCCCTGGTGCAGCCTGAGACTGTGTCCTCTTGTTCTGGTACTGGCTGCCTGGGAGAAGAAACCAACATCCGCCTGTCTACAACCTCCCTTCAGGTAGTTGTAGAGAGTAATAAGGTCACCCCTGAGTCTCCTCTTCTCCAGGCTAAGCAATCCCATATGAATTTACATTATAACCCTGAACTCTACACCCAGTTTCCCCAAGTGCAGAGTGTGCTGGCAGGATTATAGAGAGCACCTAATGACACCTTATAAACTGAGACCAGCCACATGGTACTTACCAGCTTTGTAGAGCAAAGATTTTTATAAGTCTGCAGTAAATGGCTCATGTTCTACTCAGGTTTCCAATTGTTTTACTACATCTCTAACAGTTGGAGGCACTGCCTGTTTCACCTCTTGCTGAGGGAAACCCTCCACAGCCATTTACGCCTGTGTTCACTGCGCTGCGTTCTGTGCCATCTGATCAGCAGCTAATGTTTAATTACAAAATAATTTGGTTTTCTGTATGACTCATACAATCAAAGGACAAACTTGGCTGTAAACAATTTCTGTCAGGCCTTATCATGCCTAAATACATCCACAGATTCTTTTTTTTCCTCTCTTTCATCAGACTATTAGAATAACATTAGATAAATTATCTGAACCACTGACTCATGCAAACCAAACTATTTAATTCTGTTGCTTCCACAGAAAATACAGTATTAGTATTCTGCATTCAATCTCTTTTAGCTCTTTGAAGTGATAGTTAATACCACAAAATTATCTGTACTTCAGCTACACACCACTTCCTATAATTATTGAATAATTATCAACCACATTTACATTATGAAGTGTAATGGTATCTGAGGAACTTCCATACAAAAGCAATGAGCAATTATCAAGGTTCCATTCGAGAAGGTTACACTGAAGATCATGATGTCAAAAACATTTTTCTATCAGCTGACAAGATATAGAATCATTAACATCCCCTGAAACTATAGTAAGTTTAATAACTGTGTCCTGCTCTCTTAGGGAGTTTTTACCAGGCTACTTTGAAAAACAGGTGGGTTCAGTCTCCTTGACACCATGGACTGCAGTAAGCCCTACCTCACCAACTGCACTTTTACTGGTTTTCCTGCTTTAACTGCTGCAACCAAGTGGAAAGCAAGCCACTGCTGGCACTATGGCTTGCACAACAAAAGCAGCACGGACACTGTATTGGGATACAAAGGTGGTCACGGAGATCATCTGCCCAGTGCATCTACAGTGCATTTCATCTCTCAAGTGCTGCACGAACATCCAACTTTTACCAAATGACTAAGCAAACAGCAAAGCCATTGGATACACAAATGCCTGAACTCTACAGTGCAGAATAGCCTACTGAAATGGCCTAATATATATCAACACTGTATAATAGCCAGGAAAAAAAATAAGGAGATGGGGGTCACAAAACAAAACCTAAAGGGCTGAAATCCAGAACCTTTCGCATCTGCAAGGGCAGTCTTCTTTTCCCCAAGTACCAGGGCTTAATGGACAATCCTTCTCTAGGATCACAGGATGTCAGGGGTTGGAAGGAACCCAAAGAGATCATCGAGTAAGGAAGATCAGCAGGGACAACGCAAGCTCTCCACACCATGTAGATTTTGGCTCCTTTACCAGACTAAGGTCCTCATTGGCTTTATAGCTGCCACGGAATCACACTTAAACTTTACTACTTGCCACCTTTTTCCTAATGAAGCCATATCCACGCTATGGCCTATCTGGAAATCACAATTCTTGTAAATACCTGCAGCCTGCACAGCTGTGAGCATGCTCAGAACAGCAAAACTGGCACAGCAGTCACTTAAGAGTGAATTTTAAAGTGTTACCAACCAATTAATGGGAGAGATCACTGCAGCCAAAATTTCACTGCTTGGGTTTACTGTAAAGCAGTTTTGCAAGGTCTTTGATGCCATCTGCTGGATGCTTCTCATTATGGGAAAACCCATCACTAACTCAGTTTTCACCTGGAAAATGAAGCCTTCAACGTTTTCTTTGGCTTATGGTTATTAAGGTAAATGTGTTGGATGGTTTAGTTTAACCTACCAAAATAATAGCTTGGCTGCTTAGGGAAAAAAAAAAATCTCAAGATGCCAGCACCTCTTAGGATTGCAGTCTTGCTCTCAGGCAGTTTTGGACTAAGAGCCATATCTAATAAAGCAAGACAAAGCAGAGCTGAGATAGCTAAGTCCACAATAATCACATCAACTGCCATCAAGTAACTGCCTACCTTCTTCTCCGTTTAGTGCCTAAAACATCAACTCTGGGTCAACACAGAACTGCTGTTTGGTGCCAAATGCCTGCCTAGCACAGAAAATAGTACAGAGGGCTCAGAAATCGTGTAAAGGAATGGCTACATCCTCCTTGATGGCCCAATACACTTGATTTGTTACAAGCACTGTCTGACAGATAACGAAGCAGAGTTGCCATGGTTACCAGATCTACATTTTACCTAAGAGTACTTGAAGTATTCACTCCAGAAGCAAGGAAAAACTTGGAACCCTTTCCTGAGGCATAAACTTGAATTAAAACCACAAGCAGTCAGAAAAACAAGGTTAAAAAAAACCTGTACAACTTAAAGGCACAGTATTTGTACACATGGCCAGCAGAAGGAGCATAAAAACAACCGGAATTCCACCAAAAAAAATAAACTTAGGAAATGGTAGGGCTAAACAGAACAGCTTTTGAGACTTACAGCTATCAGGGGATACACAGTGTACATCACACAAGTGTTCATGTGGAGGTGTCAGCTCTTTGCTGTTGAAGACAATCTTCTCTTATGGCTATGCTAAACCTTACACACGCTGCCAACAAACTTACATAAACGACTATGTGAATTACAATGCTGTAGTTCATAAACAGTCCACCTGTGCAGCATCTCACCAGTGCACTGAAGACCAGGTTCCAAATCACAACCCTGTTAAAACTACTTCAATAGAGAAACTAAATGTCTGGGTTTTTTTTTTCCACCCCCCAAACATTCACCCTGTTTGAAAAAGATGCTACACAACTGAGATGTGATAGGTATGTAGTTATCACTTTGTAAGTAATTAGTATATTTTTATAATAAGAACAATTACTGTTCTCTGTCCACATTGGTTTGGTTATCAGCTTAAAAAGATGACTTAAGTTTTGTAGAAATTAGATCTTGGCAAAGTCATAATGAGCAAGTATTTCCATTAATCAAAGCAAGAAAAAAGGTCAAAATCAGAATTACAGTGAGGCAGTACATTGTTTCAAGGATGTAAGGAGTCATCTATTTAAGTATTACATGATAGAAGCATAGCTCCAGGGATTGACGTTGGCACAGCACAATCATCCAAGCACAATTTTGATAGCAATTTGATGTATAAATGTGGATTTAGAGAAGGACTGTTTGGGAAAATTTGAAGAAATTAAGACTCACCACTGACTTACAGCATCTTTTGTGATTCCAAACACAAAGCAGTAAATGACTGAATACAACTGTGACACCAAAAGCTTTTCTTCACTACCAATGGAAGCTTTCAAGAGCTCTCCTTTCTCCCCTGCCAACTTGTCGCCAGGCTGTGCACTGAGCTACCAGCGTTTACACTATCTGAGCTAAGACTGCAAGACAAGAGGAGAGATTTAGTATTTCCAGGAAGGCTGCTGTCAGCAGCCCTACAACTAAAGCATACCCTATACATCACAGAGGAACTCCTAGCAAATAACCATTACAGTGCAAACCAAAGCCTCCACATTTCTACTGATTTTATACTTAAGTATTTTCTTGAGTGGAAAACAAGACCAAGGAAACTACAATGCGTGCCTGATTTTATTGCTTTAATAAAAAATGCAAATACTCCAATCTTGATGCTTTGCCAACAGTATGAAGCCAATGCTTTCTTAATCTAATAAATAACTACAATAACCAAAATAAGAAAGTTCTTATTAAATAGCCGGAACCCAAGACAGGAAAGGAAAAAACAGTGGTGATATTTTTTTTTTTTTAATGTAATTGGAACAATGTTATCAAAATATTTAATAAAGGAGAAGTTGTATGGTATATTCATAACACCTTTAACTGTCCTCAGCCTCGAGATTTATATTATTTCCAAATTTTGCATAGAGCTGAACTTTCAGGTCAGACAACACTCTCTGAATTGATTCCACTCGAGATTCTAAAGCTTCAATTTCTTCTTGTAAACTTTTCTGGAAAAGGAATAAAATGAAAATCAACACTATGTAAAACAAGAGAGCCCATGTTTGTTAGCACCACAAATAATGAAGTGGTACCCTTTTACCACCTTTTGGCCATAATGCTTATTATGGGGCCAAAGTCATCCTGTTATGACTTACCACGCATGCACCCCTCCTTCCCCTCCCCTCCCCAAATCATACACCAAACATGACCTTCAGAAAGCAAAACACTCAAGGGACAAACAGACTATCACGTTCCAATCCTCATCACATTACAGCAGTCAGTGCAGTGAAGGAGCTCCCTTCTGCCCAGACAAACCTTTGCCTCCTCCAGCATCTCTTGAGTCTCCTCTTGGGAATGACTAATGAAGACATCTCCAATTTGGTAGGGTATTAGAAGTGAATCACCATCATCAAGCATCATGATGTCATCACAAGCATCTTCCAAATTCTGAAGCTGTTTCTGTTTATCAAGATAAGAAAGGTGTAAATTGTACTGTAAATTATTTCAGTAGTTAGATATGTTCCTATGCTATCAGGTAACTAATGAGCTTCATCACACCACATTTTGGGCAAAGATCCTACCCACCAGAATGACAATAACACATGTAATAGTTCCAGAGCTGTAATTTAGCATAAGTATTAAATGCAGTGGAATTGTACCAGTCAAATTTTCTAGTCATTTTTCCACTATCTATCATTAATAGGACAATTAACTGACCTAGACAAAGGAAATACAGTAGATTTGAGTAATATCTGGTATGCTCTTAAAAAAATTCCTTTGTATTTAACTAGACAATAGGAAAAAAATAAACAGGATGGAAAACACTTATTTCAAAACTAGGATTTCTTAGACTCTCATTATATATAGATAATACTTGTATGTGACCACTAAAGAGTTCTAAGAACTACATGCAGAAATATACTAGTAGCCTTTATTTCTCATGACTTCTTTTCCCACTTTAATGCTATTTTCAAAGTATCAGAAATTTCATATTAGAACCAAAGCATTGCTTACAGTAATCCACAGCACTGCTTACAGTAATCCACAGCTGCTATTTTCTGTTACAGCTGAAAGTGAATTCAGGGTAATGAAAAATTAAGTGGTATTTGAACCAAATATACCTTTTTTACTTCTATTTCTTCTTTCAGTTCTGTGATCCTGCTAGTATTTCTTGCAAACTTATTAATTTTCTGTTGATCTTCAAAAGTTACATTGACATCTTCTGCAGCCTGCAAAGAGAGATCTAAATGAAGGCTTCATTTCTTACATTAACCTGAATCACACAATAAGATTATCCCTACAAAGCTTCTGAAAAGGAAGTCTTACAGCCACCACATTCTGCTTATACCCAATTCCTTAGACTGCCTACTTGAGGCCTTCACCAACACCCACATTTAGCTTGGCAGAGAGTTTAGTAATATCCAGTTAAAACACCAGGCACCCACAGCACCCTTATGCCAAAGGCTTTTTCTTTGACAGTTGAATCCAGTACCTCTGCTCCGACATTATTTCATGTCAGTTGCTTAGCCGAGATGGTAAGGCCACTGGGCCGCGCTTCTCGCAGGCTCTCCCTGACAGGCAACGGCAGGGGCTGGGACGGGTGACCCCCTGCTGGACACGGATTTGGTGTCCTCCACTTGCAGGCACTTTGTGCAGCCGGAAAGAGCTTTTGCAGGTTTGTAACTGCACCAGCACACTCCGGAACCAATTCTGCACTTGCACGTCTGATGGCACAACAAAGCCAAGGTAATGCCAGGACCATACCCACCGACAAGTTACTGGGGCATTTTAAGCAGGGCCTAATCCAGGGCTGGCCCCATCCGGCAGCAGCCCATAAACAAGAAAACCCCTCCCGGCTCCGCGCAGTGCTGCGCCCGCAGGGCTGCATGTGCGGGAACCAGGAGCTCACGAATGCTCCTCTGTGGTGCAGGAGCGAGGAGGGG
This sequence comes from Melanerpes formicivorus, assembly GCF_026170545.1. Classification (NCBI taxonomy): domain Eukaryota; kingdom Metazoa; phylum Chordata; class Aves; order Piciformes; family Picidae; genus Melanerpes; species Melanerpes formicivorus. The sequence goes on along the minus strand of NW_027142371.1, from coordinate 7,451,015 downwards.
AAAGCGACAGGAGACAACGCCAATGCGACATGGCCTCGCCGTCCAGCACCGAGAGACGACAGCCCCCACAATCGGAGAGCCCAGCTAGACTGCCCCAGGAGACATCGGAGAGGCTGCGCCCTCCTCGGCGAGAGGTCATGGAGAAATGAGAGACCGGGAAGAGACAAAATCTCCCCCATGCCCACCTCCCGCACTCACCGCTTTCTTCATGGTGGCGGCCATGTTGGCAGGACGGAACTATTCACCTTCCCCACAGAGGGGTAGCAGGGGACATGGGACTGTGAAGCAATATGAGCGAAAGCATCCAATGGCATGGCTCTGTACGGCTTAGGGACTTCTCACAGTCCGCAATCCGTCAGGTTCCCTGGAAGAGCCGCAAAACACCCAGTAAACCTCAACCCACCCTTCAGCGCTTGGTACGTCCCATTTAAAGGGGAAGTGCGGCGGCTCCGCCCCTCTGCCTGGCGCTAGGTGGCGCTATGGGATGGGGTCGGCGGTTTGGGTTCCCGGTGCCGGTGCTGCAAGGACGGGGGAGTGCGGGAGGGCCTGGCTGAGGAGCCGCCGCCGGCCAGGGTGGGACACGAGACGAATCTTGACTAGGGATGGCCCCCGAGGGGGGAGCACATGGGCCGTCGGGCCATTCCCACTCTGAGGCCTGGGCCAGGGCCGCCTTTGAACTGTCCGCAGCCCCTGACAGCCAAACGAGCTGCCTTCCTGGGAACGGAGGTGGAAAAGGCCTGAGTTCATGTTGCAGAAGGACTTTTTAAGCAAAAATAAATATTTTTCTGAAAAGGCCAGTTGGCAGCTTCTAAACAGCAACAGGGACAGCTGGCATTTGTGCAGTGTAATTGCCTCCACATGCTTATTTAGCTTCTCACAGCTACAAAACAAAAAAAGAACCCAAACCAGGTCATCCCAGCATTTCACAACCGCTGGGGAGAGGCTTTGTATGTTCTGGTGCTCAGGTGCAGCAGGTACAAGGTCTGTGATCCAAAAGCCTGGGGCTTTGTGGGTGTGCACATGTGGATGTTAAGCGACATGAGCACTTGGAACTGGCAGGGCTTCTGAAGGCATCCGCACTGGCACATGCTGCCAGCAGTAGCTGAGACTGCTTGAGACTCTCTGATCAGCTCCTGCCTGAGTGTGCCAAGCATCTCCAGTACCCACCAGCTTTCAGATATTTAAATACCTCTCAACTACAAACATTTTGGAGTGTGTGCCACTGTCGGGTGGGGATGGCAACAAGCCTGCAATGTAAGGCTCAGAAAGGTGTTTACCAATATCTTCAGGTGTTTTGTTGTGATTAATTTTTCTGCTATGCCCACCTGTGAGCTGGAGCTGAAAGTCCTTATAGTTAGACCCAAGATACGTGGGTATGGAGACTTTGGGGCATGGGATGGTGTGCTTTTAAAGTGTCTAGACTTGGAAAGGAATATGGAAAGCTGAGTTAGAGCCTGCAGCTCATTGAGCAGTGTCTGGGGAGAGTTTAGATCCCCACATAGAAAACCAGGCAGTGCTGTTACCAAGAAGCTGTGTAGGGTCAGCACATTCAGTCACAGGCAGACAAAACTGCTGAACCTTTTCTCAGAGCTGAGAATTGCTTCCACCAGTTTGGAGTCCAAAGATCAAACCCATTTCCTGAAGGCAAAATTTATAACCTTTCAAGCTATGTTCTTGCACGCAATGGTCTTGTCCTTCATATACTTATTCATGATACAGGAAGCTGATGTTCACTTCTGTACACTTCTGGGCTGTCTGATAGCATCCAAGTATACTCCTCCCATCCTCCATCTCAACACCTGAATCATAAATAACTCTGTGTGCCATCCAATTATTGTTCTAATGAAAAATATAGGAACAGTCAGTGGAACAGAGTGCTAGTGTTTGCTTTTGTTAGATAACCTTGCTGAGACAGAATCCAGTCATGTAGCTGCAGGAGAATCCTTGCTCCATGCTCACTCATAAAAGTCCATTCCAAAGCAGATCTGTGGAGAAAATAAATGATAACACCCAACAGAAGAATGGGTGTATATTTTAAAAGTTTCCTATTCATTTTCTGTAATTAGGCCTTATTAGGAAGAGCTGAAATATGCCATGCTCCGTTCAAGTCCCAGTACATATACTAATACCTTTCTTAGCCTGGACTTTGTCTATCAAGGAAGGAAAGAGTGTAGCAGCCCTACTGCCTCACAGAATGAAGAGTCTGAGTTGCTGCTTTATTGTGGTGATGGAGCTTACACCAACTCTGTGCAGCTTCATTTCATAGCAGAGCTGGTTTGGGAGCTCTTTTTCAGTAACTTTTTTTTTTCCTGAAATAACTGTAGGCAAGTCACAACTACTTGTGGGAATGGCTGCAGTAGGTTTCTAGTCAAAGGGGAAAAACTAAGAACTATAAAATATTCTACAATGGATATTTACTGAATGAAAACATAAACTTGACAGCTCATTTCAGAATTCCTGTTACAAACTAGCAGGGGGGGAAAAAAAGAATGGAAAAGAAAATATTTTGGTCCTCAGGCCAGGTGCATAATTTTGACTTGTTTCCCTCTGAGGGGGGAAAAAATCTAATCCCAATACGTCTCCCAGGAGAACTATGTTATTATTCACTTATATAAAAACACATTCATGATGATTCTCTTGATCTCAGAAAAATAATTGTCATCTCTTTGGTCATTCTCCTGCTCTTCCCTAAGTCACCTATCGTCTTTCTTCTTACAGATCCTATGAAGAAAGGATATAGTCTAAACCATGGTTATTTCCATGGTTGGTTTAACTGAATAATGCATGTTAGGTCCGAGCCAGTGCAATTTCCTTCAAGAGAAAAGGAGTGGATTTCATAAGAATTTGATGACTTAAAGGCTTTGAAAATAAATCTTTTTTCTCCCACATGCTCAGGCAAGATTTATGGTGTAAGCATGTTGCCAAGAGTAACTTACTGTCGACTTTTGTTATGTAAATAAAAGTGAAAACAGTTCATGAATGTAAACATGTAGTGGTGGAGTAAGATAAACTCATTGAACCCAGCGACCTCATTTCTCTTTCAGTTGCATAAAAGGACTTGCTCTTTCTTGTACTGGTCTGTTGTTTTTGCAAGCGTGGTTAACTTCACCTTGCACTTCAGTGAGATCTCTTCCTTGATGTGTATAACCCTCATGCCCTTCATCTTACATCCTTTGTGGTGCTTTTTCACATTTTCATTTCATATTACTTGCTGTAGCCTTTTGCAATACAGCCCAGTGGGAAAGAGTCTCCCTATGCTCTTTGCTGCCTGAGTGAGTTGTTTTGAAATAATAAACTCTTTCCCCTTTTCCCTGAAGTTACACAGAGTTCTTTCTCAGCCTTTGAGCATCTCAAAACACCCACACATCAACAGTGTTTGTTAATGCAAGATACATTAGAAATGGAGAAAAGTTAATGGAGATACAGTGATTGATTTACTTAGATTTCGCCTTTCTGAAGTGGATTGCTATTAGTAAAAGCCACACAAAGTTGTACTATTTTAATTGTGCCAGTACACTGAAGGGCTACAGCTCCCGTATCATGTAGGTGCAGAGCTAGCAGTAGCATGGCATTTCCAATATTAGACAGCATGACTTACTGTGGTCTAGAGGTCCCTATATTGGAATGCCTGTGTCTGCCTTTCTTACACCAGCATTGTAGGGGGCATGAAGTTTGAGGAAAAAGAAAAAAATCCCCTTCTAAGTATGTTCTTCTTTTCCAAAAAGACATGCCAGCTCTTGATGATACAAGTCTTAAGTATTTATAGGACAAGTACACCTTAGTTTTTCATTCTTTTCTGGTCTGAGGAAAGAAAGTCAGAATTTCTCAGATTTCTAACCTTAGCCTTTCAAAGAAAGAAAATTCATCCTGTTAATCAAAAGCAGCATCACCACTTCACCATTCAAGCTGTCTTCCATGTGCATATGTACTCAGCATTAGTTATTAGATTCCATGAGTTATTAGATTCCATTAGTTCCTTTCTGCAAGACATCCCAATAAACTTTACCCTCTCTCTGTAAAGCAAGCCTCTTTTCCCTTGCTATAGCATTTTGCAGATACTTCTGCAGTGTCAGCTGGACCTGTGAAGCCAAACGGAGTTTTTGCTACCTCTTTGTGCCTAGTGGCACAAAGATTCACTTTGGCTGAAAAATCCCTTTATAGTTAAGCAGAGTAAAAGGTCTTTTTGCCACCTTTCTTTACAGGATATTCTGTATATGTAATGTTTTACAGTCCCAACATTTTGGCCCAGCAGAACAATGATGGTTTTATTTAAAATAAAAGGTAAGAGCCACCTCTGCAACCCTTCCCTCAGCACTACTTGGTATCTCAATATCAGTAATACATCAGAGTACAAAATATTAGCCATATGTTTCTGTTATTCCACAATCCCTCCTGTTCCAGAAATTTTTCTGGTGGTGGAATATCTCTCAGTTTGTGAGAAACATTTTGTGGTCCTTGCTGGGAGTCTTTCTACAGGGCCTACAACTGCAGCATCGGTCTTGCTCTATGTTAAATTTTGTGGTTCATCTTCAGTAAGAGCTGCTCACAGACTGCCTGATATTAGGTCTTTAGTTAGATCTGTACAAGTAGAAATCATTTCCTTTCTAAGGGCAGCACTGTCAGTGGCAGTGTCAAAAGTCAGTATGTATTTCTTGAAAAATACACATAAGGAGGAGTAGAATCCTGTTCCCCCCCTTAACCATCAGCCTGCTGCATTCTTTCATCCAAAAGTATTACATATTTATTTGCCACTGAACTTGTAGGCTGGTGCTAAACTCGCAGCTGGTGTCTCAATAACATACCCTGTCTGTAGTGCTACTCAAGCATTTTACAATCTGCAGAAATTTGGGGGTTTGTTTTTGTTTTGGTTGTTTTGAACTTTGTTTGTTTGTTTTGATTTGGTTTGTGTTTTGTTTTGTTTTGTGGTGGGGGGAGCCTTGGCAGAATCACAGTGGAGTTTGGGAGTTTTCCTCAGGGAGGTATCAGATGTACTCATTTGATACTTTACCAAATAGAGCAATAAAGACGTTAAATGTTTTCCCAGGGGCAGGAGGTGCATTAAATAGTCATACATCTAAGGAAACTAAACTCTTCCCTAGAGGTCTGTGGCCAGGCATTTGAACTGAAGCAAACATCAGGATTTCAGGAAGAGGCTTTATCTGATGAACTACTGCAGTCTGCTCTAATCCCTCTGAAAGCAATGGACAGAAGTAAGCAGGACATGGCCCAGAGGGCACTGAGTTCAGTGAAGCATATCCCAAGTGCCTTTTGGCTGACTGATGGCAAGGGGAGATCAAGTTTTCAAGTTTTCATATTTTCATAGGGTTCTAATGAAGGCAATAGAAGCAAAATGCACTCTCTTCACAACAATTCACTAGTTAAAGTTCAAACTCATCTCTTTGTAGTTTTACAGAAGTACTGCTGGATTAATAGTATCTTTTACACATCCCTTAGACCTTTCATCAGAAAATGCTCCAAAGGCCATTCACAAAGATTCTTTCACGCACATCCCCCAGATGAAACAGCAGTGCTCTGTAACAGTAAGAAAAAAACAAACATTTCTGGGAAATTTTAGAAACTGATATCATTACCAGGCTGAAATCATGGGCAAGATGATGATAATGCTAATGACTAGCACTCCTCCTTTCAGAACACTACACATGGTCTTAGCCGTGGTGTTGCATGTCCTTCAGGAGGCAACAGCTGCAAACAGTGTTGAAGCTACTAACAGCTGTCTAGAACTGAGTTCTCTGCTGGTTCAGGGGGAAGATACCATTCACTTGGTCACTAACTTAACCTCCTAAACCACCTTTCTCATATATTGGTAAGAGTTAGATGCTAACCTCATGAGTGCTTCACCTGTTATCATGGTATTTTGGGGGAATTTGGAGACCAGGTATTAATACTTGTGAAACTATAAGTCAGGAAATACAGTCTAATTAAAAAACCCATGAAAGATGATATTCACACAGTTATGCTTCCTGAGATTTTATAACAACATGTCAGTGCAGGAAGAAGAGAAATATTTATTATTGGAAGATGAATATAAGCAAAATGAGCAAGAACAATATTGCCGTATCTTTTCTGTGACAAGCTGGCCAGTAGTGCCTCACAGTAATAGAACCTTCAGAACAATAGCAAGTAACAAACATCTGCTTGCTTTCAAAAGACTTGGTATGAGGTCAGTTGTACCTCAGCAGAAACACATCCATCAGACCAAAAGTAATCTGTGCAAATGTTGCAGGCTTAATGAACAAATCCAGTAAACTGCATGGGTTTAAGTGTGATTCAAGTGTTTGTATAACCAGCTTTAGCAAGTTCTCTCAAGAAGTCATAGAACAGCTATTTTTCCAGGCAGTTAAGGCAGACAACAACTGAAATCTTCAGATTTGTAAACACAGATCTTTATTTTAAATTTCAAGTATTGTTTAAATTAAAGAGATACTCAACACTTCCTCCCCCTCTTCTGAAAGCTTTCCTTTGTTTTGGCACAGTTTTTGGTCACTTGCTGACGTTGTAGATTTATTAATATCACTGAAACTGAAAACATTTTCATACTTTTTCAGCACCATAACACAAGTGCTACTTTGTGTGTTAAGTGCATGTGAACAAAGCAACTGCAAATGTAAAATGTGGGATTGCACATAAAAACTACTATACACAGTTGCATTTAAGTACACTGCTTCTGTAAGCAGAGCTGAAGTCAAGATAAATTTCCCAGTGGGGAAAAAAATCACCAAGACTTACTGCCTCAGATCACAGGTAGCTGCATCCATTCATTTTGGCAGAGGTGAAGGTTGTGAGGGGTGTTTACAGCTGGAACTATAAATACCTACAGAATTTAGGTGCCTTTTGGATTTGGAACGCTTGGACATCTACATTTTGAACTGTGGGGAGACCTGGCGCTCCATGTCTCCATGTGTTATGGCAAATTTTAACTAACTGCTGAATCTTGAGCATAACTCAACCACTCAAATGCTTCTTTAGACTTTAGGTACAATATTTCACAGTCCCTCCTAAAATTTCCCAGGACCTTGAAGGGTCAGTTAATAAAGACAGATACCTGGGTATTGCATATTTACATTGGACTGTCTGCATCTGCAGGTCTAACCTGAACTGGATGCCAGCCGGCATCATGATTCCAGTAGGTACTTCTGAGCCATCCTGGGGGATTCAGCTCACCCTGAATTCCCTCTGTTTTTTTCCTGGAAGTGTTAAAGACTAGTCAAGAAAAACCAGGACTGCCAGTAATCACCCTCCATGGTACAATGCCCACTAATGTAATTCTTACCTGCTGAATGTCAAGCCTTTGCTTTGAAAAATACTGTTGTTACAGATTCCTAAATGCTTCTGCATTTTAACCTAAATGTGCCTTCCACAGTGATTGCTAAAAGGTGAAGAAAGCTTCTGGACTTTTTTTTTTTGGTTCTGTCCAAAGAGAAAAATTCAGCCTGGTACAGTCATTCATTCTTGCTGGCATCCTAATGCACAAATCATTTGCTACAACAACTCCATTCCCTGCTCAAGGAGGACTAGAGTGCTAAAAGAGAGAAGAAACTAAAAAATCCCAGAGAGTGGTTTTAGATAGCAGAAGAAAAGAGAAGGACCAGTCAAGTCCTTCATATTTCCAAGCTGACTGTCAGAACATTTTGTAATGGATCACACATTCCTGATCTGTGGCCACCACCTTCTCTCTGACATATCCCCCAGTTAGCTTAACCTCACTAAATAATGAAGCATGCATGGAACATTGGGTGTTTCATGTAAAGCAGACAATTAATAGTTAGTCACCAAAAAATATTTATTTTTTTTAATGTGAATACTAACTATGCTTAATTTAAGTCAAAATATATCTTCATTTTCTTGAACCTTATGCTTCCTTAATTAGAGACTCCTTCAATGGTTGAATGTTGCAACATTTATGGCAGGGGTAGATATCTCAAGCAGGTAATGGCCATCTGGAAGATTCCTTGGCTGGTGGAGTTTGAGCTATTCATCACCTTTCTGGTTTTCTGGATCCTTCTCTAAGGATTACCTTGTTCTCAGTTTTCTCACCAGACTAGTATGCAGAGAGAGCAGAAGAGTATAATCTTTAAAAGATGGTGTTTGAGCAAAAAACATAATGAAGATTCCTCTTGCTTCTGTTTTATATTGAGTGTCTGTATAGCAACTTGGAGATCTCCATTTTCAAAAGCATTTCAGTTTCTCTTCTCTAGAATGGGAATTACTGTACTTTCCCAGTTCCTAAGATGAGGCTTAATTCATCAAGAACTCATCAACACAAAGAGACATAGAATTAAATAAGCAAACATGAGCGAAAAACTGGAATACAACTTTGTGTTTTAACACTAGAGTTTACAAGATGCATTCAGCTTGTCTCCCTCCAGCATTGTGAAGCACCTTCCCATGACAGATGCTCCCTGTGTGGTCTACCCATTCTCCTGTAGCACTTTTATATTGTAGTGTTTTAGAACACACCTAAGACCTCAAAAGCATTTTTAGGGCCAAAATAGCAAAAAAAAAAAAGCTTTTTCCAACAAGGAGAAAGAGTAGAGGTCAGGAGACAGGAGTTGTGTAATGTGTCACAAAACAAATCCCCTGGAATTAGAGGTATTAAGGAGGAAAATCCATGACCAATCTAAATCTCCTTCCCACAGAGGTGTTATTTTGACAATATTTTGAGTATTTGAAATGCACTATATGAAAGCAGTCAGTTCACTTTGCATTAGCTCAGAATGCTGGGCATTCTTGACAATGTGTTGAAAGTTCAGCTGTTGTGTTTCAATGAGATTTCCAAGCACACCTCATTCTCTTAGATCTTGGTGAGGAATTCTTAGCCTGATGGGATTCTGAAGCTTTAATTAAAGAATATATTACTATTGTTTCGCAACAGATAGGACTAGTAATTACTTCTGCTTAAAATGCAGCTCAAAAACTTGGGCTTCAGGTCCTAAGTAAATGTTTTGGTGATGAAAAAGACATGCTGTGAAACAGCCTTTCTGTACCTCTACAGCAGTCCCTGCCAGGTCTTCTACAGAAGCATTACACTGGCAGATCATTTTTCAAGGGACATTCTCTTCTGACATCTAAGACTGCAGAAATCCGAACAGGTTTTTTATGTAGCAAAAGAGAAGCGGCATAGAAAAATATGTCTCACTGCTTATTTAGCTTTGCTCTTCAGATATTTCCTGGTCTTTGGCCTAAAAATACTCCTCACCATAGTGTAGATGGGAAAAGGGCTTTTCATTTCCACTTGTCATTAGCTGTTCACAGCTATTTAAAAATATCAAGAAGTCTTGTGGGACAAAGGTGACATCTTCACTGGTACAGGTGCCTCAGTGAGGTGGTTGACACTCCTGTGAGGATATGCCCCCAAAATTCAGTTCTGTAACTAGTGTTGTTTTAATCTTAAGAGAACCCTTGATATGTTCTAAAGGTCACAAGAGAAGATCTTGCTGAAAATTAAAGCCTTGTTTTTAAGATCTTTTAAAAGGGAGGGGAGGAAGACATGAAGGCTGAAAATGCCCTTAGAACTGCACTTTACCAGAAGCTGAGGCAATCATTAGCTCTTGCAGCTCCAAGCCTAGCTGGGCTATGAATGTACTAGCTTCTCTGCCAGAGGGTTACATCATGGCCCACAAGAGTTAAATAAAACCTTTTCCATTCTGTAATTTTAAAACAGCTTAATAGAGAAGATTTCGTATTAACAGGGTGGTTTCTTCCCCATAGCAGCAAAGAACATGGAAAAATTGACCTGTGCCCAGTTTAGTCTTGACTTGCCTATTCCAGACTCTTCTAAAGAGATTGTTTTACAGGCACTAAGCTGTGACCCTTCAAGTGAGTTCGTTTTGATTCCTTAAATAAGCAGGTGTCCACAGAGCACACAAGTTGTCTCTTCTTGTTTGGTTTCTCAGAACTTATCACTGAACAAAGCCAGAACTGCACTCAGTCTACAAGGGCAGGAAGATGTGTTTTCAGTACAACTGGTTCAAAGAAGACAATTATAAGAATATCAGCTTCTGGTGGTGTTTTAGAAAAAAAGGATAAATTGCAAACTTTTGAACAAGCTTTAGTTTTAAAGTCCACTTAGACAGTGCTCTGGTCCTGTGGCCCAAGCAGTACGATCTGACTTAAGCAGATCACTGAAATAAAGGAGCAAGATTGAGAGAGATGTACAAAAAGAAAAGAGAAAAAAAAGAAAGAAAAATACCCAGAACACATAAAAAGTCTGCAGTGAGGTGTCAGGCTTTTGTACATTTTTCTTTGTATTGATCACTGCTATCTCAGTCTTTTTGTTGTTAATTTGACTTTGAGCAGTGTCCCTTTATAGGTCTCCGTCTTCATGTCAAACTCATCTTCTTATTCCTCTGCTTATCCCTTTCCTTACACACCCTTCTGTCTGCACACCCTGCATCATACTGTCAGAGACTTAAATGAAGGGGATTAAGAGTTGAGTCACAAAACACAGCCTGGGAAAGATGAATAAAAGTGGTGTAAGGTGGGAGAAAATCAAGTCCTCATTGTAGCATACTTGTCTTTCCTGGAAATCCTCTGGTTTACAGGTAGATTTTTGTCTTTCAGCAAGATCCACAGTATCTCTGACTTTTCTTGTAAGGGGGGGACAGAGACCTAAGTACCTTGGTGACCTGAGCTGCTTTATCTGTGCTAGCACTGTTCCTGCCTTCACTTAGTGTGAAAAGCTTTGGCTCTCTCTGAGGGGTACTGTACAATTTCTAATTAAATGACTCATGGTAATAACTGCTTTTTTTTTCCTTTCTTTTTCTTTTTTTCTTTTTCTTTTTCGTTTTCTTTTTCTCTTTTTGGTTTTTTTTTTCTTTCTTTTTCCTTTCCTTTTTCTTTTTTTTTTTTCTTTTTCCTTTTTCATCACAGTTTAATGGCTGCCAACACTAATAGTAAAAGGAATTTTGCCTTTGCAGATGATGCACTCACATGCTCTTTTCATAAATAGGTGGTTAGTCAGCCAGATAGGGTAAGGGCAGTCCACCCACCAACACTTGCTATCCCTCAGTTCCCTGCATTTTGGATGCCATTATTTCAAAGTGCAATGTGAGGAAAACTGAAGCGTCCACTCAGTCACCTGTGCATTGCAATGTGAACACCTCACTCCCCACCACACTTCGTGCAGAAGCGCCCTGACCGCCTCGTTCTCCTAAAGAAACGGGTTTATATAAACAAAAAGAGAGAAATAGCTTCATGAGATCGTTCGCAAGAACGCCGGGCAGCTTGGCCAAGGAGCGGTGCCCCTACCTGCCGCGCTGGCCGCCGTCTGCCGGGGTCCGGAGCCGCGGCAGCCCCCGGAAAGCTCAGCGGGCGGAGGCGCGGCTGGTGCTGGCGCTGTGCCCTCCTGCCTCGCCTGAACCCTTTCATGAACCGCTTGCCCCGCAGCCTCCCCGGGCCGGGCTGGGCAGAGCCGGGCCGGGCCGGGCGGCCCCACCTCACCCCACCCAGGGCTCCCATTGGCCCCCGATGAAAGTCCAGCGGGCCTCCCTGCTACTATATATGCAGATATATGCGGGTGGGTGTCTGTCAGCAGAGCCATGAGAGGCTGCAGCATCCTCCTGCGGCATCCCGCCCTCACCTGCGGTCGCGCAGCCCCCGCGCAGCGGTTTCTCGCCTCCTCCCTCAGCGCCCTGCGGCCAGTGGCGGACCCAGCTCCGCGGGGACAGGGGCACCCCCTGGCCTCCCTGCCAGGGCCCCCCAGCTGGCCATTGATGGGCAGCTTGCCCGACGTCCTCTGGAAGGGGGGTCTGAAGAGGCAGCATGAGACGCTGGTGAGGAGGGCAGAGGGATGGGGATGCTGCGGCGCGGGAAGGCAGGAAAGCGTCTCGTACTCAGCGGGGCACCGGGGGGTCTGTTCTGTGTCCCCAGGCTGAGTACCACAGGAGGTTTGGCAAGATCTTCCGCATGAAGCTGGGGGCTTTCGACTCGGTGCATATCGCAGCCCCCTGCCTCCTGGAATCTCTGTACCGCCGGGAGAGCTCCTGCCCCCAGCGCCTGGAGATCAAGCCCTGGAAAGCCTATCGGGACTATCGCGACGAGGGCTACGGGATGCTGATCCTGTAAGTGCCACCGGCAGCACAGGGCGGGCCTGGGGAGGTGCGGGCAGGGGCGGTTGCTCCCCGCGGTGCGTGCGATATCGGCTCCGAGGTACCTGGGAGATGCTGCGGGCGGGCAGTCGCCACTCGCCAACCTGCTCGGCAAGGACCGGGCCGCTTTCCCCAGGCTTCACTCCCGGAGCTGCCGTCCGGAGCAGGTTCCATCCCCTGTCCCCCCGAGAAGTAGCTGTGGAGTCGTTTGCACCCCTTGGTGCGATGAAGGCTCATCGGCACTGCCCGAGATGCTTGTTGCACATACCGCGGGTTTGGGTTTTTTCTTCTTTGTCTCTTCTTGAAGCCTTTCTCTTTTTAACCTCGCTGTTTCTAATTCAATCTAGGGAAGGAAAGGACTGGCAGAGAGTAAGGAGTGCCTTTCAAAAGAAATTAATGAAGCCCAGGGAAGTTGCAAAACTGGATACCACACTGAATGAGGTACTGTGCCTTGAAAAATCCTTCTCTATTTCCACTCCTCTGGAAAATAAAGGCAGATGAAATGATCCGGTGTATCTAGATAGTTGTTGAGCATCTGTGATAAACTCTTAATCCTCTTTATTGTGAAACTCCCATAATATCCCAGCATGAGAAGCACTTCATCCCTCTGGAGGCAGATCAGTCCATCAAAGTACAAGCAGTAATAGCATGAGAGCATTGTAAAATCCAAACATACATTGACAGAGGGGGAAATTGGAACTTGTTCAAAGGACAGGAAGCATAGATATTCCTCTCTTATGCAAGATTGTTACCTATTTAAAAGACAGTTGAAGTGCTAAATAACATGGTACTTTTATTACTTGATGTCATTTTATTCCTTTCTTGTCTGCCTTCTCTCTAATACTTAGGTCCTAGAGGATTTCATGCACAGAATAGATGATGTTTGTAACCACAATGGACAAATGGAAGATGTCTACTCAGAATTCAACAAATGGTCATTTGAAAGTAAGGGTTTTTTTGCCTGAGAATGGTATGAATTATGTACCTGCCATGGCATTTCAGTACTATCAGTGATGAAAGTGTAAGATGGTTATTTCCAAGCTATCAGCTACGATATCATGGAAACTGGGTTGCAGAAAAGGCAGGGGACTACCAGTCTGGTTATCTGTATGGCTTGTAAAAAAAAAAAAAAGTCAAACATGATAGTGACTTATAAATATAAAACTTAGGGAGATCACAGTGCATTTATCTAGAGTGGCATTGGGTGATAATGGATGACCATTTTTATCCACCTGATATTTTAAAATTATCAGCAACACAAGATCAAAGAAATGATGCAATAACAGTGAAGAAGTATTCATTGTAAACAAAGGTTGGAAAATCCCCTTTAAAATGTTTACCTTGGGATTAAGGAGCACTGGAGTAAGTTACCAAGATAGGAGCCCCCATCTGTAGAAACCTTTTAGCATATACTGAGGAACGACTTGGGGCAGAAGAAACTTCATCAGTGATTTCCGAAAGGAGGGGAGGTCGGGTGTAGTGCATAACTGAATGAGATCTGCCAGGTCTGTCTGCTCTTGGCTGGCTCAGCTCAGCAACCTGTGTACTGAGTTCATGAAAGTGGGGGTTTTCCCACTGTCAGTCCTGGTAGCTGCTTTTGGGAAGGGATATATAGGAAGTGACAGCTTTAAAAATAAATAGGAGGTAGAAAAAAGCAAGTGGAAAGTGGTGGAGTGTGGGATGCTGCCAGTGTTTACAAGAGGTTTTTTGGCTATGGAAAGGGCTAAGAGATGCTGGAGTAGATGACCTCTTCAGGCCCAGTTTTCCTGCAACTCAGTTATCTTCAGTAACATTACTTAATAGCTTATTTGCCAAATATGCCACCCCTGCTTAGCACAGTGAACTGCTGCTGGTGAGGGGATCACTGGCAATACTTATTTGTGAAGAAAGTGCTACTGTAAGCTAGATATACTACTGCTTGGGTCTGAGGCAAACATGCAGGTGGTTTGAAGGACTGCTCTCGCAGATATGTACCATAGGATATTTTTCAGAAGGATAACCCAAGCCATTCCTTGACAATACATGATGGACACTGCACACCCTTGTGTTTGTTTATTTTAATGATAATATTGCTTAACAACAGGTATCTGTCTGGTGCTATATGGAAAGAGGTTTGGTCTCCTACAGCAGGATGTAGAAGAAGAAAGTTTGAACTTCATCAAGGCTGTGAAAACGGTATGGAAGAGTCTTTTCTGGGCTGTAGTGATTTTCTACATTTACTACTAACAGGAGGATACCAGTTTAAATGGGTGACCTGAAAAAATGAGACTCAGGCTCTGTGCTACATGTGTACTGGCAGCTTTGCACACCCAAGGTGATGCTTACATGTCCAGAGATAGTACTGAACATCTCACTCTCCTTTATGAAATGCCTAAATCTGTAGGGGATCAATGCAGTATGGACATGAGAGTACTAACTCTTCTCTCCTTCTGAGACACCTGTTGTGTAACACTGCTGTTTGTTGGATGGGACTCTTGGAGTTGTGTGGGATTATGCAAATAATCTGGATTTGGAGATTAGTCATTCCTGCAAGCACACCCACTGTGCATTTTGCTGCAAATTGGACTCTGATGATACACATCTGCCTAATTTTAGCCATCTAAAAGACAGACATCTAGCCTAGCCTAATGTTTTGCCTCCATTTATTGTTAATGGAGAGAGAGGCACTGCCAAATGGTGGCTTGTTCCATTCTAAAACATGGGCCTAAAATAGATAGGATGAGTCACCCACTGGAGAAGCCTCCTATCTTCCACTGGCTGTCCCTAATTTTTAGCTGGGTATGATCTAAGCAAGTTGAGACCCATCCTGTCTGTCCAGGATGGAAAATCTGCCAGAATCTTGACTTCCCCTACTTTAGAGTCTTATTTTCTGTTCAGAGATTACATGTAGATAGATTTAAAAAGCATTTAAAAACCTCTTTCTCTGCTGCAGATGATGGCTACTTTTGGAATGATGATGGTGACCCCTGTGGAACTTCACAAGGGTCTGAACACAAAAGTCTGGCAAGCTCATACTAAAGCATGGGATGATATATTTAAAACAGGTTATTGTTTTAACACAATTTCTCTCATTTTCACTTGCCTTTGTTTCCTCCTTGGTGGAATTAACTTTCTTCACACTTGGTACTGTCCTATGCTGCTAATTGCTGCCTTCAGAGCAGATTGAGACAACTTTGCTGCAGCTCACCACAAACATAGTCCAAGCACTGTATTATTATGACTAACGTTTAGGAGCGGTTGTGGTGCAATATCCAATCTCCAGGGAAGCCCCAATAATTTGGAAGGCAGCAGCATAATGAGGCCTCTTAAATCCATCATAAAGGCAAATAACCAGCCAGAAAGTGGTATGATTTCTTTAAAGGTGAGGTATACAGGTGAGAAAAAGGGACCTCCCTCAAAGGGACCCCAAAGGGAGCTGTTTTCTTGAGAAACAAGAATTTTACATGCAAGAAAAGCCTTATTTAATATAAAGGGGAAACCCTGAAATTATGGATTATCTGGACAGCCTGGAACATAGTCATAAATCTCAAGCCCAGGAATTATTTAAATCATAACATACAATTTGGCTTCTCGACAACATTTCTGTCCATTTAAGATTAATTGGTCTTCAGGGTTGCAAAAATTACTGTAACTCCAGGTATGAAGCTTACATTTTTCAGTATTTTGCTGGGCAGTGACAGTTTTAGCTAAAGATTAAGGAAAGGTTTTGGCACTTGAATGATTGATTGTAAGGCTGGGTGGTATATTTCTCTGTGGGAAATATATCTTTTACATTTCTCTTAGGTATTTAAGTGCTTGATACTACAGGACTTTTGGTCATGGCCAGGCATGTGTACTTATTGTATTCCTTCTTAGTTTATGCAAAAGATTAGGAAAGACACTTTAAAACAGATCTTTTCAGAGAAACCCTAATTTGACACTGTCACTTTACATGGGTAGCTCCTTACTTGGAACTGGCCTGAACAGTTGGAACATCCATAAGAAAGAGTGGGCAAAATCCAGTACTTTATATCAAAATAATAAAAAGGAAAAAAAAGCTTGCACAAATTTGGCATCTGTTTTTCCCTTCCCCTTGTAAATCAAAGGCTTACATTTCCCCTCAGGGAGTCTGGGTGCTAAGTCTCTTTGGTTTTTTTTAACATCTTGATCCCCTTTGAAAATCTTAGCTAATAAATTTTGCGCACTTGTATTTCAGTTTGCTAAATGTTTCACTGAGCAGATCCCTGATTTCCCTTCCTAACTGAAGAAATCAGAATCTCTAATAGTTGGCAGGTGCTCCGGTTCGGATGTGATTTTTGTGACTTTTTTGTCTAAAATGTGAAAATGACATTATTTATTCAGTGTAAAGCTCATTCCTTGGGTAAAAAAACCCAAAACCAGCACAGCTTTGTGTCTTCTTTCAAAATCCTGCTTCTGGGACATATTTTTGCTTTCTTTTTATAGCATTTTTAGTGACTTTGCATTAAATACCTCCTACTCCTCCCTCCTCAGCCAAGCATTCGATTGACTGTCGACTGGAAAAGCACTCTGCAAACCCTCAGGAGGATTTCCTGTGTGACATCTACGCTGGGGGACAGCTTTCCAAGAAGGAGCTGTACGCTGCCATTGCAGAGCTCCAGATTGCTGGAGTTGAAACGGTAAACCTGACTATCCAAGACCTTGTTGAAATTGGGCACCCTTCCAACTCCCTGCTTTCTTCCATAACCTAACCACTACAACATCTCAGAGTGAGCTAATCCTGTAGTTATTTCAGTGGCTTAAAAGCAAGTGAATTTTTACCTGAAATCCCTAGAATCATTCTTCTGTTTGTTACTCCTAGAGAACAACTGGGATGGTTCATTAATCCCTTAGGTCATGCAATACCATAAAGCTGTGACCAGCCATAAATCACAGAATCACAGAATCACCAAGGTTGGAAGAGACCTCAAAGATCATCAGGTCCAACCCATCACCACAGACCTCCTGACTAAACCATGGCACCAAGTGCCACATCCAATCCTCTCTTGAACACCTCCAGGGATGGTGACTCCACCACCTCCCTGGGCAGCACATTCCAATGGCTAACGACTCTCTCTGTGAAGAACTTTCTCCTCACCTCAAGCCTAAATATTGCTTTGAAATTTTGTTAACAACTTGTTTCTGTCACCAGAAATGGAGGCCTTAACATTTCTTTCTGGTTTCTTTCAGACAGCCAATAGTTTGCTGTGGGCCTTGTATAACCTTTCACGTAATCCACATGTTCAAGAGAAGCTTTTCCAGGAAATAAAGAGTGTTATGGCTACTAATGAGAGTCCAAGTGCTGAGAACTTGAAGAACATGCCTTACCTAAAAGCATGTCTGAAAGAATCCATGAGGTAAAAATCTCAAATAATTTGCAAAAAGCAAAATCTGTACAGTTTTCTACCAGCCAGTGTTTAAGATTTTGGTTTTAGTATATATAATGTCGTTCGCCTCATTGTTTAAGGTAAACTGTGATAGATACAGGAAGAGAAAAATGCTGGAAATGTACCTCATTTTGTTTCTTTCACTGTAGATTGACCCCATCAGTGCCATTTACCACTCGCACCATCGACACAGAAATGGTTCTGGGAGATTATATGCTACCCAAAGGGGTAAGATAACTAATTTACTAGAATATTTTGTCAGTGATTAACTGTCTTGTAAACCTCTGAAGCTGATCATATTTCAGTCTCAAAACTGGTTTGCCAAAGGATGAGTTCCAGGATAAGGCACAAGGAATTCATACCAAGAAGTCCCATAAACTGAAATCCATACACTCCTGCACTGCTGCTGGATTTGGACAAAAATGTTTTGGCATGTTATTTCAACAAATTTTGGTGTTTTGTTTTTCAATTTTCCCCATGGTTTTCTGAGGAAACTATGACCTTTTCTGTGTTTGAATTAATCTGCAGAGAATTACATGGCGTCTGCTGAGGAAACAGCCTTGCCCTTATTTCTGCAGTACTTTTTCCCATTAGCAAGCTGGTTCACTTGGTAGCTCTAAGGCAGTTTGTAACAAGACTCTCTATTGCTTTGTTCATAGACTGTACTGGTGATAAACAGCCATGCCCTGGGTTGCAATGAAGAGTACTTCAGTGGCTGGACTCAGTTTAAACCGGAGCGCTGGTTTCAGAAGAACTT
Organism: Melanerpes formicivorus; assembly: GCF_026170545.1. Lineage (NCBI taxonomy): Eukaryota > Metazoa > Chordata > Aves > Piciformes > Picidae > Melanerpes > Melanerpes formicivorus. The sequence continues at coordinate 7,432,767 of NW_027142371.1, read as the reverse complement.
CATCAATCCTTTCTCTCATGTTCCATTTGGCATTGGCAAGAGGATGTGCATCGGGCGCCGCGTAGCCGAGCTACAGCTTCACTTGGCCCTTTGCTGGGTAAATACCTTAATCAGATGGCATTCTGTACACAGTGCTGGTTGCTCAGCACTGAATCCAGTCAGAAGATCAAGAAGCCAAGGCATGCTAACTGAGATGTTTGTGTTTCAGCTCGTTCGCAAATACCAAATCATAGCAACTGACAGCAAACCGGTAGAAACTCTCCATTTGGGAACCCTGATTCCCAGCCGGGAGCTTCCCATTGCCTTTCACAGGCGATAAGGTATGTGCATAGGGGTCTCTTGAGCATGTGAGGCTTCCCTTTGGACCTCAGTTAGGATTTTCATAGGACTGTGAGTGTAAGAGAACAGAGGTTTCTTTTTTTTAAGCTTTATTCTTACAATGTGAGATGTATTAAAAGCCAGTGCATTTCATTGCTCCTAACAGAAAATACTCTTAGAAGACAAATTTTGTATGGCCTGTGGCTCTGAAATTAGTTGTCTAGTTTTAAACTAACCCAGACAAAGAGCATGACTTCTCTGGATAATTCAGATCAGAAATGAGGAAATCAAAATGTATATACTGTTGGAGAAGATAATAGCTATTATTTCATTATAATATTCATAGATTCATAGAATAGTTTGGGTTGGAAAGGACCTTAAAGATCATCTCATTCCGATCCCCCCAACACCACCACAGGAGAAAAATCACTCAGTACAATCTGAGCAAGGGCACTGATTCCTTTAACTGAAATTTGTTCAGTGCTATTTTCTTTTAAATAATTGATCACTGTATAAATTATTTTTCTCTTTAATACAGCTTGAAAAAAAAAGAAAAAGGAGAAGACAGCCCTGCTGCTGCCTCTGACTGGGAAAGTCAATGCCTATGGTAACCAGTGGAGAAACTGCAACACATGTCCCCTGAACCAGAAGCAGTACCAAGAAAAGCTCAATACTGTTTTATTGGGCAAATGTGATTAGCTAGTTTAGCTGTTCTCAGCAGTGTTAAAAGGAAAGAAAAATACCGTGCACATCCATACACCTATGCAAATCTGCTATTTGGTGCAGCTGAGGGACTGACAGTACAGGATAGAACTTGATAATGAGCTGTGGAGTGTTACATACAGATCTTCTTGGTGCATAGTGAGATTATTATAGCCTCAAGCTGTTCAACAGACTGTCTTGCAAAGAGCTTGTTTCCAGTGTGGGTATCATACAGGACACCTGCAGAGCTGCAGTCACGACTGAACTGGCCCTGTTATCTCAGAGTTGAATAGCTTGGAGAAGTCAGCTGAAGGGGAAGGAAATTCACTTAGCCCTTATCAAATTACCCATGTTGTGAATTAAATTGACAAATAAGATGGCAGTCTCTAATTAGGCTAAAACCAGGACTTAAAAGTTAGGGTAATTAAACAAGTATGCTTTCCCTCACGTTAAGGAAAATTAAAGGACAAAGGTAGATAACAGGATTTATTCTTCATGCCTGCACAGGACTTTGATTTGAACAGCTGCAATACTGTACTTGCCACATACTCTGCTCATTCCCAGTTTCATGGCTCCAGCTCCCACATAAGCCATTTTATCATTTGTATTGTAAAACCTCAGTGGCCTTTTATTACATGAAAGGCCCTTATGCCTAAATGGAATCACTGGAATCCTATGGGTTCTGTCTCTATTAAATGATGATTATCCTAACAGGATAGATACTTTGTCAGATAAGTAATATAAAATGTATGCTTCGAAGAACCACAGGAAATAATGTTCCTAAACATTTTGGGGAGGTCTACTTCTTGTGGAGATTTCAATGCCTGTATCCAAAGGTTAAAGTTGTCACTGCCCTCCATGCCATTCTCTGTTAGCCCTTATGGTCACTAGTGTATTTTCCCCATGACACAGCTTCAAGTACAGGTTATTATAGGTAACCAAGGATGGTTATTTTTATTTTGTTACATTCTGAAATTCTTAACATTTGTTGGTCAGTCTGCTACAGGGTTTTTTTGTTGTCTTTGTTTGTTTGTTTGTTTGCTTGCTTTCTTCTGCTGTTATACTCAGACATGTAAATGGAGCCATATTATAATGTGTAAAGCAATTTATGCATTATCTGAATATTTCTACTCTATTTGATAATACTCAATTTTGTAATAAAGTGAAGTTTGCTTTTTGTGGTTTATTTTCTTTGCCTTTTTTTTTGTGTGGTTTCTCTTTTCTTTATATATTATTATTTTTATACTATTCCACAGTTTGTTATAAAGTCTTCACAACATTATAAAAATCTTGTCTTGAATGGTAACTTCTTGGAAAAAAGTTAGTGTGGTTACCTGCATCCCCCTGCTTAATAAACTCAGTGGGCTTGAAACTTCTACAAAATCAAGTTAATGTTAATTCATCAGTGAAAACAATCTGCTTTATGATATCCCCAAGTTGCTTGATTGTGTGCTGCAATGATGCCCTGGCTGGGAAACTGTTTGCAGTGCCCAGCTCCTGGCAGGAGGGTGTGGTGGGCACTAGCTGACACCTGGCCACCACAGCAAGGTAGATCCCAGGTTAGTGAGTAGAGCAGAGTTAAGCCTTGCAGCACAGAGCTTTGGTGCCAGACTCCTTTTGTGTCATTTATCTTGCCATGCCTACTATCTAGGCTAGCCCCAGTATTCAGGAATGTGTTAAATCCATACTAACAGCCCCCTTCCTTCTGTATAATCCTGTCAGACCTCAGCGAGTGCTCATGTTAGGAGGCTTTCTGCATCCATAGTAAAGTCTGAACACGTTTGTCCCCAGCATGCACCGTACTGAGGTCTCCAGGGATGGCATTGTCACATTTCTCTGCCATTATGACATGATAAAATCAATATAAAGTTTTGAGGAAAGATGGAAATAGTTTGAACTTTTGCAGAATCAGAAGAAATTATTTCTATAAGAAAAAAAAGCCATCCACCCAGCACTGTGACTGACAGCCTGATGGCTATGCAGACGGCAAATCTGACAGCTATCAAAACCACACTGCCTTCGCCAAGCGAAGGCTGCCTCAGGCTGAGTGAACGATGGTGTAAGAGAAATCATGCAGCACTGTGTGAGAATGTCACTGTTCTGAAACCCATATTGCAATGTGTGCTTCAGAGCGGCTGTGGTTCCTGCTGCTGAAACTAATCTGACAGCTCAGAGCACTGGGTTCCAGAGCTTGGGGAGGGCTGGGAGACCACAGGTGCTCACTCAATCTCTGGGGAGCTTTGACAGCTCATGCTAAGGTGCAAGACTGTGTGGAGAGGTCTACCTAGGCTGCTACAATAATAAAATACACTGAGCCTCTTATAGGATTATAAACTAATATTACTCCATTAGAGCAAATGGAGTTGTGCCAAGATAAAAACAGAAAGTCAGGACCATTGTCCAATTCCAGGCATAGCACATTGCTCACAAACATTCTGACAATTTAACTTCTAAAGAGTAGAGGTCTTATCTAGCTGAACTGACCTTGACAGCCAAGTTATCAGTGATTTCAGAATCTTTTATTGCTTCTGTGTATTAAATCACAGGCTCACGCTTACCAGGCTACGTATCATTTTTGCTACTAAAATTTAGTGGACTCAAAGATTTTTTTCTAGTGCTGCACTGAGTAAAATTTTGACTAACTCCATGTAAGCTGAGGTACAAATGTGTGCTGTCTTCCAGACAGTCCAATAACCACCGACCTGGAAAATTTTGTTCCGGAAGCTTTGCGGGTTTTCAAGTTCCTGAAGATTTCAAAGAACTTCATTAATCTGCTACCTCAAAGTAAATGTCCAAAGCAATTTACCAAGGAAATAGGTAATTATCAAACTACACAGATAATGAATGACCAAGGCAGACATTCATACGAAGAATCCCATATGGCTTTCTTTTCTAGTCTTTCAGAAGCATGATGCTTCTGAGGTTTATAAATGTCTATGGAACCTTTCACCTGTGGTCAGCTGGATAAATTCAGTTCACTTCTTTGCTTCTTTGAAATTAATTACTCTCATTAGAAACACAATGACAAGGCTATTTCCCTGTTATTGTTTTCTACAGCCACTCCCCTGAGGGAAATACCTGGATCACAAAGTGAATGGAATTAATTGCCTCCGCATTAACTTTCCCAACAGGGAAGTGAACAAGGTTCACCTATCCAAAAGGAAGTTCATTCTGTTCAGGCTTTAGGCATGTTAGTGGGAATGATGTAGACAAAGTTGGAGCCAACTAATCTGTGCTTTTTTTGTACGTAAAGAATGCCAGTTTTCAGGACTGACAATCTGGCATTTTTCACAGGTGTTCTGTTCATTATAAGCTGGCTGTTGCAGAGCATGCTCTGAGTCATACACCTTCCAATGCTGTGATCAGACAATGGATAATGTGTTCCAGTTTGTCTTCCTCCGCACTGGGAAGGATCTTTGTTCTCAACAGCTAGAGAGAGAATTTCTGTGTCAATACTGGCTTTAACTGATGGGCCAAAATGACCCAAGCTCTGAAAAAAATTAATTCTGCACAATGGGCATAGCTAAAGTTCATTTCAGAACAAGTTTTAGGAGAAGAACATGATGTGTGCTTAGTTTTAAATATGTGAACCATCATACTGACCTTAGAGGGCTGTGTGTGCATGTGTGGGGTTTGTAATGCAGTGTCAATTGTCATGAAAGGAGAAAGTTTAACATGCATATCATTTGTGGCACACATATTCCAAATTCATGTAAGGGCTGTAGCTTTAGAAGGGAAAAAACCTGCCTTTATACTTCAGATAATCAAAACAAAGGGCCTATTGAGATTGAACTACAAGCAGTCTCATTAGTCTCTCCCCCTGGATGTGTGCGTTGTTCTGATGACTTGTGGATTGATTCACTCTAGTGTGGGTGGCTGCATTCATATCTTTTTTTTGAGCTGTCTTTCCAGGCATGTCTTGGGAAAAGGTATGAATATCATATTATGAAACTGAGCATTATACTTTTTCACTTACATTTATTCTTGGGTATTTCTGAGTGTCAGCTTTCAAAAGCGAAAAAAGAGAGATGTTTTGTCACAAAACCAGCACACGTCCCAATCTCTCTGCCCACACTGCTGATTCCACTCTGGTACTGTAGCTCAGGGCTGTGATTTCACTGCCTTAAAACCCTTTTATGCACTGATGTGCAAACCAGGAATACATTTGTTGACACTGAGAGCTGTAAAAACATGACAGTGGGATCAGCCAGTACAGAATCAGTACAAGTCTTTGAGCAGGAAACTGCAACTGGTATGGGTAGAGACCACAGTTGGGAGTACAGAATCACAGAATGTTAAGGGTTGGAAGGGACCTCCAGAGATCATCAAGTCCAACCTCCCCTGCCAAAGAAGGATTACCGAGGGCAGGCCACACAGGAACACAGACAGGTGGGTTTTGAAAGTCTCAAAGAAGGAGAATCTGTAGCCTTTCTGGACAGTTTGCTCCAGTACTCTGTCACCCTCACCATAAAGAAGTTTCTCTTCAAGTTGGGGTGGAACCTCCTGTGTTCCAGGTTGTACCCACTGTTCCTTGTCCTATCACCAGGCACCACCAAAAAAGGACTGGAACCTTTGTCTTGACACCCACCCCTCAAATATTTATAGACGTTAGTAAGAGCCCCTCTCAGCCTTCTCAAGACTAAACAGCCCCAGTTCTCTCAGTCTGGTTCAACATCACAATATACTTATCTAAACCAGCCCAACTCTCCATGTGAAGATCACTGTTCACTTCTCTTTTTTTTTGTCCATTTATCCAGAACTGCATTAGCATCTCATGAAATACTATTCTGGACCCTATCTTTCATATTCCTATATTCTTTGCTAGCAGAGGAAAGACTACATTGACTTTTAGCACTTGTCTCTAGATTATTTTTTTCTCAGCTGTTTGATCAGTAGCCTGTGGCTTTGGAACACCATAAGAAGTTAAATATAAGTGATTGTTATTTGAATCCAGAAGGAGTCTGAACAGAGATAAACAATTATGGAGCAATCCTCCTGACAGGGAAAGCAACAATGAGACCTCTTCATGAGACAAAATCTTTTTCTCCAAGGCACAATGTCAAAACAAGTGTGGAATGGAATGCATTTTATAATCAGGATAAATTATACTTTGCTTTCTTGGGCATGTCCCCCTGACAAGTTGGAACTTCTTGCCTCTAATTGTTAAGCGTGTTGAATGAACTCCAGGCACCACATGGCAGGTGAGAAGGGAAGGCAGTGGAGGCAGTGCTGGCAGGGAGCACAGCAGGGCGATAAAGGGAAGCTGAGTAGGAGAATTACCACTTGGTCTTCCCAAATTGGTATGTATGTTTATGACACTTTACCCTCCGCTATCAGCTTAGGTGCCCAGAATCTTGATAGTAAATCAAAAAACATCTGATTCATCATGTCATTGAAGTTTGTTCTACATAAAAATGGGAGATAGAAGAGAAGCAGGGAAAAGGTGCATGTCTTGCTTAACTTTAATTCAAGGGTATCCTCACTGTCAGATGGACTTTCACAGCATGGAGTTGGCTCAAGGTGAAGAGAGTTAAAAATACTCTCTAAATGTAATGGAAATAATGGAAGGAAGTCTTTGAAAAACCCACCCCTCAGGCAGTAGATATTGCATTTATCTAGACTTCCAAGTTCCCTGAAAAAAAACCACCCAAACCCTTATTGTTATCTTAGTTACACCAAGGGGAATCACAGTTTTGCAGATGAAGTCAGTGACTGAATCAAGCCCAGTCCCACTTGGTTCAGGGCAAAGGTAACCACATATCTGATCAAGGGGTCAGCCAAGAGTCAACCCAATCCATGGGCAAAGACTATATTCAGTCCTAAAACTGGGAACTACTCTGGTAGCTTTGCAGCAGTATTCAACCACAGGCTGCAGCCACCCAGCTGCACCTTGTTATATTGAGGTTGCAGATTGGTAGGATTAAACTCTGTCCTACCATAAAGCACAGGAAAAGGACTCTGCTAGGATCCAAATTTTAGTCATTCTAAAAGGCACCATCAGAGCATAATTAGAATAAGGAGAACTTTGGGAACAAGGTTACACAAAGATTGTTGGGTTCACACACACCTTTCACTCAGTTCACAAGACGCTGAGCTTAGGTACTTCAGCACAATCTGCTCTTCCCTGTGGCTATGTTTGAAAGTCAGAGCAATAATAATTACAAAAGCATTAAATATATACTGCTCCTTGTGGCCCACACATTCAGTATCTAATTTCAGTGCAGGTGAAAAGATTAAATGCACACTCCAAAAAAGCCCCCAGACAACAAAGGGAACAGGATACTGTTTATACAGTCACCAAACACACTGCATTTGGCCTTGCTATGAAAACTTCATATTTCAAAGTTCACATCTAAGTGACCTTATCTGCAGCAAAAAGAAATGCTGCTTCATCAGCTTCAGTAAATCCAGAAGCAGTGATGCATCTTTGTGAAGACTTCTGCTCACCTGTCTGTTAAACACCCATTTACATGCTGATTGAAGAAGAATTTTTGAGGAGAGAAAGGGCAGGAGAGTTCCAAGAAGAATTCAGGCTGATCCTTGTAAAGATATTTTATATTTGGAAGCCTGTTTATAGATGATGCTTTCATCACCAGTTTAGACATCTAGGGCTTCAATTACATTAGTAAGATATCTATGAGAGTTATATTCTTCAGCCTCTTTAGAAAAGAGAAGGATTTGTCACTGGAAGATGAAGGATTTGTCACTGAAAGATGCTTACAGCAATTCAAAAGAAGAGATGGGGTAGTTTTGTGAGTTTTTTGGGGGGAGCCCTGTGGAGACTTCATCCCAACTAGGAACTTTGTGGGTTCACAGATTAATTATGGGCTACTGTCCTTTGTCCTCCCCCCCTATCATGACCACATATCCTGATCTCACTCAATCATGAGATTTTGATCCAGACAAAACCCTTTTTGCAGAGTTGGTTGTGCAAGATCAGAGAGCTGCCTTGATTCACCTTTTGGCTACAAAATCACTGGAGTCAATAGCAGGATAGTGGCATGAAAATGTATCTGGGGGATGACACCATGGAGCTGGAAAAGGAAAGACCACTTTTTCTGAGCTGCAATATAACTTTATATTGGTCAAAGGATCCTGCAGTTGGAACATCTTTATCACTTTTCTGAGAAATATAGGTTCAGACTCATTTAGTTGGAGATGCAGACCCTCAGATTCTTAAATATTTAGGAGAAATTAAACCATTTAAATCTAGGAGGACTCTTTTTCGTTTATTGAGTTGTTTGGTTTGAGGTGTTTGGGTTTTTTGTTTGGTGTTTATTTGTGGGGTTTGGGGTTTTGTTGGTTTGGGGTTTGGATTTTATTTTGGAGGGGGTGTTCTTTTGGGTGGGTTTTTTTTTGGTTGGTTGGGTTAGGGGGTTTTGTTTGCTTTAGGTGATTTTGTCTAGGTTTTGTTTGGTTTTGTTGGTTGGTGGGGTTTTTGTTTGTTTTGGTTGCTTGGTTGGCTTGGTTTCAGTGTGGGGTTTTATTTTGTTTTGGGGATTTTTGCTTAGGTGGTTTGTTTCTATATTGTTTTGTTTTGTTTTCTAAATGGTGAAGTGTCACGCTGGATGTGCAAGCCCCTCTCAGATACTTTCCTTCTGTTTCAAACATACTAGAAAAGAACTAATTGCAAAAGGTGTCCTTGTTGCTGAACCATGGCAAAACAAATTTCCAGCAAGGGGGCACACTCAGAGGGAAGTCTGGCAACTAATGCATGGGAAGATGTGCTTGAGTCCATTTTCCAGGAAGCAGGGTAGCTTCAAATACAGTTGATTCATACCTCTTGCAAAGTCTTTCTTGCCCAAAGGCAGAACTGAAAAAAGAAGCAAGATCATCTCATTGATTGAGGAATCAAAGAGCCAGCTGTGAGCCAATGACATGAAGATAGTCACCATTCACTGCAGGGGAAGGAGTTGTATTTATGTGCAGATACAAATGAATGGAATAAACATTTAAAAGTATTATATTGTACTGCCTGCAGGTGGAGATGTTCAGGGAGGGCTATGACTGATTCCAGGTATTTGATCTGTACTTTGATCCGACAACAAGGCTCTGGCAGGTGCCCTTAGAAACACACAGTGTACATTTTTCTGCATATCCAGTAGCCCCATGGGAAGCCACTTAGAGCCCCTTTTGGGTTGTGATTGGCACCCAGTGTGCTTCACTGGAAAGGCAACGGATTTTTGAGGGCATGAAGAGTGTTGTAATATATGTATAGAACTCAGTGGGATCCAGGGAAAAACAGCAGAAGCAGCAAATGTCAGTTCTGGGGGAGATCAGAGCTCCTGGGCAAATAAACAAAGGTGTGAATTTTGCATTGTGGGAATAACATGCTCAGAAGGAAAACTAAATCAGAGGGTGTTCAGAAATCACCAACATGCATGTCTCAACAGACATCAGGTAGAAGAACAATGGGGACTGTGAGAAGAAATAGATCTTGTGATTGGCTGCCTCAGCCATCAGCTTGAGCTTGTGTTGAGGCACAGTGGATGAGCAGGGCAGCCTTAGACAGGCTCTTCTCCCCTGGCACTGGGAAGATAAATGGGTGCAGGACCTGCACAGCATGGACATGCAGAGGCAGTTAAATCGATGAGAGACATCTGTATTGTCATAACAAAATGCACTGTTTGAAGTGTGAACATCTGCTGTCTTTGTATCAAAGGGATACGATGATGATTAGGTGACTACAACAGCTGCCTTGTGAAGAAAGGCTGGGGAACTTGGGGCTTTTTAGCCTGGAGAAGAGAAAGCTGAGTCAATGTTTATCAGTACTTAAAGGGTAGGTATTAGGAGGATGGGATCAGCCTTTTTTCTGTGGTGTCCAATGGCAGGGCAAGAGGTAATGGGCACAAACTTGAACATAGGAGGTTCCATCTAAACATAAGGAGGAACTTATTTGCTTTGAGGGTGTTCTAGGTGAATCTGCTCTGGTATGGAGTTGAAGGAGATGATCTCCAGAAGTCCCTTCCAACCCCTACCATTCTGTGATTTTGTGGTTCTCTAACGGTCTCACAGGATTTTGACAGTGAAGTGGCCATGCAGCCCCAAGGCCACATGCCTGCCCATGTTCAGACTCCTTCCCTTGGTACTTATCTTTCTGGAGGGATGTTGTACTTCTGTTCAATGTGTGTTGATGCTGACAGCTCCTTGTGTCTAGGTTTCCCTAGAACCATAGGTGAGCGATGGTCTGCAGGCCATTAGCAGTTTAGAGGCAGCCAGGACCTTGAGCTGAGAGAGGCAAAAGCCAGGGCAGCTGAGACCAGCTGGCTAGAGGTGTATCTCAGAACATGAATATCATGCTCAGTCTATGTGGGAAATTTTGCTGAGGATGGAGGTTATTTCTCCTCCTCCTCTCAAGGATTGATGTTCCTGGAGAAGCTTGCTCTCCATTCTGCTTCCAAAGACCACTTTCCTGTTTATCATGACCCCTCACTGGGCTGAGCATAACTTTGTGCACTTTATATTGGCATTAGTATTTATTTTAGTTTTGCTGATACATTGAATTTGGTTTCCTTTCAACACATGGATCTTCTTTCCTTTACCCAATCTCCTTTCTCAGCTGGGTCATTGTGTGATAAAACCACTGCTGTATCTTAACCCTGATGCAGGCCAAGTGTAGACACCATGTTACCACCTTGCATGGGTCTGGTCCCTCTTGCTGCAGCTGAAAGAGAACAGGAATTAGGTTTGCTCTTCATTTGGAAGATCTTGACATTTAAAATTCTTTTGTGTTTACAAAGTTGAATGAAATTAAAAAGGAGATTTGGGTTGAGTTGTTTGGCTAAATCAAGCTTGGGAGAGAGAAAACACACCAGGGGGGATGCAAGTATGATGGAAAAGAATCTTTCAGAAAACTTGCAATTGCTTTTAAGAAGTAGTAAGGCTGTTACAAGAAATTATGCCAGGACAAAGATTTTCCTTTCAGCTGAGCTCCTAACTGCTTTCAACATTATCATGTCAACAGCTCCTGATTTTCATTTTGAAAGAGCATTTCTCGAAAACTGCTTTAATCTCCTGGTATGTTTTGTTTTCAGGAACGCAGCTCTATCCAAATATCTTCAGGCACAGCAATATCAGGCATGATTCAGCATGGTTAAATTGTGTAAAAACCTTAGAAAAAGTCACTCTGAGTGTCCAAGAAACTCTTCAGACTGCTTTTAAAAGATACCCTTCCACCCAAAGACTTTTACATCTCTGTGAGCCTCATGGTAACAGCCATTTACTCCTTATTGAATGGTTGCAGCATGAATGATAGCCCTCTGGACTTTTGCAGATGCTGATTCAGCTGTTGACATGCTGTGGATAAAATGTACATGTTTGCTGTACATCTCCACAGGTATGTTCTCGGTATCCTTAGTTCCTTCTGCTCCAAACTTCTGATTGACTGGATAGACAAATTACCCTGTGCAACCTTTCTATGCTCATATGGTTGAGAAGACCCTGGTGAAACAGACTGTGATCAAATGAAAGAATAAAGTTTAACTGTGCTTGTCAGTCTTCACACTGCTGAGTTAGCAGAGAAAAACACCACTTTCATTGACTGAGCAAGGTCATTCATCAGAAAACTTTACAGTGGGCTTCTGTGAAGGGTTGTAACTCTTTTTTGGGTGTCTGGATAACACTTAAATCTTCATAAATGTCCAAGCATTGCTCCCTCTCCTACATGCATGTCTTAGCATGTACACTCAGAATCAACTAGGTTTTTTTTCAATTGCTAATCCAGAGCTAGAGGTTTGCTTATATGACATCTGCGTGGATGACCATATTTCAGTTAAGCACTGGGGAAACCTACCCTTTGAACCTGTGCACAGCTTTGTAATATTCTTAGCTTGTGCAGAAATAATAGATATTATAAATTATTTAAAAGAAGCAGGTGTTTTAAAAGCCCAGGTGAGAGTGTTTGACTCAAAGTTAATTCTGTACTTGCTCAAAAGCTTGCAGATTCCATCTCCTTTGCTTCCCCTTACAGTACTGTCCTCTCATCTCATGCTGCACCTTTCCACATTCACCTCATTCCATTGGATAGAAATCAGGGATCCATCAGTTCTCACCCTCAGTGCTTATCTCAGCCTGTCAGACACCTTTCTCCTTTGCTCTTGGATAATCCCCCTGTGCCTGTTTTACTTTACCACTTTCCAGAATTCCCTGGACTGTTTTCTCAACCTGCACCATATCTTCCTTGAGACGTGCTGAGCAAAACCAGACAGGGCAATGAAAATAACACATTCTACCCATGGCCATGACTGCACAACCAAATTCTGGCCAGAAGTCTTGTTTTAGCCCCAGCAAGCCTGTGTAGAGAGTGACTCCAAAAGAATAGGCACCTGTTGCCATTGATGAAAGACATCCAGTAGCTGAGATGGGGGAGAGGAGGGGAAGAACATGTAACATAGCATCCATTTTGATTATTTTTAAGGAGAGAAAAACTTTCCAGAATGTGTCTAGACAAAGTGATGATTCATTAACTCTGCAATGTCTGTGGGGAGACAGGGTATAGCCACTATGACTCCTTTTTCCTAGGCCCTTTTTGGTTTTGTCACTATTTCTTCCTGTGGAAGGGCATGGGGTGAAATTAGCAAGGATTGTGTTTGGAGGAATCTGGAGCGGTTCTTCTGCCAAATATTTGTGCTATTCAGCACATCCTAGAAATGTGAGATTTAACCCACTCACTGCTAGTTAACTAATCTCTGGAAGTTCAGATATGAATGAATTAATTGTCTAAGAAGGATTACTAATGTAGCCTGTTTACCATTAGGCCCCACATCTAAGCTTTGCCATTGGGATGAGACACCTTTGAATGGCCTGTGAATGAACAAACACAGAAGTTGTGGTAGTAGCATTAATTATTGGGTGAAAGTCAAACTATCACAGATCCTTATTTACAAAAGATATGAGCAGCTGACTAGAAAACCAGACAATGACTTGAGACTTTATACTATATTTTTATGGTATTTTTAATTTTGATCTTTTTTTGTGTGTGATGTTCCTAGTGACACATATGGTAGCCACTTAATAACCCCCATGTGATAAGGCTAGGTTGAATTAGATGTTAGGTCTTTTTCACTAAACTGGTTTGACTTGTGCTAAATGTTCTCCTAAAATAACCTGTGACACTATTTATTGTCATCTGCTGAATGTTTTTGTCCTAAGAGGCTTATTTCAAAACTCTTATGCTGAGTGAGTCAAGCTCAGAGTGAACTATGCAGGAAGACATGAGGGAAGATGTGTGGCAACGCCATCTCTAAAACATCCAACTGCAGCTGGAGGAAGAATTTCTCTCATGTCAACAATTTGCTACTTAGTTGTTCTTTGCTAACTGGCTTGAGAGCTTTATGGCAATTATTTCCTTTTCATTTATCTGATGTCATTTCCCCTGTACTTCTGGTGAGACATGGAGAACAGCTTTTGGGTTAGCCTTTATGCACTGCAGTATTCAATCTTGTCTTTCTTGAATGCTGGAAATATTTGTCAGCTTACCAGGAAGATGGAAAGTGTCCAAGAACTGTAGGTCTGAGTCCTAAGTGGAATATCTTCTGTAACATGTAGGCTCTCAGCTACATCAGCACGTGCCAAACACAGGGCTACTGCAGTCAGAGGATTAATACCGGCAGCTTTGTAACACTGAAACTGAAACCTAATACTCTTGGTTGGTGTTGTTTAGAATTGACTTAACAGTGCTAACAATTTGGAAACAGCACTGAAACAGATTACAAATAAAGCAGATGATGCTGTCTTAACACACTGTGTATTCTACAGCTTCTGAGGAATGAGCAAGTGAGTGTCAGGGATCAGTGCTTCCAGGGCTCACAGAGTTAGTATAGTATGTGTTTTCTTGCTAAAAAAGAAAAGTAAAGATTTACCAAGATTGGACTTTTGGGTGTCTATTTTTGGCATCCTTCAGTTGAGAAATGCACTGGCTGAACTTGCACTCCTAACCTCTTGATGGTGTTTTACTATTAATAGGAAAAGGGTTTAATAAGTAACCAGTCTCACAGTGCATGGTAATGCATCCCCACTTCTTTGCAATCTGCTTCTGTGAACTTTATGACTTGATGCTTAAAAAAAATAGTGGACTCTGCCAGGGTGCCTGAGGAAGAAGGAGCGGGTGCCTGAGGAAGAAGGAGCAGGTGCCTGCAGTGCTCACAGTGGCATTGTGGTGACTCAGCCCTGTGCCATGTGTAGGAGCACAGACTAGGCTGGCTGGTCCCAGTATAGCAAACTCCCCCCAGCTGGTGACCCAGCAGCCATGGCCTGAATATTCAGACTAAATTGTACCCAAATTGCCACAAGCTTCCTGCATTAACCACTTGTTGATGTAGGAGAGTAACAACAGGCTGGGAGGATATCTCCCAGGGACCAGGTGGATGCAGGGACAAGTGGCAGATGCAGGCTCACAAGTCTAAGCTGCATACTCTTCCCAAACACCCTGATATTAATGAGTTAGGAACTGGTTTGAGTCTGAATAGCAGGGTAGAGTCATGCTTAAGAGGAAGTAAATTATTCAGATCATTTTAAGAGACCTCATTGCACAAAGATAATGTGGAGCGCAAGTGTAAATCAAAAATGTTGCCACGGGTTGTGCTGCAGCAAGTGGGAGTCAGTGTCAGGATGTGGGTAACTGGCACATTGTAGCTGTCTGACCTCAGAAGAAAGGAGGAAAAAGAGTAGGAAAACTAGGCCAGGAGAGATGCATCATTTTCAGAACAATACATGACACTCTCAGGTCTAATGGTGTTTTGATTGAAAGGTTAAGTGAGAAGCAGAAACAGAGTGCTTGCTACTCTGCTCCAAGAATAATATTTGAACTAATCCAGCAACTTTGATCATCTGACTATTTTGTTGGTAAAAAATGGTTGTTTTTCTAAACCCATGTGGACTTCCCTTCCTTTTGATCTCTCAACACTCCCAGTTTTCCTGTAATGTTAGAGGGATTAATCCATATTTATGCTCATATAAAATAAAGTGTCCTTTGGTTTTATTTTTTTCCAAACTGGGCAGGATTAAGACAAATACTGAACACACAGAATAACTGGTTGCTCTTCCCTGCTATTACAAGTTAAACATTCCTTCTCACAGGCACTGAGAGCAAGATTACCACCAGCTCTTATCAGCTCAGAGCACATAGATTCCATTCCATGCCTTAAGGTGAAAAGGCTCTTACATGTAGCTGGGAAGAGTGGGAGCACAGGTTTGGGGTGTCTGTGTGTTGGGACTACTCTGGAGTCAGAATGAGCTAGCTGACAGTATAATCAATGCATGTAGACTGTGACTTTCCATTGCTAGTTCATATGAGCATGCACATGCTGATAATGGCACTCAAAATTCTCTGCTCTGCAACCTACCCTGACACAGAGGTCAGACCGATGGGTCCATAGTTCCCCAGATCCTCCATACAGCCCTTTTCATAGGTGGGTGTCTCATTTGCCAATCTCCAGACAGCAGAGACCTCACCAGTTAGCCATGACTGCTGGCAAATGGTGGAAAGTGACTTGGTGAGCACTTCTAGAAAAGAGGCTATAATTCATTTTGCAGGTTAATTGCTTGTTTTTTTCAGATAGATAAGGAGAGCTGTGGACATCTTGTCCAGTGAAACTTGAGTCAAGACCACTTAGTGCACAGATGCTGAAAATATTCAGAGTTTAACTGGCAATAAAGACATGAAAGTCTTTATAGCCACTGTTTTTCCTTTGCTATGCCAGTGTTCTGAGAGCTGTTACAGTGCAGAGCCACAAAGATGCCGAAGGCAGTGGAACATCTCCCTCATGGGGAAAGGCTGAGGCAGCTGGGTTTCATTAGCTTGGAGAAGAAGAGACTGAGGGATGACCTCATTCATGTTTATAAAGATGTGAAGGGCAGTGTCAGGAGGACGGAGCCAGGCTCTGGTCAGTAATGTCCAGTGATAGGACAAGTGGCAGTGAGTGCAAACTGGAGCAGAGCTGGACATAAGGAAAAACTTTTTAAGTGTGAGTGGGACAGAGCATTGGAACAGGCTACCAATAGAGGTTGTGGAGTCTCCTTCTCTGGTGAGATTCAAAACCCACCTGGATATGTTCCTGTGTGACTTGCTCTGGGTGGTCCTGCTCTGGCAGAAAGGTTGGACTAGATTCTGTGATTATTTCCCACAATCATTTCTTTCTGAATTCCCTAAAATTTCACTGAGATTTTTCTGCTAGAACTGGTTCTGTGTCAAACTTCTTTCTCTTTCACTCTCTGTCACCAAAAGAAGAAGCCTTCCAAATCCTAACACCTGAGTTTAGTTTTGCATTTTCAGTTATTGTCCCCATTGGCCATTCCATCTGCACGTTGCACAGAGTCTGCCAAGTCCAGGTTTGTGGCAGTCAACAAAAGCATTGGGTAGTCAGTGCTGTGCAAAAGTGTAGCTGGGAAAAGTCTAGTAAAGAGTGATGATAAACTCACATGAACTTATTGCAAAAGTTTGTCCCTCTTTCTTACCAGCAATGAACTGCATGATCTGAACTGGAGTGCAATTGTGTCAGAGAATGAATGAGTTTTCTGGGATCATCAAGCTTGCTTATGAGTAAGAGCACTGCCCTTGTTTTCAGCAGCTATTGATCTAAAGGAAAACACTGTGTTTTATCTTCTATTAGATACTATTAAGGGTGGGAGGGAAATGGAATTTGAGGCCTCAGGAACCCTGTGCTAGTTCCTTGGTAGTGTTACAACCCATTTTACCAGGTGAGCTGAACAGGTAGCAAGCTGCTGCAGAAAGTACCCAGGGAATTCTTTTTCTTTACCAAGATGTGTCTTTTCCAGGCAACTCATGCTTTCAGCAGAATTCTCTTTGACAACCAGTCTCAATCTTTAGGTATGCAGCTCAGCCTACAAGTTGCAGGCAGTATCTAGATCATCAAGACAACTAGAACAGTACTCAGCCCAGTATTGGAAACGCCTTTTCTTGGGGGCAGTTTGGGAATGCACTGGGAACAGGTTGCAGGCAGACTCAATCGAATGGGCAGCAGGAATTGGAGTAGTCCTGGCTGCTGCCTCCTCAAGCCTTTTCCCAGCATGTCCTTAAGAATCTGCTGAGTGAACTAACTACACAGACAAGGCAAACCCACTGTTTACAGGAAAGCATCAAGCTTTGGGCAAACACAAACCAGAGTTATGTTATGTATGCACAGCAAACCTAACTCACACTGAGTCTACTAAGTGCATTCAGAACAAATATGCAGCATGAATCCCTCACACAATAAGAGAGAGGCCAGAGTGCAAGCCTATCCCCACACGGACATGAGTACGTGACCCACTCTGCCCTGCAGAAAAATAGGGCACTGCTGCCTGAGGTACAAACCACCCCTGTATTTTTCCCGTGAGCTTTAACACCAGTTGGCAGCTAAATGAAAACCCAGCTGCCAGCTAAATGAAAACTTCTACATTTTTCTTCTTCTTCTTTTTTTGTTTTTTTAAGTAATTGAAAATTTTGGAGAAAAATATGTGTAATAGAGAGTTGGGGTTTTGGTTGGTTTTGTTTTTTTCACCCAAAAGTGGCCCCAAACTGTGTAAAACTTTCAGGTTAAGTGCTCAATTAAAAGGTCAAATTATCCAAATAGAAAACTGAAGTGTCAGGCAATAATTGTCTACTGGACTCCGTTACCTGAAGAGTTCATTGCACACTGACCTTGCTTAAACATTGTACAAACTAGTGGTACGTGTAGTACTTCCTACCAGTTATTTATAACTCCTAAAAACCCAGAGTTAGGTAAATACCAAGATCAGTCTTCGGAAGTGTTTTCCTGTGAAACTGCAGAATCCACAAATACAGTAACAGTGCTCTTAGAAATCCCAACCAAACTTACCCTATGAAAAAGCAGGCCTTATCTCACCAGCATAGCAAAGATTTACACTTCACAGAATCACAGAATCACCAAGGTTGGAAGAGACCTCGAAGATCATTAAGTCCAACCTGTCACCACAGACCTCATAACTGCACTATGGTACCAAGTGCCACGTCCAATCCCCTCTTGAACACCTCCAGGGATGGTGACTCCACCACCTCCCTGGGCAGCCCATTCCAATGGCTAACGACTCTCTCAGTGAAGAATTTTCTCCTCACCTCAAGTCTAAACTTCCCCTGGTGCAGCTTGAGACTGTGTCCCCTTGTTCTGGTGCTGGTTGGCTGGGAGAAGAGACCAACCCCCTTCTGGCTACAACCACCCTTCAGGTAGTTGTAGACAGCAATAAGGTCTCCCCTGAGCCTCCTCTTCTCTAGGCTAAACAATCCCTGCTCCCTCAGCCTCTCCTCATATATATTTATATAATAAAATACTTAAGCTATTCTAATGCTTTCTAAAGAGGTCTCATTTTACCAGCCACCTCCAGGTTTTGGCTCAGTGTCCATACTTTGCCTGTGTAGTGTCTATTAAGACTCAATTTTCCAAGCTCATTCTTAGTTTTGACCAAAACCCCAGCTTCTATTTATATTGCCTCTGCCTCTGGCAAATCAACAGGGACAGTGACAGATGGTAATCAAATCTACTGGAATCCCTGCTCAGCACCATTTCAAAAATTAATTCAATCCATCATAACCAAGTCCTTTGTAGTTATTGAAAAAGCTATTTATTTTTTTATGCCTTTGTCTTTGCCTAAGGCAGCTTTCAGTGTCCATTTTCAGCGTCCATTTTCAGCTTTCAATAACCTTTTGGCTATGTCCAGAAAAAGGTATTCTAACTGATCTTCAGACATTAAGGAAATATACACGAAGGTGTTCTACTGAATAACTGTTGCTCCAGTGGAAATAGAGAGTTCTTGTTGGCTACATCTAAGCTGCAGGGCAGGTGGCAACCACACTTACCTGGAATATCCTAGGGTCCCTTTTTGTACCATACCCCAGGGAAATCAGGAGCAGGGTGAAAAGAGTTGTGCAATGGTCTCATCCTGTCATGCTCCTGGGATGCACTCAAACATCTAAGCTGAGGGCTGTTCTCTTTGAGCACAAACCTGAGTGCCAAGGTTATACACACCATCACAGGCAGGACACAAGAATATTTCTGTTATATTCTTGATATTAATCTTTCCACATTAAAGGTGGTTTCCAAAGCTTACTAGGACTGGTGGGTTCCTCTCTCTATTGGATTTGAACATGCTTAGATGAGATCCGACATGATTCTGTCTTTTGCACTCAACGACCCTGACTGTGCCACATGACAGCAGATTCCCTTGCTCTTCTTACTGGCTGAAGTCACATGCTGACTACAAAAGCATTAACCACTGTGGCCTCTTTAAACCCAGCCCACTATCAGCAGCAGGGAGGCCATCACCTCCATGTTTTCTGGGAGATGTGGTGTATTTCTGATAAGGGCTATCTAATCACTTCACAACATTGAAAAGAGATTGTAAGGAGGAAAAAAAAAACCCAACAAACCTGCCAAATATATATTACTTCTCTTTCTTTTAGAAATCTTGGGCACTGTAAGCACGTATCACCTAAATACAACAATAATGAGGCTTCCTGAGTCATCAGTTGGATTTGTTGTGTGACCTGAATGAGTTAGAACTGACATATGAGTCACATTAAATCATTAACCCCACCTGAAAATATCAGCGTGGACTCTGTGACCTCAGGGAACAAATTTAAGAACACAAAAACCTGATCTGAAAAAAGGCTAACTTTAGAATGAGACTAGTTCAGACCAAACAGGCAGTTGTGTGGCTTCAGAGACAGTCTGAGTCATGGCACGGCTTACACACAGCAGGGCCATGTCTGGACAAGAGGAGGATGTAGATGCATCTTCAGGAGATTTCTCATACCTAAATTGTACTTTCTGTTCAAAGTGAGAACAAGGAAATGAAGCTAAAATAATAAACACTTTGGCTGCCCAAGGAGTTGATGACAGCAGCTGGAGAGTTGATGTCCTGTCCAGTCTATGCTAAAGAGAGAAATGCAGTAGCCAGCTAAAGAAATATTTAAGTTACTTTTAATTAGCCAAGCGTCAATGAAAAATCTTAATTTCTCCTGAGTTTTGATTGTATCTCTTTGTTTAAAAGGTAATTAAAGTCATAACATGCTGTAGAAAATACCTAATTCCTTTTAAGGGCATACCAGTATGTTCTTGACCTGATGATACCTACATATTATTTTCACGTCCATGGCTTATGGCTTGACTATAGATGCTAAAAACAGAGCTGGCCACGAGTATGTCATAGCAAGAACAGCTCTTCTGCAACCAAACTCTCCCTTTGGCCACCACAGCCACCACAGTTCATCTATTTTAATAACAGAAGGGAAACAAACATTCATTGTAGTGGCATGAAGGAAAAGCAGACTGCTTGACAAGATGGGTTAGCAACTAAATAGTAGAAACGTCACCTCCAGTTTGAGTTGGACAAACAAACCTGCACATACACATGCAATTAATCAGATAAGTTTGTCCTTGGTTGAAGGCAAAAGAGACCTGACAGAAAATACTCTTGCAGGGTGGAGGAAGTGGCTGGAAGTACCCATGAAGGCGCAAGACTACATGAGAGGACCCCATTTTGAGTCACAGAAAGATGAAGTTGACTATCTTGTGACACCTGCTATCCGTGAAGAAAAGGCAAAGCAGGGGGTGTCTTGTTTTCCAGCAACAGAAGTTGCAGGACACTGATTCCAGAAAGAGTTTTGTAAAGGATATCCTGAACCTCATCCCCCTGCTGACACTTGGATTTGAGGACTCATTAGGCAAACTCAGTTTCAGACTGTCCTATACCAATTGCCAAAGGGCAAGGTAACCTCTGCCAAATTTCCAGATGGTCCAGATTTATGTTTCCAATAATGCTAGGTCTGATGTTCCGGATGGCCTTTAGTTTGAACAGCATATGGCTGAAAGCTGTTTCTTTTGGGGTAATTGCACAAATTGTACTGGGCTGGAAAAGATTTGGTGTTGCATTGGTTGTAACAGGACTTCACTTGGGGCACTGAGTTCTTCCTAATCAAGAATTCATAAACTAACTGCAAAACAATTACACAAAGATAAACACAGTGAACCAGACCAAACAGGTTTGGAAAGACAAACTTCCAAAGTCATACCTGCAAGATGAGTTGACAAGGCCAGAAGTCCACATGGTCAGATTATAATCACCACAGTGTCCTCCAGGAATTTAATCTGAATGGGAAGAAAATGCCAAATAATGAACAAAATTGGAGCTTATTGGAACAGTGCAACATTGGTGAAAATGTTCTCACTTGGTGGAAATGGTATGACAGAAAATGGCTTGGTGCTAGGAATGTTCTTCTTTACTGTGGTTATCTAGATGCCATCCAAATTAATAAACAGTGAGACCATTGAACCATTTTAATTACTATTCCAGGTGAGACCTTTAATCAGTCAGTGATCCTGCTATCTTCAGGAGCAAACCAAGACCTTCAAGGCAAGGTGGGAGAAAGATGGTTTTAGCTAGGCAACTAACACATTGATCCTTATTAGGAGTCTCTTAGTCTCTAGCAAGATATTGTCTTGAATCCTAAAATATTTTATTTAACACTATTTTAAAAGCAAATCAGTAGTAATCATTTTTATCCTGGATTTTTTGTGTGTTGTTTTTTGTTTGGTTGGGGGGGTTTTTGTGTGTTTTTTGTTGTTTTTGTTTGTTTGATTGATTGATTGGGGGGTTTTGTTTGTATTTTTTATAATGTGGCAGCGAATTTCATTCAAAGGTTTATGAAATCTTAGCTTCATACATGCTGTGGTTCAGTCTTTGCCATTTGTAATGGTCACTGTGCTCACCAGAACACCAGCATTTGGAAAAAGGAAGATGCCAAGCCTGAAAGTGTGAAGTTGGGAAGGAGGCAGGTGTGGCAGGAGGAATAGCAATTGCCAAACTGATAAACTGCAGCTTACCAAGGGTATAAAGGAGCCATATGATGACACAGCTATGTGAAGTAGCCCTCTAATGATTAAATGAAAAAACCTCTAAGTCCATAAGAAATATTAATTGTGGTGGCTTGCCCCATAATATGTGTAGCTGACCTCACTAATCAGATTGGTGGGGAAAGTGAAATGCAAACCAGACATAGCATTCCAGGCACTCCCCAGTGAGTCACTGCTGCAGCAGGCAACATCAATGAGAAATGCTGGTGGCCAATTTTCCATTCTTTCCCCACATATTGCTTCCTTAACACTGCTTTTCCTAAGTCACTCTTTCTTATGTCGTTGAATGTACTCCTCTGGGCAGCTCGTTCCTGTCAACCATCTGCCTGCAGCTCTCACCAGGTCGCGGAGTAATTGAGTGTCCTGGGTTTTCTGGGACAGAATTAGAGGGCAGCCATGGGCTGCAGGAATTAGCAGCTTGGAGTCAGCCAGGACAACCAACCTGAGATAGCTACAGGTGTATCTCAGATCAGAAATGTCATGCTCAGGATAAAGGGAGAAGTTTGCAATGGGGGAAAAGGCTTTTTGCTGAGGTTTTCTGCTCTTTTTTGTTTCTTTCTTACACTGCTTCCAAGGACTGCTGTCCTGTTTGTGGTTGCTATGCATTCACTGAGCTGAGTGTAACTTTGCATACTTTATACTGGTGTTGCTTTGGCTGTTTTATTTAATTTATTTTCATCTCAACCTGCAGGTCTTCTCTCCTTTTGCAAATCCCCCTTCTCTGCTAGGGAGGGGTCACTGGGTGCTAGAACAACTGCTGTGGTTTAGCCCTGGCTGTGGGCAAGAAACACCAGCATGTGACTCCAGTGAGAGTTTGGCCTCCAAGAATCCTCATTTGTAATTCAGACAGAGAGTGCTCCTTCCAGCTGCCTGCATCATTCACTTGTAACTAGCCAGGAACATATTTTCCTAAATCCATCTGCAGAATTTGCAGTAGCAGCACTTGCTACTAGCGTTGGCAGACAACAGGCTCCCATTGACTTGGAGCACTCTGTGAGTATGAACAAATGCAGGAATTAGGTATCTGTCATCACAATGATGGCAATAGAGAGTGACCCTCTGTCTGGATCAATTGTTTGGGTCTTGTGCTGAAACATGTGGGCTAAGCCAGTCTCTAAATAGGTGAATATAAAGTGGTTCAGGTGAGGTTGCACAGTCACAGATGTATTGTGTGAGCCTCTAGCCAAACTCCTCCTGTGTTTAATAAGGATTAAGGCAAATTGGTTTCAGCAGGTAAATATTAAGCTGGCAAATAGAGTGGGAGGGAAATTGTTCTTAGTGTGGATGAAACTACTTAAATCCCATGAGTAGTTTTGGCAAGGACAGAAAAAAAGTATTCCAATAACCTGAAGTTTTGTTTTCATTTTGTAAAATCTCAACATCTGTTTGTTTGGGGTTTTTTAATTAATTGGAGTGGGCTGTGTGATGGATGAGTTTCCAGCTCATTTGAGCATTATTTTTCCTCTCTTTTGAGAAATCTTTCCATTCTGACTCAACCCTGAGTAATTCCCTCACTCACTTCTCTGCAAAGCTGCTTAAGAGTTGAGGGGTCATCTGTGAATGTATGACAGAACTATGCAGGGGGAAAGAATTAAAAATAACAAATGTGTGTGGCAGGGGGTGTCCTCTCTTATATCCTAATATTCTAAATGGAAAGTGTTGCTACTTGAAGGTATTTTACTGGGAACATCTCTCACCATTCACAGTATTGCTGAGTAGGCAGAAACTAGTGTCTGCAACACAGAGCATCATCACCTAGGTGTGGTTTTAGCTATTTAGGAAGGTTGCGGTGGTCAGACAGCAGTGATGTTCAACTCCAACGCAGGCTTTTGAATCCTCTCAAGCGAATGTTGCCTCCCAGATGCCAGGGCCTGTCCCATGGCTGCGTCTAGGCGCCCGGCTCGGAGCAGCTTCTCGCCGAACGCGGCTCACGGCTGACATCTGCCGTCGGGCTGCCATCTCCCATCCCTCGGAACCACCTCCCTGCTTCTGCTGTCGGAACAGACGAAATGTATCCAGCAGGGTGAATTCATCCCAGTTTTTACAGTTCAGATTTGTTGCAGTATGGAAATTGTGGAGGCTCTTATAATTTTTGCTTTGTCTCATGCGTTATAGTTGCCATCATCTCCCTAACAGGGGTTTGTACACGATGGTCTTTGAGGGTCCCTTCCAACCCAATGCAATCTCTGAATCTGTGAAAGTCCCAGAAGACAGCACCACTTACAAAAGTAGTGTGGGTAATTCTGTAATTTGGTGACAGTTTCCAAATAAAGTCCTTAAGGTGAACTGTATAATTCTGGGTACAATTCTATGTGTGAATTATAATTCATTACAGCCTGATCTCTGCTCTTACTCATTGTAAAAACAAAGCCAAAAAAAAATCCCAGTGTCTCTTAAAAAAAAAAAAAAATAATCTGCTGCTAGAAGAGGTTACCACTTTTAATGTTGCAGTGCCTTCAAACTCCAGTTCTGAACTTTCATTCAGCACCTTATGCTGTATAAACCACTCCATGGTCTTTTTTCCTACCCCATTCTGTGCTAATGTGGGGCTACAGGCAACAGAAGAATTGAGCAGAAGGGAATAAAAGGTGCAAGGCAGGCAACAGACCTCTCATAATTGCAAAAAGAGATCTGAAAGGTTATCAATTTCCACAAGCAAATATGCTTACTAACAGCTGGAGAAGCCTGCTGACAGGAAGATACTTAAGCCTCTGGAGTGGAAGGGGTATTACTTAGTGAGGAATTAATTTCTTCTGTC
Source organism: Melanerpes formicivorus (assembly GCF_026170545.1). Classification (NCBI taxonomy): domain Eukaryota; kingdom Metazoa; phylum Chordata; class Aves; order Piciformes; family Picidae; genus Melanerpes; species Melanerpes formicivorus. Next base: position 7,408,122 of record NW_027142371.1, on the reverse strand, counting down.
TATTTCTCAGCAGAAATCCCAGGTGAAATCTTGATTCTCTTTCAGAGGGTTGTCTAAGCTTGTTAGTACCCAGAAGACAAAATTTAGGCTTGGTGCACAAAGAGCTGCTGCTCTGTTTATCACAATGGAGCTGTACAAAGCCTGGGTTTAATGTTAGTTTTGTTTAAATCACTAGTCATGACTCACCTGACAGTGATGCTTTGTTCAAGGTAAACTTTGATTTTATTGAATTACCAGTAAAAACAGCTATGTGGAGAACAGCCACCATTTATAGTACTGCTATAAAGAAGTGGTTATCATAGTATCATAGTATCATTCAGGGTTGGAAGGGACCACAAGGATCATCTAGTTCCAACCCCCCTGCCATGGGCAGGGACACCCCACACTAGATCAGGCTGGACAGAGCCTCATCCAGCCTGCTCTTAAACACCCCCAGGGACAGGGCCTCGACCACCTCCCTGGACAACCCATTCCAGGGTTTCACCACTCTCATGGTGAAGAACCTCCTCCTCACATCTAGCCTGAATCTCCCCACCTCCAGCTTCATTCCATTCCCCCTAGTCCTATCACTACCTGAGATCCAGAGAAGTCCTTCCCCAGCCTTCCTGTAGGCCCCCTTCAGATACTGGAAGGCCACAATTAGGTCACCTCGGAGCCTTCTCTTCTGCAGACTGAACAGCCCCAACTCCTTCAGTCTGTCCTCATAGGTTTAAAGAATAAAAAAAATAGTTCATACTAGAAAACAAAACAAGAAACCAAAACCACCACAAGCAAAGCAGACCTAACTATGACAAGAGAAACCATGCTTCAAACAGAGACCTGTGGAGGAGATGAAAATCAGAGTACAATTTATATGAAAAGGCACAAGTAACAAAGAATAAATTCATCACTCTACTTATAGCTTAAGTACATAAAAGTCTTTAAATATATAACAAGCTGCATTCCTAAACTATATTTGCCTTCTTGTGGTCTCCTTTGGTGCTAAGGAGACATGTATTTAGTCTATGTGCATTGTTTCCAAACTGGCAAATTAGAGAAAGAGTCAACAATAGCACTTGAAATGGACTGGAGCTTGGCATGAAAAGAAATGTTAAAAGAAATCCTCATGGTTTTGTATCCCAGGAAAGACTGGGTTGTTTGTGACTTAAATTAAAATAAATCATGGGGTGAGAAGACATATTCCTGAGTCTTTATTAGAAGCAATAAGAGCAAAATGTCAACAACAACAACAACAAAATATCCTGTACCTCTCTTGCCCTTAAGGTACCCTTAAAAAGGGCAGGTTTGGAGGAAGAAGTTGCTATATGAGCCAAATGTTTGCACCCTGTATTTTGTAGTTTTAAGATACATAAGAAAATCCTTTAAATATTTTAAAGCTGGACTGCTTACTTTCTACTGTAAAATGGGGGAAATGACAGGAATCTCTTGGAAGGGTTTTGGCTCTCCTGGAGGCAAGTGCTGTAAAAGACAGCTCCTAGTCCCACATCCAAGTCCACAATTAACATTCCCTTCATCTGAAAAAAAAAAAACCCCACACTATTGAGGCTACCTGGGAGCCCACAAAGGACCTCTGCTCTGTGTGGGGACATATCATGGTGCCACCCAGTTTAGTCAGAATGAGAGGCAGGGCCGGATGCTGGCACACATCAACTCCCAGCTCTGCAAACAGCCCCATCTGGGAGTAGCCTCAGTAAAAGCTGTGAAAAAAAAACCCCAAGTGTGTGGGCAAGAGAGGAATGGGTGCTTGTAAATTTGGGATTGCTGTGTTTTGACCACACTATGTCACAACATCTACCTTTGTATAGTGCCTACTGTACTGAATCTCTCTGACAGCAACCCACTCTATGTTGCTGTTGTGTATGTGCAGGTGAAGTGTAATTGCTTCCAAGCAGTCATATCTTTACATAGCCCTAATTATCATCCTGAGCACCTAGGTGGAGCCAGATGCACATCAGGTGTCATGAGAAGGAAAGAGGATGTCCTTTCCAGTGTTCAGATGGAGTGATAGCTAGACATGGTGTCACTGGCCAAGACTTTCAGACCATTTGCAGGTACAAGTTAATGTTTATTGTCAGTGGGGACTAGTGTTTCTTCCAGTCAGCTGTACCTAGATCTGCACTACTGACATTTCACCTCCTCACCAGATGATTAAGCCAGAGGAGGCATTCACCCTTTAGTCTCAACCCAAGGCAGTAGTGAAGATAGCCAGCTGACATGCTTTTCCACCCAGAAGGCATTCCCTTTGGCACCATTCCCAAAGGCAAACTACAATCACTCTGTACTAACAAGACCAATAGGTGCTTCCACCCAACCCACATTTGCTCCTGGGATTATCTGATCTACAGTTTGTTTACTTTTGTCAGCATTAGTCAGCTATCACATTTGGGGCTTCCACTACAAGAAGGTTATTGAGGTGCCAGAGCATATCCAAAGAAGGGCAATGATGCTGGTGAAGTGGCTAGAGCATAAATCTCATGAGGAGAGGCTGAGAGAACTGGAGCTGTTCAACCTGGTTCTCCAGGCTGAACAGGGAGGCTCAGGGGAGATCTTGCCCTCTACAGCTCCTGAAAAGAGGTTGGAGCCAGGTGGGTGTTGGTTATGAAGTTACTATTTGGTGTTATCCCTTTTGAAATGATATACTATTACAGATTTTACTGGTAAAGAATCTCAGTCAGATTGTAGATCTCTTGAATTGCAGTGCAAGTTCTGAGTGTTTCATAACTTCTTGTGACCTCTTTCTTATATATTGACTTTTTTTTTGTTTGTTTTTACACTGACAATTAATTAGGAAAAAAAGAAAACCAAGCCAACATATCAAGTAGTTTCTAAATCCTTCAAGCACAAGCACCACTAAATCAATAAAACTACGGACACCCAAGATGTGTGTCATCTATTTTTTCCTGGTATGTGAAACAACTGGTTTCAAGAACTGGGAAGATTTACAAGAAGTCCTCCTGTGCTGCCTGAAATTCCTGCTTTGTTTCTGCCAGCTATCTGCTGAGCTAATCTGCTGGTGTAATGTCATTGCCTTCTGTGGCGCTGTGCTGAAGGACAGGCTCATTCTGTTTAAGCTGGGAGTTAGCCTGAAATAAAGCTCTAGCTTGTGACAATCAAGAAGCTGCTGAATAATACATTGGGGTCACAGAGTTTAACTGACATGCTGAGGCAATGATTTCAGAAAGGGAAAGGGGAGTGAAGGAGCTAGCAGAGGTTGTATCTGGTATTTCACTGGAAGCTCATCTCCAGTGATAGTACTAAATTTTCTAACACTTCATAACTATTCACTGAACTTACTGTTTCCTTGTATACTTTAAAGCTTTTATCCCTTCACTATAACTGATGTTAAGGCTATCCATGCTTACATTTTCACTTGAGAGAGGTTTAGCAAATCATATTTTTTCAGGAAGAAAAACTGTCTCCAGCTGTCCCTGCAGTGACCTAAGGACCTCTCCTGTGCTGGAAAGGAGTTTTAACTCTGCACACCACAGCAGCTGCAGGGATTCGCAACTGGAGTTGTACATAGAGTTTCCCCAGATCATGCCCTGTGAGTGAGAAGTGTTGAAACATGGTGCCTAAGAGGGCAGTCAATATTGCTTTCTTGGGAGAAATCCAAAGAAAAGAAGAAAATCTGGACACTTTCCTCAGCCCAGAGCTATAAGGGCATCTGCTGGTGGAATAAAGATTTGAAATCAAGAATATGACACGAGAGCAGGACTTCTTTGTGGCAGTTGGCACCAGACATTATCCAAGCCAGTGGGAACTGTGAGGACTTACCCTCTGCCTGAAAGGCAGCACTTATCCCCTGCTCAACCCATCCCATCATCTGCTGGTACAGTCTTAACCTGACAGCTGGCAGGACAGAGAAGCATCATACACATGATCCACATGGATCAAGCACCCTCTTAAACATAATTACGTGTTTTACCACTAATGCTGCTGCAGGTTCATGCTGATTGTGACCATGCTAGTTTTTCACTGAAGAATTAAATACATGGTCTGCAATAAGCCTTTTTTCCTCCCTTCTTTTTCTTTTTATAAGCCAAGCTCCTCACATGTTACATTTAAGGACTGGGAAAGGGGAGAGACTGACAGGGGAAAGCAAAGCCAGCAGGCTTCAAAGCTGGGACAGCTGGCAAAAGTCATGACCCAGCCTTTGCAGAAGCTGTATTAATGAAGTGAAATGCTTAACATAGTATTGTTATCATCAGTGCATATTTGATGGAAACATAAAATGCTCATACAGGAGAATAATTGTGGTTCAAATGCCTGTCCTGCCCACTAAGGCACTATGTATACAATAACTCCCTGTTTCCATCCTGACACAGTAACCTTTTATCTCTTCTAGAAGCTCCCACGTGAAGAAATAGCTGGTATATATTTGGGAATTCTCCCTCTTTAGGGAAAAAGAAATAGTGACAGCAGAAACCTGTGTTGGCTTTTTAGTTTGGTTTGTTGTTTTTGTTGGTTTTTGGGGTTTTTTTTGGTGGTGGGGAAAGGAGAGAGAAAAACATTACCAGTTCCCATCCTACATCCTACTGTGAACTACAGGCAGCATCTGGAGAAACTAGAGGCTGAAATAGTTTGAAAAGTCATGTTTGGGCTCTTTTTGGTAAGCAGCATGGACAAATGTTTCTCATTCAGCATGGTGTTTCAGCTGAAGCACATGAGCCAAATTCTGCTTTCACATTAGTGTGGATCCGAAGGGATTCCACTGGGTTTGGTGGAGTCGTTCCAGAGCAAGACCACAGTAACGCAGGCTGCAGCCTCACTTGTGGTCCCTGCTGAGAGGTCTGGGGAGCATGGTAATAATTACTGCCGATGCTGCTTCCCCGGAGCTCCCTGCACTGAAGCAATTATTCTCTCCTTTTCATTACCCATTCAGACTGCACTGGCTAAATACAAGACAGATTCAACAATTAATATGGACTCCATAAGAGACAGTGGGGAAAACCTACTTGCTGAAAACATAATTCTTCAGTAATCACAAGGAATTGCTAACTGTAAAGGAGCCAGAGCCAATAAAGCTGAAAACTTAAGCAGAACTTAAGCAGAAACAGTTTTCCCTGTAACTGTGAGCCAGGATTTTCAGTTTTGGAACACAAGTTCAGATGTGTTTTTCTTTGTCCAGTTCAAGACAGCACCTGCTCTTCAAAAGATGGGGATGTTTGCACTGCTGGTGTGATGTTGGACTCTACTTCTGCACTGTCTTTTGAGCTCTGGGTTATGAATTTCACTCCAGAGCTCAGGTGTTTAGGAGTCCTATAACTTTTGTGGGGTATGTCAGTTGTTGAAGCCCCAGGCCTGCCACAATATCAATCATTGCACTGCTTCTGAGTTCCTGAAAGCCTACTCTACAGTGGGTTACTGAAGTAACTTAGATGCATCTGACAAATCTCAACCTCAGAAGTCTCACACAAAGTTTCTTAGAAATGCAAGGTTACATCTGAAGACTCTGCTGTTTGCCACCTGCCATGAAGTGTCATATGGGATGGAGTCCCTCCCTTTCTTCTGAAATGACTGTGCCAGTGTGCAAAAGCTCTCACTGCCAACACAGCCTTCTCTGAGACATGGTATTAAATGACACATTTGGCCAACATTTTCATTAGGAGAAATTCCCACTGGAATTTTCAGATGATATTAAACATGGTTTGGATGTTTGGATTAAGCTAAAGCCACAGAATGGTGGAAAGGAAGATGGTTATGTAGCTCCTGATGGTTTTATTGGGTTTCCATGAGAGACAACTCTGGGTCACTAATGCCATTTACTTTGATGTCTGCGTCCTTCCATTGTCTGCTAGAACTAAATCACCTACTTGAGGCTTGCAACCCTGCTGCACTTCTTGTCCCTCAGCCTGTTTCTCTGACCAAAAAAGGCAAAAACATACCCAATCTATCCCTTCCACAGTCTTCTTGGAAATAATGAAACTGCACTCAATGAACTTGGAGTTTTTCACTGTAAATGAAACATCTTTTATTTCACAACTCATCCCTGTTTATGACTGCTATTCATCCATCAGTGCAAGGGCCAACCCTTCAGACCTGCAGGTCACCCCTTGGGCAGCTGGTCCAAACCTGCCTGGGTGCCAAAGGCATGCGAGTCCCGCCAGGGGCAGGCTCTGGGGCTTAGGTGGCTCTTGTGACTCTCCCCACTTGGGATCTGGGGTAAATTAAGGAATGCAAGTATTAAGCTGGCCCTCCCTCATTTGAAAGAATGTAGGTCCATGAGTCACTTCATCCATTCTCTTGAGACTGTAATGGGAAAGGCTGAGCCAAAACTCCAGTTATATTTTGTCTGAAATTGTTAGAATTCAATTGGAGTTAAGCCTAATGGTTTTTTCTTCAGTGGTTCTCCTGCAGGTTCCTCCTCTCAGCTCTCTCTAGTGTTTCTGAGGGTGTATTGCTGCTCATCCCTCCTGCTCTGCTAAACAAACCTTGATTGTAACAGCCAGATGGAAGTCCTCACCTTAAATTAACACATCAGCCCCTTTCAAGACTACATATAGCCAAAGCAGATGCAAATATAGACCAATAATAATCTACTCTTCAATTGTCAGTGTTTGAATGGTGTTGGCTCTCATTCTGGACAGTAATAAAAGAAGCTGGCTAATCATATGTAATTGTTGGGAGCTCTGTGCCATTAATTAACAGGAAGTTTTGTACAGCTGTCAGATGCACAAGCTGAGCATTTCCTGCAGGGGATAAAGATTTATCTGGTGATCTGGTTCCATTATAGATTTTTAGATAGAAAAGCATTTTAGTTACTGAAAAATCAGGAAAGAAGCTCACAGTTTCCTCTGCTTTGGTGAGGATTGTCCTCTGTACCGCATATGCCCCTTCCTCTGCCACCCAGTTAAATAATTCCCAAGCATGAGGCAAAACAAAACTCACCCTGTGGCCCTCTGGTGTGTCCTTGATGAATACATGGGATGTCTTTGAAATGGCTATAAAAGAATAATAAAAGCAGAGCTGGAATATACCTCAAAGAATGGATGGTTAATTGTCCATTAGGGTCACATAACTGGGAAAAATTAAATCGGTATAAACCTCACTGAGCTCTCTAATTTAATAAGGTTACATCAGTGTAATCCAGAAGAGCATCTCAGCAAGTGCACATCAAATTAGATCTCAAAGTAATTGCACTGATGCTGGAGGAGTCACAGCAGAAAGACATTTCCTCTGATATTCGCTGTAGTTATTTCTGTTGTAAGTGCTGCCAAACCAGGTCAGAGAAGGATGAGCTATGAGGAGGAAGGGAGAAACAACTTTATCTCAGTGTAAATATTGCCTTGATGCTGTGGAAGGACACATGGGGACACTGGGAGCATTCACACTGCATGGCTGCAGGCATTCAACCCACCTGCCAAAATTCAGGGACCAGACTTGGGAGAGAAAGGCACTTTGGGTGGGTGTCACAGCCACCTCTGGTTTGTCCACCACAGCTTATGCAGCATCCCAAGGAGATTTGTGCTCTCACTTAGGCACTTATGTTAAATGCCCAAAGCTAGGCAGTGACCTTTTCTTTTAAAAGTATCTAAATTATTCCTGTGTTATTCAAGTCATGAAGGGGAAAAAAATGCCTGGATGAATAATGGCAAACACAGTTCTGTGGAAAATAAAAGAAGGCATGCAAACATCCTTCAGCAACACTACCATCTGTTTGGGCTCAACTCTAAGTATAGCCTGTTTTGAGGAAAAGGAGTATTTTTATTCATATATTCACAGCACATGCCATAAGGTGAAGTACAATGATAATCCAAATTGTTTTTTTCATGATGCACATTAAGTTTTTAAAGCTGAATTTGATGACTTTTTAAGAGCAAATAGATCCGTGGAAAACAAAATATGGTGCAGTCATACACCGAATCTTAATGATGGTTTCTTAAAGAAATTCAGGATTTCTGGAATCAAATATTTACGTCTTGCACTTCGAAATTATTTCATGATAACATTTAAAACCAAGGAGAAGTCCAAAAGAAAAGAAAAACAGATGAAAATCAGTCCAGAGCCACTGAAAGGGTGACTGGTTTTGCATCCAGGTTGGTATTTTGTGCCTGAGTCTGCAGGTAAGCTTTGTTGCCTCCACAACATGTGGCATCCAGAGGCCTTACCCAAGATCATATTCCTTCTTTGGACAGGATTATGAGATTGAACTTTCAGGGTATCATCCAAGCTTGTAGTACACAAGGGTTTGCAATATGTAAGGTGATAAAATAAGGGGGAAATTGTAAAGATACATGGCTCAGTGCTTGAAGACCCAAGGGAATCCAAACATGCACTCACAGTGCATGTAACCAGAAGCTCTGGTTTTGTGCTTACAATTTTTTCAGCCTCCCCTGAAGCATCTGACACCATTTGCAGCCAGCACATAACCCTTGTATACAGGTCTGTTTCTGTTTCTATATCATGGCTAATAACAGAATTATATTAAAACCCATAAAAAACAACACAGAAATAAAAGTGCCATCCAGATAATACATAAGCAAGTCAATAGGGGAAAAGATCCTGGGGATTGCAGTGGTGTTCCAGCTTATCTGAATCTTGTGACACACACACTGTGGAGAGAACGTGCCACTTGGAGCAAGATGATTCATATATTTGAGCACTTGAAGGTGACAATCAAGTGATCTATGTACACCAGGCTTGGATGAAAGGGAGCCTAAAGAGAGCTTCTGGGAACCCCTGGCCTCAGGATATGTCATTAATAATTAAGGAGAAGTTGACATTGTGCTTTTAGTGTCTTCACATCATGACAGTGTTAACAGCATTGCCGTTGTCACCCTGCTGTGCTGGGGAGGAGCATGGTCTCTCTCAGAGCCTTGAAGCAGGACCTCCAGCCAGTCCCCAAACTGGTTTATGGTATTGTCCTGTCTGAGCCTTTCACAACACTTTGCTATTGCTTTCTCGAACTACAAAATAAGGAATTTATCTTTTTTTTTTTTTGGTAATTCAACAGCCTGTGGGAACCCTAGTTCCTAAAGCTAAGTTTTATTGGCTGAGGTGGTGTGAAAATTCAGAACAAGAAAGCCTTTTCCTGCTCCAGACACCCCCAGTCTGAGCGTGGGCTTAGTGACTCACATCAGGGAGCAGTAAATTGTGACAACAGGTTTAAAATATTAACACTTAGTCAGTTTGTACATCATGGAAAGATATTAAGATCCACTTTAACTGCAACAAATAGTCATGTCTTTAAATATACTTTGGGATTTTTGTTTTTCTGCTATTGTGGGGAAAATCTGTATTTGGAAGGGGTTCAGGTGTTCAGTACACGGTCCTGATTTCCAATCACAGACAGTCTGTGTTGGGCTGCCCTGAAGCCATACAGTCAAGTATGTATTTGAACAGGTTTGGGTGGCCAGAACATTCAAGACCAGAAAACACTTCTAGAAGGGCTGGGAAGGTGGACTGCTCCACCCCTCTGTGTGTTTGCACCCAGTGTTTGTGAGCACTCCCTGGGCTGATTACTGGTGGCAGGGGCAGGGGCAGAGCTGCAGGGCTGGGCGAGCAGCACTTTACCCAGACCAGCTCCAGCACTGGGTGCCCTGTCCACCCTGTCTCAGGTAACTCCTGCTCCTGCTGCTGTGGGTTTGGATTTTCTTGGGTTTGGCTTTTGTCCTGCTGCTGCCAATTGTTCCATGCATTAATAGAGTCCTGTGTGTGTTCTTGTGCTAAATGATTTTGGGAGCTCCTGTGAATGCTCGGCTTGTCACGTTTGGGCTGTAAAGTGCCTGCTATGAATTTTCCCTTTTGGTGCACTGGCTTTTTCTGCAAAAGGATAGAAGAATGAAAACAAAACAAAACAAAACAAAACAAACCCCAGCTTTCTGGCAGAGTGTTTCTACTGGCCAGGTTAAGATTGTTCACCTTTGTGGCATTGTTGAAGTGTTACCTCCCTGGAAGCCCAGGGTGTGAAAGTTTGAGCTATTTTGCTTTTCCTGTTTGCCTGTGATGCTGTGGCTGAAAGGATTGTATTAAAAATTGCCCCTAGAGCCTTAAGGGCTGCAATTCTGCATGTCCTGGATGCACCACCAGCTACCAGGTTGCCGTTCAAACTGTTCTTGGGTGTTTCTTGTTTGCTCTAGGTGAGTCATCTCAATCCTTCCTTCTCCTGTCCCTTCACTACTGTCTATTGTGTGTCCATTTCTTCTCCTTAACCACGGACAATGCTCAGATGCATTCATCACCTGGCTTCATCATACCTGACACGTGTCTGAGCTATCTTTTTCTGCAGGAAAACAATTGAGAGCTGCACTGAAAGAAGGTAAGGAGACTTGCTAAAACTCTGGCTTATTACTAGTCCTTGCTTAGCTTTGACATGAATCAGAGCAGGACATTTTGCCTTTGTAGCAGGGCCCAGACTGGTCCCCCTGTTCACCTCTTTTCCAAAAGGCAGGATAAAGGGCAATGATAGACTCAAGGATTGAGGATGCAGCTCTTGCCTTGTGGCCACAACAGAAAGCAGGTTGCTTTCTGCATGAACTAATACATGCTGGGTCCTTCTTCTACCTCGTGAATATATGAGTCTATTGAAGCCTTCCTCAAACACCAGTAGAGTTGGACCTATCTATAATTAATGAGATGTAAAGAGAACTAACTAAAGTGGATTTTTCCCCTGATATTTAAGTACAACATATGGCAAGGTTTGGTGAGGGATTAATTGTGAACTTTTTATATTAATAGACACTGTGGCACAGGTGACTGGAGTAATCTAGGTGGGTCAATACATTAGGAAGGTCAGGCTTAGCTGGCTTTAGCCAGAGTACACAGTAGATCATGGAGTTTGTTGTCATTTTTCTCATTGTTTTTGAAGCTTTTACCACTCTGTCAGGACCAAAGCAATGAATTTTGAGAGTGAGAGAAAAAAAAGGATAATTTTATCAGCCTTGAGCTCATACTTGGGGCACACGATGGTTCATAAAAGGTAAAAAAAACCCAACCAACTAAACAACATTTTTATTTTTAACTATTTTATGCATTACAATAGAAGCAGTGAAGCATGATTTGGTAAAGGAACAGTTTCAGAGCTGTCTCTGGTCTGCAGGCTGATAATTCACGTTCCTATTTAAACCAGTCAGGCTGCATTCCAGCTGGTGTGAATGAACCCCCTGCAAGGATAATATCCCCGAAACTTAATAAAAGAATCAGTATCTAGAAAGGAAGCCTAAGGATAAGAGTGAGCTTATTCCAGTTCCTCTCAGCTTCTAAAGGGTTTCTTCTCATTTTGAAAACGAGTATTTACACGTCAGCATCATCTCTTCCCCCCCCCCCCCCCCCCAAGCCCCCCAAAATTGTTGTATCACTGTAAACATTGTCAAACCTTCTCTCATAAAACAGATAACTTGCCAGCATATCTCCCAGGTCTGGTGGAGGTTTCCTCTGTACTCACAGCTTAGTACAGAGACCAGCTTTGTGCTTTTCAGGTGTAGAACAAAGGATACAAATAGGTCCTGCCTATTGGTTGTACCACCTATAAATAACCACCATTAATAACCAAACCAGCAAAAGCATCCAATGGAGAGACCAAGTCAGCAACCCAAGAGATAGTGTAGCTTCTGTCACAGCTGGACAGAAGTCTTTAGAGGTTGACAATATGTGATTCTGATTTTCAGTTCTCAGGCAAGTTCCTGCACACTGGGAGTCTTCAACATGTTTTAAAAATTCTTTTGATCATGTGAGGATATTAGCTGGGTGCAGAATTGGGTCTGGTGCTTAGCTTTTGGCAGCCTTCTTTCCAAATGGTGATCTTCGTAAACATTGTGGTGTGAAAAAAAAAAAAGAGACAAAAAAAAAAAAAGACACTAAATGAGATTGTGGGAACCTGATATGTTTCAGAAAACTTTGTCACCACATTTAATAACTTTAGCTCCAAGAGAAGGGATTTCAAATGTGAGATAAAAATAGATTTGTTTGCATAAACTAGAGGCCTGAGCACCTTGGGAAGAGCATAACTGTTTCATGTTAATGACAGAGCTGGAGCTGCTCCTTTATGCAGCTCTAGAGCCACACATGGGTGCAATCAGATGAAATAATCTTTAGAACAGCAGTTTCTAGACGGGGTGGCAGGAGTGACTAGCTGTGGCATTACTTGCTTGGCAAGGTGAAGCTCAGCCAGTCTGATACCATTTTGTGTGCCTACGCCGTCACTCCTGCTGCTGCTGCTGCTGCTCAGTTCTGTCTATAGGTGGCAGTGACCTTTCATGGTTCTTTAAAAGAGGGCAGAAGCACGCAATGCATACGTGTTTATCTTCCTAATTTTGCTGAAGGATCCCGGCCAGGACTGTGAGGCTGTGCCATTCGCCGAGCTCTGCACCCAGGGGAACGGCCACAGACTTGCCATCATTCTGCACTAGCCACTTTGCCCCAGAACACGGTGGTAATACTGCTCACATGATGCAAAACTCACTGCAATTCATTCATCCAATACTCTCACAAGGAGGGAAAAATCCTGAAGACATATTATATATGTTCAGGGTGGAGAATTGCATTTGGTGTTTTGGGATCGTATTCCCATAAGGGTTGTGTAGCAGGTTTGTTCCATTTTTGGCAAAAATAACCACCAAGTCTTGTCCAGCTTTCTATGAGAGAGAGAGGGAGAGGGTTCTGGTGAATGGACATGTTTTCAAATTCCATATGACCACTGCCTGTGTTTTATTTCAGTGAGAATTATAAACTTGATTGTAGAGAATGGGTAATCTCTCCTCAAGGAAAGTATGGCAGTGATCAGAGCCTGTGATCTCTGCTCTGTATCATCTAAAGCTAACTTACCTGACAAGAGTAGAGCTGCATCAACAGGAAACAGCAGTAATTGAGACTCAAGCTACAAATCATTGCCAAAAAAAAGAAAAAAAGAGAGAAAAAAAAAAATAACCCTTCCCTTGCTCCTCACAGATATGTACTGATTTTACAGCACGTGTGAAAAAAAAGAAAGCATGAAACATGCAATCTTCCACCTTCTACTTAAACTGTCTCCTGGCATAAACCAGAAGGCCTTGTGAATGGAAAACAAGAGTAAATCCTCCAAATTCAACTAGATACTAAATTTACCATCGAGACTAAGCAGTAGGTTTTGAATGTTGTTTTCTTCTCCTCTGATAGGATAATGTTTAAAGTTGCTAGGAAACAGGATTACGCAGCAAGGACAGGAGGCCATTGTACATCTATGGGGAAATGCTGGCTGTTTTCCACCATAAATCCGAAGTTCTGATTTATAGTGGAAATATCAGCTGAGAAGATAACCCCCCTGTGCAATGTGCACTCTAAAATCAAGGCTCAGTCCTAAAGCCACCATTCATGCAGAGGTCTCAGCAGCGGTCTCAGCAGCACAGAACTGCAGTTCATGTTTCAGCATCAGCAACATTAGGCGCTTATCAGAGAACGTTAACCACCTCTGGAGCTTGTATGTCACATCAGCTAGAATGCAGCATAAAATAAAAGGCAGATCTGGACCATCCCGGTAAAGTATATTTTTGTAGTTTGGGGTTAAAAAAAAAAGACCCACAAGCAGCTTAAGCTCTGTAATAGTAACTGGAAGCAGGCACTCGAGGCTGTGGGCTGAAAGCAAAGCTGCCCTTAGCCCTCTCATTCAAATTCTGGTAAAGGTGATTTAGCAAAATTACTCTTTTCCTTCCTTTCCAATAGTCAATGATTGCTCAGTTAAAACACTGAAGAAGTTACTCTCATTCATACCTCTGCAGCTTCACTGGTCCATTCAGGCATAAACCAGATCAATAGCAAAGCAGAAGAGTTCGTACCCATGGTGTCTGCAGACAGCATCCAACCGCAGGAGCACTGAGGGTGGAGCAGGCTCCAGTTCTCTTGTCTTTGGAGACCTTCCCCTTTCAAGTTGTGCCTCAAAATAATTTCACCTTATTGTTCATTTGTGTAGTTTTAACTGTATGTATACATATATATCCTGAGCCAAAGACAACAGGAACCTTCCCCTTGACTTCAGTCTGGTTTGGCCTTCAACCATGTTGCAAGGAGTGTGTTTGGCCTCAGAATTTATGGCCCTAAAGCATAGTGAGCTCAAAGAGTACATAAATGTATTTTAAACTAAGGGGGAAAGTAAAGAAACAAAAAACCAAACCAGCAATAACAAAACCAACAGTTGTATTGCAGTTGTAGATAGGACAAAGGCTAAAAGTGTTTTTTTGTCAGAGCTGTGACTTCAGTAGTCATGAACATAAGAAAGCCATTTTAAACTGGCTAGCTAAGGTATCAGCAGTGTTGCATCTGCAGCAACACAAGGTGCTCAAAAAATACATCCACGACCACAGATGCATGCTGCAGTGGTTGGTTCGCATTGTCTCTGACTTGCTGCAGCTGCAGTCTTGGCAGTGCTCAAACTAGTGAAGAAAGCATAGCTTGGTTACTTCTGTGAGCTGCAGTTGAGTGATGAAGCTGCCTAGAGAAGGACAAATATTTCCACAGCCACAGGTGAAAATTTTCCCCAGATGATTTGTTGCACATAACTGCAGGACATGCGAGGTCTAATTTTCAGAGTTTACACCCTGCCTCTCTTCTCTCTTCTGTTTGGTTTTGGTTGGTTGTGGGGTTTTGGTGTTTTGTGGGTTTTGTGTTTTGATGGTTTTTTGGTTTGTTTTGGTTTTGTTGTTGTTATTGTCAGGGGTTTTTGTTTTGTTTTATGAAAAATGAGCAAAAAGTGTCCCAGCACTGTCCCTTTCTTAAAGGCACAGCCTCAAACGGTCACATTTCCTACCAGGCTGCTGTCATTTATTGACTCTTTTTGGTCATTTTCATTCTATACTGATGCTGAATCCTAGTTAGTCTCTACTGAGTATTAATGAATGATGCAAGTGTGATTGCATCCAATTCTCCCCAAGAAACAAGAGAAGTTTGTTAGCTTGTGCCATTTTTTAGGAGCAGCTGTGCTTAACTAGGTGTGAACAAGGCTGGTGCAGGCTGCTGCTAAGGGCAGGTGCCTTTGGGCAAGCAGGGAGGGTTTATTAGGAATTGAAACAGCCTGTCAAAGTCTGTCACCATTGTCTGTCTCTCAGTTTGAATTAGGCAGTAAATCTCTATTAATGAGAAAGAAAGGGCTATTTGCTTTAGGTGTTAGGTTTTTTCCTTTCCCCTCCACCTTACAGGAACTATGGGGAATACAATGAGCATCCCGGAGGAAACCGAAGATGACAACACATGTACAGTAAAAAGCTACCAGGTAAGTGTGGGCTGCCCAATCTCAACTTCCCTGAATATTGCATATTGCAATTTTTCAATTCCATGATGTACCCTGCCCTAAGAACTGTGTTATTTGCCATTTCAGGCTCTATCTGAATCCCCTGACAACATTAAAAATGGATCTGTTGCATTTGTTCAGTCTCATTCTCCTGTAATGAATGGTGAAGGTATGTCCTGGGAAAGGGTGACATCTTTGTCATTCTTTTGTCACCAGACAGGCAGAGAGATGTTTATATTGGAGCAACAACAAATACTGGTGTATGGTGTCAAATTAAATGATAAGCCCATGGTTCAACTCTTACTTATAAATGGGTACATATATTTTTATTCAGAAGCTTGAAAGTTGAAAGATAACAAAGAGTAAAATGGGAAAATATTTCTTAAGTCATCTGAAGCTGTTTAATTGTTCTAAGAATTTGGTTCTGTACCTGGCCCACAAAAAGTGGGTTTGTAGACTGAAGATTTTGGTAGGTGTGAAGTATTGTAGTGCAGGAGTGGTGAGAACCTGATTGTTCTTCCAAGACTTTGAATATTTTCTCATTTTGTGTCCTGTGTTCTTCAGCAGGTGCATTGCCTTGGCTTCAAAGATACCAAACAATTAGTTACTAACAACTAAATATGCATAGGGAATTTTTTTTTGTCCTGTTTATCATTTAGAAAAAGTGATTGGCTTGGAAAAGTACTGTAAGGTGATAGGCATTGCACCTGCAATGATGTGGGTATAACAAATGTCTCTGCACCTGAGTAAAATGCCACTTCTGGTACCACTTTATGGTAACTTTCCCATACAGAAACCTACCTTGTTCTCACCTAAGAAGCAGCAGACTTCTTGAAGAGAGCAGAGTATGTCTAATCTGCAGTGAGACCTCAGTAAGCAAACTTTAACTGTGTCCTCTGCCTGTGTTTGAATCCTAGAGAATTAGAAAATTTAAGTATAGCACAGTAATTTCTAGAGCTGGCTGAGTGACATCTGGGAATGCAGCATGGCTGGCAACAGTATTCTGAAGAAGTCAGTCCTGTTTACCAGCTTTAACTCAGACTGTGTCACAAGCCTGATGTTGTAACCCCAACCACCTCTCTCCTGTTGCTGTTACAAGAGACATTAGATATTATTCAGTGACTGCCAGGGCAGCAAGAGCACGAGACAGGTGGGGACGATGACTTGTTCGTCTTTCTGTAGAAGTTAAATATTGGGGGGGATGGGTAAACCACTACTTGGTAAGGGCATCCCATTTCAGACTTAACTGGGTGGTGTTCATAGCAGGACAGCAAATGGGTTTTGGAATGATCACACCAGTGGCAGGTTGGATTTTGGGCTCACCAGGAAAAGGTTCCTGCCAGCACCTGAGCCCCCATTCCAGTGCTGCCATCTTGAAAATCTAATGTGAAGTACGTGGCCTGAGCATTACAAATTTGGCTCCAAGTAGTTTTGAACATTTCTCTCCACGTATTCATGGTTGACTGCTCTCATCCACAGAAGTGTCTCTCTCTCCTCACCTTTCAGCACCTCACTAATTTCTTCTTCCACCTCTTCTTGGTGTTGGAGCCTTTCTGAGGAGCATTCAGGCAGCACTCATTTGGAGCAACATTACATCAGTTCACATGCCTGCAGATTTAGCCCTGTTAATTTTACCTCTGTTTTGCTTGCACTGGACTTTATTTTTATTTTTTTTTTCTGTTCCCAGAATACAATAAACCCCAGCAATTATCTCTAAGGAAATAAAATATTATTCATTGTTGAGAGAGCCCTCTCAGCCTGTTACATTCAGTTAAAAAATCTAATCATGGACAAAATAACCTAAGACTAGTATGGCACTATGTGGATGGTACTGATTACAGTTCAGAGTCTCTGTTCCATGGCTCATTTTCTAATGCCATCTAGCTTTAATAACTCGGTTTAAATGATTGCCTACTAGAAAAAAGGAGCCTGTAGCTCTGTTTTTCTGCTGGTGTAAACCAGCAGAGTTCTGGGAAGTAAATAAAAGCCAGATGATTTACACTGTTTAAAGATCTAGAAACTAAGTGTAGGTTTTAATACGTAAAATGAAGCATCTGGCATTGTTTTACTTAAATGGATTACCTAATTAATATAATTACTGAATCAGTTTAAGTAGCAAGTTGAAAAATTGGACTGTCCTGTCATATTTTAACTTTATTAATGTCAAAAGAGCAGTTAAAATTATTAACTATTTGGATGCCACTGCAATCTCACTGGTTTGTGTCATACAAGAAAGAAGCTGGTGAAATAAGAGAGATGGAGATGGAAGTTACTCCTATAGAAAATGTAGCTGATAGTGTCTTTAAAATGAAATAATGCAAGAATATTACTATGATCTGAGGCAAGTGAAGTGAGAGGATTTCATTAATAGTGTTAGATGTATGTTTGTGGTCTTTGTCTTGTTAGTTTGCATTCCTGTGATTGCCAGTGATCAGCCCATGTGCTGTGCATTAAGTGGTATAGCTGATAAACGAGTCCATGAAATCTGTATCTGCTAATATAATGGAAAAAAAAGAATCCAGAGAGTTAACTTAATATGACCAGAGGAAGTAATGTTATTTGAAAGAGCCCCCATTACCATCTGTTTCACATCTGGGTGAGCAGATTGGCGACTAGTTCCCTACATTTGCTGCTTCTGCTCAAACAGGCTGACAGATGTGGGGATTTAGGGATTCTTTCCACGATTTGCCTTTCCTGCTTCTATTGATTATCAGGGCTGCAGACATTGCTCAGAGTGATAGCATCCAACTTCTCCTTCTGTAATGCCATTTCAATAGTAGTGATGCCCATACTGCTGCTTTAGGATGTCTTGCTTTGCCAGTAAAAGGATAGCAAATTTGGTCCTGACTTTTCCTAATGTTTTGTATTGGCCTGTTTGTGCTTTAAAAAGCAGAAGTACTGGTTGGGTAACAGGGAAAGGGAAGAAGGCCAGAATAAAAAGCCAGACATCTCTGAGATTTGCGCTACGTGGAGCGAAAATATATTAGGAGAACAAAATGGGTGAAATTCTGTTTGTATTCGGGTGGCAACTGCATGCAGATTAAAACAACCACAGAATCACCAAGGTTGGAAGAGATCTCAAAGATCATCAAGTCCAATCCATCACCACAGACCTCATGACTAAACCATGGCACCAAGTGCCACATCCAATCCCCTCTTGAACACCTCCAGGGATGGTGACTCTACCACCTCCCTGGGCAGCCCATTCCAACGGCTAACAATTCTCTCAGTGAAGAACTTTCTCCTCACCTCCAGCCTAAACTTCCCCTGGTGCAGCTTGAGTCTGTGTCATCTTGTTCTGGTGCTCCTTGCCTGGGAGAAGAGACAACCCCCTCCTGTCTACAACCACCCTTCAGGTAGTTGTAGATAGCAATAAGGTCTCCCCTGAGCCTCCTCTTCAAGAAAAGAAAGATGACACAAGGGAAAAAACTGCAGTTAAGATACAATTCCTTTGTTGCAGAGGATAAATCTGATTCTGCAAATGCTGCTATTAACAGAAATGGGTGCATTGCCATAACTAAGTTGTGAAACACAACACATTTTAGCTATGACTGGTTTTAAGAATGATCATTAGTCCTCTTGCTGCTGGCTTCTCTATACCCATTTCCATTAATTTCAGCCAATCTAGGTAAATGACAATGCTGGTTAGCTTTGTGAAGCAGAATTATTCTTAGAACATAAATGTACTATCAACTTTATTTGCATGAAATCATTGAGCAAGACTGCAAAAAAAAAAAAAATATATTAGTTTGGTTATTTTTCTTTATCAAAAAAAGGGGGAGGATTACTTATTTGAATTCTCTAGTGCCTCTGATAACTTGGCCACTTCATCTTGTCACAGTGGTCTTTGGAGATCTCCCACACAAACATGAGTTATGGTTGGAGATGTGAAAATTCTACATCTACTGCAGCACTATCACAGTATGACTTAGGTTGGAAAGGACCTTGAGGATCATCGAGTCCAACCTATCAACACAGACCCCATGACTAGACCATGGCACCAAGTGCCACGTCCAATCCCCTCTTGAATGCCTCCAGGGTCGATGACTCAACCACCTCCCTGGGCAACCCGTTCCAATGCCGAATGACTCGCTCGGTGAAGAACTTCCTCCTCACCTCGAGTCTAAACCTCCCCTGGTGCAGCTTGAGACTGTGTCCCCTTGTTCTGGTGCTGGTTGCCTGGGAGAAGAGGCCGACTCCTTCCTGGCTACAACCACCTTTCAGGTAGTTGTAGAGGGCAATGAGGTCACCCCTGAGCCTCCTCTTCTCCAGGCTAAACAATCCCAGCTCCCTCAGCCTCTCCTCATAGCTCTTGTGTTCAAGGCCTCTCCCCAGCCTTGTTGCCCTTCTCTGGACACATTCAAGTGTTTCGATGTCCTTCTTAAACTGAGGGGCCCAGAACTGGACACAGTACTCAAGGTGCTATGATATCAACCCAATTCTAAATAATGGAACAGAAATTAACCTACACTATACAGAAAGGTCTGTCAGAAATGTAAAATAGAAATTCCACTCTTTGTCGCTAAGGATTTGATTTATTCATTTTTTTAAGCCTAGTATTTGCTGCAGCAATTCATTCAGGGCTATTGTAATCCTCTGGCCTGTATTGATGGACTTATTGGTGCCAAATGTTGCCTCGTAGCCCTTAATGGTTCCTTCGTGGCCATTGAAATCCATTGTCTCCATGATCATCTTAACTCCAGGGAACAAAATAATGCTGTGGTACTATAATTACATGGCAAGGCAAAATATCCATTTATAATTGGCTTGTACTCAAAATAGTCAAAGGCACTACAGTTTGTAGCTAATGGCTTGTTCTGCTTGATTTCAAAAAGTGATTTTTTTAATTTCTTTTTTCATGTTCAAAAGCAACAAAACATCAAAATATTTTCTTCAAGCTTTTATTTCATGGCATGTTTGTATGCCAGTAGCCTACAGGAGGAGATGTCTCTGCTGAAGAACTTGCCAGTTCAAGTTGTTCCTCATTCAACAGCTAGAAATCTGTTGCACTATGGATCAGTCAGTAGGTTAAATGGCATGAGCTGGCAAGCTGTGAATGTAAGGCATCACAGACATTATTTCACGTTCCCTATGTGTATTAGCCAGTGAAGGTGCATATAACTGCTGAAACCAGACTGCCAATCAAAGGCTAAGTAAAAGGAAGATGTTTCAAGAAAGCATCTGAAGGCTTGACCTTTGGCAAGCAGTGTCAAAAATAGATATTTATCTAGTACATGGCTTAGGATCCTACTAAGAATAAAAAGAGTAAACTAAGAGTAAGCTACAGAGAAAAGAAGGTTATAGTGAAGGAGGGAAGAAGGCAATCTGGAAGTGCTGGACAGAATTCCTTTTGGTCCCACTTGAGAGAATTTGGCTGCCATCTGTTACATGCACCAGACCGAAGTCTGGTTATATTCCCCATGATTAGCAATAGCAAATCAGCTGACAAAAGCTCTCACAGCCTTTTTATGTTGGTCTGGCAGCTCTGAACTTCCTTTCATATCAGTCATATCCTCAAGATTCCTGCCCATGTCTGCTCTTCCCTGTAGTTGAGAGCTGCATCTTGGTCCCTGAACTGTGTGAGAGGTGCTTTGCTGCAGGTAGTCTGCACCCATGTTCTGAGTTCTGCTACCTGCCCGTGGGGTTCTGTATACATGAGGTCCCACAAGGAACAGAAATAGTTCCATACCTGTATGGTCATCTTTGCAGCCCACGAGGTCAGTTTATAGCCTGTGCTTGTCTTAAGACTTCATCCTTATAATGTTTTATTTGCTGGCTTTGGCTATTAAAACCTAAGAACTTACATTTTAAAATCCAGTGCTAGTTCTGCAGATTTGATCCCATTCTGTGCCAGCAAAATTCCGTGTCTTTGCTGTTCTTCCTTCTCATCCTATGAAAGGGCTTAATATCTTCGACTTTAACATGTTATGAGAAGGGGAAGAAAGTCTGTCAGCAATCATTTCTGAGTAGGGAAATGGTATTGACATAATCTTACACTAACCATAACTCTTCTCTGTACAGCTTTGTTTATAGATTAAGGAATAAAGTCCACCTAATAGAGCAAATTTCAGAAAAAATAGTCCTATTTTGGGTGCTCTTACAGGAGAGATTTTATGTGACTCTAGTATTGTCTTTTTACCATATCCTGATGAATTAAAGGGAAAGGAAGCACAAACCCTCTGTAGTGTGACTGTCTTTTGTTAAATACTTGAAAGGGAAGTGCCTGTGTAGAAGTAGTATGAAATGCAACCTCACAGCAGTGCTGTAAATTGTATATTGATTTTAGTTTCAGAGCAGTTATTAATCTCATTCACAGTGAGATGCTTTGATCTACTTACAGACCTGGCCTAGAGTTTGGGATGTTTTGCTTCTATTCCTTATTCTGCCCCTGGATTGTGGCATAGTTTTGGAAAGAATAGCACTCCTTTGTCTCCTTAAAAACAAAAATATCATGCACTTTTCATTCAAATGCTGCCATTTCAAAGCCTTTCTCTTTCATACTTTGCTGCAAATACGGCATGAATCAAACTGCTCTGTTCAACCCACCACAGTAGTGTCTCCTTTTTGGTGGTGGGATCTGTGTTGCCTGATGTCTGAGCAGACTTTCCCTGAAACAGTTTGAACTGTTTTGACACAAGAGACACACTGCAGAGCTCTTGCTGGTGATGTTTTCCAGGTCTTTTCATTCCTTCCATGATAATTAGAGATAAAAGGAGCTTGATAGCTTCATGAGCTACTTTTTGTTTGGTTGGTTTTCTTAATGATGAGCCTATATTCCTATTTTTACACTAAAGACAGTTTTCCTGTGTTTAATTTTTTTATCTGTTACATAAAGCAGAAGTTCAGCATCTATTACAATAATTTCCCAATGGCTATTGTTTCTGCTTTCTTTAGCTGGGGAAGGGTTTGCTTTTTGCTTCCTTCCCAAGTTTCCAACTATAATTAGAAATTATTGCTTCACTTTTTTTTTCCCCCTCTTCTTATTTCTTTTTTCTCATACAGTGTTACAGGAGGCTTAGCAAAGTATAATTGATATTTACTGACCCTGACTGAATAGGTGGTTGAGTATCTAGTTATTTGTGTGTCAGTATGTTGAAATGGGTGTTCATGGAAAAATTACAGAAGATTAATACTGGCAAAGGATTCTTACCAGTGTGAGTTATTTTCTTATATTAATGGTGACAGCGAATTCAGGGTGAGGGCTGAAATTCTCTACTAGAGTGTACATAAAGAGGTGCAAGTCTGTTGACCTGGACAGAACAGGTTGTGCTAAATGCTGTGGTCCCTCTGCATGCTTGCATGTGCCCAAACACAATAAGAAAGTGAATGTCAGATGAAAAATGTTGAAAACAGCGAAGTCAGGAACCAGCTCCTTGGCCACTGGTAAGATGCTGTTGTGAATTGTGCCACCACAGCCTGTACTTTGTCAGCTGTTGCCTCCAATGCTGGCAAGAATTTCAGTAATGTCACGTGAGATTCAGGCTGGCATGCTGGCACTTCTCAGCCCTTGGCTTTATGGATGCTCCCATCTCCTGCTAGCCAGTATGAACCCTGAACTGTGAAACAAGGATCTAACAGCCACTCTTGGTCACTGAATTAGGGCTGTTGGAATGAGAATGTCATGTCTGGATCCTGGGGCTCTCTTCTCCTCCTTGACCAGGGTCCCTGGGCACTGCTGCAGGACAGTATTAACTGGACCCAGGCACAGGTTACGCAGTGCCTGCTGCCTCCTGTGTGGCATGATGCAAAATCCTTGGAAGGGTGGAAATATGGAGCAATTTTGCTGTGAAAAGCAGAATGAGTAGTTTTGAAAGCTGTGATCTAAAAATGTTCTTCCTTTCTTGTCATAAGAAAATGAATTTTAAAAACTGAAACTGAACACTGAAGATTTGTAGTGTGGAATACAGGTGTTCTCAGTCAGGTTGTGTTGGTATCTGGGGTTTTATATCTGTTCAAGTAAAATGTGAAGGGCATAATATTGACTAGATTATTGCAATTATAATTTGAAATAATTTCAATTTTTGCATTGAAAGTGACAATTTAAAAATTCTAATTTAGCAAGTGAGTTTGAGACTGTCAGGTTTTCACAGTTATAATTAAGTAGATCTAAATTCATCCTCGAAAACCCTGGTGATGATTGACAGGGAAATCAGATATATATTCTAGACAAAGCAGGGATGAGGAGCTCAAACTGAGAGGAGCTGTAAGGTTTACCTCTCAGCAAGCCTCCTCTTGTTTACTGGGGTTTCAGACCATGTAATCTGTGACTCAGCCTCCCATCCACAAAATAGATACAGGAAAGATCAACTTTTTTTCACTCCCTGCTGTAAAGCAGGAGCCTTCTCCTTCTGTCTGCATACACAGTACAAGGGATTTTCAACTCAGCTATACCATCAAAGTGCATTGTAATTACACAATTATAAAATCTACTTTTTAAGATGAAAGTTGTTGTTTTTTCCACATCTGAAGTGTGATGACTGTGTCTAGACAAAAGGGAATTACTGTGATAATTTTGTGGTGGGGGGGAGGGAGGGAAATGTGTGAAGAGCCATATTGTTCATGGGTAAGGAGTTTGAAATGTAAGAATAAGGAGCCTGGCTCAGATGTCATTTCTAAATACTTGTATCAGGCTTCAATTAACCTACAGGCAGTAGAGAATTGCAAGTGTAAACCACACTATGCAGAGTAGGCAGCAAGGCAAGGAACAGTGTTGGAGAAATGAATGAAATAAGTTATGACTGCAAAGCTCTGTGGAGTTCAGCAAGCCAGGAAATGAAATCAGTCCTCACAGTTTCTGTGCTTTTTTTCTTTCTTTTTTTCTTTTTTCCTGTTAAGCTTTGACAGAGTAAAGGTGTAATACATTAATAGATAGCCTTGTCTCCAGTTCTATTGATTTGTTTAATTCTTTGTTTGTTTTATAGTCACTTCTTTAATTGAAAAGTAAAATATCCTCAGCATATCCACCGAGTTGAGCAGTCGAAAACCTGGGCTATTATCAGATTTTGGTAGCCGAGAAGGGGCTGTGGAGAAGATATAACTTGCTCCAACTTCTATTAGGAATGACAGGAAGGAAAATCAGAGGGGCAGATCTGATAGATGAACAGCAGCATTTAGCACAGGAAGGCAGCAGGGTCTCTGAACAAGCCCCACACTGTGTGATCCTCCCTATGTCTCTACATTTTGGGATGAGTTTATTAAAGAGCAAGGTCGCCATGATTAATTGTACACCCAGTATAACTTCTTTGCTGTGCTGGATAATTACTGCTCTATGCTTCTATTTGTAGTGGATGCAAAGGCAAGTGTTGCCCAGGATAATGTGGCCATTTCTTCCCCGAAGACAATGGAGCAGAGCCCCGTTCCCGACGCGGGTGGGCAGAGTCTCGGGAGTGCTGCCAGGAGAGCTCTGCCATCTGCTAAGTCCCGCTCTGTCTTCACATTTTCATGGTCTGTACCAGGGCGTACTGAAGATCCAGCTACAAATGCATCAGTTGGATCGGCGAAACTTGATGTCAGCTCAGAGGCACCCGGAGTAAACAAAGCCCCAAGTGACAGTGTGGAGGTTCCCGCAGCAGCTGCGCGGGAGGAAGGCTCACATAAAAACCTGACCCAGGCCCCACCAGCAGCAGCACTTCATGACATCGATCTCACAGCAGCAGTGACACCTGAGGGAGAGGATGTGACCACCTCAAAGCCAAAACAAGTAACCTTCTTTGACAGGATCTTCAAACTGGAGAAGGGAAACGAAAGGAGTAAAAGGCAAATTGATACCCAGGAGGAAAAGCAGACTTCAGACCTTCCTGACGGGCGCATCACAGTGAGAGAAGCTGCTGGATTACAGAGCACATCAAACAGTGTCCCACAGGGGAAGGCAAGTGCTTGACTAGGAATATCCATTTCACTCTTAATGAAACCTCTTGGGAATATTAATGACACAGGACAAGGTGATGTAGGGATGGCTGTATGAGTGAATCCGTGCTGGAGGTAACTCCGTGGGGCTGGCTCAATGCAGGTATGGGAGAAGAACCCATGGAGGAGTGGTGAATATCTCTGATGTCTACCTAATGGCTAAATGCTGGCATGTGACCTCAACTTCAAATTCATTTGTGTTTCTCTGAAAGGTTTGGGCGAGATAGCTGTGTTCATTCTCCAATTGCCAGCTACCAATGAAAACAAAAGCACTTGCAAGTAGATTGTTTCTGTGCCTTAGGAGCTTGCAGTTTGCCACTGGATGGTTTTAAAGAAGTTACTTAGCATGTTTTATGCCATTCTTGAAGTAGTCACTCTTGTGCAATAGCAGTTCTTTGCAGACTCTACAGACTAGAATAAGCTGTATTATACAGTAGCAACTTTTTCCCACTTAGCTATCGTGATTTCATTTATTATTTCTTTAGTTGAGGAAATGTGATCCCTTAGAACTGATTTTACAGGATGAGAATGTGATATAAGAAATGAAATAGCTCATCTGAGAGAGCATACTTGAAAAGAAAGGAGCTGAAAATAGACATGAGTTTAGATTTTCCACTTCCTACAAAGTTTAACATAGGCAAATATAGAGTTAATTTTCAGGTAGTTAACTAGTGAAAAAGTCTAACTCTTGAATGGAGATAGGTGGAATACCTGATCTAGTTGGAAGTGTCCGTGCTCATTAAAGTGGGGGTTGGACAAGATGACCTTATGAGGGTCCCTTCTAACCCCATGCAATCTTTGAATAACTTGCGTTAGTTCTGCTGGAAAGGTGCCAGTAATACACTAATTGGTGATCTAGCTCAAGTCCTATCCAACATCAGGACCAGGAGGGGAAACTAGCTGCATGGCTTCCTTATCAGAGTTTGTGTGAATGCTGTTTTAATAGGAACTGCTTTTATTGGCCTGGTTCAGGCTTACAAATAATACTGCTGCATGATTGTTAATCCTTTGCGTAGTGTTGAACATAGGTCACAGGATGCTTGCTACTTGCACTGATGACATCGCAGGCTGTCCCCAAAAGTCACTTTGATTTCTCTTCTTCTACCTTGTATTCTGTGTCTTGTACCTCCTTGAATTTGAAGATCACAGTTCTTGTATAAACTTGTAAATTGCAATCTCTTTCTGAAGATTCATTTGTAAGATCAAAGCAGTTGCAATTCTGACCATTGCCCTTCAAAGGCAGCATCCATCAGTAGTATTTCAGACAGATGTATGCACGCATTTATACAATCCGTAGCTTCAACCCAGCAGAACATCAAATCCTTCACTGTATAAACATAACAGGCTGAATAATTCACAATGAATAATCTATTCAGCGCATACTGGCACTTCTGCTTGCAGCTTGTAAGACTGAAGCTTTTCAATAGCGTGAATTCCCGCAGATATTTTTGACCAATGCACACAGGGTAAGTTTTGTCTGCGGCATGCAGCAATTGTTACTTTTACAATCAAATGCAAAATTCATAACTTTCGATTCTGCAAAGCACAGAGTATGAAAGGTCACGGGTCGTGCTGCTGGAGCTGTACAGTGTGAAAGTCTCTGCAATTAAATAATCTGAAATAGCTTTGACCAGAAGTCAGAGTTAAACATTTGCTGGAGGCAAATAGTCGTGTTGGGAGAGCACAAGCAGGCCAGTGTTTGTAATGAGCAACCATCAGGGGACAGAGAAAAATAATCTAAATCTTATTTCTCCTGTTCAAACAGATACTAGAAGCATTGTTCACTCAGATCAAGTTATACCCAGGTTTGTTATTAATTTTGAATGCTCCAGTCTTCAACTTGTGCTTATCCACATCTTAAACCTCACTAATGGGAATTAACATGGAAATCCCAAGCATTCATCAGCTATAGGTTGTATGTGTAAGTGTTTGCAGGATCCCAGCCCACACAACAGCTTTTTGGTGCTGAGTGGCCTGCTTGAGGACAGGTTTCCTGTTTTACAAAGGAGCCTGTACATCTTTTACACAGGAGCTTGAAGCTGTGTCACTGAAAATCTTTGAAGACTTAAAATTGGGGTTAGAGTTGCTCACTGTAAATGAGTGCCAGAACTGTATCACAGGGGACAGTAACATTTTAACCTCATCCTTGACTTTCTGGACAGTAATATTTTACTTTCTTTAAATAGTAAAAGGACCTTTTCTGGGGGAAATGTATCAACTAAACACTTCTGATATATTGCCAACCATTTCTAAAACAAAGGCTGTGGCTCTGCCTTGCAGCACAGTTGCCTTCTGTTCCCTCTAAAGTTGCTAGTTCCCATGTAGGAAGGGAGAATGACCAAGTCTAATTTAATTGCTGTTTCTGTAGTAACTACAAACTGTTACCAAATAATCATACCAAAAATCCAGACACTGCTGCCAACAGTTCCTTTTATTTTTTTGTGGATTATGACTTGTAGTATCTGTAAAAGCTAAAAGCAAAGCAAAGTTTCCCTGAATTGAATGCCAACACAAAACAAACAGCATTGCTGGTAAGTAAGAGAGAGGCTCCACAGTTGTAGCTTAAGAGCTGCACAAACATTCTGTGTTTGGTGAACCACTCTTTATTTTTGTGGTTTACAAAACTACATTCAGAACACAGCATAATTAAAACAAGGGCAGAATTCATGAATTCATGAAGCATTTACTATGTAAGCCAAAGAAAAGATAAATTATATGCCTGAAATGTTTCTCTGAGCCATGATTCATACAAACAAAAGTGCTGGCAGGAATACAATCTTTTGATATGTTTTTCTAATGAGTGAACTGAAACTACAGTATAAGTCTTTAAGGTGTTTATTATCCCCAAGTTTGACTTCTCAAAGAAATGAATTGAACATTTACATAGTATCTGTTAAGTTCTAATACTGACTTTCTTCTGTTATTTCTAGTGTTTTCTTTCATTATTTGCCTCCAGGGCTTTGCACAGCATATTATGCAGTGAGCTGCTACAGAGGGTTTTGTGGTTATTTGACTACAGCTCTGAAAATGTGACATTGTAGGACTCCACATTCTCTCCCTGATTTATATGCTGATGGCTTGAGTCTGTGCTCCTTCCTACAGCAGTATTCCCACGAAAGCACAAGATGGATCCAGATCTGAGTTGTTTCGCAGTAGCTAATGGCAGCTTTAACCTCGGAGTCCTGGAGTAGGGTTCCTTGTGCAGTAGTGAGTCTTCAGGGCTTGCATTTATGCTCTACAAGCTGGACTTGAGGAATTTTGGGATGGCAATGTGCTTCAAGCTCTGCACAGTTCTGCAATAGCTCTCACTTCTGCAGGGTGAAGAGTGGTTTTAACAGGGAGATACCCTGGAAGACCTGATGCTGCCTGTGGTAGTACTTGTCACCTCTGCAGCTGTCCCCAGTTATCTCTTGCTGTAAACAGTTGTTTGCTACAGTGCTTAGCAAAAAGATCCCTTCCTCCTAAACAGAGTGCAGGCCAACACCAGACCTGGGGATAATGTGTGTGAAAGCTTGGTTTGCTTGTTTTTGACAGCATCAACTAGCAAGGGGTTTGATAGCATCAAGCACTCCAGTTACGAAGCTAGTTTTGTTTAGCAATAGATCTTCTGCCTCCTATTTCTTTGGCCTCTTGCCTCAGGCCTTTGCTGGCCCTTTAACATTTGAAATAAAGCTAGCATTTTTCATATGACCAGGGCTCTTTAGATGGCATCCCTGGAAGCAGGGCTGCTGAAGCTGGCATGGTCATGCACGTTTTGCATGGGACATATTGTGCTTGGAGCCCCTCTGGCCTGTAACTGGCAGCTGGACAAAGTGGTGTGTTAGACCTTTGTAAGAAACTTCTAAATAGCTTGTTGAAGCCCTCTGAACTACTGTGCTGTGTTCCTTCCTGGGTAAACTTGGAATATGTTGGGTGGATAATTAGACAGAAGTCTGTTCTCGCAAGTAAAACCTTGCACAGTTTAACTCCTCAAATGCTGCATGGAAATTGGCCACTCCATATTCCTCTTTCCTGATGCCAGATTAGCCCTCTGAAGTTTTAAATATTTATGTCTCTTCAGTCTATTCCTTCCTTTAATGTCTTACAGAGATGCATGTCCTCTGAAAATCCTATACAAATGTTGTGGGTTCTTCAGTTGCCCAGTAAAAGCTCTCAAGAGTAGAACCTCAGTTTAACTTTTCCTAGTAAAAATAGCACTGAACAACTACGTCTTAATTGACAGGTTAGGAAAAACCCTTGGTGTCACTTAGACTACCAGGCAGGCTTTGAGAGCAGTGATTCAAAGAGACTGTTTTCTGGAGACATCTGGACATCAATTTTATTTCTTGTCTTGAATTGTTATTCTGGAGTGATCTAGACATCTAGTATCCAAACAACATCTTCAGTCATTGCCTCCTAAGTGTGTACTGTTGACAAGTTAGTTAGGGATGATAAGTTCTGCTGAAGAATTATGACACTATGATTGTCTGTTCAATGAAGTCTCAAATCCCCTACCAAAGTCAAGACCACCATTTTGTGAGACCAAATTTAATGGTCAAGCCTTGCAGATACTTAGACATAAGGAAGAAAGATTATTGGTAGCCAGATGTTGTAGAACTCTTAAATATTGAAAATGAAACATTGAATTGGGACAAGAGGACTTGTCTCAAGCTGCCCTCCCCTGCATGTTTGTGTTGGTTTTACCTGTGCAGGATCAAGGCAAAGGTGGCCCCAATGGCAGGCAAATTCTGCATAAAAGGGCACCAAGCTCTCTAAAATTCATGCAAGAAGGCTTGTTAAACAAACAAACAAACAAAAACCAACAACAACCAAAACCAACCCCCCACAAACCTTTGCCTAGGTGCTTAAACAGAAACTGAGTAGTTTAGTATTATACTTTTGTGAGTGCTTGACCATTGGATGGCTATTTCTGGGTTCTGGAAACTGTAGTTCCAGGAAGAGAGGAAGTAGCAGAATTACTTTGTCTTGTTGCTTCCCCTTCCCTTCCCCCTTCTTTTAATCTCTACCATGTTTGTGTTTGTTAGATGAAAATTGTTTCTGGAACTGCAGGATGCAGAACATCGGAAGCAATCTTTCTGTGGTACAATCAGACACTGAGCCATCACAGACCAAAACCTCAGCGTTTGTTCCTATTCACAAGTTCAGCCTTGAGAAGAGAAAAGCAGTGTTGTTTGGGATGCTGCATGCAACTTTATTTGTGTTTGTTGTACTTGATAGCTGAGAACAATGTTCCTCCAACCAACGGCAAATGCCCAATGTATTACAAGAGAGGGGCAAGTGATGGACAAATGCTCCGTTGTCTGGAATACGTAGGCTGGAGAACTATGGTTGGAATTAGGGTTGTGACTCTCAGCACAACATAATGCAAGTCACAAATGTTACTTTTTGCATTCCACTGGAAATTAAGCAAGCTAAGACTAAGGAAACTCTGCCCTCTCCCCCCTTTTTTTTAGGAGATAGATGCCTGCAACGGAAAAGACCTGCAGCAGGACTTGGCGGGTGTCAACGGTCTCACTGCTGAGCAACCTGAAAAGGCAGAGGTAAAACAAGACAACCCCCAATCATCTGCTTCAACAGAGAATTCCATCATGAGTTTCCTTAAAACGCTGGTAAGTTTGGGTTTGCCTTTTGCTTTTCATCTCTAGGTTGCACTTTAAATTGCTTATAAAAACCCATGTGGACAGGTTGAGCTAAATGCAACATTTGCTGTCACAGGCACTGAGAAGTAATGAAGCCAAACAGATGCCTTAGAGAAGACTTGGGTGTGATAGAAAGATCATGGAATCATAGAATGGCTTGGGTTGGAAGGGATCTTAAAGATAATCTAGTTCCAACACCCTGCTGTGGGCAGACACACTTCCCACTGGACTGGGTTGCTCAGTGCCCTATCCAAGATGTGTAGGTACAGTGCAGTTATGATCAAACGATAATAATCTACTCTGGAATCTTCTACATAAACTGCCACAGATGTGTGTAGATCTGAAGGCTTTTTTGCATGATGAAACTTTATTTTGTAATATCTCTAAAAGTTCATTTTTATGGATTAATTGATGGATAAGCTTGAATAACGTATCTTTGATCTAGATAATTTTCATTTTAGCCATTGACTTTAAGTTGTGCTAAAGAAATATTTATTTAATCAATATTCCCACCTGGGGGGAAAAGCAATATTTGTACCTTCACCTTTGTGCTAGGAAAAAACCACTGGTTTGAAACATAGTATCATAGTATCAGTCAGGGTTGGAAGGGACCACAAGGATCATCTAGTTCCAACCCCCAAACATGATTTTTTCAGATCTTTTGAAAGCCTGAGTTGGGTGTGACTTTGTTTTTCTTAAATTCATTTAAGGTTTCCCCAAGCAAAGCTGAAGCCAAAAGTGATTCTGAAGACAAGGTAGGCAGATTCCTCCTCCTGTCACTGGTCACTAGATGTTTTTGACACATGTGCCTACTCTTCATTTTATTGCTTCTTTCCCCAGTCAGTGTTATCACCTGAAATAATCAGAAATATTTTTTTCTCTGAATAAATGTGAAAGCAAGATAAGCATAAACTGCAATTCTTCATACCATATGTTAAAATCAGGATCTGAACTGTGGCATTTTCTGCAAGGCTGGTCATGACCTGACTCTTAACTCCATTGTTCACAGAGCTATGCAGAGCTGATGGTTTTTCATTACCAGTTGTGTATATATGTGTTGTTGTCTTACCTCTCAGCACCTGCTGAGGCTGCCACATCCTGGTAGGTAGGACAAGTGAGATCTCCCTGCAGCTCTGCAGCTAGGTGAGAAGGGATGTGGGCAGAAGCCTGCTCCCAGGTGCTGCCCTGCAGGGTCACTCCTGGTGTGCAGGAGGTTGAGTGAGATCAGTTTCCCCCTAAAATCAATAAAAAGCAGAAGGAGATCCCAACATGATGGAGCTGCTCTGAGCAGGACAGGGACTTCCAGGGTTCTTCCCTTTACATGCAGAGAAGAGGATCAGGGAGTGTTAAGCAGAGTGAACTGAGTGCTCAAGCTGTTGTAGTGCAGTGCATCAAGCTGACTACCAGAGTGTGTAATGTTCCCCCTGGGAACCGAAAACTGTACTGGTCAGACAGATACAGAATCAGTCTGAGAAATACTCCTACATGTGACAGGCAGCTGTGACCTCTTGCTTTTTCATTGCAAACCATTTGTTCTTGTATTCCACTGGTAAAAGGAAACTTTTTGGGGGGGGTGTCTGTGAGCAGTGATAGCCCTTTACATGCCAACTCAGAAAAACTTCTCAACTATAGCTTTCATTTGCTATTAGAGATATTGAAAACATCAGATTGATCCAATGTATCTAAACTTATTAAAAAACCCAACCCTACCCAGCCAAAATGTGGAAAAATCTAAGCTGTAAAAAAAAATTCTTCAGTTGAAAACAATCTTCTAAAATGGAAAAATGTAGGTGTTTAAAGACTTCTTGTCATTATTTTTTTTCATGTCCTGTCAGTGCCAGAACTTACAATAGTTTCAACAGAAGCAGAAGTGAGACCCTTTGTATCGAGCTGCCTTCTATCTTCTAGTGTTTCAGCAGCTTGCAAGCATATCACTGACACAACTTCCACATTATCTGTCCTTGCCCATCATTATGGCTATAGTAATTAAAGTTGTTCTTGCAATTCCTTTGGTCAAATGTAATTAAGACAAAGATGAAAACCTTAAAAAAGGATATGTCTTTTCCAGTGGAACTCTTAAGGAGCTAAAATCACTATAGGCATCCACACTTTTGTTTTCTATGCTTTTTTTTTTTCCCCTTTTCTTTTGTCCCACTCAGTTTATATAGCCTAATACTAAAATAGTGAAGTCATTCTTCCCAGAAAGCTTGGTGAGTACGTGGAGGGTACACAACACTCCCTGATTATAGCTCAATAATTCTAGACATCATCACCCAGGGCTAAGGTTTTTCCAAGCTATCCAGAAAAGGTAGTTATCAAATTGCACTGTTTGTGAGACTTGTAGCTTTTCCACATCTTCTGAAAAAACCAGTTGTCAGTCCCGTTTGCACAGCTGGCTTTATCAAGCTCACTCGTATGCCCCTGTGACAGGTGACTGTTGGTGCAGGGATACTGTAATTTGGAAACAAATATGCTGTTTGGGCTTGGCTTGCTATCACACCTGTGAGGGTAAACAAATACAGGTGACTAGCAGGATATGCAAACTTGTTATGTGGAAGTTAAATGGGAGTTGTTTTTTACAAAGAATTCCTTTATCTCCACTATCTTCCTGATACAAGGAGTGATATTTTCTCTGTAATAGAGAAAAATGTTAAAAGGGTTCACTTATCAACCATTGTATAGAAAAGCTGCAGATTTTTCAGCTGGCATATAAAATGAGATAATGGACATTTTCCCGCTGGGAAATGACTTCTATCTTGATGGCAATGGTGTGTTCTTAAGTGAGGCTTGTGCCCTTGTGCAGCCTGATGAGCCTTTCCTGAGTGCTGCCGTGCTTTCCAGTGGTTTGGCTGGTCATGCTTTGAGTCCTGGTCATGCTTTCATTTTGGCTGTTCATGCACTGCTTTTGCAGGGAGAACCTGTGTTTATCACACCAGGACTGGTACAGTCCCAATGTGCTCTCCCATGGCTGGGAGGATAGCCAAGGTCTCCAATAAATCTGAGGAACAGCCCTAGCCCACTTCATCTTTGCAGAGCACGGCAGCATGCTCCCTGCTGCTGTGCAGAGCTGTGCAGCATGAAGAAAGCTGTACTTGGTAGGTTTTGCACCAACATGTTGTCATCAGCAATGCCTCTGGCTTTAATCAGCTGGCTAAAGACATGTATTCTTTGAGCAGCCTAGGCGCACCCTTCATGATTGTTATTTCATCCGTGTAAATGCAGGAGTTTAGTATGAGCTGAGTCATATTTCCTTGGATTAATTGATCCTTTCCAAGTTTACACTAACCAACATGGCATTTGCATCAAATCTGCCCCAAATCAGCTTTCTGACCATTCTGTAGCAGATCCTAACTTGTTCCTGCATCATTGTATGTTTGGAAATACTGAAAATGATGCAGAGGGCTGGAGCAAAAAATGACCAATTTTAATTTTAGTGGCCACAGGCTCTTCATAGTACAAAGCACTTTGTAGGCAGTATGCACTTGCCTGGAATGAAGCAAACTCAAGATGGAGATCTCAGCTTCACGTGCACACACACATTATTCTGTACTCTGGAACTTTCCTCCTACCATGCTAGCTGTGATCAACCACAGTGCTTGGTCCTTCGCATTGTGAGCACTCTAGGTAGGCTGATTGTTTCTTTGCACTTTGTGTCTCTCTCTGCTTCTGTAGTTCTGGGAGTTCTTGTCAACTTGCTCTAAAGCATTCATGCAGTAAAGAATTTTAATTTTTGCCTTGTCCAAGTGTAAAAGAAAACAGAGTAAAAGAGAACAAGAGGACACAGTCTCAAGCTGTGTTGGGGGAAGTTTAGGCTTGAGATGAGGAGAAAGTTCTTCACTGAGAGAGTTTTTAGCCACTGGAATGGGTTGCCCAGGGAGGTGGTGGAGTCACCATCCCTGGAGGTGTTCAAGAAGGGATTGGATGTGGCACTTGGTGCCATGGTTTAGCCATGAGGTCTGTGGTGACAGGTTGGACTTGATGATCTTTGAAGTCTCTTCCAACTTTGGTGATTCTGTGAAAACAGAATAAAGCTTGAAGAGGGACAAGCTGATTACCCATAGGGAGAATGCTTGAGTCATTTGTCACTGAAATACAGGAAAAGACCTCTAAGGTCATCAACCCAATACCACCATGCCCACTAAACCATTTGTATTTCTTTACTGTATATTAGCCTGATTCTTAATTAAATCAGGAAATAAATTGGCTAAGGGAGACAAGAATTAAGTTCAGGGTAGTAGCTATTAGGAAGTAAAGAATACTTCATCTTCCTTTGTACAAGGTAATCAAAGGCATCTTTTTGCCGTAAAACCTAACAAGGAGACATTGAATAGTAAAGAATGCTGCCCTATAGCATTTGTGATTACTCATGTTATGGACAATGCCGTTACCATAAAGACTGTTGTGTTGTAATGCAACCTTGAACATGTCTGGTTTTGTATCTCCCCTCCTTTTTTACTTTACTGGAAAAGATTAACATTTGGGGGAAAGAAGAAAAACCTCTATTGTTCATGAGAACAAGCTTGTTCCCGAGGGTTGTGTTGGAGACTGGGGACGTGGGGGGAAATGACAAAAACAGCATCCTGAAGAGTGAAGTTTTGGGGAAGCACTTGGATTATGAATTAAAAATATTTTTTTACAATGCTGTGAAAAATTAAATGGAGCATATTAGCAAGTGTTGCTCAATTTTTTTTTCCAAGACTTGTTGAAAGTCATATATCTGAACAGGTTTGCCTCCCCCCAGTACTGGATAACTGAGTCTGCATTGAGCTGCAGGATCTGCTCCAACCTCTTAAAAAACAGCCTGATACTGCTTCTCCTCCTCATCCCCCCTCCTTATAGACATCTGCCACTGCTTCTTTCTCTTATAGCCCTTTGTAGTGGCTTTTTCCAATGTGCTGTCTGTTTGGGTTTTTTTTAGAGATCTAGTCTCTCCCACCACTATGCAGTGATTCCCAAAACAAGTGCCTCCTGCAGGCACCTGGGTCACGATGGAAAGGAAGCAGCACTCATTCAGCGCTTTTAGCGTCAGTCGATCACCACTATTTCTGATACTTTCATTTCATGCACATTAGTGCAAACTGGGCATATTTTCTGTAGCACGTCATGAATATGCATACTTCCGCTTTCATAAATAATGCATTATGCAAATCACTTTAAAGTCTCTAATACTGCAATGAAAAGAATGAAGATACTTTCAAAGCTTTATACATTCGCCTATTTCAACGTAATAAATCCCAGATTCAGTTGGTTACTAGTGCATTTAAAATGCAGACATCTTGGTCTCTGTGGGACTTGGGTCTCAGGCTGCGCCAGGGGAAGTTCAGGCCGGAGGTCAGGAGGAAGTTTTACACAGAGAGAGTGATTGCCCATTGGAATGGACTGCCCGGGGAGGTGGTGGAGTCGCCGTCACTGGAGGTGTTCAGGAGGAGACTTGACAGGGTGCTTGGTTACATGGGTTAGTTGATTGGGTGGTGTTGGGTGATAGGTTGGACGTGATGATCTTGAAGGTCTCTTCCAACCTGGTTTATTCTATTCTATTCTAATGAGGGGCAAATTGGTTTAATTTTCAGTCAAATGGATTGCTTGAGCTTTTATGTCTATTTTAGTACTCAGGTGAAAGAGAGTTGAAAAAAAAAGGGGTAATCACTCAGGGAAAAATAAACAAACCAACCCCCACAAATATAATTTGTTGTCCTGGGCAGAAAGAAAATGTTTGGATTTTAATGTTACATATATGAGTGACTGTCTCTTATGAACTAAGAACTTGACAAGAAGTACTCAACTTCAAATGCTGTTGTACAAAAGGGATCGAAGGTGGAAAAAGGCCATGGTGGGCAACCCGCGCCGAAGACAGCAGCAGATTCCCAAAGTAAAGGAGCCAAGAAAAAGAAGGCAGACAGTCCCAAGCTAGGACACAGTACATTTAGTAAACTCTTTAGACATAAGGTCTGTATAAAGCCCTAGCAAGAGCAGAATCCTGAGCAGTAACAGATGGCTCCTGTCACCAAGCAAAGTTATTAAATTGGTAACTGAAATCAGCATCAGGCCAGCTGGGCAGTGCTCTGGACACCGCTGGCATGAGTATTTCTGTGCCGTGAGTTATGGAAACAACACTCATGTGCAATGTTTCCCTTGTTGTGCCATCTGTGAATTCAGGATTCTGAAACCAATTGTCTAACCTTCCCTGCTACATACTTCCCAGTTACTAATGCTCATTAAACTTCCCTGCCCACTTAAAATAAAAGGTACTGATAAACAATGGACAAACAGCACTTGCAGTTGTAGGACATGTTTAAGAGCTCAGTCCAACTGTAGCCAAGGCTTCATGATCCACATTGCCTTAGCAGGCACTGTCAAGGGGTGAAAATTGGTGATCTGGTGAATTGGGACAGTTGGTATGGCATAGAGAAGGTTAAACCATAGAATTCCTTTCAGAAGTAGTTACAGTTCACTGAAAACAGAAGTTATTGCTGGTTGAATTCTAGGTTTAGTTTAGAGGGAAGAAATCTGTTTTTTCAAGGGTACTTTGAAGTTGCTCACTATGCATAACTTCGTTGTGCAAATGGTTGTTTCAGAGGACATTAGCTTTTTATTTTTTGGGGGGAAAAACAAACACTGCAGATTTTTGTCTCAAGGTCCATATTTGTGCATTTCTGCACTCTGAAGATAATCTGCCACAATGTTCTGTGGCAGGGAAGCAGAGAATTTAGTGTTTTAGCCCAAAAGGATGAAGAAACAGAGACCCTTCCAACGGGGGAGGAAAGTAATTAATACTTAATGCTCACCCAAAACACCCACATAGAATTTCTGGTGAGTAGGGGGCTTTACAAGCAAGGACACAAGGCAAAGAGAGTTCTTGAAGAGATTTTCAAAACAAAAATGTTCTCTCCACTGTCTTTTTTCATTTGTTTTCTTGAGATAGAAATGTGATCTGCATATTACTGGGACTATTGTTATTCCTTCAATGGTTTTTAAAACCACAGTTAAATGGTTTTCAATGTTCTACCTTCAATGGTCTTAAAACCACAATGGTTTTAGTACCACGGTTCCTGCCAACAGCTTAAAGTTACGATCTCCTCCTGAGTATACTAAATTAACAGCTAATGCTTTTAATATTTAATACAATTAAGATACAAATGATTTGCTTATAGTTGAGGCTTCCTAGTAGAAATCATACCTGGCTAGCATTTTTAAGGTGCTAAGCCTCATCTACAAGAGCTCAAAATTTTGCAGTGAGTTGTTTGGAGAGCTGATTAGTTTCCATTAGGTTATTTGAGAGAATTTTAAAGAAGCAGTTACCATGAAGGAATACAACAGCATTAAGATTTACACCAACAAAATCAGTCCCATAAAATCTTATTCCTTTTACAGATTTTGTTGTTGTTGTTGTTTCAAAGATTATTTTTCATAGCTTGCTTTCCACCTACAAAATATGGAGGCAATAAGTGAGGTATCATTTATGACGTATCAAGAATAAAGGAGAAGGATTCAAATGGTGCCAACAGTTGGCTTGTAAGTGGAGATTCAAATCAGAGCACTGCTGTGACAGGCAAACCCTGAAGTTATCCCCTCTTGTAAGAAAAGAACTCTTTCTATACATGCTCTCTCATTTGAGATGCCTTACCATGATGTGCCAACTAGATTAATAGGTAATGAATTAATTTGAAATCATCATTTTAATATCTGAATCCATATTTAAGAACTTTCTCCTCTGAATATTTTTTTCTCTGCAAGTCTTCCAAAGTGCACTTCTTTGTGTCTTAGGTAAGACTAGCTTGACAATTAGGTGAACAGAAACATTGTTTTTCAGTGTCCTGTGTTGACATGAATACTAACTGTCTTGTGAATGCTGTTTTCCTAATATAAATCCATAGCATAACCTGATGCAGTGTGATTTGGCCATTTGACCTCAAACTCTGAGTTTGGATGGCATTTGACATTGGAGTCCCATCTGTGTATACTTGCCTTGCATTGCATATCATTTTTGCAATATAACTCTACTGATTTACAGAATTTTTACTTGGAAGGGAAGGGTTAATCATTTGTTTTCAACATTAGTACTAAAGGCAGCTCACAGCATTACACTACTTATCACTGGCTCTAGATCTTGTTCATTAGACTCAACCACACACACAAAAAAAGTTCTTGGCTCCTGCAAAACAATTCTCACCTATTCTTTCAAGAAAGCTGCAGAGTGTGTGGCAGGCTGCCTAAACCTAGGGGCACTGGGCTCACATTTACTTGAGTTTGTGGCTTGATGCTCCTCTGTTTTCCAGCTCAGATGCTCCTTTTCAGCATAAGTTATGCTGGATGTTAGGGTCAATAGATAGTGCTATATATCACTGGTCAGGAAGGAGTTTTGCTAACTGAATCCCTCCTACTTTTGTGTATTTTGATGAAACCAGGAGACCCATCACTGAATATTTCTATTTGCAAAACAATAAATCCCACCTAATGCACAAAAGTATTAGTGGATGGACTAAACCAGCCTCCAGCACCTGCAGAGTTTCTCTTTGTTGAGCTGTGACTCCTGCATCTGAGTTATAAAGCCACGGCTGTTCTGTGCCCTTCATTTCCAGGCAGTCATCTGCCTCTGTTTCATGTCCCAGAAAGCAAAGCTTCCCACTTGGAACGTGGTGTTAGCATGTCCCAGACTGGTATGCAATTCCCTCAGTGGAAAAGGCTCAGCTCTGGCTTGTATGTGTGCACAGAGACTCCACTCAGAAAAATCTCTTCTATTGTCTTAAAGCCCTGTGTGATGTCTTTCCTGGAGAAACTGAGAATGTGCATGGAAAAACACATTTTTAAACAATAGGTTGAGGACTGCAAGTGCAGCAGTGTGAGCACAAAACAATTCCACACAAGGCTGCAACAGTGCTGCAGGTAGAGGAATGAGAGATGGCAATCCCTCCAGGCAGCCTTGCCTCTGCCAGGGAGCAGTTTCCATGGTTGCATGAGCCAGGACTTTCACAAACATTCACTAAAAATAAAGTAATTTGACACAGACAATTCCTGAACTGTGTAACTGTGAGCACTGACATTGCCAGAAACAGACTTGTCTTTGTGTTTTGTTTCCCTTCAGGCTGCAAAAGAGACCCAACAGACAACTAATACGAAAGTGAGTAGGATGATTCAAGTTATTTGTATGAATACTGAATAATTATTCTTACTGTCGGTTCCAGCCTAAAAGACAGCATTTTAATTTATCAATTAATCATCTCTGTTATGAAAGGTGGGTTACTATGTAATTTGCTTCCTCTGTTCAAAACACTACCTTATTTGAAAGGAGAGGGATGCAGCTCCTTGTTGCCTTGTGTATCCTGTGCAGCCATGGTCTGCTGTGCAGTTTACCTTTTGTACCAGGTGATGCCTGAATGTGCTGCAAGTATCTTGTGCTTCACGTGTTTCCAACAGCCTGTATGTTCCTATTTCTTCATAGAGCACTGAACAGCAGCCTGTTATTTCCGTAAAAACGGACAAAAATGTCCCTTCCTCTCAAGATGTGCAGACAACTAAACAGAATACAAAAGCTCCTGAGCCCGCAGCTCAACAGCATACAGTGGTCTGTGAAGCCCCCAAAGAGGTGACGAAGGAGAGGGCATCATCTACTCCTATGCCACTGAGCAAGCTCTTTTGGAAAAAGGTATGTCTCTATTTCAGAGCTGATCCATCCCACAGCTCCATCTTCACACATCATCTAGAGTTACTGCTAAGCACACTTACAGTGCAGCAATCAAAGCTGCAAAGCAGGACAGAGCCCACATGCATCAATGATATATTTGCCCTTTTTTTCCTTCTCCTTCCTTCCTTTCCTTCTCCTTCCTTCCTTTCCTTCTCCTTCCTTCCTTTCCTTCTCCTTCCTTCCTTTCCTTCTCCTTCCTTCCTTTCCTTCTCCTTCCTTCCTTTCCTTCTCCTTCCTTCCTTTCCTTCTCCTTCCTTCCTTTCCTTCTCCTTCCTTCCTTTCCTTCTCCTTCCTTCCTTTCCTTCTCCTTCCTTCCTTTCCTTCTCCTTCCTTCCTTTCCTTCTCCTTCCTTCCTTTCCTTCTCCTTCCTTCCTTTCCTTCTCCTTCCTTCCTTTCCTTCTCCTTCCTTCCTTTCCTTCTCCTTCCTTCCTTTCCTTCTCCTTCCTTCCTTTCCTTCTCCTTCCTTCCTTTCCTTCTCCTTCCTTCCTTTCCTTCTCCTTCCTTCCTTTCCTTCTCCTTCCTTCCTTTCCTTCTCCTTCCTTCCTTTCCTTCTCCTTCCTTCCTTTCCTTCTCCTTCCTTCCTTTCCTTCTCCTTCCTTCCTTTCCTTCTCCTTCCTTCCTTTCCTTCTCCTTCCTTCCTTTCCTTCTCCTTCCTTTCCTTTTTTTCTTCCTCTGCCAGCCCCCTTTTTTTTCTCTCTTTTTTTCTCTTATTGACATCATGGAAGAAGCAAATTTATTCTTCAACAGTTCAACACATTTGTTAAAAATCCCACACAGATCAAAGCTTTATTTAGCAAATAACATCACTGATAGAGATAATAGCTGAAAAAAACCCATTTCATTCTTATAAGAACTGTTTGCTTTAGTTCTATATATCTGAAAACCTGGAATCTGGTGGGCCTATTCTTGCTCAATAGCAGAAGTTTTATACCAAAATGGGAAGACATGTGTTTCCTCAGGTTAAATAATGATTTTAACTAAAACTGGGACTAACTTTGAAAACATGGTTCCTTTTCCCATGATCCTTAGTGGTTTATAAGCTGAAGGTTTATTATTTTCTTGTTTCATTTAAGAGAAGAGCTGTATTAAATTTTACTGATTCACTGTATGTTGAATAACTGCTTTTCTGGGCTGCTGTTCAAGTTCAAATCCCAGAAATGAGCTCCTTCCAAACACACAGATGCTGAGTGAGCAGCTAGCCCTGCAGGTTCTTAAGCTGTATTTTCCCTGCTGAGCAGTGATACCAGAGATACAGTTTGGATATGTCACCTACATTAGAAAAAATATAAAAAGAAAAGAAAAAGTAAAAAGGTTGCTGAAAATTACAGAGTAAATATGCTTGAAAACAATCTAAGGTTGAAATACAGAATCATAGAATCAGTCAGGGTTGGAAGGGACCACAAGGATCATCTAGTTTCAACCCCTCTGCTATGGGCAGACATCTCACACTAGATCAGGCTGGCCAGAGCCTCATCCAGCCTGCTCTTAAACACCTCCAGGGATGGGGTCTCAACCACTTCCCTGGACACCCCATTCTAGGGCTTCACCACTTTCATGGTGAAGAACTTCTTCCTCGTGTCCAGTCTGAATCTCCCCATCTCCAGCTTCATTCCATTCTCTCTAGTCCTATCACTACCTGATATCCTAAGAAGTCCCTCCCCAGCCTTCTTGTAGGCCCCCTTCAGATACTGGAAGGCCACAATAAGGTTACCTTGGAGCCTTCTTTTCTCCAGACTGATCAGCCCCAACTCTTTCAGTTTGTCCTCATAGGAGAAGCGCTCCAGCCCTCTGATCATCCTCGTGGCCCTTCTCTGGACATGTTCCAGCACATCCATATCCCTCTTGTAATAGGGGCTCCAGAACTGGATGTATTACTCCAGGTGGGGTCTCACCAGAGCTGAGGGAGAATCACCTCCCTTGACCTGCTGGCCAAACTTCTCTTGATGCAGCCCGGGATCTGACGGGCTTTCCAGGCTGCAAGTGCACATTGAGAGCTCATGTTGAGCTTCTTGTCCACCAGCACCCCCAAGTCTCTCTCCTCAGGGAGATATTTGCTGCTTGGGACTTAATTTTCTGTGCAACTGATATAATCAGGTACTTAAATGAAACAAAAGTTGTAGAAGAGGGAGAGGGAGGGGTTTTATATAGTTATTGCTGCAGAAGCCTCCTTTGAGTAGTGTAGCTTACATGAAAAAAAGATGGGAGGCAGGAGGTAAGCTGAACATCAGGACAAAGTAAGGGGGGGCAAAAAAAGCTTTCTGGCAGATGGTTGCATGCAGTTTCAGTGTAAAACTGAGAGTAATAAGTCTAGTCTGAAACTTAGTCAGTCATTTCATAATGAAGTAACAAGATCTTTTGTGTTTGAAAAAGAAAAAGCATGTAAAAAGGGAACATTTTCCTGCAGAAAAGTAATGACAAACCTTCCTGTGGAGGTGAAATTTGTGGTGATGGTTGGTTTATACAAAAAAAAAAAACCCAAATCTGATTCTGTCAGTTTTCAAATCTGGTTTTGAAACCTTATCTTGGAAGATTAACCCAAATGAATGTAGTTATAAATATTTTACTGCTCTGCATAATGTGGGTTCTGTCCACAGTGAACATCAGCTCCCCATAGCTGGCATTACAGCTAAGCTATTCTAGGTTTAGCTACCTACTCTGTGTTTATTTAACCTGAATAGCAATCTTCATGAGCAGTCCTGCTATCTGAGAGGGAAAAATCTTCAACCAAACTTGTCTTTTACTTCTGTTTGTTCACAATGCTTAAGCATCGTCTGCTCAGGCCAGTGAACAGCTAGTGCTGTAGAGCACTCTCTACAACTCCATGAGTGTTTTCATTGCTTCAAAAAAATATGAAGAGCTAGCTGAATCATTTATGCAAATGCACCAAAGTCCAATAGTATGTGAAATCTGAACTTTGTTAAATGAGCCCATTGCTGCTTAGCTAGAAATTCTTGAGTGTGGAATCGTGCTGAGACCAAATTTTTGGGTACATTTCCTGGAGTACATTTCTGCAGTGGAGGACTGGATTTGGTCCTAAGAATTATTGTTTGGGTTTTTTTTTAATTAAAAAAATAATCTGCCTGCTTGAGTGTTGAAACTCTGCCTATAAGAGGCTGATGCTGCTTTACTGAATTTTCTTGACAGAGAAGGATATTATATTTCCTTTGATGAAAGACCTGGTGACCCAGTCAGCTTGAAGCTAAATAAAAAAATTAAGGATAGATGTTAAACACAATTAAATATTTTTTTCTTTAAGTCCTTAGAGTACAGGTTAGCCTCAAACTCATCTTGGTTTGATGTTTTTGGTTTTTTTCTGCAGTGATTCTATCTCTGTGGCACACTTAGTGTACTCCCCTTTGGCTAGGATAGAGAACCAACGCTGGCAACTATTCTAAATAGATGTACAATTCAGAGTGGTCTGTAGTTTTCCTTTTGAACTGAAAAATAGCAATGACAACCCTCAATACATCCACAGTTCAGATCCAGCTTCTCTCTTTCCAGGCAATCTCTTAAATATCTATCTTCTGATGAGCTTTCACTTCAAAGTAAAGCTAATGAAGTGCCTGTCAACACATTGCAGCTATGCTCTGACTACAGATGAATAAATATGTAAAAGGAAGAAAAATCCTTATTCAGCTCCTCAGATGGAAACCACTTTGACTGTATTTGCCCTGTTTCCTGAACAGTCTGCACAAGAATTTTCATAACTGTTGCTCAACTGTTTGTCATCCTAGTTTGGTTTGGGTTGTT
Source organism: Melanerpes formicivorus (assembly GCF_026170545.1). Taxonomy (NCBI): domain Eukaryota; kingdom Metazoa; phylum Chordata; class Aves; order Piciformes; family Picidae; genus Melanerpes; species Melanerpes formicivorus. The sequence continues at coordinate 7,363,949 of NW_027142371.1, read as the reverse complement.
TTTGTTGTTTTGGTTTGTTTGGTTTGTTGGGGTTTTTTTTCCCCTCAAATACTAAGGAATATGAATAGAAAACTGCAGTTAGTGATTTCACATATCTGTGTTGGAAACCTGGTTTCAAGACCTTGTAGATATCTGATCAGAGCAGAAAGACATGATCAGAGCAGAAAGACATGACACTTCATTTATATCTGATCAAAGCATGCCAGTAAATGATGGAAGAAAGTGACTGAGGGAGTATTATTTAGACTGCTCAGTGAATTATCTTTAAAAGTGCAGAGTTTTAATTATCTTTCTTTTAAGCTTTTGCCATTCTGTTGCCATACAAACACAGAAAATTGTGCCCTTTATGCACTGGTAATACAAACCACAAACTGGTTAACTATTAAGTGAAGCAGCACAACACTTTTTCCAGCTTGAGTCTGCAACCATACTCAGCCACGGGAAAGCAAAGATAAATATTTGGGTGGAGTGCATAAGACAAATGTTCAAACTATCCAGGACTTACCAAGTTCCCAAAGTAGCTTACCTGTTCCCATATTGAAATATACCACCTGTCAGGCAGGGGAGAAAGGGATTCTGGATGGGTTTTGCTGGGTAAACAGATGAAGGAACTTGAAAGATGTTTCCCCTGGTTGAGAGTGAGGAGCACAATAAACAATGGGCTTTTGGGGGCCGTGTCACAGCGTGACCACTGGTATAGCTGCCAACCTTACAACACGAAGGCTCTTTGACTTCCTCAACCCAGTGAGTAAAACCAAAAGGATTTGAGAGTCAGAACCATGCTTGTGGGCTCTTCACAACCCATTGTGCTTTAACCATAAGCTGACAGTCATTAATATGAACTGGTCAATGGTCTGAGCTTCCATAGCCAAGATCTGCTGAGTGGCACCTTCAGGCAGCAGCTACAGGTCACAGGGGACTTCAGAGTGGAGGTCTGAGAGCACATCGGTAATTAAAGCTGAGCTATCTTAACTGCAGCAACGTCCATCATCTTTGTGTTGGCAAAGGAGGGCAGGAAGGTGGGTTAAAGTCTCTCTAACCCTTCTGCTTCCTGCCTGTGAGTCTACCAGTGGCAGGAACAGATCTCAAGCATAAGCACTCTTTTAAGTGGAAATTTCTTGAGCAAGAGGTCATCTCGCATATACATTGTTAAGGTAAAAGAAAAACTGCTTATACAAAAGGTATGACCCAAAAAAGCAGAACTTTTTTTTGTGTCTAATGAAATGCAGTGAAGAGTGCCAGTTCAGACTCCAGCACAAAATCAAAGCAGGGTATAATGTTTACCTCAATTTTGAGGTAACATGGAGCAAGCAAAAGGAAGACACCTATCAAAAGTTATCCAGGTCAAAACCTAACTCACACTTTCATGAGTCAAGGGTTTTTATGGGGCCTAGATAAGAAAATGGCGTGGTGATACTTCCCCAAAACAACAGGAGAGTTTGTAGGAACTAGAAGATGACTCAAAGCAGACACAAGCTTTGCAGCACAACTGTTTCAAGTAAGCTTATTACTGAGGGGGGTGGAAAATAGGGATGCTGTCATCTAAAAGCTGAGCGAATGTTTCCCAAACACAGTGAAGCAAAAAGCCTCAGAAAATACTCTTAGAAGACACAACTAGCAAGGGCAAATTAAAAGATTATTCTCAAAAGTAAAACAAAGGTAACTCTGTATTAGGAAGAGCAAAGGATGGCACTCAACTTTCTTCCAGCAAATGTACCTTGAAATGTTTTCTAAGCTTGGCAGAGTGCCTTTAAAATAGAAAATAAATAAAATAACCCAGCAGCACTTCTGTCTCCCTGGTGCATGACAACAATAGCTGCTGACTTAGGCTGAATTTATTACCATCTGTGTCTAAGGAAACTGGAGGCAGAATTTGAACCCCTGGATCCAGCAATCTCAGTTGATTAAATTTATAGGTATAAGGAGGTAACTTTTATGAGAATGTTTATGCACCAAAGACTCATGAAACTGATAGAGCTGGGCTGATTGCAAATTATTATAAACAAATTGCAGTTTCTTCCCAAAACTAGTCACAAAACTTGATATAACTTTTGCTTTTCTCTCAGGAAAGGTAAAAAAACCTGAGCCCCTTGCTCTAGAGAACAGTTTAGGTTAGTGTAACACCATTAAAATGTTATTGGCCTCGTCTTTGTCAGGCTCTTCCTATTACACTTTCAGTTCCTGCCAGAAACACCTTGGTGATTCTCCTGAACACAAAAATGGAATGTTTTTCCTAGTTTCTTAGGAGAAATGGGGGAAGAAATGAAAACTCTGTTCTTAAAAGTTTATCAGAAACCTGCTTTGCTGGAAGGAGTTTTCCCATCTAGCAAGAGACTATGCATAAGCATTCTCTGAAGTATGCAATATACCATGTCATGTGTCACCAGTCTCCAGGAATCTGCCACCTTGGGCAGTCTCAGAAGAGGATTTTGTGATGTTTCTAGAGTTTCCTTATGTCCCAACATGTCTGAATACCTTTGTCTGGTTGCACAGAAGTTGTGGAACCTCCAGTCTCGGAAATATTAAATGCTCAACTTGACAAGTTCCTCAGCAACATTATGCAGGAAGCTGGATTAGGCCTCCATTGATATTTTTGAGACCATAAAATCATAAAAGGAAATCTATAGCATTAGTCAATTCAATCCTACAGAGGAAGATGGTTATGCAAGAGAGCTCCCTGGTAATAGTTACAAGAAATTCATCATAAAATTTTTAATAGCAACCCTAGGATCTCAAAACAAGATAAGATAACCTGTAACCTCTGCAACAACTTTGATATGCCTAATAGTGCCAAATCAGAGTAACTTACATTGTGTACCCAAATGAAATTAATTTTCTTTTTAACATGAAAGAAGTTATTTTAAACCAGGCTTTAAACCTTCCTGAGGCCTTCTGCAGAATCCATCAAGAAATGTACAAGAAGTCACTGATTACTTGAGACAAATCAATCTTTCTGAATAGCTGACTATCACTTAGCTCTCTTCTCTTTTTTTAAATAGACAGTGCTTTTCAGAGTTTGGCATTTTGCCCCAGGATGTATTTGTTATCAGTAGTGACACTAACACCATGGCATAGACATAGCTTGAGAGACAAAACTAATTTAGGTTGCAGCTGTAACTGCGTAGCAGTAATATGATCCCAAACTGCAATCTTTGAATGATGAGCTCCCAGAAGCTAGGTTGCTGCTTTATTGAGCCACTGTTTCAACTCATGCAATGAATCATTTCCTTCAAGCAAATAGATGGTGAATTGATTACAGGTATGTGTGAATAGGCAGCGATATAGATTAAAAATATTATAGATTGATTATCTCCAAAATGTTCATAAATATAAATTAAATCTGCAATTCCATGGAGAAGCAGCCTGTGCTGCAGTCATCTCAGGCAGCAGGGGACAAGGAATATTTATTTCCTCATCATTATTCTCCCTCTACCCCACCCCCAAAATATTCATTTCTTCCACAAAAGAGGAGCAAAGAACAAAGCAAAATCGCTCATGCTGCTAAGCCCATGGTGAGTCCCCGTCTTGCATGTGGGGTCCCCTTCAATTGAAAGAATATGATGGAACTAAAAGGCATAATGCTGGGAGAAAACTGCATAAATATATTGAATGGCTTCTGTATGGAGAACTACATAAATTAGGATTATTTGGGGGTTTGGGGCTCCAAAAGGAGTTGACAGAAAGGATGATGACAGCAGCATACAGAATGACGACTGTAACACAAAAGGTGAACAGGAAACAAATCCATCACTGCTCAAAATAAAAGCAGTGGAGTATCAAATAAAATTATTTAATGACAAATAAAATTATTTAATGACAAATACAAATAAAATACTTTTTTTTTTTAAAAAAATCATACTTTAGCTGAAAAAGCCATTGCCATAGAGTGCTACTGGAAGTCAGGAACTTAAATCAACTCAGAAAATGCCGAGCTAAATTTCTGTAGGGGAAAAACAAATCCATCAGGGGCTATTAAACCAAAGATACTCCATGAGAATCACCATTCTGAAGCCCAAATGAAAAGTGTATGAGGGCAGTAGTACTGCAAGTTGCCGTTGCAGGAGGCATCCCCTTTTTGCCGCTCTCAGTCAGGAGCTGGGGTTGGAGTGAATCTATGGTATTCTCTCTTAAATTCTCCTTGTGCTCATGTGGCCAAAATGAATTTGGTCAAAATAACTGTGAGTATGAATTATGTGTGAAGACTTGTAAGTACATGTAAAAATTGTGAAATGTCCCTCTGGGATTTATATGCAGCAGTTCTTTCCTACAGTAACCATAGCACACATTGCAGCTGGAACTGGGCTATATTTTTAAGCAGCAGTATGTGTTGAAATGCCAATACCTGTGGTAATTGCCTCTGTTTGATTTAGTACTGAAGGCTGGGGGTGTAACATCCTGGTTTTCCGATGCTCTTCACCTCTCTGCTATAGGCTGCAAAGTGACAAAAGGCTTGCCCCATGTCAAATTACCTGGTTGTTAGCATATGAGTCACTTTTTGTGGCAGAAAGAAAATACTTTATGAGGTTCAGTGGGATGGGAATTAATTAGCAGTTTTTGAGAGGACAGGAGAGTGTTATCTGCCAGGACACTTACAAAAGGCAGAATAGTCAGCTAAGGAAATGCATGTTCAGCGGTGTCTCCACCTCCTACAGCAGAACCGTGCCTCCTGCTCACATATTCTGCTCTGCACGGGTCTGGCTCACTTAAACACAGTTAGCATTCCCAGGACAGCCTTGAGAAGGCTGTGGAATGAGACATGCAGGAGATTAATCAATAAATCTTATGGGCATCCATATTTCAGAGGAATTTACAAACCACATGCCTGTGATTTAAGTACTGTTATAGTAGAAGGAACTTTCTAGTAATTCACAAAAGCTCAGTGGGACCCAAAATCCTTCTACAAAGGCAACATTGCTGAATACCCATCAGCTTTTCTTGAACTCAGATGAAGGTCAACACTATCAAAGAGGGTGACTGTGACCCATGGGATTAAGTGAAGTAATAGATGAGCTACTTAACTACCTTGTACCTCAAGATGTCATTTATATCCTTGCAACTGGGAAGAGGAACTAGTGCTGTGAATGTGACCAGTCTGAAAATGCCGTGGCTGGAACATTGCACTTTTATATTTCACTCTCTAACGAGGGTGGTAAACAGAGTTTTGACAATTAGTAAAGTCCATGGTGTGTTTTAATTACTTAATCCTATTCTTTATTTTGTATGCATACTCCTGGGTATGATCATTCTTGCTTTTACTTGTTTTTAGCTGCATGTCATCTGCTCATGCCATATACCACTGTAAATCTTTTTGCTCCAGTTTTCTTTGTAAATCTTAATCAAAGATCAGTTGTTGTGTTTGGGAACTGGTGCTGTGGTACAAGAAAGGCTATTTCTTCACTTTAAACAAGTATTTAAAATTCCACCATCTCATATACTACTTTGAGTTGGGATGAATCAAATTCCTGAAGAAACCTGGCTGGATACAGTGATGCTGAGAATGCTTCCACACCACAGTTATTTTCCAAACTGCACTGCTGAAGTACCTGATTGTAACCTCTTAAAAACAAATAAACACACACACCCCAAAAACAAACAAACAAACAAAAAACCAAACAAAACCCCCCTTATTGATTCAACCTGACTGTCTCTTCCACTTTGTTAATATCTTCCCAAACTAACCCCAGAATGCATCAGATGAAGCAGAGATCGTGAGCAATGAAAAAGCAGAGGCGCCTTTAGAAGCTGTGACTCCTGAAAAAGATGAGATTAAAAGCCCAGAAGCCACAGAAGTGAAACCTAGAAGAGAAGAAAGTAAAACTCCTAAAGCAAACCTGAGGAAGTTCTTTAAACTGGTAAGCAGACACTGCATTTCCAGAGTTCAGTGATGTGTTCCCTTTAATTAAGGCTTGATGCTGGCGGGGGGGGGGGGGTGGGGGTGGGGGTGGAGAGGAGCGGGAGGGGAAGGTCTTTAAAAATCCTTCTAAAATTAATGTCTGTGAGAATCCAGGGATGAATCTATACCAATTTCCAGAGATATGTGACCTTGCACACCCACCCCGCAGCCCACTGCCCCCGAAGCCTCCACTGGTCCCTGCCCCGGGTCCCCCCGCGCATCTCGCGTTCTGCATCTCCCTCTCGTGGCTCTCCCGGGAACGGCCCCGGGGCTGCTACAGCTCCCTGGGCTCCGACCTGGCCGTCTTCCCGTCATCGAGGTGACCCGTGGCGTTTGAAGAGGGAAATGCCACGGTAGCATTCGTAAGTGCCACCGGGGAAGCCTTCAGTTTCACAAACAGGTTCCTCGGGGTAATGCGAGATGTGCCTACAGGTGTGTTAACTCTTAGTCGCGGCAGCACTGCTGTCCCAGCTCTGCACCTTTCTAAGTCCTGGGCTTGCTTCAGTGAGGTGTATTTTTAGTAGGGAAGCATTTATAATGTTTTTTTACAGTTTATGTAGGCTGCCTAAACTGGCAGGTAAAAGGATACAATTGCTAATGACGCGTGAGACAGAAACATTAAAGACACAAAGTAGAATCTAATCCTCATTCCCAGAACACCGGAGAGAGGAAGGAAACCACCAAGGTGATAAGGTGGCTTGTTGTCATCCTGTGGTTATAGGCATGAAGCTGTCCTGATGGCTTTGTGTGCTAGCAGCAGCCAGACTCTGTTCCTCAAAAGCGTTCAGACAAGTGGCCAAGAGAGAAAATAACCCAAGTCTAGAACTAATACTTCTCTGTTTAAAATTGTAGCAGGCCTTGAGGCTGTCTGTGGTAATTGATCTGTTTTGGCACAGTTCACAAATGTGTATGGAAGATTTCTTTTTTTTTTTTTTTTAATCAATGCTTTTTTATTTCCAGGCAGCTACATGGTGTGGGTGTCAGAGCAGCTTATGCATTAAGATTTTAAAGAAGTAATTTCTTACTGCACAATGCAATAAATAGCCCAGGCTGGCTGCTCACTGGTACATGCTGGTGTGAGCAGTCACATTGCCAGAGGTTAAAATCTGTGAGTGAGCTCACAGAAGGTGCATGCAACAGCCCAAATCCTGGTGGGTTTTTTGGTTTTGTATGGGTTGGTGTGTTCGTTGTTTGGGTTTTTTTTTTAATTTCCAAAATGTTGGGGTTTGGTTTATAGAATCATAGAATCAACAAGGTTGGAAAAGACCTGAAAGATCATCAAGTCCAACCTGTCACCCAACACCTCATGACTACTAGACCATGGCACCAAGTGCCATGTCCAATCCCCTCTTGAACACCTCCAGGGATGGTGACTCCACCACCTCCCTGGGCAGCACATTCCAATGCCTAACAACTCTCTCTGTGAAGAACTTTCTCTTCACCTCAAACCTAAACTTCCCCTGGCACAGCTTGAAACTGTGTCCTCTCATTCTGGTGCCAGTTGCCTGGGAGAAGAGACCAACCCCCTCTTGGCTACAAACATCCTTCAGGTAGTTGTAGACAGCAATAAGGTCTCCCCTGAGCCTCCTCTTTTCCAGGTTAAACAATCCCAGCTCCCTCAGCCTCTCCTTGCAGGGCTGTGCTCAAGGCCTCTCCCCAGCCTTGTTGCCCTTCTCTGGACAAGTTCAAGAGTCTCAATATCCTTCTTAAATTGAGGGGCCCAGAACTGGACACAGTACTCAGGGTGTGGCCTAACCAGTGCTGAGTACAGGGCACAATGACTTCCCTGCTCCTGCTGGCCACACTATTCTTGATGCAGGCCAGGATGCCATTGGCCTTCTTGGCCACCTGGGCACACTGCTGGCTCATGTTCAGCCAGCTGTCAATCAGTATCCCCAGGTCCCTTTCTGTTTGGCTGCTCTCCAGCCACTCTGACCCCAGCCTGTAGCACTGCATAGGATTGTTGTAGGGTGTTTTTTTGTTGTTGTTGTTATCTTCAGCTCAACACACAATGGGTGCATTTGCCTTTTGTTCTTCAGAGTTCTCTTACTACATAGTTGCTCCAGTGTATTTGAGGATCCGAGCTAAAATTCTTAGAATCAGCCAAGAACTGTGCACCCACATAAGATTTTATAAAATTAGTCACTTTGGGAAAAATCACAAACTTATTTCTAAATCCAGGGAGACTTGTGGTCATCCTGCATAGAGGGTTGTCACCATGGTACATGCTGGGCATGAAAAAACTGACTCAGGGCCAGTGTGTATCAGAGACTAACATCTGTTGCAACCATGACTTCAGATCATCTCAGCCTACCAAAAAAAATAACACTGATTAAAAAAACTCAAAGCTATTCCACACCCACCTTAGTCACCATGGAAGTAAACAGAGCTGTGTTAAAAGCAGTAAAAGTAACACTGCTCTAATCAGAGCAGGAGTTGAATCCAGATTTTGGCCTAGAAAGACAGAACTAGCGTGTAGGCAAACTTCAGCCTACCCAGGCAACAGCTGTATTGGCTGTGTAACTAGTTTTGCAGGTTTTTGAAGCCTCTAGTATTCATCTGTACTACTTTTGGCCATCAATTTCCAAGCAGATTGTGGATTATTTTAGTAACTGTATTGTCCTTGAAGTATGTCCCAGGCTGTTTCCTCTGGAAAGCTTCTGGATTACTGGATCAATGCCATGCTGTTACGCACAGTCAGAGCTATGTAGCTGCCCTACAGCTTTGTGCTGACTGGTCACTCAGTGTTTCTGATTCCTAAGGCAGACAGAAGGACTCTAAGCTGCTACTAAACAAGTAGCTTCAGTAAAGCTTTGAAACTAGTGGTAAGAGCTGAAAATGCACAAAATATTTGAGACTCCAACACAGGCTTGATTTTTTTCTCACAAGGAAAAGATGGATAAGCTCCAGTGCTGTGGAGCTGAGAACTGAGTACTTCAGAGTTGTCTAATAGGGCTCTTCTGCTCAGAATAGCTAACTGGCAGTCTGTCTACTGGAAGGTATAATTTCCAGGCATAAAAGGTCACTTTTTACCGTAGTTTTGTCTTGAGGTCTGGCTACTCTACAGTAACAGCCATAAAGTGGAGGAATTCTGGAGCCAGCTTTGCAATTGCCAGCTCTGCAATTGCCAGCTCATGTCCTGGAAGCAGCATAATTCTGGCACCATGGAGCTCAGCACAGAGCAATTTGCACATTTTGGGGGGCTACCATTCGCAGACTCCCAGTTCTCATGCTAATGTCATTGGTCTTCTGTTCCTGCTAACCTTAGTTCATTTATAACTAACTCAGACATACGAGAGTTTACACTGGAGCTCTGGTCACAGCATGAATGTACATTTGAGTTGCACAGTAAAGAGCCTGATATCATCCTATCCCCTTGCACCTCCTACCTGTGTGAGGAATTATGTCCTTAGCACCTCTTAAGTGAGCCACTGGGGATAGACTTATGTTGTCTTGTGGTTACATCTCTTCAATCTCTTGCACCCGTGCATCTGGACCAGCCTCAGCCAATACCTTGTGGTGTTCCACCTTCCACAGGTGACACAGGGGAAGGAGATTCCTGGAGGTGTGGGAAAATGCCTTGAAGTGGCATCAGAGCCTGTACAAAGTATGCCATCCATGTGAGGCAGGTCACTCAGCCAGCAGGTCCACTTGGAGCACTTCTTTCTTATTGCAGGTGGAGCAGGCCATGAATTCTTATAAGATAGAATCTCACTAAGCACAGGTACTTGTGGCCTCTGAACAAACCATGCCTGTCAGTGAGAAGGAATGTGGCAGGACTTCTTTGATAAAATCCAGGCTTCTGTTTACTGATGCACTTTATTGTTTAACTTCCATTCTGGAAATAGATGTATTATTGCTCTGGCTGCAAAAAGACATTGGCTTGTAATTTTACATTAATAAGATTGTTTACTGGGTTTCTCTTCCTCCTGCAGATGATCCCATAGTATTCTGATAATATCCACAGCTACGTTACATGGGTCAGCCAACCAGGTGTCTAAGAACAGGTGGCTTATCATCTTGGGCTTCAAGTCTGGGACTCAAAACCTAAGTTTAATTCTACTTCAGTCTTTTGTAAGTCTCAGACAGGCAAGTCAGTTATTCTTCATGTGCCTCAGTCTTGATGTGCTCTGCTCAGAGAGCACAAGCACAGACTGATTTCAAGAAGACATTTAGATCCACAGCACCATAGTTGCCACTACTGACACAAGTACAGGCATCCTGAAAGCCAGGGGTAATGTACTTTGGAAAAGACAGTGTATATCTCACAGGCTGCCTGCTGATTTGCTCATTACAGGTGTCTCTTCTTATTTGTGATTAATTGTTTGCAATTACAAAGGTCACAAAACCCATTGCTGTGGTTAAAATGGGAGAGGGTTAACTAATGCTAGAAAAAGTTATTGGGAAGTTATAGAAAGACATAAAGTATCAGTTTAAAGCCCTGTGATTCAGTAAGAGATGAAGAAATACCACTGCTCTTTTATCTAAGCCACACCTACGTGAATGTGAAATCTTGTGCTTCCAGATGAAAGTTTCTCATGCCTCGTTAATCAAAATCAAACATCTATTTTATCATTTATCAGACCCAATGCACATGTCCTGACAGCAGTGGCTGCATCTGAGCTAGTTATCCCAGGTTCCTTTTAAAGGCACCAGGTAGAGGTGAGCAGGTCTGAGAGCTCCTTAGTATTGAGGACTTGTCAGATGATGTGAGACCTGAAAGTTTCTCCTTTTCTCTATGGAATATAAAGAGATGCAGAGCTAGGTAAGATAAATCTCTTCAAAATCAGATATTTTGTAGAGACAAGAAAGGTGCAAAAAGGGCACCTTTTTTTTTTTGTTTTAATCATAATGCCAACTTTAAACTGAGGCTGTAGCCCTTGTCCTCAGCCAGAAAGTTGACTGGCAGCATGGCTGGTCTGAGATGGAATTGATTATGGTCTCTGCAAGTAAAATGTCCTATTTCTGGATTAATGAATATAGTCCCAAGGAGAATATATCCTTCTGGAATAACAAAAAGGATTTTTTTCCAAATTGCCAGCAGTGTCTGTGCTAGTCTTCTTCCTCATGTAAATAAATTTTGACATAACAAATACCAGTTGGAATTAAGAATAACTATTTCATGTCTCCCAACTTAATTTTCTTTCATTATTCATGAAAATGTAGCCAGCCTAGTTCTTGTCCCTGTCCTCCTCCATTTAATCATATGCTGATCCACCCTTATTGCTGCAGAAGGCAGAAAACCCTTTCAAGAAGCTTTCAGCAGCAGCAATCCTAAATGACCAAAGGCAAGGACAAGAGGTCAGCAGTGCTCCAGAGAGAAATCCTTGTGATCATTACGTACACGTTTTACTGAAGGCAAGAGGGAACTCTGTGTAGACAAAGACCTCAAGGTCTTTACTTTGTGATTTGTGTTCTGGTTTTTTTTAAAAAAAAAAAAAAAAAGAAAGAAAGAAAGAAAGAAAAAAATTAAAAAGGAAAAAAATAAGAAAAAAATAATAGAAGAAGAAGAAGAAGAAGAAGAAAAGATGTATTGCTAAAGGTTGGCTGAAGCACAGCTGGTTCTTCTTTCCCCCCTCCCCCCAGGGAAAAAAGGTAACAAAGTGGTTGCTGTTACAACAAATTCTTTTTATTTTCTTCTTCTTCTTCTTCTTCTTCTTCTTCTTCTTTTGTTTTTTTTCCTTAATGAAGACATTTAAAGGTTTGCTGAAATAAAAGTGCAAACCAGATCTTATCACAATACATCTTCATACACTCTGGACTGAGCTTCTACCCTGTAATGTTAAGACAGACCGCACTGTGCTTCCTCCCTTCCATTTCTGCAACCTCTTGCACAGATAAAGAGTCACGAGCGTAAACATGAAAGAGACCGTGCAGCAGCGTGTTCCAGAAGGAGAATTTTTCCCACCATTTGTGACAAATAATGATTTGTCATGGAGTGCCTCAGTTTTCTGTTTTGCTACTGCTACTTATTGATTTTCTGTGGTTTCATAGGAAAATCAGAGTGGGAGGTAGGTCCTCGCAGTAACACCATACATACGATCAAGATGATGCTGCTGTGCTTCAAGTAACAAATCTACAAGCTGCAGAAAACCACAAATCCGCCTGATCTATCTTTAGAACAAAAGTCACATCCTTTCATTGTTTTCATTGAACTTATGCAATGAAAAATGACATTTAAATTTGGGCACTTTGAAATTCTGGAGTTTATTTTATGCTTTTCTGCTAAGCTCCTGCGGATTATGTGGCACTCAGGAGAATGCCACATTGAACCCTCTGACACGCTTTTTAATTAAACATGTGCATACTATTCCTCCTATTTCTTATCTAGTAATAATTTTAACTAACCTTTGTCACAAATCTTGTGACTGCCTCTCCTCGAGTTTTTTATGTCAAACAGGTTTTCCTCATTTTTAAGCCTAAGTGGAGGATTGTACCTTAAAAACACATCTCAGAGTCAAGGTTCGCTTAGAATGATCTGCCGGTGACTCAGCCTCAGGGCCTACTCTGATTGGGCTGGGAAGACTGGGCACCAAGAAGGGCCATTACTTAGATGTGTAGAAAGAGAAGGCACAAACAGGAAAGCAAAAATTGTGGAAAATGGATGTTGATGGTAAAATAGCAAAATATATCCTTGAAGCTGAGTGGGGTTTAATTATTCACAGGATACGCACTTGGTAGGATCATTAAATAGAAAGGAAGTCCCACTAGAGTTTGTAAGACTGATTTGCCTCTGCAAAGCAAGGAAGAGCTCTTTCCTAGAAAACTACAGTGGCAGGGCTGATAGCACTGTCTTGTTTACTGGCTGATAGGATCTCTGGTCTGCTGACACCTCATTCATGTTTCTCAGGTCATAATGGGAAAATTGACTTGCCAGAGACAATCACTTCACAGAGAAAAGAACTAGGGAAAAAAAAATCTACCTAGAAGATGTGGGTGTTTCAGAAGTGTTGGCAGAGTTTCTGAAGCGTCTGGGTTTGGTTTAGTCTTGTGAAGAGCAACCTTAAAGCAAACTTTGCAGGTCTTGATTTTTGTGTGTTCATATTGAATTAATGCCTCAAACAGGAACTCAGTTAGAAGTCCTATAATCCTTTGTTATTTTAGTCAGTCAAGGGTGATGGATGGACAACCAGTTCAGAAGAGGTAAATGGCCCAAGCCCCAGTCACCAAGTAAGTCCTTGAGTTTTCTCTTCTTCTGGTGATGGGTTCTTGCCACCTATTCCCATACAAACAACTTTAGATTTTGACATGTAAAAATCACTGAAATAAAAGTGCTACATGCTCACTGTGCTTCATACGTGTACATATTTCTTCTCTATTTTACCTATTGATACTATTAAACAAGACTTCAAAGGGTTACTATCAGTTTTTGTTTGGTTTTGTTTGCTTGCTTGCTTTTAATGCTTTTGTCCAGATGTGCTCATTGTCTTAAAATAATTGGTGGGGATTTATTTGTTCAGTTTTATTCCTCTCTCTCTTGCTATTGCTTTGCTTTCTGCATGTACCTTGGCTTAGGCAGTGAAACTAAATACACACAGCTAGAATAATTTTTTACTTTGTTGATATACTTGTCTACTGAGGAAGGATCATTTAGGTGGAAACTCCAAAGAGAAATGAAAGTAAGAATGAAAACCATTCACTGTAACTTAACAAAAGCCAGGAAATCATTTTGTCTGTGTATTCTGCTTTTCTTCATTCTGTGTTCATAAAATCTAACCTAAAAGTTCAGATGCAACCTTGACATTCTATTCAAGGCTTTAAAATGCCTCAGAATCATCACATTTTCATTAGAAATGCAAATATTATTTTTTTTTCTGAGAGTCATGCCCTCCTCCACTGCAAGACAAGATATCCCAAGTACTGACATCCAGTAATAAGGCACAACACACAGGTTCTGTGTATGGACATAGAGTTTCCTTTGACCTGAGAGCAAAACTGAAGCTGTACTGAAAATTCACCTTCTGGAATTTCCTTTCTTGTTTTGCCTTTTAATTAATGGTAAAAGTATTTTCTCCCTCTTCCTGTTTTCCTGCTGTCATGTGATACTAAGATTAATCTTTATGAATTCTGTCTCTAAAAGCATCCTGAATATAGAAGGTCTAGTGGCATTTATTGCTTATTTAATGCAACAGCTTTGGTCTGAGTAAGTGACTAAAAGTTACGGTCATGGATCCACTTTTTATTATTTTAATTAGCAGACAGTTTCCTTCCTTTTTTTTTTTTTTTTCACTCAACTTATTAGTCATCTTCTCTTTCTTGTGCTGGTGGAAATTAGCACAGTTTTATTACACAGAAGAGAAGACTGCATCTGCTGGTAACTTTTTTCTTTATTAGATTTCTGGGAAATGATCTCCTTAAGTTATGCTACTGGAGCTCTGGAGTGCTGTGATGATTCTTCATGTTTCATCACTGCCATTCTGTGTGCAACGGAAGAGCATTGCAACACTGCCCCAGAACCTGCAGAAATTTAAGGATCTGTCTTTTTACACTTGACTAGCAGCCTTGCAATGAGGTCTCCTGTAACACTATGGGGAAAAGTACTATCCTGTTAATATCTTTTTTTTTTTATTCAGTGGCACTGTTAGTGCTGAGGTAAAAGCAATCTGTCAGGTGCAGATCACCCTTTAGAATAAGAAATATTAACATGTTTCATTATTCATAGGCTTCACTTTGTGTTTCCTGAGCTGCTCCCACCAATATAAAATATGCCAATTTCCTGCCTTTCAAGGTTAATATGAAACACCTCAAAGAGATTATCTGATTGGGTTTCTTTTTTTTTCTTATTTTGCCTGGAAAATGTATTATGAATGCCTTTTTTAACTTTTTGTTTTGTTTGACTAACTTCAAAGGCTGAAACCTGCTCACAGAAACAGTCCTGTTGCATCCCATTCAGATTTGGCTGCAATACTGTAACTATGAGGCACCTACACAAACAAACATGTGTGCTGAAGAAGACTCTGATTTTACACCCACAGAGTCAACCCACAGATTTCATAGAATGTTAATAGGGGCTAGAAGTTTTCTGGCGCCTCTGATCTCAGACATGTATCCAATTTCACAGCAGTATTCTGGGTGCTGTGGTTATTTTTGAATTGAATGTTCACATTTGCAATTGTAGCAAAGAGAAATATTTCAAAAGCAAATGAAGGCAAATAAGAGTAAGAAGGATCTTGTCAAACTAACTGACAGGTTCAGCAACCAAGAGCTTCCCATCTGATAGTTAAAATGAGTCAGAGAGCGAGCGAGAGAGAGAGAGAATTAAACTTGGGGTTGTGAAGTGCTGTTTGTCCTTGTGCTGGCAGAGAATCATAGAATACCAGGTTGGAAGGGACTTCAAGGATTACTTTGACCAACCATTCTTGGCAAAAGCATGGTCTAGACAAGGTGGCATAGCACCCTGCCTAGCTGAATCCTAAAACTCTCCAATGCTGGGGAAAACACCACCTCCCTGGGCAGAGCTTGGGCACTTAGAAGTGTGTCCAAGAAGGTCTCTCTCCTGAAGCAAGGTGAAGAAGATGCAGGCAGTGTGCAGTGTTTGTGCAGCCCCAGGTGACAGTTCTCCTCTACTCTGGTGTTATTGAATTTGCTTTAATAAACTATTGACACTCAGATGGTGCCTGTGTGTACGGGGCTACTGATCACCTGCATCTCTAGGTGTCATATGCTGTCTTCATGTATGTCCTACAGAACTAGAGCAAAGGCTAGCTTCATGACTGGTTGGTTGGTTTTGTTTTTTAAGTCTAAAAGCAGACAAATCCAGTTGTAAATAAATTTATAGCCACATCTGTCTGCCCTTTGGAGAAGGAAACAGTCAAATACAAGCAAATACTTTGTCAAGGACCTAAGCTAACTGGTCATGACTGAATGGATTACATGGTTGCAGGTTCTACATTTTATATGTTGAGACTTCTTGAAGATTAGATGGGGAAGAAAGGTGAATCAAGCTTAAAGTGTCAGCGGTAGTATTGCCACCCTCTCTCACTTGTTTCCCCAAAATTAGAGTGGCTTGAGGGTTTGGGGTTTTTTTAACAGACATGAGAGGAGTATTTGAATTGTGTTTCTCTAGAATTTCTGCTTTCAGGTTTTTTCTCTGAAAACATAATGTGTAAAAATGTGTTTGTTTTTAATGAAAGCTAGGCTTGTCATTTAAGTGTATAACCCTAAGCTTTAGAAGAACACCAAATATTTCAAACCTAATGGCAAAATCCCTGAAGTTGGAAAATAACACAGTAATAAGCTCTGTGCTGTGCCCTGCAGGAAGACGTTAAGATTTCCAGCTTTTTGCAGTAGATGTGTGTGCTAGTTTAATTATTGTTTTAATAAATAACACAATATGATTGATTTTTTTTCATGAGAAAAAAAGAAAAGCACATTTGCAAACAGATCTCCTAGCAAAACCATAGCTAGTCATTTGTTACTCTGCAAACAGTGACAGTTTCATTGTCTTATCCTTTGTTTGCCATATCTCTTTTTTCTCTTGTGAACTTCAAACTTAGCCCACATTTGTCTGAGTTTCAGAATCTCTTCCTTTGCTGTAACAGGTGCTCTGTCATTGTTTCTTTGGAATATTTGCTGTCTCTTCTTTTGCATTTGTACATGAAATTTTCTATGATGCTGTGGCCTCCCAAAGCCAAACCCTGAACTGTTAATTTTTTGGTGGAGTGTTGCGGTTCTCCAGCAGAGTTTGTTATGTCCTTTCCTTTATGGTGTCTTTTTTTCTATCCTAAATCTTTCCCTTATATTTTTGTGGGTGCTTTCACACCCTGGGATGCAAAAGCCTGGCAGCCTCAGGTGGCAGTGGATGTTTGTGGCTGTGCATCTTTTCCACGCATATTCTCTGCCTCCTGAAACAGCTTCAGCATAGATGTCTGTGTAAATAGAGCAAGTCTGTGTGGGGATGATTTGAGCTTGCAGTCTTTGTAAGTAATTCTGTCAGCTCCCTGAGAGTCCTTCCCTAAGCCAAGGCTGCAGGAGTTTGTCCCAGGCTCTGTAAATGCAAACCTGTTGGACAGCAGGATTTCTCCCTGCCAGGTGGCCTTTCATTTTTTAATATATTTATAGATTGCCTTCCAAAATGTTTACATTTCACACTAAAAATAACCATTGTTTGAAACTGCTTTAGACGTTAAACTCCACAGAGAGGCCAGTTGCCCCAGCTGAAAATGAACCTGTGGGCCAAAAGAGCAAAGAGAGCTCAAAAGACAAGAAGTCTACAGTGGAGCTGAGCAAGCAGAAAGGCAGCAAACAGGAAACCAGGGAGCAGCCAGACTCCAGGGAGCAGCAAGCAGCCGAGACCGACTCCATCCAGAACGGAGGAGATGCTTCAAAGGAACCCTCCTTCAAGAAAACAGAGAAGAGGCAGTCACTTGGAGGGTTTTTTAAGGGCCTTGTACGTTAAGTTGATCTTATCTTTTTAGTCATTTTTTTCAGCTGATTTAAACACCCAGCCTGCATGCTGTTACTGGTGTGAGATATGTGCTCATATGCTGTGCAACTTCACAAGCAGCTTGCAGGTCTAAGGGCAAACAACAAGTTTTAGGGCTAAGGCAAGAAAATTCTGGATCTCAGGGTATTGATTCAGAGGCAGGTATGGTTTACTATGAGAGCTATAATTGTTCCCACACCTCTGTTTTAGAGGTTCATGCCTTGGCTACTAGGATGACTTAACTGTTCCTTTAGCAAGTACAGAACCACCTACAAATTACAGTATGTTTATTAAGGAAAAGTGGAGGTGGTGCCAGTTTACCAGAGATGCCTGTGTGATGGTGGTTCAGCTCAGCTGGGATGTCTCTGAAAGATGAGAAATCCCTGCAAGCAAAATCTCAAGGTAGACCACTGGGTGGGGAACCATAGTGGTCACAAGATAAGCACCTTGTGTTAGCAATCAGTAACAGAGTATTTGAAGCACATAGGAAAATGTGCATGGCATTTTTTTTCTTCTGGCTTTATTTTGTCATGTCTTACCCTAAATTTGCTGTGCCCCCTCCACTGAAACTTGAAATGTAGAAGCAAAATAACTCGGTGTGCTAGGAATCAGGGTTTCTAAAATGTTTGGTGTTACTGATGCAGCTAGTGGCTCCTCAGAGCATTATATGCATGAAAACTTTGCTTTTTCCCTTGTGCATATTCAGGGGCCAATGCAGAAAAAAAAGCACAGGTTAAACCTGGGACTGCCTCTCAAAGCCTCTGCTAGAAGGCCTATTTCATCACTTCTTATAAATCCATTGGAAGGATAGAGTTTGCTCCTCTTTCCTCACACTGTCACAGTAGCAATGAATACACAGAGTTAAGGGGTCATTTTTGGCATCTTTTTGGAAACCTCATGTGTAAACTGAGCTTCATCACAAATCTCAGGTGATGTAAAGAACTTAAAGAGATTTGACGGTTACCTGCAATGATTCCTGGTGAATCTGCCCCCCCTGAGAGAGACAGAGATTTTCCTCCTTCCCTCCCTACCCTGCTTCTAAGGAAAGAAAAAGTCAGACCTGAAAGCAGTATAGATTGAAATGTTGATGCAGATTTGAAAATTAGCCCTGTTAGGACACCAGGTTGCAAAGTTAGGCTGCCAGGCAGAGCATTATGACTCATTCAGAGGCAGATGTTTTTCCACATCGTGAGAAGTGTTTAATTTGCACACATTTCACAGAATTACTATGTATCCTACAGAGGGCAATTTGCATTACCAAAATAATCACATATTAGAAGGGGAATTAAGAACAAAAGAAAAAAATAACTTTCTGCAATATCAATTAGCAGCAGTTCAGCCACTTCTGCTTTCTGTTTCACCCCGTTGTTCCGGGGTAAAATCCTGATCCACTACAAAATCAGTTGGATTTTCCTGTACTTTCAATTGAACAAGGAAGTCACGGGGTTCACCTGGCGTAACTACTGCCTTGCACTGGCATCCATTCCTCTTAGCTCCCAGTAAAGTCAAGAGAAGAAATCTTTTTGCTGAATGCAATGTGAAAAGGTCAGGGTATTGTTTTATATATATCTGTGCATTGTTAGCTGACTGAAGTTATCAAATGCACATTTGTGGGCACTTCTCTTTCCTCAATGCCTTTGCCTCCAATTTCTGTATGAAATTTCCACTGTGCACTGGTGCATGCAGGTAACATCTGATCCACGCTCACCACTGTGGTGTGTAGGTGTCGTATCCTGCTGTGGCTATTGGCAACCTCTCCCCAGCACTGAAATCAGGAGCTCTCTTACTTAAACCACTCAAACATATCTCTTATGTCAGCTGGAGGGGAGGAAGATAGCCACATTTTTCTGGCACAGATTATCAAGAAATGGGGTAAATGTTAACTACCTCTATTATTGCTGGAGATAATTGAGATTTGTTTCTCTGGCCTGGAGATATTTGTTGAAATTAAACACTGAGAGACCTCCTTTGTCAAAACTCTCACTGTAGATACTGTGTGAGAAAGTGTTTGTCTCTTGACAAGTGCACTTTATTTTGTATAGAGTCATTCATCCAAGCTCTATGCAAAAAAAAAAATAAAAGAAAGAAAAATCTTTCATAGGGTTTAGCCATAGATACAAATATAGAATTATTCCAGAAAGGGAGATATGAGGAAGTGGAAGCTTGTGAGGAAAAATGCTTTCCGAGTGCAAGTTCATGAAAGACACAGAGAGAGGCAGGAAAAGTGTCTCAACTGAAACAGCAAGGAAAAGCTTTTTGATCAAGAGTGGAGATTGTGTAGAAATAAAAAGACCATTTTGGGGGGGAGAAATGCAGAATAAATGTAGAAGAAGTAGAGATGTTCTGTGAGATATTCTTCTTGCTTGAGTAATATGCCAGACAGTTTGGCTCTATAGTCCCTTTTCTGATGCAATTATAGAAGCTTGCAGTTTCTCTCTCCCATTAATGAAAGATGGCACTTACCAAAAAAATACTTTTTTGTGTGTATGTGTTGGTGTTTTTTTAACAGTATAGCTGATTTGGTCAGTTTGTTGTGCTTTTGAACTGGGAGAAAACAAAGAAAATGGCAACAATGAGGTCTAGTATGGAAAATATCTCACAGAAAAATGACTACCTCTTTTTAAATATCTCCAAGGTTAGCCACACCTAAGAAACCTGCTTCTGCAAGGCTACTAAAAAAAATCTACACATCTCCTAGGTGATCATACTAAGTCCCAGGAAGGTGTAATCATTAATCTAAAAGCATTAGATCACACACAAACCAATGCCAAAATTTCAGTTTCAAGATAACAGCTCAAATATCAGGTACAAACCCAGCAGAAATATTAAGCCTGCTAGTAAAATGGAAACAGGGATATTTAACAGGGGGTCCAGCGGACTTTACTTGGTCACATAACCTGTGCACACCAAGCTCCTCATAAATTCTAGTGAGCTATTTCAATAACAGCTATTTTAACACCACTCTCTCCTGAATACGATTCCTCTGGGAAAGGGCACAGAGTAAGAGGATGTCACAGAGCAGGAATGCAGCTGACACACTGCAGTTCAAGCATCTGCTCCCAGTTGGGCTAACAAATGCTAAAACTTTTGATACAAGTGGAGCCACTTACACAAGCAAACAGTGTTATGGCTCAGCTGTGTGGTTTTAGCACAGACGATAAGGTTCAGTGGTTGTTCCTATGGTAAAAGAGATTAATTTATAAGCTATATAAAATGCAAAGGTATTTAGTGAGTCTTAGAAAGATTAGATTAGGGAGAAAAAGAAAAAAAAAAAAAGAAAGAAAAAAAAGATTAATGACATTGTTGTCTGAGCTGGAATAACTCATACTTAAGTTATCAGAAGCAGGGAGTGCTTAGCATGTGGAAACTATTCTGACCTATTCTGATCAGAGTATCTGGTATACTGACACAAACTTCTCCTGGGCACAAGGTGGGGGGAAAAAAAAATCCTCTAATACCATAACATTTCTCTGTGAGTGCTTTAAAGTGCTCTGCCCAAAATAATATATTCCAGTTTAGCTATCACAAATACAGGGAACTTCACTGTGCTTGAAAAAGGGGTTACACCAAGTAACTGAGAGCAAGAGGTGAGCTGGTGCTACCTGTGCTTCTGAATCTGAGGGCAGAGCTGGAATTTGCCCGTTAAAAGGGCAGGAACAAAGTTCTTTATTTCACACTGGGTTTGGAAATTCCAGTTTAACAAGAATTATCAGACAAGCTCCCTCAAAGCTTCCTGCTTTAATCAGCAACCACCTTGAAAATGGGTGCAGCAGGGAGACTGTAGTATAAGCAAATAAGATACTTCTTCAAATGTGCTAAATGAGTCAAAATGGGGATTATCACAAATGAGCTCCTGCTCTGCTTCTCCCTCCCACCTTTTTTAGGAGAAATGGCAAGTAGTATCATCTTGTTTCCTAGATCAGTCTAGAACTGGCTCAATACTTGCATTCATCAGGCAGGAACAGCCACCATTTACAGGCTCCATTACCCTTGTAATGTGGTAAATCTTTTATCTGGTGTGTAGGTTTTTAGGGTTACTAGATGAGTTTGGTATTGTTTGATGACTATTAGAACATATTACACTCTTCTTTTCCTTTTATATTCTTTTTTTTTCCTTGTATGTCTTCTATTTGCTGCTCCATGTAAGTGGCCAAAAGAACCCCAAACTCCATTATTCTGTTCAAGATCACCTTTCAAATTCAACATGTGTAAGGAGAGGCAAACCTCTTGCTCCCAGCTGGGCTGTACAAAATTGGAGCTAGTTTAAGATTTTCAGTCCATTGCAATTTTTGGCTGCTCCTTTTTTTATACTTAGGCTTTCAAAGGTGAAAAATTAAAAGAATATCAGTGAGGTGGAGTCTAATCAGTATTTTAAAAAGAAAGGAAAAAAATCCCACTGTTTGTGTTTCCTTGAAAGGGAGGAGGAAGTTGAGATCTTTCATACTCCCAGTCTGACACAGAATAGTCCTATGGTGTCCTGAACTGATGAGTCAGGTTTCCAATGTAAAATCTAGTGTGTGAAAGGACAATTTGCATGTGATTCTGGACAGTTCCTATTGTAGGGAAAGCACACAGCAGACACCTTTAGCTTTGTCATGCTGTTTTTTCTGTTTAGCAAGTAATGGTTAAGGCATCTGTCTACAAACAGGATTGGCAGCCTACGCAATGTTAGGTGACCTTTGAAACAGTGGTTGTAGACCCATTTTGCTATCATGTTCTGAAGTTTCAATGACTTCAAGGCCAGTAAAATTAGGTCAAGGCATCTTAAACTAAAGCCAAGTTTTTTATCAGTTACTAGTCAAAAGTTTAGTTGGTATAGCTAGATCTATGCATTTCCTTCATCTAAACCAGATTAGTGCCTTGAACTGATTCCAAAACCAGTATTATATTTGTAGTGCAAAAAAGCTTTATTACCCTGGCATTGTCAAATACCTGTCATGCATAAAAGTGTTTAATGTTCCTTTAACTTAGAGCAGACCAAGGCTGGCTATAATACACTATTAATCATGCCTGAAGGACTCCTAGCATGGTTTCA
The DNA here is from genome assembly GCF_026170545.1 of Melanerpes formicivorus. Classification (NCBI taxonomy): domain Eukaryota; kingdom Metazoa; phylum Chordata; class Aves; order Piciformes; family Picidae; genus Melanerpes; species Melanerpes formicivorus. The sequence goes on along the minus strand of NW_027142371.1, from coordinate 7,341,596 downwards.
GTGAACCATTGAAGCCAGGGAAATTTTAGAGAAAGTTATGCCAAAAATACAATGCTACAGGTACACAGCAACACGTCTCTGCTATGTCAGCCTGGGTTCTAAAGACAATTGCTTTCCATGTGAACTGGGAAAATGATAATTAAAATAACCAACACATTCAGGCAGTCACAGTCAGTAGCTTTCTGGGATTGTCAAGACTCTCATCTATTCATGATTAATAATTAAAGTATAAATTAATAAAAGCAGAGAGGTGAAGTGAGTAGAAAATATCTTACAGCAAAACTTCAGCACATAGTCTCAGGCTTAACTGTTCTGAAGTATTTGAGGATTTTTATAAATTTCTGTATCTTATTCCACAGGGTTCCAAAAGGATGTCTGATGCAGAAGTGCAAACAGATCCAGTGTCTATCCTACCTGCCGGGAAATCCAAGTAATGAATACACTTGGCTGCTGAAGGATCAGCAGCTCTCTGTAAACTCCCTTGCAGTAGAGATGACTCATTATTTTCCTTTACATGGCTGTCATCAGATGCCTGAGGCTAAAGCAAACACTGGTGTATCATTTATGGCATATCATTTACAGGATTTGTTCATTAGATGTTAGAAAGCAACTCTAAAGATCATTGAGCAACGTGTAGTATATTTAAAGAAAGGTCATGTGGATAATTTTAAGTCTATAGAGGGTAGAGTATGTAAGGTAAGAAAGTGGCAGGGAATTAAATAAATGGCAGAAAAAAATGCATGTGACAAAGGAATGCAGTTTGTGCAGCAAGGCATGAGCAACAAATCCTCGGCTTTAGAAAGCTTTAACGCAGCCAGGAAAGAAAAATCTCCTTTGATAAATGTTATACTTAAGTGTAAAAACATTCAAGTTACCTTTTATGGTTTTCAATAGAGCTGAAATTAGCAAAAAAGTCTGCAGTATAATAGAATCAGTGGTGATAAAGTTATGCTTCATGTTGGTTATTAATGTAAATTAAAATGCTAAAATGCAAAGGCTTTACACAATTGAGACAACTTCTTTCTTGTCTTCGTAAAGTGGGATAACTAATTAGAAACTATTTAAGGTTCTAATAGGAACACAAGGGGGCACTCTCGTCGTCCCATCCCCCCACCCCCAGTCCTAACGACAAGGCTGTACCTACAATCCTGTTATTAATGTTTCTTCAGGTGATAGGAAACTTGTTTCATCTGATATTTGTTTATATCCATACATGTAATTAATCCTAATGAAAAACAAAATCAAGGCTGTCCACGCACCTCCCTGCTTCACAAGACTCCTTTAATATCTGTAGCTAACAAATTTTGCAGAAATTAAGGTTTCTGTTTATTCAACCTTAGGCTAACCTGGACAGGGACCCGTGGGCCTGACATTTTAATCCATACTAGCATCTGCGTGATACAGTACTGTATATTTTGACCTCCTTATGATTAAATAAACAAACACTTATCCTTTAAAAAAAAAAATCATGTGGTCCTTTAATTTTAAAGTTTGTTATTTGCTGTTTTCTGATGAGTAATATGGCATTAAGGCATAAATCAAGGCATCAAAACCTTGCCTGTGGAGTGAATAGCCGCCATTCTTTCTTTATCTGAGTACAGGTTTTAACTGCATATCAGATGACAATTTTGTAAAATCTGCAGAATTACATTTCTAATCAGTCATAGAAGACAAAGGGAAAAAAACCTTGTTTCTCAATACAAGCCACTGAGGTAGGTGGTATTCTTGCAGTGGCCTCTGCAGACCTGTGGGCTTGCCACGGACGACTAAAACTTGCCACTGCCTCTGTGTGTGTATAGCACAGATGAAAGTTCCTTTAGTTATAATAGTACTTTCTGTTCCCCTCCCTAGCACAATGGGCCTTTGATGTCATATAAAGTGATATCAATCAAGAGTGACTGCTTACAGATTTCAAACCTCATTCATAACGGCCTGCTTCTACATCCTTTTTAGGACCAATGATTTCTATGCATTTCCCATGTTTGGTAGCACGAGAGAAGAATTTTGCTTGTTACATCCAGCTTTTCTTCACTAAAAGGAAGTCATAGGCTTTGACTACACTACCAGAGTATACAGCTTTAATTAAATCAAGGCATGTAAAACTACATACAGTGAGACAACAACCATGGTTACAGAGTATGAAAGTGCCAGATGTCGGCACAGGGAGCTGTTACCAGAAAAGAGGAATAAGCTATCATGCTATTTGCTGACCTCATACTGCTGTTAATTGCTCTGTGTTAGAATAACATTTAAACAGTCTTCAAATAAAAATATGCTCTGGACAACTATATTATAGACTGTATACACATTTTTGTATTACAGAGCGTGTAGATATCATGTTATGGCTAGATCAGACCTTCTGTGGAAGAAACCAACTCTTCCTTAGTCCATGCTCTCAGGAGCAGGTCTCTGTTGACTGAATTCTGTATTCCCAAGGCAATTAGGACTGCTGACCATGTGATTTTACCATATCACTTGGCAGTGGGGCTAATTTCAGGAATCAGGAAATCCTCTTGGCAGAAAAACAAGAAAAACAGTAAGTTTGGCTGTGGATGACCCTTATGCCACCGAGCTATTATTGCAGATAAAATAACGGTTAGTGTTGGCACTGCCTCCCACACAGAAACTCCCCGATTTGTTTGATTCCTCTCTGATAACAGGAACAACACAAGCTTTGAAGAAGAGAGTCAGCCTTCTCATAAAGCAGCAACACGTGGAGCCCCAAGAGGAAGAAAGGTCTTAGGAGATTCATCCACAGTTAAGTTGAGCTTCCGCATTCCACAGGCCATATAAGAAACATAAAAGTACAGCTTTTATGTTCAGGCCTGGTAAAGCATAACAAGTAATTTGGAAATCAAAGCTTTGGAAGGGGCTGCAATCCAAGACAAAGGAAAAGAGCAGCCAAAGCAATACTTTGCATTTAGACTCTGTTGTCAACAAATAAGCTCTGGGTTTATGTTTAGGATCTTTTGAGGGGAATCCGAAGCAGATCAGGCTGCTTATGGTGTGTTTCCTGTACACATTTTGGAAGAATTTTGAGAAGCTAATGCAACACTTTAAATATTAAAAAATCCAGGGAATGGATCTAAATTGATACTTTCTGCACAAGAAATACTTCCCTCCAACAGACAGATGTTTGTCTCCCCCTGAATAGAAGAGCATATTCCCATGTGAGGTTCAGGACTCTGCCACATGTCCTGCTGCCTCCAGGACAAGCCCTCAGTGAGCCAAACTCATGAAGAAGCAACCAGGCTCACAGCAGGTTGGATGCTGTAGGTTTTTTGTAACTTGAAAGCAAATTATCTCCTATGAAAGTATATCTGAGCTCAATTGTTCTTCTCTGGAAGCTGTCCAGATGCTTAACTTCATTGCATTTCAAGAAGGTTTTTATAGATAACTCCTGGCCAAACTGCCCTGCGCTGACTCTCACAATGGACAGCCCGGGTAGAACAATGTTATTTCCGCCATTAAACAGTCAGCCTTTGGTTCTGTGTGTAACCAACAGCTAATTGCCAGTACACACCAAAAAAAAATAGTATTTGTGCTATTTGTAGCTAGTATTTGTATGATGTAAGCATTGTCTGCAGACTCTTGCTTTAAGAAACCCTCACAGTCTGGTGGGGGTCTGGTCTGCTGGTTCTCTTGTGCATGTCTCACGGTGGGTGGCTCTTAAGGGGCCCTGCTGGAGGCCATAGCCCAGGTGGCTGAAGCAAGGTCTGACCAGACCTGTCTCAGTGCTGAGCTGACTGCCTGGCCTCAGGTCACCTGTCCCTGTCCCCAGGGTGGACAGGAGGAAGGGCAGAGTTGTCACACTTCCCTCCACATTTTAGGGGACAGAGAGAAACTGAGGCAGTCTGGGGGCTGAGCCTGGCCCCTGCCTGTGCCTGGGGACAGTGAAGGCTTCCATAGCCCCACGTGGCTTTTCTCTGGCAGGAGTGTGGGAATGGGGCCAGTCGATGGCTGCAAAATGGCCACAAAGTATAAGGAATTGCTTAGTGGGTTGCAGAAAGAAAGAGACCTGACTGCATGTGACCTGTGGAGGATGAAGTGCTGCTTTTAAGGTTGGTGCCAGAACAGTGATAGCTGTTTCTGTGGGCAGGAACCATGCACCAGTGCCCAACAGCCTGGTCCACATGCTTCCGGCCGCCTCAGCCTCCTCCACCTGCTACCCATACCCTGGCCAAAGCAGGGGGACTGCTGAGGAGTTTATGTGGGTCCCAACTCCTGCAGAATATAAGCCTGCAAATATCATAATTACACTACCATTCCTATATAACAGTAAGTTTCGGTTGGGCCACCTGTCTACTGAAAGCATTTGTTCTGTTAAATTGTGTGCGTCTATCAATCATGCTAAATATTTGTTCCCAGGGAGGTTTGCAAAGTGGACAAACACCTCTGAGGTACAGACTTTCTCCCAGTTGACAATGCCAGACATGTATGTCCCCTCAGACTGGTGTTAAACTGGAGCAGTTTTCCAGTTGGGATTCTGATTAGGATCTTGCCCCTGATAAGTATGAGATTCTTCACTTTATGAGATGAGAGGTCAGTTTCCTCACACTGAGACCTGGATCTCACATCCAAGGAAGTAACAAAAGCTGCTGCCAGGGTTTGTGTTCCACATTGCTAGCTCTGCTCCCAGGGCTTAGAACATGTTTTAAGACTACCTTAATACCTCGTTGTATATAAATGTTTACAGTGGCTTTGAAATTATTTATGCAACAAAATCCATGGGTTTGTACATAGAAAACAGCACAAGAGAAAAGAAACAGAAAGGATTAGTGCACAGATGATTTGTGACTGTGAGAATGGACTCCATTTGTGAGGTTAGAGATAGGTCTAACTTCAGTACACTCCTCTGAGAGTATCTGAAAAATCTGGATTTGCTATAGACTCCACCTCTTCTGGATAACACACCCAGGTCTTTATTGGCAACTTCAGCAGTTTAGCAGTACTGAGAACATGAAAACAGGAAATTCTGCAGCAGCCTTGACGGAGGCTGAAGATGCATACACATTTCTTAAAGATTGTATTGCTTTCTGAAAACAAATTATCAAAAGCCTTGAAGAAGAATAAACCTCTTATCAACCCTCGTTGCTTTTACTTAATCATTTCCTATTAAGTTTGTCACCTACTAAACTGCAGAGGAAAACAGCCTCCTACACAGGAAGCAGTCACGATTTGACTCTAAACCGGAAAGGTACAAAGTCCAAATTCCTTCTTTATCACATCCCACTGTAAGCAGGTGATGCAGCATTCAACACTACCCCTTCACCCACCTTCACACAGAGCCAGAGTAAGGTCACTTATGATTACTGCAGTGCACAGGGAATAATAAAGGCAGACCGAGGACACAACCTTCAGGACATTTGAAACACGGTCAGAATTTTGCAGACTCATCTTTGTTGCAGTACTTCACAAATTTTAAGGATGTTTGCCATTAGTTTTTCAAAGTGGTCTGGAAAACGTAAGGGAAGTGGAGATTATGTTGCAGAATTTTCACTTCTTTATTTTTTTTTCCCTGTCAGCAGTTTCTAGTCAACTGGAGAGATAGATTCTTAGTATAAACTGAAATTGTATTACTTGAGTAAGTGAGATTGAAGTAACCCAGTATGATGAGGCACTGTCATCACAGGAAGCTTTCTCTTCACAGCTTTTGAGCACTGGCAGTGGCTGTCACAAGTGGAGGAAAATAATTGTTTGTGAAAAATTTGCTTGTGAAATTGAGCTTACTCTGAATCAATCTTTTCTCCCTTTCTTCTTTTTTTTTTTCCTTATTCAAATCACAGTATTAGAAAGATATGTAATTATCAAATGTCCTGCTCCTACACAAATAGATTATATAACCCTTGAGAAGCAAAAGACTGATAGAAATAAGAACATATGCCTGTCTGGTAGAGATGAAATTCTTCATATCACTCATTCACTTCAGAAGGCCCAAATCAAAACACTTCTGTCAGAATTTCTCTGCAGGCAGGTTGTCATAGAGGGCTGCTTTTAGGGAGTTTCCCTTCATGGCACAGAGAGTTTGGAAGAAAATGTGGGATTTTACCAGCAGCTGGCTACAGCCTCCACCTACGTGGGCTGGGAGGGAGCATGGGCTAACAGGGCAGTGGGCAGAGCTGTAATCACTGCTACAATGGGAGTCTTGTAGGAACAGCAAGAATTTAGCTTGCAGATGTGATGCTGCCTGCTTCCGCCCCTGTATCTGTCCCTTCTCAAAGGCTTCTCACTCATCCTCTGTATAGGAGACCATACATTCCTATCTCTGCATGGTTTACACTATTTGTAGTAAATACATAAACATAAGTGCTTGTTGTCACCACTCTAGAGGTGATATCATATTGTGTATGAATGCACATAATGCTTCATTGTTGAGGAGATCAGGTTCATGTAAACATTTAGATAGATAGCTGGTGAGTTCCTAAAGCCTGGTGATTCTCACAGGAAGTGATACAGGAGACTTGCAGAAATAAATCTGTGCTAGCTCTACAGCTGTAGCATTGCATAGATTTGGCTATGTATATCTATAAACCAAAATCCCTGGGTGTGACTTGAGATGACTGAATGATATCCCATCACCCAGGTGTCAGAAAAATAGGAGAACAAGTAGATGGAGCCAATAACCTCTTAAGTATCTGCAGCACAAATTGGCAGGAATCCTTCATCAAATTCAGTAATCAAGGCTAGGTAACTTTATTAGCACCTATTTACTGACACAAAATGAGTGCATCTATATTCAAATCCCCAATCCTGGAGCAGAAACTGGTCCTAGATGTTAGAGTAATAATTCCCTGCAGCCAGAGAACCCACTAATGGTTCACACTACAAGCATTTTGGTGATTGTGGCTAAGTGCTTGCAAATGTGCTAGCTGAGCATCACTGCCAGAGACATAAGCTACACAAATTCAATTCCAGTGTGACTAAATCTACTCTAAGGCTTTCATCGATGTTGTGACTATACTTGAAAGCCATTTTTGGCTCTCTTCTCCCATCTTCTCGCCTCCACACAAAACTGCCAGTAAAACTGCCAAGTAAAAACTAGGCTTTTGTCTCCATCAATCTGCTGTTGTGGTGGGGTCTGCAAGTCCCACAGACCTAGCAAGGGTTAATTACTGCAGTGGGGTGAGTCAGGCCAGTTGGTTTATCAGTTGCTGAGAAGGTTTAAGCTCATTTGAAAGGGACTGGGAAGGAAGATAGAGATGCCACATCAACTACTAGAAGAAAGGCTGGTTTTGGACAAGACCAAGTAAGAGGTATGCATTAGAAATCATCCCTCAGGCGGCCGGGCCAGTGTGAGATTGTTTTGTTCTCTTTTCAGTCTGGAGTATGTGCTCAGCCTGTCATGTGGAGTCTATTTATGGCTTTCCAAGGAGACACTAGTCCTTGATAAACTGTCCCAGGTTTAGTCTTCTCTGGAGTTTGTGGAATGATTTGTCTGGAAGTGCTGTGACAAGGCCTTAGCTTGTGTTCTTGTTAAACCTGGTCTTTCGGAAGTAACATGTGATCCTGTAATCCAGTGGACAGATACAATCTCCTGCCTTTTTATTAGAAGCCTAAATGTGGATTTAGACAACTAACCTCAACCCTGAAAGCACAAACAGCTTTGACCTCCATCAGTATTTATTTAAATGTGAATGGCAATGCTAAAATGTACATCTACTGAATCCCAAAAGTACATAGAAGTATTCATCATAGAAATAATGAGCTCACTTTTTAAAGCTGCCTCTCCCTATAAAATGCCCTGGTATTTTTCAAGTAGGGGTATGTTGCTTTAAAACCTCACTGAGACACCCAAGCATAATGCATATTGGGTGCCTTCATGTGAGAGAATATGGTGGATTTTGGCACGTGAGCATCAGAAAGCCTGCCTGTGCCAGGCAGCAGCAGGACATATTGCATCTTGGGCTAACAAGGAAAAGCACAAATCTCCACATATCTGAAGTTTGTAGTCTACCTTAACTGCTGCAAAGAGTGCAAAAGGAACCTGATGTCTGTGGTGTGTTCAGAGAGACATGGTGCAGAGAGGGTTAAGGCAAATCTGCCTTCTTTCCTTGTCCCATGTCACCATGTCAGTCATGATAGCTGACCAGCAGTGATGTAATATAATATGGACACTGAGGCTTTTAACAAATGTCACTTTGAAACAAAGCATGTGCTCTTAGAGAAAGTTGTTTGCTTTAACTGAACCCAAAAATAAGCATTCATCATTTTGTCTCCTGTAAAGCATATTGTTCTAGCTTGGAGGAAACTGAAACTAAACCATATGCTGAAAGTGGAAGAATTGAGAAAAAACTTGCTCTCTTTCCATCAAGCCTGTGCCTCTTCTTTCTAGCTTCAAGAGAGAGAAAAAATAAAATAAATAAATAAAAAGTAATTGCTGTAGACAGGGTAAAGATGGTAGTTACTATTCCTAGTCTGTTACACAAGAGTAGGTGCTTTCAAGCACTTGGAAACAAACATTGTGCTAAAATTACTACTGGTTACTGGCAGAATTACTTGTAAATGTCTATATTCTAGGATGGAAATAGTACTTAGGGCTTTGCAGAAAGTATTCCTTACGCTTTTTGTTCACAGATGTATCTTTGTTCTTATGTACACACATTTGCCAAGAATTTCCTAAGCCACTAATGATTATGCATGCTTCAATTTTGGAGTATTCGGCTTGTAACTCCTCAAAGAACTTAACCTTTTATGAATGCTGATTCTTTGGCAATGAAATATTGTAAAGGTCACCCCAAACTGACATTACTAGCATACTTTCAACCTTCTCATCTATTTTTCATTTACTCCCCCAAGTTCATGAGACTGTAGCATTAGTTCTTACACAAGCCGGCTAACGTGACGTTAGTTTGGAACTGGATTTCTCAGTCCGAGGACAATTTGCTGTCTGTTTCTGAGGAAGATTTTTATGTTTTGGGGAGCAAAAATTTATTGCCAGACTTCAGGCATTGTTCAAATTTCACTATTTTAATTTTTTTTTTTTAATACCTGACTTCTTATTACATTTAGTTGATCTCTGCCCTACTAACAAAAGAATGTGAAGTAATTCTGAAATAGCTCAACTTGAGATATAATTAAAACTAATATGAATAACAACTGGAATAAAGATGTCTCTTTAAATATCTGAGGTGTTTGTTGTTGAAAACAACTGGATTATTCAATTATTCTATCAATAATAATAAAGTTTATCAATAATCAAGTTTCAACAACAAACATCTCAGATATTTAAAGAGACATCTTTATTCCAATTGTTGTTCTGAATTTGAATCTTTCTGTTAACAGTCTATAGAAGAAAGAGGGGAAAAAAAAGCATTTCTGGCTGAAAAGATCAGGTTCTGCAAGCTAATGTAGTATTTACCTTCAAAATAGACACCTCCAGTAAGATAATGTTTGGTTGTTCCTACGATTGTTTGTTCTTCATAGATGTAATTGGCCTCCCTTGCACTAAAGCCAGAGGCACAGAATGCAGTGAAATACTTACCAACAGAGGAAAGGAGTTTGTGGTGCTATGAGAGCAACATAGGTCACCTTCTGGGCCTTTCCCTGTTGAAGGCTGTTTTCCTTACAGCCTCCTGGAAATGCAGTGTGAGACAGATGAAGACTTTATACCCACCTTTTGTAAAGGGGCCAATACAGACAGGACTATGTGGCTTATTTATCTTCTGCTGCTTATGGAAGCTCACAAACCTGGGACTTGCAAGTCAAATGGAAGACCCTGAACCATGCAGGGACAAGTCATGCTCTTCCCAGAGCAAGGAACGTGTGAAAAGATAGCTACATACATGTGTTTAATTTAATTTTTCCCAATGTCTTTTATCCATGAGACACTTCATCACAAAACAGATTTGGTAACTGTCTCCATGGGACAACGTTTCCAGCCTCCCCATAGCCCTGATTCACATGTGGTTGGTTTTCCAGTGAGATATGTCCACGCTTAGGCAAGATAGACTCTTCTTTTCTTTTTTCCCTCCTGTTTCATTTGGTGGGATATTTAACTTTCATCGTCAGAACTAGTCCTGAGATTATTATGATTTAATATCCAGCTCACAAGGAGGTTTAGACTTGGGCCAGATGATGAACACTATATAAAAGCTAATGTTGCTGCAGTGTATAAAAGACACGTCAGGTGGAAAAGGGAAGGTGTGAAAAGGGAAGTGTTCACAATGAAATGGACTGCAGACAAGCTGCTGCAGAACCATGTGCATGACCTGTTCTCAGCAATGAAATATTAAAGATTAAGCAGATAAAATAATCCTTGGTTTTGAAAATAAGATTACTGCTTTCATGCATGTGTATTGGCACTGCAGCCCTTACCACAGATGGACACTATTAAAGGGAGTAATCAAATATCAACACGTGTTTCATACAGCAAGACCCTAAGCTAACTGGCTAGCAGGAGACTTTTTGAGGGTTTGGTTTGGGGTTTTATATATATATATCAGAAAGCTGACCAAGCTTTTTCTAGGCTGATATTTTGTGGCTGATCTGTTGGTGATTACTGGGAACTCAATGTGATCCTTCCTTCAAGTTCCTGTCTAACAAATGCATAATACATGTGTTTTTAAGGAAAAGTTTAATTCATGACCCTGATTTCATAAGTCTTGTTGTCATTTCTCGTAGATTTCACCATGTGCTAGGATAATTTATATGTCAAAAATTGACTTGCCTTTGCTTTGCGTCAAGATTGCCTAAACTGAATTTAATAGAATCACAGAGTGCAGAACAGATAAAATGCTACAAATCTTGAGTGGCCCTCATCCTCTCCCACTATGATAAACATTGCAGCTACTTACTGAATTACTTAGTATGTGACATTTCTGAAACTGATCCTGGATAGAGCAAGGGAAAAAGGACACCGTGCACAGGTTTGCAATCATCACATCAGTCTTCCAGTGAGTAATTGTGATGCTGTCCAGTTCTATTCAGACTGTAGAGAGCAGTCTCCTCCCCTGCCTTCCTGGCAGACAAACAGACAAAATTGTCACTTCCCCAAGTTGCTTCCTCATGCAGCAGCTGAATCCCATCTCCGTCCAGCTCTCCTGTTCTGGGCTTCACTTCTCCACTGCCTATGTGTCTTGTGAATGTTGTGTGATTCTCTATTCCTGACATGTTCTCTTCAGCAAATCTGAAAAACGTCACTGCTGTTATTACAGAAATTGAAAAGTACCTTCCCAGAATTGTATCTATTTTTTAACTCCCAGTTTTGGGGCTCGAATTTCTGTCAAACTCCCTTTCCTTACACAGCCCTGCTGTTCCACCGCAATTAATCTGTTTGCCTTTAATAACGTTAGGTTTGTTTTAACTTTTATTGGGCACTTGATAAGATCCTGTGGATTGCTGAACTCAGTAAAATCTGTGTGCCCTACAATTATATCATTACACCCTGCTTCTTGATCTTGCAAATTCACTGCGTGTCAGCGCAGTGGTACCAATAAAATCGTGCACGCTGCTTTACTAACAGGGCAAGAATGAGTTGTGCTATCCAAAAATGACCGTCTGAAACAGATTTTTCCATGAACTGTTTTGTCAGTATGTGTGTGTGCGTGCATGTACACACACACAATCCCGGCATTCCTGGGACCTCGCGGATTAAGTTCCCATCAGCACACATGATATAATTTCTTCCAGGGCCAGATTCATGTGGTAATGTCATTGTTGCACAACTGCTTTTCTCAGCTTTTAACATAATGACATTAAGGACTAAATAACTGAGTTTTCTTCCTGACCTCCCTGAATATTTTTTTTCCCCAATATGAAATTTGAAAACCATAATTTGGGTTTTTTTTTGTTTTGCTTTTGTTTTTTAAGACAAGAAGGAACAAGGGAAGTGATCTTCTGTATCAGAAGTACACTAAAAGGAGTTTCATTATCTCCCCTTCCCCACCCAGAAAACAGAAGTTGTTTCGACATCCTGGCTTGTTACCGCTCTCATACCAGTAATATGTCTCTTTGGCGTGTACTGTACATTACACTGACAACACAGCCAGCCAACCATTTCGTAGCTCTGCTTTGTGATTATAGTTTTCAGACCTTACCCACTTTATTGACACGGTTTCCTTTTACTATTGCTCAATATCACTTCCCTCCTCTCTCTGCCCCCCCGCCCCGTTTCTCTCCCCGCCCACAGTATACAGCCACATCCTTCTCTCCAACGCCAGTAGAGGGCACTTGGACTTAGTTTCTTGGACGTTTCAGTTGCTAAAACTATTCAAGCAGTTGCACTTGCAGCTTTTGTTGCTTGGGTTGGTGGTTTGGGGTTTTTTTTTTTGTTGTTGTTTTCGGGTTTGTTTTTTGTTTTGTGTGTTTGTTTTGTGTGGTTAGTTGGTGTTCCCCCCCCCCCCCCCCCCCCCCCCCCGTTATTCCATTCACAGAAACCTGGGGGTGGGGGGAAGAACAACACAGAACAATAGCCCAAACCTACACGATCAAAATTTAAGTAGAGATCACACAGAGGAGAGTGGTGCCTGTAGGTCCTGATGTGCCAGGAGTGGGAATGTCACTGCAAGAGAAGACACTGGAGGCACCGTTTTGGTGAACTGCAAGTTATCTGTTGTCTTCGGGAGACTCTTTCTGATCATGGAGGGAGGCTAATGAAAAGGTCCTTGAAAATGTTTTCAGAGCAATTTCTTCACAGCAGTGCTCTGGGTAAATAACGCTTCTGCAGCCTCAGCAAAATGGTGGCTTAGCCTAACTATAGCTTAGTGCTGAGCACAGGACAACAGTGCACACCTCCAAGCCCTCCCTGCTTCTTCTTCTGTTTACTCTGATATATATATTTAATTATTTCCACACACACACCCCCAGGATTTATAGCTCAAGCTGGATGTTGTGTCCAGTAATCTCTGTTCAGGTTTCCTGCTAATCCTACCCTCCTTCACAAAGAATAAAGCAGTGCCACTGTATGGTTTAATTCCTAGCATTTGGCTCAGGAGAGCTCCTGCTCAGCATTGGTCAGGGTATCGCTGGAGATGGGATTTCATTTGGTACCTTTTCTAAGATGCCACTGATTAAAAGGTGAAGTGGGGTGTGTGACACTGGAAGTGGGGCAGACAGCAGCGGAGATGTGTCACTGAAGGGGAGAGGGTTGATGATAAAGGGGAAATGAGAGAGCTCTGCCTGCTTCATCTGCGGCTTTGCAGAAACAAATGTACTTAGGACAAAAAAAATAATAACTGTCTAAAAATGTATCCATGCACAGTGTGACATGAATGTTAAGCAAGTGCCACAGAAGTGCTTTTAAATTAAAAAGAGAGAGGATAAATGAGAATAAGTGCCTTATGTATGTGAAAAGACATTTTCCCCTCTCCATTCTCTCTTTGTCTTTCAAATGTAGAAGAAACAAAAAGGTCAAGAGAGATTTGGTGACACTATAACACGGAAGTCACTTTCTGTGCTATTGTGGATGTGTTATTGTTCTTCTCTTACTGCCTCGTTCATATTAAGAATGTAATAAAAACAATGCTAATGACAAGAAATGGACAAAAGCCTGTGCTGGGCCAGATGGCTGTTGAAGAGGAAACATGCTTACCTGTGTACTTTACCAAGCTGCTTTGAAGAAAAACTAGGCTGTTTACTCTCAACATATCCTTCTCAGAAAGCAACTTTCAATCTTCTGCTTGAGACCTATGAAATCTCTTACTGTAAACCTTTCCCTCCTAACACTGCCACCCAATTGGGAAAGCTGTTACCTGATAGAAGTAACTGAAGCATGTCTGGTACAAAATACAAAGAGTTCATGGCTGACAATTGCAAGCAGGCAAAGACAACTGATTTGTGATTTACATCTGTCACAAATGTATAGACAGTTGTACAGTCAGTTCTGTGTTTTCAGTTCATATATAAGTCAGATAACTGTGTAACTGCTTTGTGAGATAGCTAATTGCCTGGTTATGTACATAATTAATTAAATACCGTATGCAACCACAACTGCATCAGTTAAATAGGAGTGCAGTCATACCTGTCACAATAGGCAGAGCTTGGACAGACAGCTGTGCTATTAATGGCAAAGCCTTGCACATACTGGGACAACAGGGATCCTTATCTTGTAATAAGATGGTGGCAGAGAAGCCACCACAGAATCAGTCACTTTTAAGAGGAAGCATTCTTACCCTGAAATCTACACCAGTCCAAAGTATTCAGTCCCTTCCCTAAGCTGAAGCTGAGAAACAATTTGGCAGTATTTCTGGTATTATTTCTAGTGCAAATTCACCTGGGTTTAAAAAGCACATGCATCTCGCTCTTTTTGTGCAATGGTTCACACAAGAGCATTCTAGTTTGTGGCTGTGGCTCAGGAACTACGAGATTGAAAACGGTGAAACGTATTTCAGTTTAATAACGGAAAAAGTGTATTTTGAACTCTATCTTTAAAGATAAAGGATGGTTCCTACTCAATGTGGTGTCTGAAGTTCCTGGTATTTGGTGTCAGCATTCTGGTTCAGGCAGATATGAGTCACGGATCCAGATCAAATTTTTGTGTAAATGAGGCAAATGTTCAGGTGCTTTATTCGGTTCTGACGGGCACATCACTTTCTTTGGTGATAAGCATTTAAGCCTGTTTGCTGAAACAGGTAGTAGTTTACCCTTTAATCACAACTCCAAAGTTAAAAGAGTAGTTATTGGAAGGAGGCAGATATTTAGATAGAGGGGGAAAGAAGAAGGGGGGTGGGAAAGAGAGAGAGAGAGATTTAATTTGCAGTTCCTTGTGCTTATGACTATTGTTTTCATCCTTGGAAAGTTTTCTATGTATTTCTGATTCTTCATACATGTGAGTCCTATGATAGGCAAAGGCCTAGATACCAGAGCCAGGATTTATATTTTTTAACACAGTCTGGAAAGAGAAGGAGAATAATAGTTTGCCAGCTGGCCTAATAAAGTGTATTACATCTCACTATAGCTTTTACTGGTGTACGGAAGGGTGGGATAACCTGCTTATATTTTCCTGATGCATTTCTGTCAAGTAAATTTTATCAGTAGTGCCATTCCTGCCAGTCAGTCATCATCTTGGAAGGAAAGAGGAGGCACAGGCTGGAGCTCTGATCTGTAAGAGTGCTAGGGTAATACGGAGCAGTGCCTAGGACGGATGTAGGCTTCCCTACTAGAATGATGTGTACCCATGTGCAAGGGTCACAGATGAGTTGTCCACAGCCCATCATGGGCAAAAGGAGTCAGGCTGGCAGAAACCTTTTTGCTTTTGGGCTAAATAAACCAGAAGCAGCCATATAAAAAGCAGCTTGACAGCAAATTCTCAGATGGCACCAATGAGCAGCCAAGTGGGGACAGGGACCTGCCTGTGGTTTAAGATTCAGTGATAAGCTACTTCCAGCTTTTCCTCTTCAGGCAAGTATTGATTTATTATATCAAAACAGGGAGTGTCATCAGAGTCAGTCTGGGCAACCAGCATAAATCTGATTTACCTGCTTCCCTCTCAGTGTTCACATACCTGGATAGTACAAGCAGATACAACAGACATTGTGATTAATAT
Source organism: Melanerpes formicivorus (assembly GCF_026170545.1). Classification (NCBI taxonomy): domain Eukaryota; kingdom Metazoa; phylum Chordata; class Aves; order Piciformes; family Picidae; genus Melanerpes; species Melanerpes formicivorus. Next base: position 7,326,115 of record NW_027142371.1, on the reverse strand, counting down.
GACAGTAAGAAGCATAGTGAAGGGCATACTTCCAGATAGTTCTTTCCTCACCATAACCCCACTCTGTAGAGAATGAAAGCTTGAAATAAAGAGCACAATCAAATGCATGCTGTGCACTGATACACGCTATATGGTCAAATGTTTGTTTTCAGGGCTTTCAGAACTTGCTATCAGTAAAAAATAAAATTAAAAGCCCACACATATTACCACTCCTTGATAAGCAACAGACTGTTTCCTTGCTTCTAATAAAGATCACACAGCAGCTAATACTCCATCAAAGCTTAGAGACCAAATAAAGGCAGCGTTCACCTCTGAGTTCCTACGCTATGGTTTTATGCTCCTGCATAAGAGAGGCAGTGGTGAGAGGGCTTGTGAAATGCAACTTCCCACATGCAGCAATGCTTTGGTACAGATTTTCTTAAGAGATATCTGTGTTCTTAGAGCACATCTGTCCTCTGAGAAATTGCTTATTTTAGGCTTGTTGATAAGACTCTGGAGACAGAAAGGGAGAAAGAACATTGGAAGATGAACAATCTACCAAGTACAGCTAAATATGCTCTTGGCAAGGTACAGAGTGGTTTATTGCAACCAAGCAATCAGGGGGTTTTGTAAGATTATTTATTCTGTGAAGAAGGAAGAGCTGTTCCTTCTTCAAAGTCTACTAAGTGACAACAGAATTGAGCCAGAAACCCTAATTCTGGAACCTGATATGTCTAGGAAGATTTGGAGATCTATACCCAGCCTGTGTGCTGTGACTGATAACCTATCTGGAAACTCCTGCCTGTTTGTGCTAGAAGCTGTTGGTGCTATCTGTGTCAGAGGCAGTTATAGAAAGAGAAGCTGCTGATTTTGCATCCATGCAGAAGATGTTTGAATATTAATGTGCTTTAAAGTAAAATAATTAAAAGACAAAAACATCACACAAATACTTACAGGGTCTGGAACAAAGAACATTTATAGCCAGTGAGACTCAAGTTTGGATTTGGAATGAGCAGACTAGACTGAATAAATTAAGTGACCCAAATCTGAATTACAAGAGGCTTAAAACTTCCTCCTCCTTCACTCAAACTACTGTTCAGTGTTTCTCATTTTATCATGAAATACTTAAATGCCTTAAACTTAGGCACTGGGTGAGCTGTTTAGGTTAAAAGTAGTATTTTATAGAATGAGATAAAATAAGCCACTTACAGATTTAATCACAGTCATCATGAACAATCTAATTTAACCCTTTTCTGGTTTAAATCACCTGACTCAAGTCTATTTGCTCAAATTGAGTCATCAAATAGCTTATACAAGCAAACGCTGTCCTGCAATTTTTTTTCCGTAGACAGTCCAGGAGGAGCATCACGTTGTTCAGTTTTTTGTCACATGATTTTGCCACAAGTCACATTCTGTTATTTCTGTTTCCTGCTTGATGACAGAAGTAAGAGATGGTAGGTCTTGCAAGTTATCTGATCTATTATGCAAATAAAACCCCAGCTTTTGAGAACTGTCCCAAGAACCCTTTGCCTTCTGACTGTTTGACCCAATATATGTTTTGCATCAGTACTCAGGACAGAGCTGGTTTTCCTCAGTGTTCTGGAGAGCAGAAATGCACAAGTCTTTCTTTTCTGCATTTGTACACCTGGCTTTATTTCTTTGGTAATGCTTTGTGTATCTCTGGTTTAAAAGCTACATTGAAATTTTGAAGCTGGATGGTTTTCCATTTAATGTATGGACATGAGCTGCTTTCTTCGTCTCCCTGTAAAGCCAGTTCAAGGATTTCAGATGAATACTGTGCAGCTACATGCACAAGGGGCTATGCATCACTACACTGGCACTAACTGCACACACTAATATAATTTAAATGAGACATGAAACTATGCAAAGGCCACAGGAACACTGCAGGCCTATCAGGCCATATAAAAATACTACTTTTCAATTGCCATGCACATGGCATGCTGTTATGGCCCCAACATCTTTGTCCCTTAGCAATTGAACCAAAAGAGAAGAAAGTGGTGCAAATGAATGATGGTTGAGGATGAGATTTAAAACACTCCCACATTTGTTTCCTGTAGCCTACATAATGATGCTTTTAATGAGCTCAGCAACATCATTTACCATTGGTTTAAATGAAAATGAAAGGCCACAAGATAAACTCACACAAAAGCCAGAGGACGTTTTATAGAAGTATGCTCTTAAGAGATTCTTGGGGTAAAAAAGCAAATGTTCAAGCAGTGTCTGTCAGCTGACTCACAGCCATTTGACAAAATGGTGTTTGCTGCACATAGTTCACTTTCAGTTACCTTTGGAAATTAAGGGGGTGGAGTGTAGGGAGGAGATGTCTACATAGAGCAAAGCCCATCATATATAATAGATATCAGGTTATACAAATTACATACATTAAATTCATCTTTTTCAACCCCAGAAATTACAAACAGTAAGTAAGGCCAGGCAGTCTGGCATGTACTCTGTGCCACACGCTCAGCAGCAAGGGGTGCTCCTGGAGATGGCAGAGTCTGCTTTAATCTGCAAATGGGATAATTCACCCATAGGAAACCAGGGCTGCTTATATGCGGGACTCTTGGTGTTAAAGTGCTTTATGAAATCACATCCATGTTATCAGAATTCTGTTCAGGTCAAAACTGGAAACATTTGACAAGGTTACATTTACACTAATTTTCAGAGTAAAAACATGGTGTTTAGTTTTGTCTATTTATGTTATAGTTTAGACTACAGTACTATCTATTCTAAAAAGAAAAATACTGAGTTTTCAAGTCTAAAAATACGAGACTTCTTTAACAGTTGGAATAAGTCCAGTAATTCAGCATCTCTTAACTCAAACTCAGGTCCAACTTCATGCAGAATTAGTTTTATTTACTGGTTTTAGGTGTAGCTGAGAACAGCAGAAGGACTGGATTGTTTTTGTTATAGTTAGATTAGAACAGAACAGTGCCCCTTAAAGCCACAGTGTGTGAGAGAAATATTTCTAATTTTTAGGTGAATTTGCTGGTACACAAGAATTGTTGTTTGCACAAAGTCATACTGCCAGCCAGCCATCTTCATTACTGTTAGAGAAGAGCAGGCTTTCCTGGAAGTGCACTGGAAGTAGCTCTATCTCTGTAAGACAAGAAGTATGACCCCTGTCTGTTTCCAAGTTCCCATTTGCTTTCAGATGAAAATGAAATTCATAACTATGAAATTGGTCATGGGTAATTTCCAGCTGCAATGATTTTGGATGAAGAAAGGGGGATTTCTTTTGTGACAGCTTTTAGTTTTGTGGAGCCTGTTTGGAACAATTCCTTTCACTTTGGTCACTTAAACAGAGAGAAAGTTACCTGAAGCACACAAACATCACAAATCATCACAGCAGGCTGTACTGATTGTGTGAAGCTTTGATGACTAGGTTGGATGTATACAATAGGAATGTAATAAAACAATGCTAGCAAGCTTTGATTTTGTGACATATAGGTAGACTCTGAATGTAAATCTGTATATGCCTCAGTTTGTCTCCCTACAATATCCTGATTTCAAACATCGGTGTCTACTGAGCAGCCTGTATGTGCAGTTTTATAAATCCCTATTTTAAAGTAAAAAATGAGATAATTTGGGGCAAATGGACTGTTTACTTCCCTGTCATTTTAGAGTTCTTCTGTGCTCTGGACCTGTGAGGTTATTTAGATGAGAAACTCAACTGCTAGAGAGTATGTGTTTAAAAATTTTGCTGGTATAACCCTTCTATTGGATTAAGGAATTTTATTCAGAGGTTATTTAGTATGTGGGCACCATTACATAGAAGGAGAGTCTTTTTGGACTTCCTGAAGTGTTGGTCATTTCTGCATTTCAGGATCAAAGTTCTTCAGGGATAAGATCTTTGTTTATAGACAAGTTGGATTGGTTGTGTGTTGGGGGTTTGTTTTCTTTTACCTTCATTTTAGTCAGTTGGTTGCACTTTCAGAGTGGAAGGGACTATCAATATTGTGCTTGTCTCCTAGTGGAGAGACTTTTTAAGGGAGACAGTTTTGCAGTGTGTCCTAAAGATGCTCAGCCCCTGGATTTGCCCGATTTCTTCGTTGAAGACCGCTGTGTAGCCAGCTCCCCTCGACAGAGAAAGCTTTGTCTCTGGCTCTCATGTGCTTCATCCTCAGCTTTGTGATCTGCATTTTCCCAGCGGGGCACAGCTGTCACGGTGACTCATAGACTGAAAATCACCCTTTGATGTAGCTGTGTCTCTAACCATGTAGTATGTTCTCCAGTTCCTTGTCCAGTCTAGTTTTAAGTGATTCAAACACCGCTCCTGTTAGCAAAATATTCCATAGTCTAGGAGACTCTGTTGCTATTCAGTCTACTTTCATTTCAACCCACACTTTTTCATGCTAGTCTTCAGTATTTACACAAGTCAAATATTTTAGGCTGTTATCATATCCTCCTTTAGTCATAACTTTACCCAACTACATGCACTGAACTTTTCAGTTCTTTTTTCTTTCTTATTTTTTTTTCCTTTTAAATAGACTAATTTCCTCAGAATCACAGCTATTTTTCTATTCCCAGTGCTAGCTATAGAACCCTATAAACAGATGGACACTGAGAGGAGGGGGGAGAAGGGGGAATTTTTTTAACTCAAAATGAGTTCCTGCAGAAATATTAAAATATATTGAATAAGGTAATAATTCTTTCTTCATTTAACTGAAAGGATTAAGGTGGCCTTTTAGATAGAAAGTTTGCTGTAAAGATTACAACAATTGTGCAAATGAAGTCTGCTTTTTGTTGTTGTTTTTATCAATCCCCTCCCTGCCAGCTCAGAGTTCCTTTCGGTGGTTAGCTGTGTCTGATTCTAAAGTTAGTTGATGGTGTACGTTATTTTATTTCCAGGGTCATCAATGGTGATTTAATTTAGCACATTTATGATTCATATGAAATTATTCACTATGCAGCTGACATGGGAGACAATAAATTGCCCCTTTCAAACAATTGACTGGGGTTTGGAGTTTAGTTAAGGCTGAAAAAGGAGTAAAGCAGATAATGCCGAAGAGACTGCTTGGAATTTTAAACTGATATTAGGATGGTCTTGGGGTAGGCAGGGAGGTTGGTGCAGGCTGCCCTGCATTTCCTCCGTGTCTGGAACATTAAGTGTTCAAATGTAGTAATGGTACTTCCTGTCAGTGGGAATTGTTTACCAGTTGATGTTCACTTTATAACGTGGAAGGGCAGGGGAAAGGACCGAAATAGCTGGGAATAGGAAATTCCTGCAGAACAGAGAATAGAGAAGTAAAACCCTAAAAGGCCTCCAAAGTGAGTAATTGAAGAAGATGGAGCTGCCGTAGCTGCAGGAGTGACTTCTCCCATTGCAGTTATTTCAGCTTGCTTGACTCTCATGGGTGGGAGTGATCTGATCACGAATGTGCACACTGATGCAAAGTCCCACTCAGCAGAGTTACATATCACATGGCCAACAACAACAAAAAAATGATGCATTCTTTCTTCTCTTTCTCTCCCCACAGAGCCTGCTTTGGTTTTTTTTTTTCCTTTCTCTTGTACAAACATCTAATTGTCAATTAAAAACTGGAGTATTTTTTTCAAATGGTTGGGGAAATGCTATTTTCCAGTGGGATATGAGAAGAAAACTTTACAAGCTGGGGGAGGGGAGTAACAACAAAGCACTTATTCTTCCCTTTCCCCTCCCCCAGAAGAGGGAGGAAGCAGAGGAGTGGTGGTAGAAGTAGGAAGAAGAAAGGAATTAAAAAGCAAAGAAAACTTGAAAGTGGAGTAAGGAAAGGAATTTAAAGGGGAACTGTAGATGTTTCAATAAATCTTTGGAAAGAGGGCTAAATTCTGTGAGCTAATAGTTAAAATTCTGGCTTTAGCAAACCATTTGCTTCCTTTTTAAGCCTATTCATTGTCCTCCTATTATCAGTTTAGTTACTTCAATTTCTTCCATCTGAAGGTGTGGCCTAAAGGTTTAGCATAAAACACAGATGAGAATATTTGTGTAACATCCTCACTGTTCATATATTAGGGGAGAGGTAAGTAACTTGGAGAGTTTCACTCAACAGGTTTCATAACCTTTAAGCTGGGTGTGTGCTGATTCAGTACGGTAAAAGCAGTATTCAGAATGAGTTAAGCTTTGTGTGTTGCATGCTGTTTTCTGAGGATTAGTCCAACCACCTGTTACTAAAACATGAAACTCAGTCAGAAAAACAATTACATACCTTTCCAGATGTACACAGAAAGGACGCACCTTGGGTGAAATATTGCAGAGCCAACAACGTTTTTGTGGGGAACACATCAGCTTTTGTCTTTCAGTGTGAAACATTTCCAGCAGCTCTCACTGTATGCCAGCTTTGCATTTCTGTGATTTTTGGACTCTGACTTCATGCACACACATGTGCACACACACGTGTGCACGAACACACTCAGACAAAATCTGCTGCAAGCTGCATTGTCTGTTTGATCACAGTTGTGCTGCTCAGACTGTAGATAAGCAAAGTATCTGTTATATGCTTGAAAACATGTGCTTTTCCCATTGTAGATGTACACACAACATGGGCAATATTATATATCCCTTGCCTATTGCACTGACCTGTGGGGAGAATCTTTCCTGACTGATTTTTCCTCTCAAATCTTCGTTTCAAATACAGGGAACTTGTTTTGTTTTGTCTTAATTACTCTTGAGTACAGCTGGCTTGAAAAGTAGGATTTCCAGTTTGCAAGCATTTCTTTCCATTTTTTTGTTTGCTTGCTGATTCTGAACTTGCTGTGGGTACTGGGGCGATAAAGTTTTCTAAATCCACTGCAGCCTGGCCCCCCCTCCCGCCCTGCCGGCTCTGCAGCCTTCCAGGAAAATTGACACGAACAGCAGTGACACCGGCCGGGCAGCCAGGCTGGGACAGCAGCTGCCCCAGCCAGGCTCGGCTGGTCTGGACCCTGCCCCAGCCTCGGTGGCTGTTCATCAAACCCCAGCATGTTTTAAATAACATGTTTCAGGCTTAGCAAATTTTGATTATCCAACAAAACCTCTCTTTGTGCGAAAGATTCTGACCCGTTTTACTTTTGAGTTACTTGCTACATCTCACCCAAGAGAGTAAAAGCTCCAGCTTTCTTGGGGCTTGGAGTATATAAATAACTGATAATGCATGCCCAAAGTTCTCCCACTGAGATTAATAATAGTACATAAATATTTATAACAAAAGTGAGTTGTCCTTGAATTAGACCTGGAGACAGCACTCACTTTTGTATTGAGTGGAACCTGCTTATACTAGATTTGTGTCTGCAACTGAATTTCTGTTCTGGGAACAGTTAAAGCAGAGGCTGTTTGGCCTCATATGAATGCAGCTCAGTAACAACACTTCTGAAAACTAAAACTGGGAAAGTTCCTCATTCCTTGTTCCTCAGTACAGGGCAGAACACTTAGTTTTTGACAATGACCTGTACAAGCCTAACTGCCTGTTTGCTAGCACTGTTGGAAAACAGCTTCAGAGCCTTTGTTCCTTTGCCGGGCAGCTCTACCAATAGCTAGGTGTGTGAGAAAGCAGCAGCTACGTTTTCTTCCTCATTTACTCACTGTGCTGGCATCAGCTATGCAGAAGACGACGACAGTTTGCAACCCCAAGTTGCTACTGGCAGTGTAGTGTCAGGTTTGCTTTTTGTCTTTTTCTTTTATTTCCGCACCAGAGAGGGTTTGGGCTAAAAGAGGAAACAAAATGTGCTGCCATTCCTATCTGAACACCAGACCTTAGCTCCTGGTGGTTCTTTTCTTTTCCTTTCAAAACACGAGCAAGATTAAAAATAAAGAAGTGTCACTGTGCTAATGTTTCAGTTTCTAATCAGTTCACAAATGGCAGGAAATTAACTGGCTTTTCATGAACATCTGTTCCACTTCTGGCTTGAAAGGTTGGAGGCAAATGCTATCTGTCAAATTTAATAGCGAGCATCAGTAATAAATATACTTTTCACTTTTCACACATGCACCCTCCCCCAGTTCGCTATCAGCCATTTGAAATAGTACATTATAGCTAAATGCATTATTTACTTTTCCTCTTGCACTGGGGGTGGGGGCCATAATATATGCTGTTAATTAAAAGGACGATAAACTGCCTCAGAATAAGAATCAGGAAAAAGGCTGTGATTAGAGCACTGCAATGCTGTACACCTGCTGGTGTGTTCCAAGCAAGCGTAACAGCACTCATCCTGAGTTCTTTCCAGGTGAAATTTTCTGGTTTGAAAAACTTCAGACTGGCTTGAGAAGCAAAGTTTCTTTTTACTAGTATTATTTATTTTTTAAGTGACTTGAGGAACTAAAGGTCTTGTTGCTGTAGCAACAGTCTCTATGGGGATGTCACATCAAAGTAACTTTATTTAATTCACCTTTTTGTGCCTAGTGTTCCCATGCAGCCAGGTTGTTCAGGCTAAAGTAATAGTATTCCAAAGGACAGGTATTACTTATTTTGCACTGTGCTTTTTGCTTTTTCTTTCTTTTTCTATTTTTTTTTAAGGTTGATAGGAGGGAATGAATATCTAACCACTCTGGCAGTTATTTTGTTCCCCAAGAGATACTTTGCTGCCCCTGCGTTGCCTCACACTGGGACTGGAATGCCTGCATTTTATGCTCTTTTCATTGCTTTTGGTGCCACGTAGTAGATGCCTCTTCATTTAAAAAACTGACAGGCATCCAGAGTTCTTGTTCACTACTACGAGGTGACAGGGAATTCACAAACCCAGAATCATATGGAGTATGTAACAGCTGTGCTTTTCTTGGTTCCCTGCAGATATGGGGCTTAAAATTCTTGACTGAAGAGACATTGGGATATCTGCATTATATCCTCGTAACAGTGATTGCTCCTAAAGTTAGTTTCAATACCAATTCAAATAAAAGTTGCTCTAGAGAAGAGAAAAGCTAAGCAAAACCTCAAGCAATTCACAGCGTAGACTGCTGCATTTTGAGCAATCCACAGCTGAAATAGAGAATGACAGCCCAGATAATGCAACAAATGGCCTAAAAAGCACCAAAAGCTTCCCAGATTCCCTCATGGGGTCCAAAGAGGAGGACATTAATCAGGACAGACAGAGGAATCTGTAACCAAGCAGGTTTGGCCATTACACAAGAATACCATGCAAACATGAAACTAGAGGAAAAGATCTTTATCAGCACCTAGCATGCAAAAACATACAGAAGGGAAACTCAAACAGTATTCTGTGCTGAGGTACTATGATACAACTGCAGATGGATGTGTTAGCTTGTTTTCCCTCATTACTGGCAGTAATTACTGGCACCACATTGAACATTCAGTAAAAGTACTTGCCTCGGTCTGCTTGCTCGGCATCAGGGCTGCTTTTCCCACTACTATGATTGCTTAACTTGACTTGAAATAAGACTAGGGTTTTATGGGGCAAACAGGCCAAAATGAATCAAAGGACTTCAGAATTAACACATTTCTATTAAGACAAATTTTAAGGGTTTAGAAAACTTGGTACATGCTGCCTTTCATCCTACAGTGGACTTAATGCTAATCTGCAGTGCCATAAAGAGAGTTCAAACAAGGAGAGAAGGCTGTTTTGATATTTTAAAGTGAAGTAGGTCCCTTAAATTACCCACATAGCTGATGTTTCTTTCTGTCCCTCCTCCAGTGAGGGGCACACTGTTGCTATTATCCATGAGAGGGCCTGTTGGCTTTTTGAACACCAGTTTGCTTAGTGCTTGCTTCTCATTAATATTACCCAGTGTGAGTATGGCTGACAGAGGAGTTGGTGTACCAAGTTTGACTATTACTTCCAACCACCTAAATCTAATGCACTCTGTTTGTAACATATTTAGTCAGGAGAAGAGGATTGCATAAGGAGATTTGGTGGAAAGAGATGTCATAAGCAAAAGGCATTCCAAAATTATGGTCACTGATGTAGATGATCTCCAGGTACCAGAAGGCCAATAGGAATACAGAGCCACCAGGCTTGTTCTACCATTCTGGTCATATTCTCATGCCGTATCACTGCTCATTGTCCCCAATACTTCCTGACAGGAGTTTAAAAAGAGTGAAAGCCATTTACTAACATTAATTTCTAAATTCCCAAAGCTTCCTACAGTGATGGGGGAGAATTGTCCTTGTCTGACATGTGGGAAACTGAAGCGGAGCAGATGTGCTGAGAGATAGAGACTTGCTCACGCTACCATGAGCAGCAAGCTGTAACCAGGAGTCAGATTTCCTCAATTCATCCAATAGTAAGTGCCAGGTTCACAGTGTTCCTTCCTTAACAATTAAAAAAATATTGAAAACTATGTGCTGCATGGTTAATGACTTATATATCCTTATTCAGATGCACAAATCTGGTTTGCTGAAAGGAAAAGAAATATTGTCTATTAATGAACTCCAAATAATTATATCTTGCTCTAAGCATTGAGTACAATTCTCACTAGGGGGGAAAAAATCATTGGGCAAGAAAAATAATTGTCTCACTAGCAATTACCATCAGAGTATTAAAGAAACTGATGTACTTATCATTAAATAGTCTCTCTGGAAGCTTTTGTTTCCTAATAAAGTGCTCATCTCACGAAGTATCATCAGGAGCACAGTAATTCGATTCTGATTATAATCCTTTACCTGCTTACTAGAGAATTGCTTGTAAATATTAATAATAGATTTCCACCATGGGAAAAGAAGGTACAACTGAGAGTCTCAAATTATGAAAAATAAATCATTAAGGCCTAACTGCCCTCCTCAGCATCTGTTAGCTGTGTCTTCATGGCACCGAAAGCATAAGATCCTGGTGACAAATTACATATCATGAAGGATTTCTAACACTTCTTTTCAGCCTCCAGTTGCACCACACTAATCGATTATCCCAGCAATGGGAGTGAAATTCATCCTGTGCTACAGGATGTGTGAGGTTGTCAGAGGTATTTAGCTTGCAGATTGATTTACAGGAGCTCTATGCAGGTTGATTCTCTCTCTGTTAAGAGTGGCTAATAAAATGGTTTAAAAGAGGAGGTGGGTGAAGGACATAGGTAGACAGTAAAGAATTCCCTGTTCTGGGACCAGAGAGGGTTCTAACATGCTGGTTTTGTTCTGGAGATTGCACAGTTTAGCCCTCTGAAATTGTGGGGTTTGATTAGCTTTTTGTTATCGGGATGGGCCATCTTCCTCTGCAGTCTAGTGTTTATCTTAGTGATTCTTTTCACCCACACATTGCCTTTAGGTTTTTTCACTTGCAGGTGAAGTCTCTTTCAGCATACTATATAACATCATCATAATCTCCCTGGTGTATTAGGTGAATGGGGGAAACTCCCACCAATAAATAGCTTGGGGTTGAATTTTACTTTGGATGAAAATGCAACATAAAGCTACAGTTTCCACCATCACACTACCACCTCAGAAATTCTCAGTCCTTCAGGACAGAGATCAAACACCTTTATGCATATTAAAATGCCAGTAGGTTTCCAGAGACATTCTCCAAAATGGGAAGGCTCTTATTCCACTTCCTAAACACAGCACGGTCTCCCATGAACGTAACTACAGAAACAGAGCTCTGCAGGTTTGCTGTGCCCCAGCACAACCTGGTAATTCTTGAAAAACTGCCACAAAAATAGCCTTAACCTTGTAGTTTCATTTTTAAATACAGAAGATTGTAAATCTGCAGAATGAGGTGTGAATACCCTAAGGAACCCTTATAAGGAGAACTACAGATTTTTTTAATTGGGTTTTTTGGTTTGCTTTTTCTCTTTTTTTGGTACCTGGTGTTCTTAATATACCAAAAGTTTTGCCTAAAAAGCAGGTGACATGTGCCCTACCTCTGCACACCTCTGCTGCCCTTTGGTTATCCAGGTCTTGTGGCTGTCATGTTCTTTAGACACTACCTGACACTTAAGCATTGATATGATCAGTGCTTTACAACAGAAGCCCTGTATCCTTGACATTAATCATTTTACTGTTACTTTATTGCCATAGGTGGCAATAAACGTGGAATAAGATGGTACATTTGCTCCTCAATGATCTCAATGTATGATTTCATCCTCTAGGGTCAGAGTCTACTGGTCTGTCTTGTACTGTACTGAGTACAGCCTTGTGAAGCTCTGAAAGCCTGTATTGTGCTTGATTTGAAAACCCTTACCTGAGAACTCATGGAACAGCAATCAAAGAGACACTCAATGATGATGGTGGTTATTATGCTGTCAGCCATTTTAAAAGCTCTTTACAGGGGGAAAAAAAAAGGCTTGTTGAAAACAGGCAAAAACATGACTATTTGTCTGGTTTTGTGTAGGGGAAAATTTCTAATGAGGAGTCCAGAATTTATTTTTTTTTAATACATTTTTTTCCTGTAGATTTTGTTTCCCCACGTCTTACATGAATAATACTAAAGCTAACCTTTGAGTCACCCACATCCTGGTATACTTTTTCTGTATGAAACAGAAGAGAATCTTTACATGTTTTCGGATACACACAGAGTAATAATTTGCATGTTTCTCCTCTTCTGAAATAGTGGGGGAGATACCTGTGCTGGAAAAGCCTTACACAGAAACTTTTCTGCAAACAGTCACTCTCTATGGAACATGACATGCTCTTCAGTTCAGTTATAGTTTCATTCAGGGTTGGAAGGGACCACAAGGATCATCTATTTCCAACCCCCCTGCCATGGGCAGGGACACCCCACACTAGATCAGGCTGGACAGAGCCTCATCCAGCCTGGGCTTAAACACCCCCAGGGCCGGGGCCTCAACCACCTCCCTGGACAACCCATTCCAGGGTTTCACCACTCTCATGGTGAAGAACCTCCTCCTCACATCTAGCCTGAATCTCCCCACCTCTAGCTTCATTCCATTCCCCCTAGTCCTATCCCTACCTGAGATCCTGAGAAGTCCTTCCCCAGCCTTCCTGTAGGCCCCCTTCAGATACTGGAAGGCCACAATTAGGTCACCTCGGAGCCTTCTCTTCTGCAGACTGAACAGCCCCAACTCCTTCAGTCTGTCCTCACAGGAGAGGTGCTCCAGCCCTCTGATCATCCTTGTGGCCCTTCTCTGGACACCTTCCAGCACCTCCACATCCCTCTTGTAATAGGGGCTCCAGAACTGGACACAGTACTCCAGGTGGGGTCTCACCAGGGCTGAGTAGAGGGGGAGGATCACCTCCCTCGACCTGCTAGCCACACTTCTGATGCAGCCCAGGATCTGATTGGCTTTGCGGGCTGCAAGTGCACATTGAGAGCTCATGTTGAGCTGATACAACTGTTCTTTTAAAAAATGTTGTATTTCTACAATTTCTTCATTTTCTCACCTATTGCAACTGCTATAGAAGGCAAAACAACCTCTGTTGTGCTATAGTCGTTCCCACCCCCACCCCTCCACCCCCCCCATTAGTGTGGCAAGTGATTGCTATCTTGCAAGCTGTCATGGTTTTCATAACTATTGTGCCATTTCATGTAGGTCTTTCTATTTAATTTAAAACAACCTGACAGGGCTGAGATATCTTTTTTGTTTGTTTCTTTTCTGGTTTTTTTCTGTATGCTGTTTGTTTTTTTCTGTATGCTGTTTATGTACATTTCTACTATTGCAGAGCTACAATGAAAAAGTTAAAAGATGAAGCCAGGATATACAACACATTCAGTACAACATATTTTTCCCACACTATGAAACTTGGTCAGCTCTGGGCTTTTTCAAGTATCTCAGCAGGTTGGATGTCTGCTCCCCCTCATCTCAGTTGGAGGATAAGTTTGCTCTGGGAATACTGGGAATAGTTCATTTATTTATACTTCATATTCCTAGTTCTTGATCTATAAGCTTTCTCCAGTTTGGATCATTTTAGGCTAAGGTAGCATTGGTGCAGTACAAACCAAGCCTACAATTACACCAGAGTGAAAGAATAATATCACAGTATATACTAGCTGTTGCTAGTTTTAACTCAGATAACACAGGTAAACAACAGCAACGTTTAGACTCAGCAGGAAAAAAATACTCTGATTGTATTCAGATTATTCTAAGGCATTGCTCCTTCTCCTTTACACATGAAAACATCTTCTGTCTGTGCCCATCAAACTTTGTTCCCACCTAGAACCCCTATACCCAAGGAAATCATCAGCTAAGGCTAGGAGGATGTTAAATACCCAGCCACAGGTTCTGCCTGGATGAGCTCGGTGGAGGCTTGCTCAACCACTCACAGTCTACAGCCTGGGAAGCAGATGAAAAGATAAACGCCTAGGTAGCTTTTGAGGATCTGTGTGAGAGTTTTGCATTTGTAAAATGGAGATAGCAGCTTCTACTTGACATCAACACACTTATGCAGAAGAGGTGTAAAAGTACTTCATGGAAGTCTGCACTTGTGCAATTACAGCTACTCTAAACATTAGTTTTAAATGTCCTTTTTTGCTTTCTTTCTCTCTTTTTTTTTTACTAATAAAATTGAAGCTTAAAAAAATGAAGCTACTAAACATGAAGATTCTCCAAAATGTCACAACCCCCCATGGAATTTCAGAAATGTAATATTCTCTAGAAAACAAACAAAGCAGGGAGTGGAGTATAAAGAACACAGTTCTTACCTCCACAGTCCTCATTCACATGAAGGGGGAGGTTTACAGCAAAAACAAAACCCAGTCCCTTTACACTCACTAACTGCTTATGTAGAAACCTTAAACTCTTGTTTGTAAACCTTCTAATGTTTTGGAAAAGGGTGTTCCAGCAGTGTTTTCACACTGAATTCTGTGTCTGCCCACAAAATAAGATACACATTTAGTCCAAGCCTGAAAGGCAATCACAAAAAGAGCACCCAAGATAGTTAAATGAAGTCATTCTGTCTGGAGCTGGATGAAATCTCTTGGGTGTTGCAGCTTTTCTAAGAACGCCAAAGGTTTTTGTCAGTAATTCAGCACATACCTGACCAAAAAAAAAAAAAGAAAAAAAGTTGTCTGACTGGTTTTGTTGTTTCAGCTGTGCTGGAGCAGGGGAAGCAAACAAAGCTTTAGCATTTCAATTAAGTTTCAACTCTGATGATATTTTCAAGTAAATATTTATCAGCATGGACGCTCGCCGAGTCGCTCAGTTACAGCATTTTATATCGAACAAATTGCTTGTTGCTATCAGGAAAAATAAAGAGGGGAATCTCTTGCAAGGAGGAAAAATGTCGTCCCAGGGTTCCCTCCCTTAGAACTTAACACATTCTGGGGGCAAGGCAAATAGTTGTTTTCTCGTCTCCTATACAGGAATTTGTAGCTGCAAAAGGGAAGTCTCACGCCTGTCTCTTACCGCTCGACTAGATCAATGACTTGTGATATCAGGGCTTCATGATCTCAATACGATTTGCAGTAAATGTAGGTTATTTTTTTTTTCTGCCTTCAGGAAGTGGGCTGCCAAGCACTGAGATTTTTTTTTTTTGTTCTGCTCCAATGATATAAACAAGCACCAAAGGAAGTCAGGTCAAACTCTCATCTCCTCCTTTTTACTCCATGCTGTCATTAAGAAGAATAGTTTCGATCCATTTCCCTGCAGGTTTCGAGCTGAAGTTATCAGAAAGATATGAACGCATTTTAGCATTGTCTTTTAAATATTTCCAACAGATTCTCCAATTAACCAGCAATAATCCCAAATGCAGCATTCACAAGAAGCTGGGGGGGGGGGGGGGGGGGGGGAGGTTATTGTGATTTGGCAACTTCAAAGTAACAGCAGCCGTGAGATTATCCAATTGCAGCTCTTGGCAGCAGCTGTTAAAACTTAAATTGCTGAAACATTATCTCTGATGCAGTATGATAGATCCTGGCAAAACTGGATGCAAACTTACGTGGACAAATTTGAAACTGGCATCCTTTCATACTTCAGTAAAACTAAAAGAAGTTAACTAAACTGGGAAAAGGCCTTAGGAAAGTAGTGATCACCAGACAGCATGGAGACAGCTTATCTCTTTGATCAAAAGATACTGGTTTTAAATCACAGGTAAACAGGCTTTTGAAGCATAGCAGACAAACTAATCTGTAACCACCAACATAAATTACTTTTTTTACCCATTTTAATCAGGAAAAGTGAACATTTCAGGTTGGAGAGAAAGTGTCTTTTGCAAGGTGACCAGGTTAGCCTGAGAGATTACAATGTATTTACCACACCCACTCTAGCAAGGCACTAAACACACTGATAAATAACTAGAAAAGTACTGACTGTATAGATGACTTTTAAAGGCATGCCTGCAAAATCTAGGAGTGGCTTTGATTGGTATTTATTCAGTCCAGTTATTCAGTTGCTGTGATTAACACACCTACCAATGTTCCTGAATTTCCCTATACTAGTTTAAAATCTATTTCTACAGAAGCAGCTAATCTTTTGGTGAGGCAGTGGCCTCCAGGACTGAGAGTCAGTGGGTAGTGTTTTCTATCTCTTCTAATTTTTCCTTTTTGTAACCCTCCCTGTGCATCTTTGTGGGAACATGTTTGTTAAACGTAATGAGCAGTGCTGGAAGAAAGAAAAGCTAAACATAATTAAAGTCTGAACTGTCCTGTTCTTTGCATGTGTATAACACCACTGAAACATCTTTTTCTCAAAGATATTTTTTGTTGTTGTTTCCTCCCCTAAATCTATCTATCTAAGTTAAACTTCTAGATTTATTGGAGAATTAGGAAAGGTTGTTATAAATACATGTCTCCTCATTCAGTGACTCAAGCTTGAGGTCAGACTGGATGGGGAGCAGTCTGTGGTGATGAACTTTCATTATCTTAATATCCCAAACAAGATACCTGCTAGCAACAAAACCACTTCCTTTGTATCACTGGGTAAAAAAATACCTGAGTCTGTGTATCATTATCTGCCAAACTTTAAAGGTCTGCACTTCCTGAAAAGAAAAGTAGCAGAACAGCTGAAATCATAAGCTCAGTGCTCAGCTGGCTGAGGGCCTGAATAGTTGGTAGGTTAATCTCTCATATTTTATAAATCTCTCACAAATTAAATAACTTCATTCCTTTTATCTGGGTTTAGTAGGCTCTACTTCAGCAAAACATAAAAAGTGGAAGACAAGAACAAAAAGCAAATACAACAAATTGTCAAGCAAGCAGAATGCAGCTATAAGACTGGTCTGATGTTGAGAGAGTGCTTTGGAAAAAGACATCTAGGTCTGCAATGTGTGTAATCATTGCAAACCCTCTTATTTCTCACAGTGAATTGAATTGATCTGATCCTCCTGAAGTCAAGAGAAAGCAAAAGTTATTTTTACCTCAGAACATTTTCACGCCTCTGAAAAATCATCTTTGACTAGTCTAAGGACATTTTACTTCTTAGATGATAAGGTAGGAGGAACAAACATTCTTCTGACTGTCACAGTCCTTGTGGTTCTCTTTTGACTATAGCAATTAAATATAGGGGTGCTCATACTGAAAGTGTTATTAAACCTAAGAACTGGGGAGAAAGTGAGAAATTTTGGAAGGTTAACCATAAAAGCTCTATCTAAAGTTATCCGACAGTAAAATTCTTCCAGCCAGGCTGCATGGAATATCTGATTCCTCTTTAAGTTCCAACTGCCTTCTGCAAAGACAGAGCAATAGAAAGTGAATCTGGAAAGAAAAAGCAAGATCTGAGAACTTTGCCCCGTAGATTCAAGTGTGTCTTGGAACAAAAATAGACACTGAGCTGTCATTACAGGTGGTTTTTATCTGCCCACTAATGTGGTATACACCATCAAGTCATCTGTAAAACAATTAAAAGCTTTTTTGTTCCAGATTAGAACAAGAGATGTTTCTCCATACATTGTTAATGCCAAAACAAATCCATTAGATCCCTGATGTGGACAGAAACTAACTTCCAGCCATGTCTTGACACTGATTAAATATCAAACCAGTTATTATTTGTGGCTGATCCTCACCTGAGTAGCATAACATGTTTTGGTGAAACAGCTCTCGTGAGTGACTTTTTGATGGATAAAAATGATTCCCTGCTCTTCTTGGAGAAAACAGTACAACATGTCTGTGATGAAATGTTTTAATGTACACATCTCCCAAGTATTTGAATAAAAATCATAAGCAGAACCATGGTAAAAGTACACTGTTCCTACTTCTGAGCTATACAAATACAGAAGTAAAATACACAGCTTGGTAAATACCTGCATGCACTTCTGCAAACTTTATATATAATTTTGTGTGTAAGTATGTGTTTAGGTATGCTGACATGCACTTTCATTTACCAAAAAGAAAGGGTTGATTTCATGTAACAATGTAAATTGTGTTCAGCTAGAGTATCTGTGACTTTAAATGTGCTTAACTGGGGGAAAAGTGTGGAAACCTTCAAACGTATGTGGGTGGTGTCTAAAAGGAGAGCAAATGTCTTCAAGGTTTCGTTGTGCAAACAGTGATCTCTCACTACATGTTTTGGATTATTTTGACCAGATTAGCTACCACAACGTAATGAAAAGCACCTAGCAAACTGTTCAGATAAGCAATGTACTTCTGATCTTTTTGTTTTCCTCTTCTTCCCTCCCTTCTCATCCCCTCCCCCAGCCCCCTGTGTCCCGACCCTAGGAAGAAGGGGGCACGGCAGAGTTTCATTAGACTGCTGCAATTAAATCCTTCAGTGGCTGGGAGGAACCTCTGAGATGTTAATAATGGCTCGTGTCCCTGGAACACAAAATTCAAACTGTTTTGCTCCTGTTCTAAACTCCATTGCAGCCCAGGAAGAAATCTTTCCCTTTATTCTGATAAACTCTTCTGGGCTGCTCTGGTCTGGTGCATCACCAGTTCATGTGTTCTAGCAATCTGGCCACTGATAATTGTACAGCCACTTTTAAAGAAAGAAAAGAATCACAAAATACCCCAACAACAAACAAAACTAAGAATATAAAGCCAGCACTCTTCCTACTGAGGCACATGCAAAACAGGAGTTTTTCCCCATATTCTTCCAGGACATGCTCAGTGTCTCTTTCCTTGTAACACTTAAGCTTCTCAAGGGTAGGAATTTTCTAAATTTCCCACTAGGTGCCTGTCTGCATCTTACTCCCACAAGTTGCAAAGATGTGGTTCAGCTTTCTACAGGGAGCTATGCTGTGCTGAATATGCTTTAACACAGAGTTCAGAGCATTCAGCACCTGATGGGAGAGTCAGATCTCTCTCTTACAGACAGTGACAGTCCAAATGTATTATTTTTTGTTTATTATTGAGCTATGCCAATAAGAAGCAATCTTTGCTAATAGCAAATGGATTTTATGAACAGGTTTCCCTGAAGCCATTCAGAGCAGAACTCTTATTTGAGTCATTTCAAATCAAATAATTGTCTTTCTCACAAAACAAGGCTTTCACTCATGTCTGAGTCTAGCTGTACCAGGACTGGGAGAGGGAGGGGCAAAAAGTTCTTGCTAACACCAGTGCAGTTTCACATTTTTAGGAAGAGTGAAAGGGAGTTATAAAGTACTGAAAACAAGTAAGATGTACAATGAAGGAGAAGTTGCCTGTAGGCTACTTAAGTGATGATAGTTCCTTGGCACTTAAATTTGTTTAAAAAACTAACAAATAAAATTAAATACAAAGCTGAGGTTGTTAACAGTCTTACATATGTAGAAACAGGTACTGCTAAACCTTGAGCGTTGACACAGATACATAATATGTCTGTTTGTGTACCTGTACTCGTAAAATCCAGCTTCCACTCTCGTTAAGCTAATGTGCAAGCAGTCACCTGCAAAGAATCTGACCATTCTCACCAGTGTGATCCAGTGCTTCAGCAGGAAGATGGATGCTGTTTGCTGCTGGGTTTGTGCAGGGCTAGATGCCTTTCTGTGCCTCAGGTTTTAATCTGTAAAACAGATCCAGTAATCCTGCACACAGCACAAAAATGAAAACCTATGTAGTTATTAACCACTAATTGTAAATAGTATGTACTAATTTTGAACAGCAAATATATTTTGAGTAACTCAGGCTTGGTTGGGTTTTTTGTTGTTGTTTGTTGGGGTTTTTTTAGTGAACTGGAGCAGATAAGAAAATAAATAATTTGCCTGGAATTGTTCAGCTCTGATAACTGCCCTTGTATGCTATCAAATCTGTATGGTATTTTGTCTAATTAAGACATGAGTTTTGGGTTTGTTTTTTAAGCAATCAGTCAGCTGTAAGTTAACTAAAACTAAACCAAGCAGCAACAACAAAACCCCACAAACAAACAACTAAACAAAACCTTTTAGGAGAGTTCTATTGGCATTCTATTTGATTGCTGCTGTTGATGGAAGATGATCCATTTTACTGAAAGAAATTTAAATTCTTTTTAATGAAGCAGAGCAAAGATAGCCCAAAAAAGAAAGACTTTTAGCTCTGATCTCTAATCACATTTTTTGATCTTTTATCTTCTATTAAAAAAATAGAATTAGAATTAAAAATTAAAATCCAGATTAAACATGTTCTGTAGTTTATCTGTGAGTTTAGTGTGTTATGGGTTGTGCAGTCTTTTTATAGTTCCACACAGCAAACCACTGGTTTAGGTCACTGAAGTCAGCTGGGCTCAGTGTGAGACCTGCCCATCTGATTCTCTCTGCAGGATCAGAGACAGTTTTTATCTGTGCTGGTGTCTCTGAGTTTCAAAGCACAAGCTACGACGATAACTTTACAACTCTGGCACTTTCAGACTTGCTCAAGCAAAGAACACAATCTTTAAATCCAGCTGAATTCAACACTTGTATTTATTAACAAAGTGGCATCCAGCCAGAATTCTGAACACGTAACCTGTTTGGTCATAATGCTGCCTTTGTGAGGATATCTGAATTTCTGGAATTCAGACCCACCAATTTGCTCAATGAACCTGAAAGCATTTCTATTTCGTGGCAGAAGGAATTAGGAAAAATTACCAGGCTTGCATTAATTTTTTTTTTTTTGGGGGGGGGGGGTCTATGATAAAATCATTTTTTGATCTTTAGTCTTCTGAGTCTTGGGTTGCTTCTGTACGTTGTTGCAGTTATCTCTGAATGACCATATTAGAAGGAGAGGAAAAAAGAAACCCACACACAGCTCAGTATTGAAACAACAGCAATTGTTATAAATGCCTGATTTCTTTTTGCTAGAAATAAACTTAGAAAAGCTTCCTAAATAATGGCAGTGCGTCATGTAGGAGACTCGTTCAGGAGATTTATATCACGTAACTGAAAAGACTCTGGAAAGATCAGCAAAGGATTTTTCAGGGCTTTTTAAGTTATTATTTCTAATTATAAGGACCTATAAAGTGACAGTTGGCAAAACAGGGGTTGCTGAGCTTTATTTTGTGTTTGTTTTGAGAAGAACTAGGCACTTCTAAAAAAAAATCTTTTGTGGATTTTTGGTGTTTTGTGGTAGGTTGTTTTTTGGTTGTTGTTATGTTTTGTTGTTGTTAGGGTTGTTTGGTTTTTGTTGGGTTTTTTTGTTTGTTTGGATTTTTTGTTTCAGTTTTGGTTGGTTGGGTTTGGTTTGCTGAGGTTTTCCACCAGAAACAAAGCTTTTTGTCCTGTCTGAAGAAGCATACTGTGATTTCTTGCCTTAGTCGAAGCAGCAGGATAGTTTGAATGCTTGCCAGAATGCCCCTCCAGTAACATGAAAGTTGCAAGCCTTTTTTAAAAGAGGTTAAAAAATTCACACTCTTTGTTAATGCTATTTAGATAAAAATCTCTGCCCTTCTTGCCTGTCACCCTTTGGTCTTCTTGGCTCTTGTGATACTGTTACTTCATTAAGTCTGTATTTGTCTATCAGAAAGCATTCAGGTTCACAGATTCATTGTGAAACAAAATCAGCAAGCAGGAAAAGACACCTGTAGCACTCTTCTTAGAATATTTTATTATTATTATTATTGAAAACAAACAAGCAATGCTTCTGTCCTGTATTTATCCATGAAAAATAAGAAAAGGCAACTTCTATATTACAACTGTCATAATCCTCGTGATTCTGTTCTTGAGTTCTTCTGTTAGATTTAGAGGTGCTTAGGAAGGGTCAGGGGCCTTCTGATAACCCAAATAAGTTGGACTGAGGCTTTGAGTACACACTATGAGCTGAGGAGACATTTTTATGATGAACTGAGAAGCACTCCCCAAACATTGAAGCATTCAACTCAGAGATGAATTAACTCACTCTGATACCTGGCAATTTGTTCACTTTGCACAAAAGTGTGGCTGAAGTTACAAATACTTGATACAGATGCTCTAATATGACATGAGAGAGAGCCCTGTAGTGATTGGGCCATATAAAGCTGGACACAGGCAATCTAGTGAGCATGGGTTGTCTGGGCTTGGGATAAGATTGTTTCCTATTCCTGATTGTTATCTTTGCTACCTGCGTTTGGTATCTGGATTTTCTCTATGAGTCATTTACTTGGATTATGAAAGATTTGGGATACTTTATGACTGTGATACTGTGATACTGTGTCCAGTTCTGGGCCCCTCAGTTTAGGAAGGACATCGAAACACTTGAACGTGTCCAGAGAAGGGCAACAAGGCTGGGGAGAAGCCTTGAACACAAGCCCTGTGAGGAGAGGCTGAGGGAGCTGGGATTGTTTAGCCTGGAGAAGAGGAGGCTCAGGGGGGACCTCATTGCCCTCTACAACTACCTGAAAGGTGGTTGTAGCCAGGAAGGGGTTGGCCTCTTCTCCCAGGCAACCAGCACCAGAACAAGGGGACACAGTCTCAAGCTGCACCAGGGGAGGTTTAGACTCGAGGTGAGGAGGAAGTTCTTCACCGAGCGAGTCATTAGTCATTGGAACAGGTTGCCCAGGGAGGTGGTTGAGTCATCGACCCTGGAGGCATTCAAGGGGAGATTGGACGTGGCACTTGGTGCCATGGTCTAGTCATGGGGTCTGTGTTGATAGGTTGGACTCGATGATCCTCAAGGTCCTTTCCAACCTAAGTGATACTGTGATACTGTGATTGATTAAGTTCAAGACTTCTAGGAGATATCATAGCAGGAACTACTATAAACTAAACTCTGAATTTCTAACCACAAGCCAGCTCAGCTAGTAATACAGAAGCCATTTCAAAGTGGTATACCAAGGAAATAATGTAGCCTGTTCTCCCCAGTGGAGATGGGACAGCCATGTGGTGCTCATAGCTCAGTAGCTGCCACTCTTTTCTCTGCCATGTGAGGGGAAGCTTGGGAGGGAGGAATGTTTTGGACATGCAAACCAGCATAGTACCATGAGCTTCTGCTCTTGTGGTTCAACACAGTTATGGCTTCCAGGGAAAATAGCGAAGTGAGTTATACTTGGGAAATTCTTAGTTGGGAAAAGCATTTCTAGCACAACTGGCTGATAGTGAATGGTTTCATGGCAAAATCCTGATGTTCTCAAAATTCCTTTACCTCTAATTTAAAATGGCAATAAAAACTACTGCAAGATTTCCCATACCGTGGAAAAGCTTTGGTATCACGGCTTTGTGCCAGGAAGGCTTGGAAGTCCTTGGTTTCATTCCTGTGTGGACTGTGGAGGACAAAAGGAAAGTATCTGACAGACGAGTTCACTCATATCTAAGGCAAGAATGGCACCATTTCCAGATGACAATATGCAAGTACCAGCAGATATTGTCAGAGACAAATGCTAAGTCTCATTCTTATTTTTATTTTGTAAGCCTTTCACTTCCTCTTTTAGTTGTCTCTTTGGATTTATTTGTTCTAATACTGTTTTGTTACTCTACATTTCACATCCTTTTAAAAGTAAAGGGAAAGCCAAACACTACAGGTGGATGAGCTGACTCTGAAGCAGTGACAAAGGCGCTGTAGTATCAGCTCTTTCAATAGATGTGCCTTTTTTGGTTAAGTTTTAAATTGTTTTTCACAAAGCAGGAGCACGTTACAGGCACTGTACCAAAACCAGCAGTCACTGCACTGCTGTCCTGTGCATCTTCCCAGCTTCTGACTATAAATTTGAGCACTCCAGACAGCATAGGTGATGGCAGGAGTGTAAATCAAGGCAAAGACTGCATAGAACAAGGACAAATCCTTCACTCAGATTCAAGTAACAGAAAATCACCCCTTGGATGTTTGGGTTTGTTTTGTTTTCTATTTTATTTTCCTCTATTTTCTTGTCTCTGTTTCTATATCAGTTCACTTCTCCATGTCTTGTTTCTGCCCTCTGTAGTTATCACTTTCCAGCGCTAATCAATCTTCCGCATTTCTTTCTCTCACCCTGTGGTCTCACTCGCACTGGGTAAAGGTACAGCCTGCCTTTGCCACCCAGGTTTGACAAGTCTGGTGGTGTTGCTTCTCTGAGTAACCAAGACTCATAGTGTTGGTAATGTGCACTTTCTTTAGACCCCAGGTGAGCTGAAGAGCAGTTTTCTTGTGTAAGGGGTAGTTGTCCCACTCTTTGGCATTGCATCACCTGTATTTAGGTTTCTGGTGTAAGGTGCCCAGCTGACCAGGTCATCTTGGAGTGCCAGACAGTGGCTTTTGTCCTGTGTGTTTTTCTGACTCCAGTATAGGTGGCATAAAACTAGCTTAACATTGGTATCCCTGCTTATCCTTGTTATTTATAAAGAACTAAGGAAAGGGCTGCCCTAAAGATCTGGTACATGAATGTGGAGCAGGTCCCTGAGCAGAAAGTTGACATAAAGGGTGGAATGAGGGATGTCCTGTGAAGAGTGAGGAGCGTAAGCAAGGTAGTCCATTTAGCTAGCCATGCCTGATAAAAGAGATCAGAAGAAAATCTTCCCTTTTGCCCTCCTCCTGGGCACACCACTGTATGCCTCACTGACTTACATGAGGAAAGCGGAACAGCTGTGTTCTCCAGGATTGCAGGTGAATAGTTTCTATATCCAAAGTAGGGAGGGGGGGAGGGGAAGGGAAAAAAAAAACCCACTCTCAGGGGATCATGAGGCTGTAGGATGATTCAAATTGGAAGGAACCTGAGGAACCTTGTCTAACTTGTTGCCATTACATGCATTCCCTTGCATTTCCATTGCAGTCTTAATTAATGAATAAATGAGACCCAGTTTACAGATAGACACCTGATTTATTTGCCAGAGAACTCTTGGGGTGACTTGCTCAGCTTTCCAAAGACCAAGAGAAACACTGTATTTAGCTGCTGGAAGCAGACTGCTGCTTAAACATTAATGTGACTCCAAACTCTCCCTTGGAGGTCAGGAAGGCAGAAATAAATGACCCACTGGAGAACTGTTGTGAAGTTCAGACATGAGGTTTTGCTTCTGCCGTTAGTTATTCAGATTTTTCAACTGCAATTCAATTATAAGCTCAAAGCAGTTACATTGTGAATTTGTTTTGCTGTTGCACACATGCTGTGGCCTGTTCTGCTGCAAATCCTCGTCCAGTTTCCCGTCAGGATGCTTCTATTCTCCTCTTTGCTTTACCAGTAACACCCAAGAGTAATGATAAGGTTTTTCTCCATGCGCAGCTATATATTCATGCAACTGCTGTGTCTTGGCACAAGCCTGAGTGTCAGGAAAAATTTGTTAGTATTTGGCTGGTTTAGCTCTCTGCAGTCAGAGAAGCTGACATAGGGAAGGGGAAGAGAGCTTGTAATGGGATGAGCCATTGGACTGGTTTAGCTGTAAAGTCAGGCTGCAATCTTTGATTTTTTTTTTAGTTTAATGTGAGAGGCCCTCCCTGGAAAACTACATTTATATTGTTCAGTTGTTTGGCACTCTTCCAATCACACTGATTGTCATTTATTGGACATTACAGATTTTAACTGTACTTGATTATAACATTAGCTTGAGTTATTTGACTACTGCTTAGAGTTCTCACATGTTTTTCTTTGCCAGCTCAAGTAGCAGCAGCATGACACCAAGTGTCTTCATTTGTTCTTCCTCAGTAGTGATATTCAAAGCAAAAAAAAAAACCAAACAAAAATCCACAAAACAGGAAAAAATATTTGAAGCAACCTTCTTTTGTCTAATGTCATATCTTTATCCTTCTGAAAGATAGACCTCTTCAGTGTCTCGTCTTACTGTGGTAGGAGGAGGCTAAAGAAATTAATGGAATGGGACTCACAGGCTTGGGGTTTGAGACCAGCCATGCATGTGAGTGCACATGCAGTGTGTGCTAGTGGAGAATCACACTAATATCCTACCTTGGCACAGGCATACACTGGCCAGGCATCTGTGGGCTGGGTTGCCTTCTGTTATGCAACAGAGATCTACTCTTAGGAATTCCATGGCCAGCATTCTAATTTAAAGCAGCACATAACTTGCCTAAAGACTTCCTGGTAAAATACAACCGAGGAGCAATTGTTGGCTCCAACTATGTACTTGCCCCTGCATAGGGTGGAGGTCAGAAGTAGGAAAGAGTAAAGCTTATGGTTTTGATTTCATATTAAAATGTTTTACTATGGCTTCATTTAGTGTCCAGGGATCTACAGTTGAATCACACATCATTCAGTTCTTCATTTCCTGCAATAAAAATAAAAGTGCTCAGATAAAGTAAAGTTCAAAGACCTATTCCTGAAAAATATAGGGGTGAGGGAGAGAAAATCTTCTCTACACTTCTTCCAGCCCTCAAACTGGTCTACAGTGTTAGGTTATTTGTTTGTATGGTGTCCTCCACTGTCATCATCTTCCCATGAGGGACTTTTGAAGTCCATACTTTAATATATTTAAGTAACTTGAGAAGCTCCATTTGCTGAGCTGGCTGGAAGAGGCCTGTACCACTGTGTTATCCACACTTGTGTTTGTAGAACTGCCTGCCTTCAGCAAGCCTGCAGCCCCTGGAGTCAGTGCAAGGATGCTGGGAACTACCCAGTCTGGCCACGCTGTATGTCTGCAACCTGCCAGGAAAGCATCTGTTCACTTCCTCAGTCAGACACATGGACTCTAGGCATTCCACATGGAGCAAATGGGAGCTTTAGCCCAAACTTGCATGGCTGCAGAACTGAGGCAATCAGGAGTGCTCTGGAAAGCCTCATGCTATACACGGACTGTTTACCTTCAATTCCTGTTTGAATAACTGTCTGATTCTTCCCAAGGTACAAGCCCTTACTGACCTCTGTTGAAATCAGAGGTTCATGTGACTTTAGAAAGACCAGACAGTGCTCTGAGGAGCTTGCTTTCTCCTGCACAGGGATGGATTTGCCATTATGTGTTCTTGCCCACTATTTGGTGCTTTGCTTACAGAAAGCATCCAGAAGACACTGGAGCCTTTCGCTGTATTGGTTTGGGTTTTGGGGTTTTTTTGAGGACAGTCCTAGGGCTAGTTTAACAGGAATGATAAACAGCTTACCAGACATCGTTGTTTCTACAGTGCTTTCTGCTTGTGTTCTCCAAATCCTGCAGAGGCCCCCATGAAACACCAACACAGTGACAAGGGAGCGGCAGCAGGCACAAAGCATGAATAAAGAGAATGCTAAAGCTGGGCTGCATAACCCTGCTTGATGTGCGGTCTCCTCTGATATCACAAACTTTTTCTATTAGGAAAAAGAAGCCAGAAGCCTTTGCCTACCAAAAAAGAATCTTTGATCTAAGTCTTTTATGTTTCTCTCTCCCCACACCACCAACCCCCCTTGCTAAAAGGAGCCATGCCAGCATTATAGAAAAAGCATCTGCAAAACAATTTGCAAGCTGGCGTTGAATACATCTTGCTTTTCAAAAAGCAAATCTTTCACATAATGTCATGTGGTGATTTTTGTGATGTTGCATTTTTTTAATGGCCTATGTGTAGAAGATAGATGTCAAAGGCTTAAACCCAACAAACAACTGTAAATATTTGCCTTCAGAAAGCATGTGGCATATCCTGTAATTCTTGGCTCAGCCTGTTAATCTGGAGGCAGCTTAATTAGTTGTTAGTGGACTGAAGCAAAGAAAATCTTTTAAAAAGAAATTAAACAAACAACATGGGGACTGATTTTTATGAAGTGCTATAGCCCACAGTGGCTTTTGTAGAACCTATGGGTGCTTATCACTTTAAAATCTGGGCCCTGGACTCCCAGTCTGAAAGCTAAAATTTTAGCTAAGTTCTTGGCGCTCCATAAATTCACTCAGTCGGTGGGTTTCAGAAATGATTGGCAATGCCAAGTTCCATAATACCACATTTATTTTCTTAAATATGTGTCTGTGATTTCAGAAATACTGAGTTCTCTTCAGCTTTTGCTCTTTTTGGTTCTAAGAAAAGGATGATGTTTGGGAAGATGGAGACAAGCTGATGGCACTCTCCTGAAAACAATTCCCTTTTGTGGAAAAACTCTGGTGTCTTGATATTTGCATTCATTCTAGCAGCATCCTTAAATATAGCTAAGGTTAGTGAATATCCTAACAATTCCATTGATATATGGTTCCAAAGAAAATGTCTGGGTTTTTTTTCCAGTGAGCCCTGCAAGTGTGAAAAAAGACCTGTGCATTATTGAGGACAATTGAAGGGGATCTCTGTTAAACATTCATTCAGGATTTCCATTTCTTTAAAAAAAGAAAATAAAATATTAGGCCATATGAGGACTGTGATAGAAAATAAAATACAAATTGTTAGTGGCATGATGTTGTCTGGAATACTGTGTCCAATCTTCTTTCAGCAAGTACTTAATAAATAAAGGTGGCTAAGAGATGAGCGATGTGTTTCAAGTGGCTAAAGGAAGCACAAATGTTCTGTGAAACTCGTTATCACATGAGGTTCCTGAGGCCAGAAGAAGTTAGATGTGTATCAGAAATAGCCACAGGTACATTAGGGCAAGAAAACAAAACTGCAGCTTCTCAAGCTCCAAGGCATATGACACTGTGAACAGATGTTTGTTAGAACACAAATCAGCCATTGATGGGATCTTCTGCTTTCTGCAATATCCTCAAACATCCCAAATATTGGATTAGGGAGAAGTTGCTTTTCTAGTGGAGCCTTGTTCAATAAGGTGATTTTTGTACCTATATCTAGTAGTAAGTTCCTCAGATAAATAATAGAATTAATTTACTGCACCTTGAGCAATAATATTTTAGATTATCTGCCCAATTTTCCTAGTTGGGAGCCCGAGAAGACTGCAGCAAGGCAGTTCTGGATTCATTTGTTATTATACAAGTTTGTTCTCTACCTACCCAAAAGAGGCTCAGGTCTCCACTGGTGATTTACACTGATAGTGACACAGAACAAGCCACTTCTGAGCTCATAGGTTTTGTGGTGGTTTTTTTGTTTCTCTTTTGAAAACAGAGACCATCACATTAAACCCTAATTTAAGAAATTTCACTAGCAGTTTTGCCTGTGCTGTTAACAAACTGTAGATGCAAATATTGTTCCCACTCCACGGCTCCTGAGGAGAGTGTTTCATTGATATGTTAATATCTCCTTTTCTCTTCTTTTCCATGACCTAAGATCTAAACAGCCACAGTATTAGATACAGTACTTGCACAAAACAAAAGTAACATATCATTCTTAGTTAGAAACTAAGCTTTTTCTATAAATGCTCTCTGTAGGGACAGTTGGGCTAGGAAATAGTTTAATGTGTAGGAGTTTGGGGACAATAATAAATAACACATTTTTATGCAAAGTAATGTGCTATTTACAGCTGTGATGCTTATGTTACTATTTGTCTAATGCCATTCTTACATTGCAATTCAAGTAGATGTCTTAGAGCATAAATATTAATTTTTACTATAAGTCTCATAAGTCTGAAATGTTAACATGGGGAGGTGGGGGGGAAATCAACAACCAGAGAATAAGATACTTACAACTGAAAAGAATCTGGGTGTTGTATTACAAGAAAAAAAATTAGGTGAATAATTAGAAAGCAGTTATGTGCCCTGAGTGGGACAAAATATTTGGCTGGAATCTGGGAGCCTCTGCATTGTTCAGAACAGAGAAATTGCATGTGGAATATACCAGCTAAAAATTAAACTGAAAGGGATTAGCCCATAGGATTCATAACTGCATTTAGAAAGACTCTGTTCTGTTCTGTGATACTGAATTAACTTGTGAACTTGAGAAAATCATGTCATCTGTGCTTCAGTGTTTCTGATTTATTAACAAACTCTGCATAGCACCTTTTGAGGAACAGGCTGCTGCTGCCTGTGGTTAAAGCAGCTGATGTAGAAAAAAATGCTGAAATTCAGTGGAGCTGTGGCTGAACAAAGAGTCCCACCTTTCATGCATACAGCTGACCAAATTGTGACATCAGTGGCAGTGAGGAAATTTCCCTTGTGTAAGCGGATGACAAAACGTTTCAAACTTTCCCTGTGAAAATACCCCGAGATATTTTAACTAATAGGAAGTATTTCTTAGTCAGAAATCTTGCACAGGCACCAAATAGCTTTTAACAAATTGTAATGCTGCCCATTCTGCAGCCATTGACACATACCCCAAACATTTTTTACTGTAAGTTGTTGCTCGAGGCATTTTTGTGTGAGGCTGTGTGCAAGCACTCCAAATGAGTCATTAAGATGCTGATTAAAAAAAACAAAAACCAAAACCCAAAGCACTGAATCTCTCTAAATGGTTTCACACAATGTATGTCTGAAATTTGTATGAATCAAATCCATGAGCACCGTACCTATTTCAAGCTTCCACTAGAGCTGAACAAGTGGAGCAATTGGAATGAAAGAATTTTAAACTATGTAGAGCAAGTGATTTTTCTCATCACATGCACCTTCTTGAAATCAGAATGAGAAATTTCTGCCTCAGATTCAGCTCTGCTTGGTCAACAGATAGAATAATTAAGTTTATCAACCGAGAGAGAATTTTTGCTGTAGGAGCCTCACATGATGGTTGCATGAGTACTTCTATAAGCATATGAATGCAGTTATAGGTAATTTTCAATTTGGAGAATCAATAAAAAGTGTATCTTAACTGAGGCATAGCTGCTACTTGGGACAGCACTGCGGAAGTAAGAGTACTCAGGGACCTCACCACTGGATTATGGCAACTTGCCTTTTAGAATTGAATAGAATAGAATTAACCAGGCTGGAAAAGACCTTTGAGATCATCGAGTCCAACCTATCATCCAACACTATCTAATCAACTAAACCATGGCACCAAGCACCCCATCCAGTCTCTCCCGAAACACCTCCAGTGATGGCGACTCCACCACCTCTCTGGGCAGCCAATTGCAGTAGCTAATCACTCTTTCTCTGAAGAACTTCTTCCTAACATCCAGCCTAAACCTCCACTGGTGCAGCTTGAGACTATGCCCTCTTGTTCTGGTGCTGGTTGCCTGGGAGAAGAGACCAACCCCCACCTGGCTACAACCTCCCTTCAGGTGTGTGTGCTCCCTGAGCTCCCTGAGCAGCAGGCAGTGCCTGTTCAAAGCACAGCCAGCTTTACAGCTTCATGCACCTACACATCCTTTCCCATTAGGTTCTGTGAGATGTAGCTCTGTTGACTTTTTTAGGCACAAAAAATAATAGCCCAGGATGAACTTGACGATGTTTGGTGCAATTATGTGATGGTGTATTGTATATGCAAGTGGAACATCCCAGTGTTTCGGTACCAGTAGGAGGTTTACAGAGCAGGTTTAGAATGTATTCTTCCCCTGTGCCAGACATACCAGTGGATTTCTTTGATTTCATCAAAGCTATAACAGAGTACTCTGCTGTCATGACTTGAGGCACACTTATGTGTTTCTTGAGTCTCTATTAAATGTATTAACTTATTCACAGTTTCAGTTTCTGACATCCCAGCACAGAAGTGCTTCCTTGCTTGTCCCAAACCACAATTATCCTTATATTTGAGAACAGTGTCTCAAGCAGCAACCCATTTTGTTTATGGAGTGGCTTTTCTTCTTTTTCTTTGCTAAGGGAGGTATTGTGGAAATATTCAATCCAAAGGATTACTCTTTTAGAACTAGTGCCAAAAAAATATTGCTGAGCTGAACTTCAGGATTAACAAAGCAGAGCTTCAACTGAAGGCCCTTGATCCTTCACTGACCCGGACTGTATGTGCACAGCAAATATTTATCTTATGTGATTCAGGTAGGAGAAAAAAACTACGAGCCTCTTTAGTGTATGAACACTGGAGAATCAAGAAATACAATAATAACAATAATTTGTTTACAATTAAAAAAAACTTGTGCCAATAGAATAGAACTATGTGCCAATAGAATCACATAGCACAACTGACCAAACATCTTCCCATGCCTGTGCTGAGCTTTTGTCTGGCTGTGTTTACCTGCAGCTACGTTCAAAAAGAAAGCAGCAAGGGTTATGGTCCTTCTTTTTCTGGGTTTTTTCCTTTTTTCTATTTTTTCCTTTTCCCTTTTTTCTATTTTTCCCCTTTCCCTTTTTTCTATTGTCTTTCATTCTCTTTTTGTCTTTTAACGGTATGCATGTCAGCAGCTTCCATTTCATGGCTCCCACATGTGTTATTTTCTAAAGTTAACAGAGAATTACACCTAGTATTCTCATGACCAAAGCCTAAGGTTTCCACAGAAAGTTAAACTCACTAAGACATATTCTAGTCTGGTGGTAAAATATAAGTTGTCTCATTCCTTTAAAAAAATATATATAATAAAACCCATGCACCAAAAAACCCACAATATTGTATCAAAGCCTATTCATAAAAAGGGCATAATGCACCTGAAATGTTGCCCAGGGAGGTGGTGGAGTCACCATCCCTGGAGGTGTTCAAGAGGGGATTGGATGTGGCACTTGGTGCCATGGTATAGTCATGAGGTCTGTGGTGACGGGTTGGACTCGATGATCCTCGAGGTCCTTTCCAACCTAAGTGATACTGTGATACTGTGACTTGATGATCTTTGAGGTCTCTTCCAACCTTGGGATACTGTGATACAGTGAAATATCTTTAAGCAGATTTATGTTCCCGTACCAAGCTGCTAAATTGGTTTATAGTACTAAATCCTCCAAGCGTTGCCCCCTCTCCACTGAACATTCCTCAGGACCACAGATTTGTGTGGGGACACTGTGATATGGAGATCCATGCAAGAAAGAGGCAATCTGTATTGTCACCAGCGCCCCAGTGACTGTACACCTGCATAGTGAGAGAATATTCACACCCCTGAGCAGCTGCTGCTTCTGCAGTAGAAGGGAATGTTGAGTGGAGTTTTGTATTTTAAAAATGGCTTAACCACTCCTCTCCTGGTTCCTGTGTTTGTTAGGGCTTGATGAACAAGTTCTGATACCTGTATGCTACATGGCTGCCCAAATCCTGGAGCATCTGGGCTGGGGGGGCCTAACAAAACAAAGGGTCCACAATGGCATGAGTGTCCACGCAGTAGCCTTGCTGCAGCCCTCTAACTAAATAAGCTCTGAAATGCATCTGCTCCCTCAAATCTTTTAAGGCTGTTATTCATTTGGAAAAGATAGGGACTTGCTTTGCAGTTCTGGATTTGCTGGGAGTCAGTTATTGTGATGAGCAAGTGAAGTCACTGCAGCAGGGATCCGGGTCCCATACAAGTAGAGAATATTAATATCTTCCTCCTAACCTTCCTTTGTTTTTCCATTTGCATTTTGTGTCACGTTTTTCTCAATGCCTATAAGGGAAAGCCAAGCCCAAGGTCTATTACTGCTTTTAAAAATTCACAATCCCTTAAATTTAAAACGTTATTGTAAAATAATTGGATTTGTGAATAAATTGCCAGAGATTTGAGGTTTGGTTTACATTTATCTTCCCGAGGAATGGCGTTTATCAACTCCTTGTGAGCTGTCATCACCTTACAGGATCTGCTAAATACACAATGTTCAGGCTGCTGTTTCAGCAGAGTGCTAAAGGCTTGTCCATTGTAATTAACATATTCGTTGAAAACATTTAAACATCAGCATTTGAAACTTTTAATGCACTGCACGGCCCCTGCCCGGGAGGGGCTGTGTGGGGGGAGGAAGCCCACAGAAAAACAGCAAAATAAAGAAATAAAATAAGAAAAAGGAAGGGAAGAAAAAAAACAAGAAAAAGAAAAAACCACCACTACCAACAGGGCAGCTCTGCTTTGTCAAGGAGATAGGACAAAGACAGTTTCTTAATTGTTTCCTTGCTTATTTATTTATTTCATACCATTAATTCCTTCAGGGGAAAAAGCGATTAGGAATGAATTCTTATTCAAACCTCCCAATCAAAGATGTGCACTTTATCATCCGCCCTCGGTTGGGTCCGACGTGATAGGAAGAACCCTCGGGACAAAGGAACAGAACAAAAAAGGCATTTGGAGAATCATTAAACCACAATCGAGCCTAATTGCTTCGTATTGGTTCAGAAAACATGCAACATATTTAACTTTAGCAGACAGCTGGTACGTGGAACCTGTAACTGCTCTTCAGGAGTTGGTTTTGTTTTTATGTCGCACCTGAGAATTAATATTTTAAAGCCTCTGGAGTAAATTTATCTCTCAGAAACAGCAGAATAGATCTGTAGTGAGTGCATTGCGAACTCCTCGAGTTCAGGATTGTGGCTTTCCCATTCTGTTTGGGGACTTTCTGTTCAGCTAATAAATAATAGTGGAATGACACTTGGCCTTAAATATGTATTTCAATGAGTCACCTTGAATGAACCACACTGCTCTTGCTTAGGAGAAAGGAACATTTAAGGAGATTTTTTTCAGCATGGCTTGGGCAATGCCTTCTTGCCTGAACCGTAATTTATGGGTGCAAATTTCAGTAGTCTGAACTTTTCTTTATCTGATCTATGTGTGCATTCCTCACAGGGAAAAAGTGACTATTCAGATTTCTGCTTGTAAAGGAAAGTGCTCTAAAAGAAAGTAGTATGAAAACAGGCACTGGGTGGGTGGAAGGGGGTGGGGAATTGCGTATATTTTATATTTCAAATCCTGCTCCTTCTCTGGAAAAGGCACTCATGAAATAGGTCATTTTCATAAAAGGGAGACTTCCTCATACATACCTATGGAGAAACCATCGCTGGCCAGATGCTCTCTCCATTATAATGGATGAGGCTACTGGGCTTTTCCATTTGCTTTCAGGCCAGTAAATCTAAACTTGTTGCCGTGTGTCTGGCTATCTCCACTCCACTCCCCAGAATCGCTTCAATGTTGTCATTAAATAACTCAAAACCATGTTTCAGTGTTGTAGCAGGGTGCACTTTTCAATAGTTCATCCTTATGCCTTTAGGTAATGTCGACATAGTACAGGTGGACTGATCCACATGTAAGAGACAAAAGTTTATTTTTCATTCTGTGTTCATAATTGTCAAAAGCAAGATTCGTCGTGTTTTAGAGATTCTTCTTCTCCCTCCTTTTACATCACCTTGCTTAACCAGAAGGGATCACAGCTGGGATATTTTTGTGCTTCCACTGCATTAGCAAGAGCCACCATTTCACAGCAATCCTAGTGTTAAAACCAAATGGTGGCACAAAGGGCTCTGCTCATCATTCATTCCCCAGCTGTCTTTTTGCCTTTGCTACCCTCCTCATTCTCCTCCTCCAATAAAACCTTTCGCTTACAAAAATTCACAAGGAAAAAAAAAAAAAGCAGCTTAATCCCCCTGTCCCTGCAACATCAGCCCCACAGGTTAATGCACACTTCAATAGTTAAAATCAAAGAAATGGCCCTTCTTACAATGGGGCCTTTTAAAAAAACTCCTATACGTCTATTTATAAGCCATTTAATCTCAAAAATCCTTATTACCTATCACGTTACTTGAAATCATGGACATGAAGGAAAGGGAGTCTTGGCATTCAATTATCCTTCTTGCTTTAACAAGGTGTGTATAATAAATGAGCAGTTCTTAATTGACTTCAATGCAATTTGACACTATTGGAGTAGGAGGAAGAGGGAGAGGGGAAGAAAGAAGACATGCAGCTTAAAGATGTTAGACAGTGTAGTTATTTATAACATGAGATATTACTTTTGACATTTAATCACTATTCAAATAAACAATGCTTACTGTAAAAATATTTGCAAACAATGCTTTGCAATTAATTATGTTTTACAGGAGGGTTTGTGCCGTCACAGATAACTTGTATTATTTGTTAAAAGGGAATATTATTTACATTTGAACTGCCACTGCTAAGGGAGTGTGCTTAAGAATGTAACTTCCTATTTCAAGGGTTTTCTTTCTTTAAATTAGATTTTATAAAAACAGATAATGCAATAATAAATTCCTTTGCTCATAAATATTTTATCTGGGCAATGAATGATGCAGAAACATATTGAGCTTCTACCTCTGAAATGAGATTAATTTTGTTAATTTCTGTAAGGTGTTTACAAGATGCTAGGCAGGTCTTCAGAAGCAACGTGTCAATATAGTGATGCTGAATGAGGTTATATTTTTGAGTGGTACTTTTAATGCAAATGCAAGCCTTCAGGCTGTGGTTTTACAATAGCTTCATCTGGTATAGAGCCTCCCCATGGCTGTTCATCCTCGGCCAGATAGGTTCCCTGGTCTGGCATCCACGGAAGCATGAGCAAGGAAAGAAGGAAGAGTGATACCACTATTCCCAGTGGTAGATCATACCCAGGATGGCTTCACTGGGAGCAGCAGCTGCAGCAGAATGCTACACATCTCCACTGTTCCTTCTTTGTATACTCCCCAGTGTGTTTTGGCAATGCTGCATCGTCTTTTCTCCTCATAGCAGAAGAGTTTGGTGAGCTCCAGTGGCTCCGGTGTGGAGAAACAAGGCTCGGTGTGGAGAAACAAATGCCACAGCCACAGCTGAGGCACTGCTTGAAAAACATTTGACCCACAGCAGCAAAAAGATGCTTTCTACAAAATATCTGCCAGTATTGCCTTCAGGTGACCAAGCAGACAGATCAGATAGATGTCTGGCAGCTAGGGGAGCTGCCCAGCAAGTGCTGCCCTGTCCCCCACAGAACAAGCACCCCAAGTGACCCTTTCCTGAGGAGCAGGACGCAACTCAGTTAATAGCACTGATACAGCTAAAGCTTCCTGAACTCTGCTCCAGTGATTTATCTGTTATACCACTTTCCACTAGCTGTGAAGAGCAGTATGTGAGAGGGGATGTGTGTTCATGTGCGTGCATTTCAGCTGAAGCTGTTCCCTATTTTGGCATAGTAAGCACTGAGCCAAAAATCTTCTTGGAGAGGTAGTTGGCCTGCAAAAATCTGGTTTTAAAAATTAATTTGCTAAACGGTGCTTCCACAGCTATTTTTGGAAGCAGTGTCATTTTCACTTAGGACAGGCAGGTTTACTATTCTCCTCCACCCGCTACTAATTTTCTAGCATTGGAACTTCAAATATATCTTTCAGCCTCTGCCCTCAGCAGACCTGGGACAGGAGCCAGCGTGCAATAATTCTTATCAAAAGATCACTTTAAATCTTTAACCACAGGAGTAAGGTGTTACAGATTCTTAGATCTAATGAAGAATGTACTTCCATCCTCTAACTTGAGCAAAACCAGGCTTGTCACTGCTCAGGAAAAATGAAATGCCACGAGAACAGAGCGGCATTGCTCGCAGGATGCATAATAGGCTCTGTCAGCTCTTTCAATCATTTAGGTATGATTTGCATCAACATTTACAGCTGCTGACTATTTACAGTTACACAGCCATTATGTCTTCCATCAGCTGCTAAATGAACAGGTGTTTACCATTGTACAGGCTGGAAAAGAGAATGATAGATGTAAACCAACAGCCCTCTGATAGGAAAGCTGTTCCCTTAAGGAAGCAGTAGAGTGTTGAGTATGGATATAAATTTAGCCAAGTTGCCTAACAACCTCTGATTTCAATACTCATTTTTTTGTCCTTTTTTTTTTCTTTTTCTGTTTGGTGTTAGTATCAGAGAGAGAGACAGCTGGCAGAGAAGGAAAGAAACTCAGGTTGTGGACAAATGTGTTGCTCTGGCTGTGGCTGAGCTTGTGGAGAAGGCTTCTTACTTCTTGCCTCAGGCTGTACTTGTTCTCCTCTGGCCACATAACAGTCTGTGTGGTCACTCCTGAATTGCTTTTATCTTGCTTTTCACTTATGTGAGGTTAGTTTGGCATATCAGGGCTAAGGAATATTGCACCTAGGCTTGTACCTGCTATTTTGGAACACCCCCAAAATGTCCTGCTCAGATTGGACATTGCACCAGGCAACCTCAACATGTGCTTTAAATTCTCACTCCACTATTGCTTTGACAGGACAAGTAGGGAGACAGACAGGTTTGGCCTCTTTTAGGGCACCCTGTTGTCCTCTCATTTTGTGTGTGTGGTTTCCCATTCACACATACTGTGCTGTCCCTCTAGAGCATGCCAGTAGAAAGCTCTGCAGGGCTACTGGGACTAGATGTAGATTCTCATTTAATGTTATTAATAATGAAATGGTTAATACTCATTAATTCATGCAGTCATGGATCAGGAGCTTTTAAGCTAGACACTTACAAAGCTAGAAGAGAAAGACCAGTCCTTTCCCCCAGAAACCCTGCTTGCCAGCACTACAGGGTTATATGCCAGGACTAACAGTCATGTGGGTTTGCCTGCTACACAGGCAATATTTCTGCCTTACTGAATTACTCTTACACAACTCTACTTAGCTGACTGCTTGATTTCCAAAATGAGGAGTCATCAATGAAGTTATGTTAACACAACTGGAATGGCTTAAAGTCACCACTTCATCTGTATCAAGGATGTCAGAACCATATAAATAGGCTTCATTATTTGTTTCCAGAAGAGCTAACAAAATTGGCATGAGGGCACAATTAACATTTGGGGGGGAAATTTATGTAATGAAAATCCAGTTTGCTGGTCACAAAGCCAAGTCTTTGGTGTAGACAAAGATTGTATTATAGCTGGGCTTACTTCAGAAGAGGTTTTGAATCCATTTTCGTGTCAGTTCTGTGGTGAAACTGTAATCTGTCTTATCAGCTCTTTCCCTCCAAAGACATACGTTAAGCTATTCCTATTTCCTAAAGCACTTTAAACATGTTCTTAACTTTAAGCACATGGTTCACTGAGGTTTATTAAATTAAAAAAAAAAAAAAAAGAAAGAAAGAAAGAAAAGTGAAAAAAATAAAATAAGTTGGCATACTCTTCCCGTTTCAGTTCCCAGTGCAAGCACTGATGACAATCTAATGACAATATAGAGCTTGCTCTCAGTTTTAGGTTCAGCTCTCTGTGGGGAACATATATAGCCTTTCTATAAGTGGAAAGCTATATTCTGGAGACTTGCTTCTGATGCCAAATTTTCCGGGGCCTGAGCAACTGCAGACCAGAAAACAAGAACAATTTAGGCAATAATGTAATGAAAAGTGATACTATTTATTTTGTATGCCCTTTAAAGCAGGTCTAAGTTAAAATGCTTACAGTTTTACACTGGCATGTCTGGGCTAATATAAGCTCCACTTTCCTGTGCTAGTAAATGAAACTTTTTCTTTCTTTATTTATATTTTTTCCTTTTTTTTTTTTTTCTTTCCTTTTTCTTTCTTTCTTTTTTTCCTTTTCCCCTTTTTTTTTATTTTTCTTCTTTTTTCTTTCTTCTTTTTTCTTCCTTTTTCTTTTTTCTTTCTTCTTTTTTCTTCCTTTTTCTTTTTTCTTTCTTCTTTCTTCTTTTTTCTTTCTTTTTTCTTTCTTCTTTTTTCTTTCTTCTATTTTCTTTCTTCTTTTTTTCTTTCTTCTTTTTTCTTTCTTCTTTTTTCTTCTTTTTTCATTCTTCTTTTTTCTTCTTTTTTCTTCTTTTTTCTTTCTTCTTTTTTCTTCCTTTTTTCTTTTTTTTTTCTCTTTTTCTTTTTTGTTCTTTTTTTCTTCCTTTTTCTTTTTTTTTATTCTTTTATTTTCTTTTTTTTTTTTTCTTTTTTCTTCTTCCCCCCCCCCCCCTTTTTTTTTTTTTTTTTTTTCTTGTTTCCCCTCTCCGTCTCTGACAGCCAGGAGTGGCTTCTCGCATGAAGAACAGTTTCCTTAATTATTTTGCAAGAGCTCGATAGTGTCATTGCCTCTCCCACGAATCCGATGTTCTGGGTAAGGCAGGGCCCCACCTTAATTGGATCCCGCTTCTCCCGGGCGTCCCGCTGCGGCCCTCTGAATGAGGAAGATTCTTCATGTCCCAGCAGAACATGCAGCAAGGGGGAGGGAGGGGGCTTGGTTTTTTTACAGCTGCCTGAAGATGAAACAAAACAAAACAAAAAAAAAAAAAAAAAAAAAAACCAAAAAAAAAAAAAAAGGAGGGTGTCTGCCACCAGGCAGGCAGGATTTGGCAGATTTCGGTTTTCTCTGTCTGTGACCTTTTGCTGCTATCTGCTGCTTTCTCTGAGGTGTGTGTGTATGACGTCTTAGCGGTGACATCCTCCGGCTTTGGGAGTTTGTCTGTTCACTGAGCTCCGTGTCTGAGGGAGGTGGGAAACTCCTGCCAGGCTGAGGGGCACTGAACCCCTCTGAAAAATCAGGGAGAACACCCTCCAGAATACATTTGATCACCGCTGTGTTACTCTGGTTGTTCTGCATCAGGCATTCAGAGCACCCTTCTATTCACTTTTGTTTTAATTTTCTACCAGATTGACTTCAGTGGAGTCACACCCAAGATACACTGACATACTTGAGAGCTGAGTCAGGGCTGGTGTACCAGCTTATTGACTGACTGGAGTTTCAGTTGTGCAAATTAGAAAACAAAGAAACAAACCAACTGAATAGAAATTAACCTTCCAAATTATCACTCATGGGGTGAAGAGTCAGTTGGAGAAAATTCAGCAGAAGACTACTCTATTTGTTTTTTAATACCAAAACAATGACTGAGGCAACAGAAGAGTTGGAACAAAAGGTCCCTCCACGTAACAACTGGGGTTCAGATAGGACACTCCAATCAGTGATATATCTGAAGTATCTTAATTTCTTCACACAAAGAATGTTACAAGAATTAGAATACTCATACATGAGTCAAAAGCCAGCACCACTTCACACTGCTTCTTTTTCCTGTGCTGGTGGTACCACTAGAATCATGCAATTATGCTGCAGTAACAAAAGACATTCAACTTAGAAATATGTTTTCCACATTTCCACGGAGAGGTCCAAGGCCTGAGAGGAAATGAGGAGCTTTCTCAGTGCTGGAGTTTTGTTACTGTGTAATATCCTCAGTTTCTTTCGGCTGTTATCTGATTTTAAAGAATTGGTGGATAAAATACATTATTCTTCATTATATTTTTGGTGAATATGTTCTTGCTTTACAGTTAAACTTACTAATTAGCCATCTAATCGACTTACTACCTGGAAGCAAAGCTCTGAGTGTGTCAGAGTTCTCTATTCAGGTCTGATGTGGAAGGCTTCAGTTGTGGGTATTTAGGAAAATTAATAGTAACTAGCAGCAAGGATTGCTGAGAAACCAAATTATTATATTTCCTTCTGATAACATCCTGTTAGACAACTTTATTTCCTGCATATGCTGGGATTTAGTTGTTCCTGAGATCAGTTATGCTTAGGCAAATACATAGCACACATAAGCTTGGGTCTTTATGACCACTTTGTTTACACATTCTTCTAAACCAAGAACAGTCATCAAGTCTGTTGTTTGCCCATGGTCTGCAGTCCATAGCATACTTCTTCATTCTGCACTTAGTATGATACTTTGAATTGTTTCTGAAGTTGAAGATTGCAGGAAGAATGCATCAGGGTGTGAATGAGGCATGTGCCAGCCTCATTTATTAATTTCAGGGTATATTTACATTACTCAGTTTTAAACTCCCCAGCATCACGGCTTAGTCAAAGAAAAGTCCATGCTGCAGAAGCTGTGGTCTGTAGGGAACTACATCCCTGGAAAAAAACACATATCACATGATTTGTCTTGTAGTTACTGTTTTCTTACATGACTCCTAAAGAAAACTCACACCAGAAAGCAGTTTAATATTTAGAGCCCTGTAATCTCTAAACCGTGGTGCCTCTGAGACAGGACCTTTTCAGTTTGCATTAGGATTCTCATGAGGTCCTGATTCATCACTGAGATTCCTGAGTACTACTGAGCACAAGCCATATAATATATCACTATGAGTATTTTCTATTCTGTAGGAATTTTCCAGGCTGGTTCTGTGTGATAGCTCATGGGAGCTACGTGTTGTTTACCATCTTTTCCTCTGATCCCTTTTTGGCAAAGGAAGTTTGGAAGATTCACTGTTTCTTGATATCTGAAACAGACTCAGATGTGAACACTCGATTACAATCTGTACAATTCGAATACTTGATTAATAGTTATTGTAAGCATTCATAAGGAATTTGAGGCATCTGGTTTGAATAAATATCACACAAGGATAAAGATATCTAAATTCAGCCTAATTTTCATCATCCTGGAAATTCAGCCAGCCTTGAATAGGGAACCTGGTAACTGTGGGAATCTTTCTTTGGTATAAATATTCACTCTGTCCTCTTAAATGAGGATTGCTGCTGACGCCAAAGAATTCAGGATTTCCCCAGAATTTCCCAGATAATGGAATACTAAAAAAGAATCAATTAATATGACTCACTGGTGTGTGTAGTTTTGGGCCTCTGCAGCTTAGTCCCCACTTTGCCAATCTAAATGCATACATCCCACACTCATCCTACTATTCTGCTGCACTGGGACAAAATTAAAATGTTAATATTATTTTTAAAGGATAGATGTGTTCTGCTGGCTGCTGATTTCATCATTGCTCATTTCTCTTGGGGTCTGGATGACCTGAGCACAGGACAGCCTGGGAGCCTGCATTTCCTGTGCTGTTGTAACTTTAGATCAAGACATCAGTGATAGTTTAAGATACTGCACCTGGCAAAAGCCCAGCTTGGTCCCTCTGATGGCAATGCATCTTTCCTTCTACCAAGTAGAAGTTTTTCAGTTGAATGTGAAGAATTCCACCAGTTCACCTTGGAGAAAAGTAGTAATTTAAAAGGTTTTTTTTCCTATGTTATAGGCAGTAAATATTTTGTACCTCCAGAAATGAGTCTGCCACCTAGGCTGAGATCTTCGTCTTGTGAAAGAAATCGCCCTGTTCATATTTACTTAAGTGGAAGCATGGTTTCTGTTATGATTTCCATCTCAGACCTGATGTGAGTTTTCTGGGACAGGAAGGGTTTCTTGTTACTAATTATTCTCACCTGATTTCCCTCCAGCCTCTTTTTGCTAGCATAAAATCCCCAACAAGTTTTCAGTTTGTTTCAAAGATCAATTAGTCCATAGACTTTCTCTGCCTTTTCGTTGGTATGGTCACATATCAAGGATCTAGCTCTTCAAAACTTCTGCTTTTGTTTGAGAACTCATTTTCCCCCTTTTTCTCTCCACCCCCCCATCCCCACCCCCCAGTAACATTTTGTTTGCTACTCTCCCCTTTTCTATTTTTCTATTAATACTACAGACCCCTCTAGCTCGTTCCGAATATGACATGCAACTTCCTTTTTATGGTTGCCAGCTCTTCCTGCTTTGCCAAAGTGAGTTCAACAGACTCTGCTGTCTGAAACCATGCTGCATTTAAAATACTCCACGGCAGGAAACAAAATTCGGGAGTGCATTTTCTATTTTGATGGTGTTATTTCACCGTTGGCCTTCTCAAAAACTATCATTTAATAAAATACCATTGAATATATTCACACACATATTTATCTGAGCTTTCATTGACACCCCGAGAGCTGCAGACAGTGAGCCCAGACGCCGTGTCTGTTTACCACGCTGCTGATATGAAAGGTCATGATCTAACTTCTTAGCTTTGCATCAAGGCACAAGAGGAATACGTGACCAAGAATTAGTCAGTACGAAGCATTCGGTCTGAATAAGCTGATGTAGGATGTAACACAGAGCCCTAGGCACTTATGGGAAGCAGTTCGGGTTTGCACTAGACCCTTTCTTCCAAAAGGGAGAAAAAAAAAAAAACACCTCGTAGGGAAAGTCAGGAGTGATGATATTGTTCCTTGAATGGGTTAACTACAGTATGCGAAAACAGCTCTTCTTTAAAACGGTTAATTCAGTCAAGCCTTATTCAATAGATAAAAGCGTTTTAAGGACAGGTGCCAGCCCATCAGCCCCTTTTCAGCGGCGCTGGCGGTTTCAAAGGATAAGTCACTTGCAAATGTGTTCTCTCAATAGGTGAGAAATCAGGGACAAGAAGAGGCAGTCACTGGGCTCCGGCTACACAGCACAAAGAGCAGTAATACCGAGTTACACCGGCAGTGTGAAATTTAGTTTTGTTTGTTTATTAACTATCTCTCACTTTATAATTTATCACACCCCCTCATTCTCCCTCCCCCCTTCCCCCAGGTTGTTTACAGAGTCGGTTTGGGAGCAGTTTCGAGCTCCCATGTCTTTGTTCTAGCCCAATCGTTCAGAGAAAGGAAATCTCTCGTGTGGGGATGGAAATGCAATTTTCTGAGAAGCCGCATAACTGGCCGGGCTTGTTTAAAGCTACGAGAGTTTAACTCTATTGGCTTTCCTGCTTTGCTTTGCTGTTTAGTTGTACTTGAGTGACTTCATTAAAAAGGAGGGCAGTTACTTAATCGGACAATCCAAACCGCTGGTGTCATTTGCAGTTTCCTGTTCTATTCTTACTCAGTGAGCTGAATGAGAATTCTCCTTCAAACTTCTCCTTGAGATTTCATCTGAACAACAATCTTCTCCTCATTCTGCCAGATTTCCTTCCTATCATTTTCTTAAGAAAGCACGTTGGAAAATCCTGGTTTATGGTTTGCTGTAAACACATTTCCAGTTGGGTTAATGCCACTTTGAAATTCTACCCGCTTGCACCGGACGCTGCCATACTTTCTAAGGGCTAGATTGTGTCTCAGCATACCCTTGGCAGGAGCTGATTACCTTTGTTTAGTATTTGTAATACAGTAACACCAAGAGGCCCACTATGAATCCCTCAT
This sequence comes from Melanerpes formicivorus, assembly GCF_026170545.1. Lineage (NCBI taxonomy): Eukaryota > Metazoa > Chordata > Aves > Piciformes > Picidae > Melanerpes > Melanerpes formicivorus. Next base: position 7,281,639 of record NW_027142371.1, on the reverse strand, counting down.
AAAAGCAGGCATTGTGCACAGAGCCTTCCTAAGGAGTTTAGCCTTCAAGTGTGGAAGACAATTAGTGAATAAAACAAGGGGAAGTGCAACGTGACAGTGAGAATATTGGGATGTGTATTCCTGCAGTCTGGCCCAACAGATGCTGGTGCCTCCCAGAAGAGATGGTATTTAAGGAGGAACTCAGAAGAGAGTAGTGTAGTATCTTTGCTGGTTTTGTTTGTGGTATTTTTTTAAGCTGGGAAGGTCCTTTCACACATTAATATTTATTAAGTGATTAAGTACTAGCAGTGGCAGTACACAGGCATGGCCACTGAGCCAGATATCAGTGTGTCAATATCTGACACTTCACTTTTACACATGTACATGCAAAGCTGTGGCACTGCTTTCCAGGCACAAGCTTCAGTGCAAACTTTCTTTTACAGAATTTGTTTTTCTGAGAAGGAATGATCTTCAATTTCATATGCTTTGTGGTATAGACTCTCACATCCCTCTGTCAGTATAACTACCTGACATATTTCTGATTCTCACTATGTCTAATAAACCCCAGTCTTCTCCTCATCTAAGTGCAATAGGTTTCTTTTTGCACCTGTTTTTTTTTTGTGTGCACCTGGGCAGGGGCACCCAGAGTAGGCTGTTGGCAGGTATGTGCTGATTAACCTGTCAGTTAAATAACTATGGAATTTTACTTGCTTTTCCCTTGGTTTGGATTCCCTTTGCCCTCTGCCAGTCATCCATTTGCATGAAACCCAAGGGATTAATCATCACTTCATTGAATTAATCAAGAAATTAATTAAGAAATGTCAGGAACTCTGCCAAAAGTGGTCTGCAGGTTATGAAATTATCAATGAAGGGTGGAGGATGCTAAACAGATTGGTTTCATGAGCACCTTTCCTCAGGTGGAGTGACGGGGGAGGCTTAAGTGTTAGGGCATTTGCAGTGCTTAGTAATACAGAGGTATTTTGAAAGAGGAAAATGTAATATCTGATCACATGTAAGTTAAGAATGTTTTCTTAAAAGCTGAAAAAAGTTGAAAAAAGTTTCCTAATAACATACAAAAGAATATAATTTCACAAATATACATCATAGTGTATAACAGTATGTTTAAATGCACACATTTGTGAAAATGCATGGGCAACAGTGAGGAAAAAGCATAATTCAAATGGGCCTGAATTTGTAGGAAGCATCCCACCCACGTGCTCTGACATAGTGTCCCTCAGCCTGCCCAAAATACCTGAGCAGGAACAGCACTGTTAAAAACATCAATTCTGTTTTCTGTTCTGTGTTGGACAACTGCTTCCTATGTGCTTCTTTATTTTTAGGAAATAAACGGCTCCATAAATAATCAGACTTTGCATTTTCCCCAGCATAATTCTGTGATGCCTTTAACTCCATTCTGACAATTAAAATGCTATATGCAATTACCTCAGACTCTTTCATTCACTTCTAGTGAGGCTTGGCAACAGATGATACTCAAGTCCTGTGCAGATGATCTTATTTTGATCTCCATATGAACATTGTAAATAGGGAAGGAAAAAAGTTCAGGGTCAGGGTGTGAGAGTCCAGGATGGCCTTGCTTTTATTTAATTCAGGCCTCTCTTCATTTTTCTGTAAGCATCAAAAAAATCACAGCAAACACTTTTTCCTGATAATTTGAAAATATAATTGCTTGGTTTTGTAGGTGTTTAAATGTTATTGAGACTACCCATAAATAGAAGGAGGAGGAGGGAGGGGGGGGGTATCTATTTGTAAGATGAGAAAAGGAACCACTGCCTATTGTTTGACCTGAACAGCTCCCTGATTGACTGGGAGAAGGAGTATCTCCATGGGAACAGATGAATGTCTGGTTTTCATGTGGTGAAATCCCCAATCGAGCTCACAGTGGCTTCACTAACATGGCACTCTAAATTGGTTGTTTGCATGCTGTTTCTTACCTTTCACTGAACTAAATAAGAATACTTCCTCCAAAGTTACTGCTCCCCCCCAAAAAATGTAATCACAAAATAAAACTGCAGAACAAATACCAACCTGCGTTAATGGTCTGGGGGTTTGTGTGGGGTTTGGATTTGGTTTAGGGTTTTTTTTTTCTTCCTTTATTTTTTTTTCTTTTCCCATTTATTTTGGTTTTTAAGTAAAGCAGGCTAAAATAATTAAACGAGCTTAAGCTGTTAGCATGGAACAATCTTCTCACCGTGTTCCTTTTGCAGATTTGGGTGATATGGGAGGCATTAACATGCCTCCTCATGACGGAAGAATGCTGTTAGTTTGGGGGAATTTGGAGAACTCCCGAATCTATTGTGTCTACGGGTTTGTTGCAGCCATTTACAATGGTCTGTTTTCCTTCCTAACAGGAGGGAAATGTCAGTTGACTTCCATACAGCTGAATCTAAAAATAAGGTTGGTTTTTTTTAAAAGAAGAGATTAGAGGTAACAAAAGAACCTCAGTTAACGTAACAATGAAAAAAAAAAATAACCCAACCCAATCCAGGTTAGACGAAGGAGTGATTCCTAAATATTAAAGCCCCAGTGGTCTTATCTGGACCAGCTGCTTATAATGTCTGTGAGGAATGTGGCACATCAAGTGTGCGAACACTACAGCTATTGTATCCTAACAGGCTGATTGAACCCTGGATAATTGGCATGTAACCTTCTCTATTAATAGTGCAGACAGATATGTGAATTAGCTGAATGCCTCAGACATATGCCATGCATTAACCAAAAGGGCTTACAATTCTCATAACAACTTGGCTAACTATTACACCAGTAATTATTCTTTAGAACTTGATAATATTAGAGAAAAATCAATAAATAATTTGTAGTTTCAGGACAGATTATGAATAATCAGTTGCACTGTAACATAATCACCAAAGGTTGGAGCGTAAGGAAGATTCAGGACGGATGGTGTGGCACTTTGATGTTTTTTAAGGGGTCAGAGTGTGATTCTCTGCCTTTGTTTAGCTCTTGTAACTTGAAGGAATCGATAGGCTCGTGCAACCTTTAGAATAATTTCAGGTTTCCTTTAGAACAATTTCAGGTTTGCTCTTCCTTCTGTTGTACCTGAGATGTACAGTTGGGGCCATTGTCTTTGGGAAGACAATAGGTTATTTTCCTTTGTGAAAGATGATGTAGAGGGGTTAGACTGACTTCTTGATTTCATTTTTTTTTTTCATTACATTGTCTTCTGAACTCATCCTTCCATTTCAGCTGTTTATCTAGCATGAAGTGGCAAAACTCACCTTTTACTTTTTAATTAGGCTATTCTTTTGCTGAAGTGATAGAGCGTGTGATTCAACTCTGAGTGATCTTGAAAGAATGCAGCATTACAACACTTTAAAAGCAGAGAAATATCAACTACAGGCAGAGAATATTCAAATATGGGTGCCCCTAGAGCTGCATAACCTGTCTGGGAGTGTGTGGTGTAACGAGCTGCAGCAAACAGAGTAATCTGACAACGCTATAGGGGTTTTGTTGTTGTTATTTGAGAACTCTTTGCAGAGGACTTTTTCTCTAGAAAACCTTCTTCCATATTAGCAGAAAATAACTGGACATTTTAGGATAGAAATTCAAGTTTAGATGTTCCAACACTTATGAAGATTGTGCTGTTGTTTCCCCTAAAGAAATGGAGATGCATGCAGTCTCTTTTGCAAATGCTTTAGTCATTTAAATGCTACTCTTAGTAATTGCCGTGTCAAGGTGGAATCAAACATAGACATAAAAGTATTTTAAACAGCTACAAATACTACACAAATAGAGACTCCAATTTCATTTCTGAGGTGATTTCATTTGCATTTGCCATATCCCACAGAGGCTGAGTTGAAAAACAAGGTATTTTGATGTTACAGTACTAGGGTCAGAACAAAAAGAGCTCCCCAATAAAAAACAAATACCAAATCTCACAGTATTCTTTAGCATTACTAAAAATTCTTCCTTGCCCTTGGCTGATTGTCTCCTGCGTGTGAGCTTCCCATCATCAGCTTACAAACACTGCAACACTTTCTTCCACCTGCTGCCCCTCTTCTCTAATTAGCTGGCTCCTCTCTTAGGATCTTACCAGTATCTCTTCTCTATGGGCTTTTCAGCCACAACACAGCAATTAGACCAAGACTCATCTTTCAAGCTTAAGATGAACTTCCTTCTTTCAGGCCCCCAACTATGAAACCCTTGCACCATCTCAGCTACCGCCAGCATTAGAGAAAGCCCCTAGCTCATGAATGCACCTGATAATGTGATTTGCACCAAGCAGTTGCAAATGGATGTCATATGCATTGTGTCTAGACAAACTGAAAATCAGATCGCTGGTCTGCACTGCGGTGGTTCGGTCTTGTTCGCACCAGCTCAAGAGTATTTGTTAGGAAACTGAAGTAGTCTAAACATTGTAAAAATAACTTGGCAATAGTGTTAGAGAAATCTGAGGATCCGGTATGGGAGGAGGCTGAAATACTCCCTTTTGTGTACATGAATTTTGCCTCTTATCTTCTCCTTTCCTGTCTTCCCAATGGAAATATGAAAAAGAAAAAAGAAAAAAGGAAAAAAGAAACAAGCTCTAACAGACAATGGTGTGCTGTATAGTCACCTGAATGAGACCTGAACCAGCAGCTCAGACCTCAGTCCCTAGTTTTGGGAAGCACCAGGTTTGAACTGATCTTTACCACTCAGCTCCTCTGATGGCTGCAGTGGTGTTGCAGCTCACTGTGTAGATCCTGGCTTGGAGGTTTGTCCGTGGCTGGTTTACAACGAGCTAATTTCCTATCTGCAGCAGGATGTCAGCAGATCAGCATGGTAGAAGCCCTGCTGCATTTGCAGTCTCCCTTTGGAGCTCTCAGGACACAGGAGAACAAAGCAAGAGAAGCAGCCCTTTCTCTTGAAAGCAGAGGTCATGCCCAGTTTCTGAAGGTGATTTTATACAGGGTTTGAACCTCTGCCAAACATGGTAGCTGGAGCCCTAATGTATAATTCCAATTCAATGGATTGCCATCTAGTTCAAAAGGCATTTTATTCTGATTTGTTGGCAAGTCAGAACAATTTGGCATGGTCCTTCACTAGCTCTGGTGACCACAGTAATAATTTATATAAAGATATTTTTCTCTATATCCTGGCAGATTTTGGGGGTATGCATGTCTAAGAAGACTTTAAATTGTGCTTGCTTGGGCTCAAAGAGTTGTGAGGTTTTTGTTGATACCTCTTTATAATTCCATGTGTCAAAACTGTGTCATCTATAACGTGTGTATAAACTTGTTTTGTGAGAAATATATGTTAAAATGCACATTCATTTCTGGCCTGTCTATATTAGGTACATTTCCACTGTCTTTATGTACACAAAATGTATAACTATATAAGCCTGGATTAATGTCTTTCTCTGCAAAGATGCAGAAAGACATGTGTATACACTGCTTCAGAAGTTCTCTGGCTGTATCCATTTGTCAGGTTTCACATTTTCCTCCGTGGCAGAGACGTGCCACAGTCAGCAGTGAGGAAAAGACTAGTAGAAACTGGCAGATAGATGACCTTAACTGGGATCAATACAAAAAGCTTCAGGAGCTTATGAAATAAAACACTTTGAAGTAAAATGCAAAATTGGATTTCACAAGCCATCATTACTGTTTGTCACTTTGGGGAGGGGAGAGAAAGACCTCTGTGCTGTATTTAAAGTGTTCACATAGGAACAGGACTTAAATAAACTGAGTTCAGAGCAAGCTTTAAAGATGACACTGCCCGTGAGCAAATTACTTCAAAGTCCCCTTGTTTAAGGAAAAAAGGAAGTCTAAGTAGTAAGGTGGTTGGTTTTGTGCGTCACTGATCATGGCCAGTGTCTGAAGAACACATTGAATTGAGAATTCATGTATTTTATAGTTCCAGGTTCCCCAAGATTTAGGGCTGTAATTCAGGCCTGCAGATGGGTTTAAGCAGGACAGCCAAGGCATTTGCACCTGCCTGTGGGAATCCATCTCCCCTTTGGATGCTCGTGTCTCCACTGTAGGGACAGCTACATGGTCATGGATCTGTCCTGCTGCTTATTCCTTAATGCCTGACGGATTGTGGGTGGGAAATTAATCACGTGGGTCATGTGGCTTTAGATGAGAACTTGTATTAGAACTCAGCGTCATAAAAGATGTCTGTGCTGTCTTTAATTCCTTCCAAATTGTATCTCAGTTTTGGCTGTTTCATTGCTGCTATTTTATGATCAGATTTATTTGGGCTGTTTTCACTAGAGTATCCAGTCAAAGTGTATGCTGTCAGTCAGGCTTTTGAATGACTGGTAAGCACTGAATTCTGAGACAGGCGGCATGTACTTCTAAGAGAGAGTTTGGTTTTTTCATCTGTACTTAGCATCTGGGAGGGCTGGGTGTGCCAATCTGGGTCAACATAGTGGGACTCAACAGTTTGAGCTTGGAACTTGGTTGGTGCACGAGGAAGCATTTGACTCGGGTCATGAAAAGCACAGACCTGCTCAGTCAAAAGGTTTTGGCATTGATCTGGCAACACAGGAAAATATGTTTCTGGTTTGATCCTTAGTGTCCACCCACCACCATATTTTTCCTTCCTACTCATAAGGATTAGGTGAATGGAACAAGAATCTCTCTCTGATTTAGAGTCCTTAGGCATAGTTTTCTCTTTCTTTAAAGTACTGAGAAGTGATTTTCAACTTTTCTTAATCCTAGAAACACCTAACCTTGGGGGAAAAGAAGTCCAAACCTGGTAAAAGTAAAAATAAACTTTAGATATATCTCCTGGGTTTTTTGCTTGGTTTTCTTTTGTTTGGTTTCTGCTTTTGGTTTGCGCTTATGGGGAAGGTTTTCTTTGTTTCATTTGGCAACAACTTTGTGAACTGCTGCCTCCTTGATATTTAAAGACCAGAAGTGTGTGACCTTGTGACTACAGAAAAATGGAACTGATTCTGCTGAAACTGCCTGCTTGGGTAATGCAGGTGGTTTATCCCAGGTGGCAAGAGTTACTAATGCATTTAATCCAGATGTGAATAGTTAATAGTGCCCAATGCAATTAACCAGAATGCAGAGTAAATGTTTTAATTTGATGCTGACTTAGGAAAAAAAACCCACAAGCTGTGGATCTGGCTCAATTCAGATCAAAATATGGTGAGATACCAGTGAGAAAATACCTTCAGTTCATGTGGGAACTTTGTGAACTAGCCCAAGACTAGGTTAGAATTTCTGACCCGGATGATGCTTGGTGAACATGAACTGTTCAGTGAGACCACCTGCTAGATTTCCTTCTCAGTATGGAGGAGCAGGAAGTTTTGAGCCTCAGGTTTGAGGTTTTCTGGGATGGAACACTGTTTAGAACCTGACAGGGTGCTGGACCTACATGTCAAGTCAGTATTAGTGTGGAGTGGTACCACCCAGTTAGATCAGTGGACAGGAACTATTTCATAACTAGTTTCCTCCTAAAGATGAGGAATCACTACAATGAGGGATAATAAAGACCCTATCTTTATAATTCAGCACCAAAATTGTAAAGGAGACCAGGAATTCTCACTATTAGCTTCTTAGAGTAGAAATCCCAATATTTATGGAGATTAAAAAGAAAGGTATTGATTTGTCACAGGCCATAAGGTTTCCTGTGTGCCTTTTTCTTTAATTCCCCTGGGTTTGACAACATTGACTTAATCTGTTTAAGGAACTATGATGAAGGATAAAACATCACCATCTGCTAATGCAAACATTTACAACTTGCAAAAACCCCATCAACTTAAGATAGTGGGAATAAAATAATCAGGTACCTGATTAGCATGGTGAAAGAAAAAACAATTCAGAGTTCTTTTAAAGCATCTCGAAGAAGAAGATCAATGGATAGAGAGCATCTCCTTGATTACAAGCAGCTTTTGGTTTATGATGAAATGATACAACTTGGTGGGCAACAGGATGTAAAGTATTTAACATATATGTTTTGGTTCAGACGCCTTTGTCAGTAAGTTCTCTTGCAGTCTGTATTGCACATGCAGTCACAGACACACAGACAGACACACAAGAGCTGTACTCACCCTTCCTTACAGACACTATGAGTCATAGCAGTTTGTGTCTTCCTCCACACAGACAGTGTACCAAAAGCAACATTTTGTACAAAGACAAAAAAATGAATCACTAGACAGCTTGGTTCCATCAGAGATAACATTCTGGACCCTTAGACTTATTATTTGGTCTGGTGCATCTTGAAAATTACTCCTTTGATGTATTTTGTCTAACAGCTGCTGCCACAATTCCTGCAAATCCCAATAAACAAGGTCTTCTGTCTCTGTTGGTACTAACATGACGGCTGGGCAGTATTTAACAAGTATTGCTGCAATCATTAAAGAAAATGCTTCTGCAGCTGAAATTAGTATACTGAAATATATTAATCTTGCACAGCCTTTCAGAGGCTTAATTGAAGCCCACCCTAACTGGACACACTTATCACCCCAACTGTGGGGGCAATAATGTTCTATCAAAGCCACCCCACCTTGAGCTGATGCTGAGGTACACCGTGTCTCCTCTGCCTTTATGGGAAGGGGGGAACCTCCTACATCAGGCAGTAACAAACAGCTGGAGGTAGCAACTTGAACTGCTTGAACTGCTTGCAGCTCTGTCTGCCTTCACATTAGCCCACAGTCTATGTCTATATTGCAGTTGGTGGCAAGATTGCAGACCGTGTTGACATATCTAACCTTCACCTAAATGAGCTCATTTAGGTCTCCATAAATGTAAAGCTCTGAAACATGGACTTTAGGCACTTGCAGAGTCTGAGCTTGAATCAGTGTTGGTGTAGCTACTTGTTATCTGCTATCTTGATTTCCCATTGTGTTGCATAGACTAAAATATGCAACAAGTAAAGTGCAGTTTAACATACATTTAAGGCAGCCTAATGGCTAACTGGCATGAAAAAGAACAGTTTGTTAGACTGGTCTGACTGCTACATCAGCTTGCAAGCTTAGCCATTTGGTTTAAATGTCCCTAATTTTGTAAACCCAGCATCATTTACACTTTCTGAAGCTCACTTTGACAAACAAATGTGCAAACTCAGCTATGTTACTCAGCTGTGATACTTCTGAAACTCCTTTTTGTGGCTTTCAGGGTCCAGACAGTTTAGATCCCCTTCAGAAAGCTGTTTTGTGTGTAGTCTGTGAATAGCAGGTAGGAATTGTTTACATTGATAACCACGATTAGCATTGTACTCTTTGCTGTGAGTAAGTATGTGTGAAGGCTGAACTGTGCTGAGTTTATCAGGCATGTTAGTGAAAGAACACAGTCCCTGTTAAACCTCTGATTTTTGAGAAAAAGAGAAAATGGGTTTTGCCAAAAGAAGGCATACTGCAGCATATTCCTTTTAGATCTCTAGTGTAATGATTATTCCATTTTTTTCAGCATCTCTCAGTCTGCACAGGGCACAGCCTCAATATCACTGGGGCCAACAGGAGTTTTTCTTTTGATTTCAGTGAATGTGGATCAGGCAGACGGAAATCTGCACATTGAGATCCTGGGAAAGGGCAACGTATCCAAATGAGAGGTTTGCTAATGTAATGTAGACATAAAGCCCAGATTTAAGCAGTTCACTAACAGAAGTCATGGTGTAAATGCAGGAATTCTTGATACCTATACTTCCTGTGCCTCTTAAATACACCACAAAGCAGGAGGGAAATCGTTCATGATAATTAACTGGTTAAAAAGAAAAAGTGAAAAAATCTACTATGATCAGGGTTCAGCAGTTATTAGATAGTGCATAGACCTCAGGCTGATTTTATGTAAAGAAATTAATTTCAGCTGCAGAAAATAGCCACCTAATTCTATAGGCACTGGGTCGTCCTTATATAGACGGGTGGTGAGAAATGCTGAGGTAATTCTCAGGGCACAAATTAATGTGTGCTTCAGGGAAGAAATTTGAAGGGCAATTTGGGTGATCTGGGTTGCAAGATAATCTCACAAACAAATTTTAATGTATATAAATTTGAATGGTGAAATTTGACCATGGGAGAAAAGAGGGAAGGGGATGGAAAAGGGGTAGAAATGTCATAGAATCAATAAGGTTGGAAAAGACCTCAAAGATCAAGTCCAATGTGTCTTGTCGATGCTATTGCTGAGGAACACACACAGCATAACTATCTTTATCAAATACACTGATCCAAAAGTGTCATTTAGCCTGGGTTAGTTGTGTTGGTTTGTTTTGGTTTGGTTCCTTGTCTGTTGGTTTGGTTTTTGGTAGTGGTTTGCGCTTGGGGTTTCTGTTTGGTTTGTTTGTTTGTTTTAAGATAGAGTCAATGTAACATGATGTTATCTTGCATAAGATAAACAGGATATCATGTAAGGACATAGGCAACCCTTCCCCTGAACTGTGGAGGAAAAATTAATTGTTATTGGCAATTCAATATGCATTTGGTAATAGGTGGGTATGAGGAAAGAAGAAAAGTGGGAGTGAGCACATGTGGGCATGATTCCCTTGAGTAAATCTTAAGGAAAGTCCTAGCAAAAAGAGGAAAAATTATTGAAATGGAATTCATAAAGTCAAACAATAAAAACACATTTAAGATTCAGAGGGGATTGTCAGCTGGTATAATTCAGTCCTCTGCAGGCTGTGCGAGTGCAGCGTTACCAGATGAGTGTGTTGCTCACACAGTATATAAAGGGTGCTCTACCCAAATGTTTTTTTAATCAGTCCATTTTTAAACAATGTAAGCTGACAGCAGCCCTTTAATATGCATCACCAAGGCTTTCTGAATTGTAAGTAGAAAGGACGAGTAGATTTCCCTGAATTTAGGAGCGTGGTCTGGAATTTCATAGGTGGAGAGAAAAGGCTGCTTTGCTTTGAAGTTTTCTGCTTTATATGCTAAACAGTGCTGTTGACTGATTTACTGCAATTTCACATTCAGGGGGTGGGGAAAAAGGAAAGCAGTGACTTTTTGTTGAGTGTGATGAGGAATTATTGACAGATCGGGATACAAGTTCCACTTGCTTGCAAATTTGCTTTCAAACACAACAAGTTAACACAAGCAAAGGCTTGTAACAGCGCAATGCAACATTTAGTAAAGACCTGCCACATCTGGCAAACTTAAAACATTACCTGGTTTTCCACAGAGCTCAGGAGAGGCTGCACTAGTGAGGGAAATGCATAGTTTGCTGTTAGCATAAACATATTTTTTTCTTTTGCTGGGAATGCTTAGTGTACCACACTGCTTCGCTGGTATTAGAAAAGCTCTTTTACCCTATCTTTCTACTGAATGTTTAAGATTCCTGGAATATTTTGTTTCCACTAGAACATTTAGGCAGCCTGATTATGCGTCAGTGGCAAGGGTGCATCTTCAATAATAAATTCATGTGCATGTGGTGAATTGAGCTGTAGCATATGTGGAGTTCTGAGCCCAAACCCTTTTGTAACAAAGAAATGCCTTCGAAAAAAGTGACCTATAAAACTGTGTTCTAAACAGTTGGGTTAGCAATTGTATCCTCTCAGTATTCAGGAACAAATAGCAGACTTCATGTGCAAATACCAAAGCACGTTGTACAGTCTCATGTCAGCATGTGCCATTTTCAGCGTGGTAGGGGAAAAAAAAAAAAAGGGGGAAAAAAAATAAAAGCAATGATATGAAGCTATGAGCAAGAATTCAATAGAGGTTTTGTTTTAGTGTCTCTGAAAGGAAACTGTCTCTAGGAGAACACTTCTTCCTCAACAGCATATCATTAGTTATTTCTTTACATGCTATGGAGAGATGTCTCTTTGAATCTTTATGTGTGGAAAGAGGCAGAAAACAGTGTATGATAAAAGAGTCTGCTAAATATAGCACAAGCATCTGAATGCACAAATGCAGTGTACTCTTACATGCAAAATGGGTAACAAAGGGAAACATGCCTTATCACATCAAAATATTATGTTTTGTTAGTGTGCATTTCTGTTCTGTAATGACATTTATATCGGGAAGGAAACGCTTCCTCCTCCTTTGGCAGCAACCAATAAGATAAATTTCATTAAATTAATTCCCAAAAGTGGCATTTGCTCATGTAGAGTCTTGCTTAACTGAACCCTTCTGTGCCTTGGTTTCCTGTCTATCAGTTTATACTTGTTGAATTCTCAAGCACATTATTAAGTCATTTATATGTTTTTAAAGCACTTGGATATCTCGTAAAAGTGATTGTATAAAAGTGCATTTATATTAGAACACCTTAATAAAAACAGATCATGCCAGGCACAATTAAACTCTTTTTTTTATGTCCCATCATGCAAATCTTCCTGTATAGCTTGAAGTTTAACTTTCAAAGCTCAGCTGAGTTTATTCAACTGATTACTATCTAATCCACCCACCCATCAGCCCACACTCCCTCAAAAAAATGTTAAAATCCTGCCCAGAGTGATATTTTTATTTTTAAACTTGAATGTCTAAGCATTCCTCACAGATGTGAGAAAACTTGAGCCTTAATCATTACAGCAAACCCATGCTATCATTAGACAGAACACAGTCTTTAGCAAAAAATCTAGATTTTCATGAATAAATTGGCTGGCATCTCCCAGTCAGTACTGCAGCAAGCCCCATTTGAATACCTGGCAGTCTCACATCTGCACATCATGTACGTCTCCCCGCTGCATTGCTCGCTTATTACACTTGGGAAACAGGAGTCACCATCCTCTCTTCCTGTTCCAGTTCCAGCTGTTCCCACACGCTGGATCATTTCCTAACTTTCCAAAATGAAAGTATCTTATTGCATCCAAATGAAAGCTCTTTGCACATATGCCTTTGCTTGGACAGTTGTTTATGGACTAAAACAATAGACATGATAGGTCTTTGTGACCTGGCTTGTGCTGGAGACAGAGGAGTCGTGGGGTTACAAAATGTGTGTGCCATTTCTTCTTTGATCACACTCTGTGCTCAGGTTCCTGGCTCTTATTCTTCCCTTTACTGTCTTCATCAACTTCTTATTCCCAGGCTGGAAACATTTGGCCCTTGTTTGAATTTTAATTGTTCAGTTCCACCTTGAGTGCCCTTTGGAGGTTTGTTTATTCACTCAATGCTGAAAAGAGGATTCCCCAAACTGAAGACATTTATTTCTGCTTAAAATGTCTGGTCTAGCTTGCTGAAACACCGGTCCTACCAAAAAGCTGCCTTTCTTGGCAGTGGGGGAAAGGGCTGGCTTTATTCCTGATGGAGGTCATACCCAAATCTCTTGGAGGTTTTGCTGTACATGCTTTCTGCCTGGCCTCTGCTATGCTGTACAAATGCTCACATCGAGCTGTTATGCAGGAAATATTTTATTACATCGAACCGTTTAATTCCCTGGGCTGGTGTAAACAAGTATAACTTGTTGGTACTCAGTGAACCTATGAATATTTATGCCTTCAGAGTATCTTCTCCATTATTTTAAATCTAGCTACACTACTAATTCTAGTTAAGTATTCGTATTTGACATTATATAGGAAGTCTAACCAATTCCTTGTCTCAAAGATACAGACTCAGTACCTGCCAAAGTAAGGTGCTGGATTGATACAGACTCCTACTGCATGGTGTATGGAGTTTTAATTATAGAATCATGGGATCACAGGATCATAGAATTGTGTCATTCTGGGGGTACAATCAGAATGATGTTTATTGTGCACAGCACAGGCTTGCATTGCAGCAGCAAGCCCCAGGGGCTGATCAGGACTGGCCATAAGGAAATCAGCAAGATGTTCTGTCTTGAATATCTTAGCACCTCACAAGGTGATCATGGAGGGCTTGGGAGTCAGTTCAGGGCTCCTGAGCACCCTTATATCTCTTGAATTTTGTGGTTTGTGAGATCCAAAGACTCTTATTGGATTTAGTGTAAGGAAAGAATAATTCCCAAAATGATCAATCCAGAAGTAATTTTTTGGGGCAGTGTTCATTGGAAAATTCTCCTCTCAAAGCCACGGCAAGTATTCCTTAGGCAAAAGACCTATTTGTATGCATAGATGCAGCTCTTGAGTGAGACTATCTGTCTTTGGGTCCATAAAAGTCAGATCTATTTTATATGAAAAAGGCAGAATGAACAGACTGGGGAGAAGGAAGCCTCCTCCACATGATCAATACTTTGTTATTTGTAATAACATTGACTAGGTTATCATTAGTCTTCAGATACTGCACACATGGGTGTATCAAAAGAAGATTAATCACATCTGATTATATACAATTTCAGATCAGTTCCCATAAACCCAATTACAGTGTTTCACAACTAATAAGACCTCTTTGAACTCAATGTACCCCTCTTAGGATGCAGACTTGCCCGGTGCTGAGCACCTCTGGTGAGATAGGGAACAGTCTCTGTTAAATCCTGAAGTCAGAGAAAATCAGGCCTCCCATGAGTTAATTATGAGGGATTAACGACCTATATGAGAAATAACAGATGTGGCTAAACAATAAGTTTGCAAGCAGCAATATGACCAATCAATATAAAGCTGTGTTTAGCAGGCGATTATGCACCAAACATAGCAGGAAGATTAAAAACAACCCCCCAAAACTCTTCATACTTAAAAACATATTTGAAATTCTGGGTGTATGCAAACCACCCAGTTACGAAAACAGCATGCTAGGGCTGCTGAAGATAACTTCTGGTTCTTCTTATTACACAAGGTGATTTTTAGAAGGCTTGCTTATTTGCACCGTTTCTTTTCACTCCAACCAGAGTAAAATGCAGCGCAGGTAGCAGAACTGCCCTAAATAAGCGCTTCGCTGGCAAAGCATCATTTAAAGCCCATTTCAAATCTATATGCTAGAGTGATTAATCTAAGCTGGACAGGATGGGAAAAAATAAACACTATGATAAGTAGATATGATATCAGGAGCTGGCTGCGCTTGAAATTTCTTTTGATTATTGCGGCTAACGCTCGAGACAGACAGGAACTGCAAATAAATAAATACGTTCTGTTAATATTTGCTGAAATTTTTGAACGCATTCCCTTTGGCTCTGCTTGTATCCTGTCTCTCTTTTGCTTTCTGAGAACATATGTGTGATTGAGTTAGGGAACAAATGTTTGGAGAAAAAGTTCAAAGTTTCTAAAACTGGCACACATTAGTATTTGTGTCAGAGAGATCCGTGCACTTTAACCCTCGCTCAGAAAAAAACATTCCCGCTCAGGATAGCAGGTAAATCCCTCTCTGCATCAAAGCCAAGGGGTATTTGGATGGAGACAGGACTTCTCTCAGGGCCCTGAAACTTTTGTGCATATTTGGGGTTTTAATCCTCCCCTAAAGTCGAGGAAAGTCAATGAAATCAGTCCCTTTGGATTTTAATGGACTTTGGATACAGCTCCCAGACAGCAAACAGAAAGGGTTTGATGTGATTTTGTTCCAGTGCTGCAAACTGAAGGATTCTAAATTTGTAAGTCAAATCTTGCAGAACTATGGCAAAATTCTATATGACATTATAAATTCAGGGTCCTTTATTGTCTTTTTTTGTATCTTGAATCTCTGTGGTTCATCTTTCCAGCTGCCCTGCTGTGAGGGTTAAAGTCTTGCTTTATATTACGCAGGGAAACTGAAAGTCTCAAGTGCTCACATGGCTCCTGAAGCGTGGGGCTTCCCAAATCACATCATGTTTAACAAAATGTTGCTGATGTAGCAAAGTAACTGCTAACTGTATTTCAACTACCAAATACTGCAGATTGGGATCATTTGGCAAAAACCTCTTTCTTTTTTGATGTGAGTTTTCTAAAACACTTTAGTAAATCATGTTCAGCTATCAAATCAAAACATTATAGGAAAACTTGACTCCAGATGGCTACTTTGCCAAGAAACAAAGAGTTTAATATGAATTTGTGTTTATACTTAAGGATATTCTCTACCCTGCAGCTGGGAGGTAAGTGTCCATAGTGCTCCTATGTGCAGATTGGTAAATCTGGATTTTATGCCACCGTAGCTTTGCTGTTTACTTGGGCCAGCTAAGATATTTATTGACTCTGAGCTCAGTTCATCTAGGTGCCATCCCATAACACACTCTCATGGTTGCAGGTTTGCTTTTGAAGTAGGACACTAGTAGATATAACAAAGGGTAAAATTTGTTTTTGTAAAGAATGGCCACACAGCCATCAGAGCAACATCACCCCTCTTCCCACAACTTCAGCAGATGTGCATGATTTGGGATTTTATGTCGGTTTTTACCCCCCAGAACTCCTGAGCTGAAGGATCTGACAGTATTTTGTCTAGAAGCCTGACCTAGAAATCAAGGAGGTGCAGAGCACCCACTTCATCCCCAACCTGTATTGTTTCCTTGACATGCCTTGAGCTTCAAGGATTTCCATATCATCTATAGCCACTGAGGTTCAGGCTGCCTGTAGCTTTCATCTGCTTCTGATATAAGGAATGATCATGGAAAAGATGGATGCCCAGTGTGATAAAAACTGGATTAGGTGCAGCCCATCCATGTGAGATGGGTCTGTGTTAAGTGCAGATCCACTGGGGATAGCTGGAATCTTTGAATAGCCTTGAGCATACCCTTGCTGATTCAGGAGAAACAACTGAAAAATCCTTCCAGTCAAGTAGATACATCTTATGCTGCATTCAGAAGGTCATGAAGTTCCTGATTAAGCTATCTGCTTGTTATAAACTAGACTCAGGCTTTAGGTATGTTCCAAGAGTCCAAAACTGTCATTATTGCTTGTGAGAATAAATTGCTACAAGTAGCTTCAGTTCTGTGACTATAAACCAAAGGATCAGTCATTAAATTATTCACCTATTTGTTAAAAACATTAATGAAATGTTTTCCTCAGGAGCAAGAAAAACAAACAACTAAACCAAATAAAACCAAAACCACCCCACAGTTTCAGTGAGTTTTAGAGCTCCCATGGCTTTTGATTTATGAGCTTTAGCAGGTCCTGGAACAATGTCAGAAGGAAAAGCGGGAGAAACTTGATGAAGTTTTATTTCAGAAGATAGAGTGGTTTATTTTGTGGGTTTATGACACCAATGGGTTGCATTATTTGCAATCTGCAGACTCACAAAACTGTAAAACATAGTGTGCTTACATTTTGGAATTAAAAGTCATTTTCACAAACAAACCTAAGCAGATTGGAAATAACTCAAAAATCTGTTCATTTTACTAGAAGAATGTGAACTGAAACTGGGCACCATTTCAAAGTCAAAACACACCACAAGACTTATTTGGGTTTGCAGTGCTCCAAAGATGCAACCAGTTGTCATTTATTCACTGATCATTAAATGAGAGCAGATTGGTATTACTGAAGTGGCAAGACGAAATCAGCATTCCTCCCCTGTGGTCCATTTTCTGTTTATTGTTCTTATCTTCTGTACAAGTGGATAAGGGGAAAAAACAGAACCGGAACATAAGCAATTACAAGGTCCAAATGCTCTCGCTTGCCAGTGTTAAGCTAGATCTATTCTGCATGGAAAGAGACACTGAGTGAGAAAAAAAAAAACCCTACATTTTTCTTCATATGAATCATCCTATCTAGCTCCAATAAAATTCTCATGGAAATTTCAGGGCTATCCAGCAGATCCTGCACAGTTTGATAAAGGGAAATGCTGTGGCTTCAGATTTGCCTTGGGTTCCTATACGTGCTGTTTAGCAGGTCAACTCCAATGAATACAGTAAGTCCTGTGGTTCACTCTCTCAGGCATGGAAAACAGTCCAAAATGTTGCATTTCTGCATGTAATGGTAGCTGAAAGACTAGCAGGGACCCTAGCTGCAGAAGCTACAGAGCTGATAATAACAGTCATTTGCTTCATAAATCCCACTCACTTCATACATGACTTCCCAGCATCTGCCTCTATCCTGAAGATCCTCCTAAGTATTATTTTTTTTTTTTAATTAGCATATATATTGACTTTGATGGGATCAGGGTCTGCCCCACGTGCAGCTTTGATACCAGCACAAGCATATCAGCTTATCAGTTTGATATGCCTGTGCCGCTGTAAGCTCTGCTGGGGAGCTGCACTGGGGTAAAGGCGCTCTGCATCAGTCACACACTGTGCTTCTCCTTCCTCCTGAGACATCAGAAGCTGCAGCAAAGCTGAGTCGTTGCTATATAAGTTTTTTGCTGCTATGACTGCTGAGTTTTGCTAATATAGCTGCTGTAGTTACTGACTCATTGGTGACATAATTGTGCTGACAGAGGACAGCAAGATGGATGCACTTTCTTCTAGTCAACCAGGTCTTTGTCTGAATATGACTTGCATTTTTTTTCCCCCCAGTTA
Source organism: Melanerpes formicivorus (assembly GCF_026170545.1). NCBI lineage: Eukaryota > Metazoa > Chordata > Aves > Piciformes > Picidae > Melanerpes > Melanerpes formicivorus. The sequence goes on along the minus strand of NW_027142371.1, from coordinate 7,263,502 downwards.
AGTTTTAGCAAGAAAAACAGAATATTTCACTGGTAGCCCTTGCCTAAGCAGGGCTGGCTCTCCTGACACTATGGTTTTCCAGACAAGCATTTTGATTCATTTTTCTATAGTAAGCTAAAGAGAAAAAGAAAGAAAAAAAATAAGGTTCCCAGAGATTTTCAGACTGATTTTGTTTCTGTAATAGGATGGTATTAATAATGCTATTGAACTCTGAGCTACATGGAGAGTAATACCAGTCACCAAGCAACTAACTTTGGTGAAAGGACGACTGTTAGAAAACAAGGATGTTAGTAAAGCCAAACAAAGCAAAAGCATAAAAAATCAGGATGCCAGCAGTTCTGGTTATTCAAAAGGAAAAACAACAACAACAACAACATCAACAAAATCACTTCAGACCAGAATCCAAAACAAACAACATTTCACTTAAAAAATTCAAAACAACACATCAGCATTCTAGTAATTCCTGCCATTGGATATTTAACTCTTAAACAGCACATATTTTATGAGGAAATATTTGAGCCACATAAATAAAAGGCATCGAAGAATCTGTGTTTTCCTCTGATGCGCAAGGCCAATAACTTATCTCTTATTAACAAGTTTGTCTTCTGTTTCCCCAAGGTGCTTTTGTTTTGGTTTTTTTTTTTTTTTTTCTTCTGTGTGTGCTCTTGGCAAAACTGTTTGCAACTAAAAGAAAGCAGCTTCCCCTCCTGTTGTTTTGCTGCCTTTGCAAGCATTTATTTTCATGGAGACAAAGCTGGGCTTCCTCTGTGGCAGCGTCGTGTTGCGTGAAATGTCCCAACATTCCTATGAATGGAGGTTTCTAAAGACAGGCTGTTCTGTTTTGAACTTGTTATGACAAAAATAGAAAAAAAAAAAAAAAGCCAAAAGAAAAAAAAAAAAGTCAAAAGGAAAAAAAAAAAGCCAAAAGAAAAAAAAAGCCAAAAGAAAAAAAAAAAGGCAGCTTGTCAAATTAGGAATTACATGAGGTCAGCAAATTTGGGAACAACCGCAACTGGAGGAGAGAGAAAGAGAGAGACTTAATTACAACTTGGGGGGAGGGAGAAAGGGTGGACCTTTCTGAAGCAAAACCCAGAGCTGCTTTTGATCTCTGAGCGGTGGTGCACTCAGGATGAGCCTCCCGCTAATTTTGGTGGCAAGCGATCAGGCTTTAATGCGACTAAAAATAGCATTTATGCTGGCCAACATTCCAGCTTGCCCTCCGCACACCATACAACTGTTTCTGCCAGATGCATGAACTATTTGAATTGTGAGCTTTGTGCCCTCTTCTGACCTTCTCAGGTTTTTATACAGTGCCTGTGCTAGGACATCAAAAACTAACTTCTGCAGAACTCTGCCTCTGAGAAATCTCTGGAAAGGGAACTCAGGCCATTTTGGAGAAGTCTGGCATCATAGCACAATAATTTTACCACCTGGACATTTGTCCAGCCTCAGATGTCATCAGGCAGAAGGGTTTCATTCAACTTGGTACAGGACAAGGACACACTGTAAAATTTGCATCCAGATCTAAGCAGTGAGGCCAGAAGTGGTTTGTATTTGTGCCAAACCTTAGTATTATTTGTATATGTTATAAGAGAAAGCAGTAGAGTGTCTAGCATAGTCTAAGAGACTGTAGATATAGCATAGCAGCAAGCCAAAACTCCTGTATTCTGATCTTAACACAGTGACTCAGTTTGCTTATCTTGGACAATGCAGATAATAATCATGCTGACCGGCAGCGGCACAGGCAGGCGTCAGCAGGCATCCAGCTCAGTCCTGGCAGAGGGAAACTGCAGGGAGATGTTCTTCCTCCACCTGTCAATTTTGCAATGCTTGATGAATTGCTGGCCTTGTCCCCCCACCCCAAATCTCCCTCTATTAGAACCATGATCAGTGTAAAATTTTTACATCCCTAATCACTAAAGTTTATCTGCAGTTCTCATTTTGGAAGGAAGTTAGAATGTAGACTTGTATGCAGCCAAACAGCTTAAAAATAAATTAACAATTGTGTTTTCTAAGAACCTTATGATTCCTAAGCCAGCTGGGGGTGTGAGGGCAAAGGATGTCCTGATTTCTGAACACTTGGGAATGGCATTCCCATTGTTTAGACTAATAGAGATAGAGCACATTAAAACATAAGGCAGGAGGTTGTTCAGTCCTCTGCCCCAGCTCCCAGAGGCTGCATCACAGAAGAGTGCTGTTCTTGCTTCTTTCCTTTGGTCATATGCAGATGCAGAATCCAAATTACCATCTAGACATTAACCAACTATTTATTCAAACCAAATTCAACCAACTAATTGTTCTCAAGCTTTTCTCTTCACTATTCATTATTTGGAATGTACAATCGGTCCCCTAGGACCTGGTCACATGACATGCCTCTTTTTTTGAGCCTGTTTGGATAATTAGAGTGTGAAAGTATGATAAATAGTAAATACCAAATTCACTTGGCAGCAGTCAGTTATACACACAACCACCCTCTCTCCCCATCCCCTAATATCTCTGCTAATAAAAACTCATTCATGCCAGGGCTCACAACCAGCAAATTAAATGGGGCACAACACTGAATGTAAAGAAGTAAATGTTCTTTGCAAATGTTTACAAATGCTACCTTGTAGAGTGCCTTAGTTCTGTCAGCCATGTGCAATACCCAAGAGTGTGGAGGTGACAGATATCTTACTGGTGTTTGCAGGAGGACGTAAGTCAACTATAATAAATGTGGCATCTTTGAAGTATTACATCTGGAAGTGGCTAGCATATTTTCACATACATTTCAACCTTGTAGTTAAAATATATTCCAACCTTTCGTTGTCTCTGGCTAGTGAGTTAAAAGTCCAGCATTTGGATTGGTTAATTTTTAACTTGGCTATGTAAAAATGTTCTGATTTTTTATATGAAGCCATAAAATTAGCAAACCTTCCTCTCTCCCATTTCTGCACTTGAATGAAAACACACAGTTAAGCACCACTTGAACAATACAGTAATAACTAAACTAGATAACCTACCTGGATTTAATCCAGCCTGAACAAAGACAGCAGTTCAAGTTGAAACTGAAAGCCAACATTTAATGTAGGAATGGGTAAAGGCAGCATTTGGTGTAAGTTTAACAGAATCACAGAAGTTTAACAATCATGTGGGGTTTGTTTGTAAATTTTAACCTTCTATTTATTGCAAACAAAAAGGAAACCTTTTCAAGTAGCAGCTGAAGACGCTTACAAATTGAATTACGTGAATGTGTCTAATCTGGGAAGAAGGAAGTTCTGCCTCAGATACATATGTTTTATGCAACAGAGCTGTTTACTTTATTTGTAAACCCTTCAAAATACTGTCCAAAGTTCATTCTTTGTTCAAGGTAAGAATGCAATTGCACTGCCTGAAATGCAATGTAAGTAATAAAGTTAGGATTCAGTGGAGAACGACAACGTGGAATTAAGAAAAAACAATTTAAACAATCTCAATGCCTCTTCTCTTCCCCCTCCCTCCTCCCCTTAAGAAATCTTTCAAGTAAGCCAAAAAGCAGGAGCAAGCCTGTTTAAAGGTCATGTGTATCTCTGCTCCGCTTCTCCTTGGTGCAGTGTGCCTTTGATAATTCCAGGAGTATATAGTGTTGTTTTACATTTTCATCCAAATTTCATTTTGGGGGAAGAAATAGCAATGTCCAAGATTTTTATACAACCCTTGATAGGTCTTTAATATTGTTAATTATGCTCTTGTTCAGACTTTCAAAAGCCAAGCTTATCAGTGGAAGTTCACTGGAGATTTATTTGCAAGCACAGAGCATACTTCCAGAGAAATAAAATTAGGGAAATAAGAAGGAAGGCATATTGAATATAGGCACTTCTTCTGCAAAGATAAATGATTTAGTAATGAATAGATTCTCCAGGCCATAAAAAATCCATTTATTTTCTTTTGAATTTCAGCTCAAGGTCTTGCACTTTCCCACTCAGTTATAATCAGTTAAAACTAGAATACAGAGAATGAAACCAGCGTACAGGCAGAGCAGACAACAACCACAGTGTGTAAGAATAGAAGTTAAATTATCAGACTTTTTAAAAGAAGCAGCATTTCCACAGGAAGGTACTCATTTAGTACCATTCAGCATGGAGGGAAGATGTGATCTCAAACACACACTGCTTTTACAAATTATCTGCCTTGTAACAACATGCTGCCAGATTTTAGTCAACTCATTAAAATGAAGGATCCACTTGACCTCTTCTGTAATTGTGAAAATGAACCAGAAATATGATTAGTCCAATAACTTCAAGGGTTGCTCCACATTAAGCTTGCCTTATCAAAGAATCTGATCTTGCAGCAGAGTGAACGTGCTGAGTGCTGGTTTCTGCTTTGCTCACGTTTTCCTGTGTTCTGTCTGCATGGGAAGAAGAAAGTGGGAGCACAACAGACTCCTCTTGCTTTGTGTCGCGCTTCACCCCTCATTTTCAGAGGGGAGGGACACATCAGAATGGTGTATGTGGGAGCTTGTCCTGGTTGTATTTGCATGAGAGGGATTTCTGACTCCAGGATCAGTGGCTTGCTGGTGGCTACATGGATGTTTGAAGGCAGAATTCCTGGGGCAGGTCTGCTGGGACAGTGTTGTGGCCCAAATGCTTAACTCAGCCTGGGCAAGCAAAATGGCCTTGTTAGGACTGACACAGTATTGACTCAGAGACTGGATTGAAAATGCTGTAGCACCATTTCCCCTTTCCCCTTTCAGTTCTGTGGTTCCCAGGGTCTGGCCAAACTATATATTTTATTTTTTAATTGTGAACAGGAAGCAGCTCCAGCATTTATACCTTTGAGCCCATGGGGACTTCTACTATTGAAAAGGTCCCACTAGCCAGAGCTATTCTTTGCATGATTAAGGGCGTGATGAAATAGAGGAGAAAACTGGAGAAATATAAGGAGAACTGACTGTTTAATTTTTATGTTACCTGTAACCTTCATATTTCTGCATTTATGTGGGTAAATGTGTCAAGAGTTGACTAAATGTGTTGAAATTAGCTGAATGATTACAGAACAGTGAGATGGGAGCCAGTTCTGTAATGGCTCCATTCCCAACACTGCTGATGTTTCTCCTTGAAATTAAAGAGATAAACCAGTTGCCTCCAAATCCAGTCAGACCTTCCTTCCTCCTGTCTGCTCTAATTGATGAATTTACTGCATTATTTTCATTAGAAAATATGATTTTCCTTAAAACACCCTTCTGAACACCAGAGTGGCTGAGGAATTTACCTCACTGAGGTTTTCATGTGGCTGTGGCCAGGCCCATAGCTGGGAGCAAAGGCTGGATCTGCTAGTCCTGGCTTAGTCCTCCTTGCTCATCTTCACACTCAGACTATGCAGCAAACTTAAGTGAAGGGACTCTCTGCTGTAAACACCAGATTGATAATTCCAGTGTTTTTTAACAAACACAATTCAGGCAAGAGGAACTGAGGTTGGATTTTTGAAGTATTTTTCAGCTTAATGCCTATAAAAGTTATGAAGTGTTGTAAAATGCTTTGAAAACACATAGGTTTTAGCACTTTTACCTGTGCAGATTAACAACTGGAGAAGTTTGTATCCCAACCAACTTTTCTGAAATACTGAAATGTTTGCATCTCATTTCTCTAACGATAATGATATAGTTTAGAAATTAGAACAGAAACAGGAATAGAAGGGAATAGAAATCAGCTTGAAGAGAGAGATTTTATCTCATCATGGTTTTCTCTTTCCCCATGCTGTTCATCAGAGCTGCAGGCAAGCTTCACCCCCAAAAAGACACTGCACTGGGCACACATCTGGAAGCTGAGTGCTGCAGGAGGCATCCTGCTTGTTTATTACAGCTGTGCTCGAAAAATGCATTCAAACCAAGATCTCAGAGCTTGATCCATACTTACTATCTATAATTTGACCCATGGAATTTCTGTATATCCTGAAGCCCAGGAATTTTAATCTAACAGTTTACATGTTTAAAGACAAGAGCTTTTGATTACACACTGTAGCTGGCCAGTAGATGACTATAAATCTAAGCAAATTGCTAAAGACTGGAACTCCAGAAGGCGGGAGGAATGATGCAAACAGAAGGTCCTGTTCTGACTCAGTCACTTACCAACTTGTGTTACATTTTTATTGCAGGTCAGAAGTCGACAGAGTATGCAAATGTAAAGAAAAGGGGGAAAAATGTGTCTTGTTTTGGAAAAATACACCATTTTAGTATTTATAATTACACACTAAGAGACTTTTATGCTCAGCTTCATTTATCTTGGATTTTTGCATAATTTGAACTAAAAGTCACAATATATGTAGAGCTCATTTATTCAAATTATACAGGGTTAGTGTTTTCCCTCTCTTGAATGTGGTGTGCATGTTGGGATAAATGCCAGATTCAAGGAGGGAGGAGGAGTATAAAAAGAAGGGACTGGAAAAAGACTACAGAGATACTTATTCCACTTTTTAAATGGCTTCCAAAGCCTCGTGAAGACTTAGATGTGTAAGTTAAATCCTTTTCCCTCTCCAAGACAAATATATTTTCTGCAGATCTCAATAAATCCAACTGACATTTACTGTATTACTCATGCCATCTAAGGTGTACAGAAAATTGCTGTTCTCACCTTTGTAGTCTCATAGAAGGCAGCTTCTCTGCATCCTCAGACACCAAGCCTTCCCTTTTCGCTTGCCATTCTTTAAAATGACATATGTCAAAAGTATTAGCTTCAGATTTGACTTACCTTGGCTGAGTGCATGATGTTACAGATTACTCACCAGGCATCCTGTTGTAAATAATGTTGTGAAGAGAGCTTATTATCCATCACAATCCAAGTAAAACATGTTTACAGTGTGGTTACCCAGTAAATTAACTGTTTTATGTTCAGTTTTGCACTATCCTAATGAACACTTAACATGGTTCAAATTAAAGGTACAAAGCTCTTGCTAAACTAAATTCTCCAAAGCAGCAGAAGTGCTGTGCTGGACAGGGTGGTGTTGACCTTAAAGGAAAGCAGCTATAGGACAGTCTTTAAGACTTAATTATTCCCTGATTGTAGCTTGTACTGAAGTTATTCTGTTCCTTGTGCAAAATGTGAACTTCCCTTGCTTCCTGCAGGTTACTTGGAGAGGCTTTTGCACAAATATGCCCATTGAACAAACTGGAATTAACATGTGTGTTTGCAAAGAGTGCTCTGGCAGCCCACAGCTAAGCTGGAAGCAGGTTCTTCACTCAGAAATGAAAACTAGGGCCAGAACATTTCTATGTACTTGGAGACCTTAATGACCTAGACTTTAAAAGTGAATCTGCTATATTCTCCACTGGTCTAATAAGTGCAGCATCGTCTAATGCCAACATGGTACTCTACTTTGAAATAGCACATCCCATCAGCACAAAGGAGAGGACTTGTGCTTCTCTGGGAACAACACAAATTGCATAAATTTCATGAGCCTAAATTTCCAAAATGTGCTTCTGTAAGCAAGGAGAAATGCAGCCCAGGTGCGAGCTGGACATTTTGCTCCTGCCTTCCTTGACCCAAGTTGCCACAGCTGGAGAGGACATGTGCTCCTCGCCACCTCAACCTGGGCCACCAGCAGCTGTGGCTCTCAAAGGGGTTGCTCTTTCCAGGGTGCACTGGACCCTGACCCAGATGTGACTCAGCCTGAAGAAAGCCTTGTCCCACCACCACCAATGAATGGGGGCTCCAGGCTTCCCTGGTAGGCCCCATGTCCCACCCCTTTCCTGGAGACCTGGCCCTATTCACAGCCTTGCTTCCATTCCCAGGTCTGTGCTGGTGACTGAATCCTCCTTGAAATACAAAGTGTAATTGTCACCCTTGTGTTTTTTATGCAAAACCCTAGTTTCCAAGCTTTCAGCTTGTGATTCCTGTTCCGGGCTTGTGTGCTCATTTCCTTCTGCACTTCCAGGTCATGAACCCAGCTGGGTCACAGACTCATCTTTGGGAACTGCTGATTTAATGTATCCACGTAACCCCACTGCCAAGCTCCAGTGAAGTGCTGTGATTAGCAGGATTTATTTTTGTTTTCTAATAATACATTTGTTATGGAGAGAACCGAAGTTGATCTTCCATTCCTTAGGAAACAAAGATGCAGTGTTCCTTTTGTAATGAGATAGCCTGAAGGAATGAATAATAGGAGGGGGGAAAAGGAGGAGGAAAAAAAAAAAAAAGTCAGACATCCACTTTTTAAGACATCAAACACTAAATAGTTCTGTACAGAAAATCTTTTAACAGCCCCTGCTAAGCTTGTTCCCTCACCATGATGGGACGAGCTGTTGCCCCAAGGAAATCTGCAGCAAACTGCCGTCAGAAAGTTGCTTTAGTGCTGCTGAAGGGCAAGTGCTGTATCTCTGTGTTATGTTTTGAACCATTCTTCCTCGTGGCTTGAAAAAGACCGTCACTGCTTCCACATGTAAGATATGAACTCCCAGTGATACTCTTCCCAAATGCTAATGCACAGCTGTGGAGTTTGGATATTCCAGAGCTGACTCATTCTGCAACACAGCAGATTCACAGAGATGAAGTGGAGGAGGGGCAGTGCAAAATAGCTCTTTCAGGAATTAAAAGAACTCCTAAACCCCAAAGTATTACTATTCCATTACAGTATTTCTTTCATTGAGAACTTTGGGTTTTAATGACCCCTAATTGATTTTTTTTTCATTTGCTTTGTTTCGACATAAAATCTATGTCACTCTGGCACAGCCTGCCAGTCTTTTGTCTGATGTTACAAACAAATCCAGCCAAACATTAAGATTCATAAGGGGGATGGGGGGGGGGGGGGGGGGGGGGGGAGCACAGCTTCTTAAAGCCACATCAAGTATGTTAGAGACAAAACATTTAATTTAAATAGTAGAAACTAACACAAAACAGCTTCAAACCTAGTAAGCAGAGTTAGCTAAGCAGAAACACATGTGCTTTTGACATTTGTTTTCATGACAATTAGAAACAACTAGTTTTCAGCTAGCATTCTTGTTCATCCCTTTGAGGCTTTGGCTAATACATTAATTCAGAATTACTGCAGAACAGGTGCCGATTGGAACAGCAAAGGTAATTACATGCAACTTCATAGCATGTAAGGCAAATAAGCCAAGTCTGGTTCAGGCACGTACATAACCATATATTCAATGAGTCAAGCAAATGAGGAACACAAGACGCTTTCATTTTTATGTTGCTTTGACCTCAGTGTATGTTTTGTTCTAGTGTGTTTTGCATGCTCTGATCATCCTGATCACATGCATGTGTCTCATTCACTTGTGGAGCACACAGTTTCCCTTCTCCTCCCCCCCCCCCCCCCCACCTCCACCCCCCCCCCCCTTGAAGACAAAGCTCAGCAATAGCTTGCAAAGACAAGAACAGGTTTTTAACTTGGTGACCTTAGCTGGTTGAGTTTGGGTGCAATAGTTTTAATGTCAGCCCAGAGACACTGAGAGGACTAACTTGTCAATAGGCTTTTCCTACCTTTGTAAAATTTTCTCTTAGCTAAGAAGTGAATCCTCACATTACTGAAGTCAGTCAAAGGTTCAAGACTGATTTCAACAGGGACAAGATTTCACATGTGGCAAGAGATACAGCTGCGGTTTCAGAAGGGCAGATGGGTCTGACATACTCTGCTGACTGCTGGCAGGCAATGGCAGGGACAGTGGACCACACCCTCTCAGGTAAATAGGTACATAACTCTCAGGCTTCTGTTCTGGGATGACTGTGAAAGTCCAAAAGAACCAAAAGTACTCCCAAGCTGCTTAACAACACAGTCTACCCTGAAATTTGTTGCTGCAGAAATAAAGAACCAAAATTTGGCCAAGGCTAGGCTGCCTTTCTCGCAAATGAGGGTGGAACTGGATTGAGGAGACAAGGCAAGAGCTGTGAATTATTTAGCTTGCTGTTTCTGGGTGCCTAAACAGGTAGGGATGACACATAGGAAAAACATCAACACATTCACCCTGCAGTCCCTCCTGGGGTGGAGTGGTCTCAGTGTGCCTTCCCTTTGGTCTGACACAAGTGCAATCCTACAGACTGTCTTCCCTGTTTTGCATTCCATTCTTTCCCATTACTTTTGGCAACTATGTGTCTTATCAATGCTGGCACCAGTCCTAAGTGGAGTAACATATAAGGGGCTAAGAGAGAGAAAAATTAGCAGGTTATGTCCCAGAGCATATGGAACAGGAGACATCACTTGGAACATTAAGAGAAATTCTATTAGCACCTGGGAATCCAATTTTCAGAAGAGCTATGAGAACTAGAAACACACACTGCTGTTGCTACCAAGGGATTTGTCCTAGTAGGTGAGATTTTCAAGAAATGCAAGTGACCTATTATTGTTAGCCAAAGAGGGTTTTTTGTTTGTTTAAACAAGTTTACCACACTACTGAAAGACAGGAGAAATCTTAAAGAGTCTTACTAACGAGTTAGGAAATGCAGAAACACCACACCCTGCACTCGATTCAGTTCATACAATGGGTTTGCATGTGATGAAGAACACAGATGGTGTCATATGACAAATCCTTTACAGATCCAGCCTGCATTAAATGGATATGTATGTGACCTGGGTCTTTAAGAAAGACCAATAAAAAGCTTGGCTTATCCTGAAACCTTCAAAATACCATTTCAGCATCCATATATCTTATTGTTTTACACAAAAGCATTCTGTATATGCAGAGCTGAGGTTTCTCCCATACAAAATAAAAATATTATGGGAGGATGTCAGTCTTCCCAGTGTTGCTGCCTATATAGCAGGGCTCCAGCTAGTGCAGCAGATGGCTGTGGACCACATCTCTCCTTAGTTCTCACAGTGTCATTGCAAACCCAAGCAAACTGGTCGTTTGTGCTGGCGTCAGCCATGGCTGAGCCTCCACGTTAGCAGTGTACCTTTGCAGTGGTGTGCATAAATTTTAATACTAGTACAGATTTAATACAACTATGTTAATGAATGCAATAAAATGGGTAAAACTTTACTAGAAGGCCAGGACTGAACTACAGGGTGATTAATTGATTTAGTACAGGCATGGTTTCACAGGCAGTGAAGGTTCAGGATCCTGTTCAGTTTGTGTCAGGACTCCAGCAATTGCTCACCCTCTGACCTGACTGACTCTCACCAATTGCTAAAATGTTTCTCGTTTTATTTTTCTTTCCTTGTTCCCACTTCTTCACAATCACGTGTACATATATACATCACCTATAAGATATATTTAAACAGAGCAGTACCTTTTCTCTTCTAGAAGAAGAAAGAGCATGGTACTGCCCAGACAAGCTGGGCTTGCCTCAGGAAGGGTTGGCTGCCATACCCAGAACAGTGCAGTGACAAGGCAGACAATTTCTCTGTACTGCGGACTTGCTTTGAGGTGTGGCAGGAAGCACAAGTAGTTCAGTCAGTATTTCCCTCCCGAGCTACAGAGAGCCAGCATACAGCATGCTCTGGGGGACAACATGTTGTCACCACACTAAACACCCAGATGGATCCTACTCCACTCTGCTCACTGGAGTCCCAGCAAGTTTTTGCCCCAGCAGCATGTTCACTTCACATCAAAATAAAATTATTTTACCTTAATGGCCTTTACTTCCATGAGTTGGATCTGGGCTGGTATGATCTCACTAGAAGGAGCATTGGTTAGACCAGCAGAGAAGCTGTCCCTTAATTCCAGTTCGTTCTACTTACAAAACACCTCAGAATCAGCCAGAGTGAACACTGGTATATACAAACCTACTATTATCGTGCTGTTAAACTATGCCTTTTATCTGATGATCCCAAGTAGTTTATCCACAATAAACGATGCTCTCACATCACTGTGAATCTTGTAAATAACTGAGATAGGATAATGCAAAAGAATGGAAGGAGATTCTGTGTTTTTAAATGAGTTTTAAATTGTGTAATCACAGGGTGCAGAACCGCTACAGAGAAACCTCTTTGCCGCTGCTTTAGTTTGTGCATACGATTTTGAATTAATGTCACTTATTTCTGAAGTCTATTAAACCAACTGTCTTAATCTCACGTATTTGGCAAAATATTTGCTCTGTGTAGCCACAGTATTAATAAAAATCCCTCTATAAACGCATGCCATCTGGAGCAGGCACCACAAGAACTGAGAAGGGTGACCCATATGTGCAGCATTATCCGTATTCTTTTTATTGGAGATAAACATTTTGTCTGGTCCTTCTCCGGAATGCCTTCTCCTGGATGCCCTGCTCTCTCCTGTCCCACCCAGAGCCAGCAGCTGCAGCAGATCAGGCACTTTTCATCATATCCCCACCCCATGGGGAAGTGGAAATTTCTCTTCCCCTCCCCTTTTCTCTCTGTTCAGCCGGAGGTGATAATCCCCTCGGAATGCAGCATTTAGCACTTGTCAGGTATATGGTAATTGCTACATTCCCAGGGGATTAAATCCGTGGAATCTAATTACAGTGGACTGAAACCTCCCTATCAGAGAGGAGCCCTGCTGTATATGAGTGAAAGTCCTATGTCAGAGTAACACGGTACTGATCGAAGGTGAGGGCTTGGCCTCTTTCCTGCCCAACATAAGCACTATGGTGATCCTTCTGTCTGTCCTTTCTGGAGACCGGTCCATGAGAAAGGCTATCAAGCAGAGCACTGAACTCTATCTGGAAGCCCCTGGTCAGAGTAGACTTATATCAGGGTCTGAAAGACCCTGTAGACCAGGTCTTCATCTTATGCCTATAGAAATGCTTGGAATATGAAGGATAAGGTTCTTTTTCTGCCAAAGTCATCAATACAAGGCCAAGCTGGTGCTAGGCAGGCAGTAGTGGCATGAGTTGATGAGGCAGAAGCAGTCCTTCAACAGCAGGACAGAGTTCAGGCAACTTAAACAGCAACAGAACCTCACCCCAAGCACAGTGTGACCATGTCCTGCACCCCCAGGTACCAGGTTGCACAAAGTCACCTCACAGCTTCCAGGTGAAAAGGTATTCCAGATGGACCCAGTGGCTTCAAACTTTATTTCTTCTTAGGTATACCTATGATGATAGTTTTTATCTCAACTTGTTCTCATAACAGCTCTGGATTGTGCTTGACTAAACTCATGTTTAATTGTATATCCTCCTATATGTGTTTACCCTTGCACTTAAAGTGGGCAGTAGCTCTTAGGTTTGGCTTTCCTAGTGAGGTTTCTCATTCCTCAAACAATGTGGACATGATCCAAACCCCACTGAAGTCAACTGGAATTTTACAATTGACTCATAGGCCTCGATCAAACAGGATTGTACTGAATCGGTTTGCAGTTTGCATCCACAAACATACCCATACACACTCACCTACATATGTCCATAAAAATCGTTATTACGGGTATCCTAGAACAGCCTCAGTTACCACTAATGTGTCTCCTAGAAGCATTTTAGTTAATTTCAGTTTGAAGTCAGCTGAGAATATTGTGGAGGGGGAAAAGAGAATTCACAAGTATGTAATACAAATGCGTTGATCTATAGATGCTACCAGAAGAAAAAGGAGACAGGAAGAGGTTTGCTTATAAGAGGAAAGATCTCATGACATAGACAAAGATGAAGTGTGTTATGTCAAGATACCGAGTAAGATTCTTGCTCTGTTTTATTTAGACCAAAAAAGAACACATGCACTGCAAACTCATCCATAGAAGCTATTTTGTTGTTTTCAGTTTTGCAGTGGATAATTCTATTTGGAGAGTGAAAAAAAAAAAATATATATAACACCTTGATACCTCAAATCAAAGCCCTCTGCAGCTGTGTGTCTGCCTGTTTTAAGGAAAGGACTCTGTCTTTGATTACCAACCTAATCTTCTGAAAACGTGAGTTTCAAGGAGAGGAGTTTCTCCTCTGTGAAATCTACACCTGCCGACTCCCTAACTGCCAAAACACAAGCGGAAAGATTTTCAAATGTCACTGCCTAGCTGCATTATTTGTACAACACTAACCAGGCTGTGTTGCCAAACAACAGTATTAGAATAAAATCACAGGCCTGGCTCTCTGAAGCCTTAGGTTTAAAAAATATCCTCTCCAATTTATTTAGTTGTGATTTTTGAGGCCTTATATATTCTCAGTTCATAATGGCATGCTTTTGTTTTCACTCAGAAGTCTTAAAAGAGATAAAGAAATAACTTTGTCAAAGTACTTACAGTTCTCATGGAAACCCATTTCTGCCTTCCAGACAAGAATCTTTAAAAAAATCCCCAATATTGTAAGGCTTAGGCTAGAGATGATACACTATGCAAAACATCACTTCTGTTGCCATTGAATTACTATTTATAAAATAAAGAGTTGTACAAACAGTTTCTGCAACGAAAATGCAAAGTACAAACCAGTTATCATCTTATACAGGAAAACATGCACTGAGCTTGAAGAGACTTGGCTCAGCCACTGGGGTTCCATGTGACTCGATTTCATCAGTTCTTTGCATCTTCAGCTTCTGCCAACACACAGGTGACTTGCAATGCTTAATAAAAGAAGCCTTCAAAATGTACTCTAAAATTCTTGGGCAGAGGTCATACACATGTGTAGGCTATTAATCTGTATTATTAATACCATGACTAAGAAGCATGTGTAATTAGAGTTTTGGAGACATAACTGGACAGTATGTATATGGCCTATTACAGACATCTCTCCAGCAGGGAAATTATTCCTCACTATGCCTCTGATTTATTTTCTCATTTAGGGTAAATTGTATCTGGTGCTTCACAGTTTGCTCAAAACCAAATAGGGAATACTAATTCCTCCTCTCTTTTCTGGAAATGCTTTGCTTCTGATTTGGGAAATGTTGAGCATTGAAGTTGCAGTAATCATAATTAAGCATTAGTACCAATAAAATATTCATATGAGGAACAGATAAAATAATTGTTTATTCACTTATACGTAAATCACACACACACAAAATTATTGACTCTGGCATACCCAGCAACTAAGCAGCATACATCATTTTACACCTATTTGCTCCATCCTTCTGGGTTGTTTTTTTTTGCAGTTTCATTTGGTCTTTCTCCTTTTGCTGTGTATATTTGGAGTGACATTTTGATAGGCACTAATGTTCTTGAGTGGTTGCTTTTTTTCATGTTTTCTGGTTTGTATTTTCCTGTGGTCACCCTCTATTGCGGTGTACAATCATTTTAGACAAGAGGATGCACGCAAAACAAAGATGCTCATGCAAACAGAGGCAGAAAAGCAAGAGCATGTTACAACCCAACCTCCATTAGTCCACGACTGCCAAATTTCGTTGCAGTCACCTAAAATCTCCTCTGCTGCTGCACTATTTTTTTTTTTTGCATGTTATTTACGAGCTGTTGCATGTGAGTCCAGAAGTGGCTGCACTTCCCTTAGTGAAAAATCCACTGCAGAGTTTTGAAAAACTCACGTTTAATTTAATCTCTGCTCAGAGTTTGACTGGGTGCAAAGAATAAACGAGGAGTTGAAAAGATGGCCCAGTACCTGTAAAGTGTGGCTTTGAGGAGAAAAAAAGCGCATGTGAACAGAGCTAGGACTCATTGTGGTGGTGCCTGTCAGTTAACATAAAAATCATGTGTCCCAGGGAGCTGGCTGTGGGGGGAGTGTTAAAAGTGGCTGCCACAGGGGGAGTGGGCAGCAGGTGAGAAGTATGATCTAATGGGCTGAACAAGGACTCCCCAGGTGTGGCTGTTTGGTCATGGAGCACTGACCTTGCAGAAGGCATGTGAGCTGCTGCTGTAAACCTGTAGAAGGAGCACAGATGGCAGGAGATGGCCAGCACTGCCAGGAGAAAGCTGGTGGGTGGTTGGTGATACCACCAGAGATTTTTGGGGAAGGTGGCAATGGGAAAAGTTTTAGTGTCTTATCAGTACATCCCTCTTTTGCTTACAGGCCATGTGTAATTCCAGTCTGGTCCCCTCTGTTCTGTCCAGGTTGATGCTGGATGTGCTGATCTCAGCCTGAGTGTGCTGGTCTCTGCCTCACCAGTCACCTCTCCTCCTCCCAGCAGGGTCACTGTGCTTATTGTGACTCTTCTGTGTTATGGACCTGTTCTGATAGTTATTGACATGCCTTGCTCTGCTTTCCAGGTATGAAATTCAGTGTTCCAAGCTACACACACAAAGCTACTTATCATAGCCCTTCTGCTATGGATTTTATACACCAGTTTGGGGATATTCAAAATACAGTCAGTCTATTAAAAATTCCCATTGAACTAGGCACTAAAACCTGCTCTTTACACTGACACCATGTTTAACAACTGTGTCCTTACTCCTGTAATCTCCGTAGGGGTCAAATCTAAGCAGTGAGTAGGTTTTGGTACGTTTCTGTCAACCTGCATATTTTATTCACTGTGTAGAATTTATTGTCAGGGAAAGGAATGCTTAGGAGTTTTGTGAATAATCTCACTTTTTCTTTTTGTCTTCTTCCAGTAGCTGCACAGCTATATTACTGTTTTTTCAGTTGCATAAAAAAGGGAAAGCACAGTTTGAGAAATGATCATATGACCTTTTCAGAAATATCTTTTTTTTTCCCCCCAAGCATTCCATTTTCATACTGGATTGTATGTTTGTTTATTTATTTATTCATTAAATCTCAGTCATAACATTTATGCAGAGCCTAAGAGTGAAAAACAACCACATGTGAATCCAACCCATATTAATTTTGATTGCCAGATGTCATTTATTGATGAAACTGGTCCACTAATTCAGTGGCTCCAGCTGCAGGAGCCTCTACACCTGAAAGCCATCAGTGGGGCTGACCAGTTAGTACTGGTGAGGGGACTGGGATAGGGGATGTGGCTACTCAATCCTTCTGCCTCCAGACCTATTGTTTTGGGGTTAAAGCTGAGCCCCTGCCTCTGAGTGGTCAGGGCATCTTAGGAGACATTTCCTCTTTGCTTTAATTTTAGAGGAAGAAGAACTTTATTTCTCAGGGTTGTCATGTCTTAATAAGTACTAGATTCGCCCCCACCTTCCTTTTCTTCCCAGAGGATTAGTGTTAACTTGAGCAGTAATCTAATATCTGATTGCAGAGAGCTGGAAAGTGTGTCCCAAAATCCTGGGCTTGATTGCTGGAGAAATGTAGAGAAGTCCTACCTCAGACATACACTTTATCTTCCTTGATGAAACACTGTGAACAGGAAGTATATTTCTGATTAATATTGGTAACACGTGTAGACTAAATTTCCCACTGTCTACACACAGAAAATGAATTTGCTAACTATGAAATTAGCAGTTTGCTACTGAGCTCAGGGTTGCCATGAATTCAAAAGGCAAAATACACAGCAAACCTTGGGTTAGCTCTCAAATCTCACTTACGTTAAAGATATGCATATGCATGCTATAGGCAATGTCATCAGAAGTCAGAAGTTCAGGGCAAATTTGCACTCCAGTAGGTAATTTATCTTAGCCAGGCTGCAGAACACTGGGCATCCCATCTTCAAACCTTGCAGCTGTGCACTGACTCACTCCTGCTAGCAGCACCTTGTTACATTTTAATATAGCAGTGAGGAAGGCACATGGTAAAAAAGGTGGAAAGGCCAGGAAGGCCTTGTGGTTCTGCCTGCAGAGCTGCACATGGGCA
Organism: Melanerpes formicivorus; assembly: GCF_026170545.1. Classification (NCBI taxonomy): domain Eukaryota; kingdom Metazoa; phylum Chordata; class Aves; order Piciformes; family Picidae; genus Melanerpes; species Melanerpes formicivorus. Next base: position 7,246,028 of record NW_027142371.1, on the reverse strand, counting down.
CACAAGCTGCTTTTGGGTTGCTTTTCTGTTTGGTTTTGCCAGGACTGCAGAGACATCAGGGCTATGGGGTGCATAGAGACCACCAATTTACAGGCAGGATAAGAAATTGTTTCGGTGAAATCTTCCCTTAGAGACTAGTAATGAGAGCGACTGGATCTCTCTGTAGACACAGAATTAGCCAGTGTTTAAAGGGAAAATATAATCTGATGAGCAAGAAATGTACCTGTTATTACAGGCAGTTAATGAACTTTGCTCAGGGTGAGATTGCTGAATAATGGAGACTTGTGCATAGCTATTTTTAGAAGCACCAAATTGGTGTCACGGTGACACTGCATTCACAGCTTTTTATGTTGCTTTCCTGAGGAGATCACCGGTTTCTTCATCTCATCAAGACGAACTATCAGAATCATTTAGAAAACCAGAACAAAGGATAAATTATTCTCTGCTGTTGCCAAATCATTCTATACTCTTGCCAAATTGCAGGACTTTTTTTTTTTCCCCTCCTTTTTTTATCGCTTGAAACAGTACTCAAAAATTTAGTGGCTTGGTTTTGGTTTTAGTTTGAATCGAGTGGGGGAGCCTGGAGAAGAAGGGAAAGGGAAGAAATACTTTTGTCAAAACAACTGACAGTGTCCATGTAGTGAAACAGAACACCACATTTCTGGACACTGATTATAAAACCTTTATTTTAGTAGATTAATTTGCAGCTATATAACTACTGTCAGGCTAAGAAAGAAAAAAAAAAGAAGAATAGAATTTGTTTTTTTCCTAAAAAATCCCCTAGACAGCTATTCTTCCATTATTTCTAATCACTACATGTAAGTGCTTTGCTAGGAATACATTATCTCTGCTTCCAGACTGCAAACTTGTATTTCTGATGATAAATCTGCTGAGACATTGGCTTAGTTACGAGCACAATGCATGGGTAGCTGGATGATATTTCATGGACTGTTTTATATCTAAATTGAGACAATATAAACCTTATGTTCCTAATATTGCCAGTCCTGAAAGAGTTCACAAATGTTAACATTATACCTGAAACGAAGTTCACAGAAAAAGTAAGAAAACCCTGAAGCTGCAAGCAGGCCCCTCGTGAGACAAAATAAAATGTGTATACTTCACTTTTGGTATATATGGAGGTCTTGGTTTTGAAACAGTGTCTTCATGGAACTGTAATTTAATCTCTTCTTACCATTAAAAATATGTATTTTCAGCTTCTCCTTTCACTTCTGAATGCAGTGTACCTTTGAACCAACAATAATCAGTCAGGGCAGTGGATATTCACAGCTGGAATTAAGACTAGATGAGATATCCTGTGCATTACAGCCTCTCAGAGCAGGTAGAGCAGTTAATTAGTCCCCTAGTGTGAAGTTTGCAATCAGGTGTTGAAGCAGTTTCAGTTACAGTGTTGTGGTGAATCATTTCCTTCTGATGCTTGTGGTGATCAATCATGTGGGGCCCTCTTCTAGATTTTCACACTAGCTTTAAGACAAAAGATGTTCACAAAGAAAAACAAAATATTATCCATCTGGGTACCCAGCATGTATCTCCCATCACTTTGATTATTCTCAGCCTATAAGGTTATACAAACACTTTTACTACTTAAAATTTACATGTTAGTCTGAAACAGACTAAAATCAGTGTCTAAGATACAAAAACGATTTGGAAATGCTGGGGTTTGGGGGTGTTTTGTTTTGTTTTTCTAATTGCTGGCCTTCTTTCTCAGCATTAAATATCTAACCAATATAACACTCAGGAAAATATCCTGTGTTGGTTTTGTTTTTTTTCCAGAGGCAGCATTAGTGCACAGCACATAAAAGTTTTTTTTTTTTCCCCTGAAATAAATGGCAATACAGGCTGGTACTTGTATGACCAGGCATATTTCATTCTGCACACAGACAGCACATATGAAGAATTTTCACCTGAAGCTATTTTGATAGATTGATTTGGATTCAGGAATGCACTCCGATCGGAGCCCACACTTAAGCATGTGGCTGCCAACACACACAAGGTAATGCTTAAAAGTTGGTCACACACTTAAATGTGGTCTTGTGGAGGGTAGCATCCGAGCATGTGCAAAAGCGAGTTCTTGACGTGTGGCCTTTGTCATTGCGAAGCAAAAATTAGCAGGGGGAACAGCAGCCACACACGGCCAATTCAGCAGCCTCACCTCCTGTTCCTGGCTGTGTTTTAATATAGAAAATAATTGTGTGATGATTGAGACCTTCGGCTCTCAGAGGTTTCACTGGGAATTAAGGATCATTTGAGGTGGTGAAACTAACAATATTTGCATAAAAAATGCACATGAGAAAAAAAGAGAGCATCAACTGGATAATAACATTCCAGGTTTATTTTCAGTGTCTCCTGTATCTTTTTAGCTGACTGCTACATTCAGGATGGGTTTTGCTAGAAATGTAAATGAACAGACATTTCTAAAGACACACTTTTTATTTTTACCTGGTGGCCCAAAATTACAGCAAACCATTTTTAACTTTTCCCCATTGTTTCCTCCATTTTCCAGCTCTGTACCTCGGGGTCTGGGAAGATTATTAGCTATGAAGATTGCTTGCTTTCCATTGCTACTTATAATTATCAAATGTTTAAATGAATAAAGAATAAGGAACGTGACCTTGTCACCTTAACTCATGAGTGACTGTCAAGTGAGGTATCCCAATAGGTCAAATACTGAACTCTTCATTTCTGTTTTCATTTCACCATGCACTAAAAATGGAAATTCTGATCTCCCAAACACTTCTGGGCATTCATACTTTTAGGCATCCGAAAGAAAAGCCGATGCCTTAAATATATATATGTTACAGGAGTGAGATCTAAGGAAATCAGAAGTCAACCCCATTGACTTCAATAGGGGTTTTTCCATGAAGGATTGCAGGATCAGATTCCTGGGTGATACAAAGGGAGGTTTACAGAAAGTGCTGGGGGTGGGGGAGCTGTTATTGAAGATACAATTAAGGTTGCAACAGTAGTTAATAATGATCACTTCCAATGAAAGAAGCAAACTATGTGCCAAGTAAATCTGAAAGTCTCTGCTCTCTTCTCAGCTGAATTTCTAACAATAAGGATCCTTCCTGAAAGCAAGAGGAGGGCAGGTCTGGGGGATGGGTGCATTTGCATTTTTGTATGAGATGGGGGATATCACTCAGGGAGGGAGAGTACAGAATAGTGATTATGTGGAGACACTGGCACTTGAATGTTATTGCCCCTGCTACAGTATTTTGGATAGCTGGATCAATATAACATTGGCTGTCCTTGCAAAACACAACAGGTCAATAAATAAATTTGTCAGCATTTTTCTAGCTTGCCACGCGGGGAAATAATACAGGTTACTAAAGAATTGTCGCCTTTGATTTATAATGCTAATTAAATGTAGGTGGTTTGGTTTCTCTCAAATCATTTAGCAACTTAAAAGATACAGGGGAAGAAAATTCTCCAAGTGAACCCGACAAACACAGCACATCTGAATGTGGCCCAGCTCATGGAGACATCTGACCTGGGTTACTATGACACTTTTAACACAGCGTGTTAGTGTCACTTACCCTTTGTCTGTGGACAAGATAAGACATTCAAAATAAATCTGCAATGAAGCAGTTTTAAATTGGTGTTCAAAATTCTAGGAATTCATCCCAACTGAAGTCTTGGGGCAACAGATATCTTCCTTAGTGATTTCCTGCACTTGCAGCACTTACTGTTTTTTATTGCTTTGCAAGATGCTCCATTAACAATACCTGAATTTATTCATTTCATTGGGATTCATTTCATGTGTAAACTGGCTTTGCTCGTATATTAATAAGCATTTCAGCTCAAGACACCATCCCTACAGCACACTTTGGAAACACTGCACACTATTTTGTCCCTGTGTGCTACAAATGAGTGGCTCCTGCAAATTAAAGAAGCAGTTTCAGGGATTTATTTCTTTAAATCATGGACTTTTCCTAATCACCTTTGGCTCACAAATACTGAGAGAGTCCCAGATGAGAGTCTAATATTCCATCTAATTAGGATTCCTTTATTTCCTTTTTTTTAAAAACCCTTGGATTATGGTGATCTGACTGCAATGGCCCAAGCTGGGCTCTCAGTGATACTGTGCAGCCTTTCTCAAGGAAAACAGAGCCTGGCTGGTACTTCCTGAACACTGCAGGATGAAAGAGCGTTTGGATAGATTCAGTCCTAAGAAACCTGTGCAATGAATGGAGGGAAATGAAGCTGACTTGTTAATGGAAATTTCCCATATTTCCCCCTGGGATTTTGCACTGGGGATGACAAGTATTGTCTCCAAAGCCATGAGTCAATATATTCCTCACAGCCAGCAGCTCCCTAATCCATTCAGCCCTTCCTTGGCTATGAAGAGCTAATCTGGGGCTGATATATTTCTGTCTGGGATTTCCTGGACAGAAATATGTGCACATGTGCTGTGTAATGGCATGTAGAACAAACCTGCTGTATCCAGGATGGATCCAACTTACTGTATGTGTGTGAATCAACCATACATCTTGTGCTCCATAAACCAAACACTTCCAAGAAAAACTGAACAAACTTGACACATCCTGCACAGATCTCAGGAACTTGGGATGCAAGAAAACTCACCTGACACTGCTGCAAATTTCTAACTGTGCTGCCTTTTTAACCTGAAATCCCAGATGAAGGAAAAATCCAGCCCTTGACTTTTTTTTCATGAAAAATAGGAGGAAAAAAAATTTCTCCACCTTGTTGGTGAAAAAAAGAGATGTGTGTGCAAATAGCTAAGCACAGTGTAGCCCAAGCTAATCCCATTGTATTGCATCTTCCCATTCTCTTCCTCCTTTGGCTAATTATTGACAGATCAACGGGTTTGGTTTGTTAGAAGATGTCACATGGCTATTGTATGGTGTTCTTTAAAGGTTTTATTATTCCTCAAAGGTTTTATACATTTGGTTCAGTGGCTATGTGTCATACTTGTAGCATCTTGGGGAATGTGCCTCTACAAGCCTCAGTTTCTCCATCTATAAAATGGGCATGGTAATGTCTTCCACTATTTGTGAAGGACTTGTGGTTTGTTGGGGGTTTTTTGTTCCTATAGCAATCTGTGACTTTTAATTAAACTGTAGACAGTTTAAAATGAGACTTGTGCTACCTATGCAGATTGTGCCTCCCTAAGTCACTCCTACACGAGGCATTTTTAAATGCCCCACAAAATTCACATTACCTTTGACCTATTTCTAACACACACAACATGAAAGCCTAGGACGTTACCAGAGTGCACAACCCTCTCTGAGCTAGTGTCAGAGATTTTGTACAGTCAGAGTCATCTTCAAAAAGTCTTCTTCCTCCCTTGAAAAATGCTCAAGTAGAAAAAAAGGTTATTCAGTATTTCTTACTGAGACTAATTTAAAATACATTTATAAAATTAAGTAGCAGGTGAGTATAGTGAGTCTGTTGACTTTATGTAATGGTTATTATTATATTACATACAAGGCATACTATTACTACAAATCCATTATCATTCAGCATGTGGCTTCTTGTTCAAAGCAGTTAACGCAGTTATGAACCTCTACAAAAGGATTAGTGACTTTCCTGCCTTAGAAAAGGTTTCATCTTCCCTTTATTTTACAAATTGTGACTTTTATTTTCAAAGCTGAAACAAAGGAAAGGCTGTACTCTGGCAAGGAGATGCACTGCTTAAGGCTGACAGCTGGAGTACTGTATATAGGATGGCGGTTCTTGATTTGTCAGCATGTTGCTAGGGGTAGGGAAACTGAGAGTATAGTAAAATGCCTATTGAGATATTCCTGTATCTCTTGGTACATATGCACACTCGCTCTTTCCCTCACCCATCCATATTCACTGCAACTTCTAAAAAAAATATATATAAAAAATTAAAAATCCTCTTGATATACCCAGAAAGACACATCCTGTGTTTCCTTTCTTCTTGCTGCCTTTGTGCACAGGTCTGAAAAAGTACTAGAATGAGGGGCAGCACAGAAATTGAGTCTAGAAAAGTCAGAGCACAGCACTGGACTGGAGGACAAGTGCGGCAAAGCTGAGCTCCTGGGAGGCTGTGTGGAAGGAGAAGGGGGTGGACAGCAAGCTGGCATAGCCAGGGGCACTGAAAACTATACAGTTCAGAGGCAGTTCTGTGTGGCAATCCATGCAGGATACAGATCTGTTTGCTGGTGGTACAGGGAGAAAATGCAGAGGGATGTATTCATACTTAGCTCTGCTGATTTTTCCCCAGTGTCTGTGCAGGTAAAAAGAAATAAAAATTTGCCCAATTAGCTGTTTCCATGTACAATTATCTGGTTTACATACCTGCATTAAAATAATTACATGCTTAAAGCTAACTAGCTTCACACACATTCACCATACACCACCAAGTTCCTAATTTCTCTTGAATATCCACCTTTGATGACCACCATCTAAAACAATTTTTGGTCTCTAACCCAGCAGAATAGATCATGGAGCCTTTCTTACACTCTATGAAACAATCCCATTCACTATTACCTTTCAACATCTGCTAAAAGTAGTTATCTAAATCTACATATGCAAGACCAGAGGACACAGAATTAGCAGTTTACACATTTTTCTAAACTTATGTGCTGCGTCCCAAGGCTTTAATTCGCCAGCAGCCTGATAAAGATATGAAACAAACTGGTCTGTGCTGTTCCTGCAGCTGAAGCAGGAAGTCTGCAGCAGGAAGCATTTTTTCACTCTCATGGTTTATAGTGTCACCAGAAATCCTTGATAAAACTATGGTTGCATCTGTTGGGCAAGGATTTTGTCAGCACCAAAAGCTGTTATTAGGAGACCTGGGGGAGAGGCCTGCTTCTTGACAATATTAATAGCTAGCTCCTGCAGTATGCTTCAAACATGTTTCTTTTTTTCCTGTGACTATGCATGCATGTGTAATTTCCCATTATTCTCTACAATCTATACTGAATGTCCTGCTTTCTTAGTCACAGAAACAAGCTGTTTTCTTACAAACTGTTAATGGAAACTTCATTATTATAAAAAGTATAATATCCTGTAACTTTGGAAGAAGACTCCCACATTTAAACAGACTCCCACAAAAATCATCTCCTATTTAATCTGGTGTGACACCACTTAAAATGTATAAACTGCAAAGGATTTACATTTCAATTCTGATGGTTTAGATTTTGTATATGCTTCCACAGAGCAAGTCACTTTCCTCTTTGTCTGAGGTCAGCAGTTTAGCCTTAAAATGTCCTCAGCTGCATGTGTTACTATGAGACTGCACACTGTCTTATTCGAAAACAGGCTTTTTAACTGGAGAAAAATGTCCAGTTATGTTAAAGACTTTTCAAAACTCCTTTCAAAAAGTTCAATATGAAGTAATGGCTGATTTAAGGGGGGGGGGGGGAAGAGTCATACAGGAAATAATGTAACAATGGCAAAAATGAAGCAAAATCTGATGATTTACTTTGAATAATATCCTGACACAAGCAGGGAAGATATTACTCTGTCCCATGTACAATACTTCCATTGTAGCAAAATGTCAAATTTTCAATTTCCACACGTGAGTGGAAATCCTGCTTGCTGACAGGCAGAATTCAGGAGAGCTGATGTGTCCAGACAACAGCCTGCCCATCACCACAGGATCAGGCCTCACGGAAGGGGAGCTTTTAAAATCAAAACTCCTCTTAAGCATGCTGAAATGCTGCGGTGCAGTCACAGCTGCTGGAGATGATTGTAGCTCCATTAAAGGCAATAGTGTGATATTGATATGCACCAGCTGAAGCCCTGCTCTGAGCAGCCCCTACTCCAGCCCCCTCACTCAGCTGTACCCCAGCAGACTGGTAGGGAAAGCACACTAGGTAAGCAGGAGGTCAGCATTTTGTTATCTGTATGCTAATTTGGCAAGTTTTTTGGTTACTAGCTGGATCTCCAGAGCTGTCTATGTCTGAAATGGAATATTGGTGGTGTATTGACAAGATATCCCTTGTGGGATTGCTGGGGAAATTTGGGTGCCACTCAGCATAGTGTTGGGAGCAGTGGAAGCTGTGCAAAGGGGCTGAACTTTGGGCTTGATTTCAAAAATTACTTGAAAGCTTCTTAGATCTGGGAAGTGGGTTTTCTCTGTTTCCCCTCCCCCTTTAAACCAGAACATAGATGGCAAATGTTCCTCACCTGTCTATCAGGGCACCCACTGCCTTGGCCCTGCAGCGCAAGAAGGTTATTTTTGCAAGAGGAGGGGAGCAGACAAAAATGTAAATCAAATAAACATAACAAATGTAAGGACAGGGATTAGGTTACTAGTCAGTTGTGAAATGGAGGAAAAAAGCTAGCGTGTTTAGAAGTAAAATGATCTATTCTGATGATGTGGGACACTAACTCGAAATGGGGAAGCACACTCACCCTGTCTGTAGGAACACGTGAGGCAAGACCCACTCAGTTCAAGGAATACTTGTTCTCATTAACTAGCATTAGAAATCGGTGAGATCTGGCAAGATCCCATGCCTTTGTCAACTGTCATGCTAATTCCTCATTTTAAACAATCACTTGTCTTTTTTTATAACCTTTCAAATGCACATTTTTGTCATACCAGCTCTATGGTGTTCACAGCGTTTCTCAGATTTTTCTTCCTGCATTTCAGATAGGAGGAGGAAGTGTTGATCAAGGTACAATAGGAAGAAACAAATAATGATAACAAAGAGCCATGATCAGGGAATTCTTTCTGTTACCAGATTAGGAAGAAGCAAAAAACCCAACACTGTAACCCTCCAGGAATGGTAATACCACTTCAGGATTGATCAATATTAGCTTTCTATTTATAGAGCACCTTCCATTCCGAGGCTGTGCAGTGTTTATAAATTAATAAACACATGTGCAAGAATCCCATCATCCATTATTAATGTATCAGTGCTTTCCGTTTATGAGAGACAATTATTAGTTTTAACAGCATGAAACTTTTGGAAAGAATCACAAAACTACCTCTTGTAGCCAATTCTCTCTGCCCTACAATTCAGGCATTTAAGAGCTGTGGGAGCAGCAATATAACAGAGCATGAGGACATAGTCCAAGGTAAGTACTGCAAAAATCTGTCTCAAAAAATTAACTGAACTCACCACATTGTTCCTAAGGATTGCACCTGACAGTGACTGGGGTAATTTAACATTAAAACCTTGCTAAAATGAGTACATCTTTAACTCTGAATTAATATGCAAAGATGTCTTCAGTCTCTCTGCTATCTTAAAACAGATGATTTTGTTTCCTTGCCCAGGAGTCAGCTCTTGGGGATCTGCCTCCATATCACAATTACAAACAGCAGTAACTGCCTCCCTTTCAGGCAGTTTTGGTATCTGAATGAACTCAGAATATGCAAGATAAAGGAATTAATCTAGAGATGCCTTCTCAAGTCTGGGAACATCTTGTGAAATTGTGAGGCTACTTCTGTTATTTTGATGATGTACTGAGTTGCACATATCATTATTGTGCCTGAAATTTCAATTCAGCTTGTTTAAGATCAAAACAAAGAGAAGGCAAACTTTCTTAACAGAAGGCAAAATGGAGAATGACCCCCTAAAGCAGAAGAGGAGAAAAAGGTGACATTTGTATTACACTTACAGCACAGCACAAGTGTCAGAATTGAAGTGTGGCTGTAAAACTCTTTTACAGACTCGTGAGCTCTCTAAGATCTCGGATTTTTGGTGTGGAACTTGTTTTATTTCGTAACAAGCATGAACAGAGCTCACTCAGGGAGACAGAAAAGTTGTATTAAATACAGAATTTAACAACATCACTGTTTCAAAACAGTGCATTTGGTCTTCCATTTTAAAAGCAGTTCAGTGTACACCTAACTCTGCATAGCTGAGTTGTCAGCTCAGGGTTGGGCTTTAAATATTAGACCTTTTTTATTTTATTTATTCTTTCCTATTGAAGAATGGGGTCAGGTGCTAACTAGAATGACTGAGTAAGTTCTTATTTTGCCATATCCAAGGAATGGAACAAAGTAGTTTATGGACTGAGAGTGAGAAGACTGGAAGCTCAAACGAATCAAGGAAAGGAGAGGATTAACAGCCAGCCTGTAGATCCGACTCTTGATATTCAGAGTAAAGGCCATGTGATACCGGGAAGGACAATTTGGAAAGTTACAACAAAAGTTTAGGGCCTCTGGTGCTGATAACCGAACCATTCTGGGCAGAGAGTATGACTTCATTATCTTCAGTTTGTTTATCTTTTCAAGCAGCCTTTTTTACATCATTTGTATTTCACTGATGTATTTGTCTTTGTTCACTGCACAGCACAAACACATGCACGCTTGAAGTTTGTTTCTGTTTTCAGTTCTCAGGAAGCGCCTCTGAAAGCTCCCCTGTCTCTTCCAACTACATCTACTAAAAGATACTACTTCTCCATGCAAATCTTTATTCTCTTTCGATCATCAGAGTGACAACAATGCCGCTTTTATTGCTATTGCTACATACCCTACCAAACAACTAATATGTGTTTGAATAATTAACAGTAAGATTCTGGGGATCTTTCACCCCATGAGTCAGAAGAAAAGAGAACACACACATCATGGTGTGCTGTCATTTCGAAAAGGATCCATTTGCAGAACAAAGTAGGGGAACAAAACTGGAGGCTGAGCAAAATGAGCTTCAGGAAAGTGATATATTTTCTTTGAGAAATCTACATGCTATTGAACAAGCTTCTGTTTACATGTCTTTTCCTATGCTACGTGTACTGTGATAAATAAAAAGAAGAGACATGTCGTGCTTCAAGTCTGTTAAAGTTCATACACAGCAAAACCAAAACAAAATCAAGGTCAAACAGAAAATCTTTAATAGCTGTACTGTCAACGTGCCTCGCAGGATTTGAAATCTATGAGTTTATACAGACAGGATGTATAAAACAGTGAAAGAAAAACCCTGCTTTTTTTCTTTTTTTTTGCCTTTTTTTTTTTTTTCTCATTATAAAAATAAACTGTTCTACATTGAATGTGCTGCTTAGAAAGTAACCAAACCTTCAAATTTTAGCTGAGCATAAAAATACCTACGGCTGCATTTTTAAAGAATGCAGCACTTTGGTCTAGAATGCGAAGGGGGGGTGAGGGGGAAAGAGAGCGGCTGTTGATGCGAGGGAGCCTGGTAACTGAATATGGGTTGAGGAGATAGTTACTAATGCAACAGCCAGGCACATTCTTGGGGGGGAGGGCACGGGGAGCCTTCTGCATGGTAACTGCACAAAGTCGCTTCATGGATTATCTGATGTTGCAAGAACCTGATTGCTTGCAGCTTTCTCATCACTGTCTCATCTGCGTCTTCATTTAGTAAATCTAATCATGTGAGCATGTTAGTCAAATCTGAGACCGTGTCTAACTACCAGAGTGCCTCTGCAGCAGGCGTTTCCTGTAAACACACAACTGCCTGCGCTTCTGCAGAGGCAAAAACAGGAGAATCATCTGACACGATGGGATTTTCTTGTACTCGTTGCTGAAATAATGCTGAAAGAAGTAATTTGTGCAAAGGGGAAATTCAGAAAACAAGCCACAAAACACTGATAAAGCCTGCTTATAAGAGATTGTTTTCTAGTCTGTCTCATCTGAACATTGCACAAACAATTTATGAGCAATTTTGTAAGCAAAGAAGCAATGTGATCCTGATTTTACAAATAGAAACTGTTGTGCAGAAATGAAAACTGTAGAATTTTATGTTCCAACTCACGGTCCAGCTGGTAAAAATAATTTTCAAAGAGGACTTCTAAAATTTGTTCTCTAACTTTGAGACATTATGTTACACTCCTATCATGGTTTTAAGCTTATCTCCTTAAAAGCTAAAACACTGCATATTTACTTTATTTATCTAGTCATGCCAGCGGAGAGTTTCATGTAATGACTTGACTGCTAGAGCAGCAGCTGGAAAAAAAACAAAACAAAAAAAGGCAAATTTTGTGAGCCCTGTGAGAAGACTTGCCCAAGATCACGCAGGAAGTCTGTGGCATAGCTGGGACTGAGCCCAGATCCTCTAAATCCCATTTGTGCCTTAACCACACGACGGGCCAGATTTAATAGCTGCCTAAATATGAATCTCAAATGAGAGAGTCCCTGTGCAAAAGAATGAAACTTGGCTGATCTCCTGCTGCCAGGTATAGACTGGGTATTTTTCTGCTCAGGACAGTTGTCTGAGACAAACATCCACAGTAACCCTCGAAAGACTTTAAATTTAGGTAAAGGCTTCCTGTTGCCTGAGCAGCTCTGTTTTCATTCTCCCTGACAGCAAGGGTTTTCTTGCGTGCACCATGCAGAAGAGCAGAATTTGAGCCAGTTCACAAGACTTTTAGTATGGATTTTTACATAATGTAAATGTACATAGTATCATGTAAAAGAACTTATAAGTACATGAGTCTGGTGACTGAAACAAAACTTTTCAGCTTTCAGCAATGTTATACACCAACCCTCCTGCCCCCCCCCCCCCCCCCCCCCCCCGCGCCTAGTTGTTATGGAGGAGATTATCACAATTTTGGGCATGCTGCCTGGTTCCAAAGTCTAGTTTGGGGCTAGGTTTAATATTGCAAGACTGTGAAGTAACATATAGTGTAAAACAGTAAAGACAGGTCTGTCAGTCCTTCACATATATTTGTTGTAGAAGTTTTTCCTTCATACATAATACATGGACTGCTGAAGCTTCTCAAGAAAGGCAGCAAATGTCCTCAACACAAGGCAAAACAGAGGGAAAAGAAAATAAAATATTTATTTTTACAAGTTGGCCCTTGCCTCATATCAAACATTTCCAGCACCATAAGCATAAATCACAGAGGTCATTGTGGCTAATCTGTAAAAATAAATTGGATGTTTTCATTTCACTTCTGTAATGTGATATTATATGATGCATGGTGGAAAAAAAAATGTAAAGTGTTAACATATTCTCAATCTCTCCTATTTTCCTGAAACAGTCTTTATTTTCTTATGTTTTCCACAGAGATACCACATCTTAGTGGGTAAAAACCATACAGCTTCTACATTCTCTGTTAAAGCATGTTTACAGTCATCCCGAGTCCCGGCTCCAGGCAAACAACCCTCGTGATCAAGAAGATCATTATATTTCACCTGAAAAAGTACAATCTTTAAAAAACAGGTAAAAAATTAAAGGGAGGAGGGAAGTAATGGGTTTCAGCATGTCATGAGAGCATACATTGCAAAACCTGACTCTTTGAGTCTTGTAGGAGACACAGGTAAGAGCAAAAGCACAAGTTTAGTATTTTTAAAAGTTTGTGGGCCCCGAAGTTGTTTGTTAACTTCTCCATATAAGGACTTTCCAAATGCTAAAATCAGAAGGCAATAAAAAGGCTAATTTTTTTAACAGTCAAGATTTTTAAGAGAGCCATGTGACTCAGGACATTGGGTGTAGCAAAAGTAGTTAACTCCCACACCCATTTCCAGCAAAAATCTACTTTGTTCTTCTTGCCATGCTGCTCTTTGTAGATAATCGATACTTCAACTTAGGCAGCAAGTCCCACTGCAGTGTACTGGCCTACTCCTGTGCTTAAACTTGGGAGTGTTTGTGGGATCAGGTTTGGTCACATTGCATGAATTAGTGTGCAGCAAGTTACAAAGAAATGTGAAGCTCCTGCAATACAATGGAATATTTTGCATGCATGTATAAACACCTCACTTGGATATATCACACTGGAAAAAAAAAAATCACACTTAAAAAAACAACTGAAATTGATCATTGTGCAACAAGTCCTGCACCAGATTCCTCCTGTATCAATTCAAAACTCTCAAGTGGAAGGACCATGCCTGATAGCCTGTGAAGAGGTAGACTAAGGCAAAACTTTTGGTCTTGGTTCACGCAGCTGATTCACGCAAGGGTTGTTCAACTTTCAGGAAACTAGTGAGGGTGCACACCAGGAGGAGTTGAAAGGCCAGGATTTAAATGTATTTTAAAAGCCTAAATGTATCAGTTTTTTACTTTTTATTCCTCATGAATTCTTTTTCGACTTAGTGTGAGGAAAGATTCAAATTTGCCAATGAAGATATCTCATCTTCCAGAACTACCCGGTGGGAATATTGCCATATTCTATAATGTTTTTGATTAATTTTTATTTGCTGTATAAGTGACCTAAATTTCAGCCTGAGTAGTGTTGCTCATTTTAGACTGAGGGAACATTCTGAGAACACTTTAAAAAAAATACATAACCCCTCCCTGCCCTCCGTAATTTTAGTTGCAATTATTAGTTTAGAAACGTCCTCCATTCAGGCAGGATGATTTTTATATTGAAGCAAATAAGCCCCTGGGTGTGACCTAAACCTACTGATGTAAACCAAACTGACTTTAACAGGTCTCCGTGTGTCTTTGGGGGAAAAACAAGAGGAGAGACCACATGCAAGCTCACCTCTTTCTTATCCCATTTACTTGAAGAAGGTGCTAACCTCAGCGGCTAGCAGAGATTAAGCGCTTTGCTAACAGTATTAAAGATTGCATTTAACGTTCCTAAAAAGCTCCTCAGCTCTAAGTGGAATACTTAAAAAAAAAAACACCAACATTTTAAGTCTTTGTCTGCTGCGTTGAATTCCACTCCAGTGTCCGTACCTCTGGAGAAGTTAACGCTGTGCCAGACCAACAGCTGAGCGCTTATGGCTGTCAAAAGAAATGCGGGAGATGTGGCTCCTTGGCCTTTCTGGGGCAATGCCTACAGCAAATCGCCATGTTCCTGCTGCCTTGTTTCCCCTGACCACGAGGTAGCATCCCGGTGTCCAGCCGCGTTTAGGCTCTGCAGCAGCCAGAGGCCATCGGGACTCCAATACGTGGCACAAAACGATGATGGTCTAGTCTATTTTACCCCTGAACGACCCACCAAAGGAAACCCTTGGACACCACTTTGGAAAAGCATTGCTTTTATTTACATTTGCAAAGGACACGCTATGGAAGCGGCCCGGGCCCTGATGGCCCCTGGCGGGTGCGCGCTTTATGTCAGGGCGATATACAGCTTTATAGCAGCGCCCTTCGCCGCGTTTTGTTATTCAGGGAGATAACCATCGGCCCATCTCCGCAAATCGCGGCACACAAAGGCGGCCGAGCCAGGCCCGCACACCACTGCCGACTTCTTCGCCTCCCGTTACACCGTGCCGGCACAAAGGGAACAATCGTCTTACACCAGGCAGGCCCCGGCCCAACGGCCCCAAAGCGCGACCGATTAGCCCCAGGTCCCCCTGGCTCGCCCCGGGCCACGTTATTTAACGTACAGGCCATGCCGGGCCGGAGCCTACCGAGGGAGGCGGGATTGGCACCGGGCAGGGGCGGGGCCTGCGCGGCGCGGGGCGGGGCCGCGCGCGGGGGCTGCCCGAGCAACAGCTGCCGCGCGAGCGGTTTACAAACAGTGCCCCGAACGCGAGCGCCAGCGCCGCTGAGTCCCTGCTCCGGCGGCACTACGGGCGGCCGCCCCCGCTCCCCTCCTCCCTCTGCCCCCGCCTCAGGATGCCGGCCGGGGAGGCGGCTCAGGCACAGGTGAGGGAGGGCTGGGGGTCAACTTTCAGGGGGTGCCGGCCCCCCACCCCTTCTCCTCCTCTCCGCTTGATACGGGAGGTACCTGAGGGAGGTGCAGCCCCCAGCCCCTTGGGGCGGTCTCTGCCGTGAGGGGCCGGTTGTGTGACCGCGGAGGTGGTGGTGGTGGGGGGCAACTGCCTTCTAAGATGTTTTAAGGGAATCTGGGGGATACACCCCCACCTTGTGAGGCACAACCCCTCTCAGATCAGAGCCGCCCATCCCCGAGGTGTCCCAGAGGCTGGGAGGTTGGCGAGGCGCATTGACTACCCCTGGAGGAGAGGAGGAGGAGGAGGAAGGGCAGGTGTGTGTGGGGGGATTCGAGTCCGCGGGTGGGAGGAAAGGCCGGGGAGGGGGCCAGGTGTGTAACAGCCGGCCCACCTCTGGCCGCGTCAGCCTCAGCCCCTCCCGCGGCGGAGCAGCAGCAGGTAACGAGCCCCTCCCGCCGCCCCCTCCCCGGGGCCGGGCGGCCTGCAGCGCCCGCGGGCGGGCAGGGGAGCGGGCGGCAGGGGCGGGTGCGGAGAGAGAGAGAGAGAAGCCCTTCCCTCTCTCCCTCCCACCCGAAAACTTCTCGATGTCCTCTGTTTCCTTCTCTTGCCCGGGATCGCCTCCCCCTTCTCTGCACGTCCGTCCCCCCCCCCCCACAATCCCCCCTGCGCAAGTAGGTGCCTCAAACTTCCATCGTATACCTGGGTGTTTGCTTTTAGACACTGGGGCGTCGAGCCTAGGATTTGGGGGTGCTCTGCCGCCGGGTGGGGAGGTGGAGCGGGAAGAGACTATTTCTTTGTGAGTCAAAGATGTTCCTGGAAGAAGGGTTTGTAGTAAGTGGCTCATGGAGCGGGGGGGGAGAGGGTGGGGGGGTGGAAATTGTTAATGAAAAGTTTATTGATCCGTTGTGCCAGTTTTTGCTTCGTTTACCTTTGTCTTCTAAAGACTAAGCCCTTCCTGGTAATGTCTTTGGCATCGTGTTTCTTCTTCTCTCTCTTTTTTTTTTTTTTTAAGGGAATAGGAAGTTTAGAAAAATAAATAAATAAGCCTTAACTGACTTCTTAAGCAACAAAAGAGGTTGCCAAGAGAGGACAATAAATTCTAGAATATCTAGAGATTGGATTTCGTTCCTGTTCCGTGATACCCATTGGACTTTATGTTTCTGGGTGTGGGGTTTTTTTTTTTTTTTGTTTTGTTTTGTTTTGTCTTCAACACAGAAAACCTGCAGCCAAAGTAAGGTCTGTATGTACTCTAATGAGACATCCCATAAAATGTGCTATGTGACTTCCAGTAAGTATTTGAATTGAAGTGTAATAGTTTTGAAGTGGTGGTGGACAAAAATCTTTATGTTGGGTTATTGATCTGCTGATGAAAGGCGTTAGAATTTGAAAAGGGTTTAGTTTAGGGGGGTTGTGTGTTTAAAGGTGGTGGGTTGTTTTTTTTTTCTCTTTTAAGCAGTAACTTTTTTTACCCTCTTCATTTCTGAAATGACCTTGAGAGCTTTAAAACTACATCAGTTTCTACCAGTGGGTTTGAGGGGGAGGCAATAGCAGAAGGATCTAGTGAAAATCGAAAATAGAAATGGGAACTGAAGTAGATGCAATAAAATATTTCCTTATAGAAGTATGTGAAAAGGGAAGTTTTTGTCAGATTGTGTGAAAAAGAAGAGTGGGAAATAACGCAGTTTAAGATGCAAGGAGAAAGAAGGGAACATATCATTCTTCACATTTTATTAGGCCTTGAAATGCAGGAGTGATATGATCTGGAAGACACAGAAATAAAACGCCTAACTACAAGTTGAATAGCAGGCATTGACTTGCTGACCAGTGCTTACATGCTTGCTGGTTGGTGGGGGCTGGTTTTGTGTCTGCAAAGGTATCAGAGCACAGTGCTATGACAATGGCTTGCAAATGCTTTAACGCCATGTTTTATTGCTCTTAGGAGCTCTTATTAACTGTAGGTTTGGGAATACAAGTAATACTTTAATTTGTGATGTCCACACTAAGGTTTAAGCGTTTCCTTGGATAATATAAAAGGACAGTTTCAAATAAGTAGGATAAACTGCATTCTTTGGCAAAGGGGAGGGAAGAGGGGAAGGGTGGAGGAGGGTTTTTTGGTGGTGGTTTTTTTTTTTTTTTCCTTCCCCTTTACTAGTTCTGTAACTGAGTCAATATTTTAAGATCTGTGGCAGGAATGTGGCTTTGTGATCACTGATCTTTCTGGGTTTTTGTTTGTTTGTTTTGGGTTTTTTTAATGAACAATATTGTAATTCTGTGCGAAATACTTGGATTTTGAATTTCAAAGCTCCTTCTTGAGATCTGTGTGAGTTTTCAAGTTTGGTGTTTTTAAGTTCTTAGGGTAGTTAAGATGAAAAATAAATAACTTTAGAATCATGGTTATTACAGTGATTATTGATTGGCTTGGCCTACAGCCAAGCAACTCTTCTGCATGCACCAGAGTTGCTGATTTAAATTCTATGAATTCTTTTTCATATGCTAGCCTTTTTGAATCGTTAAACTGTATATACAGCTATTTAAGAACAGTAGATCAGTTTTTAGTTAAGGTTGTTCAATTATGTCTTCATCGCTTTGGAGTTGGTTGAATGACTTGACATGAGATTAAGCACAACAAAAGAAAAGGCAGGGGAACAACAGCTGCCTTCCAGTACCAGAGCACCAGTGTGCTGAGCAGTTAAGCATTTTACCTTTTAGTATTATGTGGTGTCAGGTTTAAACGTTAATATTTATTTTCATCTTTACAAGGTCCTTAGGCATTCTGATAAAACATCAGACACTCAAATCCTGGGTATTTGTGTTTGGGGGTTGTTTGTCCCTTGCATTTTTAAGAAAATGATCTGATACTGAGGAGTGAATTGATCTCATTAACTTTTAAGACAAAAGTAGCAAACAGTCACCACTAGTTTGTACTTGTTTAGTTACTGTGTGGTAAGAACTTTAAGGTGTGTCCTTAATGGCAACTGACGATTCTTGCTGCGAAGCCTTGTTTATTTTAGGTAGATGTTTTATACAGAATTTCCAGTGGGACAAATTACTCCACTGACTGCACTTATTCTTTCTGAAGACTGGCTGTAAGCATAAGAGAATGATTTTTGCCATGCTGTAATCAGTATGTTTTTTAAAATTGAAGCCATTAAGTTTTGCTGTGTATTTTGAGGCTTTTGCTACTTCCTTTGTTTAAACATTCTTAAACAGTGCATATCATATGTGAATTTAAAACATGCACATGGCACTATTTGGGGCTAAATTTAAATTTAAAATGAATACCTATGTCCTCGTTGATCAAAATAGAAAAAGCATTTCTTTAAATAAGTGGATGTTTTTTGGTTTTGAATGTAGTAAGGAGGCTATATTTGTATCTTGTAAACAAAGTTTCATATTAAGTAGTCTTTAGAGAATGGCTTCCAGGCTTGGGATTAGAGGATTTTTTTTTCCCCTCCTCATTAAGTGAATAATGTTTTTTTGATTTTGCATTGTTTTGGTAAGGGTGGGAAGAGCAAGATTTAGAGTAGGGGCTAGAAAGAGGAAGATAACAAACTTTAGCACCTTTTGTCAGACAAAAGACTATTTAATTATGTTTTCCCCTTTCATTAGATCACACTCAAAAATCCCTTTTTGAGCCCTTGTTTCTAAACTTCAGATTCTATCTTCTCCTAACTGCCACATTTTCATTGTGAACCATGTTGATTAATATCTTGTGAACAATGTGCTAAGTTATGACTGATCAGTTTAGAATACTTTTAAAAAGGAACTGTGGGTTTCAGTTAAACTTTCAAAACGGTGATTAAAAGAAACTTTTAGTTACTAAAATCTGAGAGTTTGTAATTAAGAAGCTCTGGGGAAATGTTAAGTAAATTTAAACTTCCCTTTGTTCTTTGGGACTTTTTGTTGTCCCATGTCTTTCTAACCTGAATCTTGATTTGGAATTCATTGTCCCAGTAAAAGATTCCATACACTGTATATGTAAATACACTCCCTCTTTCCTGTGTTATGAAATGCTGTAACTACTGCTGGCATATGGAACGAAGTTCCCCCCTTCCCTAAGGTAAAATGGGCTAAGCTTTCTTTTCTTTGCAAGAAGCTGAAAGAAGAGTTTGACCTTTGAACTCACCCTCACGTTTCCACACTGCTTTCAGGATGATTAAATAACCAAGGATATTTGCTGTGTCTTTTGCTTATTTATCTCACTTAAAATGTTCTAATACTTAACTGTTGAGGTATTGTCTTTAAATATAGCAAGACAGTACATTTCAGTTACAGCAGGGCTGCCATTTGCCAGCTCAGCCCTCTTATTTTTGAGGCTCTTGATTTAGAACATCAGCGTTCCAATCAGATACTCTTTCCACATCTCATAACTACATTAATTTTGAAGTACTATTTACTTTTAATGGACTTTGGGTCATTTTTGATGACCCATGACCCTTTTTTTTTTTAAGGTGACTTTAGTAACAAAAAAGTTTTTCTTTCTGGTGCATTAATACGATCAGGGGATTCTGCTGACTACTGTATGCATGCTTTTAGAGAGATGTGACTCATACCACAAGAGATTTGCAACTGAATACAAAAGTAAGGAAAAGGATATGACCAAGCCAGGCAAGATTCTCAATATGTGTTGTATTTTAGGATTTAAAAACCCAAGGACACTTTTCCAGCATAAACTTACCCAAGTTTTTGTGCATCTCTAGGCAGAAAGCCACTTTCAATTATTTGCTTTTGGAACTTCTTTCCCTCCCCTCCCCCCCTTTTTTTTTCCCTTGACATTTGCAAATCTTATTTTGTTGCAGATGAAAACTCATTTATGGCAAACATGGGTGTATGTCAGTGGGAAAAAATGTATTAAAATGTCTACTGTTGTAATCACATGACTTTGGCCAGAGCATAGTTTATTGCTTATCATAAATCTAGCTCTTGATTCTTCCTCATCTTCGTTTTGTTTGTTTTTTCCCTCTCTCCTCCAAGGGGGGGCAGCAAGTTAAGTGGTCTGATAAGAACAGACTTTCAGTTTTAAAGTAAAATACCGAACTGTAGATCAAACATATAGGTGACATAGTTGTTTCAAAATACAGTGAGTTCATTGCAGAAAGTGGAAATGGTTATCAGCCTGGCTTGAGAATTTTCAAAGAAAGGAAGTGTGGTTAGAATATATGCAGGAAAATCTATGTAGATCAGTGTGAAATAAGGATTTGAGCAGAAACCCATCCAAGTGAATAATTGACTGGATAGTGATTTTCTATCTGCTGAAGATTTTATGTAACTAAAAGTATCAAAGTCTGAGTTTGTTTATGCGCAATGGGTACACTTGCTTTGCCTCTGACATAAACTACATAAGAGAAATAAAGGCCCTTGTGCTGTGCTTAAATTGTATTGTGATAGTTGAGAGCTGGTTAGGTGAAATCCTTGGGCATATGTCAGCCTCCCTTTTGGTAAAGAGAGAGAAAGAAACAAATTAGATGTACTCCAAAGACTACAATTTTTAGTATGTTGTAAGGTTGAAAAGCTTGTACAGAGAAGCCACAATTTCTGTTTATTCTTTTGCTAAATCTGCAACACTTGTATATGAAGCTGCCTGTTGAAGGTCAAATTTCTTGTGGATGCTGAGTGCTTCCTAGGACAGTTTGGCACTGTGAAGCCCACTGTCTTGTATCCCATCCCATCACCCACATGTATCTCCTCCCACCCACTGGTGTAAGATAGTGTAGTGCTAAAGCAATTAAAAAGGTTTAGTGTGGGTCTCTGTAAGATCTTCCACCTGCATGAAAGAAAGGAGGCAGCTATTTGAAGTGTCTATTGCTAGCACTCCTAATTTAAGCCATCTCCTGGACAAGCACCTGAAGATGTTAAGTAGAAGCAAATGTCTTTCTCTTAGAGTGTGTACCTTTTTCCATCTTTCAGGATTGATTTTTGTAAATATATAATTGTAGATATGAATGAAAGCAACCAGATTAAGGTGCTCTGCAGAGGGGAGGGGATAAGAAGTTGCTGCTTTTTCTTGAACAGTACAGGGGTTTGAGCTGTGTTGGGCAAGAGAATTAGATTCAAAGTTGAAATCAGGTGAGAGCACTAGGGAAGATTAATGACCTCAACAAAGTGAACTCTTTGGAAGTGGTGACTTCTGTCAAATTCAGGCATAGTAAAAGAACCTCTTTTCCTGTTATTTTACCTATGCTGCCCAAAGGGATGCAACTTGTAATTGCTATGAAGGAACTCCTGGCTCTTGAGTAATGAGGAATTAAGTCTAATTTGGTAAACTCTGAATTTACCACTTCTTTGTAGTTGTGGCTGCTGGAGAGATCTAACGTGCTTCTGCCAAGAAGTAAAGTAAAATTTGCTTTTAAGGGTTCTGAAAATACCTTCTTTCAAATGAGAACCAAGACTAAACATATAAGGCAGTCTATGTGAGGTGAGACTGACTCAACGATAAAAATGTATCACTCACTCCACCAAGAGAGTCTTTACCTGCTGTGGAGTGAACAATAAACTGTTTTGTAAGGTAAAGGGTCATTGCCAGTTTAAGTGCGTGTAACTTCTTGATTTAATGAAGTTGCATCATCTTATAGCAGTGGTGAAATGTGTCCCAGACTTATTTAAAATAAGATTACTCTTGTGTCTTTCAGCCTTCCTACAACAGGTATTGGCTACTTCATATAGTCTAGAGTATCATTTGGTTTTGTGGTTCCTGAAAAATTTGCTCCTAATCAGATAGGGGGAAAATGAGAAAAGAAAAGGAGGGGGGAGGGAAAAAAAGTGGCTGTTAGAGCAGTCCTCCTGAACTTTAAAAGTCAATACTTATTTGTAGCACTTCCTCCTGTAATGCCAAGAAATAGTCTCTTTTATATTTGCTCTTGCTCAGTGGAGGAAAAACATGTGCAAAATGATGCAAGCTTACATGTTCTCTGCTTTAAAAGGAATAATTACATCTTTTGATAGAAGAGGCATTCAGTTCACTGAGGAGACACATTCAGCTCATCCATCCTCTGCCAAAACACTGTTAGACATATAGCCTTAAAGAAAAATGGACTCCACAGGAAAAGGTTTTTAGAGAAAGGATATCCTTTGTTTCTATTAGTATAGATGTCTGAAATGGGGGGAGGGAGTTTTCCTAATACTGTTCATTATTAACTAGTAGTTATTTTCCACTGGCAATTAAAATCGTATTTGCTAGGCTTCAGGAGGAAAGTGACTTGTGTGTATGTCTATCTGACTAGAAATGAGCTTTCAACACAATTTCTAAAGTATTCGTGGAGAAGTGCCTGGATAATATTCTTACATTCTTGTGTATATGTGTCTGTCTTTATGAATTGTCCTAGCATCATTGCTCTGTGGAGTAATGAGAAGGGACTGTAACTGAGGATAACAGAGTAGCTTCTCTTGGAGCTCTATGAGTTGAAGTTTAGGGTAACTTTGAAATCTTCAAAACTGAAGGATGGAGACTAACAAGGGGGGGGGGGGGGCCTTAAGTTTGCAGATTTAGGGAGTGGAAATTCCAATTTGGGGTCATCTTTTATGTTCTCTCTTCAACCTGAATGTCTTCATTTTGATCTTTCCTGCAACTGAAACAAACAACTGTCTTCCTCCCCTTCCTCCCCCTAAATCTCCATTTCCTTTAAAAGTACTCATGCTAGCTCTTTATCAGACTGAGCAGTTAACACTTTATTTTAAAACACTTTTTTGTACTTGAATGCTTGGTATTAAAGCTGATGTGTGTCTGTGAAGCAGTGTCAGGTGTACTGGCATGCTCCTCCATTAACAAAGAAATAGGCAGGGAAGTGATGTTAAAATGATATACTGTTAAAAGATAGAGGGGAGCAGCTCTTCCTAGAAAGCAACAGAACACACAGTAATGAAGAATAAGTTATTGGCTTCATGAAGTGTTCTGAAGAAAAGCTGACTCTTCTGCTGTTCTGCAAAATGATGGTTTATCTGTGCTGACTTTTATAGTTTTCCAGTGTTTTAACTGAAGTCACAGGCAGACAGTTGTACTCTTTCAGAAATCGAGTCACAGTCTATGCAGCAAATAGTGTGACTTTTCTAGATTTAAGGAGTGTCCTTCCCTCAGTTTGGGGTAGGAACTCACACACCCCCCCCTCCCCCCATCTAATAAAGGAAAACGCCTTGTTGTGTGAGGTGTGACATGTACCTGTTTCTTCTTAAATGGTGAAAGGAAGTTACGTGGTTCCCATAATACCCCTAATGCTTGTAGAGACAAACTTGAAATTTCATGCTATGGATATTTGGAAATCTGACTAATGTTTTGAAGCAACTGGTAAATTAGAACCTCACAGTAACACTGCTTCACTTTCTGACTAAATATAAGAGCCCATAAAGAGCTGCAGCGCACTAGTGCTGCTCATACAATGGGGCTATTGTCACTGATGTGTTCTGTGAGCACTGCACACACAACCTGGGGCGCTGTAGGTACTATCTCCAAAGTTTGGCACTTGAATACTTAGCAACTACTTGGGGATGGTATTTCTGCTTAACATCCCCGTGTGTGTACTAGGTGTGGTGCAACTGGCTGAAATTTAGGCAATGATATATATGTATATACAAAAGGAGACTTTCTAAATAAGCTAAAAATCATCCTTGGTGCTCAGGCTTTTTGAGAATTTAAAGTTGTATTTATTTATGCCTAATCTACTCTGCCTATGATCAGTGTCAGACCTGAATACAGTTGTTCTCAGTCAAATCAGATAATATCCATAATGTAGTTTTTATTTGTGGGCTCAATGAGGGAAAAAGTGATGTTAAATGGTTCATTTTATTTATGTCCATTAGATAGAATCTATTTCATTAGCAATGCCAAAGAACTGCAGCTTGTTCTGAGGTATAAATTTGCCAAGGGAAAATAATGTTTCATGTGAAATGACTCTTAATATCCTGAAATGCCTTGAAAGATGAGGAAAAGTGAAGGTTTTTTTTAAATGTGTGTGTGTGTGTGTGTTTGGTTGCGTGTTGTTTTGTGTGTGTGTTTTCTTTGTTTTTGGTTGGGATTTGTTTAAGTGAATTTGAGAGTTGTGTGAAAATTTCTCAAGTTAAATAGTTTAAAAAAAAAAAAAGGTAATTAATATGCAGCAGTTGGTTCTGGTGGATTTCTGAGTGAGGGTTTCTTGGGGTTTTTTTGGTGGAACTGGATTATGTGGCGCTTGCAACCTGTGGAACCTTAGTAAGATAATGAATGAAGCTGGTCATCAGTTAACAGCGATAGTGTTGCTACTACTGGCCTTCAGTTTAAGGATCTGCTAAAAGTTTGTGGAGGTAGTTACACATCAGTACAGATAACTAAGTATCATATGCTTAGCTGCAACTCTTGTAGTTTTCTCACTTCTGTTTTTAAGAAACTGTTGCAGAAACTGGGTTAACTTCTGTAATTGTTCCAGCTTGCTTTTTTACAGTTGAACAATGGATCTGCTAGCACAGCATTAGCAAGGTGCAGTTGTTTTTTCCTGATTCTGGCTAGGCAACTTTTACCCCCAGTGCTCTGTAGTGTTTAAAATGGGAAATTCAATAGTTAGACTTTGCTATTCTCTGAAAGGTGTGTCTACAGTTTTTATTACATATTCATGGAAATGTTGAAATGCAGGAAGTAGAAATGCAATAAAATTACTACTGATAGGTCATTTCCCAAAGAAATCTTTGAGACTGTAATATGCAGTCTTTAGTTGTGTAACTTAATAAAAATAAATTGAACTTCACTACAGACACTTAATTAAAATTTTCTCTTTTAATAATCCATTTATATGCAGCAGCTTTTTGGTGTGGTTCTTAGGCTCTCTGGCAAGTGAAATGAAAACAAGATGTTCTCATCTGTCCAGTTCAATCTTTGTGTGTGTGTATATATGCTTTGTGTTGTTTATAAATGTAATGGGTATCACTGCAAACCTGCTGAAATATTTGACTGCAGGCCATACAGGCGAATAGGACTCAGTTGTAAACTAATGTTTGCTAAATGATCTGACTCTGGACTGTTTGAAGAATGAAGTACCCTAGTTGGGATCCTACAGTTGAGGAGAGTGTGCCGCTTCTGGCAGTATCATTCCAAGAAATGTCCATGTGTGCTCAAGAAGACTAGTTCCTTCTGAGCTACTCATTTACCTCAGGGCAGCTGCAGCACTCACTAAACATGTGAGTTCTAGACTCCAGTGTGAGATGCATATTGCCACTTATAAATGGATAGGGGAGTCAGTGGTCAAGATTTTGTAACTTGGTTTGTGAGGAGGGATAGTCATTCTTTATTTTCAACCCTGAGTTAATCGGTAGCAATTGTATTACTTTTCAGCTATTTCAGGGAAGAATTTCCTGTTTTGTTCTGTTCCTTTGCTTAATCTCTGACTGATACTGGTGTCATGTCTGTTCTTTTGTCTTCTGAAATTCAAAGATGACAGAAGACACCCCTGGTACTGTACTTTTTGGTGGAGTTCATATACAGACCATCAGCCATAAGTAGTTGGTGCTCATCAAAACTGTAGATTGTCCCCTTTCCCAGGGAAGCAATTGTACAATATAAGGCAACTCTTGGCAGTTTTGCTGCTGCCTACAGGGTTTTGAATAACAAGAATGTAATTAACCAACATTTTTGGTCTTCAAATCCAAGGCATAATATCATCTTCACTTGGAGGAAAGATTTTGTTAATAATGGATAAAATCCTAGGGTAGATATTTGGGATTGTAGTTTTAGCATGCGTTTGCTTGTCTAAACAGTGAAAGCGTAAAATCATGCCTACTTGTAAAGCCACCTAGCTAACCAGAGTGAAGTGTGTAATCACTTAGAAAAATAAGAAAGAAAAAATAAGACCAGAACTTTCTATTCACCTTTCTGACTGTTATTGTTTTATATTCTAAGTTTAAACATAACTCCCTCTAGTTACATCTTCAGAAATACTACCTGCAGTTTTTTGTCAGTCTTAGGTGTGATCTCCTCTATGTGATGGTATATCCAAGAACAACAGTTACCTGAACTGCAAATGGGCATTTCAGATTGCTGAAACAGGAATATCTTGCTCTGCTTTGCAATGCTGCCTAGAGGATGAGCTGTGGCCAGTTCTTCAAAAGTGTTCATAGCCTCCTATTAAAGACAGTGAAAGCATTCAGCAGCCACCCTAGGCTGGTGGAGATGTGTGAACTGCTTTGAAGATCCATGGAAGAAGTCTCCAAAGGGCTTTTTCAAATCTAATTATTCCCAATAAAATTTGGACCCAAGCTCCTGTTAGTCTCCTCTCTGATCCACGTGTTTAAGTTTTATACTCTGTGTTTATATGTACAATTGTGAGGACAGATTTAGAGTTTTTTTGACAGCTGAGATTGAACCAGAATGGTTTTCAAAGAGCTTACCAGAGAAAATATTATTGATTGAGGTGGATTTTTTCACACATCAATGACCAACTTAGAGCCTTCCCTAGACTTGATCTATGCCTGTCCTCTAAATTCTAATAAATCTTGAAGCACGTGGTTCTTACCAAGTGTTTGTATTATCCTAGGTTAGGTGAATTCAACCATGTGTGGTGATCTGTGTTACAAGGATGTCTCTTGTACTCTTCTCTTATCCCAGGATGCTGTGGAGGATAGGGGACCGAGCACAGATTTCTGTGGGTTTTCATCTGTTTTCTCTACAGTGTCTCAATTCTTGTTACTCTTGCTGTGTACGTGTTGTAATGCCACAAAGTGGGGGTGGAATAAAGCATACCTAGCTGCTTCTGTATTTGTAGATGCTAGCAAGGAAACAGTTGACTATGGATCTTGGCAGTTTAGTACATGGGACTGCAGGCGCTGACATTTGGCTCTGGCTTCATACCCCAAAAATGCCTCTGGCCTTTTTGCAGGATGATCACTACACCTCCAAATGAAGAGTGCTTACCTCTGCCCCTGAAAGGAAATTCATTAAACTCTTAAGTGTGTTCAATTTTTGTCTTGCATGGATATTCATTATAGGTGTTCAGGAATCTTTCAAAGCTGATGTTCATTTTTGGTTTGCAGATAAATTAGTTTCAGGCTGATAGTCACCATGTATGCTCATAAGCTTTGCTGCAGCATGTTACCCTGTTGTGTAAAAAATACCTTTTAAAACTACAGTAGAAATGGAACAAGTTGAAACATGAAGTAAAACATGCTAACCAGCACCCTTTGATATGTTTTTCCTTGTGTTTTACAAACGGGAAAGCTTTTTGAATACTTCAGCTTCAGACTTTGTTACATCTTCTTCCCCTGCCAATAGAGGGTGAGTGAAAGACATAAGTAGGAAAAGCGGAAAGGCAAAAGCGAAGTCTGCAATAGAAGCAATTCAGAAGTATTGCACTGTAAATTGAACCTGCCTATTACAAAAGATTTTTGAGTCATTATGCAAAGAGGAAGTGTTAATCAAAACTGAAATGAGGATAGAGGGCGTAGTTAAAGAGACTTTGGCTGCCAAAAATCTGGGTTCTGTTTCTATCAACTTGTCAGCCCTTGGTCTATTCCCTCTTATGTTCTCTACCCTATCTTTCAAGATCCCTTCGTTTTTGTTTAACTTGGAATAGGATTGTTTGACCCAGGCCTGAAGAACTTTGGTTTAAAAAAAGCTAGAAGCTTCTTGGTATTAGATCTGATCATTGTCTAGACTTGGATTAGAGGACTGGACAATGAAGACACTAAGCTCTAGAGATATAGAAAAGAATGGAAGACAAGCAACTGACAACAGTAATTTTATTCTGGTGTAGATTAGGATTTCTCATTTGGTTTGTTTGTGTCTATACCATCTTCATTAGGCTCCTGGATCTCGTCTGCATGATGGTGGAAAAGGAGCTGCTGTTTTTTTTCTGATTAGAACCAAAGCATTTTCTCTAGGCAAGGCTGTGCAGAGAGTGGATAAAGTGTTTGAGGTGTTGTTTCTCTGCCCCCTAGCAATGCATTGTCACATTTCCTTTCTCAAGTTGTTAATTTTCCTGGACTTGACTGACCGGTGGTAGGTAAAGGTATCTGATACAGTTGAAGGCATATCAAACCTTGTGTCTGTAGTTGTCTTTTCAGCTGGTTAAAGGTCCTGTCCCACTAACCTTCCATGGCTGTTAGACATACTGGTTCCACCAGCAGGTGGCCGTAGAGGAACATTACCTGGGCCACTGAACTGTGTGAGCAGCTCAAAGTTCTCATTTCTGCTGAAACAGTTCACTGGCTTGAGAATGCTGTTTTCTGTCCAGCCAGCACTGCTGATCAGAAAGGACTGGAGAAGGTAAACTCAGCTGTTTAGATAATTACATCTTTACCTGCTCCACCTGCTTGTCATGGAAATCTTACTAGATTGAATATTAGCAGGTTGTGTTTGAATTGTTACCCATTCTTTGGCTAAAATGAAGCAAAATCTTCCCTTTTTCCAAACTAAAGCAAGGTGGAGGTAGAAACTGAGATGAATTTTAAAACCTTACTTTGCCTATGTTGTCTTCTGCTTGTAAGAGCTGTAGAGCCTATTGTATTTTGAGGTATTTCAGGTAGGGTGGATCACTGACCAGATGTCTTTTATGGAATAATTTGCAAAACTTTGAAGTCAAATCTTGAATGTGTTCTTTTCATTGGTATTCAAGTATTTGAATACATGCCTCATCTCAGAATAATCTCTTTTCAATGTATATGGTCTTGTATAAGAGATATTTTTCCCTTTATCCAGAAATTCAATCAAGCAGAGTCCTGAACTCCACAATACCATAATTTGCCATCCCAGAAGGTTGTGGCCATTAGTTGCTGCTAGCAGATAACTCAGATTGTACATTGGGGTGGTGATTACTTGCATTAGAACTCTTTTTAATCTTGTGAAATCTTAACCCTTTCCTTTTGAGTATAATCACTGAAGCTCATTTTTTGTTGCACACATTTTGAAATTAGAAAAATTTCCTTTTTAGATGTAGTAATGGGCTTTTGGGATGATTTTAAATGTTAAACTGCTGTTCAAGAAAGAGCATTGTTAGGCTCTCTGAGTTTAAGATGATTTTATTGTGCCAAGGCCAAAAATTGTCACAGAGCTTGTAAATTTGTGGATGATGAGGCTTTGAGTGGTGGTATTGGTGAATAGTTCTTAATACAGAAGTTTGTACCAGTGCTTACTGTGTACCAGAACTATGAGAGGTAATTCCAAGCTGTCTGTAGTTTGAATACTAACCAAGTTGTACTGTGCCTCTAAACACTGGTTTTAGGTGTTTGAGGAAAGGTTCCTGTGGTGTGTTGTGTGTACTAGTTATGAGTTCAGTGTTACAGGCATTGAAATATGGTTTCAGCAGCTTTATGTAACTGGATAGGAGTGGGTTTAGAATAGGTAGTAGACAAAATACTGCTTTTGTATAGCAGTCTTGTTACAGAAGCCCGGCTAATAGAACAGGTAGAAAAGTAAACAGAGCAGCTTCTAGCTGTCCCTCATTGACTGTTTATTAAAAGTATGCTCTCTGTGTTCCAAAGCATTTGATAGTTCTCTAGCCCCAATGTTTTAATTTGTTTGGGAGATAATACTTCTCATTTGAAAAGTCTGACTGTTTTCTCTCTCCTCCAGGTGCTGGAGCTCTTTGTGGCACTGAACTTGTCCTTGAGTGTATTTTGCCCAATGCAACTATTTGAAGTGTTTGTACAAAACAACTAAGTGCAACCGACTGTTTCTGCAGACTGGAGAATCGACAGAAACAGTTCAAGACACCGCTCGTTCTGTCACTGAGAGAACCGATGGATTCACTTGAAGTGATGTGTGAACACAGATTCCCAAAAAAGTAAAGAGTTTTTGCTTGGGGGAAAAAACATTTTTCCTGGCAGAGGTTTTTAGCATAGCAGACTCGTAAGCACATGTTGGAGAACTTTACAAGTGTCCTTATTGTAATCAGTGAGCATCCCCAAAGAACTGAATCCTTACATTAAAACACATAATAGGGAACAGAACGTAGGAAACATGCCAACTCAGCCCCTCTTGGCATACATGGAGGGACCGGATGGAATAGCCAGTACCGTTGGTGCGCAGATGGAGAGTAACGACGCCTCGATGACAATAAAAGGAACAAGCACAATTTCTTACAAAAGTTTGCAGGAAAAGTTTCTCATGCAAGCTGAGGGATGCATGCCTCTGGACTGCATGTTTTGTGATGAGACTTTTAAGCATCCTGAAGAGCTTGGTAAGCATGTTTTAACTCAGCATAGACCCACTCTTTGTGAGCCAGCTGTCCTTCGTGTTGAAGCGGAGTATCTAAGTCATCTAGATAAATGCCAAGTAAGAACAAACTTACCTTCATCAAACAACGAAAAGGACAGTGAAGAACTTAGCTGTAAAGTTTGTGGACAGACATTTGATGAGGCTTTTGATGTTGAGGCACACATGAAAAAGCATAAAGATTCTTTTACGTATTGGTGTAATGTATGTGGAAGAAGATTTAAAGAGCCATGGTTCCTCAAAAATCACATGAGAACGCACACTGGAAAGCCTGGTTCCAGAAACAAGCATCAACAAGGTTCTGAAAGCCCCATAACAATAAATGAAGTGGTGCAGGAGCATGTAACTGAAAATGTAACGTCACCTTACAAAATTTGTATGGTTTGTGGTTTCCTATTTCTCAATAAAGAGACTCTAATTGAGCACAGCAAAGTGCACACCAAAGAATCAGTACCCAGTGGTGAAAGCCCCCAAGTGACTGGTGAACCTAATGCAGAAGAAACATCTCAAAGAGAGGAATTCTTGCGATTCTTGAACTTAAAACCAAACTCGGGTTCAGAAAATGACAAATCACAAAAACCTGTGAAATGGATAGCTGAACTAGATCCTTTCAACACCTATCAAGCCTGGCAGCTGGCTACCAAAGGTAAAGTTGCAGTTGGCCATGGCCAAGTTAAAGAACCAGGGCAAGAAGGAAGTACAGACAATGATGATTCATCTTCTGATAAAGAAGAACTTGGTGAAATTTGGAATGTAAATAAAGGTAGCCAGACTGAAACTACGGGGAAGTCAAAAGTAAAAACCAATTACACAGGGAATGGTAATTTATCCCAAGACAAACTGAAACATCCCGGTGGAGAAGTGCCTTCTATGGAGATGTCCCAGAACAAAGAGAAACCCACACACTGTTCAGAGTGTGGTAAAGCCTTCAGAACATACCACCAGCTAGTCCTTCATTCCAGAGTACATAAAAGGGACAGACGGACTGATGGAGAGACTTCAGCTGCTTCAAGGACATACTGTGCTGATATAATAAGTCTGGATGAAAATGGAACAGCAGAACGAATAGAAGGAGGTTCTGAAGATGGATCTGAAGATGGACTTCCAGAAACACTTCATCTAGGTAAGTAGGCTTTTGAGCATGTAAGTTTGAAATAGCTGTAGCTATATTTGGCTTGAAAGAGTTCCTAAGAAGGATCTTGTCTTAGTTATCTTTTCAAAACTTGGGCAGTGATATGAAATGTTATGGCAGGTGAAGGGGAAAACAGGAAAATGAAAGGGGAGAAAGGATTCTGACACCACCGTGTCAATATCTTTGTGTTGGACTGTCTTGCAGTTCTGATTTGGGTTATTGGAATCATTGGCATGCTTTTAATACTCAGTCTAGGAAGACTCACTTTCATTTTTTCCCCTTGCATCCTGGAAGAGAAGGCAAAATATGTTCAGTGTTTGATACCAGTGGGTTCAATGTTAGGAACCTGAGAAGTAAAGAGCAATTCCAATTTTTTTCTATCAAGCTGCTTCTCTTGAATGGTGCATACCTGGAAAGCCTAAATGTCAAACCCAGCAATTTAAAGTTGGCCACATAAGGGCATGCATGCAGGCTATTAATACGTAGGCATCATGTATGTAAGAGGGGTATATATTTAACCCTTCTTCCTTGAAGGGTTGCTAACAGTTCTTCTTGACAGAGTAGATGGGCTCAATCTGTTATGTTACCCAGGATTAATATCTCACAATGTCTTAGAAAAACAAGTGATTCCTTCATTGAAAAAGATTGCATGTCTGAGGTCAAAAAGAAATAACAAAAAATCTTCTAGCTAATCTGGCACTCATGTGACATGCATTGAGTCTGCATCTAAAGAATCAGACACTTGCATAATCTCAAGAAAAGACACAACGTACAGAATGTCCTGGCACACACAACTGACTTTTTCCATTTCTGGTAATGTGCAGCTCTTTATTTTGCCTCAAGGAACAAAGGAATGGAATTATTACCTAATGTTAAGTTCCTTGTTTTGTTTCTAAGTGTTTTATCCCAAACTACAACAGCTTTCCTCATAAGATGCTGAGTCATGCTTATTTGAGACATTATCTGTTTAAAGCAGCTATGGCTTAGCCATAGTTTAGCCATACTTCTGAGGATTTCCAGTGTAGAAGCTTTCCAACACACAGGAACTTCACAGACCCATTTCCAACTATCATGTATCTAATGATTAAGTTAAGCCAGGTGTTTCCTTCCTTCTCATCCCACTGTAGCTTCCTACTCAGCCTTGATCTGCATATTTTACTGAAGTTCTCAATGTTTTTTTGCCAGAGAAATCAGGTTGATTCGAATGTTGTGTTAGGTGTAAGCTTTCTCCCCTTTCTTGTTCGGCATTATGCTGTACTTGCTGCCCTCCAGTGGTAACTGCCTGCTGCTTACACTGGAGTAGAACCAATTTTTAACTTGTGGATTGGTTCCTTGAATACATCTCACAGAACAGCGAACCCTGTTGCTTTCCTACTCCCATACTTGTCAAAACTGAGGTATTAATTCTTACAGTGAAAGAATATTACTCATTAATGTTAAGGATGTTATACAGGTATAACACGCCACTGATTGGCATAGAAATGATAATATTATTAAAATTAATAAGAAAATCCATCTTTCCCTTTGCCTTCCTCAAAACACCTTCCTATGTTTCTCCATGGTGCAGAGAGGAGGCTTGCAATCTGAATCATCACACTTAGTAGTTCAAGCACTCCCTTTTAATAAAAGAACACATTTTATTAAATGTGTGAACTTTTGTGATGGGCTGTTCTCCAGCAAGTGTCTGTAGGCCAGTAAAGATAGTTTTGTAGATACTTTTTTTCCTTCTTTTTTATCTCCCTCTTCTCTGAGCCCTAGTTTTGCATCTTGTTTGTTCTCTGAGGCTTCTTCGTTACAGTCTCTAACCGCAGTGTGACCTGACACAGAAACCTTTTTAACTTTTTGACTGTTTGATAGCTGTGTGTGCAGCAGTTCAGAGCAAAAGATGCTCATAGCCTGTAGGAGTTGACAACACTTCATCATCCTGTGCTTAAAAGACAATTTTTGCTTTTTGTAATACAGCTATGTTTTCTCCCAAAGATAAAAACGAAGATTGTTTGGAAAGAGCAAAAGTTAAAAACCTTGGTGCCTCCAGAGAATGCAGCTACTGTGGGAAGTATTTTCGCTCCAATTATTACCTCAATATTCATCTCAGAACTCATACAGGTAAATGGACTTCACCTTTGTGGGTGGAATAGTTGATTTTGCTCGAGAAAAACAGAAGTTGCCCTCAAAATGAGTGAAATCCAGAACCAAGGTTTTCTCTAGTGATTGTAAAAAAAATATTAAACACCAATTGAAATTTCTTAAAAGGAATTAAATATTTATGTAACTACAATTTTCACGAAGAGCTGTTTACATTAAGTGCTGTTAAGATCACAGTATATTTTACAACTTCTTTCTGCTTTTAGCAGTCTAGCCTAAAGTTTGGGTTTGGTTTTTTTTGTGTGGCACTACTTTTATTCAACCAAACAAAACAACAGCAACCAAAAAAAAACCCTAACCAAACCCCACAGAGCAACACATTTCCCAAGTACTAAGTGGATCTGCCAGTTGCTGCTACCTGGGGAAAAAGCTGTGTCTGTTTTTCAGTTCCACTTTTTGTTTTCCATAGCCAGGCAAACTCTTCCTACTTCTGTTAATGTGTGTCCCTGTTTCTTTTGAAACAGCTCTATTTATAGATGAACTATAACATTGGTGTTGTTGAGTAGCATACTTGCACTATGATCAAGGGATGCAATTTGTTGGAGGTGACCCACGGTTACATTTCTTGCTTATCTCTACCAAACATATTGTCTGCTGCCATCTTCATGCGTAGACAGTGTGTGGAAAATATCTTCACTGTAGCCAGAAGATGTCACTGTAGTTAGTAAAAGCAGTAAAATGTAGTTGTTTAAATGGTGTTTAGATGAGTTTGGGAGTTATGAATATGTGGAAGGAGAAGGACATGTGTTTTACTTGTTTTGCTGTCTATGTTATTCCCTCATCTTTGATTGTATTCAAGACTTCAAATTAAATTGTATCAAATTTACATATTGATAAAAATGTCTTTCAGGTGAAAAACCATACAAATGTGAATTTTGTGAGTATGCAGCAGCACAGAAAACTTCGCTGAGGTATCATTTAGAGAGGCATCACAAGGACAGGCAAGCTGATAGTGCAGCAGAAGCAAAAAGTGACATCAAAGTTTCATTACAGAGTCAGGAGACAGAGCTCGTGCTGACTGCTGATGGTGCTCAAGAAACCAAAAATTCCAAGAGGCTTTTCGATTGTGCCAAAGATGTTGGGGGCTGCACACCTGCCAAGCAGCGAAAGGAAGTTCTGT
This sequence comes from Melanerpes formicivorus, assembly GCF_026170545.1. NCBI lineage: Eukaryota > Metazoa > Chordata > Aves > Piciformes > Picidae > Melanerpes > Melanerpes formicivorus. The sequence goes on along the minus strand of NW_027142371.1, from coordinate 7,210,987 downwards.
CCCTGAACAATGCAATAAGCAGCACGGTTCTTCTAAAAATGAAAAGTAATCCCAAGGAATTGAACAAAGGTTCTGCTTACAACCATTTGAATCAAGTACATGAGAACGTGTCCACTCCTTACATGGAAAAACTAAAGGCTGAGAAAGAAACAAAGGAAGCTCGGCCAAGTGCTCCTCATAAAAGAGAGAGAGAGGATTCTGTGGCATCAGAGGGAGATGACGTCCAGTATATTTGTGCTTTAAAGGATGGAAAATATGTGAATGATCTACGAGAGCTGACTGAAAACTACAAACACAAACCTATGGTGGACTCTCAAGAAAAGCCCTTGAACTTATCTATTGGGACTTCACAAGAATGTGCAGTGATTGCAACTAAAGGCCTGCTAGCACCCATCACCTGTCCGTTTTGTACTTATCGAACATTTTACCCAGAAGTCCTAATGATGCACCAGAGGCTGATGCACAAATACAATCCTGACACCATTAACAAAAATGGCTGCAGGAACAAGGCTATAGCTAAAGCCAGACGCACTGGATGCCCTCCAGCTCTGCTTGGTAAAGATGTGCTTCCTCTGTCCTTTAATTCTAAGAAAAGTAAGACTTCCCCATCCATACAGAAATCGTTGCAAACAGGGAAAGCTAAACAATGTCACCCTCCACAGAACAAAGTCCCCCTCTTTTCAGTGACTGATTCCAGCAGCACAGCCCCAAGTAATCTCAAGTTCCATAAACAGCAAAGTAATATTGGAGCTCAGGCAAATAACTATAGACAACATCAGCAAGAAATGCACTCCACTTCCAGTATATCTCCAGTACTGGACAGAGTGAAAAGATCTGAATCTAAAGTAAAAGCTCCTACTGTCCCCGTGTCTCAATCTGGTCTAGTAGGCAGCAGTATGAATGGGACTCTCGACTCACACCTCAATGAATCTGCCTGGTCCTGTCATCAAGGAAGAGACTATCTTTGTGGGAAATCTGTGAGCAATGTAAATCTAGACTATGGTGAGACACCTTCCAAACGAATGAAACCTAATCTACTAGCTATTGAGCATATTGACTCTCCAATGGCTAATTACAGAAGATACGAAACGAGCAGATTTCGTGTTGCAAACAGATATGCAAATCTGCTACCTCAGGAATGTTCTCGCACCAAACCTGCATCCTCTGTTTTGCCAACCAAACAAGGCCTTCAGAATTCAGATGATGTTGATTCTCCTAATGCATTGACTGTTCTCAAACCTTATGAGCCATATAGTTCTGGATCGCTATACAGTTCTTCTGGATCTAGCAATGGCCAAGTAACCAGCTCTACAGTAGAAGGTACTGTGTCTCCTTCCTAATTAAATGTCTTGCACCATTACAAAGGAGGGTGAATGAAACATTAGGTGGGCAGCTACTTTAAAACAGAGACAATAAAGCTGTACTTAGCATTTTTATCAAGTCCAGTCAGTGATTGGATCATGAATTTCAAATTCAGGTTCAGCAAACTCCAGGCTTGGAGAATTAGACATGGAACGTCTGAGTTTTAAAGAGGGATTTAAAGTTCTTCACATTACCTTCTTCCCTCCTGCCACGGGTCTCTGATAACAAACATGTATTGTTTGCTCATCAGAGTACTCCAGACATGCTAACTAATCCAGGATATGGAATGAGCCTTTCTGCTTAATGTACAAGAAGTCTTGGGCCATCTGGAATATTAATAAAACCTCTTACAATAAAAAAAAAGCTGTCATGGGCAATTGTTCCCTTCAGTTGCAGAAAAAGATCTATTGCAAATCATAAAACTATGATTTAAATCTTCTACCCCTGTTCTTCCATGGGTTTTTTATAATGTTCAGGTTTTTAGTAGGAAGAGAACACTTCGAACCAAGACAACCTATTTCTGCTCTTTTAATTAGGGTGTGTTATTCCACTAAGTAGTAGAAATGTGTAGGGTAGGAGAGATCAGTGTTTTGTGATGTATTTGGAAAACTTTGGTACTTCCACAAAATGCATGGTTTTCTTGTTTTGTTTGTAATCAGTATTTTCAAAACTCTTAGCTAGAGGCCAAGATTGAAAGGTCCTAGATGATATTTAAGCAGTTGTCTATTTGTAGATGATGGTATTTATGATTTTCTGCTGAGGTCAGGATGGACTCAGAAATTAATATAGAACTTTGACTTTCAAAAACAAGACAGTGTTATAAAAATTAATAGTGTGTGTGCCCTGTAGTCTTACAGTTTCTGCTAAGCTCTTAAACTGAATACTCACCTTCTCTGGAAGCACTAAGATTATTCTGATGTAGTCTGGGTTGGTAACAGGCAGGGGTGTGCTCCCATGGCTCAGAGTGAACCATAAAATAATAAATCTGTTTAGCTATTTGGCAAAAACTGTGTTTACTGACACTGTTCTGGTGCTTGTTTGCTTGTTTTAAGGTTGTAGGCTTCATAAATACTCAGACTTGGTACTAGTGGGTTTTGTAAGGATGAAGGAAAGTTACAGTTCTGTTTCCAGCCTGGGTAGGGAGTGGATAAGGAAAAGCCAGCATCACAGTTGACTCACTAAAGTGGCTATGGAATGGAGTTCATTCCAAGTTCTATGAAGAGTACTGTCTGTGTACCATGAATTGGTATGAGGAATGTAAAATGGGCACCAGGTTATGCGTAGAATGCAGAGGAGCAGGCAGAAGGACAAATGTTGTTGCTATCTTTTTAATCCCTTGTGATCTAAGAAAATGAGATACAGGTATTTTTCTGAGCACAGAGGTAATTTGTGCAGTTGTGGAGTTTACAGTACTTTGCAAGATTTTACTTTTTAATTAATTCTTAATAACAGCTAAGAACTTAATGTGTGAGCTCAGCATTTGGTGGAGGACCAAACTACATTAACTTGCTCTGACTTTGCTTCATAGCATTGCTCTACTGAGCAGATAGAACATTCAGGATTTCAAGGGAATGCTCTTGATTTTTCATGAAAACAAGGACAGAGTGTCTTGCAGCTTCAACCAACTAGAAGAGTAGCCTGTAGCCCAGGGACTAGATGGTGGGCAGCATCTTGCTCCTTTCCAGCATTAGTGTGTGTTTGGGATAGTTCTCTTCTTTAGCCAGTGGTTTTGGCAAGCTTTGCCTACTGAATAGCAGTTGATGCAGTGCTATTTTTAAACAATGACTTCACTGGAATCCACCTTGGTCTTTTGAAAGCCCCACCTGTCTGCCAGGAAGATTTGTGGTAGGCCCTTCTTCCTCTTCTTTGGTACAAGCCTGAAGATGGAAGCATGTAATCAAGATCTTTCAGTTGTTTCTTGTTATTTAGAGCTCTGAAAACTATGGCTGCAACTATTTTGGCAGCATTGTTTTCATGAAGGTGAAATTTCATCGTTCATTACACAGTGCTGTCTCAAGGCAACAAAAGCAACTTTTAATGGGTGCTACCTACATTGGAAAAACTTGTGAAACCAGACCCCCACTATGGGTTTTCTTAGCAACTTCAATAAAAGCCCTTCAGGTTTTGCAGCCATTCTGTCTAGAAGTACCCAACCCAAACCTTGATAGTTGTTTGAGAAGGTATGGGATAGCAGACAGACAAAATTCTCAGTATGAGAGGGTTTAATGTGGGTGGAGACAGTGAAGATGAAAGTTTCTGCAAATTCTTTGTTAAAAAGCTGGAGTACAACTGTTAGTTTAAGATGTATTTGGTAAGATATCTTATACAAAGTACTGCAGGTGTAGACCTGCAGGTTTCTGTATTCTTTTTATTGAAATCTGGTGCTATTATAAAACATGATGTCAAAACCCTTTTTTTAAGGGCCTCTATGCCTTGTGGCAACATTATTTAGGTCCTATGAGCATGTTGTGTCGCATGTTAAATGCTGGATCAAGTTGTCATGAGAATATGTTCCACTTGGCAAACTTCATTAAAGCATGATGCCTTCCGTTATTGCTTGTAAGCTCTGCCATTCTGTGTTGCCCTGAAGAGACAGAAACATTCTGAAACCACTCAGTTTGTGTTATTTTCAAATTAGTTGCCTTTGCAATGGCAACGCGCTATCAAGGATAACCTGTTGGCTGATTGATCTGGCAGAGGCTGCAAATTAAAGACAATTGCTCATGACACACTCCAATGGCTTTGTAGATTCTGTTGAAATATTAATTTAGCTTTGCCATTTTAATTTAATTAAAGCTTGCCAGGTTTTTTCAATGCTGCATTTAAAGCTTTCATGGAATATGGATGGCAGTTGGGCTTTTTGTATCCAGTGGGAGTAATGATTCTTGACTTTTTTTCCCCTGGATTTTATGAAGTGTTTGGGACTGCTTGCTTAAGCTAATAAGACATAATATGGAATAGGCAACGATTTCACATATATAAATCTGAATTAATGGTCTCAGATAAACATGAAATTACCTGTATACTAGACTGAAAATTGCTTAACAAAGATCTGCAAGTAAGTGTATATTAACACTCTCTAAAGTGTCACAATTGCTGTACAATCTCTGATGGTAATGATGTATATCTGTGTATCCTCTCTTAATACCTGTATTCAAAATTTGAATTTTCAAACAAGTATAGAATCTGGATACATAGGCACCATGCTATGGAGTGTACCGCTGCACTTTGAGAAGGTCACAGTGAAGCCTGTTTTACGATGACTTAAGCAAAGAAATTTATTGGACATAAAATGAGAGATTAAATAACAGAGAGATGAATGTCAAGTGCATACAGCTTAGACTTGTTCGGTGAATACTTTTCATTCTACTTGTGTTTGTTTTGGATACAGAACTTGATGCAATCTCTTACTACAACTAGAAATATCTGTTATCTTGGGCTTTGCTTAGGAGACGATTTGTAGGTAGTATCTGTGGGATTCTGGATGTTGCTGTAGAACTGCTGACAACTGAATGTCTGGCCAATTAGTCTGGCAAAAAAAATAATTATTATTTTTTTCCCCAGGAAAGAGATCAGTGTCATACCAACACTTAACCAGCAGTGTGCTACAAAAGCGAAGCTATGAAAGTTTCATTGGCAACGCACACTTTCGACCAAGTGACAAGAAGACTTAATCATTTACTTCAAGAAATGGTAAACAAGCCTTTGAACTAATTGTTGCTTAAATGTTGCATTGTGTACTCAAAAGCATCAAAGGTTGCTGCATAGCACTGTGAAAGGTTATGAAAGTCTTAACCAGAACAGCTGAAATGCAAACTCCCCCTCTCTTAAAGCCAGGCAAATACTGGTGTAGCAGCATTAGCTATTTGGAATAGTCCTAAAGGCTTGCATAAAAAGTACATAGATGCCTCTTTCCTCAAAGTAGTGGAAAGGCTAATGATAGATAACTATCATAATTAGTTACAATTCTAGTGTGAAGTGTTCAGTAAAAGGGCTCTCCCCTTAAGTTAGTACTTGGGGGGTGGAGGAACATTGTGAAGAAGAACCAAAACCAAGAACTGTTATCACAGTTCATGAATGCCATGAAAGGTTATGTTGGCTTGTCCTTCCTGAAAATGGAGACGTGACTCATTTTACAGCTTGTGAAGATGATGAGGAGTGTCTCAAACAACAAAGCTCTTTTTAGTGGATTATTTCATAGAGAAGTAAGGGTTTCCTGGTGGCTCCTTGACAGTTTATCTTTGTGTACTGCAGAGGTTATTCCAAATAGTTTTCCCTTTGTCTGGCTGAGGGGTGGGTGTAGTCTCTTAGGGAAATGGGTCAAGTGAAAAGAATTAGCCTGGTGTTCTGAATTCCTGAGCTTCATCTCTTGAGTTTTGTAGCTGTATCTCAGAACTTAACAACCTCATTGTTTGCAACATTCTTAACTGCTAAGGAGATAAGTACTGTATAAAACTATGAATAAATATATCTGTATGTGTGTTGTTTTTTTTTCTCCCCCCAAACCCAGAGCTACAGATAAATTTCCTCATTCAAATGTGAGGAGATATGTATAGAATGCTGTAGCATCTGGACCAGCACACCATTTTATACAAAGATTTTACATGTCTGGGGAGCAGAGCTATCTGACATCTAGCTGACAGCTTTTAAGATACTTCACTTTATTTCTTGATATTCTTCTAATCTTGCTGCTTTTATTGTCCCCCCACTAAGCATATTTCTGTCTAGTTCTGCTTTCCTAAGATAACTCAATCTCCTGCCTATATTTCTACTCGGGGCTTGATTAACCTCAAAAGTAGAGTTGTCTGCAAGATTTTTATTTGTGGCAAATAGAAGACAGAGACTTTATATGGGCTCATCAACTTCAAAGTACACTTTTGCAAGGAGGGTATGATAGAAATTCCCCTATCATTTTAAAGATACAACAAAGTGTGTTGTACTATTTTATAGTCATACAACAGAAAAATGCTGATTTGTTTTCTCCTTCCCACCTCCTAGGTCTAAGGATGCAAGTGCATGTTCCATGGAGTTATACCTGCAGTTCATCCCTTGAGGGGAAAAAATGAATGGTGAAAGCTACTGAACTAAGCTGTGATTGTACTGTATATATAAAGAAAACACACTACAGTTTATGATACTGGTTCTGTTAACATTTTGTACCAAATAGCCATAAAAAGTAGTTTAAACAATTGGGTTATGAAGGTGTGTGGAGAATGTATATCTTGACATTGACTTTTGAGTATTTTTCATTAGAATTAATTGACCAAATATTAGCTAGGAAATCTATTTTTACATACTTGAGCGCTGCTGAAGAGTTTCCTCTTTGAAAGAATATATAATCATTGCACCTCAGGTAAACTGTAAATACTGAAGTTGAAATCCTGTTGGCTTAATGCTCCTTTTTCATAAAGGTGAAAGTTTCTCATCTGTTTTTTGTTCTGTTGAACTATGTTAGTTTTCTTTTAAAAAAAAAAAAACCAACTTCCACATAAACTGTCCAGCTTATAAATGTTGTGAACATCAACCCAACGGTGCTGACATTATGCTGATCTGCCTTCTCTGTGTTAGGACCATAATGTGTTGGAGGGATCTGTTTCCCTGGGGTTGTTTCCAGCATATTTTTAAACTCAAGGATAAGGCAATACTTGACATTTGGATTTCAGTGTGGTGTTCCTGAAATACGGTTGGATTCTTCTCCTGGCATTGGTTGCTGTTCTTCAGAGAAGCCTCTTAAACATCTCTACCAATACTCAAGACTCTTGCAGCAGAAAATACCTGGGACTTGCATGAGAAACGATACTAATCTAAATGTTTTAAATGTTTAGTTTTGTACTAAACTCAATGCATTTAGAGGAAAAGTACTTTGCACCTTTGTCCAAACTGTAAAGTCACAAACAAGACAGACTTGCAATATGAATATGGAATCTACAGACTTCAAAAGGGATGTGGCTATGGATGGTGTAGCCTGCTTGACTGTGCTTGGAAGCTTCTTGATGTCGAGTTTTAGCATCTACTGGGTGTTTAAAGTAAGCGAGAAATAACCTGCAAATGGGAGAATATCTCCTTTTATTATTTTGGGGTTTTGTGAAGACAACAAGAGTTTTTTCTAATGCACATGCAGTTTAATTTCTGTAAAGGGAAGATGGCCAGTTACAAGCCAGAAAAGCAGAGTTGTGTATTTTGACTTGCGTTCCTAACTGCTCCTCATCAAGCCTGTAGTTAACAGTTCGTTTCTTCTGTACCTGGCTTTGACTTCCAGATATTTTAGTAAAACAAAAAAAAAATGAAAAATTTTGCACTGTTCATTTTGCTCTCTTCCCTCAGACAGCAAATGTAAAATAGCAAAACCTTGAAACTCTTGTTTTTTTCATTATGCAACTTGAGATGTTCCAGTTGTATGTCTTAGTTCCTGTATATGGGACCTATTTTTAATGTCTCTGTAAACTGGCGATGTAATGAAGTGCTGTGTATCAGGAAATTGTACACTATTTACCTTTTTTCCTGTTCATAAGCTGAGCCATATGTACATAATCTAGATTTTGGTTTTCCTAGTTTTGCACTTTTATAGCCTATTTTTTGAAGATGAATTCACTTGGAAAATGGTTAATCTATTTTTTTGCGTGATCTTTCAATGAGTCTTATAGAATGCATGCTGTAACTCATCTGTGTACCTTATGGGGTTCTGTGATTAAAGTGTACGGGGCTGGTTTTTAAGATGTTTCAACAAACAGACCTAAGACTTGTTTGTTTTTTAATCTCCCTTCATACTGGTACAGATTCCTTCAAGGGGTTTGGTTTTGTTAGGGATTTTTGGGGGTTGGAGTGGAAAAATGGACATGAAGACTCTTATTTCATGGCAGCACAGCCCTGTACTTCAGAACACACTTTGCCCATCAGTATTAACTATTGGGATACTACTGGTTTTGTATGTTTCTTTGGAAATAACAGTGCATATATAGAGGTACAAATTGTCTGTCTTTTTTTTTTTTTAATGTATTTATTTCATTCCATTTTGTTTTAATTGTCGAAACCGGAAGTTGTCAAGCAGTAGGCACACAGTACTCATTTAATTTATGATGTATTTCACTTTAGTTGAGTATATTATTACATGTGGATGTAAATATAGACTTGGTGTTTTGCAAAACCAGTTTCTGTGTCTTGCTTTTAAAGCTTAAAATGAGAGTTGCCTGGAATGTCATGTTCACTTGACCTGTCCCTGTACTTGCACTGCTGAGGGAAGGGGAGAAGGAGAACCTACCAATAACCAAAAAAACTCTCACCCTATGTCACTGCTTACATCAAAATACTGAGTCACTACCCAGACAATCTATCTGTAAGGCTTGGGTTGAAAACTCTTAAAATAATGAAGAAATGCTTTGTTTCTTCCCATTCTGTTATTTACCTTCAAGAAAGGAGATTGAGTTACTGTATGGATTTTTTTTGTGGTAATAAAATTTTGATGGGAAAATGATTTTTTTATTTTTTATTTTTTATTCCTCCCCCCCCCCCCCCAATGAGAATTTGTATGGGATTAAACTGGTTTTTGAAACCAAATATGTTGTTCTGTAAAGTTTCCAGGTCTGATGTGTTCTTGGAACTCGACTGAGGTGTCAGACCTCGCCCACACCTCTGACCGTATCTTGAAACTGGATTATCGCCCAGGGAGGTGGTAGAAGCTCCATCCCTAAAGGTTTCTAAAGCTAGGCTGGATGTGGCTGTGATCAACCTGATCTAGTGTGAGGTGGGGGGGTTGGAACTAGATGATCCTTAGGGTCCCTTCCAACCCTAACGATTCTATGATTCTATGATTATGAGCTTGGAAGATGGCTCAGAAAGACTTGTCAAAGGCCAGCCCCTCAAGACTAAGGAAGCTTCTCTGATGAGATCCCCAATATAACTCAGTTATATAAGGGCACTTGTATGTATGACCACGGCCTCATTGACACCACAGTTTAGGCTGTGCTCGTTGAGCCCTGTGTTTGTCATGATAAAGTTTGTAGAGGTGGGTTAGACTGGTTTCTTAAGTAAAAGCCTTGCTGTTGGGGGGTTAAAAACTGTAGAAGCATAGTAGCTTAAGAACAAAATACGGTTCCATCACTTCTTTTGGATAGGGCAAGTTCTTACTTCTTCTTGAAGTTAGCAGGATACAAGATATGTGAGCATTGCAAGTTATTTTTGCTGAAAACCATGGCTTTCCTTTGGTGTCTCTTAGGAGTCCTAAGGGTCCTCCTTTTTGCCTTTAGCAGTCTAAGCTAAGGCAGACATGCAACATGTGTGTTCCAGTAACTGGGTATTGAAGACCTACATTTCTTATACCAAGCTGTCAAAAGTCAGATTAAGGAACAAATCTGACTAAACCTGAGAGGGAGTACAATGATGTTTTAACTGAAGGTTGAAAAGTCTTTGGCTTCAGAGCTACAGTATGAGTTGGGAGATTTTTGTTGTTGTTGTTTCATTGGTTGGTTGGTTTGAGGGGGTGTGTGTTTGTTGGGTTGGGGGTGGGGTGGGGGGGGGTTGGTTTTTGTTTCCCCTTTGGTTCTACCATGTTTATTTTGTCTTATAACTATCTCCTTTGTAACTACATTGAAACTGCTAAAACTTTCCCTGCTCCCCATCCGCCTGACATGTTCTTTTCAGACAAAGCTTACTCCCAGACTTAGCTGAGTTAATAGATTGAGATTGAGAGGCAGGACAAGGTTAAAAAGAAATGGAGCCAGTGCATAAAGCTAGTGTGTCTTTTCACTGTTGCTGATAAAGCTGCTTCAGTTGAGGGATTGGTGAGATGTGCTCCTGACTCCATGGTCTGCTCTAGTTTCTACCACCCTCATGACAATGAAGCCCTGTGATAACTTATTTACATAATGACCTTCTCTGTGCCAGGTTTGCTGTCTCTAAGCAGAGCATCAGAGGACTTCAAGTACTGTATAAAACACAGGGAAGCAACTAAAAGACTTGTTTCTGCACAGGGACTGTAACTTCAGAGCAGCATTACAAACCCTTATTCCTGGGATCTTCTGTGCTTCTAATGACTTGCTGGTTAAGATGCATAAACTAATGTAGGGCTTGAAACTGAAGAAGCAAGGCTCATATTCTCTTGCAAGGAAGATCTAATATTATATCACAAACCAGTTTCTTCTTCCCCTTTGTGGAAAAAGGAAAATATGCAAGCATGTTACTGAGCAGATTTCTCTGTTCATTTGCACACACTTGAGAAAAGTGCATTTAATTAGGATTAGCAAGTCTCTAAATTGCAGATGGTTCTCAGGGGAAAAAATAGTTATGAGTGCATTCATGACATTAAAATCAGTACATTTAATTCAATTTCATCTTAATATTAATTCATAACATCTGAAGTAGGAGTTCCTACAGAAGCTATTCATATGATTCAGGATTACTGAGGAAAGTGAGATCTAGCATTTCCAAACATGCTCCAGCATGATTGCCACGTGTAATTATGCAGATTGAGTAACTACATGCTAATTACAAGAGTGCCCATTTTGACATGTATTGTTATCTGTGACTGATAGGCACTGTGAGTTCTGAGTTCATTATTGGTAGATACTGAGTCCAGTATTGGGTCTCATGTGAAATACTACGAAATCAATAGCTGTTGGAGCATAATTCCAGAGCAGGCTCCTGGGTAGAGCATGGCACTGAAAAAAAAACCAAACCAACCAAACAAAAAGACCCCCACCAAAACAAAACAAAAAAACCCATGTGATTGTGTAACATCTCATACTTCCACAGTGTCCTCTCTTCTGACCACACAATCTCTTTCTTTAATGAGTTAAATGTAAAGGTGTGGTATCTTTCAAGATCATCCCTTAATTTTGTTACTGGCTCTGGCTGAGCTGAGCTTGATCTGCTGAGGGCAGATGTGGCAGCTTTGTGTTCTGTCTGTGTACGACAGCAAAGCAACATCCTTAGCTCTCGACTGAGCTATCCCCAGGATAATGAAGCCTGGAACTGGGGAACCCTGGATTTTAGTAGCACCACTCCCTCTTCAGAACTCTGCTGCCTTTGTTTCCACTGACGTTATCTCTAGCTCCAGACTGAGCTGGGCTCTTCAGCCTCCAAGAGTTAATCTCTTCCATTGTTTAACACTTCACAAAGGTCTTTCAGTTTCTGTAAAACGGGGAACGGTTGTTACCCCAGGCCATGTGTGGACACATCACTGCTCTTATTACTTGCACTTCAACTCTTAGGTGGCGAGGGGTAGCTCTCAGCAGTTTTGTGATCACATGTGGGAAAGCCAAGCATAGCACTCACTGCGTGTCCTCCTCCTGGTGAGCGCTCGGAGCGTGTTTGGGCATTAGATGGCGATGTGAGCACGGAGGAGACCAGCCGAGCGCGCAAAGGGAGAGGAGCCAGGAGGAGCCAGACCTCGCTCTGCGGAAGGTGCTGTGTTTTAGGGCCAAGTTTACTTTAGATGCCTAAATTAATTAGTAATTACATCAACTCGATAAAAATCAAACAAATGCAGAGCTGCCCTAGAACAGATCATACATGCAGAAAACTTTTGACCTATTTAAATGATGTGTGCAGCAGAAATCACAGACGACCAGAAAACTTCACGGACAAGTGAGATGAACCAGATGAAATCTGTAGGTACAGAAATGTTATCTCCAATTTTCTCTTCTTGCTCTATCGATTCTTGCTGAAACGTGTTGCTGCAGAGCAGATGCAGTGTGCAGCTTAGCTTCTGGCTACCACTATTTTTGACTGCTCAGGATTTTATGATTAATTAAATGATGCATTTTATAATGTGGTACACATCTCTGTGACACGTTTCTCCCTGTGAATCTTAGGTACAAAACTACTTGCATGAGCAAATCTGGTCTAATAAATAATTCTGGAACACTTTGGTATTTAAAACTCATTTTGCACATATAAAATGCTTTCATTAATCCTCTCTGAAAGTCATGACCTAATTACTGATTTTTCATCCTGTTGAATAATTGCTCGCAAAGAACCTTTCTGTGATTTCACCCCTCCATCTTTAGTGCAGTTTATTGGAAGGAGTGGTAGGTAGCAAACCAGAGCAGCCTGTGTGAGCTGAGGAACCAGGAGATTCCTTGGGTTTCTGGTAATTCTGGAAAGTCAGGAACTAGTTTTCACTTAAAGGAAAGAAAAAAAGTCCCTTCTTAGCAAATACAAAGGAAAAAGTTCACATTTTGTCATGAAATAAGTTATTTCAGTTTAGGGTGCTTCTGATTTTTAGTACATTTGTATGTCCTCAACAGTCTAATTCAACACTGCTAACTGAAGTGTTTCTGAGCAAACTGAGTGAAATTGTAATTTCAACACTGAGCATAAACAGTTCAGGAAAAGGGAAGATCAGAACAACTGAGTGAAATTATAACTAACTTTTAAATACCTTTTTCACCAGCCCTGCATTTCTGCCTGCTCTCCATGTCCTTTCAACTACCACTGACTGAAACCTCCAGACCCTCCTCAGCTTTTCAGCCAGCAGGTCGCAGGATTTCATGCATCTGCTGACAGGTTTCTGTTCTCTGTTAACTGAAGTACAGGGCCGCTTCCCATTTATCTTTATTGTCCAGGTAATGTATTTTCCAGGCTCATTTTTTGGGGTAAACTTTAGTGCAAATAACATCTTAATGGAGACACCTTCCCACAGCACTTCTCAGTGTTAGCATTGTGTGCTTGCTCTGTTCTACCAAGTCAGATCGGGATGAGATTGGGCTGCTCCTCTGTCTCTTTCTCATTTGCCTTCAATGCTGTGTTTGGGTTTATATTGCTCATCTCTCCCTCTGCAACCGTCATTTGAGGTTAAAAGGTAATTGGACTCAACATTTCTATTCAAATGGATCTTGTAAAAGTCTCTTTTAGCAGAGCCTAAATCTGGACCTTTGACATTTTGACAGAATCTGTTTTCAGGTTGAAAAATTTCATTATCAATAACAATTTTGGTTATTTTCCTGTTTGACTCCAAAAGCCTGGGCCGAGCATCTTTAAAGCATTAGCACAATTGCTTGCAGATGGACTTTTTATACCAAAAAAGAGAGTGATTTCCCCCTTTGCTAACCCAGCATTATTGCCATTTCCCTACACTCAGGGACTTCACACTTTGTCCATTTAGCCTGAGTGTTTTCTGGGCTGAGTTTTGATATTTCATTAGTTACTTCAGAAAAACAAGCAAACAAGTCTCAAGCACTTGTGACACTGTTCCTTTGCTGTCAGCTAAATGGGAACACTTGAATGTCCTGGTGCAGTATATGTTTTGGGGTTGGTTTTTGTTCTGACTTTTGGGGGGCCTTTTCTTGCTTGTCAGTGATTTTTTTGCACTGGAATTCTAGAGCCCAGTCTCTGGACACCTTAATTGCACCTGAATTTCACCATACCACTGACCTGCACGCTCAGAATGTCAGATTGAGTGAGTACAGTTTTGAGGGCCTTAGAAATAAAGCTCAGTGATAGTCTACCAGCGAAAAAGGACTTTCTGATGGGGAGCCAGCCCAGTAGCCAGCTGAGGAGCTGTGGCTATATTTGCATCATTACAAACAGCATTGGAGGATTAATGTAAAAACTAGCAGAATTTTTTTGTTAAAAAAAGAGCCCTTCACCTTTAGGGTCTGTTTCTCTGGAATATATGTATTTTATGTCATTTAATGTTTCCTTTGCAGCTCTATTCTGCCGGGTCACTGTAGGCCAGAGTCTCTCCAACATGTCAGCGGTGATGTTCATCACCGCACCTAGACAAAGTCTCAAATTACAGCCAGAACAGCACCATTTCACCAGCACAAGTATGTCTTTTCTGTACTAAAAATCTTGTAAATGCCTTTCGAGTGACAGTACCATTGCAAAGAATATTTTCCGTGTGTAGGCAGCCTTTGTTTCCCAAACGTTCTTGTTAATGTTGAGCTTTATCTGATCATCTCCACAAGAATCCTCCTCCTCCCTCACAAGGCCCCTTCAGACATGGGATGCATTCAGTATTTTAGGGACTCAAGTGTGCTTTGCAGGACAAACAGTGGGAACTGGAGAATGGCAGAGGAGAGGCTGTCCCAGCTCATTATCCTGGGTGGGATAAGTGCCAGCGGTGTGGGTGTCTGTGTGTGCTGCGTCCTGGGAGGATCCCCATCCTCAGGACCTTGACTCCTTCCCATGATGAAGGAAAGATCTTTCCAGTAGTGGGGAGCAATGTGACACAACCTAAAATGTATCTTTCATTTTGGATTGCTTTTCCCACATATTGAGATATTTGTTGCTTCTCTCTCCATGAAGACTTTTTCCTTTGCAGCTTTTCCTGTCCCTCAGCCTGAGCTCTGGAACTCAGTTAAACACCTGATCTGCTCCAGAATTGCCTCTGAGCTGCAGCTGAGAAGTCAGTGTGAGCTGCTAACAGATGCTGAGGGTCTGTAGGGCTGCTTTTTGTTCCTCTAAACTTTCATTTTTCTGACCATAAATCTTCCTACTAAACTGCCCTGAGTGACATACGCCTCTCAGGTGGCTGTGCCAGCTGTGGTGTGCTCAGCAGCCATGCCTCAGACCTCAGCCATGTGCAAACACCCAGGAAAGCTCAGTCTGTGCCCAGCTGTTAAGAGATGGCCTCATGCAGAGGCCCCATCCCAGGCAGGCCCTCACCCACGGAGACGTTCAAGGTGGCATACACAACTGTCTGTGAAGGGAAGCTAGCTTGGGTGGAACTTCTGTGCTTTTAAATTTCAGAGCAGACCATGGGCTCTTTCTGTTTTGTTTCAGGAAGCTGAGTCTGATAATCCCACTTTTGGCATGGCAAACCCCAGCCCTGGTCCCAGGCTCTCCTCCTCTGCCTCACACAGATGCAGTGATGTCCCACCTGAAGTCCTTCGTACCATGACCTTGGTATCCTTCTGGAGTTTATTGATCCCTCCTTAGTACCTGGACTTCACTGTCAGACCAGCTATTTAAATTGTAAAGCATTCAGCAAAGGTAGACAGAATGAAATTTATTCCTGCATTGTTGAATAATGTAATATTCGTGTTGTACATAAAAGAATCACAAACCACCCAGCCTGATTTTCCTATGAAAACATTTAACTTTTATTAAATCAAGACAGTTTTAAGGAGCAGCAAGAAATGAAAGCAAAGACAACTGAACCAGCTTTCAAAGTTGCCCTGTAGCCAAAACATCCATCTGAGAAGCGGAAGGTTGATTTTATTTGTTTGTTTGTTCTCTAGGAGTGCATCACCAATAATTAAAAAAAAAGAGAGATACAAGTTAAAAATCCTTGGAATAAATTAGAGCAGTTTCTTACGCCTGCTGTGAGCTGCCTACAGCTGCTTTGGCAGTCTCCATCAAGATGGGAATGTTGCAGCATGGGGAGGTGCTTGATCCTGCCCAGCCTCGATCCTTCCCAGCTGGCCAGGTCCAAGGCTTTGGGACAGAGGGGATGTGGCTCCTTGAGGACCACAGTCCTGGCCCTACAGCCTCGCAAGGCTTGTGCAAGGGCACAAGGTGGACACATGCCTGAGTGGTGCATGTATTGCTGCTTTGTGGTGTCACTAAAACATTGGGGTCAATGCCCGTGCGCCTCGCAGGTGGGACTCCCTTCAGGCCAGGATTTGGCCCTGTATCTATAAAACATGCCTAAACCATTAACTGTTCTTCCCTGGAAAGTGGCAGAGGACCCTGTGTGCTGGAGCTAAGTCAGAAAGGCTAGACAAAGCCCTGGGGAGCGGTCTGCGGGGAGCAAACCTGTATTGGCAGACAGCAAGATAAATTGGATGATCTAATAGTCCTTTTCCATCTCTAAGTTTTATGATTCATTTGTTATTTTAGCCATCCATATATATTTTTTATTTTACCCTGGAGGGGTTTCTTGAAATGTGTGCAATATATTCCTTTAAAAAAAAAAGAAAATCACTTAAAAAAAAAAAAAGCCAGTGTTGCAGGATCCAAGGCACTGTCTCCTAAGTGTAACTGCTAATGAACTACCCATTGTGGAGGAGCTGAAGGGTGCCTGGTGGGTCAGCCATGGGTGCCCATGTGTGTGGGCTGGTCACTCAGGAGCAGGTGGTGGGGCAAGAAGGGTGCAGACCCTTTCATCAGATTTGGCTCGGCGTGATGCCAATGGGCAGCTGAAGAAGGGTTGACTGACACCCTGGTGACTCCTGCCCTCCATGCAAGGCTGGAGAGACACCAAGGGGGGCTTGGGAAAGGCAGGAGATATAGAGGAAATCCAGGGATAAGGGCGATGGTAGGGTGGGGAGGACACAGTCAGCACTTCCCTCCTCTCTGAGTGGGGACAACTACCCTGTCCTTCAGAGACTGGAGAGCACGTGGATGTGACTGAAAGCTGGCAGCAGCACGGAGAGGGTGCTCTTCACTCAGGACAATGTCCACACAGCTGGCTGGCTGACTCGAGATGGGCTGTTCTGCATCTCGTACATTTTGTCATGGCAAGGAGGAGCAGCAGCAATTAAACATGGCTAACAGGTGATACTGCACCCATCAAAATTTAATGAGTACAAGTCTCAGGAATCTGCCACAGAGAGCTTTGACTCATCAGCAGTAAATAACTCACTGTGGCCGGGTGGCAGTGGCGTGTGGTGCCGCACTCTGGCGCATGACACATCACCCCACTCCGGGGACGTTATGGGGGACAAAGGAGTGCTTAGGGAAACTAAGTGTTAAACCAAACCATTCGTCTGAGGTGGAGTACTGGAGAGAAGGGGGTTTGGTATCTCAATCATGCCTGGTTTATGGCTAGCGAGCCTTGAATTTGTGTGACAGCAGCCCAATGCCTCGCTGTAGATTACACCATAAATAACCCAGGCATGGAGTGGTCAGAGGAGCCAGATGAGGGAAAGAAAAAGATCCATAGAAACAAATGCAGGGTTGTGTAGTTGGATATATATTTTTTTCTTCCTTTTCTTATTTTAAGCAATTATTATTTAAGGGAAAGGAGGCTGCTAGAAATCGTTCGTGAGTTTTACTGAAACAGGCACATTCCTGTGGTTTTTTCACTCCCACAGCCTCTCCAGGTCAGTCCTTTTCTTTCTCTGCAGAGAAATCGGGAGGGGGGGGGGGGGGATAGAGAAAAGAAAAACCCACACAAAAATCAATCCATCAAATGTCATTACAGATTTATTAAGCCTGATGTAGAAAGACTTTTAACAGTAACATCTTCAGAAAGCATAAAAAGAGCACTTCTGTTCAGTCTTGTGCTTTGAAAATCTAAATATATTTTTATCATATAAATAATTCTTTTCATGTTTTAAGTGCATCTGTTTTTTTTTTTTTTCCTTCCCTTTTCAAATTTCCATTTTACAATTGGCCAAAACTGAAGTCTGCATTGACTGAAATGAAGCCATTTGCAAAGCTAATGATGTTGTGAAGCATGTCTATGGTGAACCGTATCAGCTAGATTTCAGAAAGGTAGTTCAATGAGTGCAGCATTAGAATGAGGGACAGCCTCCAGCAAAATCATAATTGAACACACCCAAGTCCTTAATGTCTGCAGTTGGGTTTCCTGATGCAAATTATGATAACATTTCAGATGTGAGCAGTCGCTTCCCAATAGCTGCAGTGGAAAAGAGACATTTTGTGCCACAAAGGAAAGAATTACCATGTTTAAAAATGTAAATAATATATGTATAGGAACCTTTTTTATGGAAATGAGGCATTCAGGATTATGTGAACAGTTTGGGCTATTTCCCCCTTCGCCCCCACCCCCCCCCCCCCAACCCCCCTTTAAACACAACAGATAAAGATGTGTGATCTATTATTCAGAGCTTTAATTACAGTTCTAAAACTGCAGTGATTTTTATTAAAAAATAAAATAAAATGAAATGAAAAATCCCCGGACACAAAAAGTAATGTTTGCTGGGATAAAGTTGAAGGATTTTTTTTTTTTCCCCCCACCCCCCTCAATGTATTTACCACGGTAAAAATACATGGAAAAAGGGGAAAAAAAAAAATCACCGTTAAGAGATTTCAACGCTGCAAAGGCAGAGGCAGAAACACCTCTTAAATGGACGGGAATGCACCTTCCTGCCACTCAGAAGGGGGCTTCAGTGAGTGGGTTTGACCTGGTTTGAATTTGACAAGATACACGGATCTCATCGGGAGTAACTCGTCTGGGGGGACTCGAGCGTTCAGAGCAGCCGGCTCTGCCGGTTTGGCGGGGGGCAAAGCACTCAGAGCAGCCAGCTCCACTTTTCTGGGGAGATGCAAAGCACTCAGAGCAGCCAGCTCCGCTAGTTTAAGGGGTCCAAAATACTCAGACCTGCCAGCTCCACTGATTTGGGGGGCCCAAAGTGCTCAAAACAGCCAGCTCCGCTGGTTTGGGGGGGAGCCAAAGCATTCAGAGCAGCCAGCTCCGCTGGTCTTGCGGGGGACAAATTGCTCAGAGCAGCCGGCCCGGTCAGCAGACAAGACAAGGAACTTGTTTAGCAAACAGCAACGCCGATCGGTGCGCCTGGTGTCGGCCTGTCGCGGCACGAGGCTGGACGAGTGGGTTGGGAGCGGAGCTCAGAGCGGGCTCGGCCGCGGTCAGGGGGGGTGCCTGTCGTGAAACATCGCGGCCGCTAGGTGGCGCAACAGACCGGGCCCCAGCGAGGGGCCGACTGCCCGCCCCCGCGAGGTGATTGACAGCCCGGCCGCCGTAGCCCCACCCCCGCTGCGGCCGCCCCAGGAGGCTGCGGGCACCCTGCGAGAGCAGGCCCGGGTGGCCGGCGAGTCCGTTTGGAACGAGAGCAGAGAGAATCGCGGCAGGGGGGGAATGAGAGGTCGTGAAAGCACAATGAAGCTAATGCTTCAAATTGTGACAATTACAAACTGTTCCGCCAAGAGGGTGCTAACAAATAATAACAATAATAATTAAAAAAAAGTAATCAGGCACTATTAGATAAAATACAAAGAGAACAATTGGAGGTGTGCGAGTTCCCCGCGGGACTCAGCATGCCGGCACAGCGCAACTTGGATTGCACCCCCCCCCACCCCCCCCAGCCCTCTCTATAAGCAGCGACTGGGCAGGTCTCATGCAAACACGGACTCAGAATTCCTCCAGACCCCATCTCTGGTCCTTTGTGAGCCGGTAACAGATGATGAGCAAGAAAACAAAACAAAAATTACAAGCATCTTTTCGGGGGGGGGGGGGGGGGAGGGATAAATAAAACATCCCCCCGTTATGGACCAATTTTTGTAGGAAACTGAAACAAGCAAATATAACAAAATCTGTGTTCATAACATGGCAATTTAGGTAATATATACAAATATGTACAGTATAAAAATGCATCAAAGGCGCAACTTTTCATCCAAACAAGCTGCAGTGCACAATGGAAAGCAGCTTGCTCCCCACCCCACACACCCCACCCGCCCTCCCTCCCCTTCCACTCTAAGGATACAGGCAAATTATATTCTATACAGCATGCACTTATTACAAAATTAGTGCAGAAGCACCAAAACATTCTACAGATAAAGTCACCGTGAGTCCTCTCGGAAAGGAGTCCCATTTGTGTTGTTAATATAAAAAATGTGTTTAATCTTTTCCTGTTTGCGATTTGTGGTACATACTTTTTTATTATTATTATTATTCTTTACAGAGAAATGAGCTTTTGATTTTCTTTTCTTTCTTGCCTTTTTTTTTTTTTTCCCTTTTTTTCTTCTTTTTTTTTTTTTTCTTTTTTTTACAAAATTCTAGACCTAACACCACGGGTCACAGCTGTAACCTGAAGATGCTGCCAATAACAAACTTACTACATACCACAAGCGCTGGGGCAGAGCGAAACGGTCATATTATGGCCAGCTATGGTCTGTTCTTTAAAATGGGGGGTGGATCTCTCCTGATTCGTGCTGACGTGTTCAAGATAATAAAACCCAAAACAAATGTACAGAAAAAAAAACAACAACCCACCCAACAACATAACAAAGGATTAATAAGTGGTGCCTGAGCACGAGACAAAAGGGTGTATTGTACCAGAGACATATGACAGTGAAGTACCCTGAGCCAGATAAGAACTGTTTAGCTTGTCAGCTTTTGCAACCTGTATTGCACATTCCAGCATTTGCTGCATTGTAAAGCCAAAATACTGCATTGTACATCCTGAAGATATCTGCTGCTTTGCTCGGTGCCAACAGTGCCCAGCTGTTACTTCAGCCACGGAATCCTTCCTGTTTACAAACCAATACACATACACACAGACACATAGAGTGTGCTGGTGTATGCATGGATATATCACTGTATGGAGGGGCAGGTATCTGTATATAGCTGCATATCTGCTCAGGTATATACAGATATGTATTTTTTTAAATGTTACATGGACCTGTTAGAAAGTGAAAGCATTGCCCATATGAATCTTCCACATTTGAGACAATTGCATGGGTGTTTAACTACTGTAAACACATCCCTCACAGGGGGCTGATGCCCACGTGGAGATGTATGTGGCTTTCAAGGGAAAGCATTCCTTGCATCTCATGTAGCTGCATTTTGGCAAGAGATTATTTTTTTTGCTATTTTAAAGAAAATATTGTTTCTCTCCCCCCTGCTATCTCATCTAAGAACTCTAATGAAAGAATTTGTTGCCTTTACTTAGATCAAAAAAAAAAAAAAGGGAGGGGGGGAGAAGAAGAAAAGAAAAATTTGCTCAGCTAGATGGTATGAACTCAAGTGGAGATGTAGGATCTGCCAGGATTAGTATTTAATCTGTTGTCTTAAACAGGGCTTTTTACAAAGGCCTGGAGACATTTCATGAGCTGAGAGTGATGATGAACTGGAAGTTTATTACTTTGCAGTTAAGTCCACTGGTACAGTTATTTCGCTTTTAAAAATAACTCTCAAAGTAAATGTTGTACAGACACTTTGGTACAGGAAAACACAGTGTCATCTTAAACTTCATCTGTTCTTCACATTTTTGCCAGTGCAGTTAAAACAAAAATGACCACTAGTGTAGACTGTAGTATACTGGGATAAAAGTGCTTGCACTGGTATAAAAGTGGTCCAGCAAAGCAAAATGAGCTGTACCATTATAAAGTGCTTTATAGCGATACAACTGTTTTCACATCAGGACTTTTACCAACATAGTCACATCAATGACAAAGTTTTGCAATCACTTCCCTGACATAACTATAAAACTTCTGAAGTTCAGACTGTGCCTTGGATTTAATCTGCGTGGAGCTAGAGACTGTTTGCTGAAGTTGCTTTCAGAACCATCTAAACATGTTAGGAATTCAAGGTTAGGTCCATGAGGACAGCATTTGGAGCTGGAGGATAAATACACTGAATTTGAAGGAGTAGCTCTGAATTTACACCAGAACAAATGAAATCAGAATCTGGCTTCTGGTTTTTTTTTTTTTTTAAGCTGGTATAAGTAAAGCTGAAGACAAATGAAATGGGAGGGAGGCGGTTGTAGGGAAGCTGTGGAACGTGCTGGCGGGATGTGACACAGTGTGTGTGGGACGCACACCCTCTGCCCAGGATTTTGCACTTGGCATGTGTTCATTTACAAAGGTACAGTGCCTTCTGTTGTCATTGTAAACCCACTACTTTTAACTTTTGTATTCTTTCACTTTCCTGCAGGAGATGATCAGAGAAGAAAATCCTAACTTCTGTGTGGTGGTGTGAAGTCAACCACTGGGGGAAACAATTAACAGAAGAATTAACAAGAAAACCCATGAAGCATTTCTTTCTGGAATCAGTATCCCATGACTGGGATCAGTATCCCATCCAGGATCATCAATGGATAGACTTATCTTGACCTCAGGTGCTAACAAATTAGGACCTCAGTTTGATGAGATATGAATTAGAATCTGCCTCTAGATACATGCCATTTATTCCTTAGTTGCAAGTTTAAAAATACTGCATTTGCTGTGGCCCAAGCTGTCACATACAGAAAAGGCTCAGTTTATGCCTACCAATATTCAGGTCAAGCTCTTCAGCACCATTACTGAAAAGTTCTTAGTTTTAGTGAAATTCAGTAACCTCTTGCTGATCATTTTCAGCTGAGGACAGAGGTTTGGCAAAAGGACATTTGCAGCTTGTAGCATAAATTGTGAGGGGGAGCAAGAAAACCAGACCAACAAACCCACAGTGTCACTGACCCTGTTGTAACTTTGAAACCAAATGATGGCTGGTCTGAGGTCTCCTCCTGGGTGGCCAGAAACCAGGAATTACAACTCTGTGTAGCTCCTAAACACAGCTTCCTAGGAGCAAAAATAATGTCAGGTTGTACTGTAAGAGGGTGGGTGCATACCAGCAGCACTTTTTCAAACTATATAAAGATGGTTATCTCAGTGCTCTTGCTTGGGGACAGATGGCCTTTAAAGCCTCCTGTAATTGCAACCTATTGATCTGGAATCTGTGATCAATACTGTCTTTATAGAGAGAATTTTAAATATAAATTGCATCGTATATCTGTTTGTGAAGACAAAAGCCCTATGTGATGGAGATCCACCTCCACTGAGCCCAGGCCCTTCCTCCAGCTTGAGAGTTATGATGGCAGGTGGAGAGGGGACAGGGATGGGGGCCTCAGCCCAGCCTGGCTTCAGGCGCCGAACAGTCATGTCTTAGCTGGGAGGAAATCTCTGCCAAAAGTTAGGTTGCTGTCTTTCATTCCCTTATGTTTTCTCAACAGGTTTGGTTGCAAGATAACATTCACAGCAAGACCAAACTGAGGGCTGACCCAGGCTGCTGTGCTGGAACCAGAGCAGCAGTTTCATGGCAGGACTAGGCCATTAGTAATTAGCTGTAGAAAGCAAACCTAGCCTCATTAGCTCTCACCCACAGGCTGCCCTGGGCCTGAACTCTTACTTTTGTGCTCTCCCAGTCACCAAGCACTGCTTGCTTTCTGTGCAAAGCCCACATGGATGCTTCCCAGTGGAAGTACCCCTTTTGTTCTAGGAACTAACTGTAGGTATAAATGAGTCAATAAGTATGGCACTTTCTCAAAGCACGATTAACAATATAAAAAAGCCTAAAAAATTGTGGAGCCAGTCTTGCCATCTGCATGTGTGAGAGTTGACTCAGTAGCCTGTAAAACTGGCTTGGAAGGCTTCAACCCCTACTGTGTTAATATATAATTATTGATTTTTTTAAAATGACTTCTTCTATCCTCCATGATCTCTAAAAAAAAGCTGTGGAGGTCAGTCTTGTAAATACATTCACAAGTAGGTAATAAAACCCATGATAAGTTACATTGACAAGTAATTACTGGGCAGGTTTGTTAGTGGATTCTCAAAGGTTGTTTTTTTTTTAACCTAACAATTATTATTGTACTAATGACAGCCATTTTTAAAGTTAAGTGTCCTTCTCCCTCTCAGCTTAAATAATAAGAGCCTGGAAAAATCACCTGAGTCTGATCCACTGGAGTTCTTACTTATTAAGCTCCAAGGAGATGCTAATTAAGTCTCCTTCTTTTAAAATAAAACTTTTTGCTTTGTTTTGTTTTGTTTTGTTTGTTTTTAAGGTGATATGACTTATGCTGCCATAGATGGTGGCAGGAAGGGAGCTCTGATTTATGAATAAATCTCTTAAAGCAGTGTGTAAGGGTAACAATTCTTGCTGCTTTATTGCAGTACAAGTGCATAAACAGCTTGGATATGTGGTGTATCAATATGCCACTTGTTAATAAGCAAGGACGTGAATCATAAATATTTGGCTGTTTGATCACCAGGCTTTTAATTAATGTTTTGATGATCTCCAATAAGAATAAAAGTCAGAACGATAGATATTGAGTAGATACGACAGAGAAAAGATGCAATGATTTTCTGTGTTACCTGATTTATATGACAGATAAACTATCAACTCATCCAGTTTTGTATAGAGGAGGAGAGAGGAGAGACATACATTTTCTTTTTTTACATCATAGTGTAAAAAAACAACAAACACCAAACCAAAAAAAATCACTTAATTCAAATGTCTACCTAAAATGTTCCCCGGGGACAGCGATGCAGGCAAAATAATCAAGTTTTAGCACTGTGTAATAAAGGTTTGTGGCCAGATTTTAAATGAAGTAGCTGTTCCTGCACTTGTCTGTGCCAGAGTGAAGCCTCCTGAGCAAAACACACTGCTGGGCCAGCCGGACCTCCCTCAAGGGGAATCAGCCCTCCCAAAAAACTGGGATCTCAGGTAGTGGCACAGCTGGAGCTGGGGCAGGTCATTGGTGGAACCATTTCCTATTGTCACCATGAGCCTGCTGCTCACTGGTTAGGGGGCACCAGGGAAGCCTCTTTTCCACCCAAACTGAGCATCTGGTGCTCCAAGGAGCCCCAGACCTGGACACTGGGAGCTGGCTGAGGCAAAGGACCACCCTCTTCAGAGCCCTTGTTGGCATTTGTGTAGCTTGGCCATAGCTGCAAAGGGCAAACCACACTGCATGAAGGTTTCTCTAAAGCAGAGAGCAAAATGCCCATCTGCAACAGGGCACAGGATTGGGGTTCATCTGAAGTCAGTGAGAACTTCACCCACTGGATGATGAAACAAGCCAGATATTTTTTTCTAGAGTATCCAAAAGCCTGGGGAAAGAAACAGGGCTGGAGATACACATGTGGGTTCTCTCAAGTGGCATTTCACTGCAGTGCTCACTGCTTTTGGGTCTGTGCCGCAGGACCCACCTTGCACAACTTCACTTAATAACTCTGAACTGGGCTGTGCGATTTAACGGCTTCTGAGGAGCTTGATGCTAATGCATTGATTTTGCTTTAATAGAATTTTGTTGTCAATGGCCGGTGCTCAGCACGGTGCAGGCTTCAATCTTAACCCATCTGAAGGCTCTGCTCGTTTCCAGTTGAGCTCCGTTCATTTCCAGTTGAATAGGTTAAGCAAAGACAGACCTCACTGTTCTCAATTCACTTTATGATCCTCCCATCATAAAAAATAATATCAGCACCTTGCTTTTCATGTCAGAACTACATTTGAGCTGCTATTCCCTATGCCCATGAGTAAATCCCATAAAAGCCGCCCCGTTGTACTGTCGCTATTTTTCCTTGTGGATGATTGATTGATGGATGAGTGCTGACACTTCAATGAAGCTATTTCGACTGCCATCTCAATCCGATGATGTGAGGGGTATATTTTCTGTCCATGCCTCATTACTTCAGAATGACATTCCTGGAACTTCATTTACTTTTTCCCTCCTTCCCTCAAGCGCCATATTTTTTCCCATCTAGGTTATGCATGCCATAAAAAAAGCAATTTGCTATTATATGTGGCATAAGGGCAACACTTTCCCTAGGAGGTAAATAAGAAGGGCCTTTTTTTCTCCTCCATGTTGAGTTTAGGGATCATGTCAAAATTTCCCAAACAATGACAAAACAGGCCCTTCTGCACAGGCCATGGCGAACACAGGAAACACATTTTGTCTGATTTTGTGAGTGCTGTGCTTCAGTTATATCCTTGAATGTCTAAACCAAAACCATAGTGAAAGACACCCCAAAGCCCTGTCTTATTTGAGGAAGATCCTCTTCTCCACTTGTGCCTAGCATGCTTTGAATATTTCATTTGCAACAGAGTAGCGATTTACAGCTTGATTCAGACTTATTTTCCCTCTGAGAATAAGGGAAGTTCATCGTTAAACGCAGAGATGGATTTGTCTACTGGAGGTTGCTGTCGCTGTGAGGAGATGCTCAACGAGAGCAAGCAGGGCTGTGCCTGGTTTTCCAAGCTGTGCACTAGGTAACGTGAGGCTTGTGACATTAGCATATCCTGGAAGGTTTTGTGAGTTGACTCGGGACCCGATTTTAATCTGTGTAATACAGTATTCCCGTTAATAATAATGTATAATTAAGACATCCGTTAAAAATCCATAACGTTAATTTAATGGAGAAAATCTAATACAGTTCTATTGGAATTTTTACGTTAAATTAACTTTAACGGGCTTTTAATGGATGTCTTAATTAGATCTCATTATTAACGTGAATATTCCACAAATTAAAATTGGGACCTGAAAGTTTTAATGAAAAAAGTTACAGGCACAAATCTGAAATTGCCATCTTTGTGGCCCCCTTTTCCCCAGGTCTCCGTTGACTTGAGGCAACCTGGTCCAGTGGAAGGTGTCCCTGCCCGTAGCGGGAAGGCGGGGAGGTGTTGGAACTAGATGATCTTTTAAGGTCCTTTCCAACCCAAATTGTTCTATGACTCTATGAATCTAAGCCAGCTGTGTTCTCCAGCCAGGCTGGACAGGGAGCGTGAAGACCAGATTCTGATCTCATTTACAGTGGCATAAATCCAATGTAACTCCGCTGACTACAACGGAGAACTTTAGATTTACGCTCGCCTAACTGAAGAATGAATTCAGCTTTATTTCTTTTATATCTATATATAGATATTTATATAGGGATATTTATATATAGATATACCTATATTTATATAATGTTCAATAATCTAACAATAGTGCTTTCGTTTAAAAATCACTCCATCGTGTATGTCTCACCATAAACCAGAATGGAGATTTAAATATATATATATCTATATATCTATCTATGAGGAATAAAACAAACTGAAAATAATCCATTTCAAACAAATCTTTGGCAGCAACATGGTTAAGCATAACTATTTGAACAACTTGCACAGAAGATTAACATTGTTCAGAGGTTTTTTTGGCTCAGAATCTGTTTTAACTTAATAATTCTTGTACTTACTGTGATGTATTGATCCCTAGTGCAATGACTGGATTGGGCAACCCAGGTGCAACAGTAATAGCTGCACAGAATAGAAACATTTCCTTTAGACAAACTATCCCAAAGGGGTTATAAATAGGAAATGGACATTACCATGAAAAGTAAAGCTTCCAATGTGACTGCATCTTGTGTAGCACGCTTGGACATTAAAACTATGAAGATTTTTTTTTTTTTTTTCCTGTCAGGAGTTACAAATTGACGAAATAAGTACATCAATGCTCTCAGTCATTATCTTACTTCAGTGGCACTTTGTTTTAGTGACAGCAAAAAGGGACAGTGGAGACCAGACAGCCCCAGTGCAGTTTATCAATGAAAATCTAATACCGTCCATAAGCAGGGGAGTGGAAATCAATACTTCATTACCAAATTGTTAGTGAGGATGAAGAAGAATAGCAGGAGTTTTTTTGGCAGTCTTCTCGGTCCGGGTTGTTGTGAGTTCAATGTCAGGATCGGAGTGATGCGCAGGGGCAGGCTGGGTGCGGGAAGCCTGGGCTGAAGAGCTGGAGCTAAGGCATTCGTCCTGCAAGCAGAATAAGGATAACAGCCA
Organism: Melanerpes formicivorus; assembly: GCF_026170545.1. NCBI lineage: Eukaryota > Metazoa > Chordata > Aves > Piciformes > Picidae > Melanerpes > Melanerpes formicivorus. The sequence continues at coordinate 7,183,461 of NW_027142371.1, read as the reverse complement.
TCGTTACCCAGGTTCTAATCACCATTCCAGATTCTACTGACTAGGTAATTTTACCAATAGAAATGTCTGGAAACCATTCAGCTTTGCTTTACTTTGCCCACCCATAGGCTCACAAAAAGCAAAGACGCAGAAGTGTAAACCTCGCTCCACCCAACCTCCCACCCTGAGATCCTTACATCTGTAACCATGCAAGGATTAGTGGGTTAATGCCAAAAAATGCCGCAGCTCTGCCTAGTTCACTCAATGTGTTGCTCTTCATCTGTGCTTTTCCCTCATGATGCTTAACCCTAGACAATATAATGAGCTACTTTCTACTACCAGCCAAGAACATACTCTAAAACCCTCATGATGAGTTGGACATCGTAGTACACACATTATGTCTAATTACTTGACTATCACTGTGCTATTTCTGGTTGTGGTAGCACCTCCCCAGCATTAAAAGCTGCTGTTCTTCCACTGGACCTTTTCTGTCCTGTAACTACTAAAAGTGCTAAGTGACTGGAGTTGTGAAGTTACTTCTACATAGAGACAGAAGGTCCTTGTTTTATTTCATTTCAAGATGTGGGTTTAAAAGTTCATCCCAGAGTTGAGTTCTGTTCTGCTTGTAACTTGGGAGAAAGATACCAGGAAAAACAGTAGAAAAAAACAACTGGAAAAACAGGGTGAGAAATGAGGCAAGCAATAAGCAGAGTGAGAGTCAGTCTGGAGAGAGCACGGATTAAAAAAGACCAGCAGTGGGCAAAAAGAAATACGTTACTGTAAAATATATTATCTGTTCAAGGCCATGGATATTTCAGCAAACACAGCTCAAATCCTGCAGTATGTTCCCTGTGTTCTGGCTAAATCAACTGGAAATTCAGTAGTAGCTTTATTTAAACTAAAATAAACTCTGCTTTTCAAAAAATTCCAAATGAAAACAAAAAAGTCCATTGACTTCATGCCATTTAGTTTATAATTTGGTTTGTTTTACAGTATCTTCACCTTTTCAGTTTTCATAGGGATGCTGAGTTTTACATTGGCAACCCCGAACTGCTCTGGAGAAACTGCTGGAAGGGAAGAAGAGGTTTTGGCAGCTGAATGTAGAGACTTTTGGCAACCGAGGATGCACGGAAGTCAGTTTGAAATTGTGGTGAATACCTTAGATAGTTATTCCTACCTAAAAGATATTAAAAGCAATCCATGTTGACACTTTAAAATGTTGTCTTTAGGTTTCAGAGGTAACGCTTTGGAGCAATTCACACTTTGCAAAGCTATTATTTTCCACTGCAAGAGGACAAAACTATGTCACTTCACAACCTGTTCAAATTTTAAAGAAATCCAGGTCTTGCTATTGTAATGCCTAGAGATGAAATACATTAATGCCATGAGTTGGCTCTGCTTCTGTGGTCAAGTTCTCAGCTGCAGACCCACCCTCTGCAAAAGGTCTGAGTGCAGACCGTGGAGATGGTACAAGCGTTTGACTTTTCCTTTCCGAGAAGATTTTGTAGCCCTTGTTGGGATGGAAAGCTGCTTGTGGCATGCCACATAAGTCCTGCTTTGGATCAGATCAAGCTCTGTAGCAGCTCTGACATGCAGAACATCTGCCCAACTCATGAATGTGGGACACAGACACTATGGGCTGGTCCTGCATAGGCCAACATGAGAGGCAGTGGTGTAACAGCTGAGTGCAGGAGCAGTAACTCTTGATTAATTCAACACTGCCCCCCGAATGTTGTTAGGGCAATTAGCTGCATGTAGTGTTACTGAAAGTCCTAAATCTGGGACGGAGTCTTGGCTTGAAGGAGAGTAACTGCAGAGTAGTGGTTCCCTGCCAGTGAGAAATATTCATCAAGGGCTTGAATTGGAAAACTAAAAAGCCAAACTTCTGCCTCCTTTTCTTTTTCATTCGTTGGGAGGAAAGTTCTGAGACCTTGCATTAGACCAATCATGAAATTAGTTTAGGAATATTTCTAATCATACCCACAAGGGAACCATGCACAGAGCAACATTGAGGACATCATTAACTCTTGGCAGAGTTCTTCAGAGGCACATGAGTTATGGTTTAGGTCCACAAAAAGCCCCTTCTGGCAACAAAACTGCTTCAGAAGGTCTCACCCCTTTCTATCATCTCCACCATTATGGTACAATCCTCGGCTGTGTCCCTGCAACCATCTGTGGGTCTACACAACCCCAGGCAAAAACTGTGTCCATCCCTAATGGATCAAGGGACTACAGAAACACTTCCAACAGAAGTTCCCAGTGCAGAGTTAGGACTGTGTAGACAATGGGAAAGGGTGGAAACCTCTTCATCTGGTTTTGCTTGTGGAGGAAAGATAAGATGGAACTAGGCACTTGGGAACTGGAAGGAACTCTCTGCACTGCTGCATGTGTGCAAGCAGCTTTGGTTTAGCACTGCTGTGAAAGCTGTTTGTGACAATTGGATAAACAATGGAGGCTGTGTCCATATGCTTCACTAATGGTAACATCCATGCATGACTAAAATCAGCTGGGACTTGGCATTGATTTCAGTTGGATGAGTAGATCTAGGTCTTTTGGCCAATCAAAGTCTCCAGCCTTGGGTTTTTTTCCAGTGTGCATGGATATCACTGCAGGCTGGGACAAGACTTTGGGAAATTAATTAGTGTGAGCCCTGATCAATAAGGGTCATAGTTTATGTATTTCATTATCAAGTCTCTAAGAGATTCAGGGAGTATGTGGAAAGCTTGTCACCCACAGTCTAGGGCATAGCAGCTTGGATGTTCAAACAGGGCTTGATAGGTGAAGTTTTCTGCTTCCTGAGCATTTTGTGGAAAGGTTGTTCAGTCTGTACCACAAAGAAAACTCTATCATTTAAATTGTCATGAAAATGTGGTTGAGGGTGTTCATTATGCTGATGTCTTGTACAGTATATGTGAAATATCAGCTGCAGATACTAAAGCTTTGCTTTTATTTAACATTAATTATCAAGCCATCAACAGATGTAAAAAAAGTTGTATCTATTTTCATGCTGATGTGTCAGGCCACAGGACTCCTCCTAGCAATCACCTTCCCACTCCTTGTCTGTGACACAGCTTCCCTCTCCTTGTTCCAATCTTGCCATAAAAACACAGCTGTGAAACCTCTGAAATAGGAACTCTCAAACATGTCTGCAACCTGAGACAACTGTCAACTGTATGTCAACAGCTAATCACACGTGTGTCCAGCCTCCACAGGCTGGCACCAGCGCTGCTCAGCTGCGCTCCTGAGCCCATCCGTGGTGCCTGGTGCCTGAGAGCAACAGGGAGCTGGCACTTACCTTCATGCACACTCCTACACACACCCCCCCAAATCCCATGCTTCCTTTGCTCTCTCTAGTCTCCTTTTTCACTTTTATCTGTGGCCAAAAGTCAAACAACACACCTTCCTGGGCAGGTAAGACATGGGTTGTCCACTTGTGGGTTGATTTTCAAGTCCTTCACTTGGGGATTGCTGTCACTATTTGATGTTTGGGTTTGGCAGGAGAACGCTGGCCAAGGTGTGATGGTGCTCTAGAGCCACGCAGATCACAGCAGGTTTGTGTGCTTGTAATGTTTTATCTTTTTTTGTATTTGCAGATCTTTGCTAATATAATTTCCTCCTCTTCTATTAGTGTAATGGGATGATAAAATTTACAATATGTATCTGTGATCCACCCGCCAAAGTCAAGGGGAGTCTGTGGATCAAAACCTTTTCGTGCTGCAGTTGTATCTGTTGAAATAAATTGCAGGACTCTTAAAAGGCCAAATAGAAAGACACAGAAAGTCCCTTTGTGGTTACCAAACATATTATCTCTAGATGTCATTTTTGACCTACTTTTGCTAGATTTTTACAGCAGCAGAAAAATCTCTTCCTTAAAGAATCATGCTCATGAGCATAATACCTAGATAGGGAGGAAAAGCAAATCTGGGTATATTCTATTTCAATGAATTTCATGAATTACAATATTACAGACTCTAAATGCCTTCTCGTTACCCATAATTATAACCAAGATTATATCAATCTAAACAGTAACTACTCAAATGATTCATCATGATTGGAAGGAGCATGCTCTCTTAAGTTGTGCCTGCCCATCCATTTTAAAGCCTTGCGGCAGGAATAGCATTCCCGAAGGTCATTTAACAGCACATTAAATAAATAAATAGGACATATTTGTTTCAGAAAAGACTCTCTAGTAGGGTGGGAAAGCATTTTGGGAGTGGTAAGAATAACCTCGTGAAAACACACTTTCAGCTCTTCTTCGTTCTTGCTGAGGGTGCAGCACCCACCCAGACACATGCAGAGGCTTCACATGATGCCTTCAGGGAAAAGTCCCTAATGTTCTTCGTAGTGAAGGGTGGTGTCATGCCAAGAAGCTGCACTGTGCACTGCACAGAAGTTGCAGTCAGCTGCCGCTCAGCAGCCAGCAACGGGGCACAGAGAAAGGAGGACACATCAGCACAACCCATCGTGGTCACTGGTAGGACCCTGAGCCTCTCCTGTCGCTGCAGAAGGCACTGGGCTTTGTGTATTCAACCTGAGTCATCAGCCATACAGGGAGGAGAGTGTGGAAAAAGGTCTCTACTGTAAAAGTAAAACATATTTCTGTCCCATTATCTAAGCTTATAAGAATGCAGGACAATAAAATGGAAAAGAAATAAGGGCTGTAGCTCAGATATTCCTGGGGTGTGTCTGCCTAAATACAGAACTGTCTGACTGTGGTAACGCCCAGGTGGAGGAATTCAGAGATCTCATTGCCTGTGATGATGGAAACTACGTTTAATAAAAACTTGAGGTCATTAAGTTGCATTTTTCTCAGAAAACTCTTTGTTGAAGATATTTTTTTACGTGACTAGGGCCAAGGCCAGATAAAAGGCCTCTGGGTTTCAGCAGCAAGATCATCAGAGCACACATCTGCAGCTGGTGCAAAACACCTCTGTAGGAGGTCAGTGAAGTTATGCTGATGTACCTCAGCTGGCCTGGCCCAAAAGTTTTGTGATAGAAGTGAAGAATCTGCTTGAAACTTGCCAAAATAACCCCAAAGCCTTCCACTAGTTGAGTTTCTGGTTTTCTTAAACCTCTGCTATCTGTGCATATAGTTTTCTGCAACAGATTTTTTTTAGCTGTGATGCTGGCTGAGCAAAACTCTTAAGCATATGTCTATTGGTATTGTGCACAGTGCAGTGAAGTCCCTCTCTGCCAGGCTCCTGTGGGCTAGGGCTGCATGGGTAAAGCAATACAGATGTTTTAGGGGCATGCCTGTGCAGGCATCTATGTGTGCCACCTGAGACCTAAAAGAGTGATGCTTCTGCATATACATTATACTCTATGTAGAAATATAATGTATGAATATAAATATATTTTTGTATTTAAGTTTATGTGTGCCTAGATAAAAAGCTGCCCAGTCAGACCTACTGAATATGTGCAGCAGTGCCCAGCTCACCAGGGTTACTAGACATCCCTGAGCAAATACAGTCAGATCCTCCAAATCCACCTGAACAACACGGCTTGTGAAAATGCTGACATCTGTTAGCCTGAGCAGTTCCCCAGAGGGCTGGCAGTTTCTTCTGTGAATGACTAGAAAAGGATCTGGGAGCATTTTTAAAAGCAAGAATGGTGAGACATATCCCCAAAAGACAGAGGCAAATGAAAGATGCAGTAAGGGTGGAGATGAGTGCTGGGGGATGAAACTCCCCCATTATTTCTCCACACGTGACCGCTCAGTAGTGTGGTTGGAAGAGTTGCAAGGGACCTCTGGAGATCATCTAATCAGCCCCCCTGCTTACACAAGTTCACCTAGATCAGGTTGCACAAGAACAGGTCTAGGCAGGTTTTGAATGACCCCAGAGAAGGAAACTCCACAACCTCTCTGGGCAGCCTGTCCCAGTGCTCTATCACCCTCAAAGTAAAGAAGTTTCCCATTTAGAAAAATCTGTGATGCCTTTTCCCCTGATAATTTGAGCAATTCAGATCTTTGTGTGAGCCCAGGAAGCTGGGACCCATCAAGGTGGGTGTAGGGATGGTGCAGGAGGGACAGCCAGTGTGGCTGACAGAAACAATGAGGCTCAACCCATCCTCAGTTCCTTTAGCCAGGAGAGGAAGGGAGGGGAGTGAGATGGGTGCTAAATCCTGACTCCCACCCCCAGAGATCTGGTGTGCCTGGATTTAGGCAAATAATTTCACCTCCCTGTTTTGCTGAGAGATAGAATCATACAAAACCTTGGGGGCTGTGGCTCTCTGTGTCTTCACAGAGACATGATGAAATCCTGGTTGAGTGGGATTCCTGCCATTTGTTTGAGAAAGGTCAAGATTTCAGCTCTGATCTCAGCTGGGGCCTCAAGGTGACATAGGATACACACATGTAATGAAGAAGAGCACACATGATACCTAATGGGCAGCCAAGACACTTAGCTGGTGTCTCCTAATTACTTCTGCACAGAGACAGAGTCCAGTTCAAGGGTATCTGGAAGGATCACAGGCTTGTAAAGAGGGAAAAAAAAAAGAGAAAGGAAACATCTCATTTTTTCCCCTATAAAAAAGTATAATCATCAAATCACAATGTATTTGAGAGCACATGTTATTGACAGCCTATTCTTGGAGGGGGAAAAAAAAGAAAGAAGTGGATTTTTTGGCAAAGTTTCTCTATTTGCTGAAGATTAAATTGTTCATTGTACAGGGCACCATCTGCCCTTGGAGAGAGATTTAGTTGATGGCAGCTGCAACCAAAGTGTGGAAGATATAGCTGAATTTTTGGTTTCTTTTCAACTAGCAACTGTCATTACAGGTCACATGCAAACTGTGTCATTTTCTGTGACAAGCAGGTTCTGTAGACTTGGGTGCTTGCTACATTTTAAAATGCCACCTGTATAGATCCCAGGAGAGAAATAGCTCTTGTTACACACCTTGAAAAAAAAAGTGAATTCAGAGCAGACAAGACAAAGTAAATATGGTTCAACTGTCCAGATGCTGGCTGTGGGTTCAAGACTCATGTTTACATGGATGGAGTTGAGGACGTACTGGTGGTTCACTTGAGACTAGATTTTGTCACTTAATGTAGGCCCTTAAAAAGAGCAAATTATCATTTGCAAGGCCTTACTCAACTGCTGTGTAATTCCTCAACTGCCTCCTTGTTTCCCTTGTGGTGTAATTCCTGGTTAGATTAAACCCCAAGCTTTTTCAGTTCTGAAGAAAATGTCTTTAATCACCAAACTAGAGGCTAATGTGGGTAGATTTTCTCCCAACTCCACCTATTGAGCTGTAACATTAAAATGTCTGCATTCAGTGTGAGGTAGTAAAGGCTACTCAAGAGCCGGGAGGTGCTAATCCTGTCTCTGTGCTCAGAGCTGTTTTGATATTACACAAAGGCTGTCACTGGCTACAGTGAACTCCTCCAGGAAGGAATTTGTACCTCTTCCCTCTCTCCTGAACATTGTAACTCTTCTGCAGGTGAATTACGTTCCCTTTCTCCTGAGCAAAATGGGAGGGGAGAAGTTAAGAGCACACTGGTAGATTTTATTAGGACAAAGAAACAAAGCAAAACAAAAAAGCAAACCCAAACCTCTTTCCTTTCATCCCTGCCTTGCTATGAAAGTGCCTTCATATTTCGAGGCTTGCTGACAATATTTCAGGATGGTACATCACACACCGTCTCTTCTGGAACAGCAGACATTGTCAGTGCTGGGAGACAACTGCTCTGCATTGTACTTCACAAAGACTCTCTATAAAGCATTTCTATAGAAAAAAAAAAAACAAAGATTTTTGAAATTTGTGAGTCTCTTAGCCTTTCAGACAAGGATGAGTCCTGGTTAATTTTCTTCTGATGATTTCCACATTTTCTCTAAGAAAAACAACAGCTAGTACTGCCTTAAGACAGACTGAGCTAGTTAGAACATGCCTAGATAGAAGGGGATTTTTTGTCCTTCTTTTTTCCACATGGAAGAATTTACAGGACAGAATTTTGTTATTAAGTTTATCCTGTTCACTTTAACCTTTTGGCCTTCTGTCACACTTTGTCACAGTAGAATGGGGTCATGTTTTGAAATAGAAACTGCTACTGTAGGTAAATGTTTAACAAATCTGCTGTGATTGAATCCATGGGCTTGGATAATAATGATGATTATTTTGTTGTTGTTTGGTTTTTAATGGGCCTTTCTAGCAAAATATTGTTCATCATTTCAGGTGTCAGCATATCTTTCTGATTGTTCTGTAATGTGCACAGACCATCCAAGCCATACCAATTTGGGAAGGCTTCTGCTTCCACATGCTTTTCTGCTGCAGAGCAGAGCCAGGCTCAACCCTTTACTCAGGCAGATGCCCTTTTCCATCCATGATTTGACCGAGCCAAGGGCTTTCAGAATTAGGGCCTTTGAATTAAAAAATGCTTAAAATCTAAGTCTGCCTCTTTGGGCTATGCTTTGCAGAAAGCAGTAATCATCAGTAGAGGAGGGCTGCTTATGTGAATTAGTGTGTAATGCACTGGGTTCTCCTTTCTTTGTGAGGAAGCACTTAAAACACAAATTCCCACCTTAAAAACCAAACTCAGTGCAAGCTACAAGTAAATCACCTCCTCTGTGGTGCCAGAACTGCACATGCTCTTCTGCTGCTGATTCATCTACAAAATATATCACATGCCAGTTACTTGAATTAGGATCATGGGGAGAAGGGAATCATTAGAGAGCAGAAGAAACTCTAACGCATAAAGAAAACTTCTCCGTTTTTCTCCTCCGCAGTGCCTGTTTTATTTCCTCTTCATGCACTGTCAGTACTGATGAGGCAATGGATGCTCTAATCCTAAGCAGTTGCTTTTGGGGGTAGAGTCGTTGGGGCTGCAAATGTTTGGTACAGCAATAGCTCTGAATTTCCAGGCAAGCCCTTTTCCCTGGTCATTGCCATGTGTTTAGTGGGGCTGGTAGGTGAATGACACAGCCTGGATCAAGTATTTCACTCTTGGTGCTGTTTCCTTTGCTATCAGAGTGCCTTGAGAAGCCAGGTAAATTAGACTTGGAGAAAGGGATGCTGCATCTTTGAGTAATGAGGCTGGGAAACAGGGAACACATTTTCCACTAGCTCATGTCTCACTGTATGGCATTCCGATTTCGTGACACTTCATAATAAATCATTGCTTATCACTCACATGGGAACATAACATGGTTCAAGTTAAGATTCGTTAGTGATTGTAAAGAAGAAACATGAATTGCTCTATATCAGGGCTTTTTGATCATCTTTCTGTCCACTGCAGACATTTTTTTTATTGTAATATTAACAGTAACCACTGTTTAAAGCATAAATATAAAGCAAAAGAAAGAGCAGGAAATATTAATAATGAAAATAAATTTGTCTTATTTATGTGTTTATGTAAACACCTGGCAATTGCTCTGCACAGCACCTTGTATTCAGTGTCACAGACTGCTGTACCAACAGAAGTTTCTAAAGCTGGGGTTTTAAACTTCTATACGTGTGTGTGTCTGTAAAAACCCCTAATTGCCAATACATTCATTTTCTGGAGGAGAAGGTTCCAGCAACTACATCTAGAGACAATTTGCTTTAGAATGTGTGCTGCAGGGGGAAGAGAGTCTGATGTCCTGCAGAGCTGTCCCACCCTGGAACAGCAGCACAACAGGAATGGGAATCTGGAGGCATCAGCCTGGAGATGAGAGAAGGCTGAAGCAGCTGTACTCAGTGTGAACTGGGCTGTTCCTTGTCAGCCTGTTATCTGTGTCCAGGGGTCCATCAAAGTCTATCAAAACCAGGGCTTCATGCCCCATGTGAGGGGTATCTGAGGTGGGACATCCCTGCTTCAGCTCCTGACCCTGCAATGAGCTCAGGGGTGACAAAATGTTAGCTTGAAGAGGACAGGAGTTGTGGATGTATGCAGCTGTACGTTTGGGCAATCCACTCCCTTCTCTCACCATCAAAAGGTGGGTTTTTTACTGTGTGCTGTAGCTCACAACTTTCTCATCAACAGTTTAGGGAGAGGGGGGAGAAGGCTATGGGTTTATAGATGTCATCAATGGTGCTTTTAGGGGACCAGTGAGTCAATCACAAAAAAATCTAACTGAAGAAAATGGGAGCTTGCTGAAACAACGAGTTATAGCACGTATGCAGGGGGTTTTCACCAAAAGGAAAAGAACAATCTACTCCTTCCCTTGTGTTACAGGTAGTTTTACTTTAATTTGTTCTCTTTGCCATTTGGATGTGATTGTGGGAGGTACCTAAAACTCTGGAATAACCCGAGAGAAATCAGATAAGGTAAATATTTGCTGCAACTATGGCTTTGATTATTCCCCCCTCAGTAATTTGGTATTTACTATATTAATCAACTATATAACATGTCATTCCTACTGCTCCCTGGCTGAATAATTTCCAAGACTATACACAGCTTTCAAGATAGTTGCCAGACAGGCACAAATTAATACTTCCAGAAATTCTTCTTAGAAATAGTCCCATGAACTATATTTTTTGCTCTCCCTGTTTCTGTAAAGGAAATAGAGATGGCTTTACAAAAATGGCAAAGGTATTATTGTATTATACCCTTGCACATATTCTTCTCTGGTTTTATTTTAGTTGATTATTGATCCTTTATAAAAATTATAACCTATGTTCATGTTTACCTTTGCTAGAACAAGTAGCCCTGTGAGACAAGGTAGCAATGGAAGTGTGTATGTAGTTAACTCTTTGCAGGATTAAGGGTTTAATTTAGTAGTTACAAAAAGGAGAGACTTGATATCCTTTTACTGAGGCAAATAAGCCTCTTGATTTGTGGGACAAGTTGTTTGAGTAAAATGGCATGTGACCAAGGGACTGTAAATTCAGTTCTGATCCATCTGATCTCTCCCTCTGACACTCCAAATCGCAAGTATTTGTGGCTGTACTGGCCACTGCCTTTGATCTCTAGTGTGCTCTTTTAAACTCAGTTTTGTTTCCTGTTTTCGTGGTCCAGGTCACTGCAAGACTTTCCCTCTTGCTCAATCCCTTCACCCCCCCTCATGTACAATAAATACATTATGCACTAAAATGTGAAATCTTCCAATTATCAAAGAAAAAGAAAGAAAGAAGAAAACCTGTTCTGGTAAAGCACAGCATTAGAAGCATACAATACTATATCTTACTTTACACATACTACCAGTAGATGATTATATACAAGAGTTAAGCCCCCTAAGTCTTGACCAAGGAAAAAGACAGAGTTTCTCTAATATGTATGATACAGACTCTTAATCTGCTCTCACTTGAAGTGGTGCAGTGAATGGGATTATTCTCCATTTATTTTGGCTTACACTAAACTGGAATTTTTGCCCCATAAGCTTCCTGTAATTTTTGTAAGTGGAACTGCCTTTGTCAGCATTCTTAATATTTCCCTATGGAAATGGTATTAAAAAGCAGCACGTTTGCCCTACAATCTCATGTTTTATCCTTGAGAAATGAGGACTTAAGGTAGATTTTTTTTTTCCCCTCCCTCTCTTGTTCTGCAGGAAAATGGCTTAATAATCTCAAACGGAGCCTGGAAGGACACTCTGTATCTTCAAAATGTTAATACTATCACAAACCATGCCTGGGTTAAAAACAGATATTGAAACAGGGGAATAAATATTTGACAATGCTGTTAAGGCAACTTTGCTAACGATTTTTGAACAACCTCCAACTGAGGTCTAAATGTCTGCAATATCCATAAACAACTCCATACTGTCCAATTAGGGAGACAAAGACATAGAGTCCTGTCAGGAAGATTTGCATGGCTAAGTGTCTGAGATCACAGAGACGATGAGGGATCGTTTGGAGTGATGGGGGATGCACAGAACGGATGACTATCATTAGGATATTACAGAGGCTTACACCTTCCCAATTACTGGCAGGATTCATTAGTTACTGCTGCATTTCCCTAATAGAATCCTCTCTCTTTGGCTTATCGCTACCTTCCCTCTGTCTACGTAAACCCACAACTCAGCAGTCGATCACCTGTGAAAAATTAGATGGTGCAGCTTCCAGTGGCCTATTTAAAATGAAAAGGCAACTGAATAAGAAATAAAGAGCAAGAATAAATAAATAAATAAGGGCTGTAATGCAGATATGAGGGAGTCACAGAAGCGGCATCAGATGGGTTTGGAATTCTCTTGTTACTGAACTGTTTGAGGGGGGGAAAAATAAATCAGTGGCAGCTGCAGAGAGAAGCATCATGGTGGGTTTTAAAGCACAATGCAAGCGTTTTACATAGACGTATGTACACGCACAAACTATAGGCAGATTGCAAAGTGACAATTACTTAAGGCCTGCTAGGCTGAAGTTTCACAACTAAGATTGGTGAATATTACAGGGGCTCAATGCTGTTGCAATCGACTCAGCCCCATTAAAGATAATGGTGTGAGCATTTCCATGCTGTCATCGTGTTGCTATCAACAGCATTATCAGTATCAACTGCTTTTACAATTATGCACAATGGCTCTTCCTGCACAAAGACTTAGCAACCACCAAACTCGTTTTCTTTTTAAATACACTGAAAAGAGCATAGATTTCAATCCTTCATCTGTTCACAGATGAAACAACATTTCCAAATCATCAAGGATAACGTTTTTTTCCCTCCCATTCTAAGGATGGCCAACTGTTCTCAGTGATTTCTATTACATTTCCTACCTATTATTTCATGTAATGGCATCCCTTAAATTTTAAATTAGCTTTGAAGAATAAAAATAATTGAATTCCTGCTGTTTTGTGTACATAGAGGGTGACAGGAGCTAATGTGATAATTTAAACTGTAAATGAGTCTTCACTTTGTGTTCATTAATTACAGCTAATTACTGAATTACAAACCTTCTTGGTTAGGCACTGTTATGTATTCATGTAGCATGTTGGATTTCCAGCTGGTAGAAAACTGTTTTATAGACTTACAAGCTGACACACCAAGCTTCCACTGAAACAATTCAGTTTGAAAAATAAAGGAAGGGTGGGGGGCTCTTGGCTGCTCTTGCTCTTTGAATTAAGTGAGCGATGAGAAACGGTGCTGCAAACCTGAATCTCAGGTGAGCCAGGAGCTGACGGATACAATTAGGAAATATACACTTGATCTGGTAGGCAGAAACACAATGATTCTGAGCTGCCACTTTGGGTGAAGAGTGTGAGCCTGCTCTGCACACACCTGCTTTACACCCTGATGTGAATGGTTTCTCTCTTATAGGGGCACATCAATGAGATAGAAATGCCCCTGCAAATGGGGCCAGCGCTTCTAGCACTAGTTCTGCATCTCTTCCTAGAACAGCAGGATGGTAACATAAAGCTGAGCATCCAAGCAAATGTGCATTGTGTTCCATATGTAAGTACTTACTGTTCCTCACTGAAGGATTGTATGTAATACTATAGGGCTGTCTGGAGCATTTACTCAACATTTCCTGCTTTGAATGGTTCTGTCCAAACCACTCCTTTGGATACCTTTTGTCTGCTGATGTTTTGTATTGAAGCTGAATGCGCTAGTTGAAGTCTGTCTCTCTGCAGAGTGAGCAGGAGAAGCACCACAATGACAAAATCAGCCATGCTAAGATTTTATAAGTGTCATGGTTAAGCCCCAGCTGGCAGCTAAGCACCACACAGCTGCTTGCTCACTCCCCTCACCCAGTGGGATGGGGTGAGAGAATCAGGAAAAAGAGTAAAACTTGCTCGTTGAGATAAAGACAATTTAATAGGACAGAAAAGGAAGAAGAGAATAGTAACGACAATAATACAAAAAATGAGAATAATGGCGATAACAAATGGGAAAAAAAGAAATATACAAGACAAATGACAGACAATGAAGTTGCTCACCACTTGCTGCCTGATGCCCAGTCAGCTCCTGAGCAGTGGTCCCTGGCTGGCTTTTCCCTCATGGGTATGATGTCATCTGGTACAGAACAATCCTCTGGCTAGTTTGGGTTAGCCATCCTGGCTGTGTCCCCTCCCAGCTGTTGTGCCCCTCCAGCCTTCTCACTGGCAGAATATGAGAAGCTGAAAAGTCCTTGACTTAGTATAAACACTACTTAGCAAAAACAAAACCCATCAGTGTGTTATCAACAGTATTATCACACTAAATCCAAAACACAACACTACACCAGCTACTAAGAAGAAAATTAACTCTATCCCAGCTGAAAGCAGAACAAGAAGCTACAAAGCTCAGTGCCCAGAGAGAGAACTGTGGCAAAATAAAGAATCCTAAAACCTCACCTATACATCTGATAAATACATAGAGAGAAGATACAGAAATTTCCCCTTTATTAGCAATTGCATTTTCCACGGGTTTCCTATGCTTTGTTCTCTTCTAACAAGATAGACCAGCGGCCTCTCCAGACAGCATGTCCAATGCAAGTGCCCCAATACAGCCCTGCTGTAACCTATCTGACCCAGGCACCCACACCAGCACAGATACTGGCAAAGCAGATGTGCTGCAACAGGTAACCAAGGCACTGCTTCATGCTGATAGCAGCAGAGATTGCAAGAAATTATTGACTCAAATAATCAAATTAAAACTGCTTAATTAATTTATTCTCTGACCCACCTGGCCTTGCAGACCAGGGACTGCGATTACCCAGATCAAAGGTCCTGCTCCAAGGGGCCAATGCTGGATCTGAAAGCAGACCCTTCTTGGAAGAGCACAGTTTTAGCATGGGCTGTACTGGAACAATTTAGCTGAATAATACATAAACAGCTAGAAAGGAAGAGCTGGTTTCTCAGCTGATGTAAAACTGTGTAGCATCATTAATTTCAGGAGAGTTATGTTGATTCACAGCAGCTGAGGATACGGCTCAATAGGTTTGTAATAATAAAGACTTTGATGAGAAGCCCCTGAAAGCAGCAACACTAATGTGTGACTGCCTGCATAAACACCAGTTCAATGACAAGGCTTTTCTGCCTAAGAACTAGTCTGTGTCTTCAGGTTTAATGATAAGTACTAGTCTTTTGTCCTTAAATAATCGTTTTCATCTGGAAAATGGCAAAGTGACTTGTTCTAACACCAACAGAAATTCAGCAGTAGACTTTGCAGTGGGATTCATGTCATGTCCTATTCCCTCATCACCTTCTCATGCTGTCTCTTCTATTTCAGGGTACAAAAAGAGATGGAGAAACCAGGGGAGAAAAGATGTGCAGGCAGAGATTGCTTTCTTTTTGTGGATAGTAACCCTCTGCTATCATATAAAGATAATGATTTTCATTAATCTTCCGTAGCTCTTTCACCAAAGGGTTCTTTTCACTGCACAGAGACCACTTAATTTTTACTATATTAAGCAAAAAGGAGAATTTTTGATACCGCATTTAAAAAATGGTGTGAGAAGTAACCCTGTGCAACATGGTATCTGAGGTTCAACACGACTAAAGAGGTAAGGCTGCTGTTCAGTAAATTACCAGCCACCATTTCCAAGCAGTCTCTCACCCAACTTGTTTTCATGTCTCACTCCTTTTTAATCTGACACTCTCCAGCATGCAAATTTTCACTGAAACTAAAACGTGCCAGAGGGAAGCCAGGGCCTCACACCTGTTGGTACATTAGAGCACCTAATGCCCTTTGGCTCTTTCTGCCCCTTCCCCCCTTTCCTAACACAAAGTCTGATTACTGCATTATTTGAACAACATGAAAGAAATGACAAGGAACTAACAGGAGAGCAACACTGTATTTTCTATTTGTTTTCTTCCATTGCAGTAGTGCTAATTAGAAGGAGTAGTTCTTGCTATGGTTCTTTGGGGAGTGCTGATGAGAAGTATACAAAAGGTTGAAGTGCCTCTTCTAAGCAGCAAAACACAGCACCCTCTCAGTTGTCATTACCCTAATCTCCCCCACATCCTCAGTATTTGGGACATTACAGCATTTTCACATTAGAGGTTGTACAGACCAGCCTTTGTGAAGCCTAAATCCTCACTGAGGGATGAGTAATATTTTATTAACTCATAGCTTATTCTAACAAATATGTTTTCAAGCAGAAGTATCAAACCTGCTTGGTAGTGGTTGTAAGGGAGATAGGAACTAGGTGGGAATGCATCTGTAGAGCAGACTTGGTCTCTGTGCATCCCTCTGTGCACTGTCTGTGCCTCCCTGTGACCACAGACCATGGGCTGCACTGGGTGGGAGTCATTACTCACCAGTCTTCATGTAAAAATCAGCCTCTGTGTAACCTGCCTGGGTTTAGCTCTTCGGACAGGCTAGCCTCAGACATTGGGAGAAAGGGAGAGTCTGCCCTAGCTTTCCAAGTGCCACCAACAACAGCTTTTCCTTCAAAGACTTCCACCCCTTCTTGGATTCGGGAAGAGGTCGTGGGGATGAAGGCTGTGAGGGTAGGATGGCACCTCTTTCCCATTCACCAAGGTTTGATTCTCTTTATGAGCATGATCCGCCAATCCGTAATCAAGGGTTAATTTCACAGCTCACTGCTTCATCTAGCATAATATCCATTCAGACTAATTAAATCTGTCTAATAATGTGAGTGTCTTTGTCTTTGTTCTTTCCATTCTTTGTTTTACACCCTTCACATCTCATCTCCAGAACTACACGCCATCACACTCTGCTTGACAAGCAGAATCCATCCCTAAAATTAAAACATTCCTGACCTATCTGCGATGACAAGGCAAGCAAGCTTCACAGAGCTGCGGCCCATGAAGGGAGCTGACACATTTGTTTTTAATTTCAAAAGAGTAGAAAGTGAAGATCTGACCCTGTCAATCAGGCCCTGTGACAAGTTTAATCATTGCTGCCCCACAAAAATCACGGCTAAATAGGAATGCAAATAATGTATCACAGGGCTCTTATAAATGCTAATCAAGGAGAAGTAATCAACTGACAATTTCACTGATCTCCTTTCTGAAGAAGTCAGTCAACGCACTGTCTCTGGACCACAAAGAGAAGAAAAGACAAAAGGCATAGATGCCGTTCCCCAAAAAAAAACCTATCCTTTTTCAGGGCTTTCTTTTTCTTCTTTATAGAGAAAAACAGAGAATTCACTCTTTTTGATCCTCCACCGAACTTTAAAGCAAAGCTGTTTCTCAGGAACTTGAACAGTTATATGTCAAGTGTACTTTATTAACAGTACCCTCCCAACCCACAGACAGCACTTGGAAACTTCTGCTAAAATAAAAATCTTCATTTGTCTTTGTCATCCATCCATCTTCAAAATTCCTTTCCATCTTAACAGCTTCTGTCCTTTATGGGCAATATATTTAGTGATATATGAAGTTTTACAAGTGGAAAGCTAATAGTTGAGCTCACATTTTTTTTCTAGCAGCTCCCCTCCCACTAGATGAAAAAAAAAAGGAGAAAAAAGTCTTGCTTGGAATTTATCTCAGTGTAAAGGCTCTCTTCAGTACCAGGATTTTTAAACTGACTATCCTTTTATGACCTTTTTAATGTGGTAAAGAACAGACAGCGCAGGTGGAATGCCAATTGTTCACTCACAAATTCTGCATGGCAAGAAGTCATGGCTTAGCCTACATGTGGAATAGAATAGGACCCAGGACAGACAGATGCACGAGATTTGTAATACTGTTTACTGTTATCATTTTATCGTGGTTTGCTGTGGTAAGCTGTGGTTCACTGTGGTAGGTCCTGATGGGGCCCATCAAGCATTAGAGTCACTGCATTGGCACAGAACAAAAGGATATGGTTTGGCCAATGAAACTCAATGCAAAGAGATGTAAGTAGTATAAAGATTGTTGCAAGAGGTGAAGTTCAAAGAGTCGAGTTTTTTGTAGTTTGGATGGTTTAATTTTTTTTTTTTTTTTTTAATTAAACTACTTTCCTACATGGAGCCAGTAGATGAAGTAACTCGAGGAGGGCTTCAATAAACAGATTTAGACTACCAGCAGGGTGCTGTAAGTAGAGGTCTTCCACTGCGCAGAACCCGGTGCTTTACAGCCCAGGACATTTATCCACAGAACAGATAGAGGAGCAAGAGCTAAGCCTAAAATTTATGCTAGGTTTTGTTTGCAGGGCTAAGTAACAGAGATCAGAAGCTAGCTATGCTGTGCTCCATTTGGGCACAGAGTTTTGCTGTCCTGTGTATGAAGAGTGCAGGAGGTCTTACACATGACTGGGGAAGATGTCACTAAATCCATTTCAGACCGGACACCGCATCACCTATATTTATACATAAGCAAAGGAAAATGAGAATGATCTTTGGTCAATCCCACATTTTCAACCAGAAGATGCATTAGGGCAGCAACAATAGCTAGTGTGCCACTTCTGTGAGAAATGTGACCTGGAACTTTGTCACACTACTGGCTGCTAGACAGGGATGTTCCCAGCAGCAAACTCTCCATAGAGGATGTATGTGAAAGGTGGGAGTAGAAAACAGAAAAAGAAATTGAAAAGCACTTTGCAGTTGTCATGTCACTTAGCAACAACCTTTTCTACTTCACATCAACACAGGCGTAGTAGAGAGACTGCACAAAGCACACGTACTGAAACCTGGAGTAAGCATTGAATGTAGGAGAGCAAGAAGGAGCTCAAACACCAGCTAGCCACAGAGATCTTTCATTTATCATTTGAGACACATTTTACATTGCTGTCTGTGGGCTAGAGCCTCTCCTGAGTAAACTTCTAGATCTAGGCATCACTGGTCTTCTGAGTACTAATGCAGAGTAAATGATACAAAAGAAAACTGTCCAGCCATTTGTTTCCCAAAGGAACTCTGCCTTAAATGGTCACTCTTCTGTAGTTTTACTTTCAGATAATGCCTTTTTTTTTTTCCTTTCTTACCTACTTCAATTTCCCAGCCTCTTCCCTGTAGGATTCCCACTCTTCTCTCGCTTTACATATTGTATTTTCATAATAAAGTCCAGACTTGTAAGTTCCAATCCCCTAATGCCTCTTCCAGAAGCTAATCCTTTGGCTCCTTCTGACTCATTACCAGATATTTCCATCAGTGGAGCGTGTGTCTGGGCCCTGATAAACAGAATAGATGTCCTTCCTGGAAGATTATGTGTCTAAAATTAAAAACTCTAGCACAAAGAGAGACACATATGCAAGTAACTATGCAAGTTCTAAGGAGGACAAGTCAGGTACCTCGCTACTTTATTTATAACACTTGTTCTCATTTGTTTAGCTTAGAATTTAATTTTTAGCTGTTCCCATACTATTAGGGGCCTTCTGACTAGCTGAAGGGCTGACTGTGCAGACAGCTCCATTCTGTGTGGTTCAGGAATCTGTTGAGCTCTTTTCCTCACCAAAAACAAAGGAATGGTAGGAGCAGATCTCTATGCCTGCTATTTCTATGGTTCCTTCTGAATATAAAGCTCTGCAAAGTGTATGAAATATTACAGAAATAGAGCATTAGTATGTGCCAAATTAATAACATGCATTATCTAGCAGCCATGCAGTGATGCTTATTGTACAATTCTAAATCATCCTAATGGGAAGAAAAAATCAGAATCCATCACTTTGTGGCTGAGTTCCTCTCCTTGGAATTACAAAAAGTGACTTTTTGAACACAGAGTTGGTTTAGATGCATTATGCAAAGGTGGGCATTGCCAAATGACCAGAGCATATCACCGTATCTTCTGCTATAGCATATCTTCTGCTATACACTCAGAGGGCATTTCTTAGCTGAAAGCAGTACTGCTAGTGTGCTTTGCTTTGGGGTTGGAGGGCGACAGTCTGATTTTCAGCAGTCTATTAAACACACTCACAGGCACACGCATGTTATACCTTAACTTGAACCAGGCATTCAGCACTTGTGAATATATAAGAATCTAATTGGTGGCAAACACATGTTCAGACTAAACTGCTCATCAAGTCTGCTTTCGTCCTGCCTAGACACACGTGCACGCACACACGCTCCGACTCCAAAGAGATCTTTGCCAAATAGAGCAGAGACTTATTTTTTACAGCTGGGTTTCGTTTTTGCAGCTGCCAAGTAGCAAAGAAAAGTAACCCTGGTGATCAGGCCAGAGGACATGTCCTACGCTTTTAAGTAGGCTTCCTGGGAGGAGAGACAATAGACAACCGCTGTGTGGCCTCGCCTCTCCGTGCTGCCATCACACTGAGCCACTGCGGGCTGGCACCAGAGCTGTGAGGACTCAGCACAGGGTGAGCATTAATAAAGTTTTGGCTGTTTGTTGTGCTTAGCCAAAAACCTGAGGAAATGTTGCAAAGGTGAATGAGACTTTGACACAGTAAGGATCACAGGAGCTCATTTACGGCAGGGCTCATCAGCCGCCATACTGCTGCTGCTGGGACAAGGATGAGCTCTGGTGGGGCTTGCTCTGCAAAGCTGTGGCTGTGCAGCTGAGCTGGGAACCCTGCACACCACATGTGCCTGCCTTGTGTCATTTTATACCACCATCAAAATCAACAAATGAAAACAAACAGCATTTAACTTTGAGATGATCTCTCAACACAGTCAATGCTAACAAGAGAAAGGTTCAGTTCTCCTCTTAATGTGAGTAGTGTTCCCATGGGTGCCCTGGGTGAGCTGCTGGGGCTTGGGTCTTTTAACCTCAAATCGATCATCAAAAAGCAAAGGGGTCTTGTTGCTTTGTTGTCTTGCTTTGGCAGCCTTTGATAGTGACTCTGCAGAGCTTATTTACAATGTTAACACCTTCTGAACACAGAAGTGATGATGAGGACAGAAACCTTTGTTGTTTTCAGCCCAGCCCAAAACCTCATCCAGGGTGGGTAATAAGAACTGGCAAAACTCATTGCAATGCAGGGAGTGTGGCATTGCATGTTCAATGAAATGTTGTCTTATCTGACCTGAAAAAGGAAATTCTGCAGTAAAAATCCAAATGTGGATAGCAGCATAAGCTGGAAACTCGAGTAAATGAATATTATTATCTTACATGAAGAATACATTAATATAGATGACCGTTACGTAACACACATTAACATAGTGTAATAATATATTTACTCAAAGTAGGCATGTTTTGACACAGTGCAAGCTGTGTACAGTTGCTTAGAGAATTGGGGAATTTTGTATTTTTACAAACATACTGAAAATCTTAATTTTGAAAAAAAAAAAAAAAGAAAGAATAAAAGATGGTCTTGAGGATACTTTGGTGCAATTCTGACAACTTCAAATAAAATTCAGAGGAGCTTTTACTCCTGCGTCTGGAATAATTGAGCTATCATATCTGTGTCTGTCAGATGTCAGTCATTTAACTTGCACCTCAGCTGTATGTGATGAATTGCACAACGAGCCAACGACTATCATCTCACAATCTGTGTGTGTTTTAGCTGTGCGGTCTGGATCAGAGCTGAGAGGGTACCCTACAATGAGCTTGGACAGCGTCTAGTGCGGTGAGGGCTAGGTCCTGCTTACGGTCACTAAAGCACAACTCTTCTTTCACATCATTTAGGGACTCGAGCTCCTTACTGCTGAACTTTTATTCCAGATCCAATGGGAGAACAACACAATCACAGAAAATTTAAGCCTTTCCTATATAGTCCTATGGGAAACTCATTTACTGTACAAATCTGCCACTAGAACAAAAGTTTGATAGTACCCACAGGGGATTTAAAGTGAAAGTAAAATGGAAGAATGTTATGTTATAAAAGAAAATAATAATAATAATAAAAACATAAAGAGGGAAAAAAAAAGGCAGGAACAAAGCAAATCTCTGCACCTTGTAAAACTAACCATGTTCATTACTGCTTTCCTATCATACCAAACTTTATGCTGCAAGTTTCTCTTCAAGGTCTGAAGTCCCTTTTCAGAGGAAGCCTGGCTAGCGCCACTCAGTTGCATTGCACAAAGTGATGGCTAGTGATGCTGGCGAGAATTTCAAGGCACAGGGTTTTCAATAAGCAACAGATTTCCTTCTTCTAAACCCCCAACTTAACTGACCAATCTGATCTCTGTAGTTTTAAACCATAAACAGTCCAGAGTGTTGGTATGCCTCAAATGGATGCTGCTTTATCAAAACAATACACCAAAAGCAACCCTGCTCTCTCTCTCTCTTTTTTTCTCCCCCCCCCTTTTACTTTAAGCTGATTAGAAAGTTAGTTCTGTAGTTGATTAAGTTCTGCAGAAATTGGGCTTGTGATGAATCATTAAACAAAGACATTTTTTTGTACAGCAATAAAGCCTCAAATGATTAATTAAGGGCACAATGCCAAAACAAGTGTCTTTGTTTAAAACGCAGTGGACAAGACAGGCTTGGGAAAGTTGATGTCTTAAGTAGACGCCACAACATGTTTTTAATTATGTTCAGGAAGAAGAACAAGAATGGGAATTGCCAACTGTTTGGAAAGATAATTTTTTTTTTTTCTTTTTTTTTTAGAAGGAAGATTAGGATAAAAAATAACAAACAGAGCATTATTGATTTAACACAAATGCCATTTGTTGGGCCTTTTGTAATTTCCTTATTAGTGTCATCATTCTGGAGTTCATATGCTCCCTTCTGTTATAGCATTTGGCACACATTCAGCTCCCAGCAATATGATACAGTAAACATTCAGTGACTGCTCATATTAAAATGTTTTATTTGTTGTAACTGTACCAATGATCAGGCAGTGCAAGTCCTAAATTACCCCAACTGTTTTGCAGGCTAATTTGGAAGGAGTGAGTTAGTGACCATCTCTGCAGCACACACATGCACGCTGGGGAGTGCAGAGCCGTGCTTTCGGGTGGAGACGAAACACAAAGTTCATGCAACATCAGCTCTCTCCGTGGCTTCTTGTCAGGAGCAACCTGACTGCTCAGCTAATACAGACATAAGCTCTAATCAGTGCCTGCTCAGTCCAACAGATTTTGTTACATCTCACTCTCTGGGCCATGACTTCATGGTTACAATGCAGGGGAGCCCTCAGATATTTGTTTAGGCTCAATTTTATAAGACCTGTCTGTACAAGTTTTATTCAAAAGCTTACCTCAAACCCATTCTACAAATCACTGAATACACCAGTCCTGTGTTTTCAGGTATGGAAAATTATTTTGGATGCTTCAGTAGAGGAGAGAAAGGAGCCTGTAAGAAATTTAGAGGGATAGACCAACATCACTGTAAAAAACCAGGTTTGTCCCCATGAGAAACTAAAGAAAATAATAACTGCAACAGCAAGAACATCAACCACAAGGGTTTAGATATAACAAGTCTGACACAACAACCTCTGAAAAGTTCTGAGAAAGCCTTGTGCTTGCAGTTGCACCCTTTGCATGCGTCCAATTGCTGCCAGAATATATACAAAGAAGGCAAGTCTAGCTGTAGTCTAAACACACCATATATAATGCCTTTTTTTCCCCACTAAGCAATGTCAAATGCACTGGGAGCCTTTATTAATGGGGAACTCCTTGATATCTTAAGAGTCTCATTCTAGCCTTGATCTTTATGCAACCCTCCCAGGGTCCTCAGCAGGAGACCACTGTGGATCAAGGGTAGTGCATGACCCTCATGCTGTAGCACAAGTCCCTGGATCATAATTAAAACCTTAATTTGGCCCTTTCCACAGAACAGGGTTTGACACTTCTGTAGTAGATGTGTGACCTTACCTGCCTCCTCATCTCTCATTTGTCCCGCTAGAAATGGCACATATGTAAGCATGTAATCAGCCTGTAATGACATGGCCAACATGTTGAAATACAGACTGTTCCTCATCCTAAGACCAGATTTACATATGACCACCAAGTATTAACACCTACTAGACTTACTGAGACAGACGCATGAAAGTCTTCTAGGCAAGAAAACGGAAGAGCAAACATCTTAATTTTCTCTTTAGTCCTCCTGCTTAGATAGTGATCCAGCAGAAAAAAATTAACAGATAATTCACAGGAGAGGTTGGGCTGTGCAGCCATCATTTCTTACCGAGGGTCACTGGGGAATGCAATGGCTATGGAGTGATTTAGCTCAGTACAGAAGCCAAAAGCTGAATCTGCCACCAAATCTCTCTCTAAGTCCTGGGCCCACCCTGGGTATCTGTTGAGTTCTCAGGGCATTAAGTAAACACAGTAACTAATCAGATGCAGCAAGTTGTCAAATCTATATGGATGCTATAAAAATTATGAGGATCCCCTTAGGCAATAATAATAGCTCTGTGTGTAAATTCTGTACATAGCAAAGCAGAATAGAGCCTAATGGGCTTCAGTAAAAGCAAAGAAAACACATGTGACATTTATAGAAGAAAAAAAGTGCATGCACAAATAAACTAAAGTTTCTTCTCAATCCTCTGATATCTCTGTCCACCTCTGTAGGAGCTGGAAATCCTTTAAACTGCTTGAGAAGGTGCTGAGTGTTTCTACCAAAGGGCTGTAAGTTCTGAAAACCCCTGTGTCAGGTGCTCAGCACCAGTCACTCGATGTTTGCTGAGCATGGCTGGTACTTGGGACACACACACACACACGTGATCTTTCTTTTTTGTGTCTACCAGCTGCAAAGGTGACAAGTCCAAAAAGAAACTTCCAGTAACACAGCTGATCAAAATCATAACCTGAAGTGCTACTGATGTTAGAAAATGGTGGCATGAAGGAACAAGATAAACCCACCACAACATAACAGATTTAACAGTTTCTGTTGCTTTGACTTAGTGGATATATAATGAAACACTCAAAATATGTATCAATAAGGGAAACAGTTCTGCATTTTTTGTCTTAAATTTGGTATCTTGCAAGAAATTCTAATACTATATTTCTTATGCCTAGAATTAAAAAAAAACACACAAAAAAATCCCAGGTTAAATAGATTAGGTTGTCCAGGGAGGTGGTTGAGGCCCCATCCCTGGAGGTGTTTAAGAGCAGGCTGGATGAGGCTCTGGCCAGCCTGATCCAGTGTGAGGTGTCCCTGCCCATGGCAGGGCGGTTGGAACTAGATGATCCTTGTGGTCCCTTCCAACCCTGACTGATACTATGATACTATGATAATCACAGAATGGTCTGTCTTGTAAGGCACCTTAAAGACCATCTGCTTCCAACCTCCCTGCCATGGGCAGAGTTACCTTCCACTAGACGAGGTTGCTCAAGGTCCTGCCCAACCTGGCCTTGAACACTTTCAGGGAGGGTTCATCTGCACCTTCCCTGGGCAAGCTGTTCCAGTGTGTCACCAGCCTCACTGTAAAGAATTTCTTCCTAACATCCAGACTAAATCTACTCTCTTCCAACTTAAAGCCATTATCCCTCATCCTATCTCTGCAAACTCTTGTAAAGCGAAAAAGTTTTTTCATGACCTTGGAAAATGGGACTAAACTGGTCTCTGGGACAGTATCCTTCCCACTGTGCAATCATGGGACACCAAACATTGGTCCCTATTGCTTGTAGAAGGGACAAAAGTGTTTCAGAAATCTGCTGATGAGAAAGCACTGGTGATGACAAACCTGGATGAAGAAATCAGGACTGAAACTCACAGGAGAAAAGAGCTAAGATAAAGCCCAGTGAACAGATTGAAAGGATCCTGCTGGGTGCTGTGTCCCAGCCACTCCTGCTGAGCCCAATGCAAACTGAATATGCTCTAGTTCTCATAATGTGTTTTCCTTTGAAAGCCGAATATTCCTTCAGTAGTTTCTTCCAATAAGTTCTATGTTTAGCCATCAATCACCTCTTTTAAGTTGACTGATATTAGATACATTCACCCCACACCAGCCCTTAACCATAGGTAGAAGAGAGAGCTGAGAAAGGCTTGGCTGTCACATTGGACAGGCTGGATGCCTTTCAGGGTGACCCTTGATGACGAACATACCCAGCAGCAGGAAACTTTAACAGGAGCTATTCCCATGCATCTGAGTGAATCCTACCTACCATTTCATTCAGTTCTTAAAAGCAGGAAGATTTCCATGATGTTCTTTATAGAGTCAGTTAACTCACACATATTGGTTTGCTGTGGCCTTATGTGAACCTCAACAAATGAACCACAATAAACTCTGTTCCTCCTCCCTGCTCCATCACAGAGAACTATTTGCCTTTTAAAATTGAAATCTGAAAAATAAGCATGTAAGCCAGTTAGGAGCCTAATGCCATTGAAATATGTTTACTGTGGTTTCTGTCTTTGAAGGAAGAAATGTCCCCTCAGAAGACAAAAATAGATAAAGGAACCTGTAGCTCACAGAAAGGAGCTTTCCCCTCATGAGAACACAATCATTAACTTTAAGTCAGTCCTCCTTAATTCCCCAAGCCGTGCAAACAAACAAACAGAAAAAAACCAACTGAATGTTTTCTCTCTGCCTTTCAGAAGCACAAACAAAGCTTCATTTGCCAGATGGACGCTTTCAGAGACGGAGCTAAGGTTTAGAAAAGGCTGATCACTCAGCAATATTTTCTGATGCTGTATGGGGGAGTTTGCTCAGAAGCTTCATGGTAGTTTAAGATATTCCAGGATGCACTATCACAGCGTCTGCCTTCCAGCCCTTTTAGAGTGGAGTTTTATAGCTGTGACAAACTGCAGAACTATTTTCAGCATGTTTCAGTGCTCAGGCATATGAGTGGGAAAGGAAAAGTCCATTAAAAACAAAACAACAGAAACCAACCAAAATTCCTAGTACTTGTTCCGTTGTGGAACATACATGTGAGATGGTCACACCTCTCCTGTAGTTTTAATCCATATTAAAATTTTATTGGAATAGAATAGAATTAACCAGGTTGGAAAAGACCTTTGGGATCATTGAGTCCAACCGATCATCCAACACTATCTAATCGACTAAACCATGGTACCAAGCACCCCATGCAGTCTCTTCCTAAACACCTCCAGTGATGGTGACTCCACCACCTCCCTGGGCAGCCCATTCCAATGGCCAATCATTCTTTCTGTGAAGACCTTCTTCCTAACATCCAGCCTAAACCTCCCCTGGCACCTCTTGAGACAATCTCTGAATTCATTTACACTAAGCTGTGGGTATGGTCAAGATTCCTATAGTGGTAAGGAATGGCAAACTGAGCAATATGCAATGTAGGAGAGAACAAACAGAGAACTTTTAATAGCAATTTTGCGAGCGTACGTGAAGTCACCGGCGGCACTTAGTTCTCACCTAATACCATGTAGATGCAAATTGGCATTCATAATTTAAACAAGTCCTTTTTCTGCACCCCAGCAACATGAGCCGGATGCAAAAGGAAAACGGAAGACTTTCTCCGGATACAGAGAGGATCAAGCAGAATCTCATTAAGGACCACTTCAAAGATCAGTTCTTCATTTCCATACAAACAAGTTTAAATTATCTTGTGTGAATCTGCTGTTAGCTGTTGCACTGTTCCATTATGCATGATTCTTGACTGCTTGTATCATGAAAATCTGCACAGTGCTCCATTAGTGATTTTCAGTGTTATACTAAAGCTTGCAAGTGGTCATGTTATTAGGTTAAAGTACTATATTTTGCATATTTATTCTGCTTTACCACGCTTATTACTTCTGATACTGGCCGAGCAGAATTTCACATGCATTTGACCACCTACTTTGCACGACTTGTGTGTGACTGCCACCACAAACACAGACAGACAGCTAAACACAGACAGCTGGAGAGATGACTGGCTCTTTGCTCTCACTTTCATAGAATTATAGAATCAACAAGGTTGGAAGATACCTCAAAGATCATCAAGTCCAACCTATCACCCAAGACCTCATGACTACTAAACCATGGCACCAAGTGCCATGTCCAATCCCCTCTTGAACACCTCCAGGGGCGGCGACTCCACCACCACTATGATACTATGATACCTCCCTGGGCAGCACATTCCAATGGCTAACAACTCTGTGAAGAACTTTCTCCTCACCTCGAGCCTAAACTTCCCCTGGTACAGCTTAAGACTGTGTCCTCTTGTTCTGGTGCTGGTTGCCTGGGAGAAGGGACCAACTCATTCCTGGCTATAACCACCTTTCAGGTAGTTGTAGAGAGCAATAAGGTCTCCCCTGAGCCTCAGGCTAAACAACCCCAGCTCCCTCAGCCTCTCCTCATAGGGCTTGTGCTCGAGGCCTCTCCCCAGCCTCGTTGCCCTTCTCTGGACACATTCAAGAGTCTCAATGTCCTCTGTGGGTTTGATTCACTTCTGGAAAAAAACTTAGGCAATTCCTGCAGAAAGCACTCTGGATCTATCAGACTATCTCCACAAAATTAATCCTTTCAAATAACTCAGTATAAACTATGTGACAGATTTCATTATGGCATAAATTATTGTCTTTATTAGAAAGGATTTGTTTTTATGCTTAGGTAATTTAAAGAAGCTTTTCCCCAGGATTTCATCTATAAAAATAAAAATTATATCATCTGGTTTGTATGTCTTCATATTTGTCTTACTTCTGGGATGCCCCATATTATTAACTTTCATGGAAAACATTCTGTTCTCAAATTACTGAAATCATCTTGCTCGCTTTGAGGATATTTATATTAGGAAAGAGACTTGTTACAAAAATCAGGAACATAGCTGGTGTGTTACCAAGACAAATACACTGTTCATTATATTTAAAAAAGAAAACAATAATTCACCTTTTATATACTGGTTGTTTTGAAAATCTCCAAATCATGGATGAAAGATCAGGGGATTTAGCTAGAATATGGATAGTATAAATCAAAGCTGCCTCGAACCAGTCCTACTTAGTGAGACGTGAACAGGTGGTTTGGGTTTGTAATTGAAGGAGAACAGATAAAAGACAATGGCAGCGTTTCCTTCTGCTTCCCAAAGACTGGATATTCCTTTAAATCATAACAGTGAATTGGCCATCCAATTGCACCTGACTGGCAGCATCTGGTGAGGCCATGATTGAAAGGAGAAAATGTTTCTGACTCTTTTCCAGCCAACTCTTCTGCCTTTGCAGTTAGGGTGAAACATGCTGGGAACTTTAGCTGGAAATCCTTCCTGTTGGTCCCACCATGCTGCTTGCTGAAGCAGGCAGAGAGCTGGAAACAGGCAGAAGGAAATGCTTCTCTTTTCACACAGCAGCAGATGAACCTGTAGAACTCAATGCTACATGGATGCCAAAAGCATAAATACACCCTAGAAGTGATGAGAAGTAGTTGTGTAAGGCTACAGACATGGAGAGCCATGAAACGCAGATGCAACCCACAGCACAGGCAGTCCCTGAACTGCAGGCTGTGGTGGCATGCTGGGGAGGCCATCACCACCTGTCTCACAGTCCCACTCCAGCCACTGGCAATAGGTCAGGCTAGATGTACTTGTGGTCTGGCCCAGAACAGCCATCCTTAGGGTGTCTTTAAAGTGCTGGAACAACCTGCACTAGATATCGATGTACCAGGTTGTAAAAGGTTCCTTTGTACATACATCTCTTCTCCAGGCTCATCTGTGTGGATACAGATGATGCAGGACAGCACAGAAATAAAAGGAATAATATTCAGTGTCTGAACAGACACTTCTGAAAGGCTTATTATGCTGAGATGCAGCTGAACTAAAACACTTTTTGCAAACAGTTTTGAAGATGCCAAGTGATTGACATCTGAAACTAAATCAAGAGCCACTGTTTGAAAGAAATCCTTCTTTTTTTTCAAGAGGGGCCAAACGAAATCCCTGAATATCAGCTTACTAATCCATCTGCTGCCTCTGTTTGGGGCTATTCAAATCTATATCCAAAATTTTAGGCTTCATCTGATCTCTGATAATAGATTGTCATCTCTGATGCTTTATCCTCATAAATTGCAGGCTGACACACATTCTTTCTCAGGTAGTTCATTCGTCTTAAAGCATTTTGTGCTTCTAATTTGTCATTTTTCTTCCTGCATCCCTGCTGACCACAAATTACAGATGGTAGCTCATCATGGGGCACCATAACAACAATAAAAGCCTCAACAAAATAGTCAGGATCTGATTTTGAGTGATACTGAATGTCTTCTATTTTCAGTGATGCATATGGGAGCAGAGAACATCCAGCCTCTCACAAGAAACACCTTGCAACTTGCCACCAGAAGATCCCCGTTGTGGGTCCACTTTTTCTTTTATCTATGAGGACTGACATGTGTGTCCTGCTTTTCAGTGTTACCATCAACCATGCCACTTTAATACCTTGAAACACCAGGCAGTGAGGAAGATGCCACCATGGCATAGGTGTCATACAAAGCAGAGAGATGGCTTCACTTCCTAAAGAACTTACCCTAAGCACATAGAACAAGAGACAACAAATGGATACAGTATAAGAATACATGAAAACAATGAAATGACATAGAGGGCAGAAAAGGCTGAGGTCTCAGCAGAGCAGCAGCTTAACCATTACCAAGCTGAACTAGCTACTCTCAGATCTTCCTGTTTCACTGTCTACTTAGTTTCAGCTTTAAGAAATGGATTAATTTTCTGCATCATTGTACTATGTTTTTTCTCTGCCAGTTAGGTTTTCAGATAAACCTGCTGGAGTTAAAATGAGGTTAACAAAAGTGATCCACATTTGAAGATAGTGCCATTTTCGGTGTGGATAACAGAACTGAGAATTTACTTTCCCTGTGAACTGACATGAAAAGAAGAGAGGTTGAAACTGTCCACACACCTTTGTGCAATCTTCTCCAAAACACCAGAGGACATTGTTGAAAAAAATTACTGACAGGTTTTGGTACCTGCATCTACGGTTAGTGCAGAGCCACCAGCATCCCATGTGCAGATGCAATTAATTAGCTACATTGGCAATTAGTGCAGCTGTATGTGTGGTCACTATAGGTAAGCAGGCACCAGCTCCTTCATATGTGTTGGCTTCCCATTTTCAAGTGTCTGTAGACACCTGTCCCTCCTGTCTCACCTTTTGTGACACAGTAATGTACAGGAACTGAAATATTAAAGTAAAAACTGTCTGTGTTATATTTTTAAGGAATCAGGTGTCTTTTATTTCCTTTGTCACTGTATTTTAACATGAAACGAGCATAAAGGCTACCGAAAAATCTTTTCCTGGCATGAAGCCTATGATAGGTGATGAGGGGTTGGCTGGAGAGGCCACCCACTAACTCCTTTGTCACCTCCTTCCCTCCCTCCAAAACCCCAACTCCCAAGGAGTTAAAATCCACCCCCTCCCTCCACTACACTAAAGAAAATAGATGTGATTTTCTTTACAAAAGAGCATTTCATTTAGGGAGAGAAAGAAAAAGGAAAGGCAGAGTTAACATAGCCATTATTCTCCATCTCAGGGAAAGCAAATCCTATTTTGCCTGTCATTACAGTAGGTAGAAAAATCCTTTCATCCAGTCATTAGTTGTAAACATTCCCGTGCCGCCTGGGACCAGGCCTCTGTTTCCCATCCCGTGCCGAAGCCATTTTCTAATACTAATGTTTTATACACACATCTCGGATACAATGCGAACTCCCCCAACCCCAAAGGCAACGGGGCATTCGTTTATACTAAATCAGAAGTGTCACCCTTGGCAACCTGCAGCACTGAAACATTTATTCGGCTTCACATTGCTGGCACTTAGAATTATTTCTTTCATGCCTGATAGCCGAATTACAATATGGCAGGTTTCCCCGGAGCCACTGGATCATTAGTGCCAGCTCACAACATACTTTCAACTGATATGGCATTTCATGTACAGCTGCCAATCAAGAGATGGGGGATGCAAATGAGGGAGGGCCCATTGGTGTTCAATTACTGTACCGCGCGCCGTACAGCTCTGCTAATGACTGGCAGTCGTTTTGCTGAGTGGAGGAAGAGCAGAGAACAGAGGCAGGAATTCCCTCCGGGAAGCCGGTTGTGAGTGCAAGAAGTTTTTACATTTGATTTCCATATTTATTATTTTTTTTCTTTCCACCCCCCAAACCCCCCCACCCCCAGTGTGTTTCTAAACACGAGGCCGAAAAAAATACTTAGCGCAGCTTGTTTTACAAATACACAGCCTTGTCAGTTCAGTCAATTGCCAAGGCCACATCAGCAGAAGATTAGGCTTTTTTTTCTTTTATTTCCTCTCCCCTTTCTCTTCGAAATATATGCCTCTTTTCAGAAAGGCCCGAGATGTTTCAGCCTTGAGGGAGTTTTAAGCTCTGTGGAATCAGTTATTATAGTCCATTTCAGTGATTTTTGCTGTCCTTTTCACACACAAGAAATATGATGCCAACCTTTCCACAACACACATCTTACACCATTTGTGAGCTCCTTTTGTCATGAAATACCTCTTTGAGGCCCAGATCTGCAGGGGTCAGTCACAGAGAAGGATGAAAAACAACAGCAATCCGACAAAATCAGGACTTCTGCTTAATGTATTTATACATTACTGTGGGCATTACGGCGGTCTGCAGCCTTGCAGGGGTGGGTTCTGCAGGCATGTATCATGCCAGACAAACTGAATCAAACAACTGACAAAGTATGACAGAAGGGAAGGGTTTTCTTACCACTGCCGCCCCCCCCCCCCCCCCTTGATATCCAAGTTCAAGGAATGGAAGATGATACTCAGCAATTTGAAATGGGTTTTACTTTGCATTTTAGCATCAGTCACACTAGAATCCTGAAGTGAAAGTTATGGTACATGGGAACAAAAAATCCCACGCAAGCCATGCTTGTGTGACACTGGCAATAAACCTGTTTTGTTCTCACTAGCTGATGATCCACATTCCTCTGTGGCTGAGCCTCCGTGTAGCACCCCTGTGCTCATGTGTACCACCCCTATCACACATTGTATAGGGGGGCTTTTCTTAACAGAAGCAGTGTCTAAATGGCTCATCACTTGCTCTGTGATAAATGGTCACTACTGAAGTCACACTAGAGTGACACAGAGGGAGACGAGGCGGCAAGAAACAAGTCTGGAGTCCATTAACAGGTAGCTCAGATCCATAAACTCTGTTCTGAAACCTGTTCTCTGCCCACTAGGTCCCTTTTTCTCCTCAGTTTGTGGGCTCCTGCCTTCGGGCTGCCAGGATACACTCACAATCCGAGTACCCTGGAGATGTGCAAATCTTTGCTTCCTTTAACAGCTCCATGTGCTCACAATGTGGTCAATGGAAGACAGGACTAAACCCTAGTAATTGTTCTATTCGAATCATAGGGAGGTTGGGGACAGGTTAAACTGTACAGCTCAGGCCAATATTTCTAAGAGGGAATTGAAACCCAGTAACTCCAGCCTCCCAGCCCAGTTCAGCCTCCAGCTAGCAACACTAAGTTTTTCTATGAACATCAGTCATAGACACCCAAACCCAAATAAGACAGTTTTGTTAGTATGTCTTTTAGGTTCAGATAATATCAGTTAAACAACCAAAAAAGTCCATTTTGCACAAACATGCAGTTCAACAAAGGAAACTTTCACCAAAGAAGGAGCTTTTGAGTCATAGAATCATCAATTCATCAAGGCTGGAAAAGACATCTAAGATCATTAAGTCCAACCATCAACCCAATCCTGCCATGACCACTAAGTCATGTCCCAAAGTGCCACATCAACATGGTTTTATTTTTAACACTTCCAGGGATGGTGACTCCACAGCTTCCATGAGCACTTGTTCCAATGGATTTTCGGTCAAAATGAAACACCAAAGACAGGATAGAAAATAAAATAATGTAAAACTTTGTGTTGTTGTTTTTGTGTGTGTGGAGAAGTAGAAACGTTTTCCTTTGACTCTGTTTAGAATGGGCTAGTGTAATATTACAGGCAACACCAATATATGCCTGGCCTGCCACAGCAGCCCTGGGAATGCACATGAAGGTGATCAAGCTGTAGGACTGGATATTTCAGTAAGTTACTTTGCTGGAAGTTAAGGACCTCTTATAAATGTCAAGAACATTGAATCTATACCTGTTAAAATACAATTAAAAAATGAAGTAGTTCTTATACCTGTACAGTAGCCACTTTTTAATGTTAATCACCGAGTCACATTTAAACTTCTTTAAAAACAGGAAATTATGTGAATGACTGAACACCTTTGTTGTTCTTTAGTTATTAAAGCACAGCAGAAGCCAATTAGAGGTGTTTTTTTTCTCAATGGTAAATAACAGAGTGGAATGATGTTTTTTTCTTTTCTTTTCTTTCTTTTTTTCCCTATAGATTCCATGGCATAGTATCATAGTATCATAGTATCATAGTATCAGTCAGGGTTGGAAGGGACCACAAGGATCAGCTAGTTCCAACCCCCCTGCCATGGGCAGGGACACCCCACACTAGATCAGCCTGGCCAGAGCCTCATCCAGCCTGCTCTTAAACACCTCCAGGGACGGGGCCTCGACCACCTCCCTGGACAACACATTCCAGGGCTTCACCACTCTCATGGTGAAGAACCTCCTCCTCACATCTAGCCTGAATCTCCCTACCTCCAGCTTCATTCCATTCCCCCTAGTCCTATCACTACCTGAGATCCTGAAAAAAAACCCAGAAGTCATTGGGATGCTTGTGTCTGCATGAATGAAAATTGTATGTGTGACTGCTACCAATGTACGATGGCCAAATGACAAGAATAAGTGGAGGCAGGTAGGGAAGCACTTTGTCCACATGTATGTGATAGCTGAGATATGCTTCTGCTTTGCTGGAGTTCCTCCCTCTAATTCTCTGCTATTGAGAATAAAATACTGGATTGGATCTATCCAACCCACTATTCCTGCTGCAAATATCTGATATGCACACTGAGCTGTTGCTCTCTCTGCAACTGCAGAGGAAGCACTTCCATTTCCTTCCCCTTGCAGAGGATCTCAGGAGGACCCAAAAGTTGAATCACAGGAAGAAAAGCTATTTATACTTCACCCTGAAATGATATTCTTAGTTTGAGTTTCCAAAGGTCACTTTAGGGAACCACAGTGGGATGCAGGTTTGGAACTGTGTGTTCGTTATGATCTTGTGTGGCATTTCACAGCCCAGCACTGCAAGTTGTGTTACCAGATTTACAGTGTCACAGAACAGGCCAAAGGTTGCTACAGAAAATTTGCTCCCACTTTCCTGCTACTTCATGGACTGATAACATACATCTCAATAAACTGTCTCAGCACAATGATTTACATAAGAGTAGCAGAAGTGCGCTTGGGGGAAGGGAAAGAAAAGCAGAAATCAATGTGGCAAATTTAGTCAGACACATCTTTAACAAGCCCTAGATGAATTCTTGAAGAGGAAATGCCCATGTTATCCCCAAATAAAGCCACAGTTGGCACAGTAATATATTCGTCTGTGCTTTTCTTTTTCCTGATATGTTGAAGAAGAGTTTGAAGACTACATTAACAGTTTTAGTACTTGTTTAATTCCACAGGCCTAGTTGATTTTGCTGCTTTAGGGGTTATCTTGGAAATAATGTTCCGTGATGCTGTCCATTCCTAATTGACATATCTTACATGAACTGATTGCTCAGCCTATGGAGAAGCAAATTATTTTTACCTGAAGGAAGGAGGTGAAAGAATTTTTGTGCTGCTTCTGGTGCGTGTAAGATGACAATCAATGCCTCAATCTTTACAGAGTAACTCAAAAAGATACCTGACTGATAAGCAGAAAGGTGCTTTACCAAACAGACTTGCCCATTTACCAAATACACTTGTGAATATAGCAAACTGACAAAGGGAAAGAAAAAAAAGAAGAAGAAAAAAGGCATGATGATTTAATTATGGATGGAAATACAGCTGTCTGGACACAGCTGAACGCCTGGCAGTTCCTGTCAGTAGCTGCAGCCACCATACATTTACCACATCCAAGCATACTCAACTGAGTAGAAGATTGCAGTTGGTGTATGGTTCAATAACCATGCTGAGGTCAGAACCCAGTCTTAATGATGTGATGGAACCGTGATGCAATTCCTACCTAAGTCACACATGCACACAAGCTCACACTGAGTCTATCAATGCCAGCTCTTGGGTCTAAAACCAGAGTTTCCACGCAGACAAAAGAAGAATGTGCTAGCCGTAGAAATGGATAGCAAGTTTATCTGTGCTGTGGAGCACTCATTAGAGACCTAGATCTCAAATTTATATATATAAGCTTCAATTTTACAATAGGTCCCTGAACTACTCCAATAGATCCGATGCATAATTTTATGAAGCGTATCAAGTAGTATTTTTTAATTTATACTTATGCAGCAGTTCTTGCTCAGTGGGCTCAAGGTATTTTACAGACTATGTTATTGACAGCACTTTCCTTAAAGATTTGTTACCAGCATGACCAACCTGTCTCCCAGCTGCAATGTCAGGAATGTAACTTTTGACATACAATACTGTCCACTATGGTTGTACTTCTCATTGCGATTAACAGTTTTCAGGTCAAACCAAAGTACTGTCCAGAGACAACAGACCAAAGTTCAGGTCTCACTCTGTCTAAATCAGAGGCTAGAACAATGCTGAGTGTGACCCTCTCAAATTTAACTACTGGGCCATCTTAGTGAATGTGTCAACTCTAGAAGTTTTTCACAAAGAGGAACCCTTGCTTCCTGGCCAGTCTCTCTGCAGTCGAGCTTTTTCCTTTAGCATAGACACAGCAAAATAGGGATTCAAGATTCAAGGCTGGACAGCAGCTGAGACACTCAATTGGGTAGCCAAGGTTCAGCATCCAGATCTGGAATTCAAAATATAATATGAACCACCTCACACTTAAGTTTATGGGATTTAACTCCTATCATGGCATTCCCATTTCAACTGGTTGAATATGAAGTTAATTCTCTAATGCCTGCTAGACTTCTGGGATTGCTGCTCATTCATGTCACCCACCTCACAGCTGCTCTTCTAGCAATACACCTGATTCCCATTGCTGAAAGATCAATATGACCAGTCAGCACTATCCATGGGCCAACTTTGGCCAATAGTGCCAGAAACTAGACCCCACATCTCCATGAGTTTCATGAGAGCTGCTCATGGCTGGCATTGTGTGGGCAGGCACCACAATTACAGCCACCCTGTCTGGCAGTTTTCTCAAGGAACAAGGAAATGGCAATGGCAGGCATAAAACTGAAGAGCAGCAGAATTCATTCCTTTGGTATAAACACCAGTCAGTTGCAAATAATTTCCATTAGAGTAGAAAAGCAAAGCCTGATTCTGTAGATTGTCTGTAATTTGGGAGATATGATGAATGACACATCTTGAGAGATAGGTGCTAAGGCAGCTGAGGTTAAAACCTGGAGAACACATCTCTAAACATTTTGTAGTTGACAGAGAGTGAAGTGAGGAATTGTAGGTTTTCTGAGCAAGAAAAACTGAAGAATTTAACAGAAAGATTTACTCTTAAAAATATTGGGAGGTGTTAAAGATTTCTGCTTATTGAGGTGAACACCTCTATGAATTTGGATTTAGTAGTCCTCAAAAGTATGAAATTCTCAGAAGATGGAGTTATAGGAGAGGAATATGGGAAAGGGGGGACCCCTTGTGCAAAATTTACTGTTATCCAGAAATAATAATAATAATAGAACTGTTTGCTTTAAGGAACGTCAAAGGATGACCAAAATGAAACCAATAAAAAGATTTCCAAGATCCAAAAAGAAGACTAAGATTGTGATGAAAGAGTCCATATATGCTGAAATATCATTTTACATTTGTAGGTCAGAAGTTTATGTTTGCAGTGTTGTGAAATGAATGTGTCAGGAGAAATAAATCACACTCATATCTTAGGGCTATTGGTAGTGTGTTCAATACATTGATTAGTTTTATCCAGATGATAGTAGTAGTTAGACAATTGTGATCCTTAT
The DNA here is from genome assembly GCF_026170545.1 of Melanerpes formicivorus. Classification (NCBI taxonomy): domain Eukaryota; kingdom Metazoa; phylum Chordata; class Aves; order Piciformes; family Picidae; genus Melanerpes; species Melanerpes formicivorus. Next base: position 7,146,091 of record NW_027142371.1, on the reverse strand, counting down.
AAGTTAAGAAATTGCTTTGCTCAATTATTCTCCCTCTCCCTAGAGTCTCTCTTTTTTGTTACAAGGGCTGTTAAAACCAAGTTTTCAGCAACACACACAGGCAGAAAAATTGCAAACGTTGCAAAAGAGAGCTGCATGTACCCTTCACATTAGTGGGCATGAAAACTGTGCTAAATTAATGCCTGAATCAATGGCCATTGTGTTGGTCATTTGACTGCTTTTTTTACTGCCTCTGTGCTTCTTGTACCCTGGAAGCTGTGCAAACAAATCAGGTGTGCAAATGAGATTGTAGTCAGGAAGATTTGGGTTTTTCTCTGTTACTTTATACTTTAATTTTTTTATGAGTCTCTTGTGTCTAGTTTTGTTTATAATGCCTTGTGGCAGATCCTATTTGTGACTTACCATTTTAAAGCAGTTTTTGTATTTCATCTCTGTAGAATTCCCTCTGGAGGATGCTACCAAGGAGGCTAATCATGCCAACAAAGACTACTGGAGGAGAGGAACTTGGGAAAAGAAGCAGATTTTTGTTATTGCATATCTGCAGGAATGTCAAATTCATCTGGGCTGCCACAATACATGTGCCTCTTTTCTTATTTTGTTAAACTTTTTTTCCCCCCCTTTTCTTTCAGAATAGGTGGAAAAGATTCACAGTCGCTCATGCTGTACATCACTACTCTCCCTGACATGCAGGATGAGAGAATCAGCGAGTGGACTGGGAAAAGGAAACTGAAACACCTTTTGCCACACAATCCATTTCAAAATCTGTTGAACCATGCAGGAAGTTGGCAGTGTCAATCTTCAGGCATCCCACCCCCAACCCGACAACTGATCAAATAACCACCTAAACACAGCAAAACACCCACAACAGTGCTAATGGTTTTGTATCAAAGGATATGGAAATTTTCTGATAATATGGCAAAAGCACTGACCCAGAGACAGAGGACAAAACCTGACTTGTCATTTGGATCTAATTTGCCAATAATTAGAGGACAAAATTTAAACCTTTCTGTTGTGCACTCGTTCTTTCAAATGAAACTGTAGCTGCTGTTCCACAGCAATCTTCAAGACAAGGAGCACCAGGTTCTAAGGAAGACCTTTTGGTCTGGGGAGTAAATGTCAACCTACGACGACAGAGATCCAGAGTCTATTCTTCATCCTATGACTGATTCCTAGCAAGCCCCTGGCAAACCAGTCAGTCTCCTGTGCTGCTGCCTCACTGTTCAGGCTCAAAGTTCATCAGGGCAGGACTGTTTTGTTTTGCCAGTTTTCTAGAAGGCTACTGTAACACAAATAGTGTTAGCTTGGTTCAGGAATGCTTGCAAACTGCTTGGGATGTGTGCATCAGAAATATTAAAGTGTGATTGAGAATTAGCAATGGGTTGGAGGTGATGATATGAAGAAACCTAGGGGTCCTCAATAAGTACATAGCTGTTTTCAATTCAAAGCATCAAATAGCTCCCTTTTCATGTCAGTACTGAGAAAAAATAAGATAAAATAATTTCCCCTGAAGGACAGCCTACTGGAAAAGTGTCATTTGTTCTTGACCCAGCCTCTAAACTCAGGCTTACTGGCAAAATGGTAGAGGAGTTAGCATATCATCTTGGGGTGTGCAGCAGTGCAGAAGAATTTGACAGCCTCCTGGATGAGTTCTCTATTTACCAACTCTTTGATACTGACAGTGTTATGAAAGGGCCAGTAAACACAGCAGTGCTCTAGTTCTGGGGCACTGTTCTTGGCAAGAAGCAGGCATTGGGGCTGATTTTTTTGTTTAGTTAGACTCATGTCGATTCCTTCATGTTTGCCTAACTCAAAGAGGCAGAGCCTGAAAGACTTTTTGCAGAAACACAAAAGACCAAATTATAATAGTGTCTAAAGAGCCAGTCCTGCCAAAAATATGTGTCTTCAATTAGATTCTTATCTGGGTAAAATGGAAAAGCTTTATACTGGCTTGTAGCAGCTGAGCATCTGGTCTATCAACTTTGCTACAGAAGTATGATATTGTGGTATCAATTAGCTTATGTCTTAAAGCAAGCATACATAGTCAAAAAGAAAAAGCATTCAGATCTTGGCTTGGTCCATCCAGGAATTTGATTTAAAAGATGAACAAGCAGCTCAGACTGAGCATGTGCATGCATCTTTTTTACAGGACAAGAGCATAAACTCAAACAGTTATTGAACTCCTCCTGCAACCCTTATCATCACAAAAAATGAGGTGCAAAAGAAGAAATTATTTACAGCTATTCTGTATTAATAATCTTACTGTCAATGTTCAAGAAAACAACTATCCATATTCTCAAATCAAGTATTTTTCTACAAATTGAATCTAAATACCAGTATTACTCCAAGCATACTTTAGCAGTTCAGGTTTCCTCTGGAGTTAAAGGAGATAAGTTGGTACTTAAATTAAATACTCTGAATAGCCCACCAAAGGTTATATCTTGCAAAGAGAGCCTAAACTCTAATCCAAGGACATAGATGAAGTTCCTAGAGGTCAGAAGGCATGAATGAGTCCCATCTGGCCCCAAAACAATCCCATGATACTTTTCATGCCAAAGTTGGTCACATTTCACCAGCACATCCCACAACTAGGTGAAGACTCATCTGACAGCTGGGCAAGTGGATGTTTCTGTGCTTGAAGGTAATCAGCTATGCAAGCCTTTGTCAGGCTGAGCCCTATGTTTGAAAGCAACTTTAAAATCTCTCAGTAGGAGGGGTAACATGCAAGCCTTATTATTATTTTACTTGCTGCTGCAAACTAACTGATGTAATAACTCACAGCATAATAATTCAGGATCTAGTTAGTCTAGGATGAGTTTAAAAAAAACATCAAAAACATATGGAGCATAGCTTTTAATTGCTATGAGCCTCCCCCCCCAGTCTTTTAGCACTGTGAACTAGCTATTAATAAGTGACCAGAGAACAGATCGAGGGATTGTATTTAAAGACAGTTCTCAAAATGTTTAGAGCTCAGCATGACGACCATCTCAAATTTGCCAAGCGAGGCCGCTAAATTAAATATTTCTCATTCAGAATCTTCACAAATATGCAGATGTTTGCGAAGACAAACCCGAGTTTGCGACGCTCCTGCCATCCTATCAATTTGTCAGCCTCTCCTTTTGCACTTTGCAGCAGCAAATATGGCTTTGTGTAGCAACAGAAGGACCATCTTTCATTTCAGCTGAAGGCCACATTCTGCAGCTCAGTCAAATGTTTTAGACAAATGCTCTTCATAAAATAAGGCAAATGTGTCCTTTTTTTTTTCTATCTCTCTTTTTTTTTTTTGGTTTATAGGAGGTCAGCCGTTATTCTCTGTCAATGGATTATTATCAAAGATAGAACCTTAACAAGCATTTGCTTTTTCTACTCATTTTTAGGGTCATATTACAATCCATTGAAGTTTTGTGAATCTGAAGAAAAAGGGGGAGAAGAGAAAAAAAAAAATCAGCGACAGGACTCACCATCTGTTGCATAATGAAAGAGACATGTGAATAATAGAACGTCAGTTGAAAGGGTTGCAAGTGATCAAATGTTGTTCAGCACCTCAATAATATTTCCTCAGGAAAAAAAAAAAGAAAACCAACTAAAAAAATAAAAAGGCTTGCTTCAGATATTTCGGCGGTGCAAGTTTTTGTTTGTTTGTTTTGTTGTTGATTCCATAGCTGGGAGTGGAATTTAATATAAAGTACATTATATATATATATATATATATACACACACACACACACGCGCATAGATGGTTGTGGGCTTCTCAGACGTGACAATGGTTGGGGGATAGTGACAACAACCACAGACTCGGACAGCTGCTCCCTTTGCTTTTGAAGTTCAGGGGCTGTGGAGAATGTACATATACAGCTCATATTTATAGATGAGGGGTGGAATTCTTAATTTAAGTCCAAATGTGTAGCTCGCACAATCCTGTTTCACTAACATTCTTTCTTTGAAACGAATAAAGAGCTGCCAGCTAATCCTTCAAAATAGTCCAAAATAAAGGGCAGACCTGAGCGGTTTTAAGGCCAGAATGGTTTTCCCAGATGCTTTTTTCAATTTTGGAAGAAAAGAAGAATACAAAGTTCTTTAATATTTGATAAACCCATCACCTGATGGGATGCCACTCTCCTGTAATGAATCCACAAACTCTGCTTTGCCATATACCCCTTAGGCTACAGTAGAAATATTTTCTATGATGTTTTCTTAGAACAAGAATTGAGGTTATGAGAGTCATAACTATCATTCCTAAGTTGTCAGAGAGTTGGTCAAAAAATAGGTGATACTAAATGCTAATGCAAATAGCACCACGGTCCACTGAAAAAGAAGCCACAGTTTTGTTTCTATTTTAACCAGTATTTCATCTAGCTACTGGTGTCTCTTTCCAAATCTGTTCTCTCACAAACCATCTTGTGCAAAGCCTACATACGAAACAACTTTTCCACAGATATAAATCACAGCTTTTAGAGTTCTATCAGAAACAAATCTGAACAATGGAGATACCAAAATATGGATGCAGTTACAACCAAATGACTCACTGCATCTATCTATATCTATACATTACTTTTCCTTTCCATGCTCCAAGCATTTCTGTCCTCAGCCATTTTGCATTCAAGGCTCAAAACTTTCCTCCATGCCGTAGTCAGGTCCTATTTACATTAAACACATTTTACTAATTCTCTCTTTCCTTCTGTAGAAGCCTTGATAAGGAAAAACCTTCTCCTTGAACACTCAGTCATTGAAATGAATGGGTATTTCCTTGGAATGTTGGGTTGTTTTCCCCCCTCCCCCCCAGGAGTACTGGCAGATCAAAAGTTCACAGAAGTATTCTGGTGCAATTTGTAGATCAGCTGCACAGAACACTGTGCCTTGCTACATTTCTAATGGGTTACAATTGAAATGCTACATTTTCATTTTCGACTGACAATGAAAAACACCAAGCAATATTCTAAGGCCAAAAATTATTGCTGGAACTTATGAGCAAGTCATTTCCTAACAGCTTTGTTCCTTGAATACTGTCTTATCAAAAGTGCCCAGGATTTTATTGAAGTGAACCGTTCTAATGAAAAAAAGCATTTGATGAACAGGCATGGCTGCAAACTCAATTCCACTCCCCTTCTTTCCGATTGGTTTCATCAGTAAAATAACCAGAAGCACCCAGGTGACCACTGATGGAAATATCCAAGTAAGATTTCTTTTGGATGACTTGGCTTTTTTCTTTTCTTTTTAAAAGAACCCTGTTCTTAAATTAGTTGCCTAAATGTGGACGCAGGCATGTGATTTCAGAAACACTGAGTGGAACACACACAAGTCTTGTATGTCCTCAAACTATCTGATCCAATTTTTTAAACTTCTTAAGAAATAACATCTTAATACCCAATTCTGATGTTCCATATGTTGGAAGTGAGCTTACCAATTATTACTGTTTTATTAGATTTAGTTGCCTCTTTGATCTCTTGTAACGCTGTGCACTCAATATCTTTTCCTCCGATCCAGATGCTCAGTTTCACCCTACTAATACAGTTGTAGTCCTATTGCATGGAATTTCTGTACTTTTGATCTCACTGGTAGAGACAGAGACATAATTACAGTAACAGATCAGGCTGCCTGCCAGTATCAATGGTAAATAACACTGAATGACTCATAGTTTCACAGTTATAACGTGGTTTACACATTTTGGTATGCAGCTGCCCAGACTTAGCCAGAACGTATACACAAGTGCCAAATCTTTTTTGCAGAGCAGGGGATCTGTGAGTTAATCAGCATTGGCCCTTCCTTTGGCAAAGAACTGAGATCAAGACAGGATAGACTCCAGTGCAAAATGTTATAATATAACAAAAAAAAAAATTTAAAATTAATAATCCACGTGAGAAGGAAATTCAGGCCCAGTGCAGATGGCTGTGATTCCCCAGCATCAATAAATAAATCCACCTCTAGTTTGAGCTGGTTAGGGTTCAGCCTTCTACTTGTGCATCAGAGGAGGGATAAGGACCCCTTATTCTTCCATGCTCACCTTCCACATGTGTGTGGGGAAGAACACTGCAAGGCTGGAAAGTAAAGCACCAAAGTCCTGGCTGGGCACAGCCTTCTTCGAGCGTGAGCCGTTTGGTGTTGGATAGGTTTTAAGCACCACCCCATGCTTGCTGCTAGAGCACTTTCCACAACTGCCTTTGTGCTTTTCTGCAAAGCTCATTGAAGGTGAGCAGTTTTCAGATCACAGAGTAACTGAAAATCCACAGAGCTACGTGTTGCCACACACGTGCAGTACGTACACAGCCCACAGCTGCAGCTGTGAGAATCACCAGCTCTCTGCACTTTCTTCCCCCTTCTCCTTAAGCATCTATTTTTGCTCAGTATAGCTTAAACACTGATGAGAAGCAATCTGGGACTTTTATCAACAAGTCCTTTTTAAAACTAAACTCTTCCATCAACTTCTAACAAAAGTGAACATGTGTGTCTTAAGCTGATAAATCTGCAGCAAGATGAAACATCAAAACAAAAAGAAAAGAAGAAAAGGGGGAGAAAAAAGAATGTATGTGCCCAGTGTTTATGATGTTAATTTCAACAATGTTGTCAATTAAATATTATTATGCTCTCTAAAGTGAGATGCTATCTCTGCTTTTTCCAAAGCAGCTAATGCTGTAGAAGGAACTCTAAGTTTATGACCAGCAACAGCTGTAATGTAGCATGCAAAGATAACTTAAATCTCATGCTTCAGGGTATATGAGAGGTCACTGTGAGGGTCAGGAAGGACTTTTTTTCCCCCCCCTCTGATATAAAACCCTGTATAATAAGCTAGGTATACTAGGAAGGTAGGAAAAAGTTACCAAGTTATGAAGCAATAGACACAGGTCACCTGATACAGAAGAGAAGTTTTGTGGGGCACTTGGACAATTGGATATTCCCCTGTGAGATTCACTGCACATCTGTGTGCTCAGGTTCTGCCTTATGCATTATGAGCTAATACATTATACTATATAAAGAGGGTTATTAAGCCATCTCCATAGTGTTTGAATGAAGGTATAATTACACAGACACAATCCATACATTATATTTATCTGCAGACCTAAGATGTGTGCATGCATAGGTGTAACAAAATACCTGTACTGGATACTAAACATATCTATAAGTAGCATTAGAGGAAGTTTGATGACGTAACCTAATAAGTATGTTATATTTTGTGATGAGTCTTATAACCCCATTTCACTGCACTTTTTCATGTTGCTGAGAGCCAGGAACAACCAGGTTAATTAAAAGGGGTCCCAAAAGCCCAGGTGCTTGCTGGAGGGCAGAGGAGCAGGGAAAGCCTGCCATTGCTGGCACTGCTCTGCTATTTGGTGGGCCACACCACTTACTACGGAAGAGCATTAGGAAAGGGAGAAGTTTTCCTTCTGTGGGATTCACAAGCACAATAAGATATTTACTGTATTTATTGTGGAGATCAAACCCACACACAGATGTCACATTTCTTGAATTCCATCAGTAGCTCAGACAAGCAGTCTCTAGAAAGAGGACACTGCAGCCAGAAAGTTCAGAGCATGCAGGCGTTGGAGGGCCATTCCCGCTCCGATTTCTGTCATGCACCCTGAGCCTTTGTTGTCTCCGCAATGCTGATAAATCAATCCATCAAAAAATTTCCTCAGTGAAACTCAATCAAGAAAGGTCATGTCAGCGGGAGAGGAACAGATTAAATTAGCATCAAATTAGACATGGAAAGTGAGTTCTGTCAAAATCATCACAGCGCTCAGCACAATTAGAATATGTTAATTATGCATTTCATTAAGGTAGTGCTCTTTGAATGCGAGATGAAATGTCAGTGGTGTAGGCATCCGAAAAAAGGAAGATTGCCAGGCACAACTTTCTCTAGACAATGTGTGACACCTTCATTAACATCAAGAATCACAAGTCTGTCTTGACTTTTTTGTAAAGTATTAAACCGTTAACTGTTTGCTGGCACTCAGAGGAGGGAGAGCCATCCGCATCCCCTCTTGCTTGGCTCCTCCGACAGCCTTCTTGCTTTGCCAGGAGCCCTGGGGACTGCCACGAGTGTCCGGTGGGTGCTGCAAAGGCAGCTGCAATTTAATGAAGCCTTCGCCGGATGTACTGAGGATAATGCGGCTGCCCTGCGGGTACAGCTCTGGTGGGGGTGCCACGTGGCTGAGCTATTGCTGAAGAGGGCATAAGATAAGGAAAGGTAGAGGGAGGGATGGAAAGAGGGGAAAGGGTGGAACAATTTTATTTTGCCTCTGGTTGCAAGATATAATAATAAGGGGAGAGCAAGAGGGAGAAAGGGGGGGGGGGGGGGGGGGAAGGGCAGAAAAAAAGAGCAGGGAGATTTGCAAACCTACATTTGACAAACCCTAATTTGGGATATTATTTTGTATATCAAACATCTTTGATTCCTAATGATGAGCTGCTTTTCAAAGAGAAAAAAATGATCCCCAGTGAGCTTGGGAGGGAACTGTAGCTTCATAAAATACTATTTATATGCTTTATTAGATGCACTATCAGATATTAGGTTCAGAGAGGATTAAGAAAAATTACTAATGTGAGAAAACCTGTCAGCTTCAGATGACTTGGTTCGAGCCTCTTATGTTCTTTTCAGGCCCATGGGTGGGAAGTAGTTATGGCCAGCTGAGCTTCCTAATGATCTCCTCACTTGTATTTCCTTGCCTAAAATGAGGGTATCAAAGCCAGTAGCTCTGAAATTGTGTCTGTTTGCTCTCAAAGCAAGAGACAGTTGCTTGCAGAGCAATTCAGCACTAAGCTGTTTGAGATCAGCTACATAGTACTGCGAAGTTACTGTCCTCTGATGCACTTCATCTCCTCAACCCAGCAAGCTTGTGCTGTGCTAGTGCCACACACCACAACTGGGTCAAAAGAAGTGGAACTGCCCAGCAAAAGTCTGCAGGCTGCACATCAATACTCAAGACTTTAGTTTTAAGAGACTTTGGAAATAAATAAATAAAACCCCAACCAAGCAACCAATCCCAACTCACTTTGAGAGTGCAAATTTACTTCCTGGCATCTCTCACTTTTCTTTTTGTTACTTACAAGGATGTGGTAGATATCACCATGTTAGAAGAGAATATAGAATAGAATACAGAATAGAATATAGAACAAAACAGGTTGGAAGAGACCTTCTTGTTGTTGTGCATGTTCTTGTTGTGATATTTCTAGTTACAGAACAAGACTCTGAGTCTAATGCTATGTGCAGCCCAAAACACTGCTCAACGGAAACGTGTGTCCTGTGAAAAATGTGATCTGTCCCAAGAGGCTGTGCACACAGTATGTGCTACACATGGGAAAAGGATGTGCAAGCACATTTACTGATAGAAATGCAAACCAGGCATTTGTGCACTCACTTGTGATCGTGGAAACAATCATGCAGTGTATGCAAACATTTCCATGTCTAACCTGTCCCTTGGTTATTTTTTTCCCCCTCTCCCTGGGTACAAACTTCAGTTTACTGATGGCATGTAAAGCACCAGAGGACTGAGAAAGGGGTGAACGAGAAAAATTTTGTTGTGTTTTTAATGATTTTATTCTTTAGTTTATCGTAGCTTTTGTAAACCCTGCCTGAGAATTCCAAGTTGCCAAATCTTCTCCCCAAAGATACATGCTGTAGCTTCCAATGCCCTCAGGACTCCATTTTAATGTAACAGGTTCCAATATAGTCAAAAAATGCCAGCAAGTGAGTAGGAGCCAGAGTTTACTTCAGCACACTTGGCTGGCCTTTCAACTTTCTGAAATCTGTTTTCACTGGAGCTAGAAAAAAGAGATTTTTATCATTCGAAAGAAAAAAATCGAATCCCAGAGCAAACAAGCCTTAAGATTATGTTAGTTCTGCTCACTAGCTCAGAGACAAGAGGACTAAAGATGAACTGACAGGGGGTTTAGTCCTCTCAATGCAGCCGTGTGTGTAGAGCTCTGCCTCAGCTCCTGAGCAGCACCCCTGGTGCCCAGTTTGCAACTGAAACGGGAAATTACTTCAGTGTAATGAATTTGCTACGTCATCAGTGACCTCAGATGCACATTGCTCCTGTGATGCCTCTGCTTGCTGAGCTCTCTGAGCCACAGGGCACTTAGGCTGTTCTTCCATGACCCTGCCACATCCTGCCATGCCCACAAGCGCTTTTTGTCAAGAACCTAAAGAAAATTCATGGCACAAGACAGAAAATTGACTTTGCCCTAATGACAGCTACCTGGTAATAGCATCTCCATTTCCTTTGTGTGCCTGGGCTTAACAGTTTAATAATTACAGGCCAAATCTAGTCACGATACAGCTTAACTGAAGTCAAGGATATGAATTCTGGAATAAATATGATTCAAGTAGAGCTATGCACATGTTTCATTCAGTCTCCAAATTTTATTATCATTCTCATGCATTTTGTGCTGACTCAAAGAAAACAAAAAGAAGTTAAGCTCATGAAAATAAAGATGATCTGCTTTGATTCTTGATGAAGTGTCCTGTTTGTTCTGAAAGTAAATGCATGGGTTTAGTTTACACTGAGGTTTAAAAATAAGTAAATAAGCTAGAAACTTTTCTTCAGAGTGAGAATTCAGTGTTAATTCCAGAGAACATCATCATTAAGTACCTTGACAGAACACTTTCCAGGGTCTGTGGGCAAACTGCATTTGCCATCTGTACACTACTGGTCTCCAAAATTTTCACTTATCCCTGGCTTAGCATTTCTTTTGTAGTAGTAGTGAGCTGATCACAAGCTCTGTTTCATCATTTATATGTCAGTATGACTGCTAGGGTTACAGGGCTATAAATTAACATAATTGAATGGTGAATCAAGCTCATTTATTTCTACTTTCCTTCATGATAGGAAGGAAAATATAAAGCTAAAATAAGCTTCAATCATGATCCCTCAAAAAATTAACTTTCCACCTTCAATACCTCCTGGAATCAGTGTTCATTTGTGATGAAAATATAGAGTTAAACCCAAACCTGGCAGCTCTCCTGATGAAAGATGTTATGTTAATGGACAGTTTTTGCAAGCAGGAGATGGATCATTTTGTCCATCTAATGTTTTCCATGAAAGTACAATGGCCAAATATATATCCATACCTTCAAGTAGGCAGCGGTAAACTACATCAGAGCATTTGCATTGTACAGCTTAACTGCCTTTATTCTAAAGCTGGGAAAATAACTTTCACCACTAGACAACAAGGAAAATACTTTTTACACTAAATGGCAGAAGTGAAAGGCATGAACATTAACTCTTTTTTAGTAGCTGTGTTGGTTTGTGGCATGAACAATTTACAATCTTACAGTTAAGAATAGAATAGAATAGAATAGAATAGAATAGAATAGAATAGACCAGATCAGACCAGGTTGGAAAAGACCTTCAAGATCATTGTGTCCAACCCATCATCCAACACCATCTAATCAACTAAAACCATGGCACCAAGCACCCCATCAAGTCTCCTCCTAAACACCTCCAATGATGATGACTCCACCACCTCCCCAAGCAGCCCCTTGCAATGGCCAATCACTCTCTCTATGAAGAATTTCTTCCTAACATTCAGTCTAAACCTCCCCTGGCACAGCGTGAGACTGTGTCCTCTTGTTCTCGTGATGGTTGCCTGGGAGAAGATACTAGCCCCCACCTGGCTACAACCTCCCTTCAGGTAGTTGTAGAGAGCAATAATGTCGCCCCTGAGCCTCCTCTTCTCCAGGCTAAGCAACCCCAGCTCCCTCAGCCTCTCCTCAGAGGGCTTGTGCTCCAAACCCCTCGCCAACTTTGTTGCCCTTCTCTGGACATGTTCCAGCAACTCAACATCTTTCCTAAACTGAGGGGTCCAGAACTGGACTCAGTACTCAAGGTGTGACCTAACCAGTGCTGTGTATAGGGGCAGAATGACCTCCCTGCTCCTGCTTCCAGTTAACCTAGAAATTAACTTGGAAGAGTCGCTAATCACTACTAGACATATGTTTTTGTCTTCATTTTTTTTGACCTCTGTGGGGGGGAAGAAGAAAAAGAAAAAGAAGAAAATTTGTATTTGTCATTTGAAAGTACAAAGGAAATGTCACATAAATGAATGTAAGGTTTTGTTTTGTTTCAGATTGTAAGTATACACTTCATTATGATTTTAACATCTGCAAGTTTTTTTCCCTCCAAATCTGCATTGAGACCACAGTGCCAAACAAAAATTGACAATCAGAAATTTCCAGTAATGTTGTTGAGTGATAATATTTGTTTGGGTTGAAATTGTACTTTCAAACAGGAAAATAAAAACAAGCAAACAAACAACCCCAAACAAACCAATTTTCTAAACCAAGTGGCAGATAAATACTAACTTGGCTGCTTCAAGATAGTGTCACAAATTTAATTTCTATTGTGGAGAAGCCTCTCTAATTTGCTGTGTCCCTGGCAGAAAAATATTCTCTCTTCCCCATCCTTCCAGCCACTACATGGTGGTGTACAAAAGGAAGAGAGACATGCCCTCTGCTCCTTGGATTTTACAATCTGGTTATATGTGACATGCATGACAGAGAGAGATGCCACTGCATGAGTTAGAGGGAGAGATGCAAAGTGTTTAGGAGATCCAGGGAAAGATTTACATGTATAAATAGTTATTTTAAGAAACATTCATTTACACAACTGTGGCAGTACTCTTTAAATTCAGTCAGCTGTTCTGTCCTGTGGTGAAATATGTGACTGAAGAATTTAAATTGGTTAATCAGAGTTTGAGGAAAACCCACCACTTCTCAAGACAACCTGGGCTGCTGACTGCTAGAGACAACCAACTGCTATGGCACTGGGTGGGAAATGCGCTTGTGGGAATGTCACACACTGCCAAATGCTGCTGCCCTCAGCACCAAAAACACCCAGGAAATTGCCACTCAGTGTTCCGTGGGTGGCTTGAAGAAAAGTCTTGTCACAAAGAGCTCAGAGTTTTGTGTAATGACAAACCACACTGTGGACAAACAGCATGGGGCAATGGGTACAGAGGCAAGTGGGGACATTGACATAAACGTTTCTTGGGCAAGGATCAAAGTAGCTACTGATGACTGATAAATCCTGTGGGCCCACTGTCATTCCAATGCACAGGGAAAGCTAATAAAACAGCATCAGAAACAACTAACATTTCTCAAATGGCATGGGCACCATCACTGAAAATATTCCAAAATGTAGTAGCAAGACACAGAGAAGAAATGTTGATGTGGAATCCAGTTGGCAAACAGAGCTGACAACAACATTCATCACTCAGACCCAACTGATTTCACCAAAATCCCATTTTGAAGAAAGGAAAGCCCTCAGGAGTGTACTTGAGCACCTGTCATGAACTTCCATCACCTTCACAACTAGGAATTGTGTTTTATTTTAATATAATGTTATTATTTTACTGTTAAATTTGGTCAACACTGATTTCACCAAAATCAGTGCCTTAAAATTTGTAAGCCTTGTCCAAATCCAGCCTCCACTCTGCTGCATTTTCCTTTATCAATCCTACAACCTCAGTAATTGTGGATGCAGGCAAAGGGTATATTTGTGGGGAATTAAGTCTTTTAAGCCCTTTTGTTAAATGCAACACATGGAACAGATCTCCTTGTTTCAGACCTTGACCACCGTGAGTCAGAGCAGACCAGAACTGAGTTCAGGAGAACAATTACTTCCGCGGTGCTTTCATGCTACACTTATCACATGTCTCTCTACTCACAAAAGCATCTTCTTTTCACAACAGCGCTGGAGAAAATTGCTGTGCCTTTGTTGCCAGGCAAACTCTCTAGACTATTTTCTCCCTTGCCAGTCTCCCCAGTCTCCAGGCTGCTGTGTATTAGGATGTACTCTTAAATCAAGAGCAACTTCTCTCAAAGCCAATCCACAAATAGCCCAGGGTTCACGGCACTCCTAACCGCTGTAGATGCTTGTTTCTTTGAGCCATGTTTCTGTTTGGATACACAAAGGAGGCTTTAAAGTTTCTCATGCGGCTATTCAATCCCCTCTGTGAGGAGAACATTCCCATTAATGAATTATTTTGTCAATCCCTTCTCTTACAGAAGTTCTGGCAAGGTTCAGATACCGATGCAGGACACTGGAACTGTCTGTCTGTCTTTTTTTTTTTTCATCCTTCTTGTTTGAAAACTTTTTTGTTCCCTATTGCTGTGGAAATTAGATTTTTAACTAAGGCAGCCTTTCAGTAGAAAGGTATCTGCTTGCTGCACAAGTTTTTTTTCCACTTTTCATCAAAAGGCCCCAAACATTCAAATCTCTAAAGTCTGGGGTTGGGGGAAAAAAAGAAGAAGAAAAAAAAATCACTAAGAGAAAATGTCTTTATTGGAAATTCCAATGACAAGAGAGTAAATACCTTCCAAGAGAGTAAATACAGATACATTCTCTGTCTGAACTAGTTTAAAACTAAGAAGAGGAAAGGTTTTATACATATGGAAAACATACAGGATTGTTTGGTTGTCTAGTTGATCAAGCCACCTGATCTCATCCATCAGTATCCTCATATGACACAAACACACTGATGCTCACCTAAATGAGCTTCAGGCATGCACACATATGTAAGTACACTCAACCCAGCCATTCCAAACTGCCTTTGCAATAAAATTTTGCTTCAAAGGGCAGTTAATCCCATTTTGAAGAAAGGAAAGCCCTCAGGAGTGTACTTGAGCAACTGTCATGAACTTCCATCACCTTCACAACTAGGAATTGTGTCTTATTTTAATATAATGTTATTATTTTACTGCTAAATTTGGTCAACATAAATATCCAGCTAAATATGCTTCCTCAGCTAGACCAAGAAGCTGACTCTCATGCAGGGATGCCTGCGCACAGCAATCAAAGCATCTCTCAGTATTTTTGATAAGCTGAATATGTCAAGTTCTTTAAACTTCACAGCAGAAGGGTGGATTTCCAGCCTTCAGGTCATTTCTGTTGGCCTCCCCTAACTTTTCTTGAGAATATTTCCACATACTCTTGCAACACGGACATTGCACATCGTGGCCCAATTAAAGCTACATAGAAGAATAAACTCTATTCCCAACGTATTTAAACTTGCTGTATTTTTGTTTCATTAGTTTATGAGTAGTTGTGTTTATACAGAATAGTGTGATGTGGGGTTTTGGTTGGTTGGTTGGTTGTTTTTTCCTCCTCATATCACAGCATTATATAGATAGGCTGTCACCTCAGCTCTCCTCATAGCTGGTTGTGTCTTGGAGTGGATAACACATCACTATAATCTATATGCTTACTTCCCACAAGGTTTTCTTTGTATCTGCCTGTATTAAAATGAATTCTGTTGCACTGAAACCCCCTTAACCTGGAGAGCCATTTTGTTCCTGCTTAGCAACTTTTTCTTCCTCATGATTCACTACTTCATGAAGTCCAACCTCACTTTGCAGACTTCACTTAAAGTATTTTCTATCTTTTCTTGGATCATTGGTACAAATATGGTATAGTCAATACAATTTAGAAAGAGGAAGTGTTTCAGTGGTTTCTCCTATTAACAAAACAGAGGGATCCACTGGTGAGCCAGTATGTAAAACCTGTAACATGTTTAAAAACCTAATGAGGCAAAACATCAGGTGGACTAAGTCAAAACCCCTGGAGAAATGCAGGTCTAGTATGTCCTCCCAGTTACCTTTCTTAAGTAGGTATGTAATCCTGTCAAAAAGACAGCAGGTTTATGTGACAAAATTTATAGTCTTTGAAACCCTGCTGGCTGTTATTAATTGTATTTTATCCTCTAATTCTTTGTTAATAGAGTTCTGGGTTAATCATTATGCTTTACTTGGAATCAAGGGCAGACAAAGTGGTCTGTTGTTCCCCAAATCATCCCTGTAAACTTTTTAAACAACAGATTACAGGTTGATATCCCTAAAGGACATTTATGATCCTTGCAAGAATGATTTCATGTAGTAAAGCAGCAAAAAGTGAAACCTTGGTCCTACTGAGATGGTAAAATTCTGACTGGTTTCAGTAGTGAAGGAGAGATTTCACCAAAAAGTGAAAACTGGAAAGGTAGAAAAAGATACTTGAAAATACAAACCCTAAATGTAGCTTAATGCTAAAAATGAACACTAAATGGCAAGTGTAATCTCCCTCAAGACCTTTCCAGCTGTGAAATGAAAGGTCAAATTTTTTTGTGGAAAGCAAGAAAAAACAATAGTTGAAAAGCCAATTTCTCATTGATAAAAACTTTACATTGGAAGTTTTCAATCAGCAGAATTTATACTGCTGTCTCTAACCACCCAATGGTTGTTTGGATCATCTTATTTGGAGTCCCAGGGTACTCCATACAGCAACAGCAATCTGTAGAGGTGAGGTTTACACCAGAAGGGGGTCATAGTTACCAAATGAATTGATTCACCCTTTTAGCTTCTCAGCAGCATTTTGAGTTGCCTACAGGAAATTTTGAAGTAAGCAAATTGTGTGAGTTATACAGGAATGTTGCCTCATCAGGCAATTTATCTAAGAGGTGACTGGTTTCAAAATGGTCTTAATATTGTAGAAATAAGTACAGTTGTGCTGTGTATGCTTAATGCTCACCTGCTTACTATCAACGAGGTATTCAATACCCTACAGCTCTGGCTCACCAAATCCAGAACAGTAGCCTTGTTTTCCAAGAGTTTCTGATACATGGGTGGTGCTTGTTGTCAGATAAAACTCAACCATAAGAGCCATTACAGGCTTAGTGAATAAGAATAAAAGGTAACTTGGAGCATAACAAAATAAAAAAAGGATAGTGCTTATTTTTTAATACTAACCTGCATAAAAGAAACAGAAAAGTGTAGGAGGCTGAAGTGCTTACTTCAGAGAAATTAAAATAGTTTGAATGCTAGTTTTAAACACATTACACACTTGAGTGCCCAGCCTTCTTAATTTTGTGTTGTATGTTCTCAAACTGCTGGAGCAGCAAACTGGAGGAAGGGAGGTGGTCGAGGCCCCGTCCCTGGGGGTGTTTAAGAGCAGGCTGGATGAGGCTCTGGACAGCCTGATCTAGTGTAGGGTGTCCCTGCCCATGGCAGGGGGGTTGGAACTAGATGATCCTTGTGGTCCCTTCCAACCCTGAATGAAACTATGAAACTAGATGCCTCCTATAGAAATTTGCTTAAATATATATATATATATACACACACACATATATCCACACACATGTGTATATCTATATACATATGCACATATGGTTTTAGTTGAGGATTTTTTTAGATATCACCAGGATCACCTTCAAAAAAAAAACCTCTACAGAAAAACATCTGCACTTGCTATTCCAGATACAGACACCTGAGAGAGCAGAAATTCCCCTGAATAGATGTATTGTTTTAACATTTATTTCTTCACCTTCTCAAAATGCCTGCTCATCTGAATTTACAATATATTAGCAGCCGTGCTGTATTTTGTGTGTGCATGGTTCTCCTTCACTACACTATAGCAGATTAGTGCTCATTCCCCTCTTTTCCTTGCTTCTCTTCAGATCGTTACACATGACAAAACAACTGTCCTAATTACAGCAAGTGTTCCCAGCTCTGTCACCGTGACAATTACTGCAATGAGGGCTCAATATCTGCAGCAGACAGTAAAGTATTACTGCAGTTGTGTTTGATAGTGCTCAATTGTCCCCTTGAGAATTCTTCAGATCAGGTTTTTTCCGTGGGGGTAAGGGCTCCCCGCCTTGCTCTGCCCACAGTGCATTTGCTAAGAGGGTTCAAAAGTTTAAGGCAGGGGGATGACCAAGGATGTACGGTAGGAAACAGAAGTTTGTGTTTTTAAAGGAGAGGACCATTTGAAGATATGGGTGGGGTTTTTCCCTTGCAGGCTGGACAGAACAGCTTTGTTGCCAGTGAAGGAGAAAACAGATAGTGGCCAGAGCGGTTGAAAGCTGGCCCTCTTTCCAAGTCTGCAAAAGCCTCTACAATACCAGGAGATACATTTATGACATAGTTCTCCCCTTCCTCTACTTTGTATTTGCAGGCTGGTAAGCTGATATTGCTTCAGATGGAGCAAAAGACCTGGGAACATCACTTTCCAGCATGGCATCCCTGCTGTCCCCATGTTAGCCTACCTTTCAGGAAGCCTCCAGACAGCCAGCTGATGGGCCCACAGCACAGACTGCTCTTCCTTTGGTATTTCTTGTTTGTTTGTTCATGTTCAGCTGATGTGTTAGACACCTTTAACCTCCCTTGCCTCCCTTGTCAGCCTCTGCAATCTCAGCTAATCAGACAGGGGACTTTAGCTGTTTCCAAAGGTAATATCATGACCTAGACTACATTCACTTTATCCTGAATGATGAAGGTGATGTTCTCTGCATTGATAGTTCATTATGCTCCTGAAGTTGATTCATTCAGATGGTCTCCTTGTAAAACCCATAAACAAGAAGAACCAGGACCTACGTAGCTATCTCATTTGACCAGAAACAAGAATGCAAGGTCCTAGTACTGAATATTGATCACAGAAAACTAATGCTGCCACAGTTAACTTGGCATGAACTGACTGGTGTACTTTAAGTCTGGATTTCTAATTTTCCTTGGTCAGGAATAAAGCAATATCTTATTTATCAGATAACATCTTTATTATAAGCATCTTGCACAGCCTTTCCACTTCAGCCCACATGGGTTTCTTCTGCTCTTGGCATGGATCAATGAAGTCAATATTTCTGACTGCAAAGCTTTCTATGACTTACACATATTTAAAAGGATAAATCCCAATCAACAACAACTCTGCTTGAACATAACCATTATAATCCTTATCTTTGATCCTTTAGGCTACAGAAAGCAGTGTAAGGCAGGAGTACATCTTTCTAGCTCTCAGGAAATAGTTATGATGACAGCAGAAGATAAACAACATTGCCTGGGTCTGTTGGCTGGAATTTCTCCAGCAAAACCAGTAAGTGGTGCTACAGTTTCACAAGTACGAACTGGCCACTGGCCACTGAGCCCTCTTAAACTGGCATCAGCAACACTGTTCATACCTTCTATGTACCAAAATGCCTTGTAGCAGGCTCCTGAAGCTCTACACCACTGAGACAGACAGCAGGATATCTGTGTCACACATGAGGAAATTGAGGCGCATTAGAACAACATCTTCCTGGATAATATTATCATCAAGGAAAGGGGAATAGAGCCAGGGCCACAGCCATGGCTTTTCCATTTAGCACAGCTATACTTTTTACCAGATGAGATTAAGTTACATAAATCTAGCTGGGGAGTTGCCTAAGTTATGTTTAGGGAGTTGAATTTAATCACTATAAAGGCTGTTTTAGTCTTGTGAATTTAGTATGCTACAAACGTCCTTTCTTCAGCATATGGAGGCCAAATAAGTTCAAAGAAAACACATTTCAACAGGAGTACTTTTGAGGGTTAAGTTGTTGGCCAACACTACATTTTACAGCTCAGCTACACCAGCAAACACCACTAATACAGATGCAGCTTGTCCTGCCAAAAGAGTGTTTTTAGCAGTTAAGTTTTTACAGGCTCCCTCAATGAAATAAGCTGTATCAGCAAAATCACATTTTTTCTTTAGTACAGCTGAACTTATGCTGAAGGTTGTGCCAATATAGAAGTGCTATGAAAAAAAAGAATGACACCTCTAACCAAAATTACTGTGCTGGCACAAGGTTTGACTATAGACCTGACTTTAACGATTCCTTGGGAAAAAAATAACAGGAGAGAAGTCAAATAGGGAACAGAATAAGGGGAAGAGGGGGTGAAGGCAGGGAGAAGAGTAGAAAAAGAATAGAACACATTCCTTTTCACCCAACAGTCAAAGTGTTGTCTCTGAAGTTCTTGCTTCACTCTAGAAACAGCTAAACAACTTCAAAAGATGTGTTTGTTTCATTGGGAGATAGAATAGATCTTTTGATACAGTGCCATATATCCCAACTCCACTCTCACTTATAGACAGGAATGAATTGTCTGACTGGAGAGAAGCTCCCTCATGGGGAAAAAGACATGAGAAAAGGATCAGGCCCTAGTTTTCAGCAAATATTTAATTAGAGCTTAAAACTAAGTTTAGGATTTACTAAAAGGGCTATCAAGGCAGAGCCCAGGACAACCTCAACAGGCACTCACCTGATTTTGGCTTGCAGAATGCAGTCAACAGACAAACACTTCAGTTCCTTTGTTCAGCTAAAGGAAGTCTAGCAAAAAGCTCAGTACAAAAGTACTGTAACTGCAATTGTAATTACTTTTGTTCTTTCCCCTTTTTCTTTTAAGTGTCTCAATTTTGCATACAGTTTGCACATTTCTACTTGAGGAAACTTCTGAGAGCTTACAAAATGGCTTGTGGTAAAGTTATTCACACATATCACACTGGCACTTCCTATACTATGAGAGTATCTTAACATTGGGGCATCTCTTCACTATTTGCATTTATAGCCGACTTTGGAAGATTGAGCTATAAAAACCAGAGGCTGTCTTTGACTCAGGCTTAGTCTAAACAGCTCAACAAGGTAACAGTTTTCAAAACTGCATCCATAAACTAGACACTCCTCTAAAAAAAAAGAAACACCAGAGAAATAAAATCATATGGACATCTTGTGCAGAGATCATTTTTTAACGTGCCTATGTAAAGTATCCAGCAAAATGGATGCTTCTGTTGCCTTTGGCCACTACAGTAATGCAAACTATTATAATAATGTATCACTCACTGTATACAGTCTGAAAACTTCCAACCTGAAGGGAGTGACTGAAAGCACTTCATTGTGAATGAGGTCTTGTCAGTGAAAAGCTCTTTTAACCTAATCTCTGTTCTTATCCCCAGTAATGAATTCCACTGCTGAAGCTACAGAGAGCAGACTTGTACCAGCAGTAAAAGGAGAAATTCTTGTTGATTTTCAACTCTCCTGCTTGTGCCTCTCTCTTTCCATTCATTAGAAATTGGCAGATCACAGATGCAATCAAACAGACTTTGTCGCCAGCCCTATTTTGCCTTAATAGGATGTTATGGTCTCAGAAACATTCCTTATGACACAGAAAAAAACGTTTCCTCTTTTGTTTAAATACCAAGCTGATTGTTGATCATAACGCTGTAACCCCATAACGCTCACAGGCTGCACAGACCAAGTTTCTCTGTCACACAGTTGGGTCAGATTTTTCTCAGAAATTCATTTATTGCGGAGGTGGCCTGAATTGAAAAGGAAGTTCTACATCTGTTTCAGGATCTTCAGACAAAGAGGAAAGGAGAGAAAGGAGGAGAATAAGGCCAAAAACACTGCCTTGGCAAAGCGCATTAAACCCAATGGGCTTTCCTGTCCCCTTGTCAACATGGAATGCTCACACTAGGGTCACGCAGGAAGGAGGGCACCCAGCCCCACTCCAGACCATGCTGCTCAGCTCCTTGCAAGGAACTCCTCTTTCATTTGGGAGAAAAAAAATAAATCCAAATTGAAAAAGGAAGGTGAGGGTTTAACAAGGGAAGTCAGACTGTGCTTAATTTTAGGGAAATGAACATTTTCAATAAACTTGATAGACCCATGCCACACATTAAATGTTATGCAGAACCCTGGTTCTCCATGGCTATTCAGTTAAGAAATGCTTTTATGGAGACCTGTTGCCGATAATGCTTCCTTCTGGCAAAACAACATCAGTTTCTTCTCCACCCCACACATGGTGTGTGCTTTTGTGTGTTTGAAGATGCACCTCTTGCTGATTTATATTATTTGCCTTAATAGCGTGGGCAGAAACTGAATCCAGATACTTTGGCTCCTTTAGCTCTGCTTTGCAACTCTTTTATCTCATTTCTGAACCTCTCTCACAAGGAACTGTGATAGCACAGCTACATGACCTAACTGATACCGAGGCTTTGAGTGGAATTAGGTAAAAAGAGAGAAACTCAAATGAAGGAAGAAATCTGAACCTCGCAAAAGGACTTCAGTCCTCCCGTTACTTGGATCACACCTCCACAATCACAAGGTGTCGTTTCAGAGAGGCTCCAACACTGCATCCAAGCAACATTATTTGTAATAAACTCTTAACAGAGAACAATAGCTTGACCTAAAACTTATTAAAATAGACATCATGAATAATATATGGGAATTGAAAAGCATAAGTGAAATAGTGGATGTAGACACAATAAAAAAAGCCCTTGAAAATGCCCTAAAGTAAAATATATGTTTTCAAAACTGCAAGTTTTAGCCATTTTTTTTCCCCTGAAAGTCACATCTCTCTATGCCCTCAGGGTACAACAAATATATTAGACATAGATCATTTCTAAGTGTTTTTGGCCTTTGCAAGGAAAACATCTATTTTTGCCATTTGCAAGTTCTTTATTCCCAGCCACACAAACATCCCACCACACCTCAAAATGTACTCCTGACTTCTTTCCCTATGCTTCAGTGACAGCAGCTTTCAAAAAACCCAAGTGTACCACCACAAGCTACACAGGTATTAGGTCCCATGAATTTTGCAATCAGTAAGACCAGGACTGCATACTCCCCAGTTACCTTAGGCACATTTAAGAAGGGGTAAGTCTGACCCAATGGGATGCCAGCCAGAACTTTCCAAACCCCTTGAAATTCAGGGAGTGCAGTGCCAAGCTAATAAACCCTGCTTGCCATCAGATGTATTACGTAGGGCTCAGCACTATGCCAATGCAGCCACCTGGCTTTTTGTTGGCTTGGAGCTTGAGCAGAGAAAGCCTGCCCAAAATACCGTGCAGAACTAGCCAAAGGGAACCCGTATCACCTTTTGCAATTAACTCTTGGCATTCTCTGAATTTTTATTAGCAGAGAGATGAATAGTCTGAGCAGGGTGGCTGAGATCCTAAAAAACACCCAGGTTGAAATGAATGTAAGCAAAGTTTTCAAAGTCCTGAAAACAAGTGGTGACCATGGGTGTCAGAGGATATGGCTTATTGCACCTCCTGCATACCCTATTTCGTCAAATCATTATGGGCATCCTTTTACTCATCAGATTTTACTATCCTTCATGATGACTAATATTTCCTTCCCTTCCTCATCCCCTGGGTGAAGATAACAGGATAACAGTGCTTTCCTTCTCCCACCCACATGGTATTGCTGGTTCTAGTGGAGAAGAGTTGTTCCTATTGCTTGCCTGTACTGTGCTAAAAGCAGGGGGGACACAGCTACAACCAGAGCATTAAGGTGTTATTTATTGAGGCACTAACATAAAAAGGAAGAGGCAGACAAGTTGCCTTTGAAACTCCTTTCAGGATCCAAAATATCGAAAATAAATTCCAGGTCCTTTTGTGAGCAGAACTCAAGTTTTCTCACTTCACATTCTGAATAGTTCTAGAATTTAATTGCCATTTTTGCCCAAAGTCACTTCAGGTCCATTTCCCCCAATTTAGTCACTTATCAGTCATGTTTTTACCGTGATACTCTCTATTTTCAGCAAGGTATTACTTTAGAAAGACCAATGAAAGACAGCATTTATTTCTGGGGAGAAAGATCCATGTCTGCTTCTTGGGGCTGGATTAAACTTAGTGTTTCTTGTTTCTGCTGTATAGCTGCTTGCAGTACCTGCAATGTGGCTCTTGCTGCCTTGACTATTGCAGAAGTGTTTGCATGAATGAAGTCACTCCAGCCCCAAGTCTTACTTCAAGAATGACGTTTCAGTCAGTGGAACTTATCCCTGTCATCAGCATTAGTACAAATCCCCTCTGGAACCCTCTGCTTTCGCTGTAGCATATTAGGATAATAATGCTATCCCCAAACCCCCAACCTAAGGCAAATCCTATATGGTTTTTCAGAACAAATTAATCAACTGGCTACTTTAAAACTATCAACAATCTTGCAGTCAGAAGCAGCCCTACAGAAATAGATTGATTGGCTAGATCTTAAGTACACCACTACAAAGTCAGGATAATAGTGCTCAAAAATCCCATATAAGAAAGAAAACAAAACTGAGCCTACTGCAAAAAGCCAGCTCAAGTAGAACACATCAATCAAAGCTCAGAGCAAGACTTACCAGAGCTCTCAGGAAGGGCACAAACTTTGCCACATGTGAGGCAGGCACAGGATACTTTGCTCAGCCCTAAGCACTTACCCATGATAAATAAATTCCCAAGCACACCCAGAACCTGTAACAGCTGTTCAGCAAGACCTAGCTTTTTTGGCAAAGTGCTATGCAAGCATGGTAGTGAAAGGCAGAGAAATCCCTACCAGGAAAGATTCCTGCTGTAAATGCACCTCAGAAAATAGTGGAAAAGAAAACCTTCAAATGTCTAATACATTAAGTGAATTAACAAACTATAGCCATTTGCAAGTGACTTTTTACAGCTTTTAAAATACAGCTTTTAAAATAAAACATCATCATTGCAAGAAAAAAAAATATAGTTTGAAAAAAAAAATTGTTTGTCTAATAGAGAACCTGCTTCACTAATTAAGTAATTAAGGCTCAGCAAGGCAGACATTATCAACACATAAAGGTCATTTTAAATGAAGAGAGGATGCAAAACACTGTTGTTGGAGAGTTTTGTGGGATTCTCTTATGATTGGTAGCTGCTGTTTTGAAATGAGCTGAGAATTACTAGGTAGCATGTTTAGATTTTCCTTCTGCCTAAAGTCAGACTTGGGACCATTGGGGTCTGCTCCCTGTGCTGGCAGAGCTCCTGCTGGAGCCTGTAATGCCCATTCCTTGACTCCCCTCGCTGTGTGAGTCACAGGGAACTTGCACTGAGCTAAACAGGGAAGCTGTTCTGGATTTATACCCGTGGAAGTGACAAGGGAGTGAGCACAGTGACCTTACTATGTGACTGCAGGCAAATGCCACAGGGCTTGCCCCCCACCCTGCTCTAGATCGATCTTTATTTTCACCAGTGCTGCACTGCTGTGGAGCTGCTTCATGCTGCTCTGGGACTGCAGTTCAGCACTGCTCTGTGATTTAAAGTCTGGGGTGGCCAGGTAGCTGAGCACAGCACTGGCCCCATCCGCTCTGCATAGCTGCAGCAGACCCAGGCATTGCCTGGGAGAAGCTGGGGAGCACACTGAGGCTGAACAAACTCAGGACAGCAGTGTGCTTGTGACTCTGTCCTGTGTGCTGTCAGTAATGTGGCACTGGGGCGTGTTTGGCTCTGCCATCTCACACAGCTTTGGAGAGGCCAGGATCTCCCAGACAACAGACATCAAGTTGATGAATACCCTAGAGCTGGAGGCACAGGGTCAGCACACCAAATCCTAAGCTCCTTGCTCCCTGTTGGACTGTCTCTGGCAGAGAGATTTCCACTGTTTATTTTAGGTGGGAAAAGGGCTGAGCATACTCTTGATCACCTCTGGGAGAGCTTTCAGCCGACCTGACGTCACCTGGCTTCTGCATCCTCAGAGAAGAATGCAGCAAGAATGGCTCAGCCACCTGGCTCACAGCTTTTAGCTACAGTTCATCCAAGCTGAGCATTAAGTCTAAGATGCAGCATAAACATTATTATTCTGTAGGCACCTTGAATGAAAGAGGAACTGCAGCCAGAGGCTGAGGGATCTGAACAGGTTTAAATAGATATGATGTGATAATTAGCGTCCATTGAGGGATCTGGGGGGAAGAAGAGGGATGAAACACAAAAACAATTTCCACCTTTATTTTAAGTTCCTTTGACAGATGGGAGTATTTTCTGTTATGCTACTTGTGGTTTGGGTAATGAGATTAGGCCTTGCATAGCAGGAAGCAGAATTAACTTTGTTTACTTAAAGTGACACCGTCAGCGTGGAAAATCACATTTCCATCTGAAATGCAGTGCCTACTATCATTACAAATAACTCTTGAGATCATGATAACTAAAGGAGATTAGAGGTGAAAAAAACCCACCATGTTTCTCCCTCTCTGTCTTTCTCTCTCTCTCTCTTTTTATTTTTGTTTTTAATATACTTTATTCACACTGAGCAGTGGAGAGCATTCCCTGTAGCCAGATTCCCTGCTTGGAATCTCCCTGAGCCTGTGCTCCACCCTGCCCCTGCTCCCTAAGTGCAGGAGATGCAGGCAGGGAGCAACAGGCTGGGGATGAGAGGGCGCAAAGGGGAGGAAAACCTACCTGGCTCTGCCTGATCTCAGGCATCCTTAAAAAATATCTCCCCGAAGGCAAATGGTGTGACAGAAAAAAACTCTAAACCATCAGCATTCCAAACTAGGTTCAGGATTGGATAAACACAGGATTGGGCACTTAAAAAAAAAAAAGGCTTGACTTTTTAGAAGCTAACTGGTTAAAAATGTCCTTTAACATTGCCCCTTAAGCACACTACTGCTGAAGTGGCTATAAAAAGGCTGGGTGTTCAGCTGCTCCAACACACTGAGGAAAGGATGAATCTTTAGGAAAGGAAGACAGGGAGGAGAGGGAAAGACTTTACAATAGGTTATGTCCTAAATTCCCAGTTCATGCACTGGAAGGTGCACGTGTTAAATGACTAGGCTTGCATATACATGAGGGAAAATTGAGAAGGGAAAAGGCATTCTGTTGTGCCTACAAAAAAGTCATCATCATTACAGTGGTAATAAGGGTTTGCACGGGAGAGTGCCTATGCTGTAGCCCCATGTCTGTGATGCTTCTCCCTCCTTTGCCAGCCAAAGCCATGCGCAGGGACTTGTCCACGTGGTGTTTTATGTGCTCATGACCCCTCCTAATGTTTATAGATGAAGGAGATGACTGATATCTGCCAGAGTCATTACTGCTTCGTGTCAAAAAGAGTGACGGATAAAGAGTAAAATCTGGACCCAGAACAGAGATGGATCCAAAATATATAAATAACCAATTTAGAAAAAAAAAATTAATAAAAATATTGTAACAGATCCCAATCTGCTGTTGTATACCAATTGCCAGTAATAATCTCTATGGTAACTGAACTCTCTTTGGCCTCTCTCTGTATTCAACTAGTGTTTTATGGTTTTTTCCCCTTCCCCTATTTTCATGGAAAGTTTTCAAAACTGGTTTAAATATTATGATGTTTTCCTCTTCAAGTGCTAACTGGGAAATGTATTCACTCTGGCTGTGTCAGTCTCTTAAGCAAATTTCCCCTTCCTTAGATGACTGCATTAGAGGTGACTTTTGTGAGGGCACTTAACCAGAAGCTCTGTTCAAACACAAAATAGATGAGGGAGGTTTCAAAATCAAAGAGGCTAAACATCGCCCAGCAACTAGATAAATCAATTAAGAAGGAAAACAATATACTAAGTAAAGATGCTGCTTTCAGAAACTACTTATGTACCTGGGGAAACTTAACCTTTTTCCTTATTAGTAGTTGTTATCACCTGGCTGCACATGTCTCTTCTTGCCAGCTGCTCTCCTACAAACTCAGTGACTTGTTCTGGGCAAGGGTGTTATACATGGGTGTTCCCCTTTCCCAGCCTGCCTTTACAAGTGCTTTGGCTACTAGATCCAAAGGAAGGTACTACCTGCAGAAATGCATCACACAGTCAATATTTGTTGTGTTACACCAACAGACAAAAAGACAAAAATATAAAGGAGAACAAGCAGAATCATGTGAATGCTGTCTTCCTATGCGCATGTAGAACACCCAGGGTGCTTAACTAAACTTTTCATCACTATAATACAAGTAATTAGATAAGAAAAACCTTTACTGTATAAATACCATACCTTTAGACTTTTCATTCTGGTTTTATTTTCCTGTAACTCCTGGCAAAAGATCCCAGACAAGAAGCTTGGCATTGGATGTGATCTACGAGTGAAGAGATGCTCTTCTCTTGTAACAGCCTTGCTCCACAGCAAGGTATGAATGTTTGCTGACTGCTCCCTAGCTGATGGATTTACTCATCTAACTCAAGTCTAGAAGAGACTCACCTGCCAAACCCTTTGTTGGTTGGTAGTTAGTGCCACCCCAGGGAATCTGTGCTGATAAAAAAAGCCCTCACAGAATCACCCTCATTCAGCTGTAAAGAAAGACAGAGGGGCTGGGTAATGAAATTTTGGGAAACTGCATGTTTTGAGCAGAGAGTTAATTCCAGACTTAGGAGAAGCAAGATGCCTCAGAAGGGAACCTACAAAATCATCAAGCTCTGAGGGTGCTTGCTTATGGCCAGACCTGGAAAACAAAAAGATACTGAGGCCAGATTGATCTGTAGTTATAGAGTCTATATCTCTGAGGTTTTGAGCATCTACTCAGTTATAGCTGAAATATAGCTACCCAGTTATTTCTACTCCATGATTCTTTTCAGAGTTCATAGTCTAGGAGATTTCTAGGAAGGTGGACTTTAAAAATCCTATTAGAATTTGCTCTTCTAAAACAATTATTTCTTTGACTTATGGATGTCTTGGTGCTTATACGACTCAGGGTGTAGGGGACTCAAACCTACATTTTTCAGTCTCTATTTGGTCTTTGAAAGCTTCACAAAAGCAGATCTCAAATTAAGAGAAACGAAATGGGCATGGGAACATTTCTGCTGCCTAGTAAGAGTTGCTTACTTGGATGAAGCAGACCCTAAGTTTTAACTCCACAGGATTCTGATGCATTTTTTCTCCGGGATCTAGTTCAAACAAAAGTCCTTGGAGCATGGGCTGTCATGAACCCTTTCCAGCCAAGTGTTGTAACAACTAGGCTAAAATGAGATGTCTATATTTCTGTTTTTTCTCCCTTTGTTGCAAAAACTTCAAAATGTGAGATATATTCCTTCTTTGTCTTTAAACCTCAGGTCTTTTTGAAAGAGAAAAACATGTACAATTCTTATTGATGGTTCATATTCAAAGATGCTATACGAATGAAACTCTTGCATCCTTTCCACAACAGCCCAAACCAAGACCTTGGATCTGAAATTGTGGAGGGCTTTGAAAACATGGAGCTGGATTCGGATCCAGATCTGAATTTCCTAGTGGTTGCCTGTCTTCCATCTGTTTGTATTTGGACGTCTCAGGATATAAGCAGCAGTTCTGTAGTGTCACACATGAATAAAGTGGATAATTATAAAATTAAAAGATATAACATGCTTCTAGGGGAGATAAGACTACAATTAAAGAGTATAAACAAACCCAAGTTTGATGTACAGGCTGATATATTTATTCATTAAATGTAATAACATAAACAAGACCATTAACTGTCATATTTTAACGATAGTGTACCCTGCAAAACATACTCAGGGAGAAGTCCTATTGACTTCAATAGCAGTGCCACATAAATTTAAATCATGGCTGCAGTAAAACAATATGACATCATTCTCATTCATGATTATTTGTTGCACATTCCCCAAAATGTTAAACAAAATAACCCTAACTCACTGAACTAAACCTGCGCTCAAATGTTTGGTTTTTGGTTGTTTTGGGTTTTTTTTTTGCAAATCTAGAGAAACCCATCAGGGAATGCAGCAACCTGTTCCACAGATAACTGAAAGACAGTATTCCCAAGAGGGGAAATTGGCCCAGACAAGGCTGCTGTCTATCTCATCTCTCTAGAAAACACTGGACATATTTTTGCTCCAGAGATGGCAAAATTTGGGTAAATGCCACTTCACATCAGCAGTGTTAAGATCAGATTCTGACCTTTCTTAAAGATTGTTAACAGTCAGCATCAGTGGAAGCCTTAAAGGAAAAATTTATATCTGGAAAGTATGTATTAACTAGCTTGGGGTAAATAAAAAGCCAGTCTGGAAGGGGGAAAAGGGTTTCAAGAATTCTCCCTTGTCATACGCAGTATCTGTGCCAAGAAGATGTAAAACAGGACCATTTGACAACCTATTCAGCCTTTGCACAGCCTCTTTGCTCATACAAGGGAACCAGCCAGGGGAGAAGCAGCTTGTGCAGGATCTCTAGTGTGAACAGCACAAACAGGGGCGATCTTCAAAGGGGGTCTCACCCCAGATTTGTGAACTGCACTGAACTGTGAATTATTATGTCAAATGTTTCATTGTAAAATTCCTCATTAAATTCTTTGGCGTTCACCACACGCTCAGCGTAACTTGAAGTGCTGAGAAAACGAACGCTTACTGTGCCATGACAAAGGCCAATGGTTGCCTCTTTACTGAGCTTGATACATATGGTGAAAACATATTGACTAATTACTTGGCATTTTCAAAAACTGAAACCACTCCAAAGTCAGACCTAAGATAATAGAAGATGATACAGTGTGAAGAATAAAGACTGGGAGAACAGGGCGGAAGAACAGCGTAACTCTATTGCTGCTAATCCCTTAGTCAACATTTGCTTTGAGATACGCATACCGAGGAGTAACACAGATCTCACTGTTTCAAACTGCTCAATGAAAATTGGTAAATCAACACACCTGATTCATACATCAGTTCAAAATAGAGACTGGCTGAAGCAGCAAAGATGAAATCCGGATCCAGACTTCTCCCAGACAGCAGCATAAAATGGACAATACTTGGAATCAGGGTTCAGTTTTGTGATGTTCAGTGTCTACAGTTTTACACCTTGTTCTAGCAGTTGCCAAGTGCCCTAAAAGAAACAAAGCTGGGATCTGGTGATGAAGCACTTTGAAGGAGATGTATTAAAAAGGGGTCAAAGTCAATGTGAAAAGTGAGGCACCGAGACACACTTCTCACTCTAGTTCTCCAAATGTCATCTCAGACACAAATAGTTTCTCACAGCTCAGCTTAGCCTGAGCTGCCTTACAGCAGTCCCTCATACACAGCCTTCACAGTGAGCTTTTTAATGCCATCTGAATTCCAGCACCTCTCTTCAAAGTCATGATAAATTGGTCCACTCATCTGATTAGGAATCTTCCCTAAGTAGGGGGATGAACATTTGACAAGTTAATTTCAAGGTAGCTCATGGAGTAGAAGCAACACAAAGCTACGAAACTGTAAAAAAACAAACCAAAACCTAAAAATGTTGCTGCCAGTAATGGATGCATAACAGAAAATATACTTAACATTCAAGCTCTTTGTACTAGAAGACAAACTCCTTGGTTTAGAAGTAGGAAGCATGAGGACTCACTGAAGCTAGAATTAGCAGGAAGAGAATTACTGCTATTAGAGTTTTAAGATTATGAAGTTTGTGCTGATGCATCCACAATTCAGAAATAATAGGAAGCTCAATGGGTTCCTTTTAAGAATCAGACAATAAAAAAAAAAATCAATAATTATTCCCTTTTATTTTTCCTTTAAATCATCCAGATAACAAGAAACCATAGACCTGAAAAGGATGCCTAAAGTTAATGGTGCTATTAGATTGAGGGGAAAGAAAAAAAAAAAGAGAGTGATCAAAACCTTGACCCAGTTACCAAAAAGTTCAGTTTGTAGAAGCTTATTATTCTGTTATTATTCTCTTTAAAATTCAAGATAAATCTCAGGCCATGTTTGGAGGCTAGATGTAGACATAAGCAGAAACTAAGAGTAATTTATAAACATTTCTATTATATGAGGGGGGAAAAAAGTGGTATTTTAGAAACACATAAGTAATATGATGTCTTCCATAAAAGTTTTAGAAGTTTTATTTTCAAGCTCATAAACTAAAAATAAAACACTTTAAGGGACTGACTTTTCTTTAAGGCAAGTCTCGAGCATCACAATTTTGCCTCTGCTGCCTAAGTATGAAAGCATTTAAAAGAACAGCTGTTCTCCAAGGGTGGGAAGGATCTTGCTTACAAACCTTAAGTTTACAAACCTTAAGTCCCCTAAATACAAAAGATGCTCTTCATGCTCCAGTGGAGTTCCACCTCAACTTTTTCCAGAAGCCTAGGTAAACAACTCAATTCTAAACACAAGCAATAATCAAAGATACTATCCATTGCTTTAGTTCAAATCCTTCCCAGGGCAGTAGAGCCTTCTGTGGGCAGCTGATGAGCCAAGCCCTCACCACACAGGCACTGCTGTGCCAGAGACTGTGAAGCAGGTATGTGCTTGATCTGTTGTGTGATGGCTCTTAAAATGGCTTTATGCCTTAAGTCACTTCTTACTCTAGCCAGCAAGCTTGGGATTTTTGTTTTGTTTTGTTTTGTTGAGGGTTTTTGTTTGTTTTATTTCCCTGGAAGTTTACCAGCAGTAAGAGAGAGCAGTGTACCAACAGTGTGTATGGAATGGAGCACTGACTATGCAGTTCCCTGTGCGAGGAAATTACAAAGTTGGATAAACACATGGGAATCTCCTTCAGAAACTCTGATCCCTCCTAGAGCAGCTGTGCTCCTCTTTAGCTTTATGTGAATCTCTAGGTACAGCTTTTGCCTGCTCGTATGCAAAACTGTTAAATGGAGCCAGCTCAAGGACTGCTTGCCATGCCTGAGTGTGGCACCACACAACGGGCTGGGAATGCCTGAGATCATTTCCTCTCCTGCCTTTCATATCGCTGAACTGAAACCATCACTTCTGTCAAAAGCAAGGACTGCAGATGAAAGGCCAGTGCATTAAGACAGCACGTAATTGTCAGTCTATGAGTTTCTGACATTAATCGTTTTACTTAAAAGATGGCAGTGGAATGAGGGCTTTTCTGTGTCTCTCCCCACCTCCAGTGACAACACGCAGGAGACGTCTGGAGAAAAATTAAAAAGGGGGGAGGGAAAAAAAAAAACCAAACCCAGAAAAAAAGGTAAAAAAATAATGACTCAAAAATTTTTGCTAATTAAAAGTAATGTGTTTTCCCATTTTTTGGCAATTCGATAACACAAAACACTTACTTGGGGGCCACAGGGGGAAACAAACTGAGACGGATAAAAAATGTTTTGTGTTCATCCAAGCAAGACTATGTTAATGCACATTATCCCATTAATGCACATCAACATCGGGAATAAGCGCGCCAATGCAAGCAAGAAGCATACACTTATCATCATTTGATAACATGTTTAATGACAGATTGACGGTTGATTTGCAAATGTGAACTGGCATCAATGTTGCTAACTTCAGCTTCTGCCGCCTCCTCTGCTATGCCAGCATATTTATGTGCATAATTTGATTTCGCAGCCACACTGTTAGTACATTTTTAATATTAACTATGCAAGAACAGACAGCCGAACTTAAGTTGCACTGATGGTTTGAGTTCATTAGATTGAAAAAGATGGGCAATGATGACAAAGATGGAGATGGCAGTGCAACATCAAAGAGGCAACACTTAACAAACACACTCCATTTTGAACAAACCGAACTAACACATTTCAAGTTGTCGGCAGCAGCAGAGCCCTTATGTACAACAGTAAGTAAAAAAAATATGCTTCTGCCCTGGACATACTGACAGCAGCTCTGTGAGAGGCTTAGCAGGCTCCTGGACACACAGTTGTAAGATATTTCATTCGTCTGTTGCAGGTAAAGGGGTTGATTCTGGTCTGATGTCCAAGTGACAGCAACATAATTCAGTGGGCTTGCAATGGAGTTTCTCCTGATTTACATTAGTCCAAGGGAGAGCACCTGCCTGTTCTCACTCTCCTTCCCTGGTTCTCCTTTCACAGCTGTGATTCTTTATGATGAATAACAAAAAGATTCTGCTGAGAGCTCAGCTCTTGCATGCATGATGCAGAGCAGAACTGCAAGTTCAGAAACCCTGAAGCTTCGTTCCACGAGGTTTAGGATGTCTTTTCCATGTCCCCCAAGCGAGCAAGCCCAGCTCCATGTGGGACTGCACTCCTGGTGACTTCCTCTTCTTTGGTGATCCTGTGCAATTCAATTGTGCTCTGAAGGGAACAGGTACCAATGAGCTGGGAGACAATATTTCATCCTCTGCTCACATTAATGTCTAAGCATATACTGCATCCAGTATTAATTTGCTTGTTGTGCTGCAATATATAATAAATTTGAGGCAGTAGCTTTATGGTGCAAGTTTTAATTTTAAGTTTTATGGTATAAACTGACCATCTGCAGGAATCTGACCATATAACCTAAGCCATTCTGTGCAGACTATAATGTTAATACCTCTGAATCACAGTGAAACTATGATTTAGGCACACAATTAGATAGACCTGGTCCTCAACAATTCTCAGCTGTCTGAGTTACTGCTGAACAGCTTAATAAATATACAGCACAGAGGCCTCTGTTCTGCAAAGCTTTTAAGGATGTTCTTAAGTTTGTCTCTAATCAACAAAACACCTATTAAAATTACTGTTACTCAGAAACCCATTGCCCTTGGCACTGCACAAACAGAACAAAACCCTACTGCCTGGGCACCACTGCCTCTGAGCCTGCTGTGTGGGGACAGAGTGCTGGAGACAGGCCAGGGTTTTTAGGAAGCTGTGAGGGGCATAAAGTATTGACTATTGAATTAATCCTTGAAACACTGCACCCACTTGTCAGATCAGGGCACTGAGTAAGTGAACAGAAAAGGATCTTGCACTAATGAGCAGGTTGCCTTCACCAGACAGCAGCAGGTGGATTCATGTTTTCCCTGTCCTGGTGGCAGCTCCCGAGCAAAAGCCTTCTCCCAGGATGCTGACCTGGTCTACTTGTAAAATCTGCTTTCCTTATTGTCTGTTATGAAAGAAATCTAAAGCTTTAATTTCAGTAAAATCTCTGTGTGGAGATCTGTGCTCTTTAAGAAGAGACTGGCACTGCAGGAAGAACTAATCCTAAGTCCCTGGCTATATTCAGTTCAGGTAGTTTGTTAAGCAGCTCCAGTGGCTGATGATGTACAGGGGAACGTGTGTAACCCCCAAAACAAGCAATATGTGAACAGACAGCAACAAACAACCTGTGAGACCTCTGGCATCTTAGGTTGAAACATGTGTGTAGCTGGATTTCTTTTTTCATTTTCTTATTTAATCTTTGATTCATTAGGGTCCAAAACCAAGAGCAGACATAATACTGCACTCAGTGCAAGGTGCTGCACTGAGTTCAAGATGATCTCTCTCTTAGAAAGCAACCAAATAATTTCCACAGAGCCAAAGGTAGATCTTTTTTACCCCAATGATGACACAAGAGAACGTGGAAAGATCCTGTGAAAGAACTAAAAGTTAAAAAAGGGAGAAAGGCCAGCAGAGAGACATGCAAGAAAGAGGCCATGCTCAGCTTATTTGGTTATCTTTCAAGAGGACACTGTATCATCAGTGAACCCTTCAGAAAGGCATAGGAGCAACAGGGCTTCTTGCCCTGTGCGCTGAGCCGCAGAAAAGGAGCTGGTCAGCTCACAGTCAGCAGCCTCCATAATTGCTCTGTTAACAACATTGTGTTGCCTCCTCCTTACCTGGGCCTTCGCTACAACTTAGAATTAAAACATCCCAGAGAGAGGGAATTGTGGTCACTGCTCACTCATGCCTGCTGATGGAGGCTGGTGATGGGGAGAGCAAAAGAGAAAAGTGCTGTTTCCAGGCTGTGAAAAGGCTCTTACCTACCCTAGCCCTGGCCCATCATGACCACAGTATACTAGGTGACATGGCAGGAGGGTGTGAAATAGCTTCCAGCTCCATGTTTGCCCTCCACATTGAGTGAGCTCCTACTGTGACCATGCACTTACAATGCTGGTTGTGGAGAGCTCCAGAGAATGGAAGTCCAGAGGATCACACAGTTGGAAGAACCATTAGTTTTCTCAAGACACAATTATCTCTGCTACTGCATTTGTGTCCTCTTTCCTGTCTCGTTTTAAGTAAGTTGCAATTCTCCCACTCTTGTTACTCAATAGACGCAATGCCACTTTGTTCTGTGTGATTTATAGCCAGTAGCTAATGTTCAGTTATAATTCCCCATTTTAGACATGAAAAATAGCCTGTAATGCTCAACACGAGGGCCCCTCAACAACAATATATAATTTAAAAATTAACATGAGGACAGGGGAGACATGGGACTTTGAACTAGGGACTCTCTCATTCAAAGGTTAAATCTCTACAAGGTGAGCTAAAGGAATTAGTTGAGTTATTAAGTAAATGCCTCTGTTCTATTTTCCCAGCACATTAGCTGCTGCAGCCTTTTCCAGTTCAGCTGTGTTCAGCCCCAGCATGTTCAAAGTGCAAATGCTCATGGCACTGTGTTCACACATTTGCCTTTTTTCAATGTCAAACAAACTGGAGCTTTCCAGAGCCAAAGGTCAAAGTGGAGGGCCCTTAAGAAAATCTCTTGGGAAATTTTGTGATTGTTCTTATGTCTTTATTGTGTATAAAATCAGGCTTCATACATGGCTCACCCTTTCCAAGCATCTTAAAACTAAAAATGAGCAATGACTCCTTCTTGCAACACCTAAGTTATGTAAATGGTCTTGTTAATTTACTGGAATATCTTGCATAATTACTAATTCCTAGAATCAAGCTCTGAAGCCTCCAAAATCTCTAAACAGCAAAGAGCTCCTTTAAAGACAGAAATTAAATCCCAGCCTCACACAATGAGTCAAAAGCAGAACAAAGGACAGAACCTGTTCCACTGGACTCACTCTAACAAACGCCATCCATAAACCCCTCTTTTAGTAAAGCTCAGCCATTCAGAAAATGGGCAGGCAGAACAAGGAGTATGGGGAAGGAAAAGCACTTGGATATGGAGAGGTTTTGGAGATGCCATTCCTTTCCTGCCTGTCTTCTATTCACAGAAAGATGTAGCTCATATCCTGGGTATCTCCTGCTGCACTCCAGCACCAAGTATTACGTTTATGGATTACAAATTTATTGACATTTGACATTTGCATCAGCTTTCACCTGATCAACAGGAGCTTTGTCTGCCAAAGGAATTATTATGGAAGATTTCAACAGCCATGGGAATGCCAAAAAGGTCATTAAATCATATCAGAAAAACAATGTGTTCACAGCGTTCATACATTTAGTCTTGCCAGTAAATCTTCTGATGGTGCTTGGACCACCTACCGATGATACTCAAGGAAAAGGAGAAACAGGGAGAATTGAGGAGATGAATTAAATTAAAACCAAATGACATGAAGCCTGGCACAGTGGGATCTTTAATTTTCTACTCTGTGACTCCAGAATAAGCAAAGAACCAAACCAAAGCGCAGTGGCTTGACTTTATCTAAGTTAATTCCCTCCATATAGTCAGAGTTTAACTAAATAATCCTGAGTAATGTGTGCCCCCCACCATTATTGCATGTAATTTGTATGTAGGAGGTGCAGGATTCAGAAAACATATGGCACATGGAGAACAAATGACAGGGTGTGCTTGCACACACATTTTGGCTGTACTTATCACTCTCGTAGATATTTTTTTTCCAGACATGAAATATGAGTGTAGGAACTTTCACCCTAATCTCTTTGGAAACACACTGCGGGTTATTTTTTTGTGCATTTGTGATTTATAGAAGGAGGCCACCACATAATTCCTGGGAACACAGACAACGTTTTAAAACAACACTGATCAAATAAACAGAATTACCTCCTCCATCGTTTTTTTTCCCCTGGATGACAAACCTGGGTCTTGCACCATAAAACACCAAGGCCAACGGATTAGAGCTGTGTAGGACTACAGAGAGAGGTGACTTACTGAACTGGAAGCCCACCCACAGCCTATCTGTTTCTGCAGCTATCAGGAAGGCTTCTTGCATGCTCTCTGCAGCTCTGAGAGCAGGGTGAAATAGAATATGCCTGCATCAGGAACAGTGTGGCCAGCAGGAGCACAGAGGTCATTCTCCCCCTGTACACTGCACTGGTTAGGCCACACCTTGAGTACTGAGTCCAGTTCTGGGCCCCTCAGTCTAGGAAGGAGGTTGACTTGCTGGAATGTGTCCAGAGAAGGGCAACGGAGTTGGTGAGGGGTTTGGAACACAAGCCCTATGAGGAGAGGCTGAGGGAGCTGGGGTTGCTTAGCCTGGAGGAGACTCAGGGATGACCATATTGCTCTCCACAACTACCTGAGGGGAGGCTGTGGACAGGTAGAGGTTGGTCTCTTCTCCCAGGCAGGCAGCACCAGAACAAGAGGACACGGTCTCAGGCTGCACCAGGGGAGGTTTAGGCTGGATGTTAGGAAGAAGTTCTATACAGAGAGAGTGATTGCCCATTGGAATGGGCTGCCTGGGGAGGTGGTGGAGTCACCATCATTGGAGGTGCTTAGGAGAAGACTTGATGGGGTGCTTGGTGCCATGGTTTAGTTGATTAGGTGGGTTGGATTGGCTGATAGGTTGGACGCGATGATCTTGAAGGTCTCTTCCAACC
This sequence comes from Melanerpes formicivorus, assembly GCF_026170545.1. Taxonomy (NCBI): domain Eukaryota; kingdom Metazoa; phylum Chordata; class Aves; order Piciformes; family Picidae; genus Melanerpes; species Melanerpes formicivorus. Next base: position 7,108,243 of record NW_027142371.1, on the reverse strand, counting down.
TGGTTTATTATATTCTATATGCTCTGGGAATGTCTCATCTTCTCTGTTCTTACGCTCATATTCTTCGTGGTCAGAGATAGTATGGACACATGGACCACTGACCTAACCCTGTATGGCTATGTTGATGTTCTTACCTCACTACCATTCAGCTTTATGAGAAAAGCAGAAAAATGCAATGAAGTCTTAGCAGTGTTCAGTTGTGGGGCACAGCTCCTGTTACAAAGGATTGTGAATACTTAGGGCTAGGGAATAGAATATGAACACAAAACACGGCAACTGTTCACTTACAGCTGCAGGCTACAGGCTCCACAGCACAGAGAAATCTCAGCCTGGCAGTGATGCAGACAATGAATATCCCAGTGGGGGCCAAGGAATTTTCCTCAGGCAGCAGAGCACTACTGGAAAAGGCAGGAGAAGGGAACATGTGGAGATCATGGCCTTCCTGATCTGTTTTGGGTGGGCTTGAAGGATGAACTTTTCTGATTCTCCAGCGCAGCCCAAAATCACCAATCTTGTCACCTGCTGGAGTTCTTACATGGTTGTGTTAATCATGGATGAACATGGCAGCAGAAAGGGAAACTGAAGGATGATGAGAACGACCTGGTAAACCACCTACTCTCACCTTTCTCTTCCCGGCCTTCTTTGCCATGCAGCTTCTGTGTGCATAGTTTCCATGATGGTCACTTGATAATAAATCAGAAAGACTGCTGGATTACAGGGACATGGGGATTCTAAGAATCCATTCACTCTGAGGCCTGTGATCCTCTGCATTACAGGCTTCCCAAAGGATGAACTCCTTCATCTGTATCCTCCTGCTGCAGCAAAGCACCAAGCAAATGGTCTTTGCTGTCCTGAGAAAAGGTATGTGAGGGGATGCAGCAACTGCCATCACACAGACCACTCTGTTGCTTGACATGACACTGCTGCTAGAGGAGGTAAGGTGGAAGGGAAAACCACATCAAAGCCCCTCTAGCCACCTCTCCTTTCCCTTCAAAAATGTCAATGTGGCACTCTCCACTTTCTATAACAATGTTTATCATTGTTCTTCGATTGTCTGGGACAATAAATGGTTAGAAATGAGCATATATCACCAGGAAATCTCTGCCTGCCCCTTCCCCCAAGCAGTGTCATAAAAACGTACAAATTCACATTAATAATGAAGTGCATTTCCCCGAGAAGCCACTGTGTATCTCAGGGAGAGCAGGCAAGGTGGCAGTTGCTGCAGAGTTTCCTATTAAAGAGCAGAGCAAATACTCATAAATCTGATGAGGGGCCAAAGCACATGTTAGGGCTGTCTCCCTCTTAATGGAACCTTTTCTGAAATGAAAGAAAAAAGCCTCTCGATACATTCAGGGTATTCATTAGACATGACAACCTCCTCCACTCCCCCGGCCTTCCCTCCCCTACTCCTGCATGTGCTGACCCTTGGCAGAAGAGCTGGTGCTGAGTGCCGGCAGGGAGGGATTTTGGAGGGGAGGAGGAACTGCTTGGTTTTAATAAAGGGATTGTGTAAATTTACTACATTGAACAAGTCCCCTCCCAGCCCCTTGTCTCCCTCCTTCCCTCCACTCCAGCAAGCTGCTGTGGTTCCCTCTGTCTCTGACCCCTGTGGCACACTCCTCTTGGCTGCCTGGCCTCTGCCATGTCCCGCAGCCTTCTTGACTGTCCAGCTGCCAGGAAGAAGAGCCAGCAGAGCCAATGGTGCACCCCACAGCAGGATGCCTCTTGCAAAATTGAGCATAGGAAAACTTTTCTGTCGCCTCACACCTTCAAAGGCTTGGCTAACTCATGGTCTTGGGAAAATGCAATTCTACAGACATGGAGGTGGCAGAATGAGTATCAGTCCCCTCAGCTGCTCAGGAACTGGGATCTTGCTGCCTGGTACAGTGTCTTAATGCTATCGCTGGAACCCAGTGTTTGCTGCCCCTTTCCTGAAGAGAAGATACTCTTGAAGAAGAAACACTGTCACATTTAAGACATAAGCTCTCTGCTGCTTGTTGTTTGTTGTCATTCCTCTCCTTGCAGGCAGCATCCTCAGTCAGAGCTTCACTGGTATAAATCTTCATGTGTGAAAACCCGTGGAAAGGTCTGATCCTTCCTCAGCCAATGGACCCTGCCTAGATGCACACAGCCAGTTCTGAGCTGAGATGTAAAGAGATGGCAGAATCAGGCCTGAATGCTACAGGCTAATAATCCTGAATTATCTGTTCATTATCCCAATAAACAGTAAAAAACATCTTCTTCCTTTCCTCCTTCCTCATTTTCCATCTGTGCTCCATCATATTTGCATTGAGTGATCATTCTGTTAAATGACATTCCTTTTATTGAAAGGTTCCTTTTGTTATTGATCTTTGTGATTTGATTACTGAGGTGTGAAAAAGTATAAACAAGATTCAGATACCCTTCCATTGAATCTCACTGGGTAAAAATGTTCTTCTATAGACTATGAAGGCTGTAGCATTTAATAATACCAGACACAGCAAGTTATGAATTCTGGAAGCCTGAGGAGGTAGGTGCTATTCAAAGTCAGTTAAATCTGGTCAAAATACTTAAAAGTTGCTGTTTCTTTGTGAGCAGAAGAGTTCCTGCCTTTTAGGGGCATGAACTGTTGTATACAGTATGCTTATACGGAGCCTAGAACAATATGGGTTGACCTAGCAGGCTGGATGTGCTAATGCAATGTTAAATAATACTGATCTTAACAGGAACCTGTGGCATTCATAAAAAGGAAGTAAATCTGCCCTGATAGATCTGTGCTGACACACTCTGATGTATTGTCTGGCCTGACCCTGCTCTCAGGGAAGGCAAGAACACACTATTATTGGTTTTATGAGCACTATTGCTAGATTAAAAAAAATGCTGTCCAGGAAAAATGTGAAGACTTAAAATTCTAAGAAGAAACAACACCATAACCCACCAAATAACAAAAAAATCCCCTGATCTAAATTTCCAAGGATTAGAAGAACTGAAGGTTCTCTAGAACAGAAAGATTTTGAAGGAGGAGTGATGGGTTGGAGTATGGGCTCAGGAAGGGCTCTGTGTCTCTCTTTCAGCACAGTGGAAAGGCCAACTTGTTCCTCTTCCTGCTCCTCTGTTTCTTCTTCTCTTCTTCCTGGTGCTCAGTAATGCTACCACATAAAAGTTGATTTTAAAACTGGATAACCCTCACAATATTTTACCATTGAGAAGCCATCATTATTGAACAATGTGTGGTTAGAAAAATTCCATTCAAACTGAAGAATGAAGTCTTTCATTGCAATGAACTCTCTGTGGCTGATGACATGGGGAGCAGAACCCTCCATTTTTTTGATAAATACTGCTTACCAAGTCAAGGAGGACACAATTGCAGACAGACACCACCCAGCATGTCTGATTCTCCTGCAGTGGTCTGTCAGTGTTTAACATATGCTGCTATGAAGAAATGAAAGATGAAGAGCAAGCTAAATTCTCTAAAACATAGACTTGGACTACTGATTCACACAATTGTCCTTGCCCATGTAACACTGATATGGGTGAACAGTGGAACAAGATGTTCAAAACAGCTCTTACTGTTTCAGAGGGATGAGAAAATAAAACTCACAGAAGAAAGAAATCTTCTATTTTGGTATACTTAACACATACAGTTATCTACGTGTCCTATATATCATTTAACAAATTGCTTTGCAATTCTTACAGGGCGTGGTATAATGACTGATTTAAAATCACTGCATTGCTTAAACTGCATTGTTCTTCATCAAGTTGAGTCATTTTTATGTGAAGTGTCAAGCTCTCTAACAAATAACTGCTGCCAGACAAATCAAGTTCCTCATCTTAAAGCTACGGCTAAATAGTTTATAGCTTTAATCTGCTCACTGAGGTGTGCAGTCTATGACAGTAATTATAAATGCAAGGAGAAATTATAGCTGAATGCTTTAACTGCATTAGGAGCCATTTGATGAACAATCATGATTGCCTGCTCATTTTCAACAATAGAGGGCAAGTTAGTGTCAGTGCATTAGAGGATTTTCAGTTCTGCTCTGCTCTTTCTTCCATTTACCACAGAATGTCAGTTGTCTCCTATAAAGTAGAAAAAAAGCACTGTAGAAGCTTTAAACTTGATGGTTAAAAAAAGACAAAGGAGGAAACAGAGAGAAAAACTGTTTATCATTATGACTCATATTTTTTGTTTTGCAGCAGCCTTACTTTCAAATTAGTTCATCTCAGGTAGCTGCTGTTTACTTATCAGGGTCTTTTGAAAAAGAAATCTCCCCAGTCAAGTCAGTAAATTTGACTCTATAGAGACTTATTTTGATAAGAAGTTGTAGATAAGATGACAGAGAGCCTGGGTTAGTGACCAGCTCATAGCCAATCGCATCTGACTTTAAAGTGAGAAATACCATTCTGCCTTGTCTTTCTTTTCTCCACCCCCCTCAGGTCAACATAAAAATTCCAATTTAGCTGAAAAAATGAACAAATTTTCTTCAAAGGTATAAGTCAACATCCAAATTGCTTCTAATTAAGTCCACGTTCCCTAATGTTTGTGGGTTTTCTTCGAAGAATAGCAATAAAACCAAATTCGAAGCGGGTTAAATGAAAGAGAATCGAGACGTCTGATTGCTGTATATTACACTTAATTTTACATCGTATTACTAAACCCATAGCAGTTATAAGAATTCAAGAAAACACCAAAGATGAATATAAAACAGAGATATAAGTCTTTACATTTAAGAAGAATTTATAGCAAATTTCTTACAAACAGCCCCACAGAGGTCTTAAAAATAAATCCATGTACAGAAGATATTTTTCTAAGGTACTAAGACATTTTTCTAAGGTACTAACCCAGCATATCCATTTATATTTTTAATGGCAGCTAACATTTAAAAATATAAACTTTAATAGTAAATTTCATTGAAATATAGAAATGATTTTATGTGTATCTATACTTCAAATACTATTTCCACTCTTTTATTTCCATTTATTTCCATGAATTTCCTCTATTTTTATCTCTCCTTCACTACAATATTGCCTAGAAGAAGTAAATGCAAAGGCATGTGTGCATTTAAGAATCCCAGTATGCTTTTTATTTCTTGTTTCTAAGTACTGTGCTCTGCTCTATGTCATTATTCAAATGTATACTGAATCTTAAAAACAGCATGGTAAGAATAAGTAAACTCTGAAAATCCCTGCTATTTGATTTAGTCTCCTTGCAGATCTCAGGAAGAATCTGCATGAATAAACCCTGGCCTTCGCACTTCTAACATAGTCAGAACTTTGGTAGGCTTACAGCTCCAAAAACTGTAATAAAATCTTTACAATGCTATCCAAAATACCCCATCATTTCATACAATTTGTGCTATCATGCATACCGACTAAAATTGTAGTTCCAGATAACAGTGCTATCACTCAGGCATTGCAATTTAAATATATTTTTTTTTCTTTTTCCAAAGGTAAGATACAACCTGCATCTTGATAGAAATTAGAAATGGATGAGTATTAAGAGGACAGCAATTTCTCAGTACCCACAGGCAGGAAGGACAGTACCTTATTTATGTAGTTACCTATCACCTGAATAATCCCCCCGCTGTGTCTGTGTAGGTTGTTACAATGCAGAAACATTTCTTTGTTGTTGCTCGGTGGGTTTTTTTTTTCCCCCCCTTGGAGATTTTTTTTCCTCTTTGTATTTGTTCCCCAAATCCTCAGAGACAGTAACATGTTTATAAAGGTGGGTGTTTGGTTTGCCTCTTAGTAATAACATGGTGCTTTTAAGACCAAATTTGAAACATTTGTCATGTATTAAGCCATGAATGTGCCAAAATAACTGTTATATTAATATATTTGGCAGACAGCTTTTGTTTGATAGCACCCAAATTATTGGTTTCCTCTAATACCTCTTCTGTGAACACTATGAATGTCAGAGTCTCAATAATCATTAACTGGTGGGGAAGGAAACAAAGTATGGTATATTTTTCCTAACCAGTCTCATCTACTTTTTTTTTTTACTTTGAATGGTCAGAGAAATAAAGAACGTTTATTTGTTGAGTTCTAATGTTGGGTCAAAAAGGCCAGACCAGAAGCTTATTTACAAAACAAACTCCTCTTGAGTGAGACAGAATTTTTGCCTGGCTAAAATATGTGGAAAGCATAAATCTAGTCAAATGCAGGCAGCACATACAAGATGTATACTAAACTTAAATCTTATTGCACTTGACTACTGACGTTATTCTCTGTACAGCTTCTATTACCCATCCCAGAGTAACCCTTTGATTAGTGGTTTAAATTATTCAAAAGTAGCCTTTTTAATGGAGCTTAAGTGATGCATAGTCCTTGTGCTGGCTCTGTACACAGAAAGTGTTTCTTAAAGCTTCATGAATATTTGCAGCAAACAAATGTGAAATCTTTGCACAAATGGGTATTCATCCTCAAAGTGCCTGCACCCTCAATTAGCCAGAGAATAGCCACAATAGCAGGTGGCTTAAGTGACAATGCACAACACGTCTTTAACTTTGACTGTCTGATGAATTCATTTTCTGAATGTTATTCAAGTAAAGAACACATTGGAGAAAATCTGAATCTGCACATGGTTGTTCTGTGAACAGAAGCAGAGCCTGAGCCTCCTGGAGAAATAGCTGGGAATGACTAACAGAGCCTTCCTGGAAATAAACTCCTTAGAACAAAAAAACTTCTGTTTGGACTTTCAGTTGATGTTCTGCATATTTATTTAAATCAAGAATATTCAAGTTTGTGAATCAAGTAAAATTAAAAATGCAAAAATTGTGTGGCATCTGAACATTACATTACATGTTATAAACATTGGTCATGGCAGTACTTCTGTTGGTGTATCATTCAGCAAAAAATAGCAACACTACTGTAGGAGTATCCTACTAACAGCTCGTTGAAATATTAAGCTTGTAAAAAATATCTAGAAGCTTTCTCAATTAAGCATGAACACCCCTCCCAGGGTATGTGAAAACTTGCTCTGAGGTCAGTGATGTTTATGGATTGACTAGCACTCCCACCAACATGAAACAAAATAAAGGCAAGACATCTTAAACATCAAAAAGGGAATGATGTAGTTAAAATGATGCGACAAAAAAGGCCACTCACAATAGTAAGTGTTTAAGTAAGTGCAAATTATGTTACAAAACCGAGTATCCAAATACCAACAAAAGGATAACCAAACTTCTAGATACAAACTTCTCAGAGCTATATGTAGATTCTTGAGGCTGGGTGTGAGACTATGAGAAACTCGGAATACTTAAGATTTTGATAATTTGACATTTGAATTGTCTTCTTTTCCCCCATCAGAATGAGATTGAGTGGTGTGTTAGCACTGAAAGAAGGAATAATCTTTTGGTTTTCAGTGCTTTTTTTTCCTGCTTTTTCCATTCTCATTGCAAAGAGTAGCATTTAGTTGTTGCATTCCACATCGAAGTGCATAGGACGTGAAACAATTCTTAGAAACACAAAAGAGAGTGAGCACTGGGAAAACAGCTATTTGGAAAAGATTATACAAAGCAACTTTTCTATGTGGAGCAATGTGGTTATGCAGTTACCAAGCTCTCTTCTTGAAAACACTATAAAATGGATATGTACATGCAGTTAGATGAATGAAGCAGGAGTACATAATGCATTTTATACTGTTTTCCTACATTTAAGAAAGTATGAATGTCTTATGAAGCCTCCTCAAAATGATGACATTAAAACTCTCTATAGAGCATGCATACCTTAAGAGTTATTCTTCATCCACTTCTGCTACAAATTGTGAATGGTGTTCTGGTGACTTGCTGTGTGTTTTGCTTAGATGAAGTTTTACTGCATGTTTGCTCGCAAATGTCCGACAGCACAACTTACATTTGAACTTAGAGTCTGTGTCCTCTTCTCCAGCTATTGTTTCAGGAGATCTTTGAACTGAAACTCTGGAGATTTCTTGCTCTACCTTGGTTTGCTGCTCCACAGCCAGCCTGTTCATGTCTTTCATTTGGAAACCTAGATGGGATTCTAAGTGGCTAATGTAAGTAGATGGGGTTCGAAACTGAGACGCACAGTCACTGCAATAAAAGACTGGATGTCCTTTGTCCATGTTTTTCAAAAACTTTGTTCCTCCAGTTTTCCTAAGTTGATACTTGACATTTGCCAACCAGTGGCTGATGGTGGTCATTGAGAGTCCAGTAAATTTTGAAATCTGCATGCGCTCTTGTGGGCCTAGATCCGATAATAAATATTTACCTTCAGATGTCTGGAAGAGGCTGGAAGCAAACTGAGCTTGCAAAATGAGAAGATGCTGAGGGTTCCAGTTTGACTGCCTGCCCTTCCTTTTATGCAGAGTGGAGACTTCTGTTGAGACATCCTCAAAACGTCGGACATCTACTTCCAATTTCATAGATGGGATCCTTGAAGATGCAGCAGGTTTTGGTGTAGTAGCTTTGGGAAGAACTTTGACCATGTCAGCAATGTCAGACAGAGCATGTTTTTGAGGTGGAGAAGTACAGGATTGTGCTTGAGCTGACTCAGCTTTCTTGCCCTTGGATTTGGTCAGGTCAATAGGCTGATCATTGTTTTCAAACAAATAGTGCCTGGATACACTCGCAGGTTTTGGTGGGGTTGCAGCAGGAGATAAAACTGGCTTCTCCATCACATTTAGATTAGGTTTGTGGAACATAGAAATTGTGCTAGAGCTGGGGCTGGAGTTGGATTGAGGCTGTAAAGGCTCAGTGGCTTTGCCCAAGTGATTATTCAGTACTGACTGCAGAGCGCTGAGAGGGCTGACACAAGGCAGTTCAGATGAATGGTTGGCAGCAGCACAACCATTACTAAGAGAAGCTGCTGTTGGTTCCTTGAGGACTGGTTTTTCTTTTCCACTGTCCTCTTTAATTTTGTCTTCTTCTTTCAAGGGACATGGTTCTGTCTTTTTTGGCTCCACAGAGGCTTCAGGTTTGAGGAGAGGTTCTCTCTCACTCTGGTTGACTGAGGCAGGCTCTGGTTGGATGCCCTCTTTAGCATAGTCCTTTTGTACTTCCTCCTTGTCATCAGTTTCCTTCTTCACTTGAGTGCACTGAGCCACATTTGCTGAGATAGGGACCAGAGGCATGACCTTCCACTTTGGAGCAATAGGCCTTAATTTATTGGTGATCGTTGGCCTGATTTGCAATACTTGGGAACCCACCGGCAAAGAAGGCTTAGCTGCTTCTGAAAGCTGATAAGCTGCGTGGATGCTGGGGTATGCACTCCAGCTGGGTGCTCCATTTTGAGCTTTGTTGATGGCTGTTGTGACAGTGTTCTCCAAGGACTTTAAAATGTCCCCACCACCCTTTGAACCATCTTCTAAATCTTCTTCTCTGAGGTACTGGTATTTCATTGTGGGATCCAATGGTTTCTGAAGAGTGTCTTCATACTCTTCAGTTTTTACTGCCTTCTCATCTTTGTTTGCATCATCAGCTTTATCTTTTTTACTTTCTTTTTTTAGTTCAGAGGTGGGAGCTGTGCTTTCTGCAGATGATTTACTAGTTGACTTTGAGCCCGGGCTGTCACTGGCTGGTGCTTCAGACAGTGATTGCATTTTTTCCACAGCTAAAGGGTCCAGAACAAGCTGTTTTCCTTTCTTTGACGCTGAACTTGTGACCTTCAAGAAATGACCAGTGACCATCATGTGGGTTGTGAGCTGCTGCAAAGTATCGTGGGAACTTCCACATTCCATACACTTCAAAATCTGGGATTTGCAGGCCTCAAACTGCCACGTATAGCTGGCACCATTCTGGTAGCCGTAGCGGTTGTTAGATGACAACTGCAGGTTCGCATTCTTCTGAGGAGAAAAAGTATCTGAGAAAGACCCCGTTGTGGAATCAGGGGAACAAGGCCTGTTCACATCAAACACACGTTTCTTTGCTGGAGTGACCATTTTTGATGAAATGGTTGGTACCGGCTCCTTCAAAGGCACTTTTTGGTAATGCTTTGTTTTGATCATATGAACACTCAGATCTTGAAGGGAATCAAAAGAGTCACCACAGAACATACATTTCAGAACTTTTTGTGCATCTTCCTTGTCCATGTCCTGGAAAGCCCTTTTTCGGGGCTTTGAGTAGCTGGTAGGTCTGTGCTTGTCCTTTTTATGGTTGTCGTCTTGGTAGTGACCTGTCTCGTTCATATGAACCGTTAGTTCCACCAGCGTGTCATAGGCAGCGCTGCACTGCCGGCACCGAAACCGGCTGGCGCCCGTGAACACAGTTCCACACATTTTGTTGCTCTGCCTGTAGAGCTGGACTGAGCTGAATAGGTTGGGTTTTGAGACAGGTCTGGAAGGTAAATTCTGCTGCAAGCTTTTTGACAATGCATCTTGGTGCCAGTCAAAGTCAGCTTTGTTCCCTCCATTTCTGTTGTCACAACTCTTCTTTTCAGAGTTGGACAACTTGAAACCCAGCCCTAAGCCTGTCCAGTAAGAGTCTGACAGGATGTTGGCATAGACGGCTGTCATTTTATCCATGCAATCGTGTGCTTCATTCTGGGCTTTGGGATGGGTGCTGGTTTTTGGGTCCTGTGGCTCTCTAGAGCAAATGCTTTTAATATCTGCCACATGGTCACTACCATCACTTAGTAGTGATTCATTTTCTGCATCCTGGTTAGATACATGACTGACAGGGGAATTCTGGTAACTAAAGTTCCCTTTCTGCTCAGGACCCACGTCATGTTCCTCATCTGTGCCAGTGTCATTGCTGCCCTGGAGCTGAGCAGTTGAGTTGTTGTCATCATCATCTTCCTCCTCCTTTATATCTTCCTCTTCCTTTAAATCTTCCTCTTGGACATAACCTGAAATGCAATGTCAATATATGAAATAACTTGTTAAAGGAGGATACTACAGTTCGATCTTTCTAGCTTCACTATGTGTTTTCTTTACCAGACTTCATTTTAATCTACAACTTTACTGCCTGTTAGTTCTGGAAGTGAAAAAAAGCTAAATGATGTCTCTTTTTTTGAAAGTTGCTGCATTTTATTGGCAGATGATCATAATTCTTTATAACTGCCAGGGATTCTGAGTTAATAATCTTCCTGTCACAGGAATATAATTCTAACTGCCCTGTATGGGACAGTTGAAAAATTAATATGCAAGAACTCAAAGTTTATAAAGCTTCAATTCTATCAAATTTGCAGCCTCAAGTGAAAGAAAGGGTAGAATTGTCAAGGAACAGAAGGAAAATAATACCAAAACACCCATACCAAAGCTATCCTTAAAAATACCTAATTTAAAGTAAAATAAAATTCTAGTTCTCTGTCCTGTTTGACCTGGAACAGCCCTAACATATTCATAACTGCAAACTAACCCTAAAAGCTCAGAAAGCACAAGGTAAATGATCCAGAAAGTATGATTTGTTTAAAATCCTGTTCCTTTGCATTTTCTGAGAAAAGCTGGTTTATGGCTCTTTGAGAACCTGGTTTATTTTGCTCCCTGGAATTTGGCATCCCTGCACAAATGGTATCCTTTCAGCAAATCAAAAGGGATGAGCGGAAAAGGTAGAAGCATTTTTATTAACATTTGGACAATGCCTTCCAGAGCTTTTTTCCAATATGTGTTTCAGTGTTTCAGTCTATTAGCATGTGTATCTCACCCGTTTCAACAAATGTTTACCATCAAGTCAAAGAGATGAATCAGAAGTAGAGAAACTGTTTCCTGGATGAAGCTGCAGTATTAGAAGAGTGAAATGATGACTCTCTGTGGATGGGCTAAAAAATCCACGTGAGTCATCTCTCCTACATCCTTCCCATGGTCTTTTGATCTGTACAGATCACACTGGCCAAGAGCTGGGGTTGGCTCACTCTGGGGGTGGTCTGAGGCAGCTTCACAACCAAGAGTGAAGACAACAGCAACGGCTATGAGCAAATGGCCTGGACAACATTTTAGTATGATTAAACAATAATCATAGAGTAGTAGAAACACGGTGCTTTTCAGCAGATGCTTTCAGCAAAGAACAAAACATTAAGTGTTAAATACTAAAAAAAATAACCCTTTTAGTACTGTGTTGGGGTACAGCAAATATCAGTAGCCCTATGCACAGGTGACCAGACTAAGGCAGGCAGCAAAGACAACATTAAGAACCAAGTATTTTTTTTCCCCTCCCTAAACATTTTGGCCTAATAACCAGCTACCACCTTCCATGTACCCTTTTCTGAGCTCATATGTTTTTCAGGGGAACAAGGATAATGGAGGGACATGAAGGCAGCAAAAGCTCCTACACATCATGAGTAGTAACCTTGTTAAACAAGCAGCACGAACTGATGAGCAGGACTGACATGGTTCTCGCGGTGTCACAGATACTGTACAGCGTAGGTAGCAATGCTGGCCCCTTGCCAGGATGTATCACAGTGCCAAGCATATTACACTGAGCAAAACAAAAATAAGGAGGGATTCCAATGAAAGGATCAGACAAAACAGACAACGGAAAGCATTCACACAGCTTTGGGTCAGTGCAAATTTGATTCTCCATTTCAGCACCAATTCTTTGAATATTATTAACTCATTTTTCACCAGAGGGTATATTTTTTTTTTCCCCCTTTGGAAGATCCATATGGTCATTTCTTCCTCACAGTATCTTTGTCCTTCTAAAAGGATTTACTAGGAGATGCAGAAGTACCAGACAGCTGCACATCCCCCACAATACAGATAAAATTTTCTGCTTAATTAGGCATTGACATGTTTACTATAACCTTTACAGAAGAGTAACTCGTACTGAGAAATCCCTTTTTTGTGTGTGTCTGTAAGATACAGACACAACCTTAGGAAAGTGGTAAAAATAACTTAGTAGAAAGCATGACCACGATTTCACAAAACCATCAAGGAGGGCCATTTTTATGTTTAAGGGTTCTGGGCAGCTTTGAATACGTATTTCAGTATCCTACTTGTAAAACCATTTCTGTTTATGTAAATGATTTAAATAGCTGTGGGCATTTTAAGGACAGTGGAGACCTCTTCTGTGCAGACAACCTAGGGCACAAGAAACGCACGTGTGCTTCGAACAGTGGTTTTTAGTAAGATTTCATTGGACATGAAGTTTGATATGAACTGATTTAACTATTTAACAGAAGTAACATTAATTTAAGTGGACTTTGCATTATTTATTTTGTAAGTAAAGGGTGACTTAAGCCTGTACACTCACATACTTTAAATGCAATATCTGTAATAAGTAGCATAAATTTTGCACGTCATACTGATGTCCATATAATAAATGGCTGAGTGACCTGTTCTCTTCCCACCAGTTCTCCCCCAGGCTTATTCTGACATTCCAAACCTCTGAGATGCTCATATATAGCTGTCTCAGGAAAAAAAAAGTAAAATTAAAGAAATCCAAACTCAGTAACCTCCTTTTCCCAGATGAGAATTTCCCCTTCTGAAATTGAACAGGCCCAGGCAGAGATGTAAGATGGGCAATGTGCAGTCCTGAAGAAGACTCTAATTTCACTACCATCTTGAAGACTGGACAAAACCCAGCACTGAAGGGAAGCAATTTCTGGCTTCCTAAATGGAAACACAGTGTTTGATTTTAGTGATGATTGATCCCAAGATAGTATATGTCAAAATCATGACATCAGTTAGGATAATATCATATGGGTAATAATCATAAATGCAATTCTAAAATGCTTTAACTTTTGAAAATATTTTCCTCTGTGTCTTTGTGATTGGATTCATGGTAACTCAAGAAATGTGCTTCTCGAGGACAAGGGTTTCAAAAACCAGCTGATTCTCTATTCTTCAAATAATATTTTCTTGCATATTGCTATGGAGAAACTAAGAGAAGGCAAGGCCAGTTAATACATATGGAAAAACTCTTTTCTGACCTTATAGCTTCAAAACCATCCCCATCCACCTTGAAGCCTTGACCCTACGATGCAGACAGCATTGAGCCAAATGCCCAGTGATACTGAATCCAGTATTGACTTTCAGGCCCTCATCCCCCTGCCTAACCCTTAATTTGCAGCACGTTATGCATTGCTCCTGACCCTGAACTGTAGACTGTGAATACATTTTTTTGTGGTTGTTTTAAAGTGTTCATACTGACACCTTTTTCACCAGTGGATGCTATTTTCACTCAAATTTGCTCTTTTTCCACACAGAGAAATATTTCTGAAAGAAAGGTATGTGCATGTATACATGTTTCTTTCCGAGACTGGAAAATTTATTTGCTGCCAAGAAAAGGGACAGTGAATCATTGTCCAGAATATGACTGCTAATCCATGTAAAGCCCATGCACCAGCTGCACTTCTTTATAGATATATTTCAGTTTTATTTGAAATAACATCATTAGTAGAGCAATCTTGAAGTGCTACAAGGTGATCTTGTTTCCTTCTTGTCTGGCTTCAGCTCAAACATCTTTATGTGTTTGGCAGAAACTGTTTCTTTCTCTGAAATATTTCATGCAGATAATGGATAATGACCACTTCTCATTCCTCCTTCTCAAAAATGTCTAACTGCATTAGCTACCCAAAGACAAACCTTAACCTGACTCATTGTGGAAGTTCATAGCTATAGATTCATCCCAGTTTGAAAATCAACTGAAGAGATGAATTGGCAGCTGAGAGGAAAAAATCTCTACTTCGTTGCATAACTTTTTTATCAAAGGCATCTTGGAATTTAATGGGATCAAAACTAATGCAACCCTTTGGCATTGCAGTGGAATTTTGGGGAAGGATCTCTCAAAATGTGAAATTTGTAATACAAGAGTGAACTATACAATTTCAGAGCTTTATAGGCCATGCCAAAAATTTCAGTACCACAGAAATAACTTCCTGTTAAGTTGTGCAGGATGGGAAGAAAACACAGGGAATGGTAACCACTCTCACCATGGAGGGAACAGAGAACATCTGACTCTGAATCATGGGTGTCAGAGACAAAGGAGCAGCTCTGTCATCTGACCTCAATGTTCTCGTAGTGTGAGGTTTATTTCTAAACCCACATGCGTCCTGATGAAGGTTTTAGATTTTCTCAAAACCTTAGAAAAGGCTGAATATGCCCAAATGCCTCTGTTTTTTGGAAAGCTAGTTAATTGTTTTGGATAATGGGAAATCACTTGAACCGTTTGTGGCTATTGCTATTTATCATGACACTCAAATTCAGTTTGCAGTGGCTGTATATGGAAGTTTCAGCCATCACCCTACTGATGTAATTCAGTGTCCAAGGCAACTTGTCATTTCAAAGTTTTACCAATGCTGCATTGCTTTTTTAGAACTTTTGTTTTCCACATAGTTATGGCAGCTGATACCGGGACATGCATTTCTGCCTCTTTCAGATTAGGGAAAGAAACATCCACTACCATTCACTGCTGGAGGACATAAGCACCCTCTCCGGTACCAAGCTTGTGAGCCACTGCAGCTTAGGAGAAAAGGAACTTGGAGTGACTTCTGCCATATATCACTTTTAACACACAACGGCAATTCCATGGAGCTGTAACTATTATTTATATATGATGCTGGAATGAGGCAATTTGGGCTTTCATTTTGTTGTGCTCTAATTAGAGTTGTACTATAAAGTTTTCTATTAAATATCCAATTTCCTACTGGTTAAGAAGGCAAAATAACCACTAGGTTCAGTGGGACTCTTAGCAGCACAAAGCAGAACAGATGATGTCTTTCATACATTGCATCCTACACAGTTATGAGTCAAATGAAAATGATCAGCGGCTGGAAGCATATGTGCAGGGAACAGGTTTGTGAGTGACCCATAAACCTGAAGCAAACCCAATAACAAAACAGGCAAAAAACCCACAACAAACAGACAAAAGGAAGACTGACAAAAGCACGATGAGCAAATGTGCTTTGCTGAGCTGAGAGTCCATAGCAGGGACAGAATTATTACAGTTTTCTCTTAAACAATTTTCCTTAAGGATGCTGCTGTTTACATAGTCAGTTACTGCACCCCCAAAAATCATATTTGCCTTGCTCTGGATTCAGTTATTTCAAATGGCTGAATTGCCAGGTGCTAGTTGTTGCAGAAATGGATTTAGCCATGTTCAGAGCCAACAGTTCAAGTTCCTTACATGAGGGCTTACAGTGTAAGTGAATGATTTGCCTTTGGTTAAAAACATTTCTGCTTGTAATCTTCTGCAAACCCCCAGAACTTATAATTTCATCATTTCAACCAGCTGAAGGTGTTTGATATTCTCCAGATTGTATTTTCAATACACTTCTAATGAAAGCTATGAATTGTTGAATCACTTGAATGTAAAAGACATGACAGTGACAGCCCTTTGCTGGCAGGAGCAGCAGACTCCCACCTTTGCCCCATCTGTTCCATCAGCCCAGAGTCTGTTCCATGCACCAAAGTCCTTGCCCAGCAAAGTATCAGACGGGTATCAGGCATTCATCACATCACCATGACATCAAGACATGTTGCGTTTAATTGCTGGCCCAGATAAAAAGGGTGCTTTCCAAAATCTGTTTGGTCCTGTAAAATTCAAGGAACACAGTAGCAACAAATATGTTTCCCTCCTTAATAACTTTCCTTGTACCAGTTTAGATCACTTTACTGCTTGAAAACATTAAGTCTGAAACTTTTGTCTCTCTTTGTCTTTCTTCTGTTTCCTCTTGTCCTGACATTGGGGAAAACAGCAGAGTGGCTTTGTAGATATGTAGATCACTTCCTTTACAACCCAGATTTCAAATGGTGTTTCCCCTCATTCATTATCCTAGGTTCCCCTAAATACCAACCTAAACTTCTTTAAGTGGCCTGAGCTACCAATCAGAAAGTAAAATAAAATAAAAAATAAATCTGTATAGATTGAAATTGTAATGAGTCTTACCAGTGTACTGCTAGCACTTTGGTTCATTTGATATGAACTTTGTTTTTTTAAAGTACCACATGGTAAGGCTTTGAAACTTCAGTTTGTAAAAAAAAAACTGTAACAGCCTTACAGCCTTTGAAGTCACTACTGATATAACTCTGAACAGATCCATTCAAGTTCAACTAACATCAGACAAATGTTTAGTGTATCAGAGGAAGCCACAAAAGCAAGGATTTCATCAATATTTCACAACAGCCTCAGGGAAACTGTAGATTGCAATGCTGTAGGGCAGCTAATGGAATTACACACAAGGGTTTTGTACATTTAAAATAAGCAGCTACTAAAAAAATTACCCTTCAGTTTGATAGAAACTGTATAAAACTGCAGATGGGAAACAATTAAATAGCTACCAACATTTATCCATGTCAGCCTGATAGGTCATTTAATAACAGGTATTTCTTTCCTTCTTCCTTTCTCTTTTTTTTTTTTCCTGGTAGGGCAATAATAAAGATTAACATTTATGAAAAGCAGCATAAAATATAGTACAGCCAAATGAATAATTAAAGATGCTTCTGAAGAATTTGTTTGCTATTGTATGGCCATGAAGACGTCTCTCCAGTAACGAAGTACATTCATATTAAATACAATTATAAACAGAAAGAAGATGAGGATTATGTTTATGGACACTTGCTTTTTATCTTAAAAGAAGACTACAAAAAAAAAAGATCTTTGACTCTCTGCTGTTGAATCCATGGCTGATCTCACAGACAGCCTTGAAAAGAGCTGGGCCCTAGCTCTGAATGCATGAGGGCTACACTCGAAGCTGGACATACTACATGTAACAAACCAGTGAAAGATCAACACTTTCCCTTGAAAGGCTCTCGAACAGACTGAAGAATTCAGCATATGAAAGCACAATGTTTGTCTAAAAATAGATCCATGTAATCATATTCCTTTTCATTACTATGTTCAACATGTAAAATCTTAAGTACTAGCCCTTCACACTATTGGTTTTGAGTGTTTAGGTATGGTCTGCTACTGTGGGAAATTACTACTTCTGTTAATAACCAATGCTTGTTCAGTGCATTGAATAGCACCATGCGAGAGATAAATTGTTTGATTAGTATTTTCAAAAGGCTACTCATTTCTCAGCCTCTCCACTTCAAAACAGACCAACTTGGCTAAGTACAATGAAGCATCCAATCTCATGCAGGAGAATTTGAGCCCCAGTTCAAGAAAGCTCCTAAACGTAAAGTTTGTCCCTTTTAGGGTAAGAGTAAATAGGTTTGTCTGTCATGAAGAGAGGCTGTGGCATGATGATGCTTCACTGCCGTAATTACTTAATAATCAATTGTTAGGATGTAAACAGTAGCAGCCTGATTTTGGTAATGTGACTAAAGATTAAACAAGTCAGCCTCGACAGAAAATCTGCCAGAGCAAGGAGCATGGCTCAGCTGTCATAACTCCAACATCTGCCACTGAATGCTGAGGTGGCCTCTCACAAGTCACCCAGGGTCAGTTCAAAGCTCAGATGTTTTTACAGGTAACCTCCATGAACAGCCGTTTTCTCTTCAAAATCCCAGCCTCCTTGTCTGTTGAACTGTAAAATGCTGCTTGAGCTACTTGAGTACTCAGCTTCACAATCCAGTGATGGGTAGAGATGAAACCAACAGCACTTCCTGCATGGTTTTTTAAAGCTCAGAATTCATACAGAGCTGAAGATCCTGCATAAAATGCAAACTCCTTGTAATAACTTGTTGACCAGAACCTAGTATTACAGCCTGTTTGTGAAAAACAGTAAAATGGCCATAAAAGTACAGAATTAACACAACACTTATCTAAAGAGCAGCAGGCCTTTTGATTTACACACAGACACACAGACATACTGCCGCTCCAGTGAGCTCCTCTTTATGCCATCCTTGCCAGCTATATTCATAAATCTGAGTTGGTTACTCATAGCTTGGTTAAACCATGGCTGCAACATCATTTGTCTCTTAACATCTTTTTAGATAAGGCACATAGGTAGGAAGTGGGAGTATAATGAAATATATCTTGCTCATCTTCTTGCTTTGTTTTGATCTTGCATTCCAGGCAATAAAAAATGGCAAATAATTTTGAAGTGTGAATTTTCACTCACTGGGATTTCAGCAAAAAGTAACAGTAGTGAGGAATACATAGATCCTCAAGTGTTTTACTTCCCTCTTTACAGAATCACAGAATCACCAAGGTAGGAAGAGACCTCAAAGATCATCAAGTCCAATCTGTCACCACAGACCTCATGACTAAACCACGGCACCAAGTGCCACGTCCAATCCCGTCTTGAACACCTCCAGGGATGGTGACTCCATCACCTCCCTGGGCAGCACATTCCAATGGCTAACAACTCTCTCTCGGTGAAGAACTTTCTCCTCACCTCGAGCCTAAACTTCCCCTGGTGCAGCTTGACACTGTGTCCTCTTGTTCTGGTGCTAGTTGCCTGAGAGAAAAGACCAACCCCCTCCTGGCTATAACCACCCTTTCAGGAACATACTGTTGCAAATGTTGGTTCATATGACTAGCCTGGGGGGTTTTGTGACAAATATGACCAACAAACATTGGCTTTTGACCATCAGACATCCCTGCCCTTACAGCCACATAACCATCAAAGCACTAAGCCAGCATGAAGGTCATTAGCTCAGATGGCATCTTACTTCAACCAAACTTCTCAGATATGTAAAGCAATAAGCAGTAGCAAGAGATTGATACGATAGTTTGTGAGTAATTTGGATGAACTATAACACTAACCCAGTAAAGTATTATAATTTTAAATGTGTCCAGAAAATAATTGAAATTCTGGTTTAGTTTCACCATAATGCACTGTGCTGGGTATATTTAACAGCTGACTAGTTTAGCATGAATATTGCTTTACAAATGAGGTCATATTGTTTTTAAGAAACAATATTGCTATCAAACATGTTTAGGAGGAAAAGCAAGAGATTATGAGTACACTTTTAACCTTTCTGTCTCTTTCTATATCTGTTTACTATGGTGATTTAGGTGCTCAGTGTTGTTTGAAGGCATACACAGAAGGTTCTGGCATTTAAAAGAGATCCAATAATGAGCAACTGGCAGTCAGATTCTTTCTTATTATTACTCTGTCACAAAATCTCTGTTCTACATCACTTCATCTATGCAACACCAGTCAGAGATGAGAAAGGTCAAAAGATCTCCTTCAAACGTACAGTCTGTACATGCACAACACCGTTCCTGAGTCACATACAGGAGCCAAAATTCAGTCCATGCAGTAGAAAAGACCTACTCGTAGGTAATGAAACTTCCATAAAGAAAAGGTTTTCCTCCTGCTGGCACTGATACATCCAGGTCAGGGTGGGATCAGCTACTAGTGCACAGATTTCTATTTTATCCCTTACCCTGTTGTCAGAAGGAGGGATACACAAGCAAGCCACCTAAAAGAGTATTTGATGTATACAATATGTATACATCTACCTACATAAAATTTGGGCACTTCCCTACCCAAGGAAGGGGGCACACAGAGCACCTGGTCCTGCTTTTCACTTCTCATTGCAGTCAGCAGTGAGAAGGCTGTAGCAATTGTGATAAGAATCAATCTGTGATCCTTTGGAATATGTTTCAAAGCTGGAAATAACTTCTTTAAGGGACCTGCCTGAAATAATCCCCCTGCAAGAGGCATCACCTACAATTGTGCTGTGCTGGCTTTGGTAGCATGAACTTGCAATCATTTTTAGCTGAAGTTTTGGGGGAATTGTATCTGATCACTCTCTTACCAGATAATGCAAATATCCTGCATCCTTATTATTGCTATTGTAATTTTATTCATGTATTGCTGCCCCAATACCAATACTGCCCTACAAAATTCTTTTACCACCAATGAACAAAATTTGTCCTGCCCCTTAAAGCTCTCAGTTTTGATAGCCTCCAAGGGCTTTCCTTTTTCTTTCCACACAATCTGGGATGCTGCTCAACCATTTCCTTGTAGATCTGGAGGGCTATTAATAGTAAGAATACTATCAATTACAAGTAGTAAAATTAGTACTGTTGGTTCAAAACAATAAATCCAAGTCAGAAGGAAAAGCTTCCAACTGACATGGAACATAAAGGAATTTTCCAAACATCTCTCAAAATTATTAAAATAATGGACATTTTAAAGATAAAAAAAAAATCAAAACACAAATATTAAGCTGTGTTCTTTTAAACTATATCTCAAATGATCCAAGGAAGGGCTTAGACACAGGGTCAGTACACAGATTGTGTACAGATCATAATCACCCCAGTCTCAGTTTGCATTCCTGCCCTGTCCTAAGCGATAACCGGAATTTATCATACAGAACAAAGCATAAAAAAACCCAAGCAGCAACAACAGAAGGCTGCAGCTGCACAGGATCAGCTTTTTTTGAATTTCAGCAAGAAATAACAGCTATGAGTTATGGCTAAAATATCCAATAATCAGGAAGGTCACTTACTGACAGAAATGACTTCTTCAGCACAGGTATCATGATGCAACCACTGCTGAAGTGAGGGACATCACTGGGTACAAAAAAGCTATATATTATAGCTGACAGAATGGGATTTAAGGCTTGCAGGAATTCATAAAGTGGTCCAGTGGATCAAAAATCCTGAAAGAGCTGAAAGAGTGGATTAACTGCCTCTATTATCCAATTCCATAAGAGAGTAAGAAAAACTTTATAAACTTCCCTGCATTTTTTTCCCCCCTGGGACTCTCTCAGACTTGGAAGGCAAAGCAACAGAGGGCATCTGACCTCTATCAAATTACTCATAATAGTGACTTTCTGAAAAATAAACTGCTGCTGCAGCAGCCCAAATGTAAAAAGACCCCAAGCAAACCAAACCAAACCAAACCAAAAAAACACCCCCCCCCCAACCCCCATTAAAATAATAATTTTTAAAAGGCTATTAAAAATGTTTACAGTATTCAAACATATTTATTGCTGTTTCTAGTCAGCAGAAGTGTAAGCACAGACAACAGCTTGGAAAAAAAAAAGTCCAGGGAATTCTCAAATGTGGTCAAATAGACACAAAGAGCATTTTTGTTTTAATTCCTGACTCCTCCGTTTCACTGCCTCCAAGGCATCAGCATGCAATAGGGACACTACCTTTGGAGCTCTGCACTGCTGCAGAGGAGCAAATGTACCTGGGATGTTTATTAAGGCATCATTATATGTCTGTGTGGCACCATTTATTTTCTGTGGAAGAGACCATGCCAGGTCAAGATCAACAGTTTGAGCAGACAATTCATCAGGTGGGAGCAGGTGGCAGGGGCGGTATAAGAAATCGCTCAAAAAGGAGTACAAAACTGAAATGGATGGAAGGGTAAAAGTAATAAGAAAGTGATCAGTGAAACTACGAACGGCAGGAGATAAATCAAATGAAACAAGTGCAGAGCACAGATCAGTCCAAGAGGGTTTCCTTAAACGTGAACAGGGTTTTAACCTCTCTGACATGTATAACGCTCTTGGTCAAAATTCTGCTGGGGATCAGGAGGGTGAACAGAGCAGGACAACGACCAGGGTCAAAGAGAAAGCAGTTTGCATTGCTACAGTTGTGTGGAAGTAGATGAAGAGAGCATTTAGAAAAAGCAGCATTATAAGGGATTTTGCACATTACATTTGCATCCATGGTGTGAGACTATATTACAGGATCTGCACTTCTATTTCGATTCAGACCCCTCAAGCAATAACTGAAACCACACAGAAATAAAGAGTGGTGAGGGCACCATGATATTAAAGGTGGAGATATGATGAACAAGAACTTTTTAATGAAAAGAATGACACAGGCATCAACTCGACTACTTCTTGAACAGAAACTGCCTTCACACCAGTAAAATCCTTTTGCTATCAATCATCCAATGATTTATGACAAAAAAAATCTTGTGCAACTTCTCTAATGCAGATTTTGGACTACCTACCAAGAACTTTTTTTCTTTTCTTTTTTTTTTTCCCCCAAATCAGTGAGACTGCATAAGCTTAGGCCTGCCCAGCTCTTTGGATGATACATGAGGATACACTGGCTATGGACACCAATTTAGCCCTTGCTGATTTGCTAAGTAGAGAAAGTCCTTTGAGATTTTCATGGGTAAGGTTGATTTGGAACTATAAAATCAAAGCATTTATTCTAGACCAGAGGCCAACAACACTTCATTATAGACTGTCTAAACACTC
The DNA here is from genome assembly GCF_026170545.1 of Melanerpes formicivorus. Classification (NCBI taxonomy): domain Eukaryota; kingdom Metazoa; phylum Chordata; class Aves; order Piciformes; family Picidae; genus Melanerpes; species Melanerpes formicivorus. The sequence goes on along the minus strand of NW_027142371.1, from coordinate 7,085,307 downwards.
TCAGTTTATCCGTTATGTTCAAATCCAAACAATGTTTCCCTTTTAAAGCATTTCTGGCTGATCCACTTTCTACCAGCAGTACCAGCTTAAACAATACAATAAAATAAATTGAACATGTTTATCAATCTATGCTAAAATTTAAACAAAGGCAGAGCATGTCACACACCTAGCTAGTACCTACACAAGGTTTGTTCTGAATGACTACCAATTTGCCTTCTCTACATGGCCTAATTATTGCATGTATCCCCCCATGCACAGCTGGAATTTGACTAATCTGCGTTTGAAGTTTTGAATTTTTCAACATGTATCATACTGCCAGTTCATTGCTCCTTCTGTGCAGTCAGTTCCCTTATACTGATTGGAAATCTGTTGCACAAAGAGAGAAAAACGTGCTTTAAATAAAAAGATTTAGAAAGATTGGAACTTGCTTTTAACTCATTACTTAAGAATTCACGATGTTCTCATAGTCTGCCCCATACAAACTAGTCTTTAAACACTCACTGGGAGAAGAACCAGCAAAACTGGTCGTCTTTGCTGCTGCTGCTGCTGCCTCAGAGTTTAGTTTAAACAAGATCTCTTGGCATCTCACTTATTGTCTAATATCTTTGGTCCACAGACATAAGGCAGTGGCAGCATTAACACTCCCAGACATGGCAGCAGTGCTCTACATCAACAGCCCTTCTCCAAAGTGTTTTGCTCAAACAGAAAAGTCCTCCAAAGACCCTGCTCGGGAGGCCCCAGCTGGCGCATGTCAGAGCTGTCAGCAGCCACATGCTATCAGACGTCACCATGGCCACTGTCTAGCAGAGCTTTCATACTGCAGAAGTAGTAAACCTGTATGGTGTAGAAAGGCAAACTTCTCAAAGTGGTTACCTACAGGGTCAGACAGCTCTTGGGGTCTGTCAAGCTTCATGCATTGGTGAGATAACCCTGACTCTAACCTGCAGTGTGTTTAATGTTTAATATTTTTTCAGATGTTAATAACATATTAATGTTTCCATGTACAACAGGCTACATTTCTTACTGGTGTAATTCCTTTGAAACAAATGGACTTAGGAAGAACTGGCTCAATGTTTTATTGTTCTTAGGTGTCACTGTACAGAAGCTCTTCCTGTTGCTAGAGTAGTTTCTTTTTGTCTGATGAGTATATATATAAATATATATATTCAATGTTTGCTGCCAATAGCAGTGAAAGTAGGAAGTGTCTACATCTTAAAGTCTCTAACAATGTATTAAGAGTAGCAGTAAAGTAAAACAACAATTATCATGTAGCTGTTACTCAAAAGTCTTCAGACTCCTAGCAAACAGCACACCTACACTCACTGGTGGTGTTCTGCATGACCACAGCACTTTTTCAGAGATTCCTTCCTCCTTTTCTTTAACCTGATAACTTTGGGTATTTATAGCAGGGGCTCTGAAGCACAGTTCTGAGAACATTCAATCCCAAGGAAATGCAATTTAATTCCAGCAATGAATTTTTGGGGGATTAATTCGATTTTGTGGAAAGCAAAATGTTGCTCATTACTTTGGAAATTAAACAGTATATCACCACTGCACTTCCTCCATTATCATTTACCTAAAAAGAAGGATGAGGTGATTTCCCATATTATTGTTTACCCTTCAGTGCTGGGTTGAGAGTTGGACTGGATGATCTTTTAAGTCTCTTCCAACCAGATATATTCTATGATTCTTTGATTATCTCCCAAGTAGTTTGTCCTCATGTGATTGAGAGGTAACTGTCATATGAAATTCACCTTCCTAGTCCTCCCCAACCAGTATCAACTGCCAGAAAATTATTTCACTGCTACCTGTTCTTCCTTCCTCTATTAGCAGCCACAGTTTCTGCTTTTTCTCCTTGACACTGGTAAAACTGCTGGTGTTAGCGTAAGGAGACAATTAAAGGTCAAAAATCAAAGTATTTTTCTGTTCCACCCTGTATAAATATATTGCTGCCAGACAGAAGCAGTCACGTCTGCAAATGCACTTTACAGGGCTGAGGAGATCCGTTTCTCAACTTAAACTATGTAACATTTAAATATCAAAAACTTTGTTTTCTAATGAGGGAAGTATTGAGAGGGGAGAAATGAATTATATGCTTGATGTATACTGAAGGCTGGGAAAATTAAGGCCATTTCCCATAGTGAGAATGCAGTGATTTCAGTTTGTGAGAGTAAATTAAACCTTTGGGAGAATTTGTCTTCCATTAAATTGAACAGCTAAACAGGCACAGAAGATTTTAATGTCACCACCAACAAACCCCAAAGGTTACAAAAAGAAAAAGAAACACTGTTTTCTTGTTTGGAAGCTCTCTGTCTCTCTACCTAGGAAAAATGCAAACTGTAAATGTATGTTGAGACACAAAGACTCTTAAAGATCATAATTCTATTCCTATACCATATGCTATTAATGTCTGTCAACACTGTTTAGCCAGCAACTGCTGACAGAACCATATTTGCTATCTAAATACATCATAAATAAATCAGTAATGAACTGCTTTAGTAAACCTTCTGCACTGATTGGAAATACAGATCGAGTAAACAAACTCTGGGGATAGCATTTTGCAGCTAGAAGTATATACAAGTGTTTAATGTCAATGACAAAGTCACTCACACCTCTCTTTCTGGCAAGAGACGAGGCGGGTGAAAGAAAATCGTAAGGATGGCAAAAGTGTTTAATCAATTGTAGCAAATGTACCTGTCAGCATTCATCATATTACCTCTCCTTTTTTTAACCTTATGCAACTCTCAGAAAAGGGACTTTCAGCCAGTAGAGCTACAAAGTATGCTGGTAACGAAATCAAGACCTTCACCTCAGTCATGGTTTCATGACCAGGGAGATGGTCATCAAAACCCAGATAAGGTTCATGATCTTTCCAAGTCAGGCTCTGCTGATTTCTTGGCAAACAAAAGAACAGCTTTTGTCTTAAATCTGAGGGCTTTGGAGACAATGGTACATGTTTAGTATGAAAAAAAACACAGGAACTAGGACTGAGTCTCCAAGTGGAGTCCTGACTCTACTGAAGGTTAGCTAATAGTTCTGCACTGCAGGGTTTCTGTGTGCTTTTGAATGTAAAAATGCTTCAAAGTTTGTGCCAGAATTTGGCTTGGAGGTGTGGGATACACTGCAAACAAAAACTTCCACTACTTTGTGAGTGTGTGAGATACAAAATGGTAGGAAACATTTCCTTATTTGTTCAAACAAACCTACCACATCTCTGTAGAAAAAGCAGCTGTTTGGTGAAGAGGAGTTGGAAATAGAATTTATCTTCTCAGGTGGGATATTGATAGAGGAATTAGCAGTACTGTTAACTGCTAGACATAAAAAAGTATCTACTAGCACCACAAATTCATAAATGAATAAATATTTCTAGTCTTCCCAACTCTTTTTTGACACAGGTTATTGAAAGTTGCTTTCTGACAGCTTTCTGGTAATTAGACACCACAGCTTTGTATCAGAAGAACAGTCTTAATTAAGACTGCAGAGAGATGCTAAAATTATAATTTCCTCTATGCTATATTTTAACAGCAGAAGTTCTTAGAGATCCCTGTGGGATGAGACTTTAGTCCAGATTAAAACAAGTGCTAATTTATCATGATGCTTGCAATGGATGATATTTTTAAAAATGGAATTTATCTCCTACATGAAGGATTAAAAATTTCTCTTAATCCCACCAGACAATTAAACATCTTATCTGCTGTTTCCCCCAAAGTTCCTTTCAGCTCACAACCTGAACACTCTGTATGATACAGAAAAAGACCTGTTTACAAATTCAGCTCGTTGACAAGGCTCACAAAGCAGTGGCAGGTGTTATTCTTTATAGCAGGAATTAGCTCTGTACACAGAGGGCTAATGCAGGCAACAGGGAAGGCTGCAGCTTGTTATGCCTTGCCAGCAGGGCACTCTGTCTGCCCTCAGCACAACAAACCAGGATCCATCATCCCGGATGCACACCTTTGTCTGGTGCTCTCCATTTCCCATTCAGCTGGAGGTAGGTGAGCAGTGCTAAACACTGAAATGGAAAAGGGAAGGAGCATAGGGCTGTAAGGGAAGAACATTAGGATTTTATCTTCCAATAAATCAAGACATAAATTTAAATTATGAGCACCTTAAGAAGACTGAGGTTCATGCAAAAGAATACAGTGTAAGACAAGGTTCCCTCTGGTGTCATTTGTTTTTGTGACAAGCTGCAGAGATTGCTAGAACAGAAGAAGTCCCAAGCTCCTAAATACCATCTCAAGTAGAGTTCATGTAAAAAAGAAGAGAAGTGGCATCGTCTGGATGATAAACATTCATATTTTACAACCTTTCAGTTTATTTACTGATATATCTTTTTCTAACTATATATGTTGTTTGTATCAGCTTGCCTAGGCAAAACAGAGCCATACATAATTCAGGGATAAAATTGCCATCAAGTCACAGCAGAATCTAAACAAATAGACCCCAAACATATATTTTTCATTAATAACCCTCCATTACCAGGTTCCGACACTTTGAAACAAAAATAAATAAATAAATAAAGCAGCAAGATAAAAAAGAAAGACACCTCATTATTTAATGCCAGTCTCCCTGGCTTTGTGCTTGGAGCAGGTGGAGGCACTGAAAAGTTAGTGCTTAATGTGACCTGGGAGCAGCAGCCCAGGCTGGCAGGGGAGGACACCGAGAAGCAATCAGCCACTTGGCCAAAGCTGTCACCAGTCCTCAAGCCTGCAAGACAAGGCTAAGTGTGGAAGCTCCCATGCCACTTACACATTTCATTTTTTGCTGTCTTCCTGTCCAAAAAGAGGAAGAAAGGGAAAAAAAAAAGAAAAAGAAAAAAAAAAGAAAGAAAAAAAGGGGAGGGGTGGAGTGGGGAAAAGGAGACAAGAAAAAGAACCCTTAATTTACAGAGCTGAAAATAGCAGCTGCTAATGGGCTTTTGCACTTCTTCTTTATTCACTGCAAGGTCATGATCAGAAGTAGCATGTGATTGATTCTAAAGTGAAGTTCAGCTCTTCATGTCTGTAATGGACATTAAAAAAATCTGAAAGGAGCTCAAAAGAGAAAACAAAAAAGTGACACATTTTATGGAGTCCTGAAGTTCTCCAGGTTCTCTGAATGAATTTGGAGGGTGGAATCATGCCCTGCTGTTTTAATTGTCCCTAATAATAATTATTGCATTAAAAGGAATAATTAATTGTATGCATTAGTCTAACTTCACCACTGTTATGGCCCTTTTATTGCTATTTTTTACAGCTCTGCAGAGAACAGCCCTTCTCTTCCATCCCTGTGTTTAAAGGGTTAAATGAGATGAGTGACAGCCTTTCTGCATGATTTACAACTTGGAGCCCTGTAGTGAAACCAGCGCTTGATGGATGATCCTGAAAGACGGAGACTAACCATAAATCATGTCTTTGAATCATTGACAAAGATAAAGGAGAGAAAGAAAAAGCACTGGCATTGACATTCATTCTCCCAATAATGTACATTGACTAGTTACAATACAGAACCTTAATTAAAAAAGCGAACTCAAAGTAGTCACCTCAGTGCAGGGAACGCACCGCTCTGGAAGGCTCATGAAAATCACAAATAAAAGTTCAAGCCACATCCATGATAGGTTACCTCCCTGGGAAAAGCACTCAAAGTGTGCTTGCCACAGCCCTGTGCTGGAAAATAAACCCTGTAAACACCGGTCCTAACCTGCACTCAATTAAGCTTTCTTTTATTGTGCCTGTTCTTAATTTCATCTTATTATTGTTAGAGGTGAACCCCAGGTGAGGTGAGAGCCTTGTTGTTGTAGGCACTGCATGTATAACAGGGAGATGCCAGTCAAAGACAGGACTATCACCTCTGCCTTACTGAGAATGGAGGCTCCAACACATGGAGTGACCTGTTTGGGGACCATGTGGAAATCAGGGTTTGATGACTTCATGGAAGGGGCACGTGTTTGTATATCATGATATGCCTGTGCCGGAAAGATGCCAGAACCTAACATCCACCTAATGTGTTCAAATTTATAGTAGCAATGAGAAGAGAATTCAGATTCCCTATTTGCAGGCCAGGAAGAGGAAACCCTTCCTGAGTCTCCAATGCCACTTATACTTGTTCACATGAAGGCTAGCAGCTCCAGAATTCATGACCTACGTCTGCAAACACAGCAGCAGCACTTGTGTTATTTACTTCCTGAAAGTACAGACATCACTTTTACCTTTCAAAAGTGGCACAGGGCACTTTCGTGGTACATTTAAAAGTGCACAAGAAGTGGGAGAAGCCCTGAGCTTCCAAGAGTGTGAATAAATGACCAGCTGCATGGCAATGAAGTTAAAGGACAGGTTAAGACCTGTTTGGGAGAATTGATAACACCACCTGTAACAGAAGTGGGTAGTCCCATCTTTCTGCATAAGAAAGACTGGCAGACTGATAAAGAAATACATGCAAAGCAGTTGTGGAGAGCATGTACAGAGTCTGTAAATGCAAACAAGGAACAAAGAAATGACTTTCTGAGTGAGCTGTGCTGAGGCACAGAAGTGCTTTAGCACCCATCTGAAAGCACAATGATGATCACGGTGCAAAAACACAAGCAGCCTGAGATGGGAGACATTTGCTATTTGAAAAAGGAGTAACCTAAACAAGAAGAAAAATAGGACACATGATAAACAAGTGAGAAGAGAAAAGAGGGGTAAAGGAAAGAGTATGTAAACAGAAACAGAGAGAAAGGTTTTGATATAGACATTAATGCTTCCCCCCTGTGCTTAATTCTGTATAAAGAGAGACACAGAATTGGTAAGTTATTGCACTCCTGTTTGCTGTAGTGAGGGTGAGTGAACTGCCAACTTTTCCAAGTTTTGTTCTTTTCCTAAATCTTTCTGATTTAAAGAAAATATTGGGATTTCACACACAGAAAAACTGAATCATAGACATTAAACCAAACAAGGCAAACAACACTAAGCAGGTTTTTACAGGTAAAGGAAAGCACCTTTTACCAGAGGGAACAACTCCATGAAGGTACAACCATCTTACTGCACTCCTTTATTTATTTGCATGGGTTCTTCCCTGCTCTGTACACTGAGGCTTAGCTATCCATTTTCTCTACTGCTTTCCCATTCTCTTTGAGTGGCTATGAGTATTTTTCTGTGCATATTTGGCTTAATCTGTGTACAAAATCTAAGGACTTTTCAAAGTATGAGCACTCTTGCACAAGCAGCAAAACCAAAGAGGTGCAATGTAAAAAGTCTTTGATGATATTCAGCTTCTTACAAGTTTCCTTCATCATATTATTCATAACTCAAAATATTTTCTGCAAATAATTCCTTATGTATCCCTTTTGGCATGAACATTTTGATGCAGGTTCACTTGGACCAGGTACACAGGAGTTTCTTTGCCTTTGATTGCATGAATATATATCTTGGTTTTATATTTCTAAAGCAAATGCATTATCATAGTGGATTCATTGGATTTGCCATTTGTTTCCCCCAAGTATTTACTGAAGTTTAGTTTTACAATAAACATTCCTATTGCAAACAATATCCTCAGATTTTTTACCAGGAGCTAAAGGGAAGAGAATAGGAGCACTGATTTTATCTTCTTTAGAAGTTCAAGCATATATACACTGACCTTCTTCATTTATATTTCTGTCCCCTACCCCTCAATTTTTGGTTTAAATTATTCTTCTGTGTTACAAAATATACCAGTGCCTCAGAAAAAGCTTTATAAGTAGAAAGTATAGGAGAAGTGGGAAAAAAAAACCAAATGACTGCCAATGTTGTCCTTGGGAAAATCAGCCTTTTTCCTTTTTTAAGGAAGAGAAATAGGGCAGAGAAGAAGTAAAATTTAAATCTTTTTTATTTTTTTTTTAATAGAGGAGTACCTGAAAAATAACTAGTTCAGAAGTACAGGGGGAAGAGCTGAAAGGAACAAATTCAGGTGTATCCAGATTCAGTCTCCAGGTTTCCTGGTCGCATCTCCCATCACCACAGCACAAACAGCCTGCCTTTCAATACCACTGAGCACCACAGGAAATCAGCATCTAAACATTTGATCATCAACCAGTGCAGAGGAAATGGTTCACACCGAGCAGAAATCCAATGATAACGTTACTAGTTTCTGACAAAGTCAAATTTGGTCCTGAGCAGGAAGGCTGATTTCAGTTTTCATGGCATTTGCTCATTTCAGCTGAGCTAAAATGCCCTGATTTCCAGCACAGCTGGCTGGGTTAAGGAGCACAACTACACTAATTATATCATTTCACTAAATCTTGAGGTGATAAAGAAGACAGACATTCAGCTGTCACAGGAAATGACCCTGAAACTAAGTGAAATGTTCCACTAAGAAGCAAATACACCTTTGTTAAGGAGCGCTGTAAATGCACGGCAGAAAATGTTACTCATGGCTGTTATCAAGGAGTGTGTGTGTGTGTTGCACCCCCCGAGACAGTGGGAATTAAGCAACTCAGAAATAATTTTCAAGAGGATTTGGGACACTGCGTAAGTCAATCCTAATTCATAAGAACGCAGCCTAATGGGTGAAGTTGGAATGAATGTGAAAATAATCCACTTGATGTCAGACTAAGGGTGAAATGCTGCTTCAAATTAGCAAAGGTGCATGGGAAATGCCTTGTGAGGACAGCCATTATGGCAGCTGACTTACAGGTCCCAAAGAGACTAGAGGATGTGCATAGTGAAGGATGGCTCTAGGTGAGTCAGCAGCTCCATCCCCAGCTCCCCCAGCTGACACTTCAAAGGAAGGTAGTTTGCTGTGCCCTTGTTCCTCTAGTGCAGCTCTCCCACTTTGAGCAGGTCTACCCCAGGAGGCAGGAGTCAGGAGCTATCAGGTTCTCTGCTGGAGCAAACTTAGGGATTTTGTGCTGTACTCTGGCCCTGCTGCACAGAGAGGTCAGGGAGTGGATCCCTGGGCTCGAAGAAGCATTTGGTAGGTTTAGGAGGCTACACAGCAGGGTTGCAAAGTGGAAAGAGTTAATACAGTAGGGTTTGGCATTTGACAGAGAATACTTATGTTTAACCATTCATAACTAAATCACATCAATTTAAGTGGATTCCATGTATTTCTGACTCTCCCATTAATCTCTACTCAGAGTGTCTAAATATTTGTCTCTTTCAGTTCTGATATTGTAATTCTCTACCAAAAGTAAGGGGAATCCCTTGGCTGTGTTTTTTCTCCCCCTCCTTCCTTCCTCTCTTTTTTCCCACCTTCTTTCCTTTTATTTTCTGGTAGGAGAAAGTGGTGAAAGGCTTTGGATGATCATTTAAGGAAACAGGGATTTAATAAACCTGGTGTTTGGGTACATCACAGCTTTTATGTTGGCGCTGAACTCCACATACATTAAATCCACATCATCTATCAATCTTACAGTTGTGTGTCACTTATGAAAATCTACTGAGTATTGTTTTCATCTCGCCTTACAACAAGCAGCAAAGCCTCATGAATACTGAAGAGCATTGTAAATACTGCACATCTTTTATTTTTAAAGGTCTAGACAGTTTGGAATGGCAAGATTTCTTTGTTGAAAATTGCAGCTTAAAGCAATAATTCCCAGATTCCTCCTCCCCTATTTTTTCCATTCCATGTGCAAACAAGCAGAAGCATTGCTCTGTATCATTAGCAACACCTACAGTGGTGCTGCTGCTGCATCCCCACCATACTAGTGCTCAGCCTGTGCTGGCCATTAATCCAGCCTGATGTTGGTTCAAGTGTGATATTATTATTCAAATTCCATCCCACTAGGAAGCAACCAGCTCTGAGATGTATCTATTCATTTCCACTGCTTTATTGAAATCTGACAACCTGCTTTTTCTACATTTTTGAATACTGCAACTTTATGACCACACACTGCCATCACCCTGCTCTTATTTGCCTCAATAGCCCTCAGTAGTGGATCTGCCATGGGCTGAATTTAATAGAACGATATTTTACTGTTAGACAGCACCTTTCATTTTGAAGAATAAAGCCTCATTGAAATTCAGTCATCTTTGGGGCCCAGAGAGGCACAGCTTCGTGAACAGGGGCCATTTGGCCAGGAACACCACCAGTCTTTCTGTGAAAAGTGAAAAGTGCAAAGTGACCTTTCATGCACACACAGCCCAACAGGAGGTGTGAGGCGTTATCCAAACCACCATGACCGTCTATTATCTGATCCTCAGTTTGGGCTAGAAAATGGTTATCCTGAGATAATTTTATACTGATAGATTATGAGTATGGCCTGTTTGTGTTGGGCTGCATTGCACAGTCAGAAATACCCCTTGCAATACTTTTATATCTACAGCTCTGGGCAAAGCCAGCAGCAGCAGAGGCATGATCAAAGAGAGGTTCAAGAATTGACTAAACCTCAAACAGCCACTGAAGCCTGGATTTGGCTTGAATCATCAAGCACGTGAGGGATGGGGGAGGTTCAGTGTGATTCCCTCCTTGCAGTGATCCAGTATCTTCTGCATAGATTTGACATCTCATTGGTTTCTTATCTATCATTGGTATCTTGTCAGTCCTACAAATAAATGTGTCTGCAGTATAGCTGATTGCAAACTAAGGAAAAGGAATCTCACAAAAACCAAGGTCTTGGTAAGTCTTAGCGTTACTTGTACAAGGACTAAAGACTGCATAACTGACTTCTAGCCTTTCTGTTTGTTTCTATTTACATGTCAGGAAAGGTAACTTCTTTCTTCCTATGGACACAAAAGCAGAGCTCCCATGCTATCATGCTGTGAGCTGCACTGAAGTCTGAGCTATTTCGGCTGTTGATCAGCCCTTCGTGGTATCTGTAAAAGAACTGGTGGGTTCAATCTGCTGCTATTTGTCCAGGCTTGGGTGATAGGTTTAAGAGCTACCATTTCCATCTCCTAAAGGCAGGAACAACAAGTAGTCTGAATGCTCGCTCATAGATGATCCAAGATCCAACCTGTTAAGACACCTTGCTGACTGATTCGGAAGCCATACCGAATGCTCCAAAGCTGTACTGAATACTCGTCCTATACAAGCATGATGTGAATGATTATGGAATCACTACAGCCAAGTTGTCAAACCAGTGAGAGAGAATCTCAGGCCTACATTTGCTAATAAGCATAGACTTGGGACAGGCTACAATTAAGTTTGAGGCAGACCTTGGTATTGCATTGAGCTAAACTCAAATTATAAATTGAGCTTTCCTGACTGAAAGGAATCAGAACATGAAACGTCCATAGGTGTCTTCTTATTTTGGGGAACACAAAATTCATTAGAAGAGGTTCTGCAAAACCTGTATGTCTATTACTGGGAAAAAGACTAGTTACATTTCCAGACTCCTGGTAATTCAAATGAAGTGGAATCAACACACAAAGCAGCTCCTGCATTTTGAGTTTGTGAAACAGATGTGATTTCATGAAAGCAATAGCAGAACTTGAGAAATGTAAGTGATGCAGAGGGAAAGAATGAAGAGTGTGCTACCTCCCTCTTCACAATTCTGCAGACTCCCAGGCACAAACATTTTACTGGCCTGATATTCAGAGGCTGGGGTGGGGCTGTTCACTGCATCTGAAAAGCAGACCTTTTATTTAGATCTACAAAAAATTTGCAAGTTTGTTAGTTCATCAAAGAAATCTAATCCACCTATTGTCTTCTGATCTTTCTTGTAAGATCCTTCCATATGAATAGAATTGCTTTTAAAAGCACCATCCCTCCCCACCCCACCCCCTAGCATTTCCTGTCCTCTCACCTTAAAAAACAGCTCTGAGAACTTTTTGACCAAAGCAGCCATGTGGAGCCAGAATTGTTTCAGTTTTATGCAGGGCCTTTGCTCACATCCTGTCGGGTGTTAAAAATCCCTCAGCTGCTTTGCTAGGACCACCCGGCTAGTTCTGAACCACATCTGACAAAATGATACTGTTCACTTCCAGAACCCATCACACAGTTATTCTTGGATAAAAGGTAAAGCAAATAGCAGCCAACTGCTCACTGCTGCAGAAACAAAGACCATCTAGCCATTTATCAAAGCTTCAGACAACCAGCTTGCTTTAAGCTCAACCACCTCTCCCATTACAGCCTTAAACGATAACGTGCTATAATATCAGAAATGACAAATGGAACTAGGGGCCTAACCTATACACAATCAATACCTGCTCTGAAATAAGAACCATCTTTAAAGTATTGACAAAGAGAGCAGGAATACGTATAAAACTGCAATTTTTTCTTGAATTGTTTGGTATGGCCACTGTCAACATTCATTTGTCCATGACATTGTTGGTTGTTTCTTTTTTCCCTTTCCTGAGAGCAGCAGAACCCCAGGGTGTGCAACTATTGTCAAGCCATTACAGTCGCCCTATGTCTACTGCTTATTGGAGGGTAAGAGGAAAGGGCCAATTGCAAGTGACTTCAGCCGAGCTTTCCACTGCAGATTAGAAACTGTTGTGCAGTATATGAAGCAATCCTGCTGCTTTAGACTGAGATGCATAAGACAAAATTAAGATGTCATCAGCTTCATTCATTTTGATGGTGCTTTTCCAGCTTGGGTGAGAAGAGCTTTATTTAAAATACACCCATTAACCCTCTACAAGAGCAGAGTAAAAATTCTGTGTTTAGGTCATAAAGATAAGGACCTTCCTCTGAAGGATTGATGAAGGAAGCACCTTGAGGGCCAGCTACTTCCTCCTCCTGAGTTTAATAAGAATACTTTGTACTTTTATAGCATCTTAAAGTGTTCACCACATTTCAGATACTCTATGAAGAATTAATAACAATCCAAAGTGCTCTGCAAATGTTCATATCCCTTTACAGATGGGGAAACTGAGACAGAGCCAAGTTGAATGGCTTGGTGAAGGTCATGCAGGGTGTTGAAACAGCTGGCAACAGAAACTTGCATCTCCTGAGCCATTGTTTGAAGAACAGATCACTCTTCCTCTGCCACACCGTTTGGCCAGAAAAAGCAAGGGGTGATGGGATGAAGGTGATTTGTGAAGGGAGTAAGTCACACAGCAGTTATCTCCAGATTAAGTGTTCAAATAAGAAAGTATAAAAGACAGGATTAGTCTTGGAACTAAGGAAACACAGAAGAACTGATCCCTAGAGTCCTCTACAGCACTAGAAAGAGAATGACTGTTCAGCTTTTTCTAGATGTAAGTAGCTATCCCCGTGCCTTCTTTGTAGCCTTAGAGAAAGGAAAGCATATAAAGGAATATAGGTATGGGATAGAGAAGTTTTGCAGTTACTATTTGGCCTGAGATCATCATAGAAATATAAAAGGCCATGGTTGAAAGATGGTACATAAGCAAGGTCCTGTGTTAAGTGGTATCATCCTATTTGGGGTGAGAGGCAGCTTGCATGGTCAGGACCCTTTGGTTCTGTAATAGCAAAGACTGATGCAGTGACAATGGGGTGAGGAAACAGGACACTACAAATGTTATGGGCTGCCTCAAGACAGAAAGGAGGAGAGAACATATTGTGCACTAAATGCAGGACAAGGTTTTCTCTAACCACAGGGCAAGCCCACACAAAGGTGGGAGAAACTCGTGGCTGACGTCACACACAGAGCCAGCTCTAGGATGCAGCAGAGTGAGCTGTCCATCAGCAGAGCATCTGCATGGCCCTTAACCAAGAGAAGCCCCACAGCAGAAGGAAGAAGTTCCAAATCTTTGTAATGCTGAGAAAATGGGTTATACAATTGTGCCTGTTTTCAGTGGAAGGTGCATTTTCTGTTGCACTGCATAAATAGAGAGCCACAAATGCAGCTTTTCCATGGCAAGTCTGACCACAGAAGAAACATGCAGCAAAAAAGCTCCAAAGCAGCACTCAGGCCATGTCCAGCACAGCCTGCAAGAGTCCTGAACCTCCTAGTACCTAGGCAGCTCCAAGGAGTCGGAGATGTGGGGAGATAGGGGACCAAATGCAGACATGAAGAGACTCCTCTGGCTGAATCACTGTCATCTTACCAACCCATATTAAGTTTGCTTGGTCATTTTGTGCCAAATTGCCAGCTACACCTTACAAAGAGAAAAATCTGCCAAAGTGGCTGTATTTTGCTCATTAGTACTTCAGAAACTTCAAAGGAAAAATGACTCAGAGAAGAGAAAGTGCAAACAAACTGAGCACCTGAAGATCAGCTAAATGTTCCTGAATGATACCGTAAAAAGTGCCACTCATTGCTGAGTGAGTGGGACAAAACTCAGGGAAAATCATTTTCATAGCTAGATATTAGAGTGGAAAAGGAAGTAAGAGAGGCTCTAAGGCTTGGCAGTTGAAGAGTTAGGGCACAGGAACAAATCTGTAGACGTGCTTTGAGGCTACTCACGTTACTGCCCTTCCATGATAATAAGTGGAAGTTCTTAAATAGTTAGCCTGCTTTGGCTAAACCTTTGAAGTTTTTTTGTGGGAAACAGTATTTATTATTGGTTGTCATTAGCATGTAAATAACTCAATACACCCATTTCCATTTTAGAGGCAGCAGGAAACAGGAGAAAACCTGCCACATGATTTCAGGAAAAAAATGCTGTTGTCTCTGGTGTTTTACATGCAGTGCTGGTGGCTGTTCTATTTCGCAGGGATCACTGCTGAAGTATTTCAGTCTGTGCTGGGATTAGGCTGCTCTCTGCAATGAATGAATTGCTTTGGATGAAGAAGGAGGGTAGGAGGCACAGGATGCTCTGCACATGTCCCTCCAGCTCTGGGTGTTTCCTTGTGGAAAGACACCAGATGCCAGTGCCAGATCTGAGATGAGAGCTGTACTACCGAATCCGAGCACTTTCTGCGATCTAGTGTGGTGTGGAGAATGTGCTCACAGCAGGAGGAAGGTACAGTGACAGGCCAAGCTTAATATTGATTTTAGCATTGCTGGACAGATTAGGCCAAAACAAAACAATCTGTTAACCCCAAAAGGTGGAGGAGTCAGCAAATCTGCTGGAATTCTCTGCTCAGGACACCCAACTCCTCAGCTGCCTAATCAATATTTATCTGCAGAGGGAACGCTGCATGTCACCCTGTTAGCTCCCGGCACAGCGGCACTGCTGGAGCGAGCTCCTCTTCCACACAGCCCTCAGCTCTGTCAATAGCAAGGGGGATTGATGGAGTGGGTAAGAACAGTGACATGGTGGATCATGATGGTGCCAGGCTGAAAGGGAGTCTTTCCCCAGAAGTAAAGGATATCTGTCACCCTTTGGCGGGAGATGAAAAATGGTTTAGAAACTCCAAGTCTATGAGTCCTGTGCTGTAGAAACCAGGCCAGTCTCAACAGCATTTTTACAGGTGTTTAAGTAGGTTAGAAATAAATCAAGCATTTAACCTGCTGAGGTCCTTCTGAATATCCTACTAGAATTTCATCTCAAGATGTGTAACTATCTTAAAAAATCTGGCCCTGATCATTCGCAGAAATTGAATTATTTTCAAGAGTAAGTTTCCTTGCAGTCAGTCTGAAGCCTCAATGAAGCCATCAAATTAAAACAAAATGAGCAAGGAAAGCAAATAAAATGAGGGTGTTTGATGAAGCAGCCCTCTTGTAAACACTTAAAGGCACAAAGACAGACTGAGTTGGTGACTTAGTTTTCTGAACTGCTGCCCAGGCAGCAGTATGCTCACTCAGAGTTCAGGGCAAAATCTTCTGTGGAAAGAAGGGCAAGGAAGGAAAAAAGTACACTGGCATCTCATTTGCCCCTGTTTTCCTACACGTGTTGATGATCAGAGCAGAAGCTGATTAAATACAAAACTCCAGAAACAGATTAGGGGACTGAAGCAGCAAACTCTTGCACTCATAACTTACATGGAAAGCCTAATGAGTCCTTGCTCCTGTATGTACCTACATTACTGGGGCCAACCTCTTCTCCCTTCCAAAACAGCACAGCCACATCCTTATCACCTCTGGGTTTGCACTGCTTCCCCATCTCTGCCTTGGCATTGTCCTTGCACAGCTTCCCCAAGCCAAGGAGGCTTGGACACATCTCACTGCTTGTCTGGGATGCAATATTTAGCCCTCCAAACAAATACACCACAAAGTAACGTGTGGACTATCCCCAGACTCCACTGGGTAAAGCAGATGTGCCTACAAAATGACTCTGTGAGCTCCTTGCAGAAGATACTTGATAGCAAAGGAACCCTTGGCACCATGTGATGAGGCAGTTGCTAAGGTAACTACTTTTTTCCTTTTAGAAAAAGCCAAGTAAACAAGCATGTAAATAGACTTAAGAGCCACGTAAATTGTTGGTGAACCTATTCTGGTTACCTTGACGATAAAGTATCACTCTTTCAGGATTTTAACTTTCTTTGGCATGTAAAGAATATAATATGCTGTGATCTCAGGCAGCTACAATTGGATTTTCTAAGTTTTAGGACTATATCTCTCTTTTCACATTACTCTTCCTTGCAGGGTGTGAAGGCACTCCATGTAGCTAAGGCACAGAGTGCACCAAATTCAACATCACTGTCACCAGGCAGGCTACTCAGGGAGGCAGTTACTTGTGCATGTATGCATTTTAAAAGGAGAGGATGGAGCCCTACAGAGTTTAGGGTTATCTTTATTAATTAAAATAATGGTAGTTAAGTTGAAATCATCAATGTGAAGCGAATTTTGAAATTGTTGCCTTCCTTCCAGTATACAAATTTGGTGTTTAAAAGGGCAGTGAGCTCTCCTGGTCCCTTAACCTTGGCTTTGATCAAAGACTGATGGAAAGCAGGTCTATGCAGGGTTATAGCTATACCTAAAGCATTTCTACTGCCATAAAATTGGTGGCCCAAACCACCCCCACCGTCACCCCAGCAAAGGAGTTTGCCACAAACTGTACCAGATGCAGCTGTGTTTTGGCACTCTGCCCTCTGCCAGCAGTAGAATGGTTCACACCCACGTGCAGGGATTGCACCAAGCACCAAAGCTTGTTCTTTTTGCTTGTCAGGCACAGAAGAGGATTCCCAGAACAATCTAATCACTGGAAACACCCCCTCAGGGTGATCCTGCCAGGGGTGTGGGAGAAGTGCTGACTCCACATGTGGCACAAGCACTGACTGCTTGCCCAGACGAGGCTGGCGGTGTGATGCCAGCTCAGCTTCCCTGACATACTAAGGTTTGGTCCCTTTTTCCTCGAGTGCAGCACTCACTATTCAAACCTTTCTAGAGAAAGACCATGACAACCCACCTGCCTGCTGCCTCTCTTGGTGGATCATCTAGCACAGAGCACTGGAGAATGCCACATGGCTTTTTACCTGGAGCCTTTTCACTTTGCTTGATGTGAATGCGGCTGCTGCAGAATAGAGCCCTCTGTGCCGAAGCAGGAGTGGGATCTGTAGCTGCCACAAATGACATCAGGCAGCATAACTATTTCAGCCCTGCCAGTCCTCAGCAGGGGTCACAGCTGACAGCAGACTTAATAAAATTGGCTGGGGTTGGGTGACTAAAATGAAACATCTCAGCTGAAAAAAAAAAAAGGCGAGATTGAGGCTCATTCAAGAGCTTTCTCCTCACATAGTTAAGGGAGAGCTTCACTACAATTGACAGCTAATTCAGTACACATCTCATAATATATTATCTCCCCAGCTATATGACAAGTCTAGTGAGCAAGATGCAAATGAACACTTAGGTAGGTAAGTTCTTAACGTCACTTTAAGACTCAGCGCAGCATCACTGTCTTCTCCATCCACTGGATGAGTTACGCAGTGATGGAGCAGTTGTGGGAAGGTAACAGCAGGATGGCAGAGGAAATGGAAGGTAAAAGAGGTTAATTTATGGAAATAATCTAGGTCACCCAGTAAGTAGGACATGTCATGCACAGCTTTGAAAGTACAATAGTAATTTATTTAGAATTTGATTTTTTCAATAGATAGTCAATGAGGGTTATCAGGAGTCGTGTAATTGTTTTGATCTCCTCATCACAAAATGAACACCACCATCCCAAACCAATGGAGGGACTTCCAGAGTTGTGCATCTATAATGATGCCCATAGATCAGAGAGAAAGATTTGCCTGAAATGAAATGAAAAAGCTGCTTATTATTTCAATTGGGGGGGGGGGGGGGGGGGGGGGAAGGGGGGGGGCTACAAAGCTCTAGTTCTTTCCTTTCCTGTATTTTGCTGCAGCTGACACACAAAATCTGGACTGCAGAGCTACCTCCACTGACTTCACAATCTTTTCCACTGAGAGGTGCAATAAAGGTAAAGAAAACGTGAGTGGCACAGACAGCTCAAAGAGGGAATCTCAGATGAAAGAGCCGAGGGGATACACTGAGTACTGTAGGAATCAAGAGTGGTCCCAGATCTGGGCAGAATTCCTGCAAGCACCTGGCTGAGTAACTGCTTAATAAAATCTTTATCAGGTCTATGCCCCACTCGGCCTGCTGTATTTGTGGTCTGTGTATACACCTGTTCTCCCTGCATTGCTCTGTGAGAAAGCCATACAGCTCTCAACACGGATTCAACCTAAACAATATCTTTTGATTTTTAACTTTTTAAGCAATTAATTAAATCAATCATAAAGGCTGAGCTTTGCTTCACTAAAAAATTAGACATCTTTCATTTTAGTTTAATGCCCTTTTCTTAATGCTTAAACCCTTCTGAAAGAGTGTCCTTACAGCTACGACCGGCAGTGGTACTTTAAAACAAACATCTTCCAGCTGTATACTCTAGCTTCATCTCACTCTTCAGAGGAGCTGCTACCCTATCAGAACATCATAATTCTGAATTTTCCTGACTTAATTGGTTTGTTCTGTGATGGTGTCTGAGAAAATAAATTACAGTTTCTCCTATTTTTTTTTTCCCCCATGCACTGACCACAAATTTGCAATGAGAATATCTTTTGTAAAGATAGCAGGATGGATCGGGGTATCTTCAATCAGTTTTTAATTACTGAACCCAGTGACTCAAAACCATCAGTACCTGACTTAGCACCTGCTTGGAAAGTCACCTGCCCTGCTCTCCAGGCTGCAGGGTGTCAATGTGACCAAAGCAGCCAGCCAAGGGAAGATTTCAAGGAGTTTAACTTCAAATACTGGACTTTAAATGCTGCTTGCAAAATCCAGCAGGAAGCTTCGACACCGAAGCATCTGGCTCTGCAGGCTTATTGACACAGCAGCATTAGCTGCTCAATGCTCAGAAGATACGTGACAATTTTTCATCAATTTTTGAGTCATGAGATTCTGTACAAATCATCTTTCATCTGTAACAGATAATTTTTGGGGGGGGCCACTATGATTGTAGGGTAATATTTGAAAAAACTACAGGCAATAGAAAGAACTTTTTTTTTTTCCCCCCAATGGTTTGGTTTTAAGTTTACAATTCCTGAAAAAAAACAGGTTCATGATTCTCTGGCTTCTATTTTTAACAAGCTCTTTCTCTCTGCCTTCCTGCCCGTTACACTTGTTGCAAAACCTGAGGCTAGACTTCAGGCTGCTCATGCCAGCGAGGGCACTCGTCCTCCTTAGCTGGTTGCGCCTTACGAAACCACCAGAAAGAAAATCAACAGAGGCACTGAGCATCCATCTCCAATAAGTCCTCTTCTTCTGTCCAGCAAAAATGTGTCTAAGAGCACATACAGCACCGCTGTACATTTCTGAGCCACTTTTTGGGCTCTCACGTGTGTGTCATATCGGCAGAACAGAAAACCCAACGCTGTTCCGGCTTGCGCGACACAGATAAATTGTGCAGAGAGCTTGGAAACAATTCATTTAAAGGAATAATTTGTATAAAACATCCCAACAAATTTTTAAAGGGTATTAAACACCCTGTTTTATAAACATAACACTCAATTTGAAACAAACCAAAACAAACCAAAACAAAACAACAACCCAAAACACACAACAAACCAGAAAAACAACAACAATACAACACTTAGAAGGTAACGCATTTAGGATAAGTGCACAACACATGAAAATAATAAATGAAATTTTCCCAGTTTAGAAAATGAATGTAATTAATTAACATTTAAATTACATTTTTAATTGCAATCATGCCCTCCCAGGGGACTCATAAGGGACCATAATTGCAATTAAAAGCATGTGGATTAGATAATAAAACAATGCACACTGTCTGAAATGTGCGATTTAAAATGGAAAGCAGACATTGTTATCGGCACATCTAACTTAATTGTAGCCATAAAGCAAATGTGCTGTACAAAATAAAATTCACATACGGGAACATTTAATTCTTGAATCTCTTAAAGGGGACACGCTTGAGAGCACATTTTATGACAGGTTCTGTCTGAAACGGCCCTTTAAGGCTTTAGTATTCAGGGATAGCGCTTTAATGTTTTTGCATTAATAAAAGCATAGCTGAATGTTCCTATTAAAATACACAGATACATTTAAGTAAGAGATGAAGCCGAGTGTCTAAAATTTAAGTTGCAGAAGGCATAATTATATCAGGAACACATTTTTCTTTGTTCTGTGTTGTTTCAAAATCGTGTTTGCCAGGGGAGAATTGGAGAGGCACAACGTTTCCAGTGGATCTAAAGAAGAGGAGAAGGTATCTGATAAATAGGTATTTACTGTACAGATTTAGACCTGCTCTGCCTTGACCGTGGTCACGTCTCAGGACAGTGGACCCTCAACCGAACATCACCGGCCTCTTTTTCTTTGGTGCTGCACCACTGCATTTTGATAAATACTGTTTTAGCCTTTAGTGCCATTATTAGCCATTTTATCACAAACTTCCACTTTATCTATACAGAAGGAGAAGAAATAGGAGGTTCCCAAACCCAAGAAAGATCTCTCCTCCTGGGGAAACCGGCCAACAGTTTGAGCCATCCTCTAGGAATGTCACACGGTAAGTTAAGGCACAGAGTCTTTAGAAGGTTGTGTTCACCTGGGGACCATGCACTATTAGCCACTATTTTGCAGGGCAGACCCTCACTGAGTGTAAATCAGCAGCACATATATCACCTGAAGGTCTTCCACAGAGTTTGTGTGTCAGGAACCTAATTCAACAATGAAAGATTTTCAGAAATCGCTGTTGATTAATCTCATTGCTAAGTGAATTACTAGTAGGGGCCCAGATACTAATTGTGATGAGTGTCATATAAAGTGGGGACAGCACACAGACTGAAAATCAAGAAAAGTTCAGGAGCTGATGGAGAAAGGGTTCCAGAACATGATAGAAATTTTCTGCATGGATGCTTTTTGCCATTTACTTTCAATCTTAAAGGGCAATTTCTCCTTTCACCTAACCCAGATACAAAATATGGCTCTATCTGTAAGCTCTTACAGCAAATTTTGATAAATCTAGTGCTTGGGTAGATGAGGTTTGGATTTAACTCTGATGTGGAAGACCATATTCTTTAGAAAGAACTAGCTGAGAAGAAAGAAACTCTGAATCTTCCAGTTCATTAAATGGTGCTGGTCTAATTCCAGATTGACAAAAAGTGTGCTGGGAAAATAATGATGTAATTGTTGATAATATTCACTGTGAGACACACTAGGTGTGCTCTGCTCTAGTTTCATCCTATTTAAGATCTTGACCGAGGAAGGAATAGAGTTTAACTGGTAACATGTAACATGTAATTCTTGCTGCCCAGGGGAAAAATTCACCCAGGAAGGAAATTATTTGGTACATGAATATGCCTCTAGTACTACTGCTACATATTAGAACACAGTGTTAGTCAGGAAAAAAAAATGCATGTGCAAGGTCCCTACATTAAACAGGTATTTTTCCTTTAAAAATAATTGTGAAACCTTGAACTTCTTCCATGTAATCTTTCTCACTAGCTCTGCTCCAGTGCTTGGACAGCACTATATATACAGTACACAAAGCTGTGATTGGTTTGAAGGCAATAGTAGTGCAATATTTCTCAAGAGTTACAAAAGTTACCCTGAGTGTGAAATAATGCCGAAAGCTGAGTATCACACTCGGATTTAGCTTTTGAACCTGAGGGTAATATTTTACTCTGAAATTGCTCAAAGAAACAGACAGAATTTGCTTTATAACACTTAACCCTCCTTCCCCACCAAACAGGAGTGTTAATGCTACATGGAGAGCTATTGGAGATGGTGTGCATATGGTACATTTGTAATTCGGTGTTTGGTGCAGTAAAGAATTCATTGTGAGGATTTTTACTATTGTTTAAGGCATTGGGCAGTAAAGGAGTATGGTAAGCAGGCACATGACAGCCATTTAGAATTGCATCAAATACAGAAAGGAAGTACTTTTTGGTATATATATGTATTATTTTAAATCCGCATAGCATTTGCCCCCCACACTAACTACCCATAAAAATGTAGCATTTCTTTCCCTTTCAGAGGCTTCTGCCATGCAGAGCTTACCTGTATACCATGTAGGTAGTGGTGCTGTATTGAATGTATGATAAGGCTGTATGCGATAAGCAAAGGACAGACGATCTGTATGCATATCTGCTTAGCTTAATGACAGCATAATGTGGGCTCATGTTCACTATCTGCAGGGCTAGAGCCTTCCTCAGGCCAGTATATAGGTTTCAGATGCTGATCCCTTCTTAGGCAGGGAGCTTTAAACTTTGCTGAGCTCATCAGTTGTCCAATTGGACAAAGCACAATCCAAGCTGCCTGAGGCAAACGGTTAATCACATTAGCAGACCACTAACATGAAAATTGGGAAATGACAAAAAGTAAAGCAGCATTCAGATTTGCTGTGTGGAAACACATTCAGATTAAATTTAATTTGGATAGGCAGAAAATAGGGGCACCTGTCAGTTTCTAGGTAACACAGGGATTTTTTTCTAGCATCACTTACCACCTTTGGGAAAAAAGCTCCTTTCTGAAGCCAAAAAACCTGACAAGGTGTAACTCATACAATGCATTGTGCTGCATTACGATGGCTTACATTGGTTCATGTCTTGTCATATGACAATATAACATGACACAAAACTGCATGTACACTGCATTGGAGATTTATAAAACAAAGCTTCCTTTGCTCAGAAGTAGAAGGGCTGTATTGTGAACCACTTGCCTAGGAGGAGCAGCCGTTTCTCAGCCATGCACACACTCTATAAAATATGCACATCCAGCCCTCAACATGAGCACAAACTAATAGGATCGGAGAAGCAGAACTTTTCATTCTGGCAGGATTTCAGAACTGGAACTTTGTAACCTTGTGCTTTGATTCTGTTTTTTAATTAATTGCAGGAACATAGAAAATGCAAAACAGAAACACAGGGTAGAAAAGTAGAGGGGGAAAAAAGACGCAAAGATAAAAGACGGAAGAAAATTAATTGTTAATTATTTATTAGACAGTTCATTTGCTCACACCTACATTGCTGTGTTGGTGCCATAACCCACTGTGCTCGTTCCTCAAGCTTGACCCCAGCCACTGTGTTAGTTGACTTCTTTTTCTTTTGTCACTTCTCATTAATTTCATCAGCTTTTGTAAAGAAGATGTAAGATAGGAACTATCTGTAACATTGTGAATAATTCTTAAGGGATGCTCTTTTCCTTACCCTAGGTTATGGTAAATAAACCCACAAACTCTGTGACTGTTGTATATACTCCTTTCAAAGGAGATGTGATATTATTCTGAGGCCCTGTCCTCTAAGGGACATAAGGTTGTCCTTCCCAAATAGTTTACAGGACATTGAGGAACGTTGCAGCCTCATTCCTAACCTATGAAACGCACTCCTTTAATAACAGCGCTTCTGGAGAAATTAATCTGCTTCTGGTGAGACCTGAACCTCACACCTCCTAGGAGAATAAGTCTCTCACTATAACATGCACATGCAGAGGAAGAAGACACTAGCATTTCTTTAATATATGATAACTGTAGCATTAAAGACAACTACAGTATATCATGACACCTTCTGAAGTATGGCTTGAAAAATATAATCACTGCAGCCTATATAACTTCAGGATTTGTCTCTGCAAGTGTTTCAATAACTGGCTATTTCACTTCAAACTTGTTTTACTTTTCCCTTATTTTTTTTTTCTTGTTGGCATGGTGCTTGCAGAATATGAGGAGAATATGGAAAGGAATTTTTCTGGTTCCTGTGCTTTGGAAATTAATTTACTTACTTTTTTTTCTAGACTTCAAATAGAAAAGAAAAGAATTTCCCCACCCCCCACTCCTCTTTTCAGCTTAAAACCTCTTGCAGATTTACTGTGATACATTTAACATGCAATAAGTTGTCCACCATGAGACCCTAGGCTCCCAAAGTAGTGTTTATTTTAGCTATGAAAAGGTGCAGAGCAGCTAGGATTTATATAAATGTAAAATAATTTCAGCAGTCTGACACAGTGAAGGTAGGTCAAATCATGCTTAGTACTTATGTAAGTTTTTTTTTAACTACTGAAATGTAATCATATTCTGGAGAGGGTGATCTCACCTAAGACTATGGCATAGGTCTAACCATAAAAAAAGGGAGAAAACCTACTCCATTTCTCACCATACAGAAGAAAAATAACAAAAAGCTTTTCTTTGATCTCTTTGTGAAATAAAGTACTATTGCATTTGACATACGACTGCAGTGACCCTGAGATATGCCTCCTGTCCATTACCTTTACTTTGTTTCAGCAAAGCCAAAACTGGTAACAGAACTCCATCATTTACACCTAGCTTCTTTCAAACCATTTTTTTCACATCTAGTCCCTGATAGACAAGAAACGTGTTTGTTTCCTACAGCTGATTTATTACGCAGTTTTTAAGCAAAACGCTTTTATCTGAAAGTGCAGGTCAGACAAAGGAATGGTGCAATCAAAGAGACGCTTGCAAAAACATTATAAATACTGTGCCATATACAGCAGAAGCCCTGTGCTGTGTCAGAAATGACTAGGGGCTCACAAGCACTGAAGTTCATTGTCTTTTGGTGGAGCAAAAAAAATGCAGTTAAACTAGAAAAGAAATACTTTTTGGACTGTTGTGGGGGGGTTTTGTTTGTTGGGGGGGTTTGTTTGTTTTGGGTGGTTTTGTTTGTTTTTCTGTGAGGGATTTTGTTTCTTTCTTTGGCAGGAGTTACCTTATTTGAAAAACATTTGAGGCCCAAGAGGCTGTATTAGGGAAGTTTTTATTGCCAAGCTATAAGAATTTTATTTTACTTAGCCAAGTGGCTCTGTAGAATTACTCTGTGGTAGGTAACAGGAATGGTGTCAAGGCACCCTGCACCTTTCATTCAGAAAGATATAACACAGCCACTGCTACTCCTTACACTTCTCTGTCATTGTCAACCAGGTACCCACAGGTTCAATGCATTTCTTCTCCTAACAAGCCTGGGCAGGTATGCAAATCCTCTTACTCCTGTTTTACAGAGTGTAAAGAAAGACTGCCTGACATGCCCACTGTCATGTAGGAGGCCTACTGTATTTTGCATGCATACATTATGAGAATTAAGAGATTTATATCCTGAAACAATACTGTGAAACCTGAGCATAAAGACCTACCAAAACAGAGAGCAGGTAGAAGAGCCTGGTCTTTCAAGAAGGAAGTATAAACTATTCTGTTATGTAGAATTAAAGCTGGCCAGAGCAGAACAGTACAAGATTTTCAGTTACATGAAGGTTCACCTGAAATTCAGGCTAAATCTGCAGTAATACATAATAATTTCTAATGATGAAAATGGAAATTTAAATACCTGATCTTTCTACTACCTCCTCAGCCAGGACTCCCTCTTTCTCTGCTTGAAGGACGTAAAGCTCTACAACTCTACAGCAGCTCTGCTGCTACTGTAGCGCATTCACTGATGTGTGTATTTAAGAACTTTTGTCTCTGTTCAGAGCTCTCTTCTTTACTCCACTTTGAGTCCAGACACAACACATCAGTGAGTCCAGATGTTCATCCACCTTCTCTCTGAATTTATTGTGTTTACACATGTTTTCTTCTCCAACTTCATTATGAGTAAATATATACTCCTGCTGAGCACTGAAGGCAGGACTGAAGGAAACCAAAGAGGAGATGAGGCCAGTGTAGAAGACAAGGCTAAGCTCACTGCTTTCACTCACAAGAGTGGAGGCAGGAAGAGGGAAAGGAAGAGTGAAAACTGCTTGGACAAATGTGGAGCAGCCTTCAGAGTTCAGAACATCTCCAAGCTGAACAGGATTGACAGCCATCTGCTTTTCATCAAAACATCATGATGTGATTATTGGGTTTGGTTGTAAATCAATATAGTAGAGCAAAATGACAGTTCAACAGTTATTCTCTTAGTAAAACAACCAGTGCTGGTCTACATACCTTGAGAAATCAGTTTAAAATGGGCAGGAACAACTTCCTACTTTACAGAGAAACATAAGCATAAGCTTTCATTCTGCGTATGATGTTTAGATACTGTAGTGACAGCTGCCAGGGAGCTGATGGATACAATTTCTGAGATAAGGCCTTGCTTCTCTTCCCAGGCAGGACGGTGAGCAGATGCTGAACAGAACAATGGAAAACAAGCCCTAGACAAGCGTCTGGACGGAAGGGGGCGAGGGTTATCCTTACAACTGCTGCCTGGAAAGGGAATAAGGAAGATGCTGAACATTTCAGTGCTTCAGCAAAGACATAAACCAAACCTAACCGAAATTCAGAAGTGCTAAAGAAATGGCAAAGCAACATTCAATACATTATGACCTTTCCTGCTACTTTCAAAATTGCAGTCTCGGGGAACAAAATAAAATAAAAAAGAATCCCACCCTCACCACGTGGTTGAAAATGTTATTAAAAGCAATGATATTTAAGTGCCATTTGGAGCAGAGACAGCACAGCAGAACTGTCCCTTAAAGTGAAGAGAAGTTAGATGTTTGAAAAGAACCCATTTATCTCATTCATTCTGTGATACACTCACTTATGTTTATGTATACACACACTTCTTTGAATTGCAGCTTTATTTTATGCTGTGTGCAGTAGCTGCTAATGATCATACACAGTGATGAGAATTAAACTAGAATCCTGCATTTCACTTGCAGACCAGAGCAGCACACACAGAGGATGAAGTATATATAAATAACAAAGACCTTGCATAATCATTTGCTCTGTATCTTCTCTTAGAGGAATATAAAAGCAAGCCCTAACCTATGACAAAACTTAATACATATAAGATATGAAATAAGTAAAATGCACAATGCTAGACCTCAATTTGAACTATTCAGACTTCATCAAAACATACTGGAATATGTGTGATAGGACAGGGAAAATCTTTGCATATAAATTATAGCCATGAAAGGATTTGCTGCTGCAAACAAGTTTAAAGATGAAACTTCCCAAAAACTTGTATCAAGCATAAGATATTGTAAATAATAATTTACATTTAAATGGAACCTTCAATTCTGGGGGATCTTGGAGCATTTTGCTAACCGCTGGTGAAATGCTGTGATGGGCAGATGGGGCAAACAATGTTCGGAGTGTTATTTTGCTTATAAATCACAGTAAAGTAGCTCTGTGGGGAAAGAAGCTTCTGACCTCTATGTGTATTACATTTATATTAGCTAGTATGGGCACAAGTAGTTGAGGCTAAGAGAGCATAGGCACAGATAAAAAGCAGCTGGAGCATATAAATAAATGATATATAAAGCAGTAGCCAATGGCAGTATCAGGCTAAGACCAGGCTCCCACATTAGGAATGCTTATGTGCATATGATCCACGCACAGTTTTCTGAACAGATTCCAATTATTTGGACTTTGATGATGGTTTAAAATAAATCAGCAAATGTAAATCAGTCCTTACTCAAACAAAAGCCCAATAAGCCAATAAGCCCCAAACCTGTTATTCACCATGTGATAATATCAAGAATCATGCTTCAGAGCCAGAAAAGGGCAAGAAAATTTTGGCTGAGGATACCGGCAGAAAACCCCTTTCCTCATTCAGAGTGTGGGAAGGTGTGTTCTTGGCTATCTGCAGGAGAGGAAAGGGGAACTCAAAGGCTTCAAATCTGGAAAAGTACCATAAAATTGCTGAAAATGTAATTGTCAATGATATTATTACACTTACTACCCTTCATTTGACAAGTCGGACCTTCCCTCCCAAGAGTCTTCTAATTTCAACATCAGAGAAATACCACAAAGAGAGAAGTTGGCCATAGATTATGCCGGTCCCAGAATTAGCAACACGAGCCTCTGCCCAGTCTCAGACACACAGAATAGCATTACCATGGGTTTCCCACTAAGGTCCCAGTTTACCCCTAATCCTGACCAACACACATAGCATCACACTGGTGAAATGTTTCCAGGCAGTATGGCAGCAGCAACCCAGAGCTGATCCATCCCAGCCCAGTAACTTTGATTAAAAGCAGGCTTCAGTATGAAATAGGATGTACATAAACAAGGAAAATACTAAAAGCTTTTACAGCCTGAGACACAGGTTTGTCAGTGTCAGATAATGCCACTGAAAAGTTCAGCAGAAGAACGTTGCTGCGGTGGGGTTGAACTCAGCAGCTGGCAAGGTCTGGTCTGGACCTCAGTGCCAAGGTGCTGAAGCTGTGCGTGGGTGTGTTTGTGTGACAGAGCCTGTGTGCAAGCAGGATGTCAGCTTTATAAACTCTTCCAACTTCACAGATACCTTCTAAAGCTTCATAAGGCTGCTGGAAGGAGTCACTAAATAAATTATAAAGCCCAGTCAATACAGGCGGATATTACATGTTATTTTCCAAGTATCAAAATGATTAATTTAGGTGTATTTTGCAATGTGTAAAGAGGAAGAATAAAGAAACAATGTGCTGCAAGAAAATAGAAAAGGAGCACAGATTCTGTTCTCATGAGTTTGACAGTGTGATTTGTCTTCTGCCACACCAGTGCCCCATTCTGCATTGAAGCTCATGAAGCATACAGGAGCTCACAGATACAGCCAGTTTACTTGGATGACCTCAATGTATTTATGTACAATTCAGGAATAACTCAGACTTGCAATTAAAAAGAATTGTATGGTAAAAATGGGCACTGAAATGATACATAGAAAGAAATCAGCTATTTTATGATGGAATACTAGCACTTTGCTGGTAAAAACAGATGAGAAACTAGGAAATGATAGCAGTAATCTATCTTTTATGTTTATATTTTAGGAATATCTAACCTTGAGGGTTTAGCACGCAGGTTGAAACAAATTACTCTGATCACCAATATCAAGGTGTCATGCTGAGATATTATATGTCAATCAATCTGTGACAAAGACAAAAATGAATATGATGCATCTCATAGTTACATGAAGAGGGAACATGGATTATATATTCAGTATCTTTTTCACCCCCATATACCTATCAGCATTTCTAAGTTGTTTTAGCAAGGAACTTGAAATATAATCATTCGAAGACAAACGGCAGAGACTCGAAACAAGACAGAAGTCTCTCTAACTTGAGATTCTTCTCAAAATTCTTGAGTCAAGCCAGTACCAAAGAAGCTTATAGAACTGTGAATTGCATCTCCACCAAGACCTTCCTAACACCCAGAGAAATCAATTGATTCGACCTTTACATCTGCCCTACAGAGTTTAAGTAAAAGGAGAGAACGAGAGCACAAGTGAGAGACAAATGCCATCTCAGATACCCTCTCTTTGAGGGAGGGAGTGCCCTGGAAAAAGACTCTCCCAGACACACAGGATACAAACCAGCTTCATGCTCAACTCTGATGCCCATATGCATTAGCAGTGCCATGAGTGAATGTGTCTAGCTCTTGGGAAACACACTGAGGCCCTTGTATGAACATTGCGTGGGCTTAGAAAGGACATGCTGGCAAAAGCTTCAGCTGCTGGTAGCTCTGGGCATGCACAGCAGCACAAGTTCTCCTCTTCTCCCTCTCCCTGAGCCTCAGACTCCAAAAATCCATGTCAGCTGCACATTTGACATCTAAGAGCTTTCTTGGATCTCACTCACTGGATCAGATCCTCAGCTGGTTTCCCTGCTCCTTGAACTCTTGCCAAAGGTTTAACCTAAATGTGAGTCCAAGTGAGCCGGCTAGCTTAGAAGGAAAAAATCAAGATATATGATTGCTGCTCCCAGAAATATAAAACAATATTTACAGAATTGTACAAACATCCTATTCTCATTAACTCCTCTGTAGCTTTTCTGAAGACCCATTCCAAATATAACTGTGCAGTATATCCTACGGAAGCAAAAATGTAAATACATGCAAAAACTTTTACTTAATCTCTGGAGAAAAAAAAAAATGTACATATTGATGGATTCCTCTCTTTCCCCTCTACTGTTTAAATCATTTTCTCTAGTTGACAGAAATTAAATAAAGACCAAAAGCCAGAAGTCTATCACACATTATGGTGTAATTCCTCCTAATTTTAAAGAATCAGCCTTGGAAAACTTGCATTCAGCTCCAAATCAAAGCGGAGCATGCATAGCAGATTCTGTAGCATATTTCAGTCTCTATCTCCTCTCTTTTCCTGAGACCAAACTATATCTTGGTCTTGTTTAATTCCCCATTAGCCTAATGAAGCCTTTGCTGTGCACATTGGTCTACATTTTCTGATCCCTAACTGTTCTTTATGCATTCAAAGTAAAACTAATGGTAGGATTAGCTGAGTAAAGACTGCAGTGTTTAGTCTCAAAAAAAGTAGCTGTGCTGAAGTATTGAACCAGATCTCACTGTTATAACCACTTGGCCAGAAGGCAAAATTTTATCTCTGTGAACAGCAATTCTATTTTCAAAGCAAATCTTTTTGAACTGAAAGTTTTGGATACAAACTTTACTCCAAATATCCTAAAACATGAAGCTGATATCTGCTACCACCTGTAGTTTCCCCTGAGATATCTGTGTCTATGGTATGTCATCCATTTTTCTTATCTGCCAGTGGACCCACAGGAAATGTTTCCAGGTAAGCTTTCAAGCACAGACAACCCTGAGTGTTAGAGAAGTAGTACAGGTGTAGTCTGCTGAGAATGACAGGGACAGTCTCTGCCACCCCACAGAAAGAAATGTCAGCAGAACCATATACATGACTTTGAGGCCTGATTTTATATTCTGCTTTTTTCATGTAGCTGCTGAAAACAGGGTTATCTGTTTTGCAACCAGGGAGATGATACTCAAAGTATTTTTGACCCAGCCTCCTTCACACAGGGAAGCACATATAGCTACAGCCCAACATTTCACAAATAAAATGCCAGGCAAAAATTATTTGCCTTAACCTAGCAGCAATGTTTTCAAATCTGCTGTACAAATATGTTTATGTGTGTGTGTGTGTGCACATGTATATATGTATATCCATGTGCACACATGCTGTGCAGTTGCAATGCCAGAAATGAATGATACTGAGTTTGGTGATGATAAGAATGATATAGTGGCATTCAACACATTGGTAAGAGTGTACAAACAAACTTACATGGGAACACATGTAACAACTTTATCATCCAACGGAACAGCATTATCACTTACACATGTTAAGTCATTAGGTCTCTATTTGATTGTTCTGATCCCACTGATTTCAGGGGAAGCTCTCCATAGAGACAAATGTTGGCATAAATCAATACATGTCTATGTAAATACATGCAACTGCTATAATTTAATTAAACTGTTAAGCATAAGGCAGGATGGCCATTTTTCATAACCATGGCAATTATAGTCTTTGAATAGTAGTTGCAGGAAGAAACATAAACTAAGAGTAGGACATCCTACGCAAGACAGGATGCATTCAAGGTGCTACAAGACTGTTCCTATCTTACAAGAGTTGAAAATCTGAACAGGCTATTATTAAAGAGTGGAAAAATGAAAACACAAAGAAATCAGATGACTCACAGATGCTATGGCACAGCTGGGAACTGAACAGTCTTCCCTATATGAACCTCAGTTATAAGATGGAATCTGCTTTTATCTAGCACAGTTTGATTCTCCTTGTTTTTACATGGATATGTTTGGTGGCAGAAGAATGGAAGAGTGTCTATGAAAATTTCTCCACCCATGTTTTTCCCCCTCCTTCCCCCATATTGTCTTTCCCAAAGGCCTGTAGGAAAACCCATCACTCTAAAGAGAGTCCAGAGGAGAAAGTTCATGCCCTGTGTCATCTCTTTAAAGCAGATTCACACCTCACTCACACATCTGACATTGAATCCTTCAATTATTAACCCTGCTAGGTCTGTCTACTTGGTTTGGCCTCAGTTTTGTAACTCACTGAGACTTATGCTGGAATTTCATACAGCCACAGATTCTCAGAAGTAAGCACTGAAATGCCTTATTCCAGGCTACCCAGTCACCCTTTAACACTCCTGACCAAGTTCTGTGCAATCCCCTTGCAATCCCCAGCTTCTCTGTGTTACAAAAGTTATGATGCAGCTGGGTGACGCAGCTCCTACAGAAAGAATCACAACAAGCAGTGTGTGGTATGGGCATACACGGCTAACTTAGGAGAGCACAGAAAACAACAGAGAAAAAGAAATACAACCTTCTCTCTCAGTTTCTTTTTGTTGTTAAAACATTTGTTTTACATCTCTTGCCTCTTTTCCCCTGAACATGTTGTCTTTTTTTTTGATTTCATGTACCTGTGGTAGGAGGACAATTTGCTGTAATAGGCAGTGTGAGAAGCATTCTTTACCATAAGAAGAAAAAGACTCAGCTAAAATTCCCAAACAAAGACTGCCTAGGAGGTGCTGAAATAAAGATATTATGCTGGTTTTTCTGAATGTCCTTATGCAAACAGGACATTGTAAATGTCTCCTTTTCGTTTCTTGAAGAAGGGCCTTGTATCTGGTCTGAGTTCTGCCCTTTGATTTATTAGGAGCTTCAGCTGCAGACCAAATAGGTTTTCCTGTCTCTGCTAGCTCCTATTCCAGCCTTAAGTCATTGTGCTTTAAGACACGCTCCTTAAAGTACAAACTCTGTTACAGTGCCCTAAATAATATGTGATGCGAATAAGTGCTGTTAAAGGAGTTTCCTGTTTTGGTTTCCTTATTGGCACTCCAAGCTGAGCTGAAATCTCCAAAGGCCTTACTTAGTATGCAGATATTGAAACCAAACCAAAAAAAGATTCCTGCATTTGTTGTGCTGTAGCTTTAAATGCCCCTGGCAGAAACTTCATTTCTCTCCCTTTCTCCCTTTCGATCCTTCCCCCTCTCTCTCTCTTTTTTTGATGTTTCTTCTTTCTCTCAGCCTGTCATTGACAGTAAGTGCAATCACATTACACACAGCTTTCTTTGGAAAGCCCCCTTTTTAATGATCTGGCAGTCTGTAGACACTGACTGCTTCCAGAAAAAATTTCAATCCCTCTTCCCACAGCTTCCTCAAGCTCCAATGATAAATGACACCTGTCATTCTGTCACAGACAAATGGCACAGATGGGAGCGTCAGTGATATATGGCTCACCAGAACAGGAAATCAAGTTTGTTGGTTTTTTGGTTGGGTTTGTTGGTTTTTTTTTAAACAGAAAAGAGCTGACCAGGACATTGTCATGAGACTGTTCCAGGGGGCCAGGCCCAGAGGAGGAAGGGAGGCAGGAGCAGAGGAACTAGTAGTTTTAAGTAGCAAGCTGCAGTTTAAAGACTGAGGACTGAGGCTATCTGAAGGGCTTTGCAGTTTAAGAATCAAAGATGTCTAAAGGAAAACTCAAAGGTACAGTCACAACTCTTCCAGTCATATCCGCACTAATGTTACACCAATAACCTACCCCCGCAGCAGCACTGGCTTCAGACAGCCACTCAGGCTCCAGAGACATGCTGGCAGTGCCCTGGCACCCAGCTGCCCAGGCACCCAGCTGCCCAAAGAAATCAGCTTGGACAACTTTGCATGACCTGTGGTTGGAGTTCGGATTAGATGTATCCACAATCACGTTTGATTTAATTTCTCTCGGTAATGGAACTGAACCAAAATCCTGGCTTTAAGAATGCTTGAGAAACAGGAAAATTTAATTCTGAACCCATTTTCTGTCAGACAGGTCTTTCTTAAGCTTCTTTTAAAATCACTCATGTTTTCACAAGGAATTTTTGTTGCAGGCAAATCACTTAGGCTGCCTCAGACATGTAGCCACTTTTTCACTGCCAAGCAGGCAGACAATAAGCTCAGAGCTCTAACAAACCCATGCAGAACTTTTTACCCTGTGATGCCCTCCTTGATAGGAGAATTAAGTCCTGCCAGTCTCCTCTTACAGAGTAGCTGGAGAGGAAGAGGGAGCCCAACTGTCCACTGGGCAATTACAGAACAGTTAGCAGTCACAAGAAAGGCAATTCTCAACAGGACCGCACATTGAGTAAGCGAAACAGGACTGTGCACACAGCCTGAACGCCCAGTCTTTTCTAATCTCTAAGTGGTGACTTTTTTACACATAATTTACTACTGCTACTATGAGTGTAATATTCATTCTTGCTCTCCACAGCCAAGTTCTGGACCCACCCCTTCTGCGTGACTACATCACAAAGCCTTTTCCAGACTTTGTTACAGAGCAAACACAATGCCATTGTCTCCTGAGACAAAGATAAAGCAAACAAACCATTCTTCCGCCCTTGTTCACAGAACTTGTCCTTATTTACAAGACCATCTCTCACGTGTAAGCACAGCTCCATGGAATGAAGGTAGTAAAATTAGACCCAAAGAAAAATGTTGGCTTGACTTTCTGCCCATGCTGGAAATGTTGGGATCCATTTATAGAGCGTTCCCTGCAATTCAGCTGTAGGGTTTCTGAAAAGATTAACGAATGTCATGTGACAAAATCTCCACATGCTGCAATGAAAATATATCCCTTGGGGCTGCATTTTCAAAAGGAGCTGGGTGATAATGCTGCCTTTCCTGCACATTTATTGAATTTGATGTGTACAGTTGCGTGTACAAAAAACTAATCAGGAGTCCAAAGTGACGTGAAATACAACTAAGTATGCAGGCAAAGTTAACAAAAGAAATTTCATCACATTTTAGATGCTGATTATCAACAGCAATAGCCTAGGGAGAACTTTGGAGCAAATTCCTCAGATTTTCCAACACTATCTAGGCTACTAGAAGTGCTCCAGTATGGTTTCATGCTCTGTATTAAGTCAATGTGATGAAATGTATAAAGTGGACTGAATGATTGCTAACCCTAGAACATGGACAGCTCAGGATTATACATATTCAAGGCATTAATATTAGGCCTTTCATCATCCATCAGTGGAAGCCCACATAGATCACAGGAAATTTTCATTGCATGGACAGACTCTTGTCTTTCTATAAATTAGGAATAAGACTTGTTCAAAAAGCAGAAAGGCAGTAATCATCAGGCAGCTCAACCTATCAAGCCTACCTATGATGTCAGTGGATTGAGCAGCAAAACCCAACTCTTGTAAGGATATAGGAGAAGAAATAATCACACCAAAGAATAGTGACTAAAGATGTGTTACTAAAATTACCTGGCCAACCAGAAGAAATGAGGGGAAGAGTATGGTGGGGTCCAATGGGCCCCTGTCTGATTTAAATAAAGATCAAGCTCTGTCTTAGTTTGAAAGAATGTTGTCATGCATATGCCTTCATGGCAAAAGGAGCAGCAACAAAAGCCCATACAACAGGTGAGATGGAGAAGAGAACAATGTGTGGTTGTGCCGTGAGGGTCCAAATGCTTTTAGCAGTAATGATGCAACCTCTCAGCAAACCATCAGTGAGTGGCAGGAGGCTAGTGCCAGCTTATGTGTCCATTGATCTCAACCTGAAACCAGTTAACTGCAAATCCATTTTAAACCATGATGACAAATGAACTGGAACCATAGCTCTGAATGACAGTAAAATGCAGGAAATTAGAAGTGTCCGAACTGACACTCTGCATGGGTCCGTCTACTGTTTGTACTTCCACACTCTGCAGTCTGCTCTTTCCGGTTCAGAAGAAGAAATATGACTTCATAGCCAAACTTGGACTTAGACTGAATTGGAGCACCTGGGGCAAAGTTTCTTTTCTTATTTTATTTCCTGAGGATACAGCTGAGTGAGACTTTCTGGCTTCCACAGTAACTTCTCAGTTTGAAACAGATGCATTTTTTCACTATGAAAGATAACTCGCAAGTAGAATTTCCGCTCTTATCCTTCTCCATTAGGAGAGAAAATTAAAATATCCTTCAGGAGGGAATACATAACAGTTCTGTAAATTTAACAAGAGGTTTCTGCAAGCACTGAAGGATATTCTGAACATACTACAGAACAGAACACTGTACATTAGGAGAAAAAAGAATAACTAGGATAATGCCAAGAAAAAAAAAACCAACCACATTTTGTATTGTCAGTATTGTTGCATCAGGATAGAACTAGCCAAGTATAATTTAAGCATTGATCAAAACTGTGAGTCTGTTGAGGCTGAATTATAAACCCAGGTAGCAAAAAGTTTGAAATTTGTAATGACAATTAAAAAAATATTACGTTCCCGAGAGACCAAAAACCAAACAGATGTCCTGAGCCAGTAGATAAAAATCCACCAAGCCAAGCAAGTGAGAGATGATCAGGTGGAGCCTTAAAATAGAATATGAAACAAAACCAAAAGGCAGTCCTGGTTGTGAAGGGATTTTAAAAAGCATGTGGGAAATTTAGATGCCCACTTGCTGTTGACTTCTAGTAACAATTTGGTGCCAGTTTGCTCTTTTTACCTTTGAGAATCTCAAGTAATGGAGTCACTCAGGAAAAACAGGACAACAGCAAACTGAACACACTGCAGGGTTAATTTTCTTCACTGTGCTAGAGATGCTGACAGACAAGCCAATGGGCCAACTGGGGAAGAACTGGGACCTGCACCAAAAATGTACTTGTCAAGTAGTTGCAGATTTTTTTTTTTTTTTTAGCTGTTCTGGGATAAAATTGACGTGTTTTGACTGATGAATCATGAGCAAAGATTGCCCAGTGTGCTCAGTTTGAAATACCAGCTTCTACCTGTGTGTGCTGGAACACTCTGTTCTCTCCTCTGAGCATTTCTTTGGCAAATCTGTTCTTGAAGTAACAGCTAAGCACAAATCCTTCAGGGTGCAATCCTGTTCCTCTCCAACCCAACAGGGATTGTACTACTGAATCCAGCTGGGAGCAGTAGCAAGCTATTAATAAGGAGAATTCACATATAGCAAAATTTTGCAAAATAGTCATTTCTTCACATGTCCCTTGCAGCATGTTGGGACAAAGACATTTAGTGAAATGTGTTTGCTGTCATCCATTACACCTGCCAGTATGTGACATTAGCTATCAAAACAGATGACAAACGGCATGAACGTGGGGTGCCTGGTTGCTCCTTCTGTTGTTCTTAGACCTCTTTATCCCAACTAATTGTGCTTCTCTCCTATTCCTTCCCCTTCAATCTCAGTACTTTCAGCTGCTCTGGAATATGATAGTGATAACTCCAAGTTTCACCAGTGTGAAGATGCTGGTGTCATCTGCACGGGCTTTCAGGCTCCTCCTTATACCAGTCAGTGTCACCCTGGGTTTATTTGCTTACAGAACCCACAAATGCTGTGACTGATGCCATTAGGGTGTACTATTTCTCTGACTCCTAGAAATTGTAGCAGGACAGGGCAACTCAGGCAAATAGTGTTGTTTTAAATTTGAAGAAACATCTAACCTCTTACATTAGCTGTATTCACAATCTGGTCAGTGCCTGCTGGATCTTTTAGCATTCAGTGATGTTAGATGTACAAGCAAAGTTGGTAAAAAATAACTTTAACTGCTTATTTCCCCTTACTCTTTCATGCCTTATCCTGAGCCCTCCTGCCTTTTGTATCTTTTCCTTGAGGCCTCCCTGCTTAATATGGTTTAAAATTCATCTTAATTGCAAAATGAGAATGCAGAAACATACTATGGGGTTTGACTTATGCTGGAAAGACTTTTTCTGGCTCTCTTTCAGGAAAAAGCACACAGATGTGTTCTGTTCACCTAAGCAAGGATCCTAATGGGATTGTTCATGCCTCAGTGAGTTCCTCAGACGAACACTTGCTGGACCTTAGAAGTCTTTTAAGCATGGTAAAGTCCAGAGTCCTCACATTCACAAATAGAAAGGGAATTAGCTATCTCCAACTGTAGATAGCTAATTACCTCAGCTCCTTGTTCAGTTGAATTAATACATATATGTACAGACCTCACTAAACCTAACGGCTCAACAAAAGCAATTGGATGGCAAGTATCCAATCAAAAATATTTTGTTAGTATAAAAAGCATTATGTCATGTCAGCAGAGGATCCCACAGAAGTAACACGATGTGATGTGACACTACTCAAGCAATCTAATATAATATGGCACCACCAAGTAAGCAAAAAAAGGGCCCAAACATTTTATTTTTAGCTGAGATGCTCATTACCGTCCGATGTCTGATCTGAATGTTTTTTGACGGACTTAAGTGGAGTGAATTTGGCTGATGTCATGGGTTTAATAACTATTTGAATTATCCCAATTTCCTAGCAGCTCACTAAATTTTTAATCTTTCCTTTTCACTATCAGGACAAAAAAGTCTCTCTTCTAAAATAATGACCCAAAATTCTATCATTGCCCACTCTAAATGCTGCAGCATTTGGACCAGATCTCTCTAATTGTCACTCAATATTACATTTTGAGCTTTTGAACAGCCACAAGAGAAATGGAAAACTATTCACTTGATTGTCATTCCTCAGAGTAACCTGTAGCAAGCAGAGCCACACAGATGCAATGCCAGCTCCTTAGCTAAAAGCAGATTTGAGGGATTAGAGACGTAACGCACTGGTACCTACAGATGTGGTTACAGCACTCTGAGCGCTGAAGATCACACAGTGAAAGAAATCAGTTCAGGATGCATTTCAGGGGCCACAGGGATTTCTTTCCAAATCCCAGTTGCCCTGACCTGCTGGTAACAGCCCTCCACCAGGTTTTACAAGACATGGCCCCAGACCTAGCAGGGGAAAATAATAAAATATGAGGGTGGAAGAAGGAGGCGGCAAACTTCTGGCTTTCTGTGAAATGTCCAGTAGGCTTCAGCATGAAGTGCTAGCTCAGCCTTCAGTTCGTATCAGCATTACATCCAGTAGGTTCTGGCATGTAGCGCTTGCTCAGCCCTCAGCTCATATCAGCGTAAACACTTCATCACAGCTGACACGCTGATATGCTAAATGAGTAAGTGCCGTGCACAAAGAGGTCACAGAGAAGTTAACTAAAGGGATTATAAGGGACAGTCAACACACTTCAAAAAGAAAAAAAGAAAAAACCTGATAGGTGCAGAAAACATGGCAAATGAGCCCAAAGAATGCAAACCCTCCGCCGTGCACTCCATTACAGCCCTGACAGTCCAGTTCCAAACAGTTAAATATGAAACTGTCAACAAGGGCCTGTCTTAATAACCAAACTTGAGGCCTTTTATCCTGGAAGATTTATGAAGTAATTTTAAAGAGGCCCAAGCAAACATCTGTCAATAAATTGAATGCCGGCTACAGGATTTACAAGCAAGACAAGAATTTCTCATTAAGTGCACATTAGCACTGTGGGGATCATAAATAGTAAGAGGGCAGGATGCTGAGCCTCTCAAGCTGTCATTAAAACACTATCTAAGAACTAATGAGGAAGTGATGGAAGGATACTAATGATCCCTCAGGCTCCTTTCATTCAGCAGTGAAAGAGGAGCAGGCGATACAGAGTTTCAGTTTGCCATGATCGAAGGTCTACTGTGAAGTAGATAGGTTTTCAGGGAACCTCCCAGCCTCCATTGCTGTAAACCTGCCAGGTACACATGGACCTTGACTGCTCACTGGTGGACCAACAAAGACATCACCATGAGCTCTATCCTCCCTATTGCATGAAGCTCAGAGGAACAAATAGAAAGGGCAGGTTCCCTGGAAGTCCCAAACTGTGCTGCGGGCCAGTGGAAGCTGTGTGGGTTGTACCAGGTAGATTTGCAGTGCTCTGCAGGTGAAACTGTATTTTTCATACAAAAAGCAACTTGCAAGTGATTATGAGCTCCTATACAGAAAAACAGGGTTGAAGGACTATATTTTTCTTACTGCCCTGTTAGAACAATGACATGGATTCTGGTGGCAGGCCCTCAGCTCAGCCTTTCCAAGGAGGGAGGCAAAGACCTGTAATAACAACTGAAGGACCGTAGGTCGTTCTGATTTCCCAGAAAATCCATTAATGTCATCAGCAAACAGATCTCTTTCAACCTTGGTGGCAAGCTGCTCACCTCGTAGCTGCAAGGACCTCACATCGTAGAGGAGGTGGCTCACTTCCCACCACAATTCCACCTTCAAAAGATGAAGGCAGTGGCTCTTCTCATCTCTCTGTCCATTTTAGAGAACAGGGCATTCAGAGCATCCCTTTCTCACCTTGAGTAAGGAGTAGCATTTCTTTTAGGCTCCCTTGTAGGTCTGATGGCCTAATAGTACATGAAACCTCTCATTCAGAGGATTTGTGCTTGCTGAGAACCCATCTGTGTCTGTGACCTTCAGTATGAGCTGTGTCCATCTATTTATACACAGAAACACATATGTGAAACTATGCCTCTAATCAGACAACCTATGACACATGAAAACATTAATCCAAGGTTTTATTGTCATGTTCTCTCATGTCTGATCATGTATACAAAGTTCAGAAATCCCACAATTTGAAACCATGGGTGGCTCAATAGTTCAATAGATAAGGAATTCTTTAGGGATGTGGCAGAGCTAAGTGTAACTTCCTGTACTCCTGAATTCAGAATATGGACTTGATGTTGATCCTATCACATTACTGATGACTGCACCTCCATCACATTTCTGGCTCTTCTATACCCCCCTCTCCTTCCTTCCTGTGTGCTTGTGACCAGAAGCTGATAAAATTTTCCTGATGATGTCTTGGTCAGAAATGACACATTTTTGAGCCTTATTGTCAACAAATCTGGTTGCTGATGGAAAAGGAAAAAGTCTTTGAGATCGCTCTGTTTTCTACCAAAACAGGAATCTTCCCCTTGCTGTGACCCTCTGTAGCACAAGGACCAAAATGATTACTCAGACATATAAAACCTATTTCTATCAATTGAAATTATTTCTTTGGGTCTACAGCACAATGGCACTTAAAC
The DNA here is from genome assembly GCF_026170545.1 of Melanerpes formicivorus. Lineage (NCBI taxonomy): Eukaryota > Metazoa > Chordata > Aves > Piciformes > Picidae > Melanerpes > Melanerpes formicivorus. The sequence goes on along the minus strand of NW_027142371.1, from coordinate 7,044,591 downwards.
TATAATGTAGTTACATTTTTTCCTATAATAGATGTTTTCACATGGTATTGGAGCTGTGAATGTATGTCTCTTTCTGAGACTTTGATCTGCAGAAGAATCAAATGAACATAACCAAAGTGCACATTAAGAGAAAGACATTATATTAATGAGGAGTGGAACATATCAACAAGTTACTTAGTTTAAAAAAGCTCATTCAAAAGGAGTATTGCAGTTAAAACCTTTAAACACATAGCTTTTCAAATGAGTTTATACATAAAGAGTAATTGCTAATAACTTGCATTTAATAGACAGTTCTTTTACAACAAAATTAACTCATAAAAAGACAAACTTTAACTTTTCCAGTAAAAGATACTGAGGACAATGAGCAATTACACAAACATTCACATTCTAGACCAATTTCCACTCAATACTGGAAATTGAATGCAATCCCGAGAAGTAAGTAACCTGTGTACCAAGGGTTCAGAACGGAGCCATTCATTAAAGCAGCAACAGCATGAAATAAATAATGGGCAAATGTTATAAGCTGCATCCAGTGAGTAATTTTTTTCATTTCTATTAGTCTTTCTAACTCAGGCTATATTCAGATGGGCTGGTTTCCAATACTTTCATTAGTACTGACTCCACCAATAGGATCAATGTATTTAACTACTAGTCCGTGCAAATCAGGATAAAAATTGCACCCAATCTAATTAGTCCTGGTGATGTTATGGCAAGTATGGAAATGTATAATTACAGTGTAATTACACAGCCACTTTAAATCCAGGAAGTTGTAAATTCAAGGCTAAATTTCAAAATAAGGTCATTTGAGTAGGTCAAAATTAGGCAAAACCTGTTTGCTCATCCCTGATAATTATGCTGCCAACTCCTCCAGAGCAAGCACCTCTAAGGAGCAGCAAGCTGCTTAATGAGACAAGCTGCCTGACCTGTATGAGGACAAAAGTGAACTCCCCAGTTATGGACTGATGGTTTCTTCTGAAAACAATCATTTTGGTTATACATTTTTATATAAGACTATAGACAGAACCAGAGAGCCTATAGTAGTTGTATGGACTTTTCCCTTTCACCCTGGGAAAAAAAGAGAGTGGAAGTTTCACCCTGGCAAAAGAGAGTGGAAGTTTACTTTCATGTAAATTCCACATGCTACATTAGATAGGAGGATGTGTAGAGATGGACATGTTTTGGCTTGCTTGTGGTCAAGTGTCACATAAAGTCTGACTTCCCTAGTTTGCCCCAGGTGCAGAGGTTTGAACTTACTGACTGATTCACATCAGCAACATTAGAAACCAGTAACTATCCTTCTGCAGCAGGAAAAGATTACACTTCAAATAGCAATCCTAAACTTGAGGCAGGAAAACTCCTACTGCAGGGAGAGATCCATTAGTGATGCAAACCAAAGCACTTGAAGAACATCTTTAAAAGCTACTAGGCTCAGGAATGGCAAGAGGTAGTGAAGCTGTATTTCACATGTGGTAACTCTTGTCTGAATGCGGGAGACATAGGTAAGGCCATATTTTAAAAAGCAATAAGGAAGAGTGTCTATTTTGATCTGTTCCAGTAAGGCCCACCCCGCTTTAAATATTTTTTTGTTCAGCAAATGTTTTATGGGGAAAAACGCCTACAAGCTTCTAAGCACACATCCATCTGCTGACCCAGCTGTGGATGCTAATATACATAATGGAAGAGAAATTTCCTGTTACAGACTCTTCTGTAAACTACAGGTCTTAAGCCTGCGCTTTAGATAGTGATTCAACAATTTTAATATCAATAATTAAGGAAAGCAGATTCCTTTACTTCACCAAGATCTCAGGCAATGAGTTCTGCAATGGAAAGTAAAAGGAAGATTTCTTTTTTGTTGTTACTGCCCATTTTAATGGAACACAATTGGCACTGTTTTGAGGTTAGGATATTTGCATAAACGTGGAAGGGAGGCTTTAATATTAACTTTATCTCAAGTACAGAAAGGGAAAACACTTTTATATGGATTTGCATTTATACTTTGTACTGAATTATTATTAAGGGGCTTTGAAAAGAGTAAATATTGGTTTTAGCATTCTGGTGTAAAGCTGTGCTTAATCCCTATGAGGATCAGATCCTTTCCTTTAAGCATACACCTAGTTCATGGTAGCTGAACCAAATTTCTGGTTCGGAAAAGTAGGTCTGTTTTTATATCCAAATTTAGCTTTGCTGGATAAAAACCCAGGTGTTACCTTACTATTTTTTGCTATATATTAGTTTTATCAGACTTCCTGACTCATGAAACTGAGGTTACAGCAATTTTAGGTATGCTGAAAAATTAATCTATCATTTGAAGAGCACTGCACTATTCTTTATCTTGAATTCTTCCTCTGAGTCCTCCTCTTATGCTGTCTGCATTTTTTTAGCTTTGGAAGCTTTTAGTGGTAGGATGATGAATATTAGACCCTCCACTTTTGTTTTTTCCTAAATTTCTGAGATGTCTTTTGTTGTTTGTGGTAGGTGAAACTTCAAAAATTCTAGGGCTGGAGTTTACATGTACTAATGTACTAAACTCCCTGATTTTGCAAGGTGGGCTAAAATTATTAGTTGGAGATTTCAAGCACTCACACTTCTGATTAGGCTGAGAACATGATCTTCTCTAGCACTTAAGGTACTTCTGCTTGTGTCATTAACTGAAAACCAGAAGTAAAACCAATTACACATTATCTTTCCTGGGTAAAAATGTCCAAAGAAGGGCCATCCTCTGGGTCATTTCTCTGGGAACTGACACAGTTTTTGTCTAAGACAGATGCATGGAAGAAATTATCCCCATTAGGACCCCAAAATTGCAGTCAGAATTTTGTCTTGCAAATTGTTTCTACATTGGCTTCTCTTTTTCTGATATGCTCCTAGCTCCTTCTTCTGTAGCACAACAATACCTTATTAGAATAAATCTTTATTAGAATAAACCAAACCAGGTTGGAAGAGACCTTCAAGATCACCATGTCCAACCCATCAACCAATCCAACCCACCCAAACAGCTAACCCATGGCACCAAGTACCCCATCAAGTCTCCTCCTGAACACCTTCAATGACGGTGACTCCACCACCTCCCCGGGCAGCCCATTCCATAGCGCAATCACTCTTTCTGTATAGAACTTCTTCCTAACATCCAACCTGAACCTCCCCTGGCGCAGCCTGAGACTGTGTCCTCTTGTTCTGGTACTGGGTGCCTGGGAGAAGAGACCATAAATAGTAACTCTTCTCTATCTCTCAAATATATTCTCGAGAAAAAACTTGCCTACTTTTGGCTCTCACTTCATCACCAAAGTAGCCCAGTTGTTTTGCAGAGAAATGGTTACATTAATGACTTGAGGAGGAAAGCAGATGCACAGGTGTCTGAGCATACATGTATTTCACTCAGCTCTTCCATTATGCTAGGCTTTGAATGTTTCCCTTATCTAATAAACCAAGTAAAGTCGGGAGTAAAGTATGGTTTACTATGAATGTTATCTCATTTATTGAGAAATGAGAGATGTGAATTCTGCATGGGCAATAAAAGGGCCTTAAAGGAGTGTAAATGTAGTTCTGTCCTTTCAGAGCCTCTTTACACTGCTCCACAGCATAAAGGCTTCTTAGAATAGAATAGAATAGAATAGAATAGAATAGAATAGAATAGAATAGAACAGAACAGAACAGAATAGAATAGAATAGAATAGAATAGAATAGAATAGAATAGAATAGAATAGAATAGAATAGAATAGAATAGAATAGAATAGGATAGACCAGGTTGGAAGAGACCTTCAAGATCATCGCGTCCAACCTATCACCCAACACCACCTAATCAACTAACCCATGTAACCAAGCACCCTGTCAAGTCTCCTCCTGAACACCTCCAGTGACGGCGACTCCACCATATCTACCATATCTACCATATCTACCCTCTAACTAAAGTCCAAGTGTATCTTCTTGATCTATTTATGCCACAACAAACATCATGAATATTTTTTATTTTTGCTAACGCCTTGCTGGGCTGATGACTAAAATCTCAGAGACTCTAATAAAGCACAGAAGGATAATTTAGAATTACATCCCATGGAAAGCTTCAGTAAATAATAAGAGCATAAATACATCGGCAAGCTAATGTTATCCACTGCGGGAGACATTTAGAAATGAGAACCTACATCTGTGCACAATAGCACATGTTCGGTTGTGGATCTCTCTTTGCATTCACACATGTGATTGAAGGTACAAATGTAGAGCCTGCTGTATGTACACATCATCATTACACTCTAGTTTCCACACTACAAGGATTTACTCAGGTTGGTTACACCTAGGTGGGTATACTTTCTTTCCTATATTAGTCAAGTGCAAATGAATGAACAGAAACAGATTAAATGGCAACTCTAATTAAGCAGCTTATATGTCAGAGCATACTAACGTCAACATACTGTTTGAGCTACTGCAAATTATCAGTACTAAAATTCTTTAACTGGTAGTCTAAATTTCCTCATTATTCTCGCTAGGGACAAAAGATTAGACAAAGAAAGAAGAAGGGCAAAAGTGTCTGATTACAAAGCTTTAATGAATAATAATATTCTCCATTTCTGTGCTGTTTCCCAGACCTTCACTTCTCAGGTAATGTAAATGCTCGGGCTTCAGTTAGCTCCACAGAGCCAGTTCCCACCTGTGGAGGAGCAGGGCTTTTTGGTGGTGATAAATTGAGCTCCACAAGGCAGGATGGGCTGCTTGGCCCTTTTGATGTGTCTGTGTAGATGCACAGGCTGTGCTTGTTGCTGTAGGTTCAGAAAGCTTTTTCTACAGGTCAGGAAAGAAAGGTGTAGTGAGGAATATGTCATGTCTCAGGTCAGAAGAGCAATAAACTAAAGAAAAAGGTTTCAATCCCGGCAGCCTTGGCTCAGGTCTCCTCTCTCACACATTTTCTCCTCCTTCCCTCTCTCCCTGGATCACTATTGTCTGTCCCCAGATTTCCACAACAACAAGAGCATAAAATCCAGTATCAGGCCTTTAAGAGGCTTAATGGGGAGGCCTTCAGTGTGCATAGTTGTTCTGCTTTTAACTTATTTTTGCAAAGCAGGTATATTTCCAACCAAGAATTAGAGAGAGTGGCCTCAGGCTAAATTGCAGGGAGTCCCAAATGAGTGAACCCTTTGAGGGGAGAATCACTGAAGAAGAAAATGAAGATGACAAGGCTGTTGCTTCTTAATAAACATTATCACATTTTCACCATGCATTATTTATTACTTTTCTTTCACTGCTTTATCTTCTAAAACATTTAATCTAATATGTATAACTATGTATACATATATACATATTTTTAATTCTCTCCTCTTTTTTTCTAAACAAATCTCAAGTTAACAGTCCATTCTTTGGTTTTGAATTGTTAAATTAACATGTTTAAGCCTGTCAATTTTTTCTTCTTGTTTTTTTTTTTCCAATCAGAATATAAATATGATTACATTAGAAGCATTTTATTGAATGCTGTAATGTTATATCTTTTCCAAAGTTAGAGATGGAACATTGTAATAATTTTTAAGGTTTCTGTCTGTGCCTATGGTCTCTCTAGCCTCATCCTGCTTTTCTGTAAGCACATGAGGAAGACTGTTAGCATCTTCTGCAACATACAAAAGACATAGCATATGAGCTCTGGTCTCAAAATGACCAAGGGAAAATCAGGGCTTGAGTGACTCCAAGCTGAGTCAGACAGCAATGCTGACTGTCAATAAGAGGAGGCCATGTAGGCCTCCTGGGTTCAAACAAAGCCTTGCCTGAGATTTGGAGAAATCCACAGAAAGTCACAATCCTCCTGACTAAAACAGAGAGAAGATGAGTTGGGACAGGAGTCACTGTCACAAGGTGATCTGACAAGAATGGCAAAGCTTATGTGCCATATGTAAATGCTGGAAGTCATCAAGGATATGAACAAAGCAGCAGTGGGCAGCAAGGCCAAGCCAATCCTCCAGGTTGATCTGATCCTTGTCTGCTCATGACCTCTTTCCCTGGGACTCCTTTCTGCAGCTAAGGCAGCAGGACCAAAGCCCTGGTTTTGCAGGGTTGTGCATGTTGGAAAAAATTGTTCATGGTTACTTCAGCAGTGCTTGGGAGTGGTACGAAAGGTCAAATTTTCCAGCAAAGGACCCTCTTCTCTCTTATTTTACTTTATGGTCAGATAGACTATTTTTATTCTGAGATCTGCTGCTGTCCAGTAAATATATAACTTTGTTACTAACCAAGCCTGCTCCAGAATGATACCTTTGTGGACAGTAAAAACAATTTAATGGCATGTCACAATAGCAATTCACTCTGCTAATAGCCCGGCTCAATAATACTATATTGCATAAACCTCCTTCAGTCTTCTGACAAATAATTCACCTTTATGCACTCTGCAGCAAGCTCCATTTCACTAACAAATATATTTCTCCCTTACACCTACAAATAAATATCTAGCATCTTCTTACTGTAACATCAGCTGTTCCTTTGCATGAGGTCAGTGGTGCCATATTTCTATTACAAATCACCCATCCCCATCACAGCCTTAGAGACTATCGGTTTTTAACTGGCACATCAAATCACAGAGATGGGTGCAGGGAATAAAATCTTGGGGAAAAAAATGTACATTTTGATATGTCTCACAAGCAGCAGCAGTGAAAAGTTTAAATACTCTCTATGTCAGGGCAGCCTTAAACAAGTGTTTATGGGCTTTGCTTTTACAAGCATAAGTATTTGGGTAAGCACAAACCTCAAGATGTCTCTTGCTTAAAATGCAGTGAAAACTCACAGAGCAGGCAGACATCTTCCTGCCATCCTGCTTCCTTAGTTTCTTTTTTAAGGAGATTGCCTGCTCAAGGAGAGATCTGTTGGGTCTACAGCACAATCTGATACAACACTGCAAGGCTGCTTCAGAAGGTATTTGGGCTAAACTGTTACCTCAATTTGGGGATGGAGCCATACATGTTCTCTTAAAACCACATCTGGCTGTGAACTTTGGGAGTGGTTGGTTTAAAGTAATCTGTAGACAACATATCCAAATATCCCCCCCCTGTGACTGACACAAACATTATTCCTGAAGGCTCAGCAGTTTTATATGAAACAGGTTTGATATTCTCAATCTACTTCCTGCTCCAGGTCAGGAGAAATTCTTAGTGCTGGCTCATCACTCACAAAAGCAAGGATTCATTGGGCCTGGGAAATTAATGATCTTGTGATGATGCTCCCTAAAATCATACCAAATATTGGGAGTTAGTGAGGATGATATGGGTATCAGAGCTTCTTGTACTCTTATTTAAATTTCCTTTCACAGTGTCTGAGTTCAGCTTAAAAGAAAGGGGGGGGGGGGGGAGGGGGAAGGGCAAATTGCAAGTCTTACAGGTACAAATAGAATTTATCCTATATTTTTATTCTGCTGTTATCAGCTTATACTTAGCATAAATTCTTCCTTTCCTAGAAAAGAGATTTATTTACTGATATATTTAGAAATAGAATCAGCTATCAAAGCCTATTTTTTTTTCAAATGCCTATGTAGAATCTGCTAAAACCCAAGTGCATCCTGTTTCTTTAAGAACTACTTTAAAATGCTACAGTAAAAAAAGGGCATTTTTGTAGAAGAAACTATTTGTATCAAATATCATGAGAAAATAAGTGCATCATGACAATTTTGAACATCTTTTATGATTTGATTGTCAGTAACGAGGCCCACAGGAGAGTGATAAATGTGCAGCACGAAAAATATCTATTTCACTTAGATAGCAAATTATGCAACTCAGTGCTTGATAGCACTTGGCAAAATACAAATGTAGTTGAATGGAATTGAAATTGTTGCTCTTTGCCTAAGACACAGGTAATATCACCAGGGGTCCTGTCTTTAGATATTTATAAGAGCTAAGAGTTTAAGTAATAGTAGCAGTAATACAAAATTACCTTTAAACATTGAAAACATTTTTACTTTGTTACAGGGTGTAATTTACACTTTTTCTCTAATGGCTTATATACTGAAAATGATACACTAATGCAATTTTTCAAACTTAGTTACCTTTTTGTGTGCTAAAATTATATGCTCTCTCTTTCCCCTGTTTGTCACTTTTCAGATTCCATTTAATTCCACGCTCACAGAATTTCATCATTTATCTACTTGTCACAAAAGTTTCCTAAACTTTTAAAAATACAAAATAAACTCTGACAAAAATGCTTCCATTTCAGCTTTTGGAAATTTTTCAATCTCCTTTTGGACTGTTACTATACATTTATTTCGTTGTTGCTGTGAAATTTTTCATTCAGTGACATCAAGCGAGGGAAGGAAAAAAACCTGATCAGAGTCACTCAAACCCTTTACATTAACCTGTCTCTTCACTTACAGATTTATATTCCTGCTTATCCTGCGTAGAAGGATAGGAAGATAAATATATTAAAGTGCTGTGTAGCTGTATCTTAGCACAGGATGGGGAATCTGTTTCCTATCCTGTGAGAATTTCCAAGATTTAAAACTTTTTCTCCTCCCAAGAAATGAAAAATAAATTAAAAAGAAAGTTGTTGGCTCATTTAAAAAAGAAAAAAAAAAAAGTTCCTATTAACTCAAGAGCTTAGTTTTGACCATTTCAAATCACTTTCAGTGATCATCTTTTCACATGTTCATTTATTTGTTTCTTAGTTTTCCCCAGTTATCTCGAACATTGAAACCAAGAGCTGTTTCTGCTGAAGCAATGTGAAAACTATTTTGACAGGGTGCCTCTTTAAAACTTCTGAAATGATATTTCTCTAACCAAACCTTTTCAGTCAAATAATGAAAAAGTTTAATCCATGAAATATAGACTACATTCACTGTGTCTCTATTTCTTTCCCAACCACTTCTAGTACCACTTGAGTCCTTCATGTCCATGACACTAAAAAAGAGTAACAGAAACTGCTCAAATGCTGACTCATCACTAGGAAGTCTTTTGGGTCAAAGACCCAGGAGAACTGAGAGGATGAGGGTTCCCCCCTCCATCCATCTTCTTCAGAGGTTCAGCGTTGCTGGAGCGTCCAACCCCTGATATCCTGTGATCCAACTCCTGACACATGTTTGGGATCACTACACAGCAAGGTGATCCTTGGCATATCGCTATGTCCTCCTCTCTCCTCCACCTCAATGGGGCAAGAAACTCTATCCCTCATTTTGTGCCCCATTTTGCATCCACTCGGTTCCCAAGACCCTCACACTAAAAACAAGATTACCTGAATTTGGGAGAGCCAGGGAAGCTCAGCCCCTGCCGATGACCCTGGATGCTGCCCCAAAAATGGCAGACGGGACCAATGCAGATCACACAACCTGGCAAAACCAACCATGCAGTGCTTCTACTGATACTGAAAACAATTGGAGTTTTTTTAGCCTTATGTGCTCTTTAAATCATGATGCTGTCACTAGGTGATGAGCATTGCTGTTGGATGCAGATGCACACGCAAACATGACCAGAAACCCATGCTGTACTCTCTGCACCTCATGTGAAAAAGCTACAGAAAAAAAATAAATTAATTGCAATGTATAGTAGAAATACTGGGTCAGACAAGTGAAAAATACAGGTTTTGACCATCTGCAGTTGCTAAAAGGCTCAATTCATATTGCATATGAGAAGAGGTGTTATCCTCATTGTTCACAGCCAAATTTTAATGTGGGCAATTCCCTGCATTCCCCTAAAAATTTCAATTTGACACACCACTTTATTCCTTTCGGCACTGACTCTTGTGTAATGTTGCTCTGCTCTGTTGAACAGTTGCCTTTTTCACCCCACACATGACTTTTCAGCAATAATGGACAATGTTATTGTCAGGTCCTAAAAATCCGTCACCTGCATCTTTTATTGCTTTGCAGAACTTTGTCTGGAGTCCATTGGAACTTTCTTTTTTTTTTTTCATATCTGTTATTCTTATCTTTCTGGCATCAAATTACAACTTCCTGGGACCTCCGTGATTCTGGGCCTGTGCCAGAGAAGGCAGGAAGCTATGCATTCTCTTTTAATATTCCATTTCCTTTTCATGTAATTGTAAACTTCTACCAAAAGATGCCAGAAAACTAAGGAGCACTTAAGAAGCCTGAAAAGCTGGGTTTTACAAAGGCACCACAGAACTAGGAATCAGAACTCCTAAAAGCTGCAGTTCCAGTGAACAATTGTGAATGAAAATAGGCAACACTATTTTTATGGGCGTGTGTATATGAGTGCCTAATGCAGCTGTAAATAAGGCATTAAAATGACTGGGGTATTTGCAACCCCTGTGAAACTCTCATGGGGGAAGCTGTTGACAAATTAAAGCCACTATTGCTACTCTTACATTAGCTTTTGTATCCTAAACACATCATTAGATGGTATTTCATGGCATAAAACCCTTACCTGCTTGAAGATTGATTTGAAATGGAAGACTCTTACAAAAATATACAGTCCCTTTGGGTTAGAGCTGGGAGGATCATTCAGAATAAATTTATTATTTGAATATGGTTCTGCTTATTCTGCCTGAAAATTCCTCATTTTCCTACATATTCCCACATTTATAAATAATTAGCCTGCTGAAAGTACTCACCAGATTATCACTCTGGTTCTTTGGTTTTCTGTTGAGCAGTTTGTTGCATATCTTCAATATTTCAAATGCAGATATTTAGGATCAGATTTTTTTTCTGGCTCACACACGAGAGCCACCTTTCAAACCACATTCCAAGTGTCAGGACCTGTTATTCTACATTAATTTTGTTGGGTTTGTTGTTGTTGTTGTTGTTGTTGTTTAAGAGCAGAATATTTCAATATAAATTTTAAAAGAGCACATTATTGAGAATCCAACAGAAAGCTCCTGAAGATCGCACTAATTGATGATCTTTTTGATCAAAATTGTGCTGAATGTATGAGTACTAGCAAGGGTTTCAAAACAGCTATTTTGCCCTGCTAGTAATGCTCTGCTCACAGGCTCTTCTCTTCATGTCAGGAAGAGATAGCATTTAGAAGACTGCTACTGTCACCAAGACAAACAAATATCTTGAGTTTCCTAAAGGGCACAGCATCTCACACTTTCACTTACATGATGTGCCTCTTTTCTAAACTAATTGTAGCTACAAAGTCCAGTAGACAGCATCACTTCAAGCTTTTAGATAACCCCCCCAAAAAAAAACCCTCTTCAAAATAACATTTATGATCCACTTTAAAATCATCTTCCCCAAACACAAAGGAAATTTAAAGTTAAAGCCAAAAATCTGGCTGGATACCATGTCCTTAAATCAACCTACCTCTCCTTAGCTTTGCAGGGAATCTCACACACTGTACTAATGCCATATGTGCCACAACACACAGGAATAATGGGGTGAGCTAAGGACAGTGTCACACCATACTGAGCTACTCTTAATTCAAAATTTCTTCCTTGCTTTCGAGAGGGTAGCTTACAACCCTGCCAAAATTGCCTTCTCTTTTTTAAATATACATAGTGGGAAAAAAAATGCAGCATGAGAGCACAGAATTTCTCCAGAGAAAAACATGGAAGAGTTGCTGAAAGTGGGATAAATTCACCTTTTACATATGTGTAAACTGGATAAACCCTGAAGGAAGTAAAGGGAGGAATGATAACCTGACAAAGAACAACAGACCTGCACATAAGGAAAAGGTGGTCCAGGTTTTGACCTCCCCACATAAACCCTAAATAAAATCAGGATAATAAGTTGAAGCTTCTTTGCCGCAAAAAACTGAATGGCAGTCAGCATTTAGGGATTGGTTTTACTAGATACTAGCAGCAGAGTGGAAAATACAGATAGTCTTTGAAACACATGGTACATAGCATTTTAATTACTCCCATGCAGACTTCAGCAGTTTCAGTTTATGGGGTTTCATAGGGGGGAAAAAAAGAAATCATTCTGTTGTTTGATTGTTTCCATTCACTTGGGTTTTGCACCCCTTTTGTATTTCCCGTGATGTGTTTTTCAGTAGAGGTGAGTGGATATATAATACTGAGATCAGAGCCCTGCTCTTCAAACAGCCTGAAAGTTCAGAGGAGGGCAGAGCTGCGAGGTGGCCCTTTGTAGGGCTGGGAACAAACTGCTCCTATCGGTCCCGTTTCGAAGTGCAAAGCAGATGCTGGGGCTCAATCGTCATTTCAACCCAGATTCGCTTTCCACATGAAGTTGTAATTCTGCTCCAATTTATTTTTTGTACAGACAAGCTTCAGTCAAAACTTTGCCTAGGTTTGAAGAAGTGTTTGATACAATAGTTTCATCCAGCTCTACTTTCAACTGATGATCTGAAAACTTCTTCTGAAACTTGTCTCACATTTTTTAACTTGTGTCATTTGATATTCAAGTTTCCTTCAAATTTAGTCTCCTCTGAAGGCAGAATCAAGCTCTGTCGTTTCCTGGGAATGCATAGGTTATGTGACAAGATATACAAACAGTTTTGATCATCAGTAAAATTTACTGCTACACAATATTGCAGTTCTAATTAGCAGTAAAGTCAAATGAAAACTCCGTCGTGGTGTGATTACAGCACGGCTTTACAAAGCCTGGGAAGGGCCTCTTGCATGGTAATTCATTTAATGGATAGTATTTCTACATTTATTTATGGCAGTACAAGGATGTAGGGAATTTGTTGGAAATACTTCAAACAATTGACAGAAATATATTCAGCTTCTTTGTCTGACACATGAAGGGTAGCTTAACTTTTTGTTGCATACCTTTTTGGGGGTAAAATGTGGTTTTTATGTTACTGCTCAACTAAGACTTCTTCCTGCTCCTGTGAATTTCCTTCCTAAGTTGCTCCTGCAATGGCACTCCTGTACAATTTCTGAGCTGTTTGTATGATCCCTCACTGACTTGTAGTCAAAACAGGCTAGGGAAGCAAAGTGGATCTGGAGCAGATGAGTGGCTTCATGATACTACCTTTTATCACCATGGTGGTCAGTGAAGATGCTGCCCATGGGAGCAAAGGGATCCTATGATGAACCCTGGTCACTTGCTGTCTACAAAATGCACTGTAGGCACCAACACCAACCCCCTCTACAGAAAGTGGTACATACAAAGCACTATAAAGACCTAGAAGAAATTTGAGAGTATTCCCATGTGTCCTTAGAGGCTGTATCCCTAGAGCTTTGGAAATGTCCCATGCCAAAAAATGTGCTCTCTTCAGACAGACTAACCTCCTGAGCCCTATTGATCTGTGCCACTTTATGCAGAAAACCCTGTAAATGGAGCTCAATCAGTCTCATTAGGGGCAGCAGTCTGATGGAAATCATATTACCTACTGCACTACAGTAAATAGGGCTTCTGTTATCTGGAGCAGAAACTGCCAAGAGGTGGGGAGGAGCAAGGGAAAGAGGAAAGGGAGAAAGCCTCATCATCCCTTTGTGCTGCAGTGCCTGAGCAGGGTGAAGCAGAAGTCCCCCTGGCTGTGATGAAAGAGAGGATACTCAAGGGACTGCGCTGCAAACAAATGATCTCACTCCAAGCTCACTTTCTGCTTGTAGAGAACAAAATCTACTGAATGAAAGGCAGTCTGACTTGCAATCAATCTTCATTAACAGTCAGATTCTCTCACTGTGGCTCTATAAACAGTGTTTTTGTGAATTAAAAATAACATCATGTTAATTACAGTGCTGCGTTACCTTTTCTTGTTATGGCACGCTAGGTATACTCCTACTTTACAGAATGCCAATAACTCTACACAATTCAGATTTCCTTTAGCACTTCCACAGGATTACATTTCCCCCCTCAGATAAAAGAACAACCCTTTGAGATGATGGGACATCAAATATGCCCTCATATTGGCATCTCCTGTTTTTCAGCCTTTGCCATATTGTGCACAAGATGAAATGGCACAATACCCCACATCTGCCAACTACTTCAGAGTGCCATTCTTGAAACTGTCCCAGATTTTCCTCTCTGGTGACCCATCAATATATCAAGTTCAGAAAAACAGACACTTCATAGCCCTGCATTGAGATCCTCCCTTTTCAAATTTAATTAAAGCCTCCACACTGGAACACCAGCTTTTGGGTTGCTCCTGTATACTAACAGTTGGGGTTGTGTTGAATATGGATTTGTACGGTACTAATACAAAGCAGTGTCTATGTCCCCTGATTGCATGTTAGCAAATTCATCTTCTCGGTCCTCACATCATCTTGGTATGCTGCTCATGAATTCCAGCAAAACATGGTGTTGAACTTCAGCCAAGACATACAGCACTAGGTACAGTTCAGTGTGAGTCCAATGACAGCGTGGTGCTGCTTGCAGTCTCTTTCACAACCAGCTTGGAATCTGTTCTTATGGAGACACTGAGGAACAGAGCTAAGAACCAGACCGTACCACAGATAGAGAAGGAACCACAGGGCTTGTCTGTGCCTGCCACACCAACTAATGAATCTACTTTGTATTTAACATGCGTGAATTAGGAACAGTAGAGGAGTACCATTCAACATGGGCTGTTGGCACCTACTGATGTGAATTGCACTGAATGCACAGCACTGATGAGCAGGTTTCACCTCAGGTTTTAGCATGTCTCATGCTCTATTTTTTAAATCTCAAGCTGACAAGTAAGTAATATTCCATCCACTGCACATTTATAATGCCGTCTCTGGAGCCAACCTCTGAAAGCAACATTTATAAACTGGTGGTAACAGGACCCAGGTGACTTTCCCAATGCTCAGGTCAGTGTGTGCTAAGAAGAGCCATATCCTGATGCTAGGCTGCAATTTCCCAATTCAAGTTATGAAATCCACATGTCTTCAAGCTCTGCTTTGGGCATCTAACCGCAGAAATTGTTCCTAACAACAAGAATGAGATAGGATCAAGACATTACATGTCAGCAGAAATATCTTTTCCTTCTCCTCCAGTCCACTGCATATTCAGATTTCACAAAACTTTGGTAGAAATTTCCATGACTCATTCAACAGCAATCCATGTTTCATGACTATTGCTTTATTTGTGACACTACTATGAAGGACTGAAAAATCAAGATTTTTTTTCTTTTCTTTTCTTTTGCTTTAGAGATGAATTCATCATTTCACTCCAGATGCATTTGCATAGGATCACAGACTGCTTACACATTTGGGCACATCCCCAAAGCAGTGTAAACTGGACATAAGCACAAATCTATTCAGTACATAATGGCATTTGCTGCAAATCTTTTAACACATGAAGTCTGAAGTGCAGAGGGACCACAGTATGTGGGTGCAGAGAAATGCAGGCAGTCTAGTTCAATGAATTCCTAACAAGGCAGAATAAGCATGAATTAGAGTTACACAGGCTGTTTGCAAATAAATATTCTTCAAACAACAGAGAGAGAGGGAGCCCTGTGAGCCATTTGGGTAGAAGAGCAATGAGCACCAAGCATGGGCTTGTACAGATAGCTAGTGTGTTGGAAATGCCTGGATTGACAAAGCTATTTTAGACAGAAACTGGAACTTGCTGCAGAAAGAACAAGGCACACAGGAACAAAAAAAGCAAATTTCACAGAAAGAAAGAAAGACTGGAAGAAAGAATGAAAGAAAAAAAGAAAATTCCCCTACAGGTTTAGCCGATAATGTCAACAAGCATCATTCTTACTGCTCTCTCAGTATATGTCAAGTCCTCTATTGCTTCTAATCTGTTTTAAGCTATATTCTCTATAGACAGATAAAACACCAGAGGAGAACATTAAGACCACCTATTCATATTTTTTTGACATCTGAAGTACAGTCAGACCTCGGTAGGACTTCAGCTTTGGCACAGAGTGAATCTGTGATCTTATCAAATATGCAATCCCACATAAAGCAACTGCTGAGCTGCACAAGAGTCACATAAATATTAAAACATTCAGAATGGTTAACTCATCAAACAGGCTGCCTATCCGGACAGATGGACGGAAGGACTGAAGAATGCATCATGCAAAATCTTGAATTTAGACTGTGTGAAGGAAGTACTCTAAGAAATGAGAAAAGCACGTACAAAACCCCACGTTTACTACATATGTGGTCACTGCTGGCTTTTAATCAGGAAAGGTTTAAACTGAATTTCCCTAGAGCGTGATTCCTAAGGAGGAGATGATAAAGTGCAAGTGTTAGGGTGCCGATCAGGGAGCCACTGTATTTCAGAGCTGGTATAAGCCTGCATTGATCCTACAGGGAAAAACACAGGGAGAGAGAAGATGTGTTATTTTATAAACAATGCATGAAGGCTATCCAGTGATCAGAGACTGCAGTATTTTCCATCCCTCTGCTCATGTGAAGCAGGTGAAGCCATCTTTTACCCAAATTAAAAGACATTTAAACAAGGTCCGTTGCTAATCAGCTTAGAGGGCTCAAGGAGACAGCAGTTAATGCAAGTTAAACACATTTGTTTGCTGGTACTTTATAGCTGCATCTTACTGCAGAAACTTAGCATCTGACACACACATTTATTAATTTAACCTCTAAAAACAAAGATAATAAACATTTTCCAGAGGGAAGATGAGAGGCAGTGAAGTGATTGTGCCTGCTTTTCAGAGTTGCTGAATCCCCTTTGCTAGCAGTGATAGCACGCCCAGCAACTCAGCTAGGGGGATCTAAAGTCCCCTTTCCAGAGTTTGGGCTCAGGGGAGTTGTGGGATCTCTCCATAAGCATCACTACTGTGTTGAGCATCACTTGGAGATCTGGGCTTTAATTTAAAGCTTAAGAAAGAGTAAATGAGGAGCACTTTGTCCCCCAGACAGCTCCAGCGCTGGCACAGGAGCCAGTGGGAAGAATATGTCTGCCACATCTGCCCAGCTGTCTGTGCCCATCGCAAGCCCTCCCTCGGGAAGGCGGTGGGGAGCGGTGCCCCGAGGCGCTCGGCGGTGCCTGCCAGGCCGGGGAGGCTGAGGAGAAGCGACAGCTGGGAGAAGCCTGGCAGTACCATCTAGTGGGTGCTGCCTCACACAGGCAGCTGCTTCCAAGGAGGAAGAGAGAAAAGAGGACAGAGAGCAGAGAAATAAAACATTCTTTATCACTGCTCTTGACAGGTATTATATTGTACTATAGTGCCATTTGTTTAGTTACTGCTACAGCAAGTGCTGTGCAGAAATCTTATAAGCAGCCATATGGCACCTCTGAATGAAAGCCATTATGCTTTTATGAGTAACCCACACTGTCTCTGCTAGGGGAAAGAACCTCCGTTTTCACCAAATGTCATTTTCCTATTCTGAAAGGAAGAAAATATTTCTGACTTTCACTGAACTCCACAAACCCGAGCTGATTCTCCTCTCCTGACAGTGTTTACACAGAGTCTAAACCCACCGGCGGTCTCAAATACCCACCAGGTATTTCACTACTGACATTTCGCTGTTTCGATGCTCATGCTTTTCAACTGTGCCATATTAAACAACACCCTTTGCATCTAATATTAGATTCCATAGTTACTAGTTCATTAACATTTTATGGTTTACCATCCATTACATTTGACAGAAACTGTCCAGCCATTCTTAGCCATTTGTTTAAAAAGGAACAGAAAGTGTATTCTCTAAACGGGGTAAAAATAACAAGTCATTAAAAATTCCCAGTACCTGGATGCAATATCTGGGCTGCACCTCTTAAATTAACTCTGTGCTTTTGCTGTGCAGAGCAAAGTTTTTGTGGTGACTGGAAAAAAAAATATTTTCTTCTACACCAGTTTCTGTTTCCAATCCTCCCACATTGCATTAAAAGTGGTACCTTGTGTTGTGGGGATTTGGGTGTACAACACTGAGTAAGGGTCTGCAGCCCGGGAGCTGGGTAGTGTGGTGGGTTAACGCCTTTCAGGTAGCCACAACCAAAGAAATGTGTGTTAAAGATCAGTTTTTCTGCACTACATATGGAGAATTCAGGTTCTTTTCCAGCTGTATCTGTTTGCACGCTTAATGTGCATGTAAAATGATTATGATTGCAGGCACAGTTGCAGGAAGTGCATGTGCAAATCAGGTATGTAAAGATGAACACAGTTGTGATGGCCATTAAATAAATCAGGCCCTTGTTCACTTGTGGTATTGGTACCTACGTCTGTGACTTTTTTGTCTGTGTGTCTCTATAATATATCAAATTCATTTAGGAAAAAAAGAGAAAAATATCTTCAATTAAATAAAGCCTATATGGAGATGCGTTGTTAAAAGTAATCTAAATAATCTCACTTTATTGCTCCAGATAATTAACACTCTTCAGCAAGAACTTTCCTCTAAATATCAGCCTTCTTTTAGAGAGATTTGCCATTTTACTGCATTCATTATATACACCACACGAAAGTCAAGCCGTGCACCAGAAATACTGCAGAGATCACGCAGAATGTAATTGCTCTAATGCTTTGCATATTTATGTTTGAGACCTTTTTATGAAGTGTTACTTTAAAAAAAGAAGGATCAGTTCATCTTTAAAAGGGAGTGATTGATTGCTGCCAGTCAGGCATTCCTTCATTCTTGGCTTCTCTCTTAGTCTCTGTAATAAGTTTTTCACGAACACCAGCCCGCTATTAAAGAACGGTATTCATCATAAGCCAAGCAGAGAGGAGGCAGACTTTGATGGGCACAATACCATATTTCAATCTACAGTGTCCTTTTTGTTAAACTTGATCTGCTGCCTCATTAGCGTTAGGGGAAAAATACACAAAGCCTTTTGTAAATATTAATCAGAAATGTACAAAACCCCTCTCCAGACTAAATTACTTATTATTGGGCCCTCTCCAGGTGATAATATCTAACTAAAAATTCTGTTTGCCTAAATTGTGGAAGAAAAATACCTTTCTATGTACATTTTACATAGCACTCTTACAAGGATAAGTGTTTTAAGTAAATGCATTTCTTTACTCTTTTTCTTCCTTTTTTTTTTAACACCCAACCTTCACAGAGAGGAAATATACAGCCCTGCTGTATATGGTAGGCTGCAGCATTCATCAGAGCAGTATGAGGTTTAAATTCCTGATATCCAGGTTTATTTCTGGCACTGTTGATTAATATAGGAGTGCTTTTTCATGTTTTCCTGCTGAGCCTAAACTTTATAGATGTGAGGCTGTGACTTAAGACACAGTGAATTAACAACACATGCTTTAGGCTAGTAAATATGGCACTACAGAGGAGTTCCCCTAATCATGGTCCAGATGGGTTCCAAAGCAGGACTGGTCTTTTGCACTTCAGAAGGTCCTTGTCAGGACAATGAAGTTTCAAGATTGTGTTGCTGTTCTGGATTCTTGTGGGGGTTTTAATTAACTTTCAACATTTCAGCCTTCCTAAGCAAGGTGAGCTTCATCATTGTTGGTGAGAGCTAACAAAATGGAAGTTCCTTGAACAAAGTTTTCAGTAACACAACAGCTTGAGCTTATGAAATCAGTTTGCTTTATATAATTACTGGTTTAAGGCTAAAGCCAAACTTTGGGAAGCTTAGGCTAAATCCTCTCTTCTACCAGCATTCCCTTCAAGTTTGTGATGAACATTAAAAAAAAAGTCATCTGTAAGAATGGGATTAGTCACATAACTCCTAAGAGCTCAAAGGTCACTATCTCCAGAGTCTCTTTGTTAAACAGTATAAATGCTCTTAAAATAATTTTGCAGAAACAATTTTTGTTGATATCATTGGGCCCAATTCTGCAAACATTTCTTGGAGGAAAAGTAGTTTCCTTAATGAAGCTGTTCTTACCAGCAAAGCTATTTGTTGTGCAAGGTTTTCCCAAATCATTATAGCTATTTGCTCCTTTTAGCAAAACTGTTTCAGGCAGAACTCATCCTAAAAGAAAAGGCTAAGCAAGCATTTGTGCGACATTAACAGCAGGATTATTTTTAAGTGAAATGAATGTTGTATTGGTGTTTTCAGAGTTCAATAGCTAATTCCTATTTGCTTGTAAACTTGGAGAGATTCGAGCATTGGTTTTGTTCCTGTTTGTACAACACCCAGCTCAGTGCAGCCCTCAGCCGAACTGGAGCTCCAGGAGCCACACAGCAATATGCATCTTGAAAACAAGATTACAGACATCCGCCACAAATTCTGCAGCAAAGATCACATGCCTAATCACAGCTTTCCTCCTGCATCTGAGACACTCTGCAGAATTTGTCTGAAAAGTTTGTGGTAACTATGCAGTCAAAATAAGCACTTAAACACCTTGAAAATATTTGTGGAGTCAACTTTCTGAATTGTAACTCTTGGTATTGGCTGCCTTGTTTACGGCGGTTATTTTGTGTACATTTTACCCCCCTGAGATTGCATTTGAATCATCTTAAGTGCTAGTCTAGCAATAAAAGGCACCATTCACAAGCATCAGTGAAACCACTGATATCAAACTGTAGCATTCCCCATCAATCCAGACAGACTAAATACCCAGAACCAGAGAGCTAGCAAAACACAGCAGACTTATTTATTTTTCTTTTTCTCTACTGACACTGTTTTCACAACCTAATATAACCTGGTAAAGTAATTTTAATTGTATTTTGGATTGATAGAAACATTTTTCTCAGAATACACAATGCTTATAAGAACAGTTTTGTTCCCCCTGTTACAGTACAAGTGGTTGGCCTTGATAGCCCAAAATAGCAAGATCCATAATGTAGAGAAGTCAGTACTAAAACTATCTGAATCTCTTTGTCCTAAAAGAAAACTGATGACAAACATTTGGGTTCCATTTTTGTATCATGTAACAGTGGATAATGAAAATGATTCAGTAGAAAGCAATTAAGAAGGCCACTGAAGAAGTCAGTACTTATACTTGCAAATGACACTTCAGTCTGGCTTTTAACAGCACCCCAGAGAAACAACCATATGAGGAACAAGGGAAGAGCTGGCTTGTCTAAAACAACTACATGCAGCCTCAACCCCCAGTTCAGTGTGGAGCTGGAATAGATGTTTCTCAAAGTTCAAATCCAGCCATCTTCCTGCTTTAAAATCACATTTCTATATTTCTTGACTTCATCACAGAGTGGATTAGATACAGAGAGCTGGCAAGGAGGAATTGGCACTCTGGAATAAGACACTATCACAGTTCCTAACCCAGGAACTTGGGAGTCAGCCAAAGACAATGGTTGGGCTATTTAGCCAGGGCTTGGAAAAGTGTTCAGCACGACAAGAGAGGCTTACAACCTTCCTTTTACTCAAAATCTTCAGTTTTCTACCTGTTAGATAAACCAGGCTTTCTCTTAAGGTCTTTTCTGTCATCTAAGCAGAGAGGTCTTTGATTAGAAAGGTCTAACATTTGTTTTCAGGAAGACTTAATCTCCGCTGTAAAAACTACCCTGCATTAGGTCCTTCCATACAGCCAAATGCTGTGTAATAAATTAAAAGAACATAAAATCAGTTCAAAATGACTGTAATTAGGCAATTAAATAGCCATAGGAAGTAGAAATCATCAATGTCTTTAGCTAGTTCATTTTGTCACTGGATTTATTTGTAAGGTTTTGGGGTTTTGTTGGGGTTTGTTGTTTGTGGGTTTGAATTTTTGGTTGGTTGGTTTGGTTTTGGTTGGGTTTTTTTTTTTGCTTGTTGGGTTTTTTTTGTGTGTGGTGTTTTGGTTTCTTTTTAATGTAACTTTAAGATTATCCTTCACATGTACATCTTAGACCATTTTCTATTAACCCCAGCAATTATCTGAAGTCTTCCTGCCTACCTAGTATCTGTGCCAACTCTGCTGCTTGAAGAGGTATGCCCATGGAGAGCAGACCTTTGTGTAAGGTCTGCAAAGCGGCAGTGCACAACACAGAGCGAGCTGCTCCCCACATCTACGCAACAGGAGGGATGAAAATATTTGTCAAGTTTTAACTTAAAGTCTAGGAAAATCCCAGTGTACAATGAAATAAAACTCATCAAAAACACAACCAAACCATATCCTTCCTGTAATAAAAAGAAAGCAAACAATATGCCCTTATACACTTTTATGCATACCTTTGTAACTGCAGGCTTCCTGCTCAGGAGTTGCCCTGCCAAGAATCATGTATCCTGTGATGAAATTTCTCAATAAATAAAGTGACTTCATTATTGAAAAGCTTAACTGTAGTCGTGTGTGCAGTTTTTAATGCAGTACCAGCCCTAAAGTGCTGATGAGAGAAAACCCAGATGCAGGAGACATTCAAGTTGGAGCCAGGACATTTTAAGGGCTGCAAAGTTTCATTAGCTGAGCTGTGGATCGATTGGTAGATTAAAACAGTGTATTTGTTCACAGTGGAATCAGCTTCTCCACTGGTGTAAATCAGCACAGGAGAATGTAAATCTTTCTCTTAGCTGAGGATCAGGCTCATGATTTATTGTGTCTTGTTATTCTCAGCATATGTAACAAAATGAGGAAGGATTCAGGGTATTTACAGGTAGATCACCATCATTTCACCTCTGGGACTCAAGCTGTTTGTGGGGACTCTGGGATAAGGGTTGAACGGATTCCAGGTTCATTATTGCAGCCTGATTTGTGGTTAAAACATGTTAAGCCTAAATATTAAGCAAATACATCAGAGAAGGATTTACAGCTGTCCAAGGACACAGTAAACTGTAACACAAGCTCCTAGACCGTATTAAATTTGTATCCCCACAGTTTCTTCTACTAGGGAATAGAACAAGCAAATCAAGTCATTCTTGGGACACATTAAGGATAGGCTTGCTATAAATTCCCTCAAACTCAATTGTCTGTGCCCAGACTGGAGCCATCAGCTTCTATTTGAAGCTTTGGTATTCTGAAAGTTTTTTTTTTTCCTGGAAAATTTCAAACAAAGCATATTCTTTTGACTTCCCAGCAACAGAGAGGACAAAGAGATATTTTAAAGTGAGTCCAAAGGGCATTAAGCTACCTCCCACCCACCCTCAGCATTATTACAACAACTAATAGACTGTTGGTGTGCTGGACCTGTTTGAGCAGATGAATCACAGCTCAGCTTTGGCCCCAGCGGAGCGCTGCAGACTCTGAGCTGTGTGGGAAGTCAGCTGTCAGGCTGATGCAACAAGTCAGAGTTTACCAATCTGTTCTCAGAAAACCGCAACTGGCAAAACGCTTCACATTACGTCAAAGTACTGAAAACAAGGCAGGAAGAGAGCCATACCTCTGCTTCCACTCCTCTAACTACAACTCTGACACCTCCCAGCCCACAGATGGAGATGCCAGCAGCCTGCTTCGATGGAGGACCCAGCTTGCTCCTGAAGCAGGATCTAGACATCTACGAGTGGAGCTGAAGCCGCCCCATGCACCACGAGAGGAGAGTTTATCAGAACGTGGTCCCAATCAGTTAAGGCCTGCTGCCCCAAGGCAGGCTGGAGTCAGAACAAGCAGCTGCCCAGGATGACCCCTCAAGAAGGCCAGGGCTGACTATCTTTGCCTGTCTTCCAGGCACCCCACTTTGTGCTGCAGGGTGGTGTCTCACTCCCAGGCAGCATCCAGTCTGGAAGCTACTCCTGAAAGGAATAATTTTTGTCTCTTTCAGAGAAAAGTCTCAGTACCCTCAAAACAGCAGCTGATGGCTCTTAAATATTAACTTTCTGGTAGCAGCCTTGCAGTGAGCACACTCACTTAGGACAGGGAAGACTCAAGCCTGTTCACTCTCTCCCTTGGGGAGTTAAACTCTCACCTACTACGGATGCCCCAAACAACTCTGTTGGGTGCTTTGGGTTTGAACAACTTGAGGCTTTCCTTCAAAAGCTCTTTTGCTGCACAAAGAGTAATGCAAAATTAATTGGGCCTGAGGGACACAGCAGGGTAACAGTCCTGCATCTGGTCTCCGCACTCAGAACTTTACTGGCTCCTTTTTTGAAGTCACAAGACAGAATTTAGGAACAGTCCTAGGAGCCAGGTCAGCAGCCATCAGTAAACTGTCACCACCAGGTGACAAAGGCATCTTCCTACTTCAGTGTTATTTCTCCTTCTTCTGCTGCATCAATTAATCCAAATGTTTCCTCCCTAGCTGCTGCTTCGGCTGGTAGAGAGCACCTTCTCCCAGGCTGAAAACCTGCTGGTTAGGGTGCCCTCCTCAAAAGCCAAAGACATAGGTTTGTGACACTGGAATTATGATATCCTGGACCCTGGAAGGGAATGAAACAGTATGATAACCATTTCTCATGCCTGGCAAGTTTTAAAGGAAAGTGGTCATTCTGCTGGATTTTGTGATGATCCCAGCCATGGCAGGCACATGCCCTGGGAATACCAGCCAGAGGAAGACCCACAGCTCAGTTTGTGAAACCTGCCCATGGTTATGAAGGTAGCTTGGACAGAAATATTCAGTCCTGTCCAGCAAAATATTCACTAACTGGTTTAAAATTAAATAATAAAAAAAATCATCCTCCTAAGACATTTTCAGATCATAAACTGAGTAACCAAATGAGTGCAGGCACTTCCACGGATAATGCAGTATCTTGGCAGCATCTCACTGGTCTCAACTTTGCATTTAAGTATCAAAATACTGCTTAAATCCTACTTTAAGTACCTAAATCCTGTGCTGGATTTAATCTTGAAGGCTTCATTTTTTATTTTAGACATGATCCTGAGTTGTGAGAAAAGACATCTATAACATACTGGAATCCCAATCAAATAGACAGGACTGTGGTGCTAGAAAAAGAGGGAGGTTTTGGTGTAAGGCAATATGCAGGGGAGAAATGTGCCTAAGAGATGCAATACTGCAGGCAGAAGCAGTGTAATTCTTATCTCTCTCCTGGCATGGTGTATTTATTCTCTGTGAAACTTTAAGCAAGTTGCTCAACCTCAGCTTAAATCCCTCATCTGCAAAATGGGTATCATCCTAAATTTTTTTGGTCTTTTCAGTTAATACAATTTTTTATGATAGGGAGTGCCTGGTTTATTACCTGTGAATTCACTGCCTACTTACAAAGGTCTTTGATTTCAGTTAACATAGGTCAATGCCACCACAGTAATAGTAAAGGCAAGAAAAAACAATAATACATCCCTTACAAACTTCCGCCCTGGAGTGTTCCCAGTGGAAAGCAGAGGAAGAGTATCTGACCAGTCACCCCTCTTGCTCTATTTTACTGGTTAATGTTCAGATTTCCAGCAGGGATCCCTTGCCATGTTATATAAAGGAAAGATGTGGAGCACTGTAGGTCTGCTCTGCACCGGGATGTCTAGGGGAGCCACAGGGGACTGGATGTTTGCTATCTAAAAAAATGTTGCCACCTCTTTTCCTGACATTTTGGATACAAGTCAGGTTGTCAGCATGGACACGTGCAAAGCTGGAGTTTCTGCACTGAGATGAATGGGTCCAGCCAGGTGAATGTGGCAAGAACGTGGCAAGAGTTGTCAAGGTGAGTCTAAATATGGGCTAGAAGACATCTGCTTACTTCACTTTTTGGTGCTTTCTTATGTGAAAGCCTACTGCAGTGGAATTAAACTGGAACTAAACACCGCACAGTCAGAGAAAGTGTGTGCTGGAAAGGGTGTGAACAGTTTTTGCCTTGTCAGTGTGAAGGGACAACAAGGAACACACATGAATGCAGATGGCCTACACTCATCATTAACCCTAAATTACGCTCATCATTAACCCTAAATGAGGACCACCAAGTCTCCCATTTGCTTTCAAGTGCTGTGAATCAGATCCTTGACTCTCCAGCACATAATGAAGGGAAAAACTTTTACTGATTTCAGTAAAAATTGGAAGATTGCTACATGTGTCAAAACAAGGGTCTGTGTAACCAAGTGAAAATTCACTTTCCCCAGCATCAAGTGATTTAAACAGCACAAGCCTTTAGTGAATCAACTCTTTTCCCACTAAACAGGATATTAGCAATATCCTAAATAGAAATTACCTCAAACAGAAATCAGCAGCAATAGTAGCCTCTACATCTATCTCCCAACAGTCCTGACAAGGATTTGATTTCCTTCTCCATCCTCCCCACAGACACACTCAGATTAACCTCCTCATGCCCATCTGATGATGATTTCCAGCAGGAATTGCCACCCAAAAGAAATAGAAGCCAGCAACAGGCCATGCTGAGCTCTCATGTGTTGTACTGCATTCATGTAAACTGATACTGCCACCAACCCCACCAACCCCCCCACTCCCTGCTCCCCCTCATGCAGGATTACTCAGTTTAGGCTTCTACACTGAAATCTCCAGGTAATCACCCAGGAATGGCTGGATGAGCTCCTAAAACCATGACACATCTGCCCATTGCTGCTTCTTTCCTTCAGTCATCGGTTAGTCTCTCTTTCTGCTTCTTGCTATCCTGCATTATTTAAAATGAAGACAGGCTGTTATGCCCACACAGAGTGCCTTTGACTCGAGTGAGGAATCTGCTCCTGTTCAGGGCTGGTGACAATCTGTAAACTCTTCGTGACAGAGACTGTATCTTGTTATGTATTTATACTGTGCCTAGCACAATGAGGTCTTAATCCCGACTGATCGCTGTTATATCACAAGTAATGACTACGATAGAGAGGCAATTGCTGAACGCTGATGGTACAGAGGAACTGCTCTTGACATTTTTAGCAAGGGTGTAGTGTAGGAACAATAAGAAGGTAACATAAAAGCAGCAGTTGAAGGCCTACCTCCTACTAGGGAATGTTATTTGGATACAAACCTCTTGGGTTATTTTGTTTTTATGGCTGTACCTGAGGGACAAGTAGGCTTGTGACATAAACAGGTTCAGGCTCTAATGTCCTGGGAGATCATGGACAATTAGTAAAAGCTAAGTAAAAAACCCCTATAATTGCTCTGTGATTATCATCAGTGGCTTTCTATGAGAAACCTGCATCATGGAAAATCTGCAGTATTTCCTTAATAATTTTGGTATACAAGTTTTGCATTTACCTTTGGAGATAATTCATGCCTATACTCTCTTTCCTGAATGCAGTGCTGACTCTAATTCTCTGACTAACCACCATAAAACCTACACGCATCAGATGTATCTGTGCGTGGCGACCAGGCTCTGTAGGGTACTATGCAATACCAGATAGTTACATGGAGTAATTTCTCTTTCAAATTGCCAGCCAAATGCTACAAAATAGACTTAAATTTTGCCCTTGATAACTCTTTTCCTGTTCCAAAGAGGTCAGTTGAGGACATAATTTCTCATAACATATTTAATTTCACTCTCCTATTTGAGGTCTCTTTAAGTCTAATTGTAATATAAAACTAAATTTTTTTTAGTATGATATACTGAACTGAAAGTAAGTTTTCAGTCTGGAGAGTTGACCAACGATCCTATTGAAACTTAAATTTTAATTTCAGTTGATACTTAAGGGTTTTGTATTTCTGATTTGGTAAAGCAAAGAAGGGTCATGCAGCAGTTCTCTGGTCATAGTGGTCTGAAAGCACATGCAGAAGGAAGGGAGAAACTAACATTTGAAAATAAAAGATGTCACTTCAATTGCAATTTTATTCAGGGCCATCAGCAACAGTCTCACTGAATAGCAACTTTATTTGTTGTAACATCAGAAACGGAGTCCAATGCGGCCTGAAAACCAGATTCCAGCCTATTCTGAAAGCAAGAAAACAAAATAACAACAAAACCACATCGGACCAGATTTTCTAACATGGTCATTGTTACAAGCAATAAGACTAGCACTCAGATGTCTAACCACATGGCTGTTCTCCTAATTAGCTGGGATCACAAAATTGTGTCTGAAAAAGCAGAAACCATATTTTAAAAATAGGCCTCCGAGGCCAGATT
This sequence comes from Melanerpes formicivorus, assembly GCF_026170545.1. NCBI lineage: Eukaryota > Metazoa > Chordata > Aves > Piciformes > Picidae > Melanerpes > Melanerpes formicivorus. Next base: position 7,017,089 of record NW_027142371.1, on the reverse strand, counting down.
TTCAAAGCTTCAGCTTCCAATCCAACACCTACGTAAAAAAGGCAGATTTTTCAGAAGAAACTCCCAAACTCCTCCTGTTCCCAGGAGGCGGGACCCCAGTAAAGTACATCTGAAGAACTTCTCACTTCATTTTGGTTCGCAAATGCTGGCTGATTCTGCCTGAAAAAAATCACTCACTCCTGAGCCTCCTATGTGGCAAATGCTGCACGGCCAATTGCTTTTCAAACAAATCTGCCCCTGCCACTTTATGAGAGGAGGGGGGTGGGGTAGGGCTTGGAATTGGTGGGGTTTGTGCTTTATCGTCACAATCCTTAAAACTGGAACAATGCATTGTCTGAAATACATTTTAGTCAAGAACGCCGTCCAGATGAAAGCTTAAACTTGTGTACGTACATTTCTACACACACACACACACAGAGACAATGTGTATGTCTGTGCGCAGACAAAGCGAAGTTGCCAAAATCTCAACACAGAAGCACGCATATAACGTTTCAGCTGAAACAAATGGAGTCAGAAATGAGCCTCTGGGCCATTATTTTAAAGTGCAAAACTCGTTTCATGCAAGAAAACAAAAATAAACAAACAAACAAAACCCCTTCTCATCATGGAACTTTAAAAAAAATATTTCCCTCGAGCAAAATGGCTGTTTCCCCTCCCACATAAACTGGCAGCCAAGTCAGGAACAGTGCTGAAGACTTCCCATGCTTGCAGAATCAGATAGAAGATTTGCAGGAAGGCTGGCACTTATTTTCTCACAACAGTTTGTTCTTCACATATTTCACAACTTTTAAGTTCCTTAATGTAAATTGGAATGATACATTTTGCCTCCATGTGTTTTATTGACTCTGATCTCCATATTAACACCGTGTAAGGGATGGGGCGCTAAATTCAGCAAGCTGGCCACAGTTCTGCCCAGAAGTTCTCCCCTTCCTCGCTAAACACCCCCATGTTTTCATGGGTGCATCCTCTCTGCTGTGACTGGACTAACAGGGGCAGCTCCTGTGAAAACTCAGAGATGATTCAGCAAGGAGGTGAAGGTTTGGAGTAGAGGTGACCTTGCTGGGTGTAGGTTTCTTCTATGCCTTTGTGTAGCAGTTCAAATTTAAGCACTTTTCACAGCAACCAGTGCCTAAATATCTTCGAGAGTCTGAAGGTAGGTCCCTGCCAAGAGGTGCCCTTCCTGACAGGGACTCTTCTCTGTCTGAATCCTCTGCTGGGGAAATGTTAGAAACCAGACTTACATACCACAATTAGCTGCTCTTTAAAGAAAACTGTGCAACTCAGTTGGCATCCTCCTCTCCTTCCATCCATTCCATGTCCCTGAATACTCTACAAACATGGCTGCATAGCACTTATTCCCAGCAGTTTACAAAGGAAGACGCCAAAAGAGAATAGGGTGGAAATACCTTTAGTCCACTGTATAGAAAGCACATTAATCTGATCAAAAGGCCATTGATCATGTGGAAAAGTACATTAAGGCTGCAATCAGATTCAGCTGGATTACTCAAGCGGTACTTCTCAGTGTGAATAAAAACCTTGGAGACTGGCCCTCGATGAGGTGCCGAAAGCCATGGAAAAGCCAGGAGCTGGAATGAGATCATCTGCATGCTAGTGCCTTGACCTTGTATCCTTATAAATGTAAGCAGTTTGTGGATGATTGATTCTAGGGATTTTTTGGATTTAGAAAGAATTAAAATAATATCTGAAATTATTTCCCTAATCAAGTTTCTGTTCCCTTCATGTTCAAATGCTCTTTAAAGCAAATTAATTACCCATCAGGCTAACAATTTCTGTCCAACATTTTCCCCACTAACTAACATCAGGTGTGTGCATCTTTTTGCCATGATATATAACGACTTTTCCTCTGCAAATTTCATTACTTGGTCCAGGGATCAGGCTCTGCTTCTTTTTTAAGAAGGTTGTCTGTAGTTCAGTTTTATCAAGAACAATATTGATTGTGACATACTTGCATATTCCAAAAAGGGCTATAAACCCACATAACACTTTAACTGCCAAAAATGCTTTTTCAATTTTTCTTCCTTAAACAAACTCACTTGGACCAAAACATCGCATTTCATTTTTCTCTTCCTCCTGTGTAAGTTTTTGCTTGGAGTCACATTCCTCTGTCTAAGCAATGGATACGAATCAAGATTCAATATTTGGATACTCATCTTAAAGCAAGAACTGCAATGTTTTTGTTGGTGCTAACCAGGCACATGCATGTCTGGTTTGCTCCAGAAGCTTTCTCAGATTTCTTTCACCTAAATAATTCTTGAATAAAACTGGCTGATTGCTTGTTTGTATGATTCCTGCATGCATAATATCTGCACAGACCACCAGTCTTTACCAGTATATTTTGTGTTTGATATGTGTAGGGCACATATCCACTACTTTCTGCTGCAGTTAAGTTTTACAATCAACAGCTTAGATGACTTCAAAAGAAAATTTAAGTCTAGGATATCCCAGCATATTTGTGAAAACATTGCTTGTTTTCCTGAATTCAAATTATGGAACACATTTCAGCAAAGCTAAAATTTTATTGGGTAGAATCTGTAATTTACTGTAATTTACTGGTTTAATCAGAAAGTCAGATCAGCAATTGCCTTTTTCGATGATTACGCTCTTTGTAGCACAATGGGATCCCAGCACAATACAAAAGTTTGCCACTAATAATGATTAATCGACTACCTGATTACAAGATAAAGGTCTTCTCATTTACCTTCAGTAGCTAGAGATGCAAATATTCTGGACTCTTATTTGAAGAAGCACAGCTATTTTGGTACTTTAATATTATTGTGGTTTAAAGCATAAGAATGTACACTGGACCATAAAATATATCCCTGAGTGATACTAAAAGGTATCCTGTGGAATAGGAGTGTTCCTGAATTTTAGTGGAACACAGGAAAAGAATGCTAAGCACTGTGCAAATTTTTATGCTACTTATATTCTTACTATGAGTAAAATCTCTGTTCACTACTTTCATGCCACACTAAGGGATAAAAATTGTCTGTTTGGTGTCCTTGAAGGCACTTAGTCTCTGTAAACACCAGCAATGAACAACAGATATTCACAATATTTTTTTTCCCTAATCATTAAATTGCTCCTCATAATTACAGCAATATAATCTGCCATGCAAAATGTGCCTAAATTTGGTCTCAGTTAAATTCCAGGCTGTTTTGCTGAAATATTTTCCAGATATTTTGCTTAGCTTAACACCAGCAAGAATAAAATCAACTCAGGTCCAATATGAAACCAAGCTCATGTTTTCAAACTAGAACCACACAAAACATGCAGTGGAACGGCTCTGCACAAAACTGGGTGGATGTTACCCAATAAAAATAATATTCTCTTTGACTTTTCAGTTAGCTTTAATTAAGCTAAACCAAGTCCATGAAAACTAATACCAAAGAAAAATGTTGCATTCACTTCTGCAAAGAAGAAAATGCCAAATTTCACATGGTGCTAATCATTATCTGGCCTTACTTTAGTCATAAAATCATTACTTAATTTTTTGGTAAGATTATTTAAAATGTATTTCCACTGTTGTGGCTCCAGCAACTTCATATTTTCTCACTCCTAAATTCACTCCTCCAACTTTCAGTCATGGTCACAGATAGTTCATCCAGGACGCTACTGTTGTATAACATAAACAGAATGTATCACTGATTGACAAGAAAAAGAAAATGCTTATGAAAAAAGCAGGTCAGTGTAATTCAGAGGGATTAAACAAAACAAAAAAAAAAAGGCAAACCAAAACAACACAACAAACAAAAAGTTCCCTCAGGAGACTTTTAAAAAAAAAATAAAAGAAAGGGGAAAAAAAGGGAGAAAAGCTAAATTAGAAACATGATTTACAAACTTCATTTGTAGCAGGAAAAACTCACAAAAGCTTCTGAAAAAAATCTGAAGTTGTGGATGGTGACTAAACCAAAACCATTCCTTAAACAAATGTTGCTGTTTTAGAGGTGGAAGCAATCATAGATGATAGAGAAATAAGCAATCGATGCAATGACAGTTTGTCACCTTCATTAAAGTTTCTGTCTCCAATCACTATGACCTCATATCCTTCCAAAATAACCAAAGGAAATGCCTATACAAAATAATACAGAGAACAGAGAAAATACATCCCCTTCACAAGGCTTTCTTCCTCTGCTGTCAATTATCTTAATTGACTCTCCCTGTCTACAAATGTTGCCCAATGCTGTCATCTAACCCCCACAGTATTACGAATCTGCTCAGGTACTTTTCAGGAGTGTAGCACCATCGCTTTTATGTTAGACATTACATTCAAACCCCGGATATTAATCTTAAAAATCAGTGAGAATCTCTTTGTTGTGATTCCAACAGGCTTTGAATCAGACCTAAAAAACCCCATAAATGCTCTTAGGTTTCCTTTTTATCCTAAAAGTCATGGGCCCCTTTGGATCCCAGGACTTTTCTTAAGTTTTTCAAAGCAGCTAAAATGGTTTAAAAGTGTAGAGATGAGCACTAGGCTTAATTTTGCAGCTACAGGAGATAGAAAAGCTATCAAAGGTACAATCACAGGTAAAATAAAAAACAAACCAATTTTTCTGTGATGGAAAGAAATGCTTATTTCCATCATATCTTAATATTTTATTCCTCAAGTTACTGGAAACTGCCAGGCAGATGGATGAATGCTTATGGGACAGAGTGTATTATACTACAGATTGGCTTCTGTGAGAATAACCCTGTAAGTGGCTGATGCCATCAGATCTAACAGCTTCCTACATATCCCCCACTAAAGGAGGTTTCTGTAAGCTGAGACCTTTTCTAGATGCTCAGTGTTGGTGTCCTGTTTATCTGCATCACTTCTGTAGAGTAACACTGTGCCGGGTAGACCAGGGCACCACAGTCTCATTCTGCAGGACACCCCTCAAGCTGCGAGCAAGTTGAGATGTCACACTGGGAACATACCCTGCTTTTGCAGTGCCACTTCTCTTGTGTGATATTTTGATCTTTTTGCAGCTACCAATGACAAGGACAGAATTTTGATGAGGAGAAAAAGCTCCTGCAAAGTTTATTTGTAATCTTGACACCGAGGGAAAATCAAAAGGAATTATGTGCTGTTGCTTAAAATGTGAAATTATCAGCAAATGGAGACCTCTTAAAGCCCCTAAAGTTGAGAAGACATTCTTTGTGTCATGGAGTAGATACTCAGTGCAATCAGCACGTTCTACACAGGTAATTACTTTTACTACTAATGGTGCCTCCCACTCAGTGTGGAAGATAAGATGTTCCAACACTACTTAATCACAGTGCTTCATTATTGCTCCACCACCTACTGGGTAAAACAATTCACATGCTCTATTCAGTGACTCTCACAAACGAGAAAAATTTATGAATATGTGAGCAAAACAGCACACAGTTATCCTACACAAGAGGCACCGCCCTGAATAATTGTAAAAGACCATAGAAAGCTCAGAACATCTGCCACTACAGAGTCACAACACACACAGAATGTTAGGGGTTGGAAGGGACTTTCAGAGATCATCAAGCCCAACCCCTCTGCCAAAGCAGGACCACCTAGGGCAGGCCACACAGGAATGTGTCCAGGCAGGTTTTGAAAGTCTCCAGAGGAGACTCCACAACAGCTGTGCAGCCTGTTTCAGCGCTCCATCACCCTCAGTGCAAGAAGTTTTCCCTTGTGCTGCGATGGAACCTCCTGTGTTCCACCTTATACCTGTTGTTCCTTGTCTTATCACTGGGCACCACTGAAAAAAGACTGTCGCCTTCATCCTGACACCCACCCCTCAGATATTTATAGACACTGGTAAGATCCCCATGGACATTAATAAGATTCCATTTTCTTTTCCTCCTTTCCCCAAATACTTCAGAAGAACACTAAAATATGCAAAACCAAGAGAAAGCCATCCCTATAGTGATTTGATACCCTGAAAGTGGTTTGGGTTCTTTTGCTGAAGCTTCTGAAATTTCCTTCAGACAGAAAACAATGTGTAAAAATAGATGCATTCATTGCAGTTTCATGTTTTATTTTTGGTATTATTTTTCATTCTTTTGTGCTAACAGCATGCTACAAATTGTTTTACTACTTAATGCATCAAGAACTGACACAGAAAACAAGAACTAGGGAATAAAAACTCCCTCTTTGTAGATTTTTACAGAATCTTTTATACAGGTTCAAATGAAGAGCAGGCAGTGGTTTATCTGACTGATGTAGGGGAGAGTGTCCCACACAGCACACATGGGACAGATTTTCAGGAGCTCTCTCCATAATGAAGCTAATGGAAATGGTTTTGGAAATTGCATCAAAAACACAGAATGTCTTTATTTTCCATGAATGTAAAAGACAAGAATGTACTGCTATTGTACATTAAACCAAAATTTTGGCCCACTGGTCTGAATGCTGTCCATTTCTAGTACACTAAGAGAATCACAGAATCATAGAATCATAAAATAGCTTAAGTTGGAAGGGACCTTAGAGATCAGCTACTCCAACTACCCACCATGAAGTGCTTCTCCACATTTATTCCACTATAGTGAGACTTCACTTGGAGTAATTTTGTTCACCTCTGGGGCCCCCAACATAAGAAAGATACAGACCTATTGTAGTGAAACCAGTAGGAAGTCACAAAGATTATCAGAAAGAAGGGGTATCTTCTCTTATGAAAACAGGCTGGCTGAGATAGCTAGGGTTGTTCAGCCTGGAGAAGACTTCAAGGAGATATTATTACAGCCTCCAGTACCATAAGAAACTTGGAGAGGAACTTGTTATAAAAGCATGTCATGATAGGATAAGGGGTAATGTCTTTAAAGAGAAAAAGGGTAGATTTAGATTAGATGTAAGGAAGAAGTTCTTTACTGTGAGACTGGTGAGCCAGTGAGCCCAGAGAAGCTGTGGATGCTCCATCCCTGGAAGTGTCCAAGGCCAGGTTGGATGGGACTTTGAGCAACCTGGTCTAGTGGGAGGTGTCCCTGCCTGTGGCAGTGCGGTTGGAACTAGATAATCTTTAAGGTCTTTTCAGCCCAAACCATTCTAAGATTCTCTGCTTCTCTGACAATGTGATTGCAAGAATATTTTACCCTTTTGTTTCCTTAAAGGAGCATCTCATCCCTGTGGTTGAGGGAATAACTAAAACAAGGAATGACATTTGAATTTATTTTAGTGAAAGCTTAGCATGTTTAAATCGGTGCCATGATTTTGGGCAACCTGACTTGGAGTATGAGTGCTTGGATCAACATTAGTGCAGGCAATGACCTCAGCTTTGCATCCCAACCTACCACTAACACAAATATTTCTCGCAGATCTCTGTGCAGCTGCGTTGCACTGAAGACATGTATAAACACTTCTATTGACTCAGCCAGGAAGAACAATCTACCTTCAGGTTGCTAGACCAGTAGTGAAGCAGGCTTACCAGTCTTCTCTAAAATACTGATTTATGTTCACCATCTAAATATTTTATTTTGGCTTTTAGTAGATGTATGCAGTTTTAACATCTTTATTGAGTTTCATCATAGAGAACATCAGAATAAGATGAGTTGCAGATACAGCACCTGTACAACAGATTGTGATTAATGAAGGAAGATGGATAAAAGTGTGTACATAGAGTTCAGTGGGCATGTAGGATGCTTCCTAAAAACGTTTAATAATCCAGGGCAGTAAAGCATTCCTCTTGTGACAGAGTATCTCAAAAGGCTACTAGAAACTTGGGGGGATTAGAATGAAGTGTCCTTCCTAGATGCACTCCTGAGGAATGGAAGGAATCACTGCATATGAACACTGAATGCAAATGCTGGAAAACTTTTACCTTGAAGAGTTAAAAATACATAAATAAATGTAATGTAGATGAACGAGAGAATTAAGCACAAAATAAGTGTTTTCAGTACAAAATTTTCAAATGGCTAAAGCTGTCAATTTTGGGGCCCTTCACTTTCCTCCTTTCAAGCTGAAAAAATTAAAGAAGGACAAACAATGTCAATAGCATTATTACTGTGGACAACTTAACAATAAGATCCTTCTCTAAATGAGACATCACTAGTGGATTCACCTTTTGAGAGGCTGCAAGCTGATAGGTGTCATGTTGAAAGCTGACTGCAAGCTCAGCTCACCGATGCTTGTACAAACGTACCGTAACTTACCGTTAGGGAAATCAAGGGAATTTTTAAGCATGTGCATGTGGAGAGGAAAAATTATTTAGGAAGGCAAGTACAAGGTGCCTTTTTATTAAAAAATAAAAAGGGAAAAAAAAGTATACATTTGCTTTTTACTAATCAAAAGGAAAATTGTTTTGTTTTAATGGTTTTGAAACTTCCCCATCCCTCGAGCAAACAGTACCCATTACTTTAAACACCTCAGTGTCTAGTAATTGTTCACAAATGTGTCAGGCTACCAGTAATTTAAGTCCTGTCAGGAATAAATCTCAGACACTCACTTCTTCCAGTCAGTGACTTGAAAAAAACCCGCCCACACGTCAATTACAGGAAGCTCCGCGCGGTGGCTTTGTTCGGAGGCTGTGTAAACAGAAAAAGCTTCCTCCTCGCTAACAACTGTTTTCTAAACCCTATATAAATGTTTATGTGAACTATCCTGCAACAGCATCTAAAGCAATAAAAAGCAGGCACGTAAAAAACAATCTGTGTTGTACTTGTTGGCAATAAATGTACAGCTTGTGGAAGCTGTATATCCAGTTGTGAATTATTTTCGCTCAGAGGTCTGACCTCAAAACATTTAAATGTTAGACTGTAAATCAAAATTATGTACTTCTACTATCTGCAGATTATTCCCCAGTTTCTGTGTCCTGCTAAATACATGGGTCTGCAAATACTTGCACATTAATATGTAAATAAGCACACGGGTAGAGGTATATTCCAGAGAGATATAGGGGAAAGTCAAACAATCAAAATATATGAGTAGGCATAATTTCTCACCTATGTTATTGTTCTCTGCAAGCCACCAGGGAGTAGCCACAACCTGATGTGTGACTGATGCAGCATAAGGAACAGCAAAAAAAAAAAATCACTGGAGAAAAGCTACAGGGAGAATTTAAAAAGACCAAACAAGGTAAATTCTGGAAAGCTTAGGATCATGAAGTTACATGCTCGCATAACTGACACATTAGGAGCCGCTAATCCTGATATGAAGTACTCAAAAGCCAGGTTCAGCCAGCCTGGAAGAGCCTAGATTCCTCAGATGTCCAAGCTTCCACTAATGAAATGTGCTATGCACTGCAATTTTTGCTGTTTGCCTGTCTATTGCAATTTGGGTTCATATAGTGACAAGATTCTCAAGGCAAATGCTAAATATCCTGCCTCAGTTTGTCCACTCTGCCTGATTCAACAGTGATATTTTGAGATGAATCTCACGGATTGAGGACTGCCATCATCTTTACTTTTGGCAGGAGTCCACCAGTTACAATATACCTTCACTGTAGAAGACTCATGTTTAAACCCCTCCATGTCCTGCTTTAGAGTGGGAATTTTAACTTCCATGTCAGAGCAAAGCCCCCAGATGCTGCCCTCCCTACTGAGGTGAGTATCCTCCAGTCATTCCCACTGTTACTGTTCCACTTTGTCTACACATTTGAATATGATTTAGAAGAGAAACTGGAAGGTGGTGCTCCCACATCAGCACCCGAGCCAGCAGACTTAATCTATCTCCTCTCATCCTCTTTTTAATATGTTTCTATGCAAAACAGGAACAGTTTGGTGGTTAGTGTGCTCTCCTGGGAGGTGGCAAAACTGGCTTCAGATCCAGTTAGGCAGAGGATGTTTCCATGCCGCAGAGAAGAGCTCTAACAGTTGGCAGGATACCAGGGCCAGACCATGCTCTGCTCCAGGTCAGCGTACCTGGAAGGAAGCCCCAAGTAAGAGGTGCTTGAGCAGCCCAGAGAGATTTGGGTCTCTCTCTGATGGCTAGTCTGGCCTCTTGGCATTTTCAGCTCCAAATCCTGCTTGCCTGAAGACCTTTGTACCCAGACTGCTCCACATAGAGCTAAAAACACGAAGGCATCCAAATATTAAGCCTGTTTGGGCTACAAATTCTAATTTAGACAAAGCCTTTACTGAAAGCATGGGGAGTGTTGCTGAGTTACATGTGACAGGTTTTGAAGTTCTTCATGTACACCACAAACCCCCCATTCAGTTCTCTGATCTGGACTTTGGAAGGCATTGGCTGAGATCCCTCTGAAATTTCCTTGTAACTGTTTTACAGATAAGGATTAGTTAAACAGTCTGGATCTTTCTAGTCTGAGTAAATCTGATCCTCCAAGAACAAAGACTAAGGAAGAACTTTAAGAACTGGCACAATGCAAAGAGAAATGGTGATGACTTTCCAAACTGAAGCATCATGTAGCTAAAAAAGCTAGCCCATGACAGCACACATAATTTAGGATTGAGTCCTGATGTTCCCAACTTGGAAAATATTCTTATTCAAACACAGAGGAGTTTTTTGGAGGGGGGAGTGCAGGATGTGGCCCTAACCTTTTAACCAGAATGACTCACCCTCCATTGTGCTATATTTCTTTACAGTGGATCATAATATATGGCCAAATGAAAGGAATATGATGTTTGGCAGAGAGAAAAATACAGACAAACAGGGAGAGCAGATGAGGTGCTGCAGTTTAAATTGTGCCTTTCAGTTTTTTTATGTATCATAACTGTATGCAAGGATGCCCTGGAGCTATGCTATGAGAAGAGCACTTTAAGAGGAACCAACATAAAGAAACAAATAGCAATAAATGACATAAGTATAACACCTACTTATTTTTCAGAGATAGAGAAGATTGGAAACAGTACAAACATCACAGAGTTGTACAAAGTGTATTTTCATACTGAAGCATGCACACACTTATGAGATATATTTATGAGACAGATGCAAGGACTAGAGGAGAAATATATATATGCATATATATTGTGTAAGAAAAAGAGCATGGGAGGAACATGGGAAAGAAGTATTAGGGGAAGTTTCATCAAGAATTTTCATATGAATTTTTCACAAGTATGCAAGTAATTTGGAAGCTGCCTCCTAATTTTATTCTTCTTTATGTTACATCCCTAGGAAAGCATCTGACCATCCTTCTGTTACTATTTCTGCTGCTGACTCCAAACTGCAATAAATTTATCTCATTAGGAGTAACAGTGGGACCTATGAGCAAGTGGAAAAGCTGGGGGAAAGGAAGGGGGATTGCTGTAGGTCATAGGGTACCAAACCCGCTATCTTGAGTTCAAGGCTTGATTGCATTAGCATATTTGGGGCCACTTTCCTACCCTAGTTTTTGAAGACTGAGTTACTGAAGAAGCTCAATGAAGAAAAATATTTAGACTGAACCCTAGCTCCTAGACACTTCATAAAGAAGGAGTAACAGTTGTGAAACAGTCACTTCACTAAGTCATGCAGAGAGCTGTGGAGTGTGTCATGTGCCACATTGTGCAAAACAATCCTAAACAGTTCATCAGAGAAGACTGTAAAAATACATTTTTTTTTTTTCCCCCCTAGAAAACATCACTTCCTCAGTGCAAAGATTGGAAAAGATCTAGATTAAAACCTTTGAAGTTCATCACAGGAGCTGTGTCCAATGTCTCCCCTGCTGATATGTTGAACCAGGGTCTCTTTTGCTGTTCTGCTAGAGCATAAAGGTGTCTAGTGTGGCCAGAGCAGTAAAATCAGAGGCATCCTAGTCAACCCAGGAGAAAAAGAGTCTGAAGATCTCCTGACCCATCTTCCCACCAGGAGAAGTTTCCCATACCAGACACCCTCAGATCCCATCTACTACCTCAACAGCCTGGTAGATCACTGACTCCAGTTGGTGTAGGGTGCTGAGTCCCTGTTACATGGACTATTTCACTGTGCAGGATCAGGCCCCTGGTCATTCCTGAGGAAGCAAGGCTAGATGAAACAACAGTTGTGTGCTACATAATTAAATATAGTTGGGAAAAAACAGATTTCAATGTTGAGGCATAATGTACCAAGTTTAGCTCAGTAGTTCCTCATGAAAAATACTTAGGAAAAGGGTCCTTTTCCAGCATTTTTTTTTTCTCAAGTAAAAACTAATCTGCCACTGAGTAAAAATATTCTGGGTAGCTGGGCCTCTAACCCCTTTAATTTCCACCCCTTGAGGGGTGAAACCTTTCATAAATCTCTCACGGTTCAAAAGAAACCTATCAGGTGGGTTTTGCCCCACACACAAGATGACAAATAACACACAACCCCACTGCAACCCATTATGCACTCCAGGCTAGGTGAATGATTAGATAAGACGTTTCTCCTTCTCATGAGGGTATCTGCTCATATTTTGCATGGTGTGGAAAGAACGTACTGCACTGAATGACGACTGATGATGATTAATGTATTATTCTACAGAGCATTATGGTTTCTTTTCATTTGTACTTCATTGTTAGGAGTAAAATGTGATAAAATGGCTGTAACTGTTTTCCACCCTACTTTCCCCCTCCCCCCTAGAAGTGTTAAAAATAGCATTTGAACAATTATTGAAGAGAAGGGGGGGAAAAAGGACCCTATTTTCTGCTAATATAAGTGGGTCTAGCTCCCCTGAATTTGATGAAGTTTGTTTCATTTATAGCTGTAAACAAATTTTGGCCCTTTTAAATAAACATTTCTTTTACTCCTTTTTTTTTGGTGGTTTTGTTTGCTTTTCCTTCCTCTCCTGCTTTTAGGAGCTGAAATTATGGCAAACATGAAGATTTCAAACTTAACGTAATCCAAAGCTGGAATTTCAGCCTCGCTATTTTAAATCGCCCAAGTAATCTTAGTAAATAACTTCCAAAAATGCAGTACTTGGGAAAACTTGGTTTGGTCATGGAAGCTGATAGTCATTTTTAAGGGTGAGGGAAAAATATAACTAAAAATAAATGAAAAAAAAATTAATAAATCCATTTCTGAAAATAGGAGCAATCATCTCTTGTCATGCAGAAAATAACACAAACTTTCAGATCTTTCTAATTTTCTATGCATAACAGAAGTAACTATATTTGTCTTCTCCCCACAAAACACCCATATGCACATGTGCAAGAAGGCTCTATACTCACCAATAAAATTCCCAGAAATTCCAAGTTTATTCTAACTTTGCTTATGTGCAGCTGTCTTTCCTCCTCTAAAACTGTTATTATTACATTTTTTTATCATAAAACACTGTCCATATTGCCAGCTCCTCTCCTTAAGTGCTCTGAAGTTTAGAGAACAAAGAGCATCACAGTTAATCCTATCCAAAATTTTATCTGAAATCTTTCAGATAAACCATAATTTGTTGGAGCTCTGCTTGGAGCAAGTGACAAGAGTTTCAGATACAGTCATTTGCTGTGTTTCCATTTAAAACAACTGATGCTTCCCACTTTTAATACACTCAAATGTAAAGTCCATGTCAGTTGTTTATATTGGGGGATTATGGAGTTATGGGATTGTTTGAGTCTGATTCTTAAAGCCAGTTAGGCATGGTTTAGAATGCAGAGTCACTGCAGTTTTGCATTCATGTAAAGCTGCTGTGTGTGTTGATGAGTATGTTTCCTTCTTTGAAAGAGAAATTATTTTTTATTTGCACCTGCACTTCTGGACATAATTTAGGAACAGTGCTACATGTGCATTTGATGGATATAAGCTGTTAAAACATTCAATTTATGTGTTCACATAAAAGTTACAACTGTTTTCTTCATCTGCTTTTTTCACTATTTCTTATAAGTGCGATACATTGGGAATACAGCTTCAGAATACAAAGCAGAGCCTGAAACTTCCTCAACAGGAATTAAGTCCTGTAAAGCACTGCGGGCTTTCAGGTGCATTGTTCAATGTTATTGATGATCCTGGAGAAGTCGAGTCTCCTGCCTAAGGCCTCAAACAGGCCATTTATAAGCCAGGAATAGCAGTCAGGATTTCCTGCCTTTCAGCTGAGAACACCAGGCTGCACTGCCCCTCTTGCTGTCACCATATTTGCCTTTACTGCTGTACAGCTGCTTTTGTAAGGAAACAGATGTAAGCATGCAGGCTTTGGGTGACAATGTCTCACCAAGAACAGCCTCTACACTTCCCTGGAGGAGAAGTAATTACCCAGCAACCTGGCATGGGACTGGAAGAGGATTTCCCAGTTATTTGACCAGGACTGCGAACTTCTCTGATCCTTACACTCATGCAGCACAACTTGAATAACACAGATGGGTTTTATACCAAAGTTGTGAAACTACTTAATTGTCCTGCTTCAAACCTCAAGTGCCCATTTGGAATGAAATGTTACAAAACATAAGCAGCTAAGAAGTGCAATGGAGACCTCTCTTCCAGGTCATGCAAGAACACAAATTCTAGCATTTTGGCACTCAGATCTCTCTCATTTATAATTCCCATCCAGATTATTATCTGTCATTAAAACCAAAATAAATCAGACGAAGAAGAGAGTAACTGCAAGGCATGCTACTAAAACTAAACTACAACAGGGAGAATTATTCACTTCAGCTTGATTTAAGCTTTAGCTCGGCCATACTTGGCTCTTGTCAATTCACGTCAGATTCTTAAGGTTATTTGATTTAGGACAGCCTTGCTGCTGTCCATAGGCCTTGCCAGAGAACAGAATATAAGATAAGTTCCAGGAAGGGGGTTGAGGGGAGTTGTGAAGCCTGATTACTCAAAGATTCATTTTCTGACAATGAACAGGCTTGGGGATAAAATAACAGTGGAGGACCAGAAATGTCACTATGGACCTGAACCTGCAAATACTTACATACATACTTTAACTTTACTACTGTGGGTAGTCCTGCTGAAATTAATGAGACTGCTCAAGGGGGTAAAGAAAAGCATATGCACGGGAATTTCCAGGATTGGAGACTGTACTTAAAGATGTGAAGAGTTCCAGGGCTTTCATTTGGGACTACTCATATGCTTGCAGTTAAACATTTGCAGCATCAAGGACCAAAATTCTTGCATTGTAAATAACAGGGGATGGGAGCCTGAAGCCAACTGTATTTGGAATAAAACAGGCAGGAAAAAGAAAAAGAATCACATGAGCTCACACCAACATGGGCAATAGTTACAACCCTTTGGTCACACTTTGAGCTGTTATATGCCAGAGTTGCTTCCTGCAACTGCTAAGGTGAATAAATGTAAAACTAGGTATATACTTCATTGCTTTCTAGAACTGGCACCTTAAGAAATATGCAACAAATTTCTTTCTTTTTATTTTTTTTCCTTTTTTTGAGTGCAGATGTTATATTTTGAAGTGTCAGCTTAGTCTGACAAGGCACAAAAGCCTAGAAAGATGAAAAATCTTGGGTCTGAGGAATGGGAGAAATATGGACATTGCTATTTGCTTCAGCACAGAGACAGACATCAAGCTGGTTTCACAGGATCACTTTCAAATGTCAAGGAGCTGGAATATTTGGAGATATGAGAAATAGTAATGTAAGCTGGGAGATGGGGAGCATGTTAAATTGTTTGATTCTTTCCATATTTTTGTTTCTCATTTAACATTGGCTTCAACATAATCAGTCTCAAAACAATGCTTTTGTTCTCTGCATGGTCAATTTCTTACTTTTAATACTATTCCAAACATCACAGAGAGTAAAAGTTCTGATGTCATCACAGTTAGCCACACTGTAGCTACAGACATTAAATAGGCTAAATAACAATACGGTATTAGTTGAATTTAGTTAACAGGAGCTTTGCTGTGTAGCACAACCCAACAAACAGGAAACAGTAAAGTTTCCCCTGCCAAAGCAATTTAATCTCTAAGTCCTCAAAAAGTAAGATACTTTCATTTTTCCAGAAGCTTTGTTAGGATACCAGATGCTCAGATGTTTCAGAGAGGAGAAACATAAAGACACCCAGACAGATCGTTTAACTCCAGAGTCCCCAAAGCAGTTCACCCTACTCTGTTACAGTGAAAGCCAAATTTTGTGGAAATAAGTACTTCATCTCCAGGAGCCACACAGATCTAAGAGCCTTTTCCTAGTGTGTTTACATTGCTTAAGTTCTTCATTTCCTCTGCCTGAAGCAGTGAACTGCACTGGAATTGAATGCACGGTAAAACTCCCATGTAGGAAAGGTTTATGCATTATGTTAAAAAGCTTGGTCTTGATAAATGGTGCCATTAGCATCTGGAATTCACTGCATTTGTCGGGTTAGGCCATTCTAAAAACAATCCTTAAAAGTGTAGCAAATTTGCCCAAATGCTAATGAGCTGAACCACCACACTGGTCTCCTGAATGGAGCCAAATGTATTTAAAAGTTTAAAGCACTTGTGTATTACTAGTAGCCACACTTAGTGTTCTAAGTATATATCAGTTTTCCTGGGGAAAAAATGGTATATACTCAGAGCTTTGAGCTCCCTCCTGAAAACAGGTGCTAACTGATCATTAGAAAAGATTACTTTTTCATACTCTAAATTTCACATTCATAGGACTGAATACTGAAGTTTTCAAAAGATCAACTATTTTAATCAAAATGTTTTCACCTGTTTGTGTCATTCTACATTCTTATTCCTTATAAAAACTGGCAAATGTCTCCTGCACTGAAAAGGGCCTTTCTGTCTGTGAGGACTAACAGAATGTTCATCTTTTTGATACACATGTCACAAGGCAAGCAGTGAAAGTTAGCCCTGTCTGTTTGTATGTGGAAAGAGAATAGAGGGAAATGACCTCTCTGGGCAGCACTTGAAAGTTCTAGTTTCCTAACAACCTCTCAGACAAGTGAACGGTAGCCAGCAGTGGATAACTTGGTAGCTAACCACTTTTAAGGCAGCAAGAAAACCTCACCTGAAATGTGTGTAGTTTTTCAAAGAGTCAACAGACAATGTTTTTGTTAGAACACAGGAGCAGCCAGAAAGCATAAAGTCTAAATTGAATCTTTGGTCTGGCTCTACTCTTGAAGTCAAACCCAAGCTATTGGAGACATATTATGTATTGCATGACAAAGATGTTTAATGAAATGATATACATAGTGACAGTAGACCACCGGGAACTAATGGCAGAATATTTTCATTGGCTTCTATTCTTCCTTGGCTCATCCATATTCACACACAGAGAGCTGAGCTGCAGTAAGGCAGCAGTTTGACTCTACTTACACTGGCTTTCCATTGCTAGTGGTCAGCCACAAAATATCCACCCAAGTAGCTCCTTGAGGTATAGGGCATTCAAAAGTATGCAGAGATTTCCCCTTTGTTAGGTTGTTCCTGATGTACTCAAACAATATTGTGTTACACTGAGAAACAGAACCCACTCTCCCACACTTGGGTCATTCAGTTAAAAAAGTGAAGAGAGCTTTAATCAGCATTCTACAGGTGTGGGTGTTCTCATGCAAAGAGTTTGCTGACCAAAAAATGGCATTCCAGGTCACAGTTATCCACAGATGAGGCACAAGATTTGCAAGTGTTTTGATGGGGGGATAAAACAGCTAAAAGACTTAGACATTCTATCAAGTCTTTTTTGTTTTCTTTCTGTTTCTCAAGTGAAACTCCTTTCCACTTTTCATCTCTAAGTGACATTTCACTTGGAAATCTGCTAAAATAAAAACCATTAAAAAATATAATAAAGCCTGGAAATAAGCCTCTCTTTTTTTTTGTTGTTGCTGTTGTTTTGGTTTTTTGGGGGGCATCATATTAAAAAATAAAATCAATTAATCCCTCAGACCTTCCTCCTGGCAGCAATATATGGCACAAGAAAAGCCATCTTTTTTTTTGTTTATTTGTTTTTTGGGTTTTTTTTTTTTTGCAGGAATAAATTTACTTTAGAGAGCAGCACAATGATATAGTGCAGAGCTCCAAACATAAATGGAACACTCCGGGCAGAGCTTCTACCACTAGGAGTAAATTCAAGAAAAATATTGACCGACCCTCTCTGTTTTCTTTTCTCTGCAGTATGTAATATTTCTAGTAGGATGCACAACAAAGCACTTGCATTCTCCTGCACTATTGTCAGAAGAATTTGCTGAATGCATCTGAGAGTTGACGTGGCATGTGAATCTCCTATGCCTTGTTTGCAGAGATGCAAACTTCCAGTGTCTGAACATCCCACACCCTCTGCTTATTCTCTGCAGTCTCTTTGTTACCCGTGGCATTTTGCATTTGCTGATTTCTTAGGTATACTTAAAATAACATGCCAAATAAAATAAACATGCTGTTCAACGAGTGCCCTGGAAGTTTGATATATTTAACAGTTTTAACCCCACTAACAAGTTTAATGTTTAATTATATGTAGCTGTGTGGTCCCCAACTGGTTTGAAGCTTCAACACTAGTCAAAACAAGTTAAAGCCAGCAAAGCAGAAAATACAGTTGTGAGCAAGCAATATGCTGGCTAAATTGTTTAAGATGTCTCACAATTTGTTAACCTTGAATGGTTTGATTTTAAGCAACATTTTTATCCTAGCCTTAGCTGGGCTTTCCCAGCTTTTGCAGCCCTGCAGGTTCAGTTCTGTAACTGAATTGGGAACACATACTAAAATATCTGTTTTCTTCTCCAAAAATTAAATTCTTAAGACAAATAAATAGCTTAAATTCCACCCACAATTAATTCTATTCACATTCTCCTGCAAATTACAGGCACTAAAAGCTGGCCAGGTTTTGAAAGCTGGTCCTTCATTTGCCAGTCAAAGAAGATGAAAATGTGAGTATTTGTGAGACAGATTCTTTTAACTTTTCTGTTCTTGTCATGCCCTGATTATCCAAAGAAGCCTAAAAGTTCCATTAGAAAAAAAGATATTGTGATATTATAAATAACAGACTAGAGTATCCAGCAATCTTTCCAGACCATGCAGCCATGTCTTTCAACCCTGCAGCCTCAAGCTCTCTGTCTCCTGATTGAGGACAACAAAAGAGTTTGTTTCATCTACACATTAGAGAGCAAACTGGTGGCCTTTGGATCACATGAGAAGAGGGACACTAAAAGAAAATGGCTCAAGAATAAATTATTTGCCTTGTCCTCTTTTCAGAACTCAGATATAAAAAGGCATTGAGGCAAAGCAATGCTGGGAAAAATTAAGACTTTCCCAGACTTAACCATTTTCCTTTTCAAAAAGATTTATAACACACATGAATCTCAGATGTCACATCTTATTGTGCATAATTATACTGATGTCTAGACTAAACATTATATATATACCCACACATACATATAATTATATATCCTTATGACTATGTATTACTGGTTTTTTCTATAATACCTATTCCATGGCACTGTTTGCAACAGTGTTTTATATCTTAATGATTCATAAAACCTATACACCTTGGGAAATGATTTTATCCAACATGCAAGTCAGCACTAGCTCTGACACCAAAGTCTTAATGAGGTCTTAACTCACCTATGGTATAATCAGCTATGGGATAAACATCATATCCTGCATACTATAATCACTGAATACATCTTTCTCATCTATTTGAAGATACAAATGAAATCTAAGTACCAAAGTATATATGCCTGGTCATCCCACCCATTAAGATGAAGGGATACATTCTGTAATCAACAGAGCAGTTAATTACATTCATAACACACTTCTACCCACTCCAGAAAGTTTTGTAGGCAGGGTAGAGCATTTTTAGAGCGCATTGTTGGGTAAAGATAAAACAAAAATCAGAGACTGCTACTCCTGTTCATTGTTTTGTAATGAGGATGTTCGCTCACCTTGGCAACCTCATACATGTGGTTCTTCTCTCAAGATCTCATTAGCTTGTAAAGCACATTGCCAGACAAGCTAGATGGATTCTTGACCTACTTAATTTCAATTGTTAAAACTTACTCAGTTTTTTTGTCTGATTTTTCCAGGCATAGTCGCAAGTGACCTTACAATGTACTATATATTTCAGGCAAATATTTGTATGCAGAAGCAGTGAAGTTGAGGTGTACTCTTGGAGTCTACTGGGAATAGAGGCAACATCACACAAAAGATAAAACAGCAGGGCCTGCAACACTTAGACATCTGTACTTGAAGTTTTTGTTTGAGAAAAAATTTCCATAGTAATGTGCAAATGGATTCCTCACATGTTTTGACAGCACATCTACATTTATCCACCCCTGCTTTCCCCAATAGATTAGCCAGTCCAATAGCTGCGCAGTATCCTCTGTCTTTTCCAAGGTGGAAGGTTCCTTTACTATTTTTTTATTTCTGGATTCTTACTCTTTATACTTAGCAAAATCCCAGGAAGACAGATGAATTCCCTTGGGCTGATCTACGAGCAGATTTCACAAGTCCTTTATCTGGGGGAAGCTAGCTGTGGTTTGGAGATCCTCTGAAAAATTCTAAGGTTGAATCTGTGTGGCACAGGAAAACCAGAAGAAGCATGCCTAGGAGAAAGGAGGGAAGGAGGAAAGGGTCTTATTTGATAAGAGTATGGAGGATCTTCTCAAGGAAACACACAGAAAATGCAGTGGATCACGAAGAAATATAATGTAGTCTGACAACCAGTATATTTAACAAAAAAAAATATGTGTGAGTGAATTTAGTTCTAGGAAAAGTGACAGCCTAACAGGCTCCTGCTCCAGTTGGGCACATCAGGGGTTAGCATGAAGTTTTCCCCAAGCACCACTGCCTATGCACCACAGCACGGACCTACAATGCCCACTTCTGGAGGGCTTCTCTTTAACTGGATTTTGGAAAGCTGAGGACTAATCCACAGGAGCACTGCGACAGTCACACTGACAGCCTGCTTCTCTTGTTAAATAATAATCAGCTCTCAAAATCATCTCAGAAATTATAAAATAAAGTTATAAAAATAGCATACAGACCATATGTTAGTTTTCATTTCAAAGTTTATCCTTGCTCTAAAGAAGGTTAAATCATATTCATTTCTCTGAAAACAGTCAAGATATAGGAATTTAAAATACCATGGAAGTGTTATCTATAGAGTGCACTCTGGAGTACCAGGAAAGAAATCACATATGCATGGGATTACAGAATACATTTCAAGTCAACAGAGAAGCACATACAGTAACTAAGAAACAAACATGTTTTTCTGACTCAGAAAACTGAGACTAATTTAGTCTTAAGAGATGTGGCTGAGTCCAGCCTGTTAGTAGTCATGAACAGATACAATAAAAGATCAATAGTGCATTGCCTGATATGTAAATTATGCTCTTCAAAGAAATAAAAAGAGCCAAGGTCTGACGCCCAGGAAGCCACTC
Source organism: Melanerpes formicivorus (assembly GCF_026170545.1). Taxonomy (NCBI): domain Eukaryota; kingdom Metazoa; phylum Chordata; class Aves; order Piciformes; family Picidae; genus Melanerpes; species Melanerpes formicivorus. The sequence continues at coordinate 6,996,004 of NW_027142371.1, read as the reverse complement.
AGAGTCCCTGCTCTAACACAACCCCAGTCAGTGTTGACACATCCCTTCTCTGTGCGTCTGGTCCCTGTGATCAAAACCTTAGCTGTGGGCTGCAGGGATGTATGATGAAAGACTCTGCAGAACTCACATACTGAGAGTAAGAGAGATAGGGGGGGAAAGAAAAAGTGCTGCACCTCTGAAAACTCTCAAAAAGTTGGAAAGGCTGTGAATTCATGCTCAGTGTGAAGCAGCTCAGAGGCTACAAGGCCAGACAATGCTTCTCTTCCTGCATAGCAAAGGAAACACGGCAGGTAGATCCAAAGAGGAACGACAGGATATTGGATGAGTACTTTTTTTATTCTTTAAAAAGTTAAAGCTAACAAAGCTGAAAAGTCTGCTATTAAGACTTCAGACACACTCTTGACGTGTAATCAACTGCCATATTTGCAACAGACACATTTGTGATCACAGCTGGGGTGGGGTCACATACAAAGTCTTAATTAAACTGGTGACCAAGACACATCATGTGGCCAGAATCATGAAACCGGATGTCCCTGGAAAATTCAGATTCAAGGGTTTGCAACAATAGTACCATTTCCCTCTTTACCACCACAACCATACTAAAAAGAACAAAAAAATATCAGATCCATTTTTCTCATTTCTTATGTGTGAATATTTTGTCTCTAGAAGGTATCAATAATACCATACCAAAATACACATAGCTAAAATGCACCCCGAGGAGATGCCGACCTGTTCTGCGGCCTCAAGGCTATTTTATTACCTCTGTAGATACACAAGATACTTAGAGCTGAACATTCAAATAAAAAGTAGTTCAGACAAAATGTGGAAAGAAACTTGAAGGCAGATGATATACTGGTGTCATCTGATTTTTGTGGGCAAGAGATGTAGTTTCCTGAATGTATCAACTCTTCACTTGGACAGTGTCAGACTCCTTTGAAGAGCTCAAGCACAGAACTTCTTGTTCATGCAGTTCCCATGCTTGCCACATATTTTACCATCATGTTTCTTGCACGTGCAGCCAGCCTTGACAGATACAATCTCCAGACCTACAATGGCTGCATATATTGTGTGTATTTTGGAAGGTATGAAAGGAATCTGAAGACATTGCAGCATCTGTTAGTTACATATGCAAAAAGGAAACTTAAGAATTACCATATGGGGTTTTGAAGGACTTAATTTCAAACTTTGTCCACAGATGCATGAGTGCAGCTCTCCATCACTTCTAAAGTTTACCTAAATCAATAAAATTTTAAAGCTGCTTTCCCTTTTGGGTTGCAAACAGAAAAATGGTGTTTGTGGTGCTATAGGTTTGAGCACCTAGCCATGGAATTGTAATAGGTGTTTCAGGTTAGTCAGACAGGAAAAGCCTGATGTAAAACCATATTTTTAGGTTGTATTCTGGGCAGATTTGGGTCACCAAAGATACATGCCTATGCTTCTGAGAACCACTGCACTACTTGCAAAAAACTCAGTAGGAATTCTTATATCCTTTATTTCTGAGCACTCAACAGGAGATAGCTGGACAGGATCTGTTGATCAGAAGTCCCTGGGTAACTATGACTTTTTTTGAACACTTGCAACGGGGAACTGAAAGAAAAAAAGACATGCCCACTGTTTTTTTCTATGGCATGTTTGCATTATGGCTTCCTTCAAACAAAAAGTGCACAGAATATAAGTGCCAAAGCAGCCTAGCAATGAATTTGACAATATAGCAACAGTAGCTGCTTAAGAACAAGTATTTGGCCAACTATTATGGGACAAATGTGCAGATACATGAAATTTGCAATTGCCTATGCAAAACACATGCACATCCTAAGTGTACACAGGGAGGACTGGTAACTGCCCACGAGGTTACCTGATCAGTCATTTGCCCAAAAATGGGCAAATTCCACTGGTGTGCACAGCTGAGGTAGCTGCACATAAATCAGGCATGTAACTGGGCAGAGGCTTTGTGTGAAATCATGACCATTTCTCAGTGTAGCACATTCTACTTGTTTTATCACTGGTCTCAGGATAGTTAGTACTTGTCTTTAAAGCTTGTTTCCTCCAGTTCTGTAGTTTTCCGAGACTCTCATATTTCATTAAAAAACAAAAAATTGCCGAAAGAAAGCATGCAGCTTTTATGGTCACAGGGAAAAGCTTCAAATCAAGAACATACCAGCTCTGAAAGTAGAAAGCAAACTGTAAGAATCCAATATGTGTTATTAAAAAAAAAAAAAAATTAAAATATTTTCCTAAGCCACTCATGACTTTTAAGACTGTTCTTAAGATTTCTCAGCATATGGCATTGGGAAAGCTGCTATTTTCCAATGCATAATGTTTTATGAACACGTAAGCAGACAAAGCACTGTAGATACATCAAAACACAGGCGAGGAAGGGACCTTCTGCTACAGCAAATGTATTTCTCCTTACATCACGTGTCTAACCATGTAGTAGTCTTTTGACCAGAAAAACACACAACTGTATCTCTTTCTCTTCTCTGCTGTATCTCCTTCTCCTCTCTACCTTTCCTTCCTCCCGGTACGTGCACACCACAAACCGCAGACACCTCTCAGCAATCCAAAGCAAACTTCAGACCCTTAATCCACCAGCCTGAAAGCACCAGCAACAAAGTGCAGGGGGAAGCCCCAGAGCCTTCTCAGCACCTTGGGCTCCTGGGAGCAGGGAGACGCCAGGTTAAATGCACCCAGGCAATCCATACACTGGTGTAGGTTTTCATCTTATGCATATAAAACAAATAGTTCTTTTCGGGATGGAAATAATCTTTCTTCATTCACAACTAATATAAATATATTAACAGCAAAAGCTTTTTCCCACCTCTCTGTCTCATTTTGGTTTTCTTTTGTGTTGTTGGTTGTTTTTTTTTTACTGTAGGGTGAGTCACAATGTTGATCAGATTACCTGGTAAACAGGTCTCAAACTTCCCACGGTCTAACGTACAGAAAATTAAAATGGAGGCAAAAACACAAAAGCCCCTGAGATTAGGCCGATTAAAGTTCAGGGGATTTTTGTGCTAGAATGTCATTTCCTTCTCTTATCATAAATAAGGTGTTAAAGCACTGCTAATTGCAACCTTAATGCAGGCAGGGGCAAAGTACTGAGACCAACGTTGGTTTTCACTTTTCTATAAATGTTTTTCTGGCAGTACTCTTGAAGTTTCCAGGACTAGTCACAACAGTGACTGAAGTTCCCTCAGTGATAATGCAAAGAGCTGCTGATTCAATAAGAATCATGAGAAGAACTAAGGGCACAACTTGCTAACAGCTGGCACCATGCCCATCAATGCAGTGTCAAATTCAGGAGGCAAAGAAAGGATGCTGAGTTGGCCCCACAAAGCCATGCTGACGCAATTTGTATCCAGCTCTGCAGTCAGCCTGAGTATGATACTGCTCCTTGAGAGAAAACTAGTTCAGGATATTTTAGCTGTTTCTTCTCATGAAATACTCAAATCAAAAAAAAAGCAAGTTGAAATAGCACACTGGCAAACTTCAGGAAAACTGCCTGACCATGGAAACATCAGTTATGAACACACACAGAACAATTTGTTAGTAAGAGGCAAAGGAGAACCCAAACTAATATTGCATATTTATATACACCAAGAAGGCAGCGGTTGACAAAGAGAATTAAATGTTCTGAAATGTTGATAGAAAAAAGTCCAATCTTAAGGCTTCATTAGAATTGTTTTATATTCATATAAATGCTCAGACTCTGTGTCATTCCTTATCAAATGAGTCTCTCCTTGTAAATCACTTAAATTGTTACAAATTCAACTTAAAAATCAAAAGTGTTGCTTAAAAATCCACTCCTTTGATGTAACATGAATTACTACTCGGAGCAAAAAAGTGAAACAGACCTAGATCTGTTTGCTGCCTAATTTAGTGCCCATAATAGTTCAGATCTAATCACTGGAAATAGAATACAAAAGGTAGTTACATACACACATATGCATGTGTGTGTGTGTATATATATGTATGTATTTGATAATTCCCTTGCATTCAATCTGGTGATTCAGTACACACTGCTAATAAACCCAGCTCCATGATCATGACTCATCTGAGCTATATCATCTGAGTTATAAGGCAGTGAGTGAATGGGAGAGGTGAAGGCTGGCTCAGTAATGGCAGCATGCTGTTGCACATAGCAGAAGCAGGAGCACCATCAGTTCAACAGACAGGAAACTTGCTATGTCCCATGTCAGGGGCTTCCACCTTAAACAAACATACAAACAAATACTAATGCACACAGACATTTTATATGTATATACATATATGTGCATTTATGGTAGAAAATGCACAGCATTTCCAAGGCCAGTATTCTCTAAACAAGAAAGCCCTCTCACTAAATCTCATGCATTCTGCCCCCCAAGCGTAGAATTGGAATAGAAGTTGAAGTCCAAACTCTTCCTTCTGAATTATAACAGGAAAGTGCATCTCTATGCTCTGTACCAGCTACTGCCAAGTGCCTTTTCAAGTGCACACCAAAAGCAACATTCAAGTGCATATGGCTGAAAGTCACAAGACACATATCAGGTAATTCAGATAGAATGAGGGAGAATTCCAGGCAGAAAAAGACAATGAATAGACATTGCATTTAAGAAAAGCTTTGCATCTAAGAGAACCACAATGACAAAGACAAGAAGAATCTGACTTCTGCTCAGGATGATTTATGAATGTTGACCTCAGTACTTCTTCCTGCTGCAGAAGAGACTTATTTCCAACAGCATCTACCCTAACACTCCCACTGTGTCATGGAAGCCAAATCACAAAGCACATGTAGTTTATAGGTCTTATCCCTTTCAGTTTTGAGAACATCATAGGGGAAGATCCTCCTGCTCCCAGAAACCTAGTGCATATACCAGAGCTACAGACAAATATCTTGTCATTGTGTTTGCACTGCGTATCTGACAGATTTGTCAACACATAGTTAAAACACATTTAAGACAAGACAAATACAGAAATTAACACTAGCAGGCTCACTACACCCTTACCTGCCCAACACAATGGTTAGTGCTGTGCGGCCCCAGCACTGCCCCTTTCAGGTATATTTATTTACCTATGTGTGTTCGTGTTCTTGCCAGGGACTAGTCTGCAAAGCCCACCAGTTCATGTCTCAAGGATTCACTATTTTTATTGCCTAATACTGGCATTCTGGGATTAAGCTAGAGTACCTATCAGGCACCGTGAGCACCTTGTGCAATCTAGGACAGTAGTACCAGATTTTTAAACTGATCATAATGCTATTTTACCAAAGCATGACAGGACACAGATGCATTTAGCTGTATGTGCCTTTTCAATGCCAAGCCATCATGAAAGCTGAAGCTTTTAGTTTTCACTTTGGAGCAATACTAATGCCCAAAAGTGCAAGCAATAAGGCAAGACTGAAATGTCTATGCCCTAAAACCCATTAAAAAAGAATAAGGACCAAGTACATTGTTTGGGGAAATCTGTTAAGATTAGACGTTTCAGTGCATCTCCTGCTGCTTGGTTATCTGAGACGCTTCCTTCTCATGACTAGTAATGATTTTACCATAAAAATTGCAGTTCTAATACCAGCATGGTACAGGGCATTTCTAACATACTCCACTGCCATGGCAGAGCCCATCTTTTCAGGGAAGATATAATTAGAAAATCTTTGCATTCTGCCTCCCCACCACCATCCAGTTAGCATTTGTTCTAAATGTAGATTAACAATAAGTCCCATTTTCCTCTAGAACAAGACGAAGGCTTGAGGAATGTTCCTCCTCCTACCCTAACCACTAAAGCATTTGAAAGCTTACAAGTAAATTGCTGGACATGAGACCCCTGATTGCTGTGCCTACACGACTCATGATTGATGGGTCTAATGAAATTACTAAGTTTTCCTTCCTATTTCTGGCATTAGTCAAGACTTCATGTCCAAAGATTATTCCACCAGACATGTTCCGCGGATGTGATGGGATTAGCCAAATTTCAAAGCTTATTTTTGACCTCCAGCAGAAAATTGAGCACATACGCTATTGAAGCCAACTGGGACTATAGAACATCAAGTTGATTCATCAAATTAGCTCAAACTGCATGACTGGCTATGGAAGTTGTCAGCTATAAACCTGTCAAAAAGCCATCAGCTTTAATGTTAAATAGAGACACAAAGTAATGTTGTTCAGAATTTGACATTTGTTGGACTTACGCCTGCTAAAGGATGCTCTCTGCTTTGTTTCCTCATGGAAAAATTTGTAGGCTGAAATACAGTCTTGAAAGATTGCTGTAGACAAAAGGTAGTAACCCCAGTTGTGAGAAACGCCAGCTTTAACAAAGCAGATGTATCTCTACTGCCTCTGTCTAGCAATGTCAACTAATACCAAAATTACCGCAGTACACAAAGACTCAGAAATCTTTCCAGCAGCTACAATGTGCAAATTTAGCAGATTTTACTGTTTGCTGTAACTGGCCTTTATTAATTTTTTTTTTAAAGGGGGAAAAAAAAGGCAAAATAAACAGCACAAAAAAAAAAAAAAAGGCATAATTTTGGTTTTATTTTCAAAACAAAAGATCAAGGAGTTTGGTATAAAATATATTGAAATAATTTTAACTGAATTACAATTGCATGCACATAGCACACCCAGAATAAGAGAGCTGAGCACTAACTTAAGTGCCAAGCTGCTTCACGTGTTATCACACACTGCATCAGGGGGTAACAACAATGTGATGGGTCTGGCATCTCCACCCCCCCTTAAAATCACAAACACACAGAGCCAGTGCTTCCATTCTGCACTCAGCCTGTTCCCTTGTGCTTGCATTACAAAGGTAGGCTGGGCAAAGTACAGCTTTAACTCATCATTTGTTAGCTGCCATGCATCTAAGCCCAGACCTTTAACATGGATACACATTAGTTGTTCCCTAGTTTTCCAATTAAAAAAAAAAATAAATGCACATAGTCCTCTAACAATTTATGAATGGCTGGCTAGGCAGAGCAATATGGTCTCTCTTGTGTCAATGTGTATTGCTATGAACCCTTAGCACACTGAATATTGATATGGAAGATTATAAATGAGGAGCTCCAACAAGTCTTTATGTGAGCCTAAAGTGAGAGCTCCCACCCATGCACTCTGCAACATCACACAATGGCTCAGGAGAGGATGCTGTCCCTGCTCTGTGAATACAGAAGTAGTATTTGCAGCCCATCACACCATGGGGACACCCAAAGGAGCATCACCATTTCCATTGTAGCTCCTTGTACTCTCTCTATGTCCCTCTGTATCTAGGGTATGTCCTGGGAGAGAGAGTCAAAGAAAGACACATTCAGGCTGGAAAATTTACAGGCTATTACCTACAAATTATAAAGTCTTTAGCAGACCTTACCACAGTTTGGGCAGTACAAAATAGAAATGAAAACAAGGGTATTGAGGTACTTAGCATTGGGGAACTGCAAAGAGAAAGTGTCATGCCTAAACCTCAGTGGAAAGGAAGTAACAAGAGGAAATTCAGGCTTCTGATGACCAGATACCACGTGTCTAAGCTGTTATCTTGCAAGTCTTCTTGCACAAGGGACAAGCCATAGCTGTACTATCCTAGAAGACATCAGAAAATGGCCTGTGCTTCACAGAACCATTTCCTACTTTACCCCATTGTAGTTGTTATTATATACTATACTTGTTTTTTTAATTTCAAAACCCACAGAAATGCATTAGAGAAGAACTAGTTCTGGTGCTCTGTCGGGTCAAAGACCTGGTGCATCTGGGATTTCCAACCCAAAGTCATCAGCTGTGCAACAACATTAATTCCTAGGCACAAGCAAGGTGAGTGTTTGGCCCCTGAACCTGCCAGCAGGGCCTTGTGCTGAAAAACAGCATCTCCTGCAGGCAAATGAGATCTCAGGAGAACATTCTCCTGAGCCCTTCCCCCAGATACTGCAGCAAGACTCAAATCCCCAAACTCTCACTCAGGTGCACTCTTGAAAACAGAACTGTGAGCCAGTGAGTGACTTTCCCCACTTCTACAGCTTCAATATACCTTTAAACCAAATCTGCTTTCTCGTATGCCAATTTTTAGCCTGGAGCCAGGTATTAGAGTTGAGCAATAAATCCCTGAAATGGTGATCACAATAGAAACTCTGACAGACATTTAACACCTGTGGTACAAACTCAGGGAGCTCAGGATATTATTTTTTTCCCCCTGCTTAGGCACTGTGCATTTGTACAGGCTGCGTAAGCACAAGAGGCATGCAGCACACACTGCAAAAGCTGCAAATCTGTGACTTATTTATGACCTTTGGGGAAGTGACTTTTTCTTTGTACCTTTTCCGAAAGGTTTCCTAACCACTAAATACAGCTTCTACAATGGCATATTGTTTTTAAATTGAGGGGAAAAAAATGGCATTTGAACAATGACAACTTGATAACTAGAACATTCCCCCTCCCAAGCCTTAGACTAAGCTATAATACAGCAAGTGGGACTTGAACTATGATGGGTTTCAGTATTAACGTTCATAAGATTTGTCACTGTCACATCTTGCTAACACTCAGAACATCTCATTTTCTAAATATAATGTATCACTGTTTAGTGGCTAAAAATGTAAATTACAAAAAAATGTAATCATGTTCAGGAAACTGGAAAAAAAAAACCAGAGTATGATCCCTGAACCTCTCAGCACACACATGACTTAATGTGGAGCTTACCAATTAAACACAACACTGCGCAGTAAACCTGTGAGGGGGCAGCATCCCTCGCCCCCAACACACGTTCTTGTGCTCTGCACAAATCCCATAGATTTCCAAAAGCACCTCTGACATGGATTCAAGAGATCAAACAGGTGAACATGTCCAAAGGAGTAGGAAACTGGTGAGACCCCACCCGGAGTACTGTGTCCAGTTCTGGAGCCCCTATTACAAGAGGGATGTGGAGGTGCTGGAACGTGTCCAGAGAAGGGCCACAAGGATGATCAGAGGGCTGGAGCACCTCTCCTATGAGGACAGACTGAAGGAGTTGGGGCTGTTCAGTCTGCAGAAGAGAAGGCACCGAGGTGACCTAATTGTGGCCTTCCAGTATCTGAAGGGGGCCTACAGGAAGGCTGGGGAGGGACTTATCAGGATCTCAGGTAGTGATAGAACTAGGGGGAATGGAATGAAGCTGGAGGTGGGGAGATTCAGGCTAGATGTGAGGAGGAGGTTCTTCACCATGAGAGTGGTGAAACCCTGGAATGTGTTGTCCAGGGAGGTGGTCGAGGCCCCATCCCTGGGGGTGTTTAAGAGCAGGCTGGATGAGGCTCTGTCCAGCCTGATCTAGTGTGGGGTGTCCCTGCCCCTGGCAGGGGGGTTGGAACTAGATGATCCTTGTGGTCCCTTCCAACCCTAAATGAAACTATGAAACAAATATCTTCTGAGATCTGATTTCTGATGCTCAAAGTTTGATTTCTATTTTTCTCTTTTTTCCCCCCACTAATGAGTTCTGATATCAAAGGAATAGAAGAAAACATTCAGAATTTAAAGCCATCGTCTGATAAACTTCAAGCTGAAATATTCTTTAATAGCACCATATAAGAACCCTTACATGTATAGAAAGCTATTTCTTTGCTAAGAGCATTCTTGGAGTGCCTCCCCTCTTTAAATCTAAGCTACAGAGGGTTCATTTGTTTAGTACCCAGCTGAGCAAATCTAATGCCTAATTGCTACCAAAGAAGTTTTCCATATCCTCAGATCTGGTCCACACATGTTTTTCTCCCTTCCTTTGTGCTAGTGTTCATCTGACCAATGGTAAAACAGATCAGGGAGTTAAACTGAATTTACTCTCATTGTACAGCTATTTCTCTGCCATTTTAATTCTAAATTGTCTGGTTGCTGGGAAAACTGAATATAAGTGTTTTGGCCAAGGAAGACGATGAGAGGAGGCGAGCCCTGGGTGGCAGGTATTGGAATGCTCTCATTGGCAGCAAATTTGCTGCAACCATCTGTATTGTCAAACCATTGCCCTAAACACACACATCCAGGTACAGAGAGAAAATAAACCTAGTGTTTCTTCTTACAGAAGAGTGCAAGTTACACATTGCCATAAAAGGTGAGAGAGTCTGACTTGCATGTAACTGGGCTATAACATCATGAGTGTGGGGCAGCCCGACAAGGGCTTCCCTTAAACTTGTCTGCTTTGTGATCAGGAAGTGGCTGTTCTGATAAGAGATTTGAAATGCTTGGAAAAAATCTGTTACAGAAAGGCCAACTATTTGTTAATGAGGCAAGAGAGAAACAGAATATAATGTTGTTAAGTTCCCTTCTATGCTTTCTGTATGAGTGAAACATCAGAGCACTGTAAGTTTACCTTAACATACAGAAGAAACAAGCCTGCCAATCTACATAAAGGATCTTGATTGCCATGGAACAACTGAGTCTATTAATTACTATATAACTGAATTAATTTCTGTCCAACCAAAAACCACTTTAAAATGTTAGACTCATTGGTGGATAATTGGTTTGCTATTAAAACATCTCAAGTCCACTCGCAAATCTTACCTGTTCAAACTAAACTGCTCAGTAGGTGTGTTAATGGAAGTTATTGCTGTTATAAATTATCTCCAGACATTGACAAAAGAAGTAATACAGGGTATATTTTTTAAAAGCTCTGACCAATACATGGCTGAGTGATTGAACTGGAAAATGAACCATTCCTTGGGGTTAGCAAATGATTTTTCATCAGCTAGCAGGCTATTAAGCATACCTAGATAATAAACGGATGATTTTAGCAGTAATTCTGCTAGCTTCTCATATTTTCCATTTTAAATTCCATGTTACTTTTAAAGGATTCACACATTACATTGATTTACACCATAGAGAGCCAATGATGTCCTTTAATGTCATAGATGGTGCATTATTACTTACCATTAAATCTAGCTTCTTTCCCCCCACCTTGTGAAACGTTTGAAAAATGCCTGCCTGGCTAGCTCAGAAGTGAGTGGTATGATTCCTCACACAGAGTGCACCCTTGTAAAGAGATGCAATCTCCCAAAGATGGGGGCTTTGCTTCTTCCTGACTATTTAATGCTGGATCTCCTGATGGTCATCCTTGCAAATCCCTCTGTCTTTCAGGAGCTCATAGCTCAATCATTTGAACTTAAGTTACTGGTAGAAACTAGGGAACAAAATCCTTACACTAATGAGATTATTTGCATGAAATGTTATTTCAATAAGACAGCCTAGGGAAGGAGTTCGTTCACACTTGATTTTCCGCATTTGTTATTAGATTTCTTGCCTAAAAGAACAATTTTTGGAAGTGACTCCAAAGATACAGTATTGGAACTGATGGTCAGTTCCCATGGAACATAAACCAATTTCTAACATAAAAGAAACTGGAGCGACAGAGAGATTAAAAAGTGGTTGACTGGCAGTCCGTTCCCTCATCATGTTAAAACCTCTGATAAACAGCCATTTTTTATGGTGGAAGAGAGATTCATGTGTTCAGATTCCTTCTGAAAATGTTAACTACAATAGAAGATATGCCTGTGCCAGCTTGCTTATGTGTGCATTCTCCTTTTGGGTATTCAGAGCCTGCTACTTGCCACAGCTTATTTTGCAGCAGCAGTCAGAGAATACTGAAAAAGTTATTTAAAGCAAATTTGTTAAATTGGGTTCATGGGAGTTCAGCCTTAGGGGCAAAAGTGCTACTTTCATACTCACACAGGAAGGCAAACTTTTACAATAAAGCAAAATGCACAAATATTCACCGAGTCTGGAGTTTCATTACAAAGTGAGAACTCAATTCATGGTTTATAGTTTCACATCAAAAGCAGAGTTTGGAAATTTCAGAAGAGTTTGGCCTTGCAGTTTTGGATTGATTCAAACTTTAAACTCAAAATGAAACTGGGAGCTGTGAACTGTAGTGGCTGAGGCTGAAGAAAATGTTGTGATCTATGTATGTATCTATTGCAATTTGTTTTCCAAGACTGCATGCTTTCATGGTCATTACAGACCACCCCACCACCCCCACTCCCCTGAAGAAGCAATAATTTTCCATTTGAACTTCTATAGTACAGCTTGTTCTTCTCCTTCAGGACACCACTGAACACAAACACACAGATTTATCACACCTTTTTCCACATTAGCTCTTTAGAAATTCAGATGATGGACCACTATAGAGCAAATCATTCATTCATTCATTCTCTCACATCTTCCAACATTTTTTAGTTCAAAATCTAAAACTTCTTTCCAACAAAAAGTCTATTCTCACATTTATTGGTGAGGTACTTTGGTAGAGTTGAATACAAACCCCCATTTTTATAAATAGCAAAATTAACACCTCCAGGACAAAACCAAGCCAAACCACAAACAAAAAAAGATCACAGGACAAGAGATCCCATGATGCTTTTTGCATAAGTAATACTTCACACCAGTTTGCCTCAGCGCAAACTTCCCCTCCTCAGTTTCACAGGATCTGGGTTAGCTCTTTGTATGGTTCATGCTGCCCTGACCTGGAATTGCTCACTTATTTAGGGGCTGAATATCCCTATTCTGTAAAATTCTGTAAAGCTTTCCAAATATTGTTTTAGAAATACATAAGTAAAGGGCTCATCAGTAGGACACTTAGCTATTGGCATGTGCACCAGCTGAATGACAGACCAGCTTGAAGCCATCTCACGGTTCTGAGTAAACTTGCAGGACAATTATATGCTCTGGAATTCCCAAGTGTACTTAAGAATTATTGAACAAAGCTAAAACACATGAATAAAAATGCATTAAGCTAAAAAACATCTGCTCTCCATAAAATGAACTTTTCTTCAGATCAGGAAGGAAAAGAATTTCAGTATA